>NC_139029.1:104743675-105943675 GCF_964662115.1 Mustela nivalis | reverse complement strand
GGCAGAGACGTCAACAAGAACTGCACTGGGGAAGGTAAAATAAGAGTTGTTCTGTTATCTCTGTGAGATGTGAAAGATTTCATAATACACCAAGAGGTTAGCCCTGTAAAAAGAATCTCCATTGTCATACTTAGCTAGGGTTTTGAGAGATTGAAATACTTTTTATGAGTTGTTAGTGTTCACTGATTAGTAAAAGCAGCCCCCTCTCATATGGAAATATATTATTATGAAGGTGCTCTATCCATTAGACTGTCTACAACAAAACAGATCAGGAAGAACTGAAGGGTGGGGTAAGGAGAGAGAATTTTGTACTTCATTCATGAATATGGCACAAGTGATCCCAGTCAGTGGCACTTTTGATAACTTTTTATCAGTTCCAATGAAGACCTTCCCTGGACTGCCTACATTTTCACTCAGCCACTTTTCAGAACTGTTTTTTCTTTTTTTAAGATTTTATTCATTTATTTGAGAGAGAGAGAGAGAGAGAGAGAGCGCGCGCGCGCGCACATACAAATGAGCAGGGGGTGGGGCAGAGGGATATGCAGAAGCAGACTCCCTGCTGAGCAGGGAGCCTGTCCCTGTGGGCTCCATCCCAGAACCTTGAGATCATGATCTGAGTCGAAATCAGATGCTTAACCAACTGAGCCTTCCCAGAGCCCCTTTATGACCTGTTTTAAAGATGGCTAGGAACAGGATGATCTTTTCAGTGATTGTGGCTTACTGGGCTTGGTGGTGTGTGGCCTAACCAACTGAGATACCTAGTTCAACCAAGCACCCTTGCCTAAGAATCCAGTATGGGAGTCTCCTCTGAGTGGAAGGTAAGAATCTTAACAGTTCCACTACTGCTTCTTGGTGAGATCTTGTCAACTCTGGAAAATGTGAGACATTTGAGAAATTAAATACTTTGTATCATCTTGTTTTGGAGGGAAGGAAGAATACTGATGCTTGAGACCTCTAACTTGGGCACATATTTTTGCATTTACTCCTTTTTAAATGGCTGCCATTTGTCTAAGCAAAAGGTCTTACTGCAGAGCCTGAGCTCGGGCCAGTGTTACCTGTGCAACTCAACATACCAGGGGTCCAGTCTCTACCTGTTATTTACCACACAGTTTTTGGATCTGTACAATGGGTGTTTCAGTAACACCTACCACAAAAAGGATTGCCTTGAGTATTGAAAGAGAAAATACACACACAAAAAAACTCCCAAAACCATAAAAATCAAACACAAGTTAGAGTTACCTAACCCCTTTCCTTTTCAGCTTCATTACCGTTAGATCCATACCCCATGCCAGAGTCAAAATGACTTAGGAGTTGGCCACAGGCATCAGCAAGTCCCGTTTATTTTTTTTTCTTAAGATTTTATTTATTTATTTGTCAGGGAAAGAGAGGGAACACGAGCAAGGGGAAAGGCAGGCAGTGGGAGAAGCAGGCTCCCCATCGAGCAAGGACCCTGAAGCGGGACTCGATACGTGGACCCTGGGATCATGACCTGAGCCAAAGGCAGACGGTTAAGCAACGGAGCCACTCAGGCGTTCCTGCAAGTTCTGTTTAGACTTTCCTTGAGCAAACAGTGGCTGCTGGACAGCCTTGACTCCAAATAATAAGGAAGAGAATAAACGCATTGTTACAACAGTCTTCATTTGGCAATATGAACTGACTCAACAAGTTTGGGGGCTTCCAACCCAAATGGTGAAAAATCAATTCAGGGTAGACTAACGCTTTTCTATTTTTTTTTTTTTTTAAAGATTTTATTTATTTGTCAGAGAGAGGGAGAGAGAGCAAGCACAGGCAGACAGAATGGCAGGCAGAGGCAGAGGGAGCAGCAGGCTCCCTGCCGAGCAAGGAGCCCGATGTGGGACTCGATCCCAGGACGCTGGGACCATGACCTGAGCCGAAGGCAGCTGCTTAACCAACTGAGCCACCCAGGCGTCCCACGCTTTTCTATTCTTAATCTTCATATGAATTCCTTGTGAGTCCATGTTGGGTATTACTGGCGGGGCCTCTTTTCAGGCCAACCTGATATGACAACAGTGCTGTTCCAGCCTTATTTCTGAAATCTGAGGTACCCCTCTGGATCTAATCAGGAAACAGAGAGATTTAATCTTTTTTTTTTTTAAGATTTTATTTATTTATTTATTTGACAGATCACAAGTAGGAAGAGAGGCAGGCAGAGAGAGAGAGGAGGAAGCTGGCTCCCTGCTGAGCACAGAGCCCAATGTGGGTCTCCATCCCAGGACCCTAAGATCATGACCTGAGCTGAAGGCAGAGGCTTTAGCCCACCGAGCCACCCAGGCACCCCAGGAAACAGAGAGATTTAGCAGGAGGTTTAAACTGAGGTGGCAGAGAACGGGGAGTTATAGATTGCTAAAGCTATGTTGGGGTGTGGCGTGCCTTTGCTTGCACAATTTTACAATAATCAAGGTCACCAGTGGAACTAAGCATCCTGTATGGTATTTGTTTTCATGAATCATTTCTTTAGCCCTGTGCTAGCCTGGGCAGAGTGCTGAGAGCCAAGGGAGCATTTCCCATAAAACAACGAATATACATCAAATGAGAGAGGAGCAGAAAACCCTCTTTAACAGATCTGTCTTGTCCTGAGGCTCCAGTGATAATTGCCCCCAAAGGGACTTCCCAATCTATACTGGGAAGTCCATAGGACCTGGGAATCTGGCACACCTGGATTGTAATAAAATTGGATGAGTGAGGGATGACTCTGCCACTTAGTAAGGATACTGCATCAAACAAGTTAATTCACTTCTTGCAGCCTCAGATTCCTGATCTGTAAAATGGGAATGGTAATACACATTATGATTCTTACTCTAACAAGGCTGCTGTGAAGATTAAATTAAGTTAGATAACACATGCAAAAGGCCCAGTGCATACCCTTGACATGTCACAGGTGCTTAAGAAATACTGGTAGGCAGAAAAGTAAGTACACAAATAAGGATATATAAATGATAACGCACAGTTAACATATGGTAAGCGATGCAAGAGTGGCAATACAGAGTTAAATAGGAGAAGAAGAAAACATATTTGAACAGTTGGCACTTGACCTAGTTCTGGAATAATCAGGAGGACTGCAATGGGCAGAGATGGATTGGATAGAGGGGGGAGCCTGCAGAAAGGTCCACGAGGAAAATGCAAGGGATCCTGGGAATTGCCAGTAGATCAGGCGGCAGAAATGTGAAGTACGTGTGAGTACAACAGGAGATAAGGTTGGAACGTGGAGTAGGTGTGGGGGACAATAGAAATCCAGCCTGGAAAGTTAGAAATCTGAAGTGGAGAATCCCTGAAGGATTTCTGGCAGAGATAGCAGCCTTCTCAGTGTGGATTAATAGGAATGAAAAGTAAACATGGTTGAGGAAGGCCAGAAGGTAAGAGAGGGAGGTGGGAGCCAGGAGATCAGTCAAGGAGGAGGCTAACAGGACTGTGCTGGCAGGTGGCAGTGGGACACATGGAGAGGTGTAGATGGGAAAAATATGCTGAAGGTAGAGGTTAGAGGGTTTGGCAACTGACTTTAAGTGTAGGGTGAAGGAGAGGGGCAAGCCATGGGTCAAATTTGGTCAGGGGTTTTGAGTGGGTGCGGGAGATGTAGAAAGAACAGCTTTAGGAGCAGAGTGATGGACTTTCATAGTTCTGACTCCCCTGGATCAGCCCCTCTACCAGGAGGGAGAAAGTCCCGAGATCCCAGCATAGTATTTCACTGCATGATCATATCTTCGGACCTTTTATGTTTCCTCCTGTATTTGCTTCTAACTCATTATTTAAGGTTTGGGTTCCACAGGGAAATGAGTAGGTCTGGAAAACATTCAGGACCCCTGAGATTTCAGGAACTATTTCACCGGGAGCCAAAGATTTAAAGTGGCTCCTGGGGGGGCACCTGGGGAGCTCAGTTGATTGAACTTCCGGCTCTTGGTTCTGGTCGGTCATGATATCAGAGTTGGGGGATCAAGTCCCCAACATCCGGATCCACACACAACAGAGAGTCTGCTTGAGATTCTCTCCCTCCCCCTGCTCTCTCGATCTCTCTCTAAAATAAATAAATACATCTTTTAAAAAAAATAAAAAACAAAGTGACTTGGGGCACCTGGCTACTCAGTTGGAGGGGCGTGCAATTTTTGAAATCAGGGTTGTGAGTTTGAGCCTCACATTGTCTGTAAAGCTTACTTAAATAAAAATTTAAAAACTTAGGAGTGCCTGGGTGGCTCAGTCGTTAAGCTCTGCCTTTGGCTCAGGTCATGATCCCAGGCTTCTGGGATCGAGTCCTGCATCTGGCTTTCTCCTCCGCGGGAAGTCTGCTTCTCCCTCACTCACTTCCCCTGCTTGTGCTCCCTCTCTCGCTGTTTCTCTCTTTCAAATAAATAAATAAAATCTTTAAAAAAATTATTTTAAACTTAAAAAAAAAAAAAAGATTTGAAGTGACTCCTTCGGTTGGGAGTCACCAAGCTTGAATGTTTAAAACATCCTGCCATATTTGGTGGAGAGGGGAAATAGAAAGGCTCCTTTTGTCATGAAGTACTTTTTTTTCCCCCCAGAGATTTTGTTCATTTATTTGACAGAGAAAGAGAGAGAGCACGCAAGCAGGCGGGAGGAGCAGAGGGAGAGGGAAAAGTAGGCTTCCTGCTGAGCAGGGAGCCCAATGTGGGACTCAATCCCAGGACTCTGGAATCACGACCTGAGCTGAAGGCAGCTGCTTAACCGACTGAGCCACCTAGGCATCCCTCACTAGGTACTCTTGTAGGCTTGTGAGATGTGCTAGTTTTAGTAATAGATATTTGAGATCTGAAGGCTTTTGGGGAGTCATTTTGTCTATTCTCCCATCTCAAGGTAGGAGTATACTAAAACTGAACCAGTCTGATCATTATCTACCTTACTTTATTTTTAAAAATGTTTTATTTATTTGAGAGAGAGAGAGAGAGAGAATGGGGGCTGGGGCAGAAAGAGAAGGGAAGAATCTCAAGCAGACTCCAAGCTGAGTGTGGAGCCCAGTGTGGGGCTCAATCTCACAACTCTGAGATCATAACCTGAGCTGAAATCAAGAGTCAGTTGCTCAACTGACTGAGCTTCTCAAGCACCCCAATCTGCCTTACTTTCAAAAAAAAACTTTAGGGGCAGCTGGGTGGCTCAGTCAGTGGGGTGTCTGACTTTGGCTCAGGTCATGATCTTGGGGTCGTTGGGATTGAGCCCCATGTCGGCTCTGTGCTCAGTGGGGAGTCTGCTTCTCCCTCTCCTTCAGCCCCTTCCCCTGCTTGTGTGTGCACTCTCTCTCTCTCTTTCAAATAAATAAATAAAAATCTTAAAAAAAAAAAAGAAAAACTTTAAAAATTGTAAAAGTGACACATTTCCTTTGCAGAAAACTTGGGGAAAAATAGATAAATAAGAAGAAGAGAGTAAAAATCACCTCTACTCCTAGCATTCAAACTATGAATTTTACATAGGTTTTTGTGAGAGGGAGGCAGAATATGGTACAGAGTGTGGGGTCTGGATATATGGAGTGGGGTGGGATCAATTTCCAGCTCCTTCGCTCAGTAATGGCATGCCCTTGGGGAAGCTATTTAATCTCCTCACACCTCAGCTTCTTCATCATTGCCATGGGAATATTAATAAAGTCCACTTAATTGATTACTATATTATGACAGTCAAGTGAATTCATACATATAAAGTGCTTAGACTAGTTTCTGGTGCATAGTAAGTACTCAATAAACATTAGCTGTTCTAGATTTTTTAGTGGAAGTATAATTAACATGGCCTTATAGTAGTAGATAATAAGAATTTAACAGGGGTAAGAGTGTTGGAAAGGGAAAAAGAGTAGATGTGAAAGGTATTCTGAGGACAAAGTTGGCAAAACTTGGCAAAGAGAAGGAAGAGAGCATAGCAGGTAAGGGTCTGGAGCTGTGCTATCCAGATATGGTAGCTACTAGCCTTGTGTGGCTATCGAGCCATGAAAATGCAGCTAGTATAGCTGAGGAAATGGATTTTTTAAAAAAAGATTTTATTTACTTATTTGAGAGAGAAGACTATACAAGCAGGGGGAGTGGGAGAGGGAGAAGCAAACTCCCCATTGAGCAGGGAGCCCGATGCGGGGCTCGATCCCAGGACCCTGGGATCATGACCTAAGCTGAAGGCAGACGCTTTAACCCACTGAGCCACCCGGGTGCCCCAGAAACTTAGTTCCTAACTAAGAAATTAAGTTTCTGTTCCAAGTCCGTTATGTGTGTTACACTTTACAGCATGACTGAATTCAGATGCTAGATTTTCATAAAAAATACTGGATCTCTATTTGGATTTCATTAAATTTCTGGTTAAGAAAGTAGATGGGGTCCCCTGGATGGCTCAGTTGGTTAAGCAACTGACTCTGGGTTTCTGCTTAGGCTGTGATCTCAGGGTGGAAAGAATAAGCCCAGAGAGCTCCGCTCTCAATAGGGAATCTTCCTCTCTCCCTCTGCCCATCCCCCTACTTGCACCCTCTGTCTCTAAAATAAATAAATAAATCTTAAAAAAAGAAAGAAAGTAGATACACATACCCAAGTAGTTGCAAGCACAGCTGACAAATTTTCAATGACTGAGTTGAGTGTGCATTTTAACTTTAACTCTTATTTTTTTTTAAGATTTTATTTATTTATTTGATAGAGATCACAGTAGGCAGAGAGACAGGCAGAGAGAGGGGTGGGGGGAAGCAGGCTCCCTGCTAAGCAGAGAGCCCCATGCGGGGCTGAATCCCAAAACCCTGGGATCATAACCTGAGCCAAAGGCAGAATCTTTAACCCACTGAGCCACCCAGGCATTCCTAACTTTAACTTTTAATTAAAATTAAATAAAATTAAAAATCCATTTCCTTGGAGTGCCTGAGTGGCTCAGTCAGTTTTGTGTCTGCTTTCTGCTCAGGTCACACGATCCCAGAATCCTGGGATCGAGCCCCGCATCGGGCTCTCTGTTCAGCAGGGAGCCTGCTTCCTCCTCTCTCTGTGCCTGCCTCTCTGCCTACTTGTGATCTCTGTCTGTCAAATAAATAAATAAAATCTTAAAAAAAAGAAACTAAGTTTCTAACGGAACTTAGTACAGAAAAAATGAATGCGAAACATCTCAATAATATTGCATGCTGATGGCATGTTGAAATGTAGTGTTAAAATTCATTTCACCCGAAAAATATAATTTCACCTGTGTCTCTATACTTTTTCAAATGTGCTTACTGGTAATTTTAAAACCTTGTATGTGGTTCACATGTTTCTGTGTTCGGTGTTGACTTGGCGGTGACAACTGACCATTTCAACTGCATTATCTTGGGCAAGATACTCACCTGTCTTCTTCTCAAGTTTTTCATTTGGAAAATGGGGATAATTTATATCTTTTATGGATTGGTGGGAGGATTAAGCAAAATGCTTACAGTGGTTTGCAAAATGCATAGCGTAGAGTCAGTGCTTAATGTTGCGCTTGTTACCGTTTTATGATCAGCTTTTTGAAAACTGAGGAATGGGGACTGAGGAATGGGACTGAGCTCCAGATTGCCTTATTCTCTTTTGGCATATTGAATACTATTTTTAAATAGCTTTATTATTTTTGTAACAATGGTACATTCTTATTCTAAAATATCAGGAAGTAGAGAATGTGAACAGGGATGCAAAACTTACCCAAAATTTCATAACTGGCTAACATCACTATAAACACTTTGTTGCCTATTTCCAGGCTTGCTTTTATACTTGTAGACTTTCTATACTTCTACACGTAAATGTAGAGATATATATATATATAATTTTCCATAAATGGGATCATATCATACATGCTGTGTCATAACCCTTTTTTTCATGCAAGAATTTGCAAAAGACATCTCTATCTGTTAATAAATATAGGTCTAACTTCATCATTTTATTTATTTATTTATTTATTTATTTATTTATTTTTATTTATTTATTTGACAGACAGAGAGGTAGGCAGAGAGGCAGGCAGAGAGAGAGGAAGGGAAGCAGGCTCCCTGCTGAGCAGAGAGCCCGATGCGGGGCTCGATCCCAGAACCCTGGAGATCACGTCCTGAGCCGAAGGCACAGGCCTTAACTCACTGAGCCACCCAGGCACCCCTAACTTCATCATTTTAAAGGTTACAAAGAGTTCTGTAGCATGTATAGAGTATAATCTATTTAACCAACCAATTCAGATGGCTTCTAAATTCTATTGCTATCAACAATACTGAAATGAATGCTTTTGCATATATATTTGTAAACATTTGCTCAATTGTTATCCTGTTAACCCCTTAGCTATATTCCATACATGAAGATTCCTTGATCAAAGAGCACATATATATTTTTAAAGATTTTATTTACTTATTTGACAGACAGAGATCACAAGTAGGCAGAGAGACAGGCAGAGAGAGAAGAGGAAGTAGACTCCCCATTGAGCAGAAAGCCTGACTCGGGGCTCAATCCCAGGATCCTGGGATCATGACCTGAGCCAAAGGCAGAAGCTTTAACCCACTGAGCCACCCAGGCGCCCCACAAAGTGCACATATATTTTATATTGCTCCCTATTATCCAATTTCTCTTTTGGGGAAATTGCACCAATTTTATTTTCCATGAACTCTGCATGTCCTCACCTTTTCTCATATCTCTGGCAATATTGTCAGTCCTTTCAAACTTAACAAATGGGGCGGTAGGCAACACGCACACCCCTTTGTTTTTGCTTGACCCCTAGCTGAAGGACCCCTCCTGTTTCAAGAAGGACCCAACCTAGAGCTCCCAAGAGACCTTAGAATGTTTCTCAAAGCTATTACTGCAACTGAGGGACAGACTCACTCATTCTATAGCAAGCAATACAAACAAATCCCTATACATCAGTCTTTTTCTAAATTGCTTCTCAGCTTCTTCTCCCTCCACCAGCGAGCAGTGCTCTTGGCCACGCTGCCTCCAGCTCCCCTCTCCCCTCTTTCACGGTTCCCCGTTTCCCCGTGTAAATGGCCCTGGGGAGGAACTGGGCTTGGAATAGCAGACTTGATACTCCCAAATAACCAGTGTAATTGACTTGCAAATTTGGTTCAGTGATATGAAAGAAATGCAGAAGATATGACAAGGAGACCTAACTGTAGATCGTGGATCTACCCTAGATGGTAGATGGGGAAGGTGACAGCTGGCCTCTCTGAGGAGTGGGTTTAAGTGGCGAGCTAAATGAAAGCTGTGGAGAAGTTTGGCAGGTGAAAAGGAATGGACAAGCTTGCAGGCAGGAAAGAGCCTGTGCCGCTTTCTCTTCCGGTCCGAGGCGCTTCAGGAGCTGTGGGCTTCGGTGCAGACATGGCCAAGTCTGAGAAGCACACCACGGACAACCAGTCATGAAAATGGCACAGAAATGGCATCAGGAAACCCCGGTCCCAAAGATACGAATCCCTTAAGGGGGTAGACCCCAAATTCCTGAGGAACATGCGCTTTGCCAAGAAGCACAACAAGAAGGGCCTGAAGAAGATGCAGGCCAACAACGCCAAGGCCATGAGTGCACGAGCCGAGGCTATCAAGGCCCTCATCAAGCCCAAGGAGGTCAAGCCCAAGATCCCAAAGGGCAGCAGCTGCAAGCTCAAATCGACTTGCCTACATCGCTCACCTCAAGCTCGGGAAATGTGCTCATGCCTACATTGCCAAGGGTCTCAGGCTCTGCCGGCCGAAGTCCAAGGCCAAGGCCCAGGCTTCAGCTGCGACTTCAGCTCCAGCTCCTGCTCCTGCTGCAGCTCAGACTCCCAAAGGTGCTCAGGCCCCCACAAAGGCTCCAGTGCAGAGGCTTCTGACTGCCAGTGTGAGGACAGAAGGACTGGTATGACCCCTGGGCTTCTATCCGCATGGGTCTGGTGTCCTCCTGTGCTATTTGTACAAATAAACCTGCGGCAGGATCTGTAAAAAAAAAAAAAGAGTCTGTGCCTAGGAGACAGAGAGAAGGCCAGTGTGGCTGGGCAACATCAATTTACACTTGCAAAATGAGAAATGTATATCCCCATTTTGAAGTTTCAAAGCTATTAAAAGAAGATATCTTAAGCAAAAGTCCCGGAGGGCGCTGTTTGTTTAAAAATTGTTATTAATTTTTCCAGCATAAGGTAATATATGCCCATAATAATAGCTTACATTTATTGAGTTCCCCAAGTGACCTACAGGCAGGAATACATTTGGTCCTCATAAGAACTCTGTGAGGTAGGCACCCCACCTCCATTCCACCCCATCCCTCTCCTCTTGCTTGCTCCACTCTCTCCCACAGCCCTCTCGGCCCTCCGGCATGTAGTTTACGTACATACATCTGTGTGTGCGCGCGCACACGTTTTTTTTTAATTGTCCGTATTTTCTGACTAGAATGTAAACTCTGTGAGGGCTGGTATTCTTGTACATTTTAATCATTTCTAATTTCCCAGTGCCTGCCACAGAGAGATTAGCCTGCCAGAGGTTACTTGGCTGGAAAGAGAGCAGGAACTCAAGCAGCTGGGCTCTTCCCCACCGTGCTGTTTTCTGCATGTCAGCCCCAATTGTGCAAAGGGTAGAAGCCTAGAAGTAAAAGTTTCCCCTCCCCACCCCTCACAAGTCCCCAAAGGCTAACCTCTGTCAGCTCCTGCTTCGATATTCTTCTTGAAATATCTTATGCCTCTACAAGCACATCTATTTTTTCGCCTTCTGTACAAATCAGATCAGAATATGTGTCCTGTTCTGTATTTTATTATTTTCCTTACTACAGATCCACGTCTTTATTTTTAACAGCTCTGTGGTGGTTCGTGATAAACATGTGCCGTGATCTGCTAAAGCAAAGTTGATGACTAGGTCAGTTCCCGTCATTTATATGGTAACAGAGCTGCAGTGACTGTCCTCTATGTGTACTGAGGCAACTTGTCTGAGTCTGTCAAAGAGTCCAAGTGTTTAGCATTTTGATAGAGGTGTGCCAGGTTGGGAGCATGGATTTTTAAAGACAGCATTAGCCTTCTCCATCTGCAGTCAGAGGGAGGAGGGAGGCCTTGTCTGGGAGGGCCGCCACCACTCTCTTCTTCCCCAGGAATCACCGAGACCCGGAGGGCCGGGCTGCAGAGCCTGTCGGCTCTATCAAGCTGCCAGCTTTTCCCCGTCAGGACAGATGGGCCTGATGGCTAATTTTGCCAGATTTTCAGAAAATAATTTGGTCCAACTCAGAGCTCTTCCTCAGTCTGTATCATTCGTCTAGTAAAGTGATAAAAACTGTGCCTTTTGTCACATTTCTTCCTAAGCTCTCTTTCTATGTCATACCAGATAAAGCACAGAACAGATAATTATAGTTAGTGCTTGACAACTGCCGAAAGAAAATATATTTTTCATACTTCCTAGCTCTGTGCTTTTCAAAATCTTTTTAAGTCTGAGAACCCTAATGTGAGGTTATCACCCATTCTTCTCCTTCAATTTGACACGTGTTATTAAAAGCATTTTTAAAAAGACCCACAGAACTCTGCAGGGTGGGAAAAAAATAAATAAAGTGGCTTTCACAGGCCTAGGACATGATTTTCTAAATCGGAATTGTGCTGATGATACAATAAAATGCAAAAACCCGTAATAATAATTGGATTTTAATGTAATAAGCCTGCGTCCTTGTTGGAACGCCCCTCTTCTTACCCCATGCACAACACTCAAGGAAAGCTGTTCCTCAATTAGAAAGGAAACTGAAATTGGCTAATTTTCTGCTTGAAATTGATTACTTTGCCCTCCAACCTCAATCACATGAAGATAAAAGAGTGGCAAGTAAGCCACCAAGAGAAAAGATAAAAGGAAGCATCAAGGGTATCCATTTATTTGACTTGCTTCAGATTCTCCTAAGGGTGGTGCTGGCTCAGGACAGCATGTCAGAAAAGTCAGGTGCTCCCAGCCATGTGCTAAACACAGGCTAGATGCTCCATAAATCTTGAATTAATGGCTCAATTTTTTTCCTTGTAAAACATTTTTTTAAAAAGATGAGGGCTAGAGCTTCCCTTTGCAAATATTGAGCTATATAAATCATCCATACAAGAAAGGAAAGGGCTATGACCAAACACAGAATAAGAAACAAGGTAGCCGGATGTCAGAGGGAAACAAAGAACTATGGGGAGGGGGAGAAGGCATATTTTTTAAAGAATACATAGAGTTTTTAGTCCTGGATTATCCAAAGATGAGTCCTGATTTTTATATTCACTAGCTCGTTTTTCTCGGGTGGTGATAGATTTGGGTAACATTTCAGAAGAATGAGTGATCATGGCCAGTGTGCTTTATTGTCTTTGATGTAATTATCATTTTAGTCAGATGATGGGCAAACAATGAGGGTGGGCATGAATGAAGATGAGCAGATAAAGGTGATGTCGCTGGGAATACGCCACAAATTTTCAGGAGCTTCTCTGAAAGAGGAGACATCCTGTTGATTTTTAGATAACTTAAAAATCTCAGGTTTTTGTTTCCAATTATGATCGATACGCCATTAAAATCCCTATTTTATACTCGCAGAAACTGAGGACCAAGGAGATCAACAGGTTGGTTCACTCTGGGGAGTGTTGTTTAGATATAAAACTGTGACCTCACCAAAAGCTGGTGTCAGGGTAGATCTCAGTGGCCAACCAGACAAAGACAACCTCACAGCCTCCCTAAGACAGCCCGGTGAGCGCTTACCCTCAAGTGGGTTTTATTGCTTAACAATTACCAACGTTTTAAAGATTTATTTATGTATGTATTTGACAGACAGAGATCACAAGTAGGCAGAGAGGCAGGTGGTGGAGGGGGGGCGAGGGTGGGGAGAAGCAGGCTCCCCGCTGAGCAGAGAGCCCAATTCGGGGCTTGATCCCAGGACCCTGAGATCATGACCTGAGCCGAAGGCAGAGGCTTAATCCACTGAGCCACCCAGGTGCCCCACAATTACCAATATTTTGAAAAAATACTTTTACCTCAGAGAATGAGAGGCTCACTATTTATGGAGTGGACTCCTACAATTGGGGTAAAAAGTATTCTTTTTTAAACTTTGTAACTGTGAAGCAACCTGACAGCCCCATTGTCTCCAATACTCATTTCCTCCGGTGACAGATACTGTTCATATTAGTACCTGGTCCCAGAGAACAATGATCATCAGAGTACTCACAATTTGAAAACATTAATGACAGATTTCCTCTAGAGATCATGGGCCATTGTCAAGTTTTCTCTGCACTTATTTTTTTCTCTGAAATTTGAAATAATTCATCCACCAGGTATTTTTTGAACGTCATGGACTGAAAAAGAGACATGGGAGAATTGTAGGACATGAAACCGACACTGATGGCACTTACAGCCTTTCAAGGAACAAGCAGTTACAAACAGAGATCAGTGCATGATAGAATGAGGCCAGAGAGGGAGGAGCAGCGGGGCAGAGCAGTCTCTGGAGACTGGCTTTGTACCCTGGGTACAGCTTCACCGACTGTCAGACTCATTTATCAAAGGAACTAATCATATTTAATTTGAAGCATTTTTGTGAATGTAGAAATGAGAAATAAGATGTGCACAGTATGACTCTTTGTATTTGTTTGCTAGGGTTGGGGGTCCTAAAGCAACAGAAATCTGTTCTTTCACACCAAGGTTACTAACCTTGTAAAATCAGCTCTTAATGAGACAGAGATCTCCTCTGGTCCAACAGGAATTAGTTTATAACAAACTGCCCTTAAACTTACTGGTTTAAAAACCCAAACATTCATGATCTCAGTTTCTGTGGGTCAGGAATTCAGGCCTGGCTAAGCTGGCCGAGTCTGGCTCAGAGTCTCTCATGAGGGTACGGTCAAGAGGTCTACCGGGGTTGCAGTCCTCAGAAGCTTGTTTAGATCTGCTTCCAAGATGATCCACTCACATGGCTGTTAGCAGGAACGAGTTCCTCACCTTCTGGGTCTCTCTCTGGAGCTGCCTGAGTGCCCTCATGACATGGCAACCAGCTTCCTCCAGAGAGGGTAGTCAGAGACAGAGAGTGGGGAGGAAGCCTCAGCCCCTTTTATGACCTTCTCTCAAAAGTCACACACCATCACTTTCGCCATGTTCTTTCTGTTCATTAGAAGCAAGTTGCTGGGTGAATCCAGCCCACACTCCGGGGAGTGGAGGGGGAGAGGATTAAACTCTCTCTTCCTCTTGGAGGGAGGAACATCCAAGAATATGTGGGCATATTTTAAAACCACCACATCACAGCATATCATGAAATCATCCATTCCTTTTGCTGTTGGACTAGTTTCCTACATTTGATGTTCCTATATCTCCATGTTGTTATTATTATTATGTATTAATACACAGGAATCATTTTGGCCTCTCACAGTGTGCCTGACACTGTGCTTGCAGCTGGGAGTTTGGAATGGATTGGCCTGATGCTTGCCTTAAAGGAGTTTACAGTCCAGTGGCAAGGGAAATGTGTTATAAGTATAATGCACTCAAATAAGAGATAAAAGTTAATATAAACAAAAGGCTTTGGGTTTGTACTATAAGAGGGAAACTGCAGAAATCAGAGACAGCTGTAGGGGTAGGTGGCATCTGAGCGCCTAGGGTACCATCCTAAACTTAGCCTCCTCCCAGTAGATGCTGGATAGGTCACTGGGGTGGGACATTCTAGACCAGGAGATGGGAATGTGCAGGGCTACATATGGGAGAATTTCAGGTTGTCCAGGATGGCTTTCATGGAAGGGGTAGGAAAGGGAATGGGAAGGTGGATTGAGGCAAGCCTTGGAGGACCTTATAGAATAGATAGTGTTAGGGAGAAAGATTGAACCTGATTATGAATACATTAAATACGTTTTTCTAGAGAGTAGTAAATGCTTAGATAAATGTTTCAGAGAATAGAAAAAAAGCTGGACCAGAGAAACGAATGTATCTGTGTGTATTAACTCATTCATTCACTCATTCATTCACTCAACAAACTTTATTGCAGACCCATTATGTGCCAGACATTGTTTGTAGTCTAGTGGGAGATATATATATATATATATATATATATATATATATATATATATATGAATGAAATCATCACAGAGATAAAATTACACCTGTGACAAGTGCTACAAAAGGAAAATACATTAGGGGATTTGACTTGAGCAGAAAGTTCAGGGAACTCTTAGGGTAGCCATAACCCAGCTGGGGTCTGAAGGATGTCCAGCAATAGGCAGCCATGAGGGGTAAGAATCAGCACAAGCAAAGGCCCTGGAGTGAGTACAAAGGACTGAAAGAAGTCCAGTGTATTGTGAGGAGCAGACAAGGAGGGAAGGAGAACATGATGAGCAATGAGGTAGGAGAGGAAGGTAATCAAACCTTGAATGGCCTTATTTTAATTAAGTAATTAATAGTGCCTCCACCTATAAGGACTTCACTTTTCAGGAAATATTCCATCAAAATAGTAGAATCCAAACATAAGATGAATATTATGGCAGGAAAAAATACAATTTAGAATGACAAATACAGAAAGAATAATTAAATGCATATATAAATACTATAGAAGCAAAAGAACTGGAAAATTGACCCTGAGCTCCCTGGTGGCCAAGGTAAAAGATGAAAACATTATAGGACATGTAGTGCTCCAAGCCCATTAAGAAAACACATGAGAAGATTATTTAGCAGGCAGATGCAACAGAACCATGTACCGATGGGCAAGCTGTGGCATGATGGCATAAGAATAACATATTAGGAACATCAGGGTAAGACATTGCAGAGAGATTCATTGATTAGTTAATTTAATTACTGAAACTCTATAGTATCTGTGGAGACTATTATGGGGCCACTGATTATGAGTTGTCTCATATATGTATGTATATATGAAGTAGATATGGAATGTAGCTTCTTTTTAAGCCCGGATAATTTCCTTTGGTGTCAAATTGAAATCGCAGGGGATATGATGTTTAATTCCTCTCTGTTAACCATTATTGAGGTTGGTAGTATGGGAGTGGGAGGAAAAAAACAAGATGGCTTGTTGATCGGTGAGTATAAAAATAAAGAAGTAGGAGATCTGTCCTGATTTCTCCTGCGACTGCTAAAAAGCAGGAGGATCATCTAAGGCCTTCCTGGAAATTAGAGAGAACAGCATCCTGCTTTAATTTCTTCCACCAAATTTCACTCTTGGACCCAGGCCACTTCTGCTTTGGCAAAGCAAGAGGTGCTGATGTGAACCGAGTTCCCAGTGATGGAGCCCCAGGCTGGTCCCAGGGGAACCTTTTGAGATTGCTTTATGCAGTGGCTGCCAGAGCCCTAGGCGCTGTCAGGTGCCTGGCCGTGGGTGGGGGGATGTGGGAGGGGGCAGAGGAACCCTGATACCAATTTTAGTACCACATAAAGAAGGCTTTCATTTTCTACTTTGTAGCAGAAGCCATCTGCAAAAGTGAACTCAGGCAAACGGCTTGGAGCTGAGCATTCTGCCTTGGGCCCTGTTCTTTCTTGCAGTTCCCCTTCCCACCCACCCTCCAGCCCCACCTCTCTTTCTCACAATGGACAATATTACAGTTTCCCAAAGGAAAACATTGCAGGCGGGTCAGTGGCACAGTTCCCTCCTCTTGCTTTAGTTTCAGGTGTTTGCCCATTTTCTGCTACAAAGTCTCACGACCTCCTCCAGGCAAAGCCTGGTGGTAGAAAGCTGGTTTGGGCTCCATGCAGGCCTTCGCCACCTCCCAGGGCTCTGGGCCTCTCCCCCGGCGGCTGGCATCATCTGGCTGCCACCCTCATCTGCCACCAAGACCCTCAGAAAGAAAAGTGACTTCCTTTGAGAACCAGGTCATCCAGGAAAGGGTGGCTGAGACCTGGCCCTCTGGCCTGTGAACGGGTGGCCTCTATGATGGCCTCCTTGGTTTCTGGATAGGAAACAGCTATGCGTTCAGATGGCTGCTGCGTTTCCTGCTCTGGTCTTTTCTACATGAGGTGTAGACGAAGTTCTGCAGAGCTAGTCGATTCCACCTTTGTCCTTACTTCATGCAACTTGGAAGCCCTCTGGCAACTTTCAAAGCATCTTGCCCACCTCATCCCGGAGAGGACTGTCTGTTCGCCTTTCCAGGTGGAAAGTCCTTGGGGGGGGGGGGTGGTGTCAGAGCTTCTCCCAGGGATGTCCCAACATTTCCAGCAGAGGAAAGAAACAGATTTAAGTAATTACCTCCAGGCACTCTCTCTCCTCCCTCCTTTTTAGAAGTACTGGGGTAATGTAATTTCTCAACATAAAAAATAGTAACAGTGGTTGGACCTGGAAGGCGAGTGAAAGGGTCCGTAGACAAAAGGTCGAGACTGATACAAAGCGAAAGTTAAGCAGGGCTTTATTTTGCGCCAAGCATCAAGAATCAAACGGAGGGGCCAGGGCGGTCTCTTGCAAAGAAGCGACCCCTCCCAGTCTCACAGACTAACTTTTATAGAGCAAAGGCCATGTGGTTGAGCCTGGCCACACACAGGTGGCCAATTGAATTACAATTCACCCTATAGTAATTATTTGAACTAGCGTCTCACTCTGGTCAGAATTGGCGCCCAAAAGGCAGGGCCCACGATTTTGGGTGGTTAGGGAGGTGCTTTCCTGATTGGATGTCTCCACCTGGCCTGGCTCATCCTTGGCGGGTAGGGAGGTAATACGTGCGCTTTTACTGATTGGACGTTTCCACCTGGCCGGACACGTCCTTGTGTCTGGGCTCCGTTATCTCTGCCCAGCCTGACATGTCCTGGTATCTGTGCTCCATTATTGAGAGCTATTTGTCCGTATTTCACCAATTCTGTTTCTAAGCGCTTTCCTCCTGGGGGGAAGGGGCAGGTTCAATCTAAGTTTACTGCATAAACAACAAAATGGCTCACTCAGGCTAAGTAGGCCCTTAGAGCGAGGTTTCTGGGAATCCTGCAACTATATAGGTGACCTCCCCACCCTCCAAAAAAGACTGAGCCGATCTCTCAGTCCGCACCTACTCTCCACTTCTCTCGGGCCAGCTTCCTGGTTTAGTGTGGGGTGGGGGCTCCCGGCTTTAGCTGGTGTTCACTGATGGGGAGGACTTCCTAGAGCCCAGATTGATGGCCCCACCCTAGCAGTTCTGATTCAGCCGGTCAGTGAAGAGCCCTAAGAATTTGCATTTCTAATCCAAAATGACTGGGCCTTTTGGGTCTTGGGACCACACTTTGAGAACCACTGATTTAAATGTAATGAAAAGGATAAGAGCTTTGAAGACAGGTGGGTCTGGCCTTGAGCCCCAAACCTGCTGCTTACTCATCAGCCGTGTGACTTTGGGGTATGCGCATCTCGGAACTAACGTCTTCATTCTTAAAATGGGGTAAATAATCTCTACCCCACAGGTCATTGATCTGAACACGTATTTGTTGTAGGAATATTTCATACCATTTTTTTTTTTAAGATTTTATTTATTTATTTGTCAGAGATAGAGGGGGAGAGAGCGAGTGAGCACAGGCAGACAGAGAGGCAGGCAGAGGCAGAGGGAGAAGCAGGCTCCCTGCTGAGCAAGGAGCCCGACATGGGACTCGATCCCAGGGCGCTGGGATCATGACCCGAGCTGAAGGCAGCCGCCTAACCACCTGAGCCACCCAGGCGTCCCGTAGGAATATTTCAATACTGCGTTCTCAGCTGGGTGGTGGGGACATGACAATGGATGAGACCGTCTTTGATGTGAAGGACTTGGGGTGGTTGTGAAGATTAAAAAGATAAAACTTGCAAAGGTTGAGGACCCTGAGAGATGCCTAATAAATATTCACTGCATTTCCCTCATAGGAGAGAATGTGATTCTACTTTTTGGGTTTGTTTGTTTGTTGTTTTTTTAGAGGAGGGTGGGGGATCCAAAGAGTCATTTTCAAATTTTATAGCATGAGACCTAGAGCAATAATTCTCTTTGATAAGATAGAAAATTTGAGGTAAAGGAGCCCCTGGGTAGCTAGCTTAGTTGGTTAAGCATCCAACTCTTGATTTCAGCTCATGTCATGGTCTCAGGTAAGAATGAACAAGCCCCTTATTGGGGTTTGCATGGAGTATGGAGGCTGCTTAAGATCCTCTCTCTTCCTCTCCTTTTGCCCCTTCCCCCACTCACACTCTCTCTCAAAAAAAAAAAAAAAAAAAAAAAATCCCCAAAACAAACAAAAAAACCCCCAAAACTCCAAAAGTTAAAAAAAAAAAAAAAAGAAAGAAAGAAAAAGAAAAGTTGAAGTATATATGTTAGTGTATGTCCTATGTCCTCCAGCACCTCTGAATGTGGCCATATTTGGAAATAGGGTCTTTGCAGATTGTGGTCAAGTTAAGATGAGGTCATTAGGATGGGCCCTACCCCTATATGACTGATGTCCTTATCTAAAGAGGAAATTGGGACACAGACACAAACGCACACACCCAAGGAAAATGCCATGTGAAAACTGGGGTTATGCTTCCACAAACCAAGGAAATCCCAGGATTGTTGGCCATCACCAGAAGCTAGGAGAGAAGCACGGAACAGATTCTCCCCTTTAGTCCCATAAAATGAAAACTGTCCTGGTGCCCGTATATGCCAGAACAGCCTTGATCATATTTATATCTCCTTACCCTATCTGTAGTGAGTATTTTTAGCTGAGTTACTCTGAGGTGAAGCGGGAAAACATCTCAAAGTGTTGTGGTGAGGGCATAGGGTCGGAGTAGGGAGAGAGAGAGGGTAGAAGTAAGTAGGGGCCAGGGAGCAGAGTGAACCTTGCGAGGTGTCTAGTGCTTGGTCTGAGGGCAACGATGGGGCAGTGGTACATTCTGTTCTGCAGTTCGGTGGGTCATGCTGGCTGTGGCCTGGAGAGTGGCTTGGAGGCAAGAAGGGAGCAAAGCTTGGGAGACAGGTGAGGAGGCTCCTCTAGGTGAGAAATGACTGTGTTTTTACTTCAGTGGTAGCAGTGTGGATGGAGAGAGGTGGACTGATTCGAGAGATATTGTGAAGGTAGAAAACACACTTCCTGGGGTGCCTGAGTGGCTCAGTGGGTTAAAGCTTCTGCTTTCAGCTCAGGTCATGATCCCAGGGTCCTGGGATCGAGCCCCGCATCAGTTCCCTTCCTCTCTCTCTGCCTCCCTCTGCCTACTTGTGATCTCTCTCTGTCAAATAAATAAAATCTTAAAAAAGAAAAAAAAAGAAAACACTTCTTGACTTGAACAGGGGCTGAATGTAGCAGTTTAACCAATAACAGAGCAAAAAGGCAATGCCAAGACTGGTTATATTATTTTTTCAAGTGTTTGGAATTTTTCTTTGTTTCTTTCTTTCTTTCTTTTTAAAAAGATTTTATTTATTTATTTGTCAGAGAGAGAGCACAAGCAGGGGGAGCAGCAGACAGAGGCAGAGAGAGAAGCAGGCTCCTTGCTGGGCAAGGAGCCTGATACGGGACTTGATCCCAGGACCTTGGGATCATGACCTGAGCCAAAGGCAGCTGCCTAACCAACTGGGGCATCTAGACATCCCCAAGTGTTTGGAATTTAGTAAATATTTTAAAGAAATAAGTAAAGCTAAATATTCAAACATTTCAAATGCACATCAAGTAAAATGTACATTTATAAAAATATAAATATTATTATCATTCTAGTATAAATTGTTAGCAGATAAAATTAAGGAAAAGAAACCCTATAAACCCTGAAGACCAGTATTGCCACCACAGTGGAGGATGGTGTGGAGCACCAATGGGTGAGCAGAGTTGAAAACTGTTTTTTTTTTTTTTTTTTTTTTTTAGATTATTTATTTATTTATTTGACAGAGATCGCAAGTAGACAGAGAGGCAGGCAGAGAGAAAGGAGGAAGCAGGCTCCCTGCTGAGCAGAGAGCCCAATGCGGGGCTCGATCCCAGGACCCTGAGATCATGACCTGAGCCGAAGGCAGAGGCTTTAACCCACTGAGCCACCCAGGTGCCCCGAAAACTGTTTTTAAATGTTGGAACTGACGTGCTTGAGGAACACCCTCAGAGGCAGTAAAAGATAAGGATTAGGAACTCCAGGGTAAGGGCTGAGCTCAAGGTGTAAACTTGGAATCATCAGTCCATGAAGACAACTGAAACTTCAGAAATAGCTTTGTGTAAGAGATTTGAACTGAGCTTTAGGAAAGGCTAGGATTTTAGTTGAACTAGAAAATGCAAACACAGAGGAAATGATTTACAAGTGGAGGGAAAGAGCAAAGCCAAGAACGCTGTGGCATTAGGGATACACGGATACTGTTAGCAGTGTGCTGGTCAAGGTCTAACAACCTGCTCTTCAAAGGTGAGGAAGGGCACTTTGGTGGCTCAGTGGGTTAAGCCTCTGCCTTCGGCTCAGGTCATGATCTCGGTGTCACAGGGAGCCTGCTTCCTCCTCTCTCTCTCTCTGACTGCCTGTCTGCCTACTTGTGATCTCTGTCTGTCAAACAAATAAATAAAATCTTTAAAAAGAAAAAAAAAAGGTGAAGGGAAACCCTGGTTTATCGTGCTTGCTGATTTCCAGGGTATAAATGCTCCCATCAAAGTCGGTGTCCAGCTATCAGTATTCCTGAGCATGGGGCCGGGGACAGATGAGCGCAATCAGCTATGGGGGGCTCCTGCTAGGAGCAAGAGAACGTAGCACACATCTAGACACAGTCCTAATGGGGAGGGAGGGTTCTGCCGGGAGTAGTGCTGGGAGTAGTGCTGGCTACGTTTAAGAGGTATCATGGACGGCTAGGGTGGCTTCGAAGACAGAGAACAAGCAAGTGTTGACGAGGGTGCAGAGTCACTGAAACCTTCATGCTTCTGGGAATAGAAAACGGTGCGGCCATTATGCGAGGTGGTTGGGCCGTTCTCAAGAAGTCAAACATAGAGTTACTGTAGGACCGAGCAGTTCCGTTCCCAAGTATATTTCTAAGAGAACTGAAAACAGACATTCACACCAGAACTTGGACATGGATGGTCATAGCAGCATTATTCACCATAGCCAAAAAGTGGAAACATCCCAAATGTCCCAGTGAGGAATGGGTAAATAAAATGTGGTATATCCATACAATGGAACGTTATTGGGCCATAGAAAGGAATTACATACTGATATGTGCTACCACATGGAAGAACCTCGAAAACACTAGGCTGATTAAGAGAAGCCAGATGCAAAAACTGCCTATTAGGGTTGTCCAGCTGGCTCAGTTGGTAGAGTGGGAGACTCTTGATCTCGGGGTCATGACTTCAAACCCCACACTGGATGTAGAGATTGCTTAGATAAAATTAAAACAAAACAAAACCCAAAACCACAGAGGGCCACCAGGTGTATAATTATATTTATATGAAACGTCAGGAACAGGTAAAACAACACACACATACAAAGTAGGCTGGTGGGTCCCAGGAGCTCGTGGAGGGGAAGATGCAGAGTGACTGCTGCTGGGTAAGAGTTTGAGGACTCTTAAGCCCCAGATTAAGAAACAGTGTTCTAGAAGACCGCGGTGTCACAGCCGTTCAGATATGTTTGCTCCATTGCCGTTCCAGAAGCCCTGTCTGTTGACCTGGCTCTCCAGGCTGGATGTCTGTCCTCTGGATTCAAATTCTCCATCATCAACAGCAAACACATTTGAACACTATGGTGTCCTTGGAGAGTTTTGCACAGGCCAGTACCTCACTGCCCTGTTTCTTTCATGCGTGATTAAAAGCTCAGGTAAAAAAATTTAACGGAACATTTTGATCTCATTAGAAAAACCAAGAAAAGTGCATCTTTGAAACATAATCTCATCAAGCAGTGCCTTGTAGACAGATGTGTGTACGGAGCTCTCAGCTATCAGAGAGGGATTGGAATTTATAAAGGGACATTTTGTTTCCTGGCGACAAAGCCATTTCAATCCTAGGGATGTTTATAAGCAATATGGAAAAGCTCTCTGCACCTGACAGGCTGGCTTGAGGTACCAAGTGTCTAAATGTCAACGACCAGCCTTTCTCGTGGAGAGATTAGCTTTGGTGGCGGGGTTGGGGGGGGGGGGCGGTTGTTGCTAGGGAAGAAAAAGAGGGAAAAGGACAGATGTTATTTCATATGTATGAGCAGACTGGGATCAGAGGGTGAGTCGGGACAGGCGGTAAACAGCAAGGGGAACCAAGGAGGGGGGTCTACCTCCTGCTGTCATCGTTGCTGTTAGGCCACAAATGTCTTCTCCTCGCAGCCTTATTGCCAGGAAGAGGAGGGACGAGCCGGGGCACCCCCTCCATGAGCTCTTTCCAGGCAGGGTCATGGTAACTGCTGGCTTTGTTTTCTTTCTTCTGTTAGCCAGTTTACAAAGATCTTTCCTGAACATCATCTCCTAATTGTCCCGAGAATTTGCTGTTATTCAGGTTTGGGTGGGTGGGTGAGATCTACTTAATCATCTTATAAACAAAAAACCAAATAAATAAAATAAAATTAACATGTGGGGGCCCCCCGGGGGCTCAGTCAGCTGAACGACTGATTGATCTCAGCTCAGGTCTTGATCTCAGGGTTGTGGGTTTGGGCCCAGCGTGGAGCCTACTTAAAAAATAGATAATAAAGGGGGTGCCTGGGTGGCTCAGTGGGTTGGGCCTATGACTTTGGCTCAGGTCATGATCTCAGTGTCCTGGGATCGAGCCCCGCATCGGGCTCTCTGCTCCAGTGGGGAGCCTGCTTCCTCCTACTCTCTCTCTCTGCCTGCCTCTCTGCCTACTTGTAATCTCTCTGTGTCAAATAAATAAATAAAACCTTTAAAAAAAAAAAAAGATAATAAGGGACGCCTGGGTAGCTCAGTGGGTTAAAGCCTCTGCCTTCAGCTCAGGTCGTGATCCCGGGGTCCTGGGATTGAGCCCCGCATCGGGCTCTCTGCTCGGCAGGGAGCCTGCTTCCTCCTCTCTCTCTGCCTGCCTCTCTGTCTACTTGTGGTCTCTATCTGTCAAATAAATAAATAAAATCTTTAAAAAAAAAAAAAAGAAAAAGAAAATAGATAATAATAATTAGTTCATTTAAAAAAATCATCCGAGGGGGCACCTGGGTGGCTCAGTGAGTTAAAACCTCTGCCTTCGGCTCAGGTCATGATCCCAGGGTCCTGGGATTGAGCCCCGCATCCCTGCTCTGCAGGGAGCCTGCTTCCTCCCCTCTCTCTCTCTGCTTGCCTCTCTGCCTACTTGTGATTTCTCTCCCTCTGTCAAATAAATAAAATCTTTAAAAAAAAAAATCATCTTAGCAGGGCGCTGTCATCCCTGTTTTGTGGGCACAGGGAGATTTAATAACTGATCCCCAATTGTGCAGTTTGGGGTGGCGGGACAAGGTGAGAGTCTGGATCTTTGGGCTCTAATCAAAAGTGCCTTGCACAACTCCAGAACCTCTATAGAGTCTACCTTTTCCCCACCATGCTGTCATTCAACAAATCCTTACTGATAGCTACTGTGTGGCAGGCACTGTCCTGGGCACTTGGGCTACATTAGCGATTGAAAATAAAGATGCCTCATCTTACAGAGTTCGCACCTGATCTGGAGTGAGGATGGGGCAGAAATAGACAAGGAACATAATGAATAAGTTATAAAGTGTGTTTGAAAGCGGTAAGTGTATGGAAAAGTCACTCAGGATTTGAGGATCAGTGGGGTGGAGGGGATAGGATTACAGTTGTAAACAGGGAGGTCACAGTGGTAGGGATAATGTCACGGGCGTTGGTGGGGGCTAAAAGTGAATGTGAAGTGACCAGCCCAGAGCCCGGAGCAGAGCATGCTCGTAGTGCTCACTAATGGTGGCTGTCATCACCACACCAAATCTGTCTCTCTATTGCCCTGTCAGAGTCTCCCAGGAGCCCTCAGGCCAAGGCTGTGCCCAAAAGGGACAGGCAGCTCAAGTTCCAGGCAGGTTGGACAGCAGGGTCAGGGTCCTGCCTTGCCCAGGGCATGGCGGCACCAAGTGCCAGAGCCGGGGGTAAAGACCCAGGATCCTGTAAAGATCCAGGATCCAATGTGTCCATGGCCAGACCAGCAGGGCAGGTCCTGCAAGGGTGAACGAGCACCATCTCTGTTGTTTTTTAACAACATGGAAGCTGAAAACCCAGAGTAGAATAGAAAATGCTGAAAGAAGGGGCAGCATAAGTCCAGGGCTCCCCGATACTGGGAACCCCAGGGCTCCCGACACCATGTTGCTAGGCAACGGCACACAGATTGAGGACAGCCAACGGGGGTGGGGGCAGCCTGCCTGGGGTCTGTTTGCTTTGGCTGCTGCTGGGTCTGGTGCCTGTTCTTGGGAGAGGCTGTGTCACTTGCAAGGAGAGGAAACACCTGACTAAAAGCATGATTAGAGGAAGACCACAAAGACATCCTTGAGTCTGAGTCTGCTTTGGTGCCTGCAATTCCACCTTGAGCCATTTGCTCCTTCAAGCCGAGTCTGGGGTGTGAAACTTTTGGTTAAAACAAAATCTTCACTGAGGAGAACAGATCTGTAAGATTTTAGGAAAAAAGCCAACAACACAGGGTTGCTTCATTCAAGCAGGGGAAATCCCCACTCCCCTCGAAAGGAGATTTCTAAACCCCTAGACTCTGTACCATAATTTGAAAATCCTTGCCTTTAAAGTATTTCAGCCCCCTGTTAAAAAGTGAACAGCCTTTACTCCATGAAATAGTTATTTAAAAATTACTAATTTTATGACAGATTTCCATGGTTTTCTGCTGGGGGAGGGGTGGTGGATCACAGACTCCTCTGAGGATCTGATGAAGTCTGTAGACCCTCTGCTCAGGAAAATGCACATACCTGCAATTCTGCATCTCGTTGTATTGGGGAAGTGGTCCATGGGCTGTAGGTTAAGGATCTCTGTCCTGTGGGACATTTGTTTACATAATTTGCTTCCAAGTGAGACAAATACTTCAGCCTTGAGGTATAGAAGAGTGAGTTTTGAAGGAGGGAGAGAGCAAGGGGGAAAAAGATCTAGACAAAAATCAGAATCTTAGGAATGAAGCCCAGGAATCTGTATTTTTAACACTATCTCCAGGCAGTTGTGAAGATCAGAGATATGAGCACCAGTCTAGGGTCCTGGGGCACAGGAGACACTGCTACTGAGTTAGTAGTCCTCTTGAGGGTGAGGAGGAGAGAGAGAGAGAGGGAGAAGTCCTGCTGCCCTCCCCAGACTGACAGGTTGGAGAACAATAAGAAAGAGCCTGTGTTCACAATGGGAAACTGAGGTCACTGTGCCCCTGAGCCTCAGCCAGACCATTCACCCAAAACAAAAAGAACAAAGAGCAGGAGTTCATCCTACTAAGGCTGGGCCTAAGAGAAAGTCTCATTTGGGACACTGATGTTCAAATTCTGATATTTCTTTCTTTCTTTCTTTTTTTTTTTTTTTTTAAGATTTTGTTTATTTATTTGACAGACAGAGATCACAAGTTGGCAGAGAGGCAGGCAGAGAGAGAGAGTGGGGAGCAGGCTCCCCACAGAGCAGAGAGCCCGATGTAGGGCTCCATCCCAGGACCCTGAGGTTATGACCTGAGCCGAAGACAGAGGCTTTAACCCACTGAGCCACCCAGGCACCCCAAATTCTGATATTTCTCTGTGGTTTCCCATGTTCTGTATGCTGTCCCTACCAGAAAATGTTAGTATCCCCCTTGATAGTCAGGTTTGTTTAATGCGATCTGTTCCCATCGGGAGTCAGGTGCTTTCCAAGCAAAGGAGCATTTGCTACTGAGTCAACAAATAACTATCGATCCCACTCTACCAAGCTTAGTGTGTTTGCCTGGCCTATTCTGCCTCCATCCTGAGATTCTCTCCAGAGGATCTGCTTTTTCAAGGGTGGTGAGAGAAGGGGATGAGCCTGCAGGGAAGGGAAGAGCAGGAGTGACCTCCTCCAGAACCCAGGGCCTATAGTCAAAATCCGGGTTTACTTAAGAACCTGTTTCTTGACACAGGTCCTATCCCAGCCAAGACAAACGCAAGTCGTGTTTATCTCCTGCTTCCTTGGGTGGTTGTGGCTTTATGCAACAGTGACTTGGTGATACTCAGATTTAGGGGTGATACCCCCTGCAGGGCTCTCTCTTCTCCTGCCTATGGAGGGGAGGTATCTACCCCCCACCCACCATCGTTGCTGTGGTTCTTCACCCTGACGGTGTTTTGCTCGGGTGTAGCCCTTTATCCAAATCAAACAGTGAAGATTTGTGCAGTCCAGTGTGTATAAATTTTACCTAAAAGTAAAAAAATAGCAACAATTCTCAGAAGGTGGAGTGGGTGGAAATAAATGTGGAGTGGGTCCAGGTAGATGAACAAGAATGGCAGAAATTAAGTATTGAAACTGGGCGATGGCATCATTATAATCCGTTTTAAAAAAGTAAATAGTTGACATTTTTTACAATAAAAAGAAAAAAATAAATAAAAAGGACTTAGAGATGTCTGTTTTTGCGTAGAAATCTCCTTCCCTGATCAAGAACCTTAAAGAAACTCATACTCTTTACCCTAGTAAATTCCACTTCTGGGAATGTATCCAAATCAAATAATGGGAGATACACAGAAGGCTTCGTAGTAGTGCTATTTAAAATAAGGAAAAAGCTGGATAAAACTCAATGTTAAAGGAACTGTGGTACAGCCATTAAAGACATGGGAAAGTGCTTGTGGCCAAAATTATAAAAAACAACAACAACAAAAACCAAAACAAAATAGCCACAGCACAAAACTCCAAACTGTACTATCTTCATTTTGTTTTTAGAAATACATGTGCACGTATAGAGAAAGGCTCTGGAAAGAAATGTAATCGTACGTTTAAAGTCGTGATCTCTACTTGCTTGGGCTTGTGGTCGATTTTTGCTATCATTTTATTTTATTACTTAAAATAAAATTTTTTTACTATCATTTTAATTGTAGCCTGTATTTTCATCTTTTCCGCAATGAACATGGATTACTTTGATAATTATTTTAAAAACTGAGCAGAGCCATTTTGAAGGAAGTAGGGGGCAACAGTGGAAGAGAGAACTGATTACCGTGCTGGCTCCAGCCATAGAAGAATAGGGTACCGGAAGCAGAAGGAATCTAGAAAAGGCCTAAACTCAACTTTTTCAGTTTACAAATGCAAAGACCAAGGCCCAGAGTCCCTCGGACCTCTTGCTGAGCACCACCCTGAGCCCTCACTTCCCTCCAGGGACCTCTGCAACTCCAGATCCTGGGGACTCTGGACACATGGTGTCAATCCTAGCAGGTCCCGCTCGGGATCCAGCTATTTGACTTACTAGCCAGTCTGGGTCGCCTGCTGCCGGCGTCTGTGGCCAGCTGGCCTGGGGAAATGCCCTGGCAGGAAGAAGGTTGGAGGAGCAATGGGCCTCACAGCCACCCGATCACCAAGTGCCTGTCCCTCTGACAGTCCTGCGCAAACCTCTCTGTCTCGGCTTTGCTGTGACAGAGGTTCGTTACTTCTAAGTAAGAAATGAGGTTCACGTTTTGTGGTGTCTGGCCTTGTCATGGTGTCTGGTTCTGGCTTTCAAACCACTGTGAGTTGAAAAAGAAACAGTGTGGTTGCATGGTTACTGTCAGGTTGGAGTCAGAGACGTGTTATGGCCTTTGCGAGAGTCCTTAGGCATGGTCTTAGTCCATTTGGGCGGCTCTAACAGAATACGGTAGACTGGGCAGCTTCAAAGGCAAATGTTTCTTACTCATGGTTCTGGAGGCTAGGAAGTCCAAGATCAAAGTGTAGGGAGATCCAGTGTCAGGGGAGAGCACTCTGCCTGGGAAGGTAACCTTCTTTTCACTGTATCCTCTCTTATACGAGACTCTGTTCCTCTTCATATAAGGACACTGATCCCTTCCTGGGGGCTCCAGGCTCATGTCCTAATTACCTCCCAAAGGCCTCACCTCCAAATACTATCATACCAGGGCTTCACTAGGGGACACAAATAAGCAGTCCATAACAGATATCAAAACCTTCTCTGGAGAAAGTGGGGGCAAGCAAGAACGTGCAAGGATAATTAATTGTAGAGAGCGGTGGAAGAGCAGCAATTAGCCTACATCTGTACGTGTTTATGACCTGTCTCCTCCCTGCCCCATCCCTGCCAGCACACTCCCCACCACGGACGCATCTACACTCCTTGAGAGCCGAGATGGTCTCGGACATCCCTGCTTCCTCAGAACTTAGCACAGAAGGGGCCCTCAGGAACTACATGTTGAATGAGCAATGAGTGAACACCACATTCCTAGAATGTGGAAGACCTGACGTGTTCCAAGTGAACGGTATTTCCAGAGTTTAAACATCTTAATTCCAAAAGAGCAGAATGTTTGAAAAACAATATTTTTTGGCACTTACTCTTTATTTGCAGAATTGCAGCACGCTGCTTTCAGATGTCGGTAGAAAGCACATAAGCACCAGGGGACCGCCATGGCGGGGGGGGGGGGGGGGGGCGTGTCCAGTGAGATGGTCATCATGGCCGCTCTGTCTGTTGTCTTCCACCCCTTCCTCCCCTCCTCCTCCTTGGTGTCTTTTTAACTTGTCCAATATATATGCTTCTCTTTTAGGGATATTTCTTAAACACAGACTACCAGATCATAGGCTTCTACTCTGTGGTGTACTTAATAGGTTAAGTCAGAGATTGGGCAGGTTCTTGTAGCATAATCGTTTTTTTTTTAACTAGAAAAAAATTCTTGAAATACACATAGCATAAAATCATCTTGACCACTTTGGGGGCACCTGGGTGGCTCAGTCGGTTAAGCATCTGACTCTTGGTTTCGGCTCAGGTCATGATCTCAGGGCCATAGGATTGAGCCCCATGTGAGGCTCTGTGCTCAGCATGGAGTCTGCCTCAGATTCTTTCTTCCTCTCCCTCCCACTCTCTCTCTCAAATAAATACTTAAAATCTTTGAAATAAAATTACCTTGACCAGTTTTAGTGTACAGGTCAGGCATTAAGTCCATTCCCATGGGCAGCCATCTCCACCATCCACTGACAGAACTCTTTTCATCATGCAAAACCAAAATTCTACTCAGGGGCCCAACCCCCAGCAACCACTATTCTACTTTTTTCTCTCTATGAATCTGACCGGTATGGGTACCTCATCCAAGTGGAATCACGTAGTGTTTGGCTTTTGTGACTAGCCTAATTCACTTGACATCATTTTCATTTACCAACAGATAGCTCAGTTTTTGAGCAAAGAAATTCCAGCTTTGGGATTCTTGTCTTCTTCTTTCTCATGTTCCCCAGGAGTACGCCATGTGGCTGGATGACTTAGGAGAGGGCAGATAAACTAAGGTGCCCACCCCTTATTTCCAAACCCTACCCTTCTCCTAAAGCCACTGCCTACTGTGGCCCATTTAAAATTATAACTTGGCCCGGGGGCGGAGGGGTTGGCACCTTGCTGGCTCAGTTGGTTAAACATCCAACTCTTGGTTTGGCTCAAGTCATGATCTCAGGGCTGTGGGATCAAGCCCTGTGTCTGACTCCATGCTCTGCGAGGAATGTGCTGGAGATTCTCTCTCTCCTTCTGCCTCTCCACCCTCAAATAAATACACATAAATCTTAAAAAAAAAAAAAACAAACAAACCAACAACAACAACCTGTGATTTGGATATGTGTCATATCACTGTGCATGGAGAGCAAGGAATTGTGAGCTGGACACACATACCAAACATATTTGTATGTCTCCTTTGCCCATATGTTACGCAGACTGTACACTTCCAAGGACAGATCACTGGGTGAACCTGATTTGTTCATGGACCGCTGACTGCAGTCAAGGAGTGCTGTCAGTTAATGCCTCTGATTCAACTGCCTGTCTAAGCTTATGTCCTGAGTGGTGAGGTCTCCTAGTTCAGATTTGAAACAGCTGCAGCAGACTCACCACCTTGGATGGTGGAAATATCCCCAAGTGACACAAAGTAAATTAGCACATATTGAAAGGGGAGTTTTCTAAGGCTTGGAATCAACCATTTTCCCAGCAAACCTCCCACCCAAGTGAGCCCCAGGGGACGCCAAATGAAAGGCAGCGAAGAGAAACAGACGTGGCCTATGTGTCTCCGAAAGCCAAATGCAGTCCAAGTGAACTGAAATGATTTGCCCGAACAGATTAGGTATTTTAACACCAATTCTCAGGCCTCAGAAGCGAGTCTGATTGCTGGCAGACAGCCAACACTGCCTTATTTAATTTTTAGATTTGACTGTTAAATTTGGCCCAGTGGGAAATTGTGTTTGATTGGACGTATGAAGGTGGTGGATTTTGGTTGGGAAGGCCTGGGTTCTAGCTCGGTGACTTACCTGCTGTGTGAACCGGAACTGGCCCTTTCACCTCGTTGAGAGTTTTTTCTCATCTTTACAATGAGGGAAACATTCCTGCTCTGTTTGCCTTACGGGAAATTTGAAGATCAAATGAGACCATGTTTGAGAACTCTAAAATTACTATGCAGATGACCAGCGTAATTATGCTTACAGGCAGAACATCGAATCCTTTCTGCCCAGTTCACTCAATTCTGCATTTAATTTACACGCTGTGGATTTTAACTCTCATTCTTGCAGGATAACCCTTTGGGGAGTATCGTTTTTAGACCTGGAATTGCTAATCTCAGCATCCTCTGAGATAAGGAAAAGACTGGAATTATGGGGAAAAATAGACCCAGAGAGACAATAGCCCAAGGGCACAAAGGATTGCCACCCTGTTGTTCTTTCTTTCCTAGATGACACTGACATCTAAGCCCAAAGCCAAAGATTCTCATCAAAAGTTACGCTCACAGTTCCCCCTTCTCTACATCTTCTCCCTGTGGATGAAAATGTTGAGTTTGTGTTGCTATCTTGAGCCCTACTGGACACAACACTCAGTAACTCTAATGGCTGGACATAAAATATGTATGTGGTAAATATGTATAATAGAGAGAAATAAAGTTGTTCTCTTACAATCTTAAGTTTCTGAAATAACAGCTCGAGAAAACACGTTCACCGTGTTTCCACAAATCTGAGACGCCATTGCTTCTAAAACCTACTATTTTTATGTATCGCTAAGAGAGGAGAGTTTTATCCGTTAAAATACGTGGGGGTGCCTGGGTGGCTCCGTGGGTTAAGCCTCTGCCTTTGGCTCAGGTCATGATCTCAGGTTCCTGGGATCAAGCCCCACGTCGGGTTCTCTGCTTGGCAAGGAGCCTGCTTCCCCCTCTCTCTGCCGGCCTCTCTGCCTATTTGTGATCTCTCTCTGTGTCAAATAAATAAATAAAATCTTAAAAAAAAATATGACACAGTGCTTTCTCATTATGTCAGCTGTGATTTCACAGATGTTAAAATGTGAAATATGCATCTTAGAACAGATGAAATGCAGTGTGTTTACCTCTTCCAAAAGGTTAAGTTTTCTCCTTTTGGTTCTGATGCATTCTTAGATTAGCAAACTTAAAAACCATCTCATTTTTAGTCTCTGCTCCTTGCATTTACACGTGGTATGCAGTCATTCTTTTAGGTGGGTTGAAGGGGAACAGTAAACCTATTTTTCTTATGGATACTATAGTACCAAGTACTCTGGCACTTGAATATAGAGTTAGGTAAAGGCGGCTTATAAAATACTTGTCAGAGCCAAAAATTACATTAATCCTGTGGTCTGTCACTCATAAGATTTAAAAGAGGAAGAAATGTTTAAGGGCGTGGGATGCATCTATGGTGGTCTTTTTTCCTCCCACATAGTGCTTTTTATTATTATTATTCTGTGAAATGCCTGATTAAGCTGTAGTGGCTATTATTTAGGTTAGACTTAGTTCAGGAAAGCGACTGAACTGTGAGTTTCCCAGTACACAGAGAAATTAGGTATGAATAGGTTCCGGTGATGAGAGCTGCCTGGGTGAAAATAATGACGTTTTCATAAAATGCAAAGAGGGATTTAGAGTCTTTCTGGGCAGAAGAGAGTATGAAGAACAAGTAGATACAGCTTCTGTGACAATTCTTTGCACACGTTCCAGGGACCAGAACTTGCTCATAATTCTATCGTTGGGGACAAGAAAACTGCACCTGTTTCTAGCCCGTTCTGAACTTCCTTTCTCACCTTACTCTTGCCTATCAGGTCATTTCTTATATACAACGGCCAAGAGAGTCACCACCCAGAAAGGATTTCTAAGGACTAGACCATGGCCGGGTGGAGAGGAAGGATCCAAGTCATTGTAGCTCCTGTAGGCTTCCTAACAAGCATTTGGGCATGATCCCTGCTTGCTGCCTGGGAAGAGGTGGGGGTAAGGGGGTGATTGGCTGGTGTGGTACCATGTTGGCCAGTGTCAGTAGCCACCACGATCCTTGCTCCCTGCTGGGCGGGGTGGAGGCAGGGGTCTGGCGTGGTACCATGTTGGCCAGTGTCAGTAGCCGTCACGCTGGGTGAGCAGTGGGTGGAAAGCTATTAATGTTTGATCCCTGCTAATGCACATCTTGCCCTTTGTTGTCTCCCCTGTAGTCCGAGTACCACTACGAGTACACCGCGTGTGACAGCACAGGATCCAGGTGGAGGGTCGCCGTGCCGCACACCCCGGGCCTGTGCACCAGCCTCCCTGACCCAGTCAAGGGCACTGAGTGCTGTAAGCAGTCCTGCTTCTCGCCCTTGGTCTTTGCCCCAAACCTCCCAGCATCGGAGCTAGGACCTCCCCCAACAGTGCCGTTGACTTAAGAAATCAGATTTTTCCCTCGGTTAACCCCCCCACCCCTTTGAGATTTGGCGCAGAAATGTTATTTCATGGCTGCAAACTGGGCATCTAAATTTGCCTTTATTTTCATTTTTCTTTTAATTGAAATCCCATCAGGGGATAAAGAATGAGCAACTCCAGCTGTGTGCCACTCAGATCTTTTTTTTTTTTTTTTTTGGTTCACATCCATTTGCTTTTGTGCCTGGGCGGGTCTCTCCAATCTACGCTCACCAGCCACAATCAGTCCCTAGGAAAGACTGTGATTTGCTTTTGTTCTTGAAAAGGAAACCAGAGAAGATGAATTTCTGCAGAGACAGATCTTTAAAATGCACTGGGCATCGCTTCAGGGAAGAGAATCTTACCCAGCCATGAAGCTGCCTGTGCAGTGGGGAAGGTGGTGACTTGTCTGCAGCTCTGTCCCCACCTCTGTGACTCTGTTGTCCCAACTTTTCCACAGCTGGCAGCTCTTTCCCCTCCACTGTTCTTTCTAGAAATGTGAGGGGGTAACAATAGGGACTATGGTCAAGGAACACTTGAAGATTTGGAAAGGAGACTGGGGACATTTAAATTCTAAAAAAACAAAACAAAACAAAAAAAAAACTTGCCTTGTGCCTGGTTCAGTCAGCAAGCAAGTGCCTGTTAAATTAATGAGTGGATATTGCTAGGGTCTGAGCAGGACCAAGGTGTGACTAATGCTAACAAATGAGCCATCTTCAGGTAACTCAGCCAACTCAGTTGAGTTCCTCCTATGGGCACATGCTATGAACCACGAAGAGACCTAAGGCCCAGTCTCTGCCTTCGGATGCCTACAGTCTTCTAGAAGAAGCAGACATTCACATCTCCATTCATTTTTTTCAGCAAAACTTAGCGGAGCCCCTGCCATGTCTGGGCCCATCACTGGCCACTGTCCCTGGAGCCCAGAGCCTTGTAGGAGGCTCACATCAATACGATGTGTTAATATGGGGTGAAGAAGAATGGGAGTTACGGATGGATGCTTGGGAATCAGGAAGAGCTGGGGAGACCACCTGGGCAAAAAGTTTGCAGGTGGAAAAACACCAGACACATGCAGGGAAGAACATGTGGTCTGGGGCAGAGGCAACAGAGGGAGGGTAACAGAGGGGGCTGAGGCAGAGAAAATCCTGTAGGGGGAGATCAAGCTGGAAAGTTAAGTTGAGGGAAAATTATGGAAGACTTGGAATGCTTGGCTGAGAGCTTAATTCTATAACCAAAGGGGGAGTGCCTGATGATTTTTTTAAATAACAGGAATAATAGTACATATCGGTGTGTTAGAAAGATACCTCTGACCACAGAATGAGCAAACAATAGGAAATAGGGAACCAGGTAGGAGGACACTGCAGGAGGACACTATTATCTCAATAGGCATGAGAATCCCGACCAACATGGCAGCAGTGGAACCAGAAAGGAGACAGATGCCAAAGACTCAAGGGGGAAATTCATGGCTACAGGGCTGGGCACCATTCAGAAGGGTCAGCACAAGAGGCCATGGTATCTTCTACTGGAGAGTTCTTAGAATAGCTGAGGCTTTCCCTTAGGAAATGTCACGGACATGCCCAAAGTCCCTCAGCAAGGCAGAGTTCCTATAGCCCTAAATCTTTTTTTTCTTTTTTTTTAGTAACAGCTTTATTGAGATATAATTTGTATGTCATAAAATGCACCCCTCGAATGTGTAAGGTCCAGTAGTTTTTGTCCAGTTCTTTTCCAAAAGAAACATCACATCCACAAGCAATCTCTCCCCATGCTCTCCCCGCAAAGTCCCAGGCACCACAAATCTGCTTTCTGTCTCTGTGGATTTGCTTATTTTGGACATTCCATATACACGGAATCATACAAGATGTGCCATGGTTCTAAATCTTTGCAGGGCAAACTCCTAGATCTCGAACTTCTGTTCCCCCTTTTCAGGTCCCCACAAGCTGCCCAGTTCTCCTGAGGCGGCAGGAGTCTCACCACCCTGCCCTTATCCCCGCTCTGTGTTCCAGCCTTCTCCTGCAAAGCAGGGGAGTTTCTGGATATGAAGGACCAGTCCTGTAAACCGTGCGCCGAGGGCCGCTACTCTCTCGGCACGGGCATCCGGTTCGACGAGTGGGATGAGCTGCCCCATGGCTTTGCCAGCCTCTCAACCAACATGGAGATGGAGGACAGCACTACTGAGTCCGTGGAGAACTGCACTGCGTGAGTGCCTCCTCCTCTCCCTTCCCCTGTGCTGGGCTAGGGAGGTTGGAAACAAGAGAGCCAAGTAGCCAAGGGGAGACCAGAGCCGCTTCCCACAGGACTGTTGGACATGACGCCCACCTCAGCACACTCTTACCGATCCAAACTTACTGGTGACTGACAGGCACTTGTGAAAGGTGGAAAACTGGAGGCAATAAGGGGATAAGGTAGACAAGGGTTAAGTGGCCAGTCCACTTAAAACAAAACCGAATTGGAGTTCCACCAAGGGATTTTGGATCAGGAGTAAACTTCCTCAACTTGAGTGCAACACAATGTGCAAAGCCTTAGGTATCTCCCGGGCTTTGGTGCTAACTCCTAAAACGGGCCAGCCCAACCAGTGTTTATGGGTTGGGGGGGATAGGCTAGGACCAGAGCTTTGGTCAGTGGCGGTCCAAACCCCTTAAGACCCCGGGGACCAGCGCCAGGTTCCTCGGGAACTGGTGAGCTATCCTTCTTGTAGCTGTGGATATTTAATCCCAGGAGCAAGAATTAAATGATGCGGCTTTTATGTGCCAGGTACTGTTCTGAATGCTTTCCCTATATTATTTTCTATAATTCTCACAAGAACCCTCTGAAATTGGTATTATTGTTCCCTTCACACACATGAGGAACAGGAGCCTCAGAGAGGTTAAGTGACCTGTGGCTTTTTTTTTACCCAGCTTCAAACCTGTGACACTGGAATGCAGACCCAGTCCCAAGCTTTCTACTGCCCCGTGCAGACATTCTCAAGGAACATGTAGTGTACGTGAAGCAATGTTAGGTTCTTACGGGAGAATTGTGGAGGGACATACAGATGTGAAAGACAGTCACCCACTGCTTCTTGTTCAATATTGACAAAGAAGATGGGAGAAGGGCCACCGGAGTGGCTGAGTCAGTTAAGTGTCTGACTCTTGATTTTGGCTCAGGTCATGATCCCAGGGTTGTGAGATGAGCCCCAAGTCTTCTTCAGGCTCAGTGCTCAGCATGGAGCCTGCTTAAGGTTCTCTCTCACCCTCTGCCCCCTCCCCCCCCCCAAAAAAATAAAAGAAGATGGGAGAAAAGTACATGAAAGTTTCTCTTATACCCAAGCAATCAAAAGGATAAAAAGAAGTTGATAATTGTTTACACTTGTGTTATACTTGGATTTCTAAAACTGTGACCAATGTCTCCCATTCCTAAAACTGGGACCAAAACCCCTCCCATTTCTAAAACTAGGACCAATGTCTCCTATTCTCTCAATAAGAAATATAGAGAAAAAAAAATTAAGGAAGCACCATTATCAGAGCCAGGCAGCAGGCATTTTATGGTCCAATTTTAATGTCACTTTAGAATTTAATATTTGTGTCAAAATCATTGTATGACAAGGTTGGCAGCAGAGATAGAGCCAGAGAGGGTTAAAGCTGAAAGGGGACCCATTTGTGCCTTAATAGAGAATGTGATTGACCCCAAACAATGTGCAGGCCTCCCTCACTCAATCAATTCTTACCCTCACAAAGAAAGGGTTTCTCTCTCTCTGGGGACCTCACTGAGAGTCCAGAAATCATTACAGCTCAGCAAGACAGGATGTGGGCCGGTTAATAACAACTTGTGTTTCCATAGCACAGAAGGCTTCAGGGCGTGGATCTTCAGGGAGCCTGAGACATCCCCAGGAGGGGGGAAAGGATGTTTCTCCTCTGTAGAAACAGAGAGGAAGTGGGCACCTAGAGAGGCTTTGTGATTTCCACACTGCCCTCAGAAAGGCGGCCATGGAAATAGTACCAAGAAACCGAGTGCCTGGCTTTTCTGCTCACCTGAGTATTTACCTGAATCCATCCCCACTGCCTCCACCCTGACCAGAACCCACCTCCTGCCTGTTCTAGGTGCCCCCAGCTGGTCTCAGCTTCCACTCCAGCCTCTGCGGGGCCCCTGGCCATCAGTGGCTGACCCATCTACTTAAAACATAGAGCCAACTGCAGTACTTCCCCGCTCAAAACTCCATATTCCACGGATTCCTGTTTTCTGGGAATAAAATCCAGTATCTCGCCACAGCCTGCATGGCCCTGCCTTGGTGCAGCCTTCCGCCCATTGCGTCAGGATCCAGCCATGCTGGCAACCATGCTCCTTCACTCCTGGGTCTTTGTTTTGTGTGTGGGTTTTTTTTTTAAGACGTTATTTATTTATTATTTATTTGAGAGAGAGAGCGAGAGCGTGCAGCATGCATAAGTAGGGGGAGGGGCGAGAGAGAGAATCTCAAGGCGACTCCACACCAGTGAGGAGCCTAACACAGGGCTCTGTCTCACAAACCTGAGATCATGACCTGAGCCAAAATCACAAGCCGGACACTCAACTAACACCCAGGTGTTCCCCACCTAGCTCTCTGACACAGTCTCCTCCAGCTCTTCTGGCTGATTCCTGCTTTACCCTCAGGTCTCTGCCTAAAAGTCACTTCCTGGGAGCTGCCAAACCTGGCCCCATAGATTCCCATTACATACACACTGCTCATCTTCTATTTCTCTTTACGGCACTCATCAGACTGATTACTATGTGATTAGTTCTGTGATTAGGTAAGTGTCCTAATCATTTCAGTACCTTTATTTCCTCATCCTAAAACAAAACAAAACAAAACAAAACAAAACAAAACAAACAAAAAAAAAAACAGTGATAAACATGGTCTTTTTCTTATAGGCTGTGGTGAGGGTTAAATGAAATGATCCGTGTGAAGAATTTAGAGCAATGCCTGGCACTAGAAATCAATCAACACATGTTGTTATTGAACAGGAAATGATCTGCACCAGAGACAGCTCTAACAAAACCCAGAATCATGGTGCCTTGTGCAAATGTAGCCCACTGGCGGAATCCTTTTAATTATTCATCTCACTTTGGGAGTTATTTATAGATAATGCCATGGAGCCCATCAGCACTAAGGGTTGTCTCTTTTAACAGGAGAAATCAATACTATTAGGTTAAGGGGAGATGTCTGGGATGAGCTCAGCTTAGGTATTTCGGATAAGCTTCCATTTGAGAATAACATCGTCGAAGAACTATTATTATTCTAACAAACTCAGGGAGAATCCAGTGGACTATTGGAGGTCCCCTTCACTGGCCACTGTTAATAATTGCCTGGGCTGCTCTCAGGCCAAACAATGATATAATGGACTTATCTTTGGTCACCCTTTTCCACACCCACCTGTGTAATCCCGAGTCCCTCCTGTTTGCCAGAGCCACGCTTGGTGCCCGAGCAACAATGTGAGCAAGACAAGGGTGACCTCTGCCCTCACAGAGTCTGTCAGCCAGCCAGGAGGACAGACAATTAAAGAAGACTTAAATAAATTAAAGAGGAATTAGAATATGACCAGAGGAGAAAGCCAAATGGCAAATAAACCAAAGAAAAGATGGTGAACTTTGATAATAATCAAGGAAAAGAGATTTAAAGCTCAAGAAGCCATTATCGCCTACCATGTCACATTGGCAACAACTTTATAGTCTGACCATTCCAAACGTGGGGAGTCTGTGGAGCAACAGGAATATTCTCACATGCCAAGAGGGGCACATCCGTAGCAACCACTTTGGAGAACTGTGGCAGGAGCTGGTAAAGTAGGAGGTTCACATACCCTCTCACTCAGCTTCCCCCTCAGACATGCATACAAGGAGAGGTACAAGAATGTCTCAAACAGAGTATGTACAAGAGCAAAAAAAAAAAAAAAAAAAAAAAAAACAGGAAACAATCTAAAAGTCCATTAGCAAGTAATAGGTAAGTAAATACGTCAGAGCCATGCAAGGCTCTGATAGTAGCTTAGATAGTAGCAAACATGAAGAAGGAGCTTTGTGTGGGGGTATGGATGAATCCCACAATCATATTGAAACTAACAAAAGAAGCAAGTTTCAGAACACAGACGTATGATGCCATATACGTGAGGTTTAAAAACAAGAAAAAACATGATCATGGGACATATTGTATAATTAGTAAAGGGTAAAGAACCGCATGGAGATGATAAGCACCGTATTCCAGAAAGTGGTTACTTGGCTGAAAGGAGTAAGGTAGTCAAGGGCTTGAGATTTTCCAGGTGTACACCAAGGCTTCTGCTGTATTGTATTTCTTTTTTTTTTTCCTTCAAAGATTTTATTTATTTATTTGACAGAAAGAGAGAGCACAAGCAGGGGGAGGAGCAGAAGGAGAGGGAGGGGAGAAGCAGGCTCTCCGCTGAGCAGGGAGCCCAGGCCCCTGAGATCATGACCTGAGCCAAAGGCAGATGCTTAACTGGCTGAGCCACCCAGGCAGCCTCTGTATTGTATTTCTCAAGCACAGTGGTGGCCTTAAATCTTTCATAATATGTGTAAGTGAAGTGGAAGAGAGCTGTGGCTACAGGAAGAGAATCGGTGACAGCTCAGAGTGCACACATAGCAGATGCCAGTAGAGTCAAGGAGGACTTCTCAAATGAGGTGACATTTATTCTAAGATGCCTGGTACACAAGAGGGACTCAGGATTACACAGGAATTAAACAGAGGGAGGGAGGGGCTTCCTCAGTGGCTCAGTCAGTTAAGTGTCTGACTCTTGTTTTCAGCTCAGGTCATGATCTCAGGGTGGTGAGATGGAGCTCCATGGGGGGCTCCTGGCCATGGAAACTGCTTAAGATTCTCTCTCTCCCTCTCCTGCTCCTCTAAACAAACAAGCAAACAAATGCTGGTGGGCTGGAGTCTAGAGAGTAGGTATGGATTTGTACCCTATTCTAAGGGCAGCAGGGAAGTGGCATGGTCAGATTTTTGTTCTGGAGGACCTCTGCCGCCACAGTGTGGAGGAGGCATTGGAGGAGGCAGGACTGGATACAGGGAGGTAAGATAGGGACTGGTTCAGAGCTGGGGCTGGAGGGTACAAGGAAGAGGGAGAGCGCTGGGGTAGGGTGTGGCCAAGTTGAGAGAGATTTAGAAAATGAAATTACGGGGCGCCTGGGTGGCTCAGTGGTTTGGGCTGCTGCCTTCGGCTCGGGTCATGATCTCAGGGTCCTGGGATCGAGCCCCGCATCGGGCTCTCTGCTCCGCAGGAAGCCTGCTTCCCTCTCTCTCTCTCTCTCTCTCTGCCTATTTGTGATCTCTGTCTGTCAAATAAATAAATAAAATCTTAAAAAAAAAAAAAAAGAAAATGAAATTACAAGACAGATTGATTGTCTCTGACGTTCTCTGGCCTTCCTTCTTCCCAGTTACCAGTTATATGCAGCATCTAAAAGTGGGCCTTTCCAGGGGTGCCTGGGTGGCTCAGGGGGTTAAGCCTCTGCCTTCGGCTCAGGTCATGACCTCCGGGTCCTGGGATCGCGACCCACATTGGGCATTCTGCACAGCAGGGAGCTTGCTTCCCCCCCACACACTCTGCCTGCCTCTCTGCCTACTTGTGATCTCTCTCTCTCTCTCTCTGTTGAATAAATAAATAAAATCTTAAAAAAAAAATTCTTCAAAAGTGGGCATTTCCAGAAAACCAGCTAGACTGGATGTGTCTGCTGGCTTTCCCTGACGGCTTTGGAGTTGGGCAGACCTGGATTTGAATCTGAGCCCTGCCACTTGCTGGCTGCATGACATTGGTCAAGGCCTCCACTGAGCTTCAGTTTCAGCATCCAGTAAATGGGAAAGAAAAGAAGTCATGCATACAAAACACTGTAGTTCAGTACCCGGGGAGATAAGAAGCAACCAATAAGTGTTACCTCTCTTCCCCTCACAACACCTGCCATCTATCTTCTGGATAGTTCTGTAGAATGTAGGGACTCACTCACCTGTCTTCCTTGTGTCCGCTGTATCCCCAAGCTCCTTGATCTGGAGGTCACTCTTGTTCATGTCCAAATTCTCATCGGTGAATCACAAGTCTGGAGTTTCTCAGAGACCTAGCAGGACATGAGAACTGCACTTTGCACAAAGCACAGAGGGCCGTGACCCTGTTGATGAACATGGCTTCTGTTTCCTCACAGGTCCAAGTGGGTTCCCCTGGGTGACTACATCTCCTCCAACACGGACGAATGCACAGCCACGCTGATGTACGCCGTCAACCTAAAGCAGTCTGGCACGGTCAACTTTGAGTACTACTACCCAGACTCCAGCATCATCTTTGAGTTTTTTGTAAGCTCCCGTCGCCGGGGGCGCGGGTGGGAGGTAAAGACTGTCCAGGGCTCAGATCCACTGACAGGAATCGCAAGCGTATTTCTGGTTGGGGATTTTCCACAGTGGTCTTCCCTCTGGAGAGAACTGTGGACAAAATGAGCTGACACTTCGAGGCGAGGAGAGAGAAGCTGGGGGCCTCTGAAGGGAAAGAGGAGGGAACTGGAGACTGTAGGCATTCTGCCCATGCAGACATGAAAAAGTGTGTAAAGGCTTCTGAGTTCCAAGTTATTTCTTTGGCATTGATGCCCTGTTGTTTTGTGTGTGTAGCTAGCTCCCACCCTGCTTCAAGGCTCATGTGTTCTGACCTCAGTCCCTAAAGGAAATTGGCAGTTCCTCTCCCGTAAGAAGGGCCCTCTGGAAGGCTGTGATAGCAGGGCGGGTAAGGAACCCATTTTCTTGGAAAGCTGAGACTCTCTTCCCAAACTCCTGCCTCCTCAGGTTCAGAATGACCAATGCCAGCCCAATGTAGATGACTCCAGGTGGATGAAAACCACAGAGAAAGGATGGGAGTTCCACAGTGTGAGTATCCTGCCAGCCTCCCAGGAGCCTTTCCTGGGGATACCAGCAAAGGGGCCGTGGGCTTTTCCTCCAAGGGGTGGTTCTTCCCAGTCTGGGCTCCCACCTCTCCGTCCCTAGAGGCCAGGCGTCTGACCCGATGAGGACATTGTAGTTTCTGTCCTCTTGAGTTGACAGAGTATGGGTGGGAGATAACTTGCACTCGTGGCCTGACCCCAAGGATCAGCAGCTTGCCAGCTCTAAGGCCCAGGTCTTCTGGGGATGGGGTGTGGAAACACAGAACCAGAGAAGAATGCAGGAACTCCACTCACCACTCCTGTCAGTCCTTTTAGGCCCCTTCATAGGTCTCACCTTGGAGATACTCATGGTTTATGTGGGTGAGGGAGAGGCCACGAGAGGGTGTTAAGAGGAGGCTTCAAAGCAGAGGGGAGCTGAGCTGAGCTGGGTGGAAAGGCAAAGCTGAAGAAGGTCAGGAAGGGGATCAGAAAAGGTGCTGCCCCGCAGCCGGTAAGAGGACAGGTCCCTACCAGAGGCTAATCCCATGGATTAAGGATATCTGTCTTCCTGTTTGTGGCTTAGGTCGAGCTAAATCGAGGCAATAATGTTCTCTATTGGAGAACCACAGCCTTCTCAGTGTGGTCCAAAATCTCCAAGCCCGTGCTGGTGAGAAACATCGCCATAACAGGTACCGAGAAGGGAGTGGGACCTGGGGTCTGTGGACTTCCTGACTCGGGGTGGGGGGGGCGGTGGTTGTCAACTCCCAGAGGGCTCAGTCTCGGGGCTCAACCCTTGCTTCTCCATGCCGTTCTTCCTCCCTAGGGGTGGCCTACACTTCAGAATGTTTTCCCTGCAAACCTGGCACGTATGCAGACAAGCAGGGCTCTTCTTTTTGCGAACTTTGCCCAGCCAACTCCTATTCAAATAAGGGGGAAACTTCCTGCCACCAGTGTGACCCCGACAAATACTCAGGTGAGGTTCCTGAGGGCAGGTAGAGTTGGGGGAGCGGCGGGTACCAACAATCTAGGGGAGAAAGAGGAAGGAGAACCATACTTCTGGCCATGCTGAAGACGACTCTTCGTGAACCCCTGCTCCTGGACGCTGGAAGAACCCTGCTGATCCATACTCCACCGATCACTCCAGAAGCAAAAGTGAAATCATTCACAAGTAGTTGGTGAGCCTCTCCTATCTGCCAGGTCCTATTCTAGGTGCCTAGACTGCAACAGCAAACAAAACCCTATCTTCACAGAATTTACATTCTGGTAGGGGGAGGGGGAGACAGACAATAAACAAGAATGATAATAAATATATAATAAATTATAGTATGGTAGACAGTAAACCGTGCAGGGTGCTGTGGCAAAAAGAAAAAGCAGGTCAGGGCTAGAGGGATTAGGAAAGTTAGGGAAAGAGGTTGCAATCTTTTTTTTTTTGCCCTAAACAGTGAAATTTGTATAAATGAAATTTTTTTTTAAGATTTTATTTATTTATTTGACAGACAGAGATCACAAGTAGACAGAGAGGCAGGCAGAGAGAGAGGAAGGGAAGCAGGCTCCCTGCTGAGCAGAGAGCCCCGAAGCAAGCCTCCATCCCAGGACCCTGGGATCATGACCTGAACCGAAGGCAGAGGCTTTAACCCACTGAGCCACCCAGGTGACCCTGTCTGTATAAATGAAATCTTATATAATATTATAATTATAAATAATAGATACAGTAAGTAAAAGTTATACATTTATATATTTTAATTCATAACAGCTATTAACAGAGTTAGGTTAGAAGAGCCATGAGGCTGCGTTGAAGAGCAAAGTATTTTTTTTAAAGATTTTATTTATTTGACAGAGAGAGACACAGCGAGAGGGGAAACACAAGCAGGAGAGTGGGAGAGGGGGAAGCAGGTTTCCCACTGAGCAGGGAGGACAGTGCGGACCTCAATCCCAGAATTCTGGGATCATGACCTGAGCCAAAGACAGATGCTTAATGACTGAGCCACCCAAGGCACCCCAAGCAAAATATATTTTTAAAGATTTTATTTATTTATTATTTGAGAGCAAGTTGGTGCTAGGGTGGGTGGGTGGGGGAGCAAAGGAGGAGGGACAAGAACACTCCCCTGCAGTACAGAGCCAGAAACCAGGCTCGATCCCATCACCCTAAGATAATGACCCGAGCCGAAATCAAGAGGCAGAGGCTTAACCGACTGGGCTACCCAGTGCCCTGATGAGCAAAATGTTTTGATAGCAAAGATTAAAGCTGGAAGTTACAATCTTTTATCAGCATGATGATCCACTGAATTCAAAGGCCTTCTCAGGAAATCAAGGCTTCCTTAGAACATAGTTTAAAAACCAGTGTTTGGGGGCTCCTGGTGGCACAGTCCATTGAGCATCTGACTCCTGGTTTCAGCTCAGGTCATGATCTCAGGTCGTGGGTTGAGCCCCACAATGCCACTGGCTTGGCACTCAGCATAGTCTGCTTGGGATTCTCTCCCCCTCTCCCTCCGTCCCTCCCCCACACCCCCACCCCCACTCAGGACCTGCTTGCATGCTCTTATGCTCTCTCTCTGTTTTTCTAAACAAACAAACCAGTGTTCTGAGGGCAAATAAGGGGACAGGTGTAGTAGCCTGTGGCTACAGTCTCTGAATAGCTTCCTGAAGTATCCCAATTTAAGAAAGAGAACCTGGGCCTGTGAGGGAGTCCCAGGGCCTCAGGGCTCTGGTGTAAGGTGGGCAGTCCCCCCAGAGGACCCTCTTCCCAGACAGCCCATAACTATTCCATTTTTCCTTTCTTCCACGGAGCCACACTCACACCCCCAGCTCAAGGCTCTCCCTCAAGCAGACCCTCAAATCTGTCCACAGACACACCCGTCCTTCACACAGGCATTGCCTGACGTGTTTGCCCAGCTGAGACCAGCCATTGACCCTATGAACTGCTTATTTCTACGCTGCTTCTAAAACAAAAGTCCTAGTTATCGACACAGATCTTGCCAAATGAGTGTCGTTTTCAGCAAGAACAGGAATGTTTAGATCTTGAGGGAAGTTTTTAATCCGTGAGTCTACATTCCTGTTTTTCCACTTGAATTTCCTCTTCTCCTTCCGTGCTCTATCAATGGCGCTCTTGTTTGTCCTCGTCTCCAGCTGCCTTGCCAGCCCAGCAGTGGTTCAAGGGTTTGAATGGCAAGGTGGCTCTAGAAAACCCCTCTGGGAATGTTTTGATCAACTCTGTATGTAAATTAATTGTTATCCAGAGAGCTGTTATGAAAGTGTTGGGTTGGGAGTCTGAGTCCCTCGGGGTCTGTTCTCCTGCTACCCATTTCTCAATCCACCTCTTTGAAGGGAAAGTGAGTTTTTATCATGACTTGACTCTTCCAGAATACAGGGTCCGTTCGAGGTGGGGGGGGGGGATGCAAAGAGATCTGATCAGAGCCTGTGATGGAATGTGCATAAAGGGAGGGACAGAAGACACTGAGAGCATTTAGTCATCCGTTTATGAATAAGTCCCGAGTGCCTGTGAGTTTCAAAGCCTGGGCTTGGTTGGAGCTGGTGCCTGCCTTCCGACTTGGGTCGAAAAGTGGGAATGTAGTTATAGGAGCACCTAAGGGTGGTAAATGCATTGTGCAGTGGCCACTCAGATGGGAACTCTGAGTGTAGCGCACAGTAGAGGCAAAGAAGGGACGTGGTCAGTCCTCTGTGAGGAGGCAGGAAAGTCTTCAGTGGCAGTGGTCTTGAAAGAGGAGTCGGGGGGCACCTGGGTGGCTCAGTGGTTTAAGACTCTGCCTTTGGCTCAGGTCGTGATCTCGAGGGCCTGGGATCGAGCCCCACATCGGGCTCTCTGCTCAAAAGGGAGCCTGCTTCCCCCTCTCTCTCTGCCTGCCTCTCTGCCTACTTGTGATCTCTCTCTGTCTATCAAATAAATAAATAAATAAAATCTTAAAAAAAAAAAAAGAAAAGAAAGAAAGAGGAGTCGGTGGTTTGATGGATGTTCAGGAGGGAGTGTAGCCAAAGCCAGAAGGCTTGGGGGTCTTGGAGAAACTCAGCAGGGCAGGAGCTGACTTGGAGAGAACTAGCATCCGAGGCTAAGAGGTGGGTAGGGAACAGACTACGGACCAGCCCTTCTGTGCCATTGCTGAACATTTGGGATTTGATTCTGCGAGCAGTGGGGGCCGTTCAAGAATTTTAAGCTAGGAAGTGATGTGATTTGGCTCTTGACTTTGAAAGACCACTCTAGCTGCCATTGGGAAAATGAATGAGGAAGGAAACAGTTGGAAGCAGAGGCCACAGTCCGGAGATTTCTCAACAGGCGTCATTGCTGGTATCTAGGACCTAGACTGAGGTGGAACTAATGGGAATGCAGAAGTTAAGGACAAAGGCTTGACTAAAAGTATCTTTCTTATTAATACCTAAAATGTGATTGTTAAGAATTATTCCTTTGTGTTATGTTCAATATTAGGGATTCATTTCCTAGTAGAATAGCATGGGTTTAAGAGCACGAACTCCAGAACTGAATTACTAAGGTTCAGATCTCTGCTCTGTCACCTACTAGCTCTGCCACCTTGGGCAGGTCACTTGTCTGTGCCTCAGTTTCCTCATTCATAAAATGGGAATGGCAATAATCACATCTACCTCATAGTGTTATTGTGTGGATCAACTGACTATTACAGATGAAAGATTTAGAACAGTGCCTGGCATTGTAGTAAGCACTAATTTTATCACAGCTTAACCTTGAACAGTACAGGGACAATAACTTCTGACTCTCCAGAAACTTAACTACTAATGACCGGAAGCCTTACTGATAAACAATCGGTCAATATACATTTTGTGTTTTATATTACATACTGTATTCTTACAATAAAAGAAGTTGGAGAGAAGAAAATGTCATTAAGAAAATCATAAGGAAGAGAAAATACATTTACAATACTAATACTGTACTCTGGGTGTGTGTGTGTGTTCCACATGTAAATGGACCTTCCCGGTTCAAACCTTTGTTGTTCAAGGGTCAACTGTGTTCATTTTCATTGAGGCTTATCCCAGCTGGCCTCTCTTTCCTTGAAAGGACTCTTAGCATAGGTAACAGTGATAACAAGTCACTTGGATAGTACTTTACAATTTCCCAGAGTGCAGGAGTGATCTCCCTGTGTATAGAAGAATAAAGGACAGTTCAGAGAGGTTAGGGGGTATCTGAGCTGGACCAAGCCTTCATTAGATGATTCAGTCATCAAGGGGAATGTTTTCCTTTGATGAAATGGATCTGAATGAGAGGACATTATACTCCTGGGGGTGGGGAGAAGTCCTGAAAGGAAGAGGAAAGCTCGGAGAGAGAATCCCAAGCCCCCATGATAAACTTTATCTTCTCACAGTCTTGCTCCCTGGGCCAACGTTAGAAGAATCACTTTTGCTCCCTTGCCCGAACATCTAGGCAGATCTTTCCAACTTGACCAGTACCCAACTTCAACACCTTGATGAAACCTGAGCTAGGGAAGTGAGGTCCGGCTCAGCATTTGGGTTAATCATTTATTAAAACTAGGTTAGCAATCATCAAGTGTATAAACAGCTGGACCACTTTTGCTGAAACCTGGAGCTAGGGTATCAGGTTGAGCAAATATTTGAACAAGCAGAGAAAAGTCCTTGTGTAAAATGTACTTTTTAACATGGAACTTGCAACCTGCTAGACCCTCTATGCTGGATCCTGGGAAATGGTGTGTTTTCAGCATCTCCTTCCGAATTCCTCCTGGCCCAGCTTCTCAAAAGCAGGAATCCCTGGATCCCTCTGGCTGAATAGGACCTTCTGCTTGTTAACCAAGTCAATGAGCTGAGAAGACTCCAGCTGTTCCTCAGGCAGTAGCTCCCTCTTGCCCAGGCTAATCCGATGGGAACAGAAGAGGTGTGGGAACACGCAGTGGAGGGAGCTCCCTAGGGCAGGCCAACAAGGGTGTAACTAGGAGATTCTCTGATCTAGGAACTCATTTGGTGCCTCAGAAAGAAGAAAGGATCAGTTGAGGTATAAGACTTAACTGGAAGGGAGAGAAAGAAACTTTCTATCCTTATTTAAAATCTCATGACAAGGGGCCCTGGGTGGCTCAGTCGTTAGGCGTCTGCCCTCAGCTCAGGCCATGATCCCAGAATCCTGGGATCCAGCCCTGCATCGGGCTCCCTGCTCAGTGGGAAGCCAACTCTCCCTCTCCCACTTCCCCTGCTTTGTTCCTCTCTTGCTGTCTCTCTCTGTCAAATAAATAAGTAGATAGACAGATAAAATCCCATGACAAGGGACGCCTGGGTGGCTCAGAAGATTGAGCATCAGACTCTTGGCTTTGGCTCAGGTCATGATCTCCGGGTCATGAGGTTGGGCTCCGCGCTCAGCAAGCAGTCTACCTGAGAGTCTCTCTCTCCCTCTGCCCCCTTCCCCTGGGCTCTCTCTCTCTCTCAAACAAATAAAAACATCTTTTTTTTAAAAAAAATCTCATAACAGTTAACAAATAAAAATAATTCCCACAAACACAGGGAGTAATAGTTACCAGCATTTAGTGAGCCCCTACTTGCAATGCACCAAGAACGTGCTGGCTCAGGTAAGGTAGATATTATTATTCATGCTCTACGGAGGAGAGCTCTACGAGTCAGAGAGGTTCAGTAGCTTGCCTAAAGCGACACAGCTACTAAATGGAACGGGATCCAAACCCAGATCGTAATACTGAAAATCTCATTTCAGTCTATCACATGCCCTGTCAGGTAATCTACAGAGAGAGGATGGCACACTTGTATCAAATGCTTGCCTGCAGGTGACACAGCAGTCACCTTAGAAATGACAGTGACAGGGGCGCCTAGGTGGCTCAGTGGGTTAAGCTGCTGCCTTCGGCTCAGGTCATGATCTCAGGGTCCTGGGATCGAGTCCCGCATCGGGCTCTCTGCTTGGTGGGGAGCCTGCTTCCCTTCCTCTCTCTGCCTGTCTCTCTGCCTACTTATGATTTCTCTCTGTCAAATAAATAAATAAAATCTTAAAAAAAAAAAAGAAATGACAATGACAGGAGCAGTAGTAATAGTGCTGCACTGGTCCTCTATGAAGCAGTGGTTTTCTTTTCTTTTCTTTTCTTTTTTAAGATTTTAAGATTCCATTTATTTATTTGACAGAGAGAGACAAAAGCAGGGGGAGTGGGAGAGGGAGAAGCATGCTTCCCGCTGAGCAGGAGCCCCATGTGGGGTTTGATCCCAGGACTCTGGGATCACGACCCGAAGCGGAAGGCAGACACTCAATGACTGAGCCACCCAGGTGCTCAAAGCAGTGGTTCTCATTCTGGAGAAAATAAATTCCCTGGTTTAAAAAATTTTTTTTTAAAGTTTAAAAAATTAATTTGCATAAGTTACATATATTTTTCTGGAAAAACCAAACTGGTCTTTTGTTTCAGTTTCTCAAAATGTTTTTAATTCCAAAAAGGTGAAGTCCACTGCTTTAAAGAGGGATACACTGAAATAGTTCTTGCCATTCAGGCATTCACAGGGTTAAAGCAGAGCTAACATACAGAGAGTAGAATAAATAAAATGATAGTTGATACCTTCTTTATTAGGAACAGGTCAAGGGTTAGAGATAGTGGCAGGATGTTTGGGGGAGGCGAAAGTGGAAAAAACTCTTTGTCTTAAGTGGAGTTGGAGGAAATGACCACCTTATTTGTGGAGAGTGGGTGCCTGGAGAAAGGGAAACACCGAAGATGGTAGGCCTTCATTGGAGGGAGATATTCAGAGAAAATGCAGGGAAAGAATTGGAATAAGAGTATGAAGACACTGTCCTAAGCTTTCCTAAGATTTGCTGTAATCCTTCAGGAGTGGAAAAAAACACCTGCACAGGATTATGAAGCAAATGGAACATGGCAGGTCTCAAAAAACCGCGTTAGTTGTGGTTAGCCTGGAAGATGCTGTCTCTGGCTCCCCACCCCTCTCACTGGCCCGCTGGCGCGTCCCCTTCCTGATGCCCTGCCCGCCAGTGCCTTCTCATAGCACCAGGGACAGGTGCAAAGGGGGTATCTGAGTGGGGCTTTAGGTTCTGGAAGCGAAGCAGAAGGAAGGGTGGGTAGGCTGGATTTTCTTCTTCCCGCAATACCTGTGTTTGTGTGCTGTACCCCAGGGTCTTGGAGGTCCTAGGGTCATGAGCAAGTGGTGAAGAGCTCTGATTTCTTACATGACTTCACCTATTTGTCCTTGCTTTTACAATTTAGAGAAGGGATCCTCCTCCTGCAAAGTGCGCCCGGCCTGCACGGATAAAGATTACTTCTATACTCACACAGCCTGTGATGCCAACGGAGAGGTGGGTAGCATGGTCTTGGAGCCCCTTGGCCCCCAGATAGCTCCTTTGCCCACTCCTTGGGCTTTACTATATTTGGGGTTCCAGAAGTCAGTGGAGCTGGCAGGGAGAAAATCCCACAGACCTCTGTGGGGACTCCAGGGCCTGGGAGGGAGAGTGGGGAGGCAAAGCGAGATGGCCTCTTTCATCTTCAGGTCAGAAACTGTTTTTGCCCCATTTGTTCCACCGCTTATTCACACATGCTCTGTTGCAAAAAAGCCATTGCATTTTCTTTTGCTTGGTTTCTCCCATTCGCTTGGCGCCTCTGGGCCACGGTGCTCTTATTTCCTCATGGAACTCATCAGACCTGTCCCCTCAGCGCTGCTTTTGTCGGCTGGCAAAGGGAATTCATTCCCATTTCCTGTCTCACTGGAGAATGGGCTGACTGTTCTGTCTCTGCTGGTTCCTTCTTTCCCCCAGGCTTTCTGCCTCAGAGAGTCTTTCCTTTGTAGTCTGCGTCACCTCTGAGTCAGCAGGCGTGATTTGAGAACAAATGCTCTGCCAGGCCTTGTGCCCCGGCTGGGGGTCCCGTGATGAAGGCTCCTGCCCTGCCCTCCCAGAGCTCACTGTTCCGGGAGGGAAGGTGAGAGATGAGAACAGGAGGAGGAAGTGCAGGGGCCTGGGGGCCTCCGGGAGAGCCGTGACCAGGACTGGGGAGCCAGGGAAGGCCTTTCAGAGGAGGTCACATGTTCAAAAGTCAGTTACTGTGCCTGTGCCTGGTACCTCCCATACAGCAGTTAACCAAACAGGGTCGGGGAACATCTACTTTTACGGGGCTTCTTTCTTGCTGGGGAGCAAGTGGAAAGAGAGACAACAGATAAAACATAAATAAGAGTATATCAGATGGTAGTGAGTGGAAGCAAAAAATTAAGAAAAGATGAAAAGACAGAGAATGACAAAGGGTGACAATGCTGTTTTAGAGAGGGTTGGGATGACATTTGAGGACGTAACATTTGAACAGAGACCTGAGTGAGACAAGGGGTGGCCACGGTGGTTTCCGTGCACACAGCACATGTGGAGGAGGCTGACTTGTGTCCAGCAAATTCGAGGAACAGCAGAAAGTGAGCTGGGATGGCTCAGGGGCACGAGTGGAAGGATTTGTCTTAGATCAGAGGTTCCAGATGAATTGTCTGTATCCCTAAACCACAGCCTCCCAGAAAGATAGAAGTTGGGAAATTTGCATTCAGCGTTAAACATAGGCTTGGCTATTATTAGGATGCGTAAGTGTTTCCTGGTTGGGCGGCTGGATGAATTCTCCTCTTGCCAGATAAGCATGGGATAAAGTCTGGTCCTTAGCAGTGACTGCTTTTCATCATCCTCTCTTACTCCTCACCCTTCCCCACACCTGCCCTCGTGTTTCGAGCATCGTTCTCTCCCCCAGCAGCCGAGGGAGAATGGCTACACATCTCATCAGTTTTACCTCTGTTGTGCAGTGTCTGGGATTCTGTATGACCTTGTAAAAATCATTTTCATCTTCTTGGCATCAGTTGACTCACTAATTAAATGGGGACGTTGAATCCTGCTGCTCTTCTCCCCCCTTGGCATAACATGGGGCTGAATGTGGTGGTCTTTGCTTCCTTCTGCTCCAATATCCTCTCCTACCTCCAGCCAAGGCCCTCTGGAGGGGCAGCGAGCTCTGCTGCCTGCCAGCGGGGGCGTCTGCCCTTGCCAGAACAGCCTGGGGCCTCTGGATGCTCAGAGGGGCCAGAGCCATTGCTCCTCCTGGCAGCCCAGCCAAGGCTCAGGGGAGGAGCCCTGCAGCATGAGTGCACATGAGTATGCATTCATCAGGATTGCCTTGCAGAGCTCTCACGCCTGCACTGGCTCTGCTCTGTCTCATGCTTTCATTTTGTCTTCTAAACTGTATTTTTAAATCAAGGGCCATAACTTGAGTCCACTCCCATGATCGCCCTTATGGTCTTTGCCGTGACTTGGTGGTTCCCCAGGGACAGGTTGACCAGTCCTCCGGGTCTGCTGCATGTGCTGCTCCAGGAGATGGCCCCAGTCAATGTTCCTGCTCCCCAGACCCTTCTGTCCATCAGACTCGGGGGACAAGCAGGAAGAGAGCACCCAGGTTAGAGCCCAAGTTTGGGGCTCTGGCCATTGGCTGCTCTTCACAGGGAGGAGTCTCTTCACGGTGGGTGGAACGGTGGAACGGAGAGGGTCAGGAGAGGAGCCCCAGGACCCAAGACAGCACAGGCTTCTCTTAAGACTTGTCCTTTCTTATGCTGAGTAAAGTGGATGGATGCCTTATTGGTCCACCTTTTCACATGCATTGCTGTGCTGCCCGGAGCATCGTCCCTTCAATGCAATTTGCTCTTGTAGATTACACCTTTTATCTCTGACTTGGCCCAAGGGCCACACAAGTAGCTTTCCCCTGCGGAACCAGGAGCCTCCCCATGTCATCCCCTCTTCTGTATCCCATACCTCCATCAAAAGAGTAGGGATGGCCCTACGGAGTGACAGATACAGTGTTTTCCTTGTCCACTGATCTGATGGCTGACCGTTCCTCTTCCCATTACCCCCAACTTCATCGAGATGTAATTGATGCATAACTTTATGTAAGCTTAAGGTGACCACTGTATTCATTTGATATACTTATATATTGCAAAATGCTGACCACCATAGCATTAATTAACACCTCCATGATATAACATAATTATCCTTTTGTGTGGTGAAAACATTTAAGATCTACTCTCTAAGCAGCTCTCGGGTATATACAGTAGTATAGTACTATTAACTGTAATCACCTTGATGCAACTTAGTGCCCCAGAACTTACTGGTCTTATAACTGGAAGTTTGTAGCCCTTGGCCAACATTGTCCCTTTTGTCTTGATGTCCCATCAAGACAGTATCCATCCACCCACACAGATTGTTCTTACGCGACTGTTGTCCTTGCTAGATGGTGAGCCCCTTAAGGGAAGGAGCCATGTCTCTTCCATTGCTGAGCCCCCAGTTCTGGCATAGAAGTGTAGTAGGCTTCTATACATGTCTACTGAATGAATGCAAAAGCAAGAAAAATACTTGGAAGACACATGGAGGCATCCCTTTTTATGTTTTGGGATTTTCATCAGCTACTTTTCCTGTGACCTTGGTAGTCATAAGATGCTACACTGGAACCAGAGCTTTCTCTGGAGACAACTGGTCCTTCCCTTCTCCCTGTCACACATGTCCTCACTGAGTATACCCTTCTTCATCCAGGCAACACTTAGCGGATATTTACTGAGCACGGCCATGTGCCGGCCTCTGGGCCAGGAGCATGGAATATATTGGTGACCAGAAGGGGGTCCCCTACCCTCATGAAACTTTCATCATAGACCCGAGTAGCCCCTACCACCACCACTCTAAAGATGTGCTAAATCCCACACAGGCTGAGCCATTCTTCATCCGTTTCTGCAGACCCAGCTCATGTACAAATGGGCCCAGCCGAAGATCTGTGGAGAGGATCTCGAGGGGGCCGTGAAGCTGCCTGCCTCTGGGGTGAAGACCCGCTGCCCGCCCTGCAACCCGGGCTTCTTCAAAACCAACAACAGCAGCTGTGAGCCCTGCCCTTACGGCTCTTACTCCAACGGCTCTGGTAACCTCTCTGTCTGCGTCCTGTCCATTCCCATGTCCCCTACCTGGGTGGGTGGCGTGGCACTCAGAGCGGTCAGTGGAACATGCACACTGCCCACCACTGTTGTCCCTTGTCTGAGGGACGGCAGCTCCCGTCAGGGTGACTGCGGCCTCATTGCTGAAGGCACGGATCTTGTGGTTCCCCCAGATTGCAGCCACTGTCCAGCTGGGACTGAGCCAGCAGTAGGATTCGAATACAAATGGTGGAACACACTGCCCTCGAACATGGAAACCACAGTCCTCAGTGGGATCAACTTTGAGTACAAGGGCATGACTGGTGAGTACCTCCTCACCGCAGTGAGCTGTCAGCTCCCTGCTGACCGGGGAGCTCTCCCGCTTCACATTTCTTCATAACAGTGATATCCCCAGAAAAATGAGCTAATCACGCCATGTATCCTCTGGAATGTTCCACTCCCCATGGACGTTCGTTCTGCCAGACCTTAGTTTTGTAGATAGAACCAGAGCTAGCAACCATGTGCACACACTCCAAAGGGCTTGCTCTAAGATCTTCAGAGTCTTTGACCGAAGTAGCAGGATAGATAACATGGTTTTGCTTTGGTGGTGGGTCTGGATGCCTCAAAGGACGGTGTTCTCTCTCTCTCTCTCTCAGAGTGTCAGCTGGGTGCATGTTTCCCTGCACCTGGGACCCCTGGGACACTGACTCTCCCCTCTCCTTTTCCAGGCTGGGAAGTGGCCGGTGATCACATATATACAGCTGTTGGAGCCTCAGACAATGACTTCATGATTCTCACTCTGGTTGTGCCAGGATTCAGGTGAGGGATACAGAGCTAAGGGAAGCCCACGCCACCTTGACCACATCCAAGTCCCACATAGCTTGGAGTGTTGTAGAGGAGAGGGTTCTGGCGTGTGGAAGCATGAGTTCAGAACAGAGGGGAGCAGGGTAGTGGTCTGAGAGCATTAACCTGAATGTTCAGGTGGTTTCCTAGTTGCTGCCCACACTGGTGGACCTCCCACTGGCACTCTCTCACACCTGGCTTCTCTCATGGATTGGCCACACGCTCGCTACTTGAATTCTCCCTCTTCACGCCATCAGATAAAATGTTACAAACAAACGCACAACTTTTAAAAAGAAGGCCAGGGGTGCCTGTGTGGCTTAGTCGGTTAAGCATCCGACTCTGGATTTCGGCTCAGGTCATGATCTCATGGTTGTGGGATGGAGCCCCGCATTGTGCTCTGAGCTCAGGAGGGACTCTGCTTGAGATCCTCTCTCTCCCTCTGCCCCTCCCCACTGTGTACTTTCTCTCTCTCTAAAATAAGTAAATAAACCCAAAGTAAATAAATAAATTTTAAAAAATTTACAAAGAAGGCCAGAAGTATCCACAGACAGTTCGTCTTCATTTGGGACAAGAAGACTGAAATGGATGGCTCTTGCTGTCATAATGATCCCCATATCCCAAGAAGACCTAGGACATTAAGCAATGCGTTTGCCATTAAAATAAAGACTACAGGCAATGTGGTGTGGTGAAAAGAACACTCTACTGAAAACAGGCACTTGAACTTCACCAGTTATTGGCTTTGTGAACTCGGGGAAGTCACCATGCTGCTGTAGGCTTCAGGCTCCTCGTTGGTAAAACAGGGGGATTGATAGTCTGTGACTTTGGACTAACTCAGGTTGAGATGATTTTTCCAGCCCAGTGGTTAGCATAACTGTGTAGATAGGAGTTGGGACTGGTGGTTCTTGGGACACAAGCAAATGGCCAAGGACAAAAGAAAAGCCATAAATGGATTTCCAAAGCCAAAGTGAATTCTTCTGCCCATATGAGCTTTCAAGATGAGGGAGGACTGCTGAATGCATTTCCCTATTGCCAGTCTGGCTTCTCCATTATCTTCTTCAAGCTCCCTCCTTTCCATCACTGGCACAGTGCTCAAGCCCATGGTAGTTGCTCAAAAGGAATAATGTCTCTTCCCTTAATTTACTTACTTAATTTACTCAGCTTATCGCTGAGCAGTGTAAATTAATTTATAACCCATTTGCAGGGTGAGCTCGGTTTTTAGGCTTTGGAGGGATGGGGGTAACATTCCCAAAAGGACATTTTAATTTGCAAAGCTGACTGCTCCAGGAGAGTGGTTCCTCACCTCTTCCACTCACCACCCCTACCCCACCTGCCCCCTGGGGCTTGGCTCTGTCTTCCCAAAAGAAGGACCAGCCTGAGAACTTGGTTGAAGAGATGACAAATTGAAATATCTGCTCATTGGACCCGAGAAAATCTCTCACCACCCCAGAGAGTGAGCTGCTAAGTGCATGTAGGTACTCTGGAACCTTGATGTGTTTCTGCATCACCTGGGAATCACGTTAACGTGCAGATTCTGATTCAGTGGGTCTGTGGGGGGGGCCTGAGGTTCCGGGCCTCTGATAAGCTTGGGTGAGGGCGATGCTGCTGGTCTGAGGACCCCACTCTGCTAGTGAGATTCTAGAGCATGTTACAAAGCACTCCTCCCTCTGTTATGCCCTTGGGTCGCACCACAGTGATGGAAGGTAAATAAGAAAGGTATTATCACCTTCATTTTACAGATGAGGAAACTGCAATTTGATCGCATAGCCAGGTGGCAGAATTGGACTTAATCCGTGCTCTTTCCAAAGTCCTCAGAACTTAATCCTGTCCCCCAGCAGACCTTTTGCTGCTGTCTGGGCTCTTCAGGAAGCACTGCCTGGTCTTGGGAGCTGACTTTTCATTTCTGCCCCCACAGACCTCCACAGTCAGTGACGGCAGACACAGAGAATAAAGAGGTGGCCAGGATCACCTTTGTCTTTGAGACCATCTGTTCTGTGAATTGTGAGCTCTACTTCATGGTGGTATGTTTCCCTTTCTTTGTCTGCTGTGGGGCTTCGGGGAACTATTGTGAAAGTTGGCTCCCTTTGGCCATCAACATAACTGACCGCCGGCCCCCTTTGGTGCGCCAGTGTAACTGATGGCCCTGTTTATAGTAACTTCACAGAAGGGCCTAGACTGTCCTTCAGGGACTTCACAGTTTAACATGGGTCTGACCGACTGTTCTGACCGCCGGGATGGCAGCAGTATGGGAACACTGTCCCCCCCACCCCCCATGCACACCAGCCAGCCACCCAGCCACTGTGCCTTCTTCACTTATCTATCTTGGATTCAGGGTGTGAATTCTAGGACCAATACTCCCGTGGAGACATGGAAAGGTTCCAAAGGCAAACAGTCTTACACCTATATCATTGAGGAGAATGCTACCATGAGCTTCACCTGGGCCTTCCAGAGGACAACTTTTCATGAGACGGTAAGCTGCTGCCCTTCTCCAGACCCCTGGCTTCCAGAAGAGACCTCTGAGCCAGGATAATTCCTGGAAGTAGCTTAAGTATGAGTGTGAGGTTCAGAACCCAAGGGTTCGAAGGATCTGAAAGAGTCAAGCACGGAACGGCCTATTCCCACCCCTGAGAAGCATCTGGCCTTGTCCAAATGACTTCCCAGGAAGATGGCACTAAAAGTTCAAGTACATTTTTTGTCCCCTTTCACAAGGAAGAGACCTGCTTTTTTCATGTAATGGTATCTACTGCATATTTCTCCTGTGGCACTTAATATTTTTATAGAACATTTAGAATGGGCTCGTGTTGGTTTAATGTGACACAAAATGTTCACAAAGGACTACTCTTCAGTGAAGAAGAATAGTATGCTTCTCAGATTTTTCTCAAGTACTGGAGGGTAAAGAGGGTTAAGTAGTCATTTGCTATTTCTAGAGAACCCAATTGCTGCTGACATCTCAGGCCTCTCCCCTCTCTCCTCCCGTTTCCAGGGCAGGAAGTACACCAATGATGTCGCCAAAATCTACTCCATCAATATCACCAACGTCATGGACGGGGTGGCCTCCTACTGCCGTCCCTGTGCCCTGGAAGCCTCTGACATGGGCTCCTCCTGCACCTCTTGTCCTCCTGGCTACTACATCGATCGGGACTCAGGAACCTGCCACTCCTGCCCCCCGAACACAATCCTGAAGGCCCACCAGCCTTACGGCATCCAGGCCTGTGTGCCCTGCGGTCCAGGGACCAAGAGCAACAAGGTGCCAACCATGTATCATGCATTCTAACCTTGGATCTCTGAATGGACCACCTCAGAGGGTGCCAGGACCTGGGGGGGGGGGGGCTCTTGAGGGGTCGATAGCCAAGCATTCCCTGTAGCTCACTCCCAGGTTAGAGTCCTTGAGGATACCTGCCCAGGCTTTGAGTGTGGAGAGCAAGTTCTTAGCTGCAGAGAAGTTGGTTTTCAGGGTCTAGGCCTCAGCCATGACAAGTCTCATCTTCACGGGGTGGGTTAGGGAGATCTGTGACCATCCGGTCCAGAGGGTTATTTGGCATCTCTGCAGAGACCTAAAGGGAAGGAATGAGAGCTTGGGCTCACATTCAGCCTACTTCAGTGCAGCCTGTTGTCATGGGAGTTGGCCCCCCTCTCCTTTGGGAAGGCAACCCACCATCACTGGGACATACGGTTAACTGGCATTGCTGTCTTTTATCCTAGAGGTTTTTTCTAAAGTAAAATAACAGTGCTGTTGCCCCCATGCACTTTCTGAAGCTAAGAAAGTACTATGATGAAAAGTTCTTAAGTATTCATTAACGCTTATTTATTTATTTATTATTAACATATAATGTATTATTTGCCCCAGGGATACAGGTCTGTGAATCATCATTCATTCACAATTCACAGCACTCACCAGAGCACATACCCTCCTCAGTGTCCATCACGCAGCCACCCCATCCTTCCCACCCCCCTCCCCTCCAGCAACCCTGTTTGTTTCCTGAGATTAAAAGAGTCTCTTGCGGACAGGGAGGGAGACAAATCATTAATCCTTTTTAAATGAACTTATATTTTACTTATCACAGACACATCGATACACAAACATCTGTGAGGCATTATTTATACAGTCTGCAAATGCTGCTTAGTTTAGCTGTGCAGTAAATGCCACAGTTCTGAGACCTGGGGAACCTCTTCCAGGCACCCCAGGCCTTTGCTGCAAACTTCGTCCCCTAGGGCTCCCTCTGCCGCTGAGGGAGGGAATGACAGTTGCATAAGGCTGCTGCTGAACGGAGATTCTAGAAAGGAGTAAGGTGTTTATGGGGTTTATTGGATGTAATCCCCTCTTTTTAAAGATTTATTTATTTATTACTTATTATTATTTATTATTATTATTATTTATGCCAAAGAGGGAGAGAAGGAGAGCAAGAGGACAGAGAGAGAGGGAGAGAAGCTGACTTCATGCTGAGCACAGAGCCCCTTGTGGGGCTCCATTTCATGACCCACAAGATCAGGACCCATAAGGTCATGACCTGAGTCAAAAGCACCCAGGTCCCCTAAATCCCCTCTGAGGCTCAGCGTCCTGCAGAGAACCTGGGAGAGAGGAGGCAGGCTTCAGTGACTTTTAAATGGGGCACGGGAAAGGCTTATAGCTTCTTTTCTGCCATCCGGAATACCCTTCTAGTTCGCGCCTCCCTGTCTTCTGCTAAAAAGCAAGAAGGGGCTACCTTAAGTCCTGAGAGAGAGTTCAGCCATCTAGGCCGAGGGACAAGGCTATAAAATCTGACTGAATTCCTTACTGAAAAATAGTAGACTCGGGTCTGTATACCATATACGTGCTAACAAGTGCACTGTGGGATGTACATAACCCTCACTAGCCCATTTCCCTTATTTTAATACCCAACCAATCCTTACGTCTGCTTCTCTCACTCCTGGACTGGACCAGGCTGGGGATAATAGCTGCCACTCTCCATACAGTCCCCTTCAGGCCCCGCCCGAACAGCCCACCTGACCGAGCCTTTCCCCTCAGATCCACTCTTTGTGCTACAATGACTGCACCTTCTCCACCAGCACTCCGACCAGGGGGTTGGACTACAACTTCTTGGCTTTGGCAAACACCGTCTCTCTGGCTGGAGGGCCAAGCTTCACTTCCAAAGGGCTGAAATATTTCCACCACTTTACCCTCAGTCTGTGTGGAAACGAGGTAAGCTGTGTGAGTGCCGGGGCATCATATCGAAATGGGACACCAGAGGGTCAGAGCCAGAGATGGACACAGGCGCAAAGCCAAAAAACCAGGCAGCAGGCGACTGAGAAGACGCCAGCGTTTCTAAGTGATGATAATTCTCTCGGAGGACGTTTTCCTCTAAAATTAAATCATTTGGAATATAAACATTTAGGAAAATAAAGGTGTTTGAGTTAAGATATTCATTTACTCCTACCTGACTTTAATTCTTTCAAACTGAATATTAAAAAACAATGCCAGAGGAAAAAAAAAAAAAAACAATGCCAGAGGAAGATTTTTTTTTTTTCCCTTTAAAGAGCAGTCTGAGCAGTCTTCACTAATCAAGGCATTTGACATTTGTTTCCTAAAGACTGGATAAAATAAACTGTATGTAGTTCATCTCTAAGAAACTTTGTGGGCAGTTTTTTAAAAGGGATGTGAAAGGCTTTCCAGGATATGGGAAGAATGTTACCTTTAGCCATTTCACGCTGCTGTAAATGTGTTGGATGTACAAGTCAAAGACAGAAATGTAAAGAGTAATCCCAGCACTACAGCACTTAACTAAATTACAAACAAGCCAGGATTAGCAGTCGGAGAGATAGTTTCAAATGCAGCAAAATAAAGGGCATCTTGAGCCTTTAGTCTGTGACCCTGTGTGGCAGTGAGACCTCACTTAACACACAGTCAGTCTTCTACCACCTTCTGGAACATGTGAAAAAAGTTGATTTGTGTTTGTATAGAGAACACGCCAAGAAATAAACCAATCAATGTTCTATGGCAATTATATCTTAATTTTAAAAAAGAAATAATCTATGGAAGATTAGAGATGCATGTCTCTATCTTGTTTTTACAAGTCTTTAAAGTTCAAATGAAGTTTCCAAGGAGTTAGTGGTAACTCAGAAACTGAGGCTGATTAAAGCAAGATCCATGTAGCAAAAGTTTCATTCAGTGAGTGGGGAGAGAGATGAAGACAGGGAATTTGGAGAGATTGACTTTTTGGTTTTTTCCCCTTTATTCTTTTCAGAAATGTCTCCTGTTGCTGTCACACTACTGTTAGTTCAAAGACAAAAATGGGTCTTTGTTTTACCATAACGCAAAGGTTTCTTTCTGTTCTCTTGTCCCTAATTTCTTACAATCTGAAAAATAAACTAAGAATCACCAGATTTAGCAATTGACATAACTTCACTTGTAATAAAATTTAGAATATTGGAAATCTGACAGGGTAAATGCTTAGGACACTTCCATTCTTAAACATTTTATTAAGCTTTTAATTTTAATTCCAGTATAGGTAGTTAACATACATTACTAGAATGTAACGTAGTTTTACCTTAGTTTCAGGAGTACAATGTAGTGATTCGACACTTCCATACATGACCTGGTGCTCATCACAAGTACATTCCTTAGTCTCCATCACCTGTTTCACCCACCCTCCCACCCATCAGCTTGTTCTCTATAGTTTAGAGTCTCTTTTCTGGTTTGCCTCCCTCTCTCTCTCTCTTTTTTCCTTTGTTCATTTATTTTCTTTCTTAAATTCCACATATGAGTGAAATCATATAGTATTTGTCTTTCTCTGACTGGTTTATTTCTCTTAGCATAATACTCTCTAGCTCCAGCCATGTTGTTGCAAAAGGCAGAATTTCATTCCTTTTTATGGCTAAATAATACTCCATTGTGTATATATGCCACATCTTCTTTATCCATTAATTTATCAGTGGGTACTTGGGCTGCTTCCACAATTTGGCTTTTGTAAATAATGCTGCAGTAAACTTAGGGGTGTACATATCCTTTTGAATAAGTGCTTTTGTACTTACTCTTTGGGTTTAGTACACTCAAATTTAAAGTAGTGAACAAATGATTTTATGCTGACACATTATATACTGATATTCCATAAATGTAATGTTGTTGAAGGAATAATACCTCAGTATTTCCTCTATTACAAAATCTCCAGGAAGAAGGAGACTTAATCTTACCATCTTCCAGAGTTCTCTACAGTGAGGGTTGTTAGAGAACATTTTATTTCTTGTCATGTTTTCTACATAAACACAGACTTTCTTCACTTGGTACTTTTTTTTTTTTTTTTTTTTTTTAGTGGATTAGGTTCCAATTATTTCTAAGATGTCCTATCTCAAGGCAGGGAGGGGGCTAGTTGTGGGGTCTGTTTTAACTGCTGGGAATCTGTCTGGAAAGTGCTCTCACGACAAGCACTAAGGGAGATAGAGAGGGAATGTGAGCCAAGCCAGATGTTCAAAAACTTCAGAGACTCGGTTATATATTTCAGTATCTATCTAGAAGTCTGGCTAGGAGAAGGAAGACTATTAACTGGTGGGCTGGTAGATTAGAACTCCAGGTCTTTGCCACCATCCCAACCCTGCTTATATGAGGCTCCCACGTGACTCCGAGGAAACAAAAAGGCTTGGCGACCTCTGGGCCAGAGTTCCAGAAACTAGGACACCGAGGCCTTATTTTTAGCTTTAAAAAAAAAAAAATGTGTCTTGTAATTAGATCTAGGATGAAATCATTCCACTGCAGCATACCACTGGAAGGCTGAAATTTCAGATGTGAAAGCAATGTGCCCTCTTCCCCTTTGGGAATTGTGTGACCATTCACTCCTTCCCACTCCTTCCTCCCTACGTCCCCCTACCCAGGGTAAGAAAATGTCCGTGTGTGCCGACAATGTCACCGACCTCCGGATTCCTGAGGGTGAGTCGGGTTTCTCCAAATCCATCACAGCCTACGTCTGCCAGGCGGTCATCATCCCCCCGGAGGTGACAGGCTACAAGGCTGGAGTGTCCTCGCAGCCTGTCAGCCTCGCCGACCGTCTCATCGGTGAGTGACCCAGCTGCTCCAGCCTGTGTGAGTGTGTGAGTGTGTGTGAGTGTGTAAGAGAGAGTGAGGCTACCAGGCTCTGAGATAAAAAGGCCCCAGATGAGGGGCCCACCCTCTTGATCTCTGTTTTGTATTCCATCCTGGGGCCTCTGACAAACCTTGGTTTACCCTTTCATGAGCCAGTCGGGAATGTGAGGAGATGGAGGAAGGTTGGATGTTGACAGGTATTGGAAGAATTGAAGTGGTTGCTGGCTCATGCTACTAGTGACAACTAATTAGGAGCTCTAATTTGGCAGGGGTGACAACAGATATGACTCTGGATGGAATCACCTCCCCAGCTGAACTTTTCCACCCGGAGTCCTTGGGAATACCGGACGTGATCTTCTTTTATAGGTGAAGATGAGAGACCAGGCCGATGCAAGGGAAACCTAGCCCCGCCACCGTTTCTGGTGCATCCCTCTCTCCAGCCACCTACTTATCAAGCCAGAACATGTCCGATGTCTAGCAGATTGACCCAGCCATGACAGCTACAGGCTGGGAGTTCACTGGTCCCAGCTTCTGGGGTATTATTGGGGCAGGTCTGCCCTGGAGGCAGGGAGAAATATGGGATTATCTGTGGCTGACTTCCCTTCCTGCCTTAGGAGACTCCGGTGTTATGCCTATGCTCACCTCTCCTGAACCAATGCCTTTCCCCTTGACCAGCTCTCCCCGATCCCCACTCTCACAGTGTATAAACCAACTCCTGTGCACCCCCAAGTCCTGACTTCCCCAGCAAGGGAACTGTTTGGTGCTGACCTCACTTAGTGACTCCCCAATGAAACAGGTGAGTGACTTCTACCCCCACCGGGGGCTGGCTTGCTCTGCAGGTCCAATGACGTGACCCAGTCCTGCAGTTCTGGGAGATCGACCACCATCCGTGTCCGATGCAGTCCACTGAAACCCGCCCCTGGACGTCTGTCGCTGCCGAGGTAAAGGGGTGTGTAACAAGGTCTCCCTTCTTTGGACTCGTTTCATCCCAAGAGTCAAAGAGAAAACACTCTGAGAGGCATGAGTGGGCTATTGGGGACACAGTCATGACTTCAAATTCTCAATCTTCAGGTGTCAGGAGTGGGGCAGAAGGAAGAGTCCAAGCTATTCTCACAATCCCATACCATTACGGGGACAGCTAGGCACAGCTATTGGATTCATGTCCTCCAGTTACCAGCTATGTTATCGTGGATACATTTATTATCTTCTCTGGGTCTCTTGTTCCTTATCTGTAAAATGAGGATAACAAGAAGTTCCCTCAGGGGGTGATCTTGAGGCTTCAGTGAGACCAGGAGACTTGTGGACTTCTTGTGGTGTCTGGTGTGTACTTGCTATTATTAGGAGGAGTAACAGTTTTAGCAATCTCTGCGTAATCAAAAGACCCAATTATGAGTTTAATAGCTGGGTGCGCTGAATTGAGAATTCTGGAACCAATTTGATGACAGGACCCTTCCCCCACCTCCTTCTTTCCCCCAACTAACATGTTGAGGGGCGCTAATGTCTTGAGGAAGATGGTTTGGAGAATGCTGTTTCTTTCTTTTTTTAAGATTTTATTTATTTATTAAAGAGAGAGAGAGACAGAGAGACAGAGCACAAACAGGGGGGAAGGGTAGAAGGAGAAGCAGGCTCCCTACTCAGTGGGGAGCCCAACTCAGGGCTCGATCCCAGGACCCTGGGACCATGACCTGAACTGAAGGCACATGCCCAGCCGACTAAGCCACCCAGGCACCCAGGCACCCAAGGGAATGCTGTTTCTAAATAGCAGCTGCTCGGGGAGATGGGGACCAATGCAAGATATTTTAACTCTGTGGTGTCAAAATATAAGACCATTGTTCTTGCTGGTATAAACATTGCAGTAAAGTAACTAACAGATATCCATGACCTAAGTCTGTTCCTGAAACCCAGCACCCCACCTCACCCCCGCCCAAGGAAGCTGCATTGAAGAGGTTTTTGCAAAATGTCACAGGTCCATGGGGGAGAACAGAAGCCTCTGAGGGGGCGTTGGCTGGGGCAGCCATGGTACAGCTCAGACACCTGACATTAGCTCTCATCTGATGTAGCAGAAACAAGTGGGCAGAGGGTAGAGAACCTGGTGGAGACTGGGAAGGCCTCTTGTTATCAGGGACACTGGAGAGCAAAACCTGTATTAAGGACTAGCGGGAAGGACCCTGGTGGGGCTAAGAGTCTGGCGAGGAGAGCTATGAGATGATGGGACTCCCACCAGCTCTTGCCACCACCCAGCGCATAAGTCCTCACGTCTCCTTTCTGCTTTGCTAGCGCATGTTCCGATGGGACCTGTGACGGCTGTAACTTTCACTTCCTGTGGGAGAGCCTGGCTGCTTGTCCGCTCTGCTCCCCTGCTGACTACCACGCTATCGTGAGCAGCTGTGTGGCCGGGATCCAGGTGGGTCTCTCTGCTCAGGGACGTCCTGGGAGAGAAGGGAATGTAATCTCTGAGTTCCTTGTCTTTGTCCCCAACAGAAGACCACTTACGTGTGGCGCGAGCCAAAGCTGTGTGCGGGTGGCATCTCCCTGCCTGAGCAGAGAGTCACCATCTGCAAAACCATCGACTTCTGGCTGAAAGTGGGCATCTCTGCAGGCACCTGTACTGCCATCCTGCTCACCGTCCTGACCTGTTACTTTTGGAAAAAGAATCAAAAGTATGTGATGGGGTATTGGAGTCTGGGGATGGGCAGGGTTGGGTCACTGCACCAGGAAGAGGACATCTGAGCATTCAATCCATGAGGCTTTTCTCTGGGGTTGGCCATGGACCCTGTGACTCTGGCCAGAGACTTGTTGAGCCACTTATCCAGCAGCTGCCTTGGCTGTCCTGACTCCTGAACAGGGACAGTACCACATGGTGGTCTATAAATGACCGTTAGATGCTCAAAGGAAAAGCAGAATATCCTTAGTTTGTTGTTATTATTACTAATTAAAATAATGACCTCATCACTCCAGTATTTCTATTAAGCTTTGAGAACACAGACACAGCTAGCCTTAAGGGAAGAAGATCACTGAGCTGGAAATCAAGATTCCTTAGCTGTAAGCCCAGGCCTCACACCACTTTGCTAGGCTTCAGTTTCCTTATCTGTGGCTCCCTGTTTAGGGCCCAGCCTCTCTCCCTCTCCCCTCTCTTATTCCACATTTTCTTGTCTAACCTTTCTCATTGCCCTGCCTCACAGACTGGAGTACAAGTACTCTAAGCTGGTGATGAACGCTACCCTCAAGGACTGCGACCTGCCAGCCGCTGACAGCTGTGCCATCATGGAAGGCGAGGACGTGGAGGATGACCTCATTTTTACCAGCAAGAAGTCACTCTTTGGGAAGATCAAATCATTTACCTCTAAGGTAGGGAGGCTGGCCAGCACACTGAGGTCAGCCTGGAGGGCTGGAGAAGACACCAGTCCTAGGACATTGAATGGTCCCACACTGTTCAGGGACCACTCACTACTCTACTCCCCACCCTTCCTACTGTTCCAGCCCCCCACCCTCAAAATCCTGGCTTCTGCCTTCTGTATTTCCACACCATTACTGTTTCCCATGGGGCCCAAGGCTGCTCTTGACCAGGCTCCTTCTCTCCCAACATGCACTCCAGTTGATGGACTGTTTGGGCCTTTTAACTTCCAGAAGGAGTATTGAACCATCCACGTTGTAAGAATCATTTCCCTTTTTTTTTTTTTCTCGGAGGGTGGGGAAGAGGCGATCCCTAGGATCAACTTCTGATAGAAGTGAGGCTCTCCTTTGACCAGTGGAGGGTGCTGTCCCCTGATGTCTGGGCCCTGTCCTGTGGGGGCTGAGTCATAGCTAAGGCCACGCTGCTCACCACTGAGCGCTGTGGAGCTGGGAGAGTTGGCTCCGTGTGTGTGTGTGGGTGGGTGAGCAGATCTGAAGCTCATAAATGCTATGCTGACAGCACTGTCGCCAGGTGTGGGGCCAGCAGAGAGCATCTGAGCAACGCCTCCGGGGCCACAGCCCTGTGCAGCCCTAGCCTGCCAGAGCCCACACCTCCCTCCTGTCCTGAACCAGTTCATCCAACAGGTGTGGGTGGGAAGGTAGTAACCAGGATGGGCAGGGGAGGGCGGGGAGGAGTTTAGACTGCTGAATCTCATTCCCTTTGTGCTAACCCGGCAGGGTGATGTGTGTGTGTGTGTGTGTGTGTGTGTGTGTGTGTGTGTGTGTGTGTGTGAAAGACCAATGGGAGAACCATTCACCCTGGGACCCTTGAGTCTTTCTGGGTTTTTAGAATTCAGCAAAGATGCAAAGCAGGGGGTTTTAAAGATTTTTCTTACCCTCTGACTGACTGGAAGGACCAAGAAGAATAGAGGGTATCTTCTGTCTGTTTCCACAAAGCCACTGGAAGCAGGAATTCCATAAGGGTTCCTCCTGTCACCTCTTTTCCGTTTCTCTCCTTTGTTCCCCATCTTGCCGCCGTGCAGCAGCCAGCTCCTGTCACCATCTCTCTTTCAGAGGACTCCTGATGGATTTGACTCCGTGCCACTGAAGACATCGTCAGGAGGCCCAGACATGGACCTGTAAGAGGCACTGCCCTGCCTCCCCTGCCTCTTCACCTGGGCACACCACCTTGCAAGCCTGTGGCGATTTGGCTGCCAGCTTCCTGCTGGGAATCTCTTCATTGTGGCCTTATCAGAAGAAGTTTGGATTTCCGATATCTGGTTTTTTTATAGAGTACCCAAACCCTCCTTTCTGCTTGCCTCAAACCTGTCAAATATACCCACACTTTGTTTGTATATTACTCCCTTGCTCGCATCTTGTTTCCCAAAATGGTCTAGCTGCCAGAGCCATAGCTTCGTCTGCTCATAATTCATAGAGCTCCGGAATGAAAATATTTCTCTCTTCTGAAGTATAGAAACAACTTCCTCTGCCCTAACGGCAGAAGCAGCTGGGAGTTTTTCTGGTGATCTGCCCTCTGCTTATGATCTCTTAAGGAGAGAGGCTGGGTAAGGAGAGTGTTGGTGTTCTCTCCTGGTCTGTGATGGTAGTCTGGATTCTTCTCTCCTGGATAACCAGCTCAGACTGAGTTTCGTGGCTAGGCTGAGGGCAAGGTGAGTCAGGTCTGGGAAGAAAAGTCTTGATAAGCACAAAGAGAAGCAATAAGGAAAGTTTCCTTTTGTTTTTGAAACCTGGTACTTGACTTCCTTTTTCTCAATAAGCGATGAATATTCTCACAAGAGCTAAAGGAAAAAGTGCACCAAGAAAATGCCCAAAGCTCCAGTGAATTTATTCTCCCCGCTTATTTTTTAATGTCCCACCATCTCCCTATGATGTTAAAGAGAACCAGGTAAGCCCCAAACACAGGTGTTCTTGCTTTCTTCTCTGCTTGCTTGTACCCACAGACACGCCAAACCTTACCAGCAAGGAAAATGTCCTGCACTTGAGGTCCCCATTTGTACAGGCTTGAGCATATCATGGACCAGGGGTAGCTTATTTTGAAAGAACATGAGGAGGCCAAGGTTTTAGTGGGGCCGTACTGGGGGATCTGCCCCACAATGGGATGGACCCGAGGTGGCCAGGATATCTGTTTCTAAGCTTAACTCATCTGCTCAGCTCCAGAATAAACATTTTCTGGGCTGGCCAAAAACAGAATTGACTCCTAGCCCATACTCCAGCCAGAAGACCACATCGGTCTTCCTGGAGGAAAGACGACTAGGGGAACTGAAAAAGATATTTAGCAAACTGTCATCCTTCACCCTCCCGAGCCCCTAGCTTTCTCTTTTTCCTGTTCTCATTTCTTCTGTGTGCTAAAAATGAAAAAGACTTCTGGTCCCAGTTTCTGGCAGATCCCCTTCTGAAAGGTGAGTAAAGTGAGTGTCCTCTGTGCCCCTTCTCCCCACTTTGGCACCTCGTGTAACTGATGAACTTCAAGTAACTGCAACGGCAAAACCAGCACAAGAGCTTAAATTCTTGTTCTCTTACTCCCGGTGTTCTCCCTCCCTTGCTATCAGGTTGGCATGACTGTCCCTGGGTGAGGGCCCACTCAACCTTGGTTGTGCCTATTTTTTTTTCCTGAGTGGCCACGTGGTCCCCAGAGGGTAGGTATAGAATGGGAATGGTCTCTCAGAGTGGTTTGTCTGCCACCAAGATGGTCTGCTGGTCTGATTAGGCACTGCTTCTCCGGCAGTGCCCTTATAAAAGGGTCAGTGAGAACCGGGCCCTGCTGTGAACTTCTGGTCATCAGTAGGATCACTGAAGGCAGGCAGTCCCTTTGGTTCAATAAATCTAGGAGCTTTGCTGGGGTGGGGGGCGTGCTCCTCTCGAGGGAGTCAGGCTCTCAGACCCTCTAAGCGATGTTGGAATTTCTCCCGACGGATGCAGATACTTCGCTCCTGAACTCCAGCGGAAAGTTTTCTGTGGCCTCAGCAACACCCAGAAAGCATCTGCTTTCCCACTGAATAACTTTCTTTGTGGCAAGAGGCACACATGGTCCTTAGACTGGAAGCAGTAGGAAAAAAATATCTACTCTGCTGACTTCTTTATTCCGACATCTTGAACCTCAGTGCCCCCAGAGCAACCTCAAACTCCACTGATTGAGTCACAACGTTTTAAGCATCTCCCTTTATCTATCCCTTGGTGTACCAATTTCTATGGATCTTCCCTGCGTCTAGCCAGGAGCTCCTGAGCTGTGAATTGGGGTCACCTGTTGCTCAGACATGTTCAGTATTTTTTTTTAACAGCATTGAGATATAATTCACATACCATACAATTGGCTCATTGAAAATGTACAAGTCAATGGATTTGAATATATTCAAAGAACTAAAATATTAAAAAAAAAAAAAAAGAACTGTGCAGCCATCACCATGCTCAATTTTAGGACAGACACATGTTATATTTTTATATGGGAAAAGCCTTTAACTCTTATACTAAGGCTATAGTGCTTTGCACAGGCTACTGGGGGAGGTAGTGTGGGCTCAGGAGACAAAATACTTAAATCCCATTTGGTCACCTAGAGTGCTGGAAGACACAAGTAATTCTCATCACGTAAGCATCACCTGATTTGGCTGGGAAGATAAACAAACATTGTGGTATATTCAAGGACCAGGTGATTTCTTATGCCAAGGCTTTTTTTTTTTTTTTTTTTTTTTTTTTTTTTGGTCTGACTCTGCATTAAAGATAGGATTGACTATATTTATACAACAGAGACTTTGTGACAGATTTTTCAGCTTTGTGAAACCAAATTTTTGTCCCATCAAGACTGCTTGGATTTCCTTTTTATTTTGTATTCCAAGAGTTTGTAGATTATTAGGGGATGACTATGACTTATCACATTTTCCCCCTTTCTTTTCTTTTCTTTTCTTTTTTTTTTTTTGTGTGTGTGAAATAAAACGTATGTTTCAAGTTGTTTCTCTTGAACACGGGTTGGGTGGCTGGATGGGGGAGTGAGAAATGGAAGCTTAAGCTGAAGGTGAAGAGCATTCTGGAACCCCAGAGTGACAGAAAAGAGCATGCTTCAGAGCAATAGGGACCTAGGATGGAAAGCCTCTCACCACCTGTTGAGGAATCAGCCAACAACCAAAGCCTGTTTCCACAGTAATAAAATGCATCTAATGATGCCTTACTTCTCCAGATTGGGTGAGGATCAAAGAGAGAATACATAAAACTCTTCACATCTTCCCTCCCTTCCTTTCCAGTTTAGTTTTCTCCCATGTGGCACTGAGGCCAGCCACAGAACAATGTATCTACAAAGACAAGTAAAATTTGCTTCTTTGGATACAAAGTGGATTCTTATAGACTACATGCGGAGAAAATCACAGAGGACATCAGGACCTACCATTTCCAGGGTTAGCTGGATTTTCCTGCCTCAGTACTTTCCTTCACTCTGGTTGAGGCATTTAACCGCTCCCCCCCCTCCGAAAGTTCTCCCTCAGCTGGTTGTTTTCCTAGGACTGAGTTGTACCTGGTTGTACAGATGGTTAACTAAATATCAGTCCAGTTTATGGTATAAAATCTAAACTAGAGGCAAGGACTATCCCCATTGTAATGGATGAAGAAAGTGCATCTGCAACAGAGTTAGTGTTGTGGCATGTAAGGTCCCTAACAGCCTATGTGCCCCCTCTCTGCCCACATTGGATCTACTCCAGCTACACTTAAAAAAAAAAAAAAAAAAAGATTTTATTTTTAAGTCATCTCCACATTAAATGAAGGGCTTGAACTCACAACCCTGAGATCAAGAGTCACACACACTTCTGAGCCAGCCAGACACCTCACTATTCACACAACTTTGGACTGTCCCTCACAAGCTCTTTTGCACCTCCCAGCATTGGCCTATGCCTCTGCCTTTGCCCCTCCCCTTCCTTTTCACCTGATTGACCCCCACCCAGCCTTCAAAATCACCCCACTACAGGGATGCCTGGGTGGCTCAGTTGTTTAAGCATCTGCCTTTGGCTCAGGTCATGATCTCAGGATCCTGGGATCCAGTCCAACATCGAGCTCCTTGATCAGCAGGGAGTTTGGTCCTCCCTCTGCCTGCTGTTCCCCCTGCTTGTGTGTGCACATTCTCTCTGACAAATAAAAACCTCTTTTTTAAAAAAAATCACCCCACTGTGAATCTTTCCCTGGCTCACCCACAGAGGACACAATAGTGAAGAAACACTGACATGAGAGTACTACAGTTAATTTACATGAATTCAATCATATACTGTGCGGTGTCCCAGTGCGTCAAACAAGCAGCAGACATGACCAAGCTTGAAACTGTGGGAGGGGCACCTGGCCGACTCAGACAATGGAGCATGCAGCTCTTGACCTTAGGGCTTTGAGTTTGAACCCCATGTTGGATGCAGAGAAAAAAAGAAAAAAAACTGGTATGTGTGTGTGGGATGGATATGTGGACGATTTTAAGGGTTTCCCAATCAACGACAAAGAAGTGAAATACATTGTCAGGTGACAAGGCAAGAAGATACTGATCTAAATCTTAAAGAAGACAATTCGTTGAAAAACACAGAGCGACAAGCCTTATTGAAGAGACAAAGAAATTGATGTAGGTTGCATATACAAAAGTTCATCGATAATTTGGGGGGAATTTGGCATATTAATTCCATATTAGCACTGAAGCTAACAATTCCACATAAAATGTGATAGCCCAAACAATACAGTGTGGTAGGAGAATGGACACCTCCTTCCAACTCTAACAGGAAGAGGCAGGATCAAAGTCCCCCCAGATCCTGGCAACTTTCCCTGATCCATGTTATTTTTAGATGGTTCCTCATACATCATCCAAGGACAGCAACAATAACTTCCGTTGTTACTGTCTCTCTCTGATAGAAGGGAGTGGGCAGCCTCGAGCTGGAAGTTGGGTTGTCAGTTTCTCCTGAAACAGTATGATAATGCTACTGTACTCTGGGGACCTGGAAGGGTGGGTGCTGCATTGATCTGGGGGGAAGGGTGAATAGCGTAGCAGAGAGCTTCCCGAAGGAAGGAGGAATTGGCCAGTTTGAAGAAATAGGGGAGGGAAGGGGGTTTCCAGGTAGAAGGGGTTTGTATAAAGGCTCAGAGACAAGAAAGGTGTGCTACAGGTAGCGCAGCATGGAGAATGTGAGGAGGAGTGTCAAGAGATAAGGGGAACATTTGAGAGAATTTGGTAGAGGACAGATCATGAAGGGCTTTGCAAGGCATATCTGGACATTCTCCTAAGGGTAACAGGTAGCCACTGATGATTTCTAGCAGGGGAGTGAGAGGGTAGGGCCTGCTTGTCCAACACTGAGAAATCCTCCTTCAGATCCAAGACAAAAAGGAATGCAAAGAGGTACTGAAACAAGGCCCAGGAGAGCCCTCCTACTTTAGCCAGCACTGAACTGGTAAAAACTGAGAATGGCATCTGGGGCTGCATGATCCTCCCTCTTTTCTTGCTCTTTCCCTGCAGGTAGTCATTCTCTGTAGGCTGTCCACCAGCTGGCCAGGACCCCTAAGGCCCTGAACCTGTAACAAGCTTCTAACCTCCCAGCCTACTCCCTGCAACTCACATCCCCAATAAGGATATAATAAGCACCTGCCACGTGTAAGGCACTATGCTAGGTCCAGTGGGGATAAAGATGCAATAAAGGGTCTCTGCCCTATATGAAAAAGCCACATCTTCTAACCAAGTTCCTCATGGCTCTGTTTTCTGCTATGGAATGCTAACAGAGAAACAAGCTCAAACATGAGACTATCTTAGAGTTTTACCAGTATTCAGGTTTGGTTTTATTGCTTAATTTCCCTGGGCCTCAGTGTTCTTGTATAGAAGAGGAAGGGGTTGACATAGCTGTTTTCCTTGAACCCTTGAATCCCTGGGTCCTCAGGTGCAGCACCCAATAGCTGTGGAAAGCACACATCCAAAAGTGGTATCACACCATAACTGAAGTACTACTGTGGATTTGTTTTTGTGTTAGTTTCTGGCAGTGTAATAACACTATATTTTCTGCTGATTGGAAATTCTAATTGGCGGCCGTATATATCTGATGAATAAGAAGGGAAAATGAATTTTTTTTTTAAGATTTTTATTTATTTATTTATTTGACAGAGAGAAATCACAAGTACACTGAGAGGCAGGCAGAGAGAGAGAGAGAAGGAAGCAGGCTCCCTGCTGAGCAGAGAGCCCGATGCGGGACTCGATCCCAGGACTCTGAGATCATGACCTGAGCCGAAGGCAGCGGCTTAACCCACTGAGCCACCCAGGCGCCCGGGAAAATGAATTTTTTAAAATCACATTTGTTAAACATATTTTAAAACACAGGGGACAAGTTGATCAAAAGTTTAGGAATTATTAGGCTAGCAATTACCTAAGATTCACCTCCAGCTCTAAAAATTCTATGATTCCTAAGTTGATGAAGTATGCCATTATGGTAATTGCTATATTTATCAGGTAACATGAGCATTTTATTTTATTTTTAAAATATTTTTATTTATTTATTTGACAGAGATCACGAGTAGGCAGAGAGGCAGGCAAAGAGAGAGGTGGAAGCACTGTCCCCACAGAGCAGAGAGCCCGATGTGGGGCTGGATTGACCCTGGGATCATGACCTGAGCCGAAGGCAGAGGTTTTAACCCACTGAGCCATCCAGGCGCCCCTAACATAAGCATTTTAAAGGAAGATGACTATAATATAATGATAAGACTAATGGTGAAAATTCCTAAGGAAATTTGTGGAGGCTGAAATTTTCAGGCCATCCATCCGATTATACTGATGACCTCCTTATAGGATTAGCCCTGTGGACCTCCTCCTCTGGGCCTGGGCCCCAGTGCACCCTCAAGAACACCCATCACTGTCTTGAAACTTAGCAAAGAACACACTCTGGCAGTGCCTTCACTGACAGGGAAGAGTCAGCCCCTATCAGACTTTGCTCTCAGAAGGTTTCAGGGAACCTAACACAGTTTTCTTACATGTTTTCTCAGGAGACTGCAGCTGCCTACATGTCTTTTCCACTTGTTTTAAGTCTAGCATCCTAGGCAAACTGAACCTAGGGAGGCAAACCCAGACAATCCCCTTACCGAAGCCCCCCTCTGGATCTCTACTTGTCAGCTTCACCACTGTCTTTTGCCCTATATTACATCTAAGTTGGCTTGGCAGACATTGTTGGAAAGCAGGGATAGCAATGCCATATCCTCATCACAGGAGCCCATGCAATGGCTGTAAGACCAAGACAGACTTAGCACAGCTAGCTGGGGGGCATTGGGGGTGGGGTTCTAAATAATCTCCTTATCAGCAGTACTTTTTGATAACTTTGGCTCCAATCAGTAGCCATAATGTTTCACTGTAAGAGGCGCCTGGGTGGTTCAGTGGGTTTAAACTTCTGACTTATGCTCAGGTCATGATCCCAAGGTCCTGGGATTGAGCACCATATTGGGCTCTCTGCTCAGCAGGGAGCCTGCTTCCTCCTCTCTCTCTGTCTGCCTCTCTGCCTACTTGTCATTTCTGTCAAATAAATAGAATCTTTTTTAAAAAATTATATATAAAAATATTTCACTGTAAGGGCCTGAACATTATAAAATGAAAATACGGTGAAATCTTCCTTTTAGGAGTTTTAAATAGACCCAAGAAGTGACTTCAATACCTTGTACTGCCTTCAAATCCGCTGAATACTTACCCCGTGGAAAAGTCTCCTCATGCCCCTCTCTAAAATATTTCAATCTCACCTTTCCAATCCTGTGATCCGAAAGGTTGGTAATAGGACAACCTGATTTACTCAGTAATCACGTTAAGAACGGTATCCTAGGGGCGCCTGGGTGGCTCAGTGTGTTAAAGCCTCCGCCTTCCGCCCTGGTCATGATCCCCAGGGTCTCTGGGATCATGATCCTGGGCGCTCTGCTCAGCAGGGAGCCTGCTTCCTCCTATCTCTCTGCCTGCCTTTCTGCCTACTTGTGATCTCTGTCAGATACATATAATTAGGATCTTAAAAAAAGAAAGAAAAGAAAAGAAAGGTATCCTAGCTCTAAGGCAGGAGAGCAGGAATCTTGAGTTGAGGTAACGCAGGGACTAAAACATGTAGCCATATATTCTTGTCTCAAGATGATGGAGAGAACAGAGGTCCAGGGAGAGGGTCCAGTCTTAGGAACCATGCTTGTAAGACAAAACCTGGCAACTACCGGAAGCTCTAGCTTCCAAGCCGGAGATCATACTGGCAGGCCTCTGCCTAACCAGAGAGATGCCCTTTAACATGAGGAGGAAACTGAGGCACTCGCTTCTATAGGATAATCAGAGATGCTACAGAGGTCGGGGCTGGGGAGGATGCACAAGACCGGGACAACCCACTAGCCAGGCCAGACCTGCACACAACCTGAGACGCCCACGCCCCACCTCTCCACGTTCCTCCTCCCCGCAACCCTGCCTCCAACGCAGCGGCTTCCGGCCGAGAGGGGGCGCCTGCGCTCTCTGGCTGCGCCTGCGCGGGGAGGGCGGGTCAGCGCGCCGGCGCAGTGCGGTGGTCACTGGACGCTGTGCTACGTTCCTTACGTCCCTTAGCGTTGGCCGGGGAGAAGGGAAAATGGTGCTGGATCTGGATTTGTTTCGGGTAGATAAAGGAGGGGACCCAGCCCTCATCCGAGAGACTCAGGAGAAGCGCTTCAAAGACCCGGGACTAGTAGATCAGCTGGTGAAGGCAGACGGAGAGTGGCGACGATGTAAGTACCGGGACGCGCCGGGTATTCCCGGGTCCTAATCCCAACTTCATCTCTCCGATCTCGTTACTGCTCCTGAGGCCACAGCTTCCATCCCTCGTTAGTCGCCTCCCTGGTTGCGGTGACTCCGAGGCTCTCACTGTTCCCTAAAACGCACTGTGCGAACCGGGACCATCCTGCCTTTTCCCTCTGCCCGGGCCCTGGGTGCTCCCTTCCACGCGTGCTCAGTGCGGATCCCTGGGCTGTCTGGGAAGGAGCATGGCGCGTGCGCAGCGAGAGCTGTCAAGTCTTCCTGCAGCAAGGGTAGCCAAAAGAAAGCTAGGGCGGGAGGTTCGGGGACTTCCGAACACTCATCTTTGGTTTCCTTTGGTCCCTTTTCATCTTCAGCAACGCCCGAGTGGTCTCCCTCTAATTTGGTAGGGGCAAAGGCTCCAGCCTGAGACTGAGTCACATCTGCAGCTTAATAGTTCAGTCCACCCATATTGCAAGTGTTTGGGGACTTCGGAAGCCGCTCATGACTAAAAAGCAATGATCCCAAAGCTTTGGAAGAGGCCATCCCCCTGACCTGCAGGCATACCTTTAAAAATCGAGGGAAGACTTTACCGTAGTAGAACAAGCATGGGGAGAGGAGTGCCGTGAGGCAAGAACAAGCTTGTAATTATTGAGCCTGTTTGTGATTTGTGCAAGTTTTCCGGAAAAGACATTAGCAGAGTTGGTCTAGGATCTGATCCGGGCATCTTTCGTGAAGCTAAATAAAACCAGAGAACCGTCTGCCTATCAACTTGTGCCTGGATTAACTGGGGTAGTCACTGATTGGCCGGAAGCTGTCAAGCACATGTGATTCTTTCTTTCTTTTTTTTTTTTTTTTTCGTCTGATGCAATAGGTCTGTAACCAGCTGAGAGCCAGGTTTTATGACAGCACACTGCAAAGGCCCTCGCTGTCCGAAAGTGTGGTGGATTTCTGTTAGAAAAATTGATTTTCCTAAATTTATCAGGTCATTGGGTAGGAAAAGAGTATTGATTTAACTTCTGTTGTCTGCTGATTCTGTGGTCTCATTCATTCAGATGTGGTATTTGCTTGACTGTGATATCCCACTTCCTGAATCTAAATCTAAATTTTTGAGTTGCAGTGGAATTAAGTGGAAGAAAAAAAACTAGCCTAGACGCTGCTTTACTGAATTAGAAGTCAGAAGTATCAGATTTTGTGTCAGTCTGGTTATTGTAAAACTGTTAAGTGACTTTGAATGTTTTAGTAGTTTTTTGTGTATAATGTACACTTCTACAGGAAGTTCTGTTCCTTACTTGATGAGTGGCTATGTGATGAGGGGATAAGTTCTTCTGGGACAAGTTTGTGTTTTATTTACCTGTATGTCCCAATAGCTGGGGTATACATACACATACAGGTTATGCATATACACATGTATACATATAATCCCAGTATGTTATCAGGTTACCTACATATAATTCCCGCACCTGGTTCTTGGTAAGGACTTGACAAAGGTTTACTGAATTCGTGAATATCTTCTGTGTTCAGGGCACTTTGCCCTTCTGTATGAAAAACTGTTGTTTTTTTTTTTTTTTTAAAGATTTTATTTATTTATTTGGCAGACAGAGATCACAAGAAGGCAGAAAGGCAGGCAGAGAGAGAGGAGGAAGCAGGCTCCCTGCAGAGCAGAGAGCCCGATGTGGGGCTCGATCCCAGGACCCTGGGATCATGACCTGAGCCGAAAGCAGAGGTTTTAACCCACTGAGCCACCCAGGTGCCCCTGAAAAACTGTTTATTTGTAGTTTATTTTCAACACATCTGTTGATTTGATTCTGTTTTACCTAACATCCCTTCCCAATATTCTCTTGCCAGACAAAAGGAATTACTGATTTTTTCCCAGGTCACTGGCAGCCCAAGTTGGACATTGATTGATCTTATATTTTATATCAAGGTTCTTCTGTCATTGACTGCAACAAGGATGTGTAACCTAGACACATGTATACCTATTTGTCTGCCTGTGGACATTCAAGGGGCCACTAGGGCTCTGTGTGAAACACAGGTATCTGATAGAACGTGGAATCATAGTATCATATTGGTGTTTACCACAACTCTTCTAACTCCCAAGGATTCAAACTGTGATTTCTTCTTTTTAAATTTAGAGTAAAATAGCACATTTGAACATACAATAAGGATTTGTCTCAATTATTTCCAAAGCTGCTAGATTTCTCAACTATTTCCAAAACTACTAGTGTATCTTGAAATCTGCTGGTAGTTACAGGAATTCTATCTAGCCTGTGCTATACTGAATGAAATTTCTCTTTACCGTCTTACTGCACATGCCTTAAGCCAGGTCCTTCTCTTTGGGAGAACTTTCTAACGGCTTTCAGTTTTACCTCAGTCTCACCTGATGCAATAGGTGAGCCTATTGCCACATCCAGGACATGTGATCTGTATGGAATGGAAATCGAATCATTTGATATCTGGATTTAAGTCTTGCTGTGACATTCTTACCTTAAAGCAGTACCGTCTGAGGGCGCCTACCTGGCTCAGACAGTTAAGTGTCTGACTTCTGACTTCAGGTCAAGTCATGATTTCAGGGTACTGGAATAGAGCCCTGAGTTGTGTGGAGCCCTGCATCTGACTTCACACTCAGCAGGGAGTCAGCTTCTCCCTGTCCCCTTCCCCCTCCCCCTGCTCATGCATGCACCCATACTCTCTCTCTCTCTTTCTCAAATAAATAAATTTGTAAACATTCTGGTAGCCAATTAGGGAAAGAAAAACAAGAAATTCATTTTAGTAAGATACTATAACTACCTCAGTATATCAAAAATTGTATATTTAACATATGATCAGTATAAAAATTGAGATATTTTACATTTTCTTTTTTTTTTAAGATTTTTTTTTTTTTTTTTTTTTGACAGAGATAGAGAGAGTGGGCCAAAGAGAGAGCAGGAGGAAGGGTAATTGGCACAAGCAGACTCCCCACGGAGCAGAAAGCCCAACATGGGGCTTGATCCCAGGGCCACAGGATCGTGACCTAAGCCGAAGGCAGACTCTTAGCCGACTGAGCCACCCAGGCACCCCTACATTCTTTTTCTTTTTTACAAGTCTTCAAAATTTGGTGTATATTTTATACGTACAGTGTATCTCAGTTTGGGCTTGCCGTGTTTCAAATGCCCAATAGGCTCACTTAGCTGTTGGCTACCATATCAGACAGTGTAGCCCTAAAGCGTGAAAATACAAATTACTTAACACAATTTACAAAGCCCCGCATGTCCCGCATGTCCTCCTAGCCTCTTCTTCTGTCACTCTCCCACATATCCCCTCCAATCTTTGTTCTAGCCTTGTTACACTACCTGTATGGTCTTTTACACGTCCATGATTATTGCTGCTGCTTGGAATATTCCTTATCAACTTGCTTCTCCCGCTCCCATCAGCCTTCCTTGCCAGACCAACTCTGCTCCCATAGCACTCCCTTATTTGTGTATTCTCCATATATTATCTCATATGTTTAATTGTCACATTTATGGTATTTTTATGTACAACCTTTTTAAACTTATTTTTTTTTTACTGAGATGTATTCAGCGAACTGTATAGATTTTAATGTGTAGTTTGATGGGTTTTACAAAGCTGTATACCTGTCTAACCACCACCCAGGTCAAGATCAGAGACATTTGTAGCACCCCAATAAAGGCTCCCTCATGCCCTTTCCAAAAATAACCTTATCTGCGCTCTGTCACCATCAGTTAATTTTGCCTGATTTTGAAATTAATGTAAATGGACTTACATAGCATATATTTTTCCATTAACATTGAGTTCAAAATCAGGCAAAATTAATTTGCCTGATTTAGGCTTCTCTCAAAATTATATCTGTAAGATTATTCCATCTTTTCATGTGAAGTGGTGGCTTGGTCTTTTTCATTGCTGCACAGTATTCCATTATGTAAATACACCAGTTATCATATAGCTGTATCAGTCAATTCTGTTGATAGCCATTTGGTTTGTTACAGTTTGAGGGTATTATGAATAAAGTGCTATGAACATTGTTTTGTGTGTCTATTGGTAGACATAAGCACTCCTTTCTGTTCAGTGTATACAAGTGGAGTTGCTGGATAATAAGGTAGGTACATGTTTAGATTTAGTAGATATTTCCAAATAGTTACCCAGAGTAGTTATAGCAGTCAACACTCCCACCAGCAAAATAACAATTCTAGTTTTATACCTCCTTGCCCTTAATATTAGCAGTCTTTTTAATTTGATTTTAATTTAATACTTAATTTAGTTTTAGCCATTCTGGTGGGTATATAGTGGTATCTCATTGTTGGTTTAATTTGCATTTTCCTGGTGACTAAAGATACTGAATGCTTGTTCATGTCCCTGTTAGTATTTGGATAGCCTGTTTTGAGAAGTGTCTGTTCAAGAATATTGACCAGTTTTTATTTGGTGGTTTGTCTTTTTCTTATTGATTTGTAGGAATTCTTTATCCCTTCTGGATGGAAGGCTTGTCAGATATGTATATTGTACGCATTTTCTCCCAGTCTATAACTTGCCTCTTGCTCTTTCAGTCTTTTAAGGAATAGAAATTACTAATTTTAGGGACACCTGGATGACTCAGTCATTTAAGTGTCCAACTCTTGATTTTAGCTCAGATCATGATCTCAGGGTTCTAGGGGGCTCCACACTCAGCAGGGAGTCTGCTTGAGAATTCTCTCCCTCTCCTTCTGCCCCTCCTCCCATTCATGCACTCTCGTTCTCTTTCTAAAATGAATAAATAAATCTTTTAAAAATATATTAATTTTAATGAAGTCTAATTTATAGATCTCCTCTTTGTAGTTTGTGCTTCCTGTGTTTATGAAATCTTTCATATCTCAAGTTCCTGAAGAGATTTTCCAATATTTTTTCTAGAAATTTTATTACTTTGCCTTTCACATTTAGGTGGAGGACTCATCCCACATTGATTTTGGTGTATGATGTGAGATGGGGATCAAGTTCATTTTTTCCTGTGTTGCTCCAGTTGCTCATGGTAAAATGCAGGAAGCTAGGAATAGAAGGGAACTGCCTTAATCTAGTAATAGATATTTATCAAAAAACCTATAGCTAACATTCTTTTTTTTCTTTTAAGATTTTATTTATTTATTTGGCAGAGAGAGAAAGTACAAGTGGGGAAGCAGCAGGTAAGGGGAGAAGCAGGTTCCTGGCAGAGCAGAGAGCCCAAGGTGGGACTTGATCTCAGGACTCTGGGGTCATGACCTGAGCAGAAGGCAGATGCTTAACTGACTGAGTCACCCAGGCGTCCCCTATAGCTAACATTCTTTTTTTTTTTTTTTTTAAGATTTTATTTATTTATTTGAGAGAGTGAGAGAGAGAGAGAGCTTGAGAGGGGAGAGGGTTAGAGAGAGAAGCAGACTCCCTGCTGAGCAGGGAGCTCCATGTGGGACTCAATCCTGGGACTCCAGGATCATGACCCGAGCCTGAGGCAGTTGCTTAACCAGCTGAGCTACCCAGGCACCATATAGCTAATATTCTTAATGATGAAGTACCAAATGCTTTCCCCCTGAGGTTGGGAACAAGACAAGGACATCTGCTACCACCACTTCTAATCCATATCATGCTAAAGGTTCTAGAGAGTATGATATAAGGCCAAAAAAAAAGGGGGGTGCCTGATGGCTCAGTCAATAGAGCATGCGACTCTTAATCTCAGAGCTGTCCGTTAAAGCCCCACAGTGGGCATGAAGCCTGCTTTAAAAAAGAAGAAAAAAGGGGTGCCTGGGTGGCTCAGAGGGTAAAGCCTTTGCCTTCGGCTCGGGTCATGATCTCAGGGTCCTGGGATCAAGCCCATCGGGCTCTCTGCTCAGCAGGGAACCTGCTTCTCCCTCTCTCTCTGTCTGCCTCTCTGCCTACCTGTAATCTGTCAAATAAATAAATAAAATCTTTAAAAAAAAAAAAAGAAGAAAAAAATTAGAATAGAGTGTGATGACAGATGGTAACTAGATTTGCTGTGGTGATCATTTGCATTGTATACAAATAACAAATCATTATGTCGTATACCTGAAACTAATACAATGTTATATATCAATTATTAAAAAAAAAAAAAAAAAGACTGGTACAGAAGTAAAGCTGTCATTATTTGTGGATGACTAGATTATGTATGCAGACCTGAACTATTAAAATTAAGTAAATTTGGGAGGTACCTGGATGGCTAAGTGGGTTAAGCCTCTGTATTTGGCTCAGGTCATGATCTCAGGGGTCCTGGGATCGAGCCCCACATTAGGCTCCTTGCTCAGCAGGGAGCCAGCTTCTTCTCTCTTTGCCTGCCTTTCTGCCTACTTATGATCTCTCTCTGTCTCTATCTTTCTTTCTCTGTGTGTCAAATAAATAAATAAATAACTCTTTAAAAAATAAAGTAAATTTGGGACGCCTGGGTGGCTTAATCAGTTAAGTGTCTGCCTTTGGCTCAGGTCATGATCCCAGGGTCCTGCCCCTGCCCCTCTCCCTACTTGTGTGGTCTCTCTTGGACAAATTAAATAAATAAAATATTAAGGATAGATAAACCAATAAAATTAACTTTAGCAAGATCACTCTATACAATATACAGAATCAATGATATTTCCTTTTTCTTTAAGGTTTTATTTATTCAGGGGTGCCTGGGTGGCTCAGTGGGTTAAGCCGCTGCCTTCAGCTCAGGTCCTGATCTCAGGGTCCTGGGATCGAGTCCCGTATTGGGCTCTCTGCTCAGCAGGGAGCCTGCTTCCCTCTCTCTCTCTCTCTCTCTCTCTGCCTGCTTCTCTGTTTACTTGTGATCTCTCTCTGTCAAATAAATAAATAAAATCTTAAAAAAATGATTTTATTTATTCATTTGACAGAGATCACAAGATATTTCTATATATAAATAACAAAAAGCATCTTATGCCTAGAATACACTTAATAAGTGACATTCAAGATCTCTGCACTGAAAACTGTAAAAGCATTGCTGAGAGAAATTAAAGATAGTGATGGGATATACTATATTCATTGATTGAAACATTTAGCACTGTTATTTTTTAATTGTCTTATTTTCTTTTACTTTCAGCTCCTAGCATGCTATTTTCTTTTTTATTCCCAGCACTTAATACAGGGCCTTGCAAATAGGAGGGACTAAATAAAATTTTTAAAGACTTTTTATTTTAAAATACTTAAAAATTCCCATAAAGTTGCAAAAATAGTAAAAGGAGTTCCAATGTACCCTTTACCCAGTTTCTCCCACAGATGACATCTAACACAACTGGTACAGTATCAAAGCCAAGAAATTGACATTGCTATAATTCACAGACCTTATTCAGATTTCACTAGTTTTACATGCACTTGTGTGTGTGTGTGTGTGTGTGTGTGTAGTTCTCTGCAACTTTATCCCATGTGTAGATTTGTATAACCACTGTCACACTGTCTAGGACAGGACACAGAGATCATCACAGAGATCCCTCTCACTGTCTCTTTGTAGTGCATTCTCGTTCCCCTCTCCCCTCCAACCCCTGGTGACCACTCTTCTGTTCCCATCTCTTTAATCCAAGTAAGTGAATGAGAAAGTAGTTAGATCATTTTGTACTGACATTTAGTTCAAGTTTGGCAAAACCTTAAAAAAAATAGCTGCCAAGGAGCTGTCTCATTTCTAGTTGTCATGTCACCTGTCAAAAACTTGCTGTTTACCATGTTGGTCCTTGAGCCTGGATTCAAGAGGTCTGATTTTTGCTCATTAGACTTAGCTTAATGAACCACAGTACCGATATAATAGTTTGGCCCCAAATACCCATGTAGGCTGATTAGTGCACTGTCTTTCCCCAAAGAAATTAAAGCACAAGAAACTTTTTCTCCAGGCTGTCCGGTGAGATTTTGTCCCAGCAAAGGGAGTAACATTAACTATTGCCAGCACAGAGATGCACAAAGATGCTGTAACCACATTCACAGGACTTGAAACAGGATTGCTCTCTTTCCAGATCCCAGTGCATATCACATAGTTTCTTTCAATGGATTTTAAGAAAATTGAGCAGGTTATGGTTATTTGAGTTTTTTCTAGGTTCCTCAGATCTTTTACTTGACCATGGCATTGTCCGGATTATGGTAGTTTCCAATTTCATTCTCAGAAGGGCCTTTTCCTTGTCACCAAATGCAGGGAGAACCCCACTGTCACCAATATATGCCAGCTAAATTTGGGCCTCTAAAGATGTAAGATTTCACAATTTCATGAGATCCTTTAGATCTGTCTAAGGAGATTCTTGGATTCTTTATTCTTCAGGCAGATTTCGGGCAGACAACTTGAACAAGCTGAAGAACCTGTGCAGCAAGACAATTGGAGAGAAAATGAAGGTAAGAGAACTAGGTAACATTCTTGAGAGCTTGAGCAGAGGTATTTAATCTCACTCTTGGTGCTCACATAATTTCTAATCTAGTGTCTAATTCTGTGAGCTACTGAATTTCTTACAAAAGGGACAGATATTTTAAAAAGAGAGGAAGGAAGTGGGAAAGGGGACTAAGAGGCACTTTCAGGGATCAGTGAGTCTGTCTCCTGTCCTATAAATCTTAGACCCTTCAAGCTGCTGTAACAGAATACCACAGGTTGGGTGGCAGTTTATTTCTCACAGTTCAGAAGACTGAGAAGTCCAAAATCAAGGTGCTGGCAGATTCCGTGTTGGTGAGGGCCCACTTCCCAATTCATAAATAGCCGTCATCTCATTGTGTCCTCACATTGATAGAAGGGAGCTCTCTGGGGGTCTCTTAGAAGGGCACTAACCCCATTTCTGAGAGCTCTGCCCTCATGACCTAATCTCCTCTGAAAGACCCCACCTCCAAACGCCATCACTCTGGGGATTAGGTTTCAACATACAAGTTTGGGGGGATACACAAATACTCAGTCTGTAGCAAGATAAGATTCTTGCAATGTTGCTCATTCGTTGTCTGTTTTGTGCTTATAGTAATATAAATTCCACCAGTAATCTTATCTAATTACCTCTTGAGCCCAATCTACAGTGACAGAAAGATTTTCTTAGGGTGGACTTGAGATTCTTTGTTTCAGTGTAGTCGTGCTCTTTAATGGAAAGGGCACAGATATAAAGTCCAAATCCTAGATTGTTGGCTATGTGACTTCAGTCAAGTTAATTTCTAAGCTTCAATTTTCTCATCTGTGAAATGACAATACTAACATTCACCTATAGAACAGAATTGTGAGAACTAATTTTTTTAAATGTAGAGAAGCTGGCACAATGCCTAGAACCCTGTAGTTATTCAGCAATTGCAAGTAACAGCAGAGGGCAAGTCGTTACTGGCCTTCATCCAAAAAATCTTTCCTGTGCTTGAAGAATGTTAAGTTTTTGCTTGGCCTGGCTTTGCTATCCAGAATAGTTTATGCTTTTAATCTTTCCTCAAAAATATCCTCTTAGCTCCTTAGTCATTTTTTTAAAAACATATTAAATGCTCCCTCAAATCTGTCTCATTTTTAAGTTGTAAACTTCTCAACTAAATAAAAAAAATTATAAAATTTTGGAACCTGAACCAGAAAAGAACATAACAAAAGACTCCCTCTGGATTCTAGTACACTTCATGATAGTCTGAATTGTTCTCTTTACCAGTATTTTGTTACACTTTCAGCTTTTCACTGGCTGTGGAAATTGATACCGACAATCATAAAGTTTTCTTCCTTTGCGACCCATGATGCTTAATCATTTGCATGTCAGAGGCCCCATAATTATGTAAATACCAGTGTGCACTCGTGCCTGTGTATTCTTTGGGGCACATACAGATAGTACCAGCCTAGTGTTTTCCTAGCTAGAAGATGGAAGTGTTTTAATTTGCAGTAGCATTGTTAGATCCCTTCACTGTAGACCCACAAGGAGTGTTCTCCCTTCCTATCCATTAGAATGGTCTTAAAAAGTGCTTTAATAGGGGCACCTGGGTGGCTTAGTGGGTTAGAGAGTCTCTGCCTTCAGCTCAGGTCATGATCCCAGGGGCCTGGGATCAAGCCCTGCAGGGAACCTGTTTCCCCACCCCTTCTCTGCCTGTCTCTCTGCCTGCTTGTGATCTCTATCAAATAAATAAATAAAATCTTTAAAAGAAAAAAGTGCTTTAATATGTATAGCACTTGAAAGTATTCATTTCATTTTGGTTTTTCATCTTTGCTGCAAACCTGGAGTGTAGGTAGTACCGTTGTCAACCTTATTAAAAGGGCAAGAGAATAGGCTTAGGAAATTAAGGAGCCTGCCTAAAATCACATTGTAAGTTAGTTGCAGAGTCAGAACTTGAACTCAGAACTTAAATTTGCTGCTCTGAGGGATTATCAGATAGCAAAGGGACCTCAGCTCTCTTGGCAAAATCTTGAGGTTTAGGCCATTTCTTTCTACCTCAGTAGTCTCTACTTACTCTTTTTTTTAAAAATATATATATATAAGATTTTTAACTTATTTATTTGATAGACAGAGATTACAAGTAGGCAGAGAGGCAGGTGGGTGGGGGTGGGGGTGGGAGCAGTCTCCCTGCCAAGCAGAGAGCCCATTGCAGAGCTTGATCCTCATGACTTGAGCTGAAGGCACAGGCTTTAACAACACCTAGCCACCCAGGCGCCCCTAGTCTCTGCTTATTCTTAAGCAAGACTCATTCTGAGATTTTCAGACGTTTGCAACTTTTTAAAAAAAAAATTTTATTTGTTTATTTGACAGAGACCGCAAGTAGGCAGAGAGGCAGGCAGAGAGGGGGAGGGGAAAGCAGGCTCCCTGTTGAGCAGAGTCTGATGTAGGGCTTGATCCCAGGACCCTGGGATCATGACCTGAGCCGAAGGCAGAGGCTTGAACCCACTGAGCCACCCAGGCACCCCTGTTTGCAACTTTTTAAGATGATTTTACTTGAGTCACTGAAAGGTGTGAGTTTGGCTATGGTTAGCATCTTGACTTCTCACTTTAGTATATGCGATTGTGTAATAAATCTAAAGGATTTCTACGTTTTACCCCAAGAAAATATAGTTCTTTCTTATGACTCAGTTTTGTGCAGTGGTATATGAGGTTATATAAACATAATTGCCTATTGTTATATGTATAGAATTTTTTAAAAAATCTTTAGAATACAACATGACTTATACTTGCAAAGCAGACCCTGAATCTCCTCAACTTACTCTTATGCAAGTTTTGCTGAAGTTGTACATATCTTGTTATAATGGCCTGTGATAATTTTCTTTAACTACTTCTAATTTGGGAAGAATTTGACTCAATTTATCTTCTCCATGGCTCTGGGTGAGGATTGGAAATGATCTGACAGAATATCATAAAAATGGGTGAGAAGAGAACCAGGGCAGAAAATCTAGCCCTGCTTATGTTCTCCAGTTTTGCTAAGTTGCACTGATTGCTCTAAACTTGGTTCTAGATTTGGTGACTTTTCCTCAAAAATTCTGTTTTCCTCAGTGTCCTATGATTCTATCATCCCATCCATTTTTCCCCCCTTAGCCTCAGTGCTGGGATTTTTCTTAGGGAGTGGCCAGGGATTCAGATTCACATCCAGGCACCTGCCCCGGAGCTGGGCAGTGATACGAGCATTTTCACACCTTCTTGGTGCCCATAACTATTCTATGTCTAGAGAGGACATTCTTCTTACATTTCTGTTGATGACAGCCCTTTGACCCTGATGGATTAATTGATCTGTCCAGGATCCAAAAAGCCAGAAAATGGCAGGATGAGGACATAAAATTTTCTCACTAAATTTTTCTCTCACAGGTTGCAGCTCTTAGATACAGTTGTGTAGAAAATTCTGTGGTTAGTTTATATATTAATTTGGTGTGCCCTTGTAAAACTCGGTCAGAAATTTTCTTTTATTTAATAGTATTGGGATTTTTTGGTTTTGTTTCCCCTGCAGAAAAAAGAGCCAGTGGGAGATGAGTCCATTCCAGAGGATGTATTAAATCTCGATGACCTCACTGTAGACACTTTAGCTGTAAGTTATTGTACTTCCCTTTTCTAGACTGGATTTCTGTTCTTTCATCGTGACTTTGTTCCTAAACAAGCAAGTGCTGACACTCGGCTCCACACAGCATTGCAGCCTCCTTGAATGTGTGCAGCTGGGAAATGTCCCCCTCCACTCTTGTTGGTTTCAATCCTTGAGTATTTATTAGGTCGCAGAGACGGGGATGGATGGAGTAGAAAAGTCAAGAGTAGGAAGAAGAGGAAAAAGGAGCCCAACTACCTTTGGTTCATAGAATTTCGTTTTCACAAAGTCAAGGATTTTTTTTTCAGTTTGCCATAATTCAGTAAATATTCACAACAGTGAACCTAGAGAAGTAATTTTCAAGTTTGTTAGTCACCGAACCCTTTTGTAAACCTGCAGCACAAAATCATGGCAAGAGCATAAATACAGAAAAGCAGAGTTGCGGGGGCTCTAAGGGGGGCTTGGGGTCACCACTCCCGCACAGCCCCACTTGCTAAGGGCTCTCCCATCGCCATGAAATCAGTAGTTTGATACACTTGCAAAAAGGAATACAAAAGAAGCTTAGGACAGGTTCTTTTGCTTCTAATAAATTTGTAATCTCCCTAGAGAACGGTTAAATGTAGTACATAAGAGTGCTAAATTGATTTCATCAGGAATATCAGAAAGTATGCGTTAAGAGAAAGAGCTCTTAAAAGAGATACAGTATTAAAACCCCTGAGATATATAGGACTAAGAAGAATGGCCAGAATTAATCCAACTCTTCCTTAGGTACCCCTGAAGAAAATGCCAACACATTTGTCAGGGTAAAGCTGTGTGCGTGCGTTTCAAATAAATCTCAGTTCTTCGAAAGCCTTCATTGTTGATTTTTAAAATGCTTTTGCAAGGGTTGTCATTTGAGCACAACAAGGTGAGGGCAACAGAATCTTACTCCTCCTCTGTACCTTGACCTGCTGTGGCTTGGGTGCCGGCCTGGCCTGTTTATCTACAGAACCTGAAAGTCTCACAAATCAAAAAAGTCCGACTCCTCATCGATGAGGCCATCCTAAAATGTGATGCCGAGCGGATAAAACTGGAAGCAGAGCGGTTTGAGAACCTCCGAGAGATCGGGAACCTCCTGCATCCCTCCGTGCCCATCAGCAATGATGAGGTAGGTGTCCGTGCCCCAGCGGGCGGCAGCCTGCCTGGCGCTCCCCTCTGTTGGGGAGGGGGTGGGGGCGGGGGCGGGAGGGGCACTGGGAAACCCTGGCACTCTCTGTATAATAGGCCTGTGTCAGAAGGCTCTTTGTATATTCGCTCTGCCCACCAATTGAGAATTGAAAGAGTCAGATCCTTGCCTGATTGGGAAGTAGCAGAGACAGCAGGTAGGAGGAGACTCCTGGCCCAGAAATCTCTTCTAAATCGGGCTGCTGTCCTCCACTGCGTGTTGCCCGTGGTAGCAGTGAGTCCTGTGGGAGGGATCTGCGAAATCAACCTCACCCCTCACCCACACCCCGCTGAGAAGCTGCAGGTTGCAGGGAAATCTGCATGATAAAAGTTTCCTGCTGAGTGGGAGCTTCCCCAGCACAAAGCTGCTCTGAGCCCAGCCTTTGTTCTCTGACACCCCAGCCATGGCTGGGCCCATCTGTGCCTCTTTCATTCATTCTCTGGTGAACGAGCCCTTAAACTCACTGTAGGCTGGGGTGGGAGACTTGGGAGGTCAGGGCTCTGAGCCCGCCCTCATATGGCCCCAGAACCAATGAGAGCCTGGAAAGAAAAAAAAGTCTACATTCTCCTCTGCACCCCAGGTGATGCTGATGGGGGTTGGGGGGGGGGTTGGATGTCATGTAGCAGGATTTTCAAGGAGTCATTTAAAAGGGTAAAAAAAACACAAAAAAACAAATGTGAGAATAGGACAGATCTCTTAAAAATTCATGATTTCAGTTCCAAAGTTAGAATCACTTCTGGGAATCTGTAAATGCTTATTTCTCCATTGAACACAAATTCTCTAGCAAATTCTTTTCCTTAGTCTCTGGACACAACGACCAAAACCTAGTTGTTTGAGTTAAGCAGTAGTTTTGCAAATCTCTAAGCTGTTCTTGGAATGGGGTTTGGAAAGCTGGAGGTTGTGCAGTTCAGCGGTCACCGGTCTTCTTTCCTTAGGATGCTGACAACAAAGTAGAGAGGATCTGGGGCGATTGTACAGTCAGGAAGAAGTACTCTCATGTGGACCTGGTGGTGATGGTAGATGGCTTTGAAGGCGAAAAGGGGGCCGTGGTGGCTGGAAGTCGAGGCTATTTCCTGAAGGTAAGAGTCAGGAACCCGTGGCGATGGGATTCTAAAGAAGGAGCTAAAAAAAAAACTGTGCGGAAAACATAACCTACTTAAAGAGGCCCACAAATCCACCACTTGTCTTGCCTTTCTCCTGCAAACGGATTGGCAGTCAGATGCAGTTCACTTTCTGAGGCAGGAGAATGCTGCTTCGAATTCCCTAGAACCAGAGCCACTATGTGATCCTCCATTATGGAGACATGTGCTGTCTGGATCAGAACAGGCTGCCTTTAAGGGGCTGAGTGGAACTGGACCGTGAGACAAGTAATGAAGAGTTGAAACCCACTGATGAGTGCTGCGGGGTGGGTGGGCCCAGAGAGCTATGAGAACAGGTAAGCAGAGGCAGCAGACCTGGAGTAGTTGGGGCAGAGGGCTGATGAATTCAAAGAAGACTTCCGGGAGGGCATCCCCCAAAACAATTTTGGGGATACATATATACAGAGTATGTTCTACTTACACACACGTGTCTGCTGTTTAAAATTAGTGCAAGAAAGCTCTCCTGTGCACCCTGAGCAAATCATCCTTTCTGCTTCGCTTTGCCTCTCCTGACAGTGTGCCTGGATGATGGGCTGGGCATTGGTATCAAGAAAGAATCTCTTGAATCAGGTGTTGAGGTTCACTGTCTTTGCTGGCCTCCCCTGGGCCCCCAGTTGCCTCTGAGTGTAAATTGTAACAGATGAATGTGATGGCGACAGAACCCAGTCACACAGTGCTTTGTCTCTGCTCCTGTAGGGTGTCCTGGTATTCCTGGAACAGGCGCTCATCCAGTATGCCCTTCGCACCTTGGGGAGTCGGGGCTATACCCCCATTTATACCCCCTTTTTCATGAGGAAGGAGGTCATGCAGGAAGTGGCGCAGCTCAGCCAGTTTGATGAAGAACTCTATAAGGTAAGTAGCCTGGGGTAGTGTGACAGGATGACTTAAGTTATAAAAAGTTTAACCTCAAAGATACAGAGCAGTACTGTCCAGGAGAACTTCTATAGTGTGGAGGTTGCCTGTATCATGACTGTTGAGTGCTTAAAATGTAGCTAGTGCAACTGAGGAAATAGAATTTTCATTTTTATTAATTCTAACAAGTAGCCACATGTGGCTAGTGGCTACCATACTGGACAGTGCAGATAAAGAGCTTGTTTTATCTTTCCCCAGATAATCTATATGACTTACCTAAATGAAGCATACTTTTAACACCATGAGCTTCAGAAGAAACGACATTTTTTGAGTGCTTGGACTAAAGACAATTGTAGAAGTGGCTGATCTTCCCATGTCCTCCTATTCCTAACCCCGGACTAGAAGCTAGAGGGCAAGACATATTTCCCTTGGGATTGATGTGGCTTCCAGTCTGGGGCTTTTTCTCAACCCCAGAGCATCTCAGGGAGAATGAGAGGATTCACGTTCAGAGTCAGAAGCTCATTTTGATGAGCTGTCTTCACCGCCACCTGTAGTACTCAGAATTTCTAGAGGTTCTGCTACCGGCTGCCCCTCACAGCATAGTCTACTTTTCACCTGTCCTTCCCCTCCAAGACTGTTCTGTCAGAAGGGGATGACTTGGCTCTTACTGGGGAATAGTTAGTGTTCCTGGGCTCACATGACTTACCTTAGAGAGGAATTTTTTTTTTTCTTTAAGATTTTATTTATTTATTTGTCAGAGAAAGCGAGAGAGAGCGTGCACACTAGCAGGCAGAGTGGGAGGGAGAGGCAGAGAGCGAAGCAGGCCCCCCACTGAGCAAGGAGCCCGATGCGGGGCTCGATCCCAGGACCCTGAGATCATGACCTGAGCCGAAGGCAGCGGCTTAACCTGCTGAGCCACCCAGGTGCCCCTTAGAGAGGAATTTAATAGAACTTCTTCCCACTGGATCCTGTTGATGAGTTCAAATTATGTTCTCATTCAGAATGCCGTGGGAAGCAAAATATTCTCTAAACCCTAAGGACTATTCTAACCTTGGTGTTCTCCCCCACTTCTTCCCTTTTTTTAAAGATTTTATGTATTTATTTATTTAGAGAGAGCAAGCGAGAGCAAGGCGGGGAGGGGCAGACAGAGAGAGAGTCTCAAGCAGACTCTGCATTGAGTAGGCAGCCCAACTTAGGGCTGGATCCCATGACCCTGAGATCATGACCAGAGCCAAAATCAAGAGTCGGACGGTTAACTGAGCCACCCAGGAGTGCGTGCATGTGTTCGTTTGTTCTTTCTTTCTTTCCCATTTCTTTATTTTAATGTGGAGAGAAATGTGTTCATGTATCAGTCAAAAGCTGTTATCTCTTTTCTTCTTTTCCTCATCTCAACCCCCAGATTGGATCATCACAGAGCTTTAGAAGGGTGTTCCGTGGGTAACGTCAAGGAGAAGCTTACATGAGGCTTATGAGAGAGACACTAGGTAGCAGGTGTCCCTGCTATGTTTCCTACATTCTCTATCTCTCTGCAGATGCTTCTTGGATCCCTGTCCAGGGAGACTCACATAGTGAGAGTCCCCATAGTGACAGTTTGGGCTGGCCCATCTTGCTGAATAAACTCAGTTTATGAATTCTGTGGAGCCGTGCTCTCCAGTAGAACTCTCTGCAGTGATGGGAATGTTCTGTAGCTACTGTCCAGTTTGACAGCATCAGCCGCATAGCTGATGAGCACTTGAAATGTGGCTAGTGGAAACCGAGGAACTACATTTTAGTTTAATTTAAATAGCCACTTGTGGCTAGTGGCTAACTTCCCACTGTAGAGTAGCAATGTCATCTTCCAGATCCCCAAATGCTGACCCAGAGCAGGTTTCCACCCTCCTCTTTTTAAAATTAAAATAATACCACGTGACAGAAAATTTGGAAATGATAGGGGATATCATCTTCTTTCTCATTACCTCATATAATTGTCATTTAAAAAAAATTTTTTTTTTTTTTTTAAGATTTTATTTATTTATTTGACAGAGAGAGAGATCACAAGTCGGCGGAGAGTCAGGCAGAGAGAGAGAGAAGCAGGCTCCCGCTGAGCAAAGAGCCCAATGCGGGGCTCGATCCCAGGCCACTGAGATCATGACCTGAGCCGAAGGCAGCGGCTTAATCCACTGAGCCACCCAGGCGCCCCTAAAAAAAATTTTTATTTATTTATTTGACAGAGATCACAAGTAGGCAGGGAGGCAGACAGAGAGAGAGGGGGAAGTAGGCTCCCTGCTGAGCAGAAAGCCCAACGCAAGGCTCAATGCCAGGACCCCAAGATCATGACCTGAGCCGAAGGCAGAGGCTTAACCCACTGAGCTACCCAGGCACCCCATAATTGTCATTTTTAATACACTTTGGGGGGCTTTTTTCATACAGCCATCATTTTCTCATTCTTCTAATCACAATGTCTATAGATTGCCTTAGCAGTACATCAGAAGCATATTTCATTGTTCCTTGGTGGTCTTCATTGCCAACATTTTCAAATGGTTACATAATATTACGTGGTCTGGATGTAGGATAGCCGACTCTTCCCTTGTGGAAGTATTCAGGGGGCTTCCTTTTTTGCCATCCATAAGTAATGTTACAATGAACTTTGTCCTGTTTATACCTTTTTTTCTTCTGTGTTACTTTCTTTAGTGGAACACCAAAGTGATTCTTGAAGGAGTGTAATCCTGCACTAATTCATAAGCACCAAGAGAGCAGAGACTGTGTCTCCTCTTGGCCAGCACTGGCAAACTTGGCCCTTACAAATGCCTAACAAATGTTTGTTGAGTGGGTGATGTATATTGCTACCAGCTCAGGTTTTATTGCACTGCTGTCATTGGTTTATCATATATTATATATAGCAGTAATCGTGCCTCGGATAAACCTCATTGGCTACGATTCTGCCACTGCGCAAAGCTTATCATATATTATATATAAATGTTTTATTTATTAGATCAGTAAAAAAAAAAAAAAATTACCAGAATATTTTCTTTCCTTTTAATTTGCATTTTTTCGATCTCTAGGAGGGATCCCATTTTGGAGTGACCCATTCCCTCCTTTGTCTTCTTAGCATTCCCTGTGGTTTCTTGCTCTAGCTGAGGTCCCCATCTCTCACTCTTAACTAGTAGGGGTCCCTCCTCCTCCAGGTGATTGGCAAAGGCAGTGAAAAGTCTGATGACAACTCCTATGATGAGAAATATCTGATTGCCACCTCCGAGCAGCCCATTGCTGCTCTGCACCGGGACGAGTGGCTGCGGCCCGAGGATTTGCCAATCAAATATGCCGGCCTGTCCACCTGCTTTCGCCAGGAGGTGGGCTCCCACGGCCGAGACACCCGCGGCATCTTCCGAGTCCATCAGTTTGAGAAGGTGAGTGGACAGGTCAGGGTGAGGAGTAGGAGCCTTCTCTCGATATCTCTGGGGTGATTAGAGGGGCGGCAGGCTCTGTGGTGCTCAGACCCGCCTTAGCTCCGGTCTTCCCTCTCACCGTCTCCATCAGTTTCTGTATAAGAAGCACATGCTGGAGTGGCTGTGAGCACAGAACCTGGAACCAGGCTGCTTGGGTCCCGGTGCCAGCTCGGCCACTTAGCAGCTGTGTAACCTTGAACAAGTTGCTTAACCTCTCCTCTACAAAAGGAGTATAATAATAGTACCAACCTCCTTAGGCCTGCTGTGAGGATTCCGCTGGTTGGTAGGGGCAAAGTGCTTAGAACGGTATCTGGCGTGTGTATAATAAGAGCTCCACTGAGTGTTTGTTCTTGGAGCCCCAGTCCAGTCCAGCACCCATATCCTGCGGGGGCCCCAGCCTCTCCTGACTCCCAGTGGTGTACGATTAGGTCTCCATCACAAGGGTATCTCCCACTTCAGTCCTTTCGTTTATTCTCCCTGTCCCATTGTCACGGTCTCCTTGGGTCCCTCTCTGCAGATCGAACAGTTTGTCTACTCATCACCACACGACAACAAGTCATGGGAGATGTTTGAAGAGATGATTAGTACCGCAGAAGACTTCTACCAGTCTTTGGGGATCCCTTACCACATTGTGAATATTGTCTCAGGTATCCGCCTCCCTTTCCCACAGCCTGCAACCACCACCCCCGCCAGGTGAACTGCCACACAAAGAAATAGTTCACAGTCCAATTAATTGCCCACATTAATTAAAACATCACACTCTTCTCACTTGGGAGTGTTTGGTGATGAGAATATCTGGGTGTGATTTCACTTCTGGGGATAAGGTGTAAATTAAAGAATTCTTTAGGTTTGCTAAAGGTTAGTGTTCTGAAATACCATCCCTCCTTCATGAATTCTAGGGGTTTTCCCTTTCAGGTTCTTTGAATCATGCTGCCAGTAAGAAGCTTGACCTAGAGGCCTGGTTTCCGGGCTCGGGAGCCTTCCGTGAGTTAGTCTCCTGTTCTAACTGCACAGACTATCAGGCTCGCCGGCTCCGAATCCGATATGGGCAAACCAAGAAGATGATGGACAAGGTAGGTGGCCCCTCGGGAGGCAGGAAATAGAGCCTTGTGCAGAACAGGTCCATCTTATTTCTCAGTCCTTGGCGGACATTATGTCCCAGCATCGTGGGAAAATCTGAGCTGCTCAATCTAGACCAAAAAGGGAATCTGAAAATGATTTCTACTAAATCAGGACAGAATCCTTTTAGATAGAATCCTGAGTTAAGCTCTGTTCTACAAGGTATTTCTAGCTCTTCTCTTTTGGCCTTTTTTCTCTGTGACTCCAGATAAAGAAAAATCCCCATTTGTGTGCAGAAGACACGCTGAAGACAGTGTCTTCCCTCTCCCCCAAGAAGGTCTGGGTTTATAAGTTTCTCTCTTCAAACCCAGTTTTTAGGCCTTAATCTTTTCCAGTTCAGGGACTTGAAAGGGGTAAAGGAGAGGCCGCAGTGACAGTTGCCTCCATCCCTCAAAGGGCCCACCTTCTGTCCGTTTGCTGGGACCTATCACTTGACACTAACGGAGATATGAGGAATCTTCCTGGAATTATTATTATAGGGAATAAGTACTAAACAGAATTCTAGTCTAGCAAAAGATCAATAGTGCTTTGGATTTGGATAGTTACCATTGGGGGAGTCTGACTAAGTGGGTGGTTCCTGGTCATGAGGAAGACTAGGTTGAGTTTCGTGTTTCCTCTGGGGGCCCTGGCTTTGCAGGTGGAGTTTGTCCATATGCTCAACGCTACGATGTGTGCCACCACCCGCACCATCTGCGCTATCCTGGAGAACTACCAGACAGAGGAGGGCATCGTCGTGCCTGAGAAGCTGAGGGAGTTCATGCCGCCCGGTAAGACTCGCTGCCCAGCCCCTCTTCCTCTTCTGTCTTCCCACTCTCCTGAAGAGCAAACCCCCTTCCAGAAGGTACCAGTCCCCAGAACTCTGCCTGTCCCCTGGTGCTGGGCATGACAGGGGCAAAGCAGCCACTACAAGTCTGACATCCTGTTTAAGCGCAGCTAAAATTCAGACCAGAAAAGAATTAATGAGACGAGTTACTGTCGTGAGTGCCCTTTTGTTCATAGGGATCATCCTCTTGTGGAACTCTCCCCAAGAAGTCCTTGGGCTTTGACTCCTGAGAATTGGTCGGTTATTTGGTTGGCTCTGTCCCTTCAGGTCTCCAAGAACTGATCCCCTTTGTGAAGCCCGCACCCATTGACCAGGAGCCATCAAAGAAGCAGAAGAAGCAGCATGAGGGCAGCAAAAAGAAAGGGGCAGCCAAAGATGTCCCCCTAGAAAACCGGCTGCAGAACATGGAAGTCACCAATTCCTGAACATTCCTTCCTCCCAGTTTGTCGGGCTTTTGTTTCTGTCAGCTGGGATCTCAGAGCCTGCCCACGGGCAGGGAAGCCAAGCACCCACTCATCACCCGCCCCATCTGACTGCATTGCTAAAGGGGAACAGTCTGCCACGTACAGCGCGACATCCCCGTCTCCTTGCATGGGCACAGGATCCATTCACTGACGACCGATGAAACCATGTAATAAAGCATCTCTGGGGGAAGGCTAGGATTCTTCCACAGTCTTCTGCCCAGGGCTCGAACCCTGTCTCTGACAATTCTCCTGGAAACCACACTCATTTCTGCTTTTCCTTCTAAAGAAGGCTGTTCCATTTAGCAAGTCAGATAGCCTTTGACAGGGTCAGTGAAGGCAGGGGTAGATTTAGGAAAGGCTTAAGGAGAAAGTGAAAACTTGGAGGCTTAGACACACAAGCTTGCAGGATAAGGGCCACACCCTCCTCTGTAAATTCGCCTTTGCTCAAAAGCAGTTGGGAAGGGGCGCCTGGATGGTTTAGTCGGTTGAGTATCTGCGTTCAGCTCACGTCATGATCCTGCGGTCCTGGAATGGAGATGCCCCATGTTGGGCTCCTTGCTCAGAAGGGAGTCTGCTTCCGCCCTTTCTCTAGCCCCTCCCCCCTGCTTTTGCCCTCAAATGCATGCTCTCTCTGGAATAAATGGAAAAAATCTTAAAAAAAAAAAAAAAGGCAGGTAGGTAGGACTAGCTTAGAGGCCAGAGTTGACATAAAAAGCCTCCCGGTGCTTCCGTTCCCTAGGAAGGGCTCCAAGGGAAGGGCAGGAGGCTGCAGGACCTCATGGAAGATGAGACTGTGTTTGATCCCACAGAGACCCCAGACTCAGGAGCATAAGTTGGGGCCTTATTAACAGCTTCTTCTCTTGCCTGTTCATCCCCAAGTGGGAGACCAACCAGCAGAGCAGAGGAAAACTCTTCTCTCCCTTCTCTGTCACTCCCCCTGTTGCCCTAATGGCCAGTTCACCCTTTCTCTGTGGATGATGGGTGATGGTGAGGCTCTTGCTGCCTTTCATCTGCAATCTACAAACACTTCACTTTAATAACACCTTATGTTAGCACAGTGCTTCTCTTCTGGGAGCCTAAAATACTTCCTATAGCTGATCTCTTTTATCTTTGTGACAGTCCCAGATGAGAGGGTGGGGACATGATTATACCTCTCCCATCACACAGAAGACAGGGTACAAGGCAGGTAAGGAAGATGAGACAGCAGGGCCGGGGAGCCAGGAGTCCCCGCTCCTCAGCAGCGCTCAGGGCTTGCGTTTCTTAGGGATATGAGGGCAGGGCTCCGAACCAGCCTGTCACTTAGGAGCTTCATTCATTTCCACTTCCTTAGTCCATAAGCTGCAACTTTGCCAGGCCTGCTGGAGCTTGGCACCCAGGGAGGAGGCTGTGTGCTTGGTCTTCCACAGGGACTTGAAGCTGATCCTGTTAGTCTTGCTACTGGAAACCCTGTCAAAACTGGGCCGCCTGAAAGAGTGACCATGGTGGCTCTCTTGACACAGGTAGGTTCAAGCAGCCTGCCTCTACTGTAACCTGTTGCCCTCAGCTCTGGGTTGACCAAGGCAGGGCAAGAGGACAAAAGAACAAGCTGCTCCCCGGTACTCAGAAGGACCAGATGGGGACATTCCTATAGATAGCCTTATGCTATTCGGTTTGAAGAAAAGCAGTTATATACGGTATCAGGAGGATGGTTTGGGTCACCACCACACACCCTTCTTCCCCCTTTGAAAAGCCTATTGGGATTTAGGGTTAGAAACTTTCAGGCAGTTCTGAACACCCCCAACTCACCTTAGAGGTCCCTCTACCTGCCTCTTCTGCTCCCTACTGTGACCCTCTTCTGCTCTTTGTGCCTGTGACCTTCCTTCCACCAGGAGGCACTGCTTTTCTCCATGGCCCTTAGCACCGTGGGAGGGCCAGAAGCTGGGGCTCTGAGCCTATGGGGCCTGACCTGGCTCCAGGTTTCCTGGCCCTTCCCCCTCCTCGCATTGGCTTAAATACCTTCTTACCTGACCAGTTTTCTGGAGCCTTTGGCCCTGGAACCTAGACTCCCTACTGCTTTATGCAGAGCCTCCTGCCCTGTATTGCTGGCAGCCCAGCTCCTGTGCCAACCCTCCCCTACCTGCCCTGTGGCTGTGTGAGGGTGTGGACAGGCCTGATAGCCTGCCTAGTGAAAAGGAATGAGTGGAGGCTGGAAAGTAGCTGGTGTGTGACCCAACTGGTCTATTACCAGATGGTCTGTACCCCTTTTTTACCGATGAAGGCAGAGGAAGAAAAAAATCGTGAAGGAAAGGATGACCTGTGACTGAGGTCCTTCCCTACAGCTCACACAGGAACACGCCAGTAGGCAGGCACACTTCGAGGAGCAGGGCTTCTAGAAAGAATGGGACAGAGTCCTTGCTCTCAAAGAACTCACAGTCCTTGGGAAAGGTGTGGCTTGCCTTCCTCCAGAGTGAGCTGAAAACCAGACTCCCCTCCCTGGAGCAGTGGGATGGGGCTGATGCAAGCCTTGTTTAGGATAGGAAGGCTGGCCTAGACGCTGAGCCCTCGGGAACAGTCCCAGATAACCTTGACTCCACCCTGGCTGTTGCCTTCGCAACCCACAGCTGATGCCCTCATCCCTGGCACTCTGACCTGCCCCATCTCCAACCTCAGCTACCCAGCTTACTACCTCAGTTAGCAAACAACCCCACAGGCCTGATGGAGTGAGTCAGAGCCCTGGGTCTCTCACCAACCTTTAGTTCCCACACCCAGGAATTCAGGGCCCAAGAAGCAGGTCCGGTGCTTCAGGCAAGAGAGGAGGCACCAAGAGACAGACAACCAGAAGACAGACTTACAGAAAGAAATTCTAAAGAACCAGGCAACTGTGTGGGGACCCAACGTTGGGGGCTGGTTGGTGGGGAGGAGGCTTGCCTGAGCTCAGGGACTGCTGAGAAGTTCAGTTTATCAGCCACCAAGGAGCCACTGCAATGACGAAGCCCCTCCTGGAAATGGACACATTCCCTGCAACTTGTCCTGCTTTTCCTTCACTGAAGCTTTCCTGGGTTACCCAGGCTCCTTAGAAGGCCTTCCCTCCCCTCAACCTCCCCCATACCTCCCACTGGGGGCCCGGGGCGGCCCTGGCTGCACTCCCAGGATGAGTCTGACAGGCAGAGCTGGGATGGGCCCCAGAGAAATGTGCTGCATGTCAGAGCCTGTGCCAGAATGAGGGGCCTGCACCACTCCCCCATCACCTCCCAGCATGGGGTTCCCCAAAAGCTCCTCCCAGATACACACAAAAGGAGGGGTGCAACCTGCATTGCCTGCAGGGGGGAGGTCCTGGTGGAGCTGATACCACTGCCTCTGACGACGTTGCCCTTTTAAGAGCACCCCCGGGGGGGGGGGGGCACGGGTGCTGCAGGCAGTTTCTCTTAGCTGGAGCCGGGTGCAGTGCTGCTCCCCACAGACATACTGGAAAGAAGACTGGGACGCCAACCTTGCGGGGTCCCAACCTCTAGTTTCCTGGGGTCCCAGCCACTGCCAATTTGGAGAAAGCCCCCCTTTTGGAGAAGTTCCTCTCCTTCGCTGCTCTGATTGGTTGGCGGACAAGCCCTGCATTTTAGAGAGCAGTCTGGGTCCCTCCACAAGACTTTGACTTCCCTACCCCAACTTAAACCTGCTGTAAGAAATGGTCTGGAAATTATTTTCATTGCGGTGTAAATTGCTAATAAGATAGTGTGACCCTTCAGGGAGACTTGTTTGGTTTTTAAACCCTGAAGAAAGGGAAGAATTTAGCCTCCCTTTAGAGTAATATTCATCCTTACCTCCTTCTATCTTGTTTCTAGATAGATAGATAGATATCTATATATATTTTTTTCCCTCCTTTCTCCTTGGTTTCTCTCTCCCTTTCTACTCTTTCTCCAAAACCACCCCTTGTCTACTTGTTCCCAGGATCCCATCGCCTAGGTATCCCTGAGTTCCTGCTCATCAGCTAGCTCTCTCCCTCTCCTCTCCAGTCTCTCCCCTCCTCACCCATTCCCCTCAGTACCGACCTCCTTATTTCCCCATCTTGCTGCCGCCCTGCCTCTGCTGTCAAATTCAGATCCCATCAGGCTCCTTTCCCTCAAAGATAAATAAACAGCAGACACTTGTAGGCTCTGCTACCTCATCAACATTCCAGGCCCTCCTAGTTCCCACCCCCTCAGAGAGAAGGTGGAACGTTCCAGACAGAGGGAACCACAGGAGGGAGCAGGAAGAAGGCCGGAACAGCTGGATTGCTGAGAACAAGGCTATGTTGAGTTGAGGGTAGAGGAGCGAGTAGGATCAGAAGACTGTACTTGCCCCTAAATGCTGGCTCCTCTGGGTTTCCTCCCTACTCTTCCACTCACACTCTCCTACTTCACATTCCCAATCTGCCATCTCCCCACCATGCATCTCCAGCTCCACTCCCCTCCCTGACAACAAACATGTAGACTTCCCCACCAGGATCTCAAAGTCTAACTCCCTAGCTGATCCTCTGCTCCCTCCCTCCTCTGGGTGTGTAGGCATCCAGAACAAACACCTGGAACTCCCACTGGACCACTCTGTCCTCATCCCCAGAGGCCTGCCTCACACAGTCCCACTGAATGTCTTGGTCACTCAGAGCTACCCCCTGGGCAGTCTGTTCCTCAGCCGCCACTCTGGCTCTGTGGCTCTCCTCCTGGACCTGGACGGTGGTTACAAGCATCTCCTGCGGGTTTGGGTCCCCAACCCCTCCTTCACAGGGACTATTCACCAAGCTGGAGGAGGTTGCCTGGGTCCCACCCTCCCCTGCCCACCCGCTTCAGATAGTTCTCTCAACTTATCAAATAAAGCCCAGACTTTTCAGCTAGGACCCACATTCTTCACAATGTGGTCACAGTTCAGATTAGCAGGCTCTTCTCCTCTGCTTATCCTAACCATGAGCTCTGAGCTCCAGCCCTGCCTAACTACTCACCTCTCCCAGCACTGACCATGCCTTGCAACCCCTCTGTATTTGGCCCTGCTGTTCCCTCCACTGGGATGGCTTTTCCTCCTGCCACTCTGTGGAATTCCTCCTTCCCCACCTCTTTTCCAAAGCCATCCCTAACGCCTCCAGCCCCACACAGAAATATTAACAAATACAACTCTCCCACTGCATCTGTCTCTGTCCACGTAAGACTGGTGGCTCTTTGAGGCCAGAGCTGGAGTCTTGTTCATTTGTGTACCTCTCACATGTAGCTTGGTGCCTGGAGCATGGCTAGGGCCAGACAGGGCTCTCTCCTGGGCCTGCTCTGATACACTTGACAATGAACTTATTGTAGATGTTGCTTTGGGATATGCTGCTCATAGCTCAGCCCCAGGCTCCATCTCTTCCCCTCTGTGCTCAGGGCCAAAAATGATCTCAGCTGGATCTCTGATGGACTGTACATCAGCCATATGGAATGCTAGGCCTACTGAGCCACCCCCAGCAAATAGTGTGGCACTGTAGTGTGGGCTGTACCTGTTGCTAGGTTAAGGCATTCAGTGTCATCTTTTCATAAGCCTCAAAGAAAGTCTATGTAACTTGGCTGGGCCATCAGGCCTACATCTCCTGGCTACACATGGCATTAAGAATACAGCTTTCTGGTTAAAGTGAATGAGTTCAGGGCTATCCGCAGAGGAGCCCAGAGACCCAGCTGGCCTCCCAGCGGTAGCCCCAGGAATGGACAAACTCCTGGTTACTCCTCTATGCCTGTCTGCCATCCATCCATCCATCCACCCATTCACTTAACCAGGATTTACTGAGTGCCTACTATGTGTCAAGTACCATGCTAAGTGCTAGTATTCAAGGCACACGTGTTCTCTCTGCTCCTTTGGAGCTTGTTGCTAGTGGCAAAGATGGATGTCAACCAAATAAATTACCAAATAAATACTTTATGTAATTATAACTTGTAACATGTGCCATCAGAAAGGGGATATTTAAGGCCACCATATTCAACGGCTGGAAGGAAGCCGGGGTGCCCAGAACAGAGAGAAGGGGGCGGAGGCTGGGCCCCTCAGGGCTTTGTGGACCAATATGAGGAAGTTGGCTTTTATTCAAGTACATCCAAAAGCCCCAGTGCAAGGTTTTCAGGAAGGAAACAACATGCTCAGATTCAGACTTTGCAGTATTACTCTGCAAAAGACGCCATGAGGAGTCTGTCCATCGGATAAATCCAGCATGTGGCATATCCAATAAGAAAACTGGCCTAGGGGCGCCTGGGTGGCTCAGTCGGTTAAGCCTCTGCTTTTGTTTTGGCTCGGGGTAGTGATCCCAGAATCCTAAGATCAAGCCCAGTGTTGAGCTCCTTGCTCAGAGGGTGTCTACTTCTCCCTCTCCCTCTGCCCCTAGCCCCCATGCTTAGTCACATGATCTCTTTCTCTCTTAAATAAATAAAATCAAAAAGAAGAAGAAGGGAGCGTGGAGAAAACTGGCCTCGACTCTTCAAGCGGTCACTGTGACAAGGAAAGAGGGAAAGAAGGAAAGAAGGAAGGTAGGGAGGGAAGGAGGGAAGGAAGGACAGACGGAGGGAAAGTAAAATGACACAACCGAATGTAAGGCATACACCTCTGGTTTGAAAGTAGCAGCTATCAAAGTCCCCTGAGGGACAGCAAGGAATTTAGATGAGACTGGATATTAGGAATTTGGATGAGACTGGATATTAGGTGACTCCTCACTCGTGTTCCAGGTATGGCGGCCACCCTGCGAGGGTGTGGGAGGACTCTGACATGCAGGAGCTGCTCGCGGAGGGACAGGGGCTTGAGGCGCCATGACGTTTGCTCCTCACTTTCCCCTCATTCTCTAAAAATTGTGAGGAAAAAAAAAAAAAAACATAGTGTCAACAATTAGTGAATCTAGGTGGTAGGTATCTAGGGATGCATTGTACCATCCCTAGATATCCCAAAAATTACCATGTAATTTTTCTGAACAGTTGCCATTTTCCAAAATAAAAAATTTGGAGAGTTTTTTTTTTTTTTTTTTTAAATCTAAAAGATGTTCATTGATTTCAAAACAATGACTTGGGCTGCTGCGTGGAGGCTGGTTTGGAGGGAAAGCAACCACATGAAGAATTCAAGTATCCTCACAACTCTGACCAGGTGTCCTTCAGTGCCAGGCACAGAGTCGGGGGCCCAGCAAGGACAGTGTCCACCCTCTAGGAGCAACACCCTCAGCTGTGGAGAAGAGTGCAGGGAAGCGGACTGGACACATGAGGCAAGCGTGGACAGGAGACACTCAGGTCTTGGCCTGCTCCAACTTTTGGCTCCTGGTCCTTTCCATCCTACCCCACACCACAGTCCTAGAGCTGCACTGTCTGAAGTTCCACAGGGACAGAGAGCCTCTCCCCACCCATTTCTGTGCCCTTAATAAAGCAACACTGAGCCCAGAAACAGGATCAGGCCCCAAGGGAATCAGAATCTCCCTTGCCAGAGAAAGCGCCCTGCCTGCCCAGCAAAGGTCACAAGGACCCTTCCCTTCCACTGTCTCCATCCACACCCCTCCGTTCAAGCAGGTCATTTGTCCTAGAATTTAGCCCACAAGCCCATGACAGGGGTCACCTGATTCTTCCCAAATGTGGCCTTATCTGCCCCTCCGCTGTGCTGGGCCACAATATACTCACCTCGATCTTGGCTTCAGCCAAGGCAACACATCTCATTCATTCATTAAGAACATGGACTCCAGAGCCAGACTGCCTGGGTTCATATCCCAGAGCTGCCATTTCCGAGCTGTGTCACCTTGGAGAAGACCCTTACCCAAATGAGTTTGCTTATGAATTCCTCTTGCCAGGAGTGCTGTTTCTGATTCAAGATGCAACCCACCTCCTCCAGGAAGACCTGGAGGATTTCCTCCACTCTCACTGTCCTCTCCTCTGAATCCTTTAGCCTTTTCTATCTCAGTTGCTCCTGGAGCACTGTGCTACCCTGTGTTACCTTCACCTGTGCTACCCTGTTCAGCTGAGAGCCAGGGCCAGGCCTTATGCAAAAATGTATTCTCCATTGGGGTGCCTGGGGAGCTCAGTGGGTTAAAACCTCTGCCTTCGGCTCAGGTCATGGTCCCAGGGTCTTGGGATCGAGCCCCGCATCAGGCTCTGCTCTGTGGGAAGCATGCTTCCTCCTCTCTCTCTCGCCTGCCTCTCTGCCTACTTGTGATGTCTGTCAAATGAATTAAAAAAAAAAAAATTAAAAAAAAAATGTATTCTCTGTTTCCCTGGGGGGCCCTCAGAAAGCAGCCTGGGTGAGGAAGACCGGGGGGGGGGGGTCTGGGGCTATCCCAGCAGGTCACTTTCCCTTCCCACCCTCAAAGGACATAAAACAGGGGGTTTGGCCTAGAAGAGCAGTAAATTCCCTTTGAACAGACTCCAGGATCTTGGTGCACCCTGATTTTCTCAGAGTAGGAGGGAGGTCTGAAGATGCCTTATAGCTGGAGAGTTCCATGAGGTACGTGGCCCTTCCTCTAGGTGTCAAGTAGGACACCACTAGGGCAAGCCCTAGATTGAGACATTCTGATGCACAGAAAATCTGGAAGTTTCTTTCTAGCTTTTGAGAGATAGAAGCAGCTGAGGAAGGGACAGGGGCTTGGACAAGCAGCTCTGTCCTGTGCCCCTAAGGTCAGGGCAGGGAGAAGAAGAAGGACCATTTGCCAAATGTGTTTGGAGATGAAAGAAGGGGTTCCTCGCATACTCCAACTTGTCTGCCCTTGGGGAGAAAGGCCACTGACCCAGAGGAGGGCTTCCTGTTCCTGTGCCTTCCATGGCAGCCCCTGCCTCAATGCTAGGCTCCAGAACCATGATCCACACATGATCCAGAGCCAAGGCTGCCTCTCTCTCCCAACCAGAAAGCTTATTTTTGTACAAAGGGAGAGAGATGAATGGAGAGCCTGCAGTTTCCCCATGTGCTGGCTTTGGCCTTCAGCAGAAATGAGAGTCTCATTACCCAACCCTGATTCAAAGGATAATTAACAGATGGTATAATTTCCAAGCATTCTCCGCACCACATGGCTATTAGGTGAAGAGCAAAATGCCCACGCAGCCCCTAGATCCTCCCAAACCAGAGTCAAAGCAAGTCCAGAGAGGCAAGCCCTGCAGATACTGCTTAAGCCATCGCACTGCTCCCGGAGCTGCTCTTGGCCTTGCCCAGAGGAAGAAAGCTCATCTTCAATCAAGGCAAGAGCATCCCCATGAGGCACGGGTCCTCCTCCCACTTCCTTCTCCCCATTCTTTCCACCCCCATTGCCAGAAATGCAGTTTAACCTTAATCCCTCTAGCTGTCCCCAAGGCCCATCTCCTTTCCTTTCTCCTGGGGAAAAAGTGAAAAGCCGGCATCTTATCCTAGGCCTCACTGCGCAGTCACACTGTGACCCTGGGGCCGGGGTCCCAGAGACGGGATTCATGCCTCCTCCACTGCAACCACAGCACACAGTTGGAAGGGAGCATCTCCTTCAGGGCTTTTCAAACTGGGTTCCTCCAGAGCATAAGCCCCATTAGGTGACCCAGGCATGTACTGGTGGGTAGAGCTGCGGGGACAGGGCAAGGCCTTGACCTGCACTTCATCCCAGGAACACCACTGCTATCTGTGTTTCAGTTTGGACTTGCACTTCAAATTTCATCAGAAAAACAGATTCTCCTGCTAAATTAACTTTTGGAAACCATGCATCCTTATTCAATTCCCTCATTTTACTAAAGGGAAACTGAGGTACGGGACTCTGACCAAGATCACACAGCCAGAGGATGGGGTGGGGGCTGAGACTAAACCCCCAACCCCCTCCCCAGGCCAGGCCTCATACTACCTGACCAGACCCCTGGCACCGGACCCAGGTGGCCCTACTGTTCCTGGATACAAGTCCGGGGGGGGGGGGGTATGAAAGAGGACAGTTCCTTCAGGATCACTGTCCACCAGCACTGCCTGGCTTTTCTTCATGTTCCAGTTTTCATGCCTGGGCCACTCTCAGGACTCCTGGAATCCTGCACACCCCTTTCAGATGGAAGGTTTAGGCTGCAGACCTACACTGGGCACTGGGCAGAACTCACGGGTAATCACAAAGCTGTGCGTGGAAAGAGGGGAACAGCAGCTGGACACTGATGGGGAAGGAGGGAGGGGGCAAGAGGTCATCTCTCCAGGCACCAGCTTGGTGAAATCCACCAGTCTGGATCCAGGAAACCTGAATCCTAAAGCTTGGCTTCATCCCTCAACCACCTTGTGACCCTGTACAGGTTTCACTGTTCCTGGGCTTCAGAGCCCAGTAATATTAGTAGCTTAGTTTATACCAGCTAGCTCTGGCTTCGACACTCCCAACTTAGCTCCTCCGGAAAAGTCCAAGTGCTGTCCCAGTTGAGACTGGGGTCATTCTGCCCAGCAGCTGGACCCCAAGGGGCATCCTAGTTAGATCACAACCTGGAATAGGTGTGGGGATGGGGGCCCTAGGACTTCAGTGGGTGTCGCCAGGGAGATGGGGTATCTTTCTGGAATATGGGGGAGGCTTTATACTGTTGAACAGGGCCCTTTTAGCTCAGTCTTATCCTGACCCCAAGGGCTTTTATCAGCTGCCAACCATCCTAGGTGCAGGCTGTGTGAAGTCGGCCCTTGGCCTCTGAGAGCCCTTCCAAATGTTTTTGAAAACCTCTAAGCATACTTAAGATACTATCACCATTATTCTCATTCCTTGTCTGTCTTTTGACTGTTAATTCCTCTCGAACCTGTGGTAGGGATCTGTCACCCGCCCAGTGGCAGGCCTGGGGAGGGATTGGGAATGGAGGTCTGGCCAGCGGGAATCCTAGAACGTCGGTGCGGAGGAGGGCGCTGGGTGGGGCCCACCTCCTTCCGTGCGGCTGGCGTCGCCGCTTTAAGGCGGCGGCGGCGCGAGCAGGTCTATGGTAATGAGCCGCCGCCACCGCGGCTGCCGCCGCCGCTCTGCAGAGCTCGCCCGCCCGCCGGGGAGGCGAGGGATCGTGGGGCTGGGCCCTTGGCCGCGGCGACAGCAGCAGTCGCGGCGGGTACGCGGGGCGCGAGCGGGCGGCGCGGGGCCGTCGAGGAGGGCCGGGGTCCGGGTGCGTAGCTACGCGGACGCAGGTGGGCCATCCCGTGGGGGCGAAGGGGGCACCTCCGGGCTCGGGGAGTCGGCAGGGCCAGGGGCGCGCGGGGCCCGCGGGCGCAGGTGGCGAAAGCCGGGCGCGCAAGTGGAGGCGCAGCGCCAGCCCGCGGTGGTCGGGGTGACCCGGGCGCGGGCCGGGAGCGGTGCGAGCCCGGGTGCGTCGGAGGGCTAAGCGCCGGGCCCCGCCGAGGCAGCGAGGCGCAGGCCCCGAGGGGCGCTCGAGTGGCCCCCGGGGACCGGCGCCCCGGCCCGGGCATGAGGCGCGGCGGGGCCGGCTGGAGCCGGAGGAGGAGCCGCCGCCGCCGCTGACCCGGCCGGCCGGGAGCAGGGAGAGATGCAGAGCCGGGCAGCCCGCGCCCCCCTTCCAACGCCACTGCCGCCGCCGCCGCTGCTGTTGCCGCTGTTGCTGCTACTGCTGCTGCTGCTGCCGCCACTGCTGGGAGACCAAGTGGGGCCCTGTCGTTCCCTGGGGCCCGGGGGACGTGGCTCCTCAGGGGCCTGTGCCCCCGTGGGCTGGCTCTGTCCAGCCTCAGCTTCCAACCTCTGGCTCTACACCAGCCGCTGCAGGGATGCAGGGACAGAGCTGACTGGCCACTTGGTGCCCCACCACGATGGTCTCAGGGTCTGGTGTCCAGAATCCGGAGCTCACATCCCTCTGCCGCCAGCCCCTGAAGGCTGCCCATGGAGCTGTCGCCTCTTGGGCATTGGAGGCCACCTCTCCCCACAGGGCAAGCTCACCCTGCCCCAGGAACACCCGTGCTTAAAGGCTCCACGGCTGAGATGCCAGTCCTGCAAGCTGATGCAGACCCCAGGGCTCAGGGCAGGGGAAAGGTCAACAGAAGAGTCCATGGGCGGGCGTTGGAAAAGGAATGTGAATACAGCCCCCCAGTTCCAGCCCCCCAGCTACCAGGCCACAGTGCCTGAGAACCAGCCAGCTGGAACCCCGGTAGCATCCCTGCGGGCCATTGACCCAGATGAGGGTGAGGCAGGCCGTCTTGAGTATACCATGGATGCCCTCTTTGATAGCCGCTCCAAACATTTCTTCTCTCTGGACCCAATCACCGGCGCTGTAACCACGGCGGAAGAGCTGGATCGGGAGACCAAGAGCACCCACGTCTTCAGGGTCACGGCGCAGGATCACGGCATGCCCCGACGCAGTGCCCTGGCCACACTCACCATTTTGGTGACAGACACCAATGATCATGACCCTGTTTTTGAGCAGCAGGAATACAAGGAGAGCCTCAGGGAGAACCTGGAGGTTGGCTATGAGGTGCTCACGGTCAGAGCTACAGACGGTGATGCCCCTCCCAATGCCAATATTCTGTACCGCTTGTTGGAGGGGCCTGGCGGCAGCCCCTCAGAAGTCTTTGAGATTGACCCTCGCTCTGGGGTGATCCGAACCCGTGGCCCCGTGGATAGGGAAGAGGTAGAATCCTATCAGTTGACAGTGGAGGCAAGCGACCAGGGTCGGGACCCGGGACCACGGAGCGCCACGGCTGCTGTGTTCCTGTCTGTGGAGGATGACAATGACAATGCCCCTCAGTTCAGTGAGAAGCGCTATGTGGTCCAGGTGCGCGAGGATGTGACCCCGGGGGCCCCAGTACTCCGCGTCACAGCCTCGGATAGAGACAAGGGCAGTAATGCTCTGGTGCACTATAGCATCATGAGTGGCAATGCTCGGGGACAATTCTATCTGGATGCCCAGACTGGGGCTCTGGACGTGGTGAGCCCTCTTGACTATGAGACAACCAAGGAGTATACCCTCCGGGTTCGGGCACAAGATGGCGGCCGCCCCCCGCTCTCCAATGTCTCTGGCCTAGTGACAGTGCAAGTCCTGGATATCAATGACAATGCTCCTATCTTTGTCAGCACGCCCTTCCAGGCTACTGTGCTGGAGAGTGTCCCCTTAGGCTACCTGGTTCTCCATGTCCAAGCCATCGACGCTGACGCAGGTGACAATGCCCGCCTGGAATACCGCCTTGCTGGGGTTGGACATGACTTCCCCTTTGCCATCAACAATGGCACAGGCTGGATTTCTGTGGCAGCTGAGCTGGACCGGGAAGAGGTGGATTTCTATAGCTTTGGGGTAGAAGCCCGGGACCATGGCACCCCAATGCTCACTGCTTCAGCCAGTGTCAGCGTGACCATCCTAGATGTCAATGACAACAACCCCACCTTCACCCAACCAGAGTACACTGTGAGACTCAATGAGGATGCGGCCGTGGGCACCAGCGTGGTGACAGTGTCGGCTGTGGACCGTGATGCCCACAGTGTCATCACCTACCAGATCACCAGCGGCAATACCCGCAACCGCTTTTCCATCACCAGCCAGAGTGGTGGTGGTCTGGTGTCACTTGCCCTGCCGTTGGACTACAAACTTGAGCGGCAATACGTACTAGCGGTCACAGCATCTGACGGCACGCGGCAGGACACGGCACAGGTGGTAGTGAATGTCACAGATGCCAACACCCATCGTCCGGTCTTTCAGAGCTCCCACTATACAGTGAATGTCAATGAGGACCGGCCCGCTGGCACCACGGTGGTGCTCATCAGCGCCACGGATGAGGACACAGGTGAGAATGCCCGCATCACCTACTTTATGGAGGATAGCATCCCCCAGTTCCGCATTGATGCCGACACAGGGGCTGTCACCACCCAGGCTGAGTTAGACTATGAGGACCAAGTGTCCTATACCCTGGCCATCACCGCCCGCGACAATGGCATCCCCCAGAAGTCTGACACCACCTACCTGGAGATCCTGGTGAATGATGTGAATGACAACGCCCCACAGTTCCTGCGTGACTCCTACCAGGGCAGCGTCTATGAGGATGTGCCCCCCTTCACCAGTGTCCTGCAGATCTCAGCCACTGACCGTGACTCTGGCCTTAATGGCAGGGTCTTCTACACCTTCCAAGGGGGCGATGATGGAGATGGTGACTTCATCGTAGAGTCCACATCAGGCATCGTGAGAACCCTTCGGAGGCTAGACCGTGAGAATGTGGCCCAGTACGTTTTGCGGGCATATGCGGTAGACAAGGGGATGCCTCCAGCCCGCACGCCCATGGAAGTGACGGTCACCGTGTTGGATGTGAATGACAATCCACCTGTCTTCGAGCAGGACGAGTTTGACGTGTTCGTGGAAGAGAACAGCCCCATTGGCCTGGCTGTGGCCCGCGTCACAGCCACTGACCCCGACGAAGGCACCAATGCCCAGATCATGTACCAGATCGTGGAGGGCAACATCCCTGAGGTCTTCCAGCTGGACATCTTCTCTGGGGAGTTGACTGCCTTGGTGGACTTGGACTATGAGGACCGGCCGGAATACATCCTGGTCATCCAGGCCACGTCGGCTCCCCTGGTGAGTCGGGCCACAGTCCACGTCCGCCTGCTTGACCGCAATGACAACCCACCCGTGCTGGGCAACTTTGAGATCCTTTTCAACAACTACGTCACCAACCGTTCAAGCAGTTTCCCTGGGGGTGCCATTGGCCGCGTGCCTGCCCATGACCCTGACATTTCAGACAGCCTGACCTACAGTTTTGAGCGGGGGAATGAACTCAGCCTGGTCCTGCTCAATGCCTCCACAGGCGAGCTGAGGCTGAGCCGGGCACTGGACAACAACCGTCCTCTGGAGGCCATCATGAGTGTGCTGGTGTCAGGTAAGGAAGGGCCCAGGTGGCATCGGGTGGGGGTGACCCCTGGGGGAGGGCCTGGGCAGCTGTCCAATGAGGAACTGCTGACCTGCCTCTCTGCCCAGTGCCTGGCACAGAGGTTGAGGGGCCAGAGCAGCTTGGGAAGGAGCCCTAGGAATCCTAGGGCCCCGCCTGCTGCCCCAGGCTGGGCTGGGCTGGGCTGCTTTGGTTGGCTGCCCCCTGCCTACCACTGTGTGACGTGGCGGGGAAGTGCTGCGAGGCTGCCCTAGCTATGGCTGCCAAGATTGTGAAAAAAGGCGCGTGGAGAACTGGGGGGCCAGGAGAGCTGGGGGAGGGGTAGAGAAGGCTGTGGTGTGTTTGTGTGGGAGGGGGAGGTAAGCTGCCCCCTCAGCACCCCTTCATGCCTGGCAGGGTATTCCTGTGATCTCATAACAGCCTTCTGACAGAGCGGAGGGCGCTGGGGCACAGGGTTGCCGCCAAGGGGTCAGGACCCCGCAGTCGGGCCTCTTCTGGCCCCTTCTGGCTCCCGGCTGAGCCCCAGACTGGCTGAGGGGGACTTTGTCTAGTGCATTCTTTTCCCTCCAGGCAGAAAGAGCCTGGCCTGGCTACCCCTTCAGAGCTCCAGCAGGAAGTGAAGCCAGAGCTTATTGTCTCTGTCCAAACAGACCCCACTGTCAGAGGCCACTGTTCGGGGTCCAGCTTGGGGGAGGGGCTGCAGTGAAGCCAGGGGCAGGCTGAGGCCTCCTGGGCCCCCTTGCCACCCCACAAGCTGTTTGGGGGACGCTGGGCCTTCTTTGCTGGCTGTGACCAGTCTGGGCTCAGGGAATGGGGTGTGGGACCAGGATGAGCAAAGGGACTGGTGGCCTTTGAGGGTAGAGCCCCCTGCTCTGGTGGGGAAAGAACAGAGTCCTGGGGCGTGGGAGCCTGGCCAGGACCCAGGCTGGGCATTCCTGCTGCTTGGCCAAGCGCTCAGCCTGCAGACTCCCTGGACAGAGGACTGGGGGAGGAGAGTTGAGTGGGGGCGGCATTCTGTCTTCTCCGTCAGCTATGGGGAGTGGCAAGGAGGGGGCCAGCCCCAGGTTGCTGAGTCCCTTCCCCAAGCTTGGGAACCACGGGCACCCCGCAGATGGGTGGGCCAGGGTACCCCAGACACATCAGGGAGGGATAGAAGAGAAGAGTCTGGCACTCCTGTCACCCCAGAGAGTCTGGGCCTGGAGGGGAATGAGAGGCATGTGGGATGCAGGGTGTGGTTCAGCCCCCTCCCCGCTCTGGGTCCTTCCTGGACAGGTGCCTCCCCTGCCCCACTCCTCAGGTGGCCCTGGGAACCCAGGCATGTGAGCTTTTAGAGGTCATGGACAAGGTTCTGTGCCTCTTGAAGCTTCAGTTTCCCTCCAGGAGCAAGTGAAGGGCTGGAGTTCCTGGATCTTCTTTCCTTCTGTGTGCTGGGAGAAGTAAGCAGCAGGGAGGGATGGAAAAGAAGGGGCCTTTCCTCTTGTCCTCCCCACAGCCTGTCCTAGGTGAGAGTAGCAGGACACTGAGGAGGCCCCGCCCAACCTGCAGGCTCCTACCAGGACAGAGCCCCTGAGGACAGCTCCCCTAGAACAGGAGGGAAGGCCTCAGGCTGGCCCTCTAGCCCCGGCCCCATCCTGTCCCCTCGGCCCTGACCCTTGGAGGCAGTCACCACGGCAACCCTAAAGTTCAGGGAGGCTGGGGTGAGGGGGAATTGACTCCCACTGCCTCTTTGTTTCCCTTCTCTTGTTCTTTGTCTCTCTTTCTTTCCCGCCCCTGCCCCTGCCCCTGCCCATAGGGGCCCTCCTGCTCTGCCCCTCTCTGTGGCCTTCTCCTGATCTGTGTGGCTCTCTCCTTTCCCAGTTTCTCCGTTGCTGGCTTTTTTCCTGGATCTTTGTTTTCCCCTGTTCAGTCTCCACGTTTGTGCCTCTCTGCCTTCCCCCTCTCTTGTTCCCTGGGGCTGACGCTGCCCCAGCTCTGGCTGGACGGCTCTCCTGAAGCCCCAGTTCTCCCTGCCTCTTTCTTACTCTCCTGGGACACACAGGAGCTCCTGTGCACAGTCCAGTCAGCTCCCAGAGCAGCAGACCCTATCCAGGCCTACAGCTTCCTCTGGCACATCTGCCAGGGGAGAGAGGCTTGGAGTCTGATTCTGCCACAGTCTGGGACCGGGGGCCCCTCTTCCCACCTTGCCTGGGCACCTGAGGGGTTACCCAGGTCAAGGCAGGGGAGAGGAACAAAGAGCAAGGATTGAGCAGTACGTTGATTGCTGGGGATGGGGGACCACAGAGGAGGGGGCAGGTGGCCACAGATGGTAGACCAGATGGGAAGCAACGAGACACATTGGGTGAGGGGCATGGGCGGGGCCTGGGACTGCTGAGGGGAGGCACAGGGAGGAGCGCTTGTTCCCAGGGCTGAGTGCTGGTGAGGTTTCTCTCATTCATGCGCTTTGACTGCCTCCTCCCTTCCCTAATCAGTTAGGGGCACTGTGTGGACTCTTGGGCCACTTTCTGCCTGAAGGGACTATCCCATCAAGGAATCAATGGGCAGAGGCACCAAGTACACAAGAGGCCTGTGCCAGCTCCATACCCCAGTACAGGGTAGTCTGAAAGGAGGGAAGCAGAGCCTGAGGTCATCGATCTGGGCAGGCTTCCTAAAGTAGGTGAGCTTGGGGAGGTGAGAGAAGTAGGAGGACTGTGGTGTGGTATCTGGGTAGGCTAGGTGGGAAGGCACAGAATGTTCGGTGGCTGTAGACAGGAATGGGAGGAGCAGGAGTGGGTACTGACAAGCAAGCTTGCTGGCGAGAGCTGGTGGGCTTCGGCAGTCTCAGGTGATGAGGCTGGAGGGCAGGTGGGTGGACTGAGAACGGGGCTTAGATGGGTCTCTGCCTTCAGCCTTCCCAGGCTCAACTGAGCTGCCAGGGGTAGTTAGCCATCTCAAATAGGCGTGGCATAGAAGCCGAATCTATTCCCAGGTTCCTCTCACTCCCACCCCACCCAGAAACACCATCTCCTGACCCGTTCCTGCCAGGGACCCCTTTTCAACATCAACTTGGGACCCCTGCTGTGCTTTATTTTTTATTTTTTAAAAAGATTTTATTTATTTGAGAGAGAATGAGACAGAGGGAGCACAGGTTGCGGGGAGAGGTAGAGAGAGAAGCACACTTCCCTCTGAGCCAGGAGCCCTATGTGGGGCTTGATCCCAGGACCTTGGGACCATGACCTGAGCCAAAGGTAGATGCTAATGACTGAGCCACCCAGGCACCCCCCTGTCCTCACCCCACTGTATTTTAAAGACCATTTCTTCACTATGGAGCCATCAACATCTCATTATTTACTAAACACCTACTATGTGTAGGACATTGTAATAAATAAAAACAGGAATACCCTTTAGACCCCTGCCAAGCCATTTCCCCCTCCCCACTGGCTTCCAGCTTTCATTTCAGAGCTAAACAAAATCCACTGCCATGTATATGTGCATTCAGGTGTGTACGGAATTTCTGGGCTTAGAGTGTGGGTGGAGTGAGACACTAGAGTGTGTTAGCACCTGGCTGTTTATAAGTGAGTGTGTGGCCCACAGGTGTGGCAGGCATTCGGGTACGATGTGTGAGCCAAGTGGGCGATGAATAGTTGGAGGCCCACGGCCAGAGGAGGGATCAGCCTAGTGGGGCTCTTCTGGGCTTTCAGATTGGACAGCTGCCCAACCCTGTCACCACTGCCCCCCAGATCCCTCACAGCATCAGGCAACGGGTGCTGCAGCCTCTGGTAGGTGGCTCAGCTGGATTTCCTGGGGTGAGCCCCCCGCCCCGGGCTATCTTCGGCAGCCTGGAGAGTTGGGCAGGAAGAATGCTTTGTGTGGGGCGTTGCTATGGGGATAGTAGGCCTGCGCCCAAGCAGCTATGGGGCTCAGTGGGAGGGGGACTGGGTGGCCCACTGACCCAGTTCACCCCCCCACTCTGCTTTGGTGGGGGAGGAGGGAGCACAGACAGGGTCAGGGGTATGGTAGTGTTGAGATATAGAGGCGGAGGGGGTAGGATGATTTTGTGGATATCTCGTGGTGCTCTGGGCCCTATAGAAAGGTAAGACATAGGCAAAATCGGGTTCTTGTGCAGGGAAGCCCAGTCTGGTATAAGGGAGCCAGACTCACAGCTTGGGCAAGGAAAAGGTGCACAAACATTAAAAAATGCACCATTCTTCACAACGGAGGGTTTTGGGAAAGTATGCAAAGAGAACTTCTGAAAATCAACTCCCTCTAAGTGTCTGTGGGGGCTGATCCCTCAAGGTGTGACTTGTCTACAGGTGACATACATGTAGTTTCTTGGGCCCCTTTTGCCGATTAGAAAAGGGAGTCCATTGTGGCAACTGAGCAATGCAGGGGTGTGTGGGCTAGATCTTAGCCCCCCTCCCTTCTCGGGGCGCTCCTACCCAGTGCCATGTCGTTTCTCTGCAGACGGCGTGCACAGTGTGACTGCCCAGTGTGCACTGCGTGTCACCATCATTACGGATGAGATGCTCACACACAGCATCACACTGCGCCTAGAGGACATGTCGCCAGAGCGCTTCCTCTCCCCCCTACTGGGGCTCTTTATCCAGGCGGTGGCGGCCACCCTGGCCACCCCCCCAGACCACGTGGTGGTCTTCAACGTGCAGCGGGACACCGATGCCCCTGGCGGCCACATCCTCAATGTCAGCCTGTCCGTGGGCCAGCCGCCGGGGCCCGGAGGCGGGCCGCCCTTTCTGCCCTCTGAGGACCTGCAGGAGCGCCTGTACCTCAACCGCAGCCTGCTCACGGCCATCTCGGCACAGCGCGTGCTGCCCTTCGACGACAACATCTGCCTGCGTGAGCCCTGCGAGAACTACATGCGCTGTGTGTCGGTGCTGCGCTTTGACTCCTCCGCGCCTTTCATCGCCTCCTCCTCCGTGCTATTCCGGCCCATCCACCCTGTCGGAGGTCTGCGCTGCCGCTGCCCGCCTGGCTTCACGGGAGACTACTGCGAGACTGAGGTGGACCTCTGCTACTCACGGCCGTGCGGGCCCCACGGGCGCTGCCGCAGCCGTGAGGGCGGCTACACCTGCCTCTGCCGAGATGGCTACACAGGTGAGCTGGGGGCGGGGCCTGCAGGGCTGACACCACAGCGCAGGCGCAGACCTGGCCTAGGGCCGGGCAGCCTCCTAAGGTAGAGGTTACCCTGGCCCTAGGCAGATCTGAATTGCTTTTCTACACCTGTTGGGGAGAAAGGAGGCGGGGGGGGGCTTTCTTCTCAGAGTTCGCCTTCCACCCCCCATCTCAGGCAGCGCAAGTGAGGCCAGCACCAGCTCTAGACGCAGCCCGCTTGGGTTTGTATTCCAGCTTTGCCACGACCTTGGGCAAATTACTGAATCTGTCATTGTCTCAGTTATTTTCAAATGGAGATAATGAATCTACTTACATCATAACACGGTTGTAAGGATTAATTTAATTAACTTAATACATGTAAAGAGCTAGTCTTTGGAAGGTGTTGGCTGTGATTTAAGAGACCCCTGGTTGGGACGCCTGGGTGGCTCAGTTGGTTGGGCAGCTGCCTTCGGCTCGGGTCGTGATCCCAGCGTCCTGGGATCGAGTCCCTCCTTGCTCTGCGGGGAGCCTGCTTCTCCCTCTGCCTCTGCCTGCCTTCTGTCTGCCTGTGCTCGCTCTCTCCCTCTCTCTCTGATAAATAAATAAAATCTTTAATAAAAAAAGAAAAAGAAATATTAAGAGACCCCTGGCATCAGGTGACTTGTTCTGAGTCTCACCCCACAGCTTAACTAGCCCTGAAGCGGGGCCTGGGCCTGGTCTCCGCCATTGCTGAGAGTCACCTTTTGGGCTATAAGCTGTGGTTTCCTTCCCAGGCCTTGAGGGGATGGCATAGAAGAAACCGGAGAGGTTTGGGTGCAGGGCAGGATTGTTTCAGAAAGTCGTTGTACCTGAGTGACCCTGAGCAGAAGAGCTCCACTCCTGCCCAGGTGCTGGAAGAAGGGTGAGGCCTTCCTGTGGGCCTGTGACCTGGGTCTTTACACATCCCCTCCCCAGCCTCTCCCCGGTAGGCTCACTGACTCTGCTTTGTGCTCCTGCCCCTGCAGGATCCTGCTTCTCCTCAGGACACCCCCTTCTCCTCTCCTCCTTGGGCCCTTCCTTCCTAGATGGTTAGGCCTTATTCTTTCTCCTTCACAGCCATGCCCACTGGCTCTGCCAGCAGTGGCAGGCAGACCCCGCCGCCTTCCCTGCTGCATCTTCCTGCCCAGAACTTGCCAGACTTGACTCCTCTCAGCTGCTGCTGTGGGTGGGGGTGGAAGGAAGGGGAGGGCTTGGGGGATGGGAGGGGAGTCTTTGTCCAAGAGGATGGGGAGGGGGCTTAGAGTAGGCGAACAACGGTTGCCATGGAAACAAAAGCCAGTCACTAGGCACAGGAGCTGAGAACCTATCTCTAGAATCTGGGAATGGGGAGGGAGAGAAAGGGGTGGATTTTCCATCTGATGTTGTTGGAATTTTCAGCTCCTCCACTAAAATCCTGGTCTGCTCCCAAGGCTCCGTTCCCCCCTCAGTCACATCTCCCAAGTGCACAGAGGGCCTCAGTCTGGACCCCAGGGCCCAGGGTGGGAGTTCTCTGCCCCATTCCTGAGAGTCCCCAGCTTCACACACCCCCAACTACCCCCCCCTCCACCCAGAACTCTGACAATCCAAGTGGAAGCCTAGTCTCATCCGCAGTGGGGATACTGATCTTGGCGCCTGACATGGACAAAAGCACCAGTGGGAGGGAGGGAGGAAGAGGGTTCGGCGCCAGCCCTGGTGTCCTGCAAGCTCTTTCCTTCAGGCACATTCACTCCTGTGGGAACAGAACGCCCCCCAGCTTGCTCAGTAGCTGTGACACCAGAGGCTTACTAGGAGTTGGGCCTTCTGACCAGGGGAACCGGCAGACCTGTGCGCTTGAGCCCCAAATAGGAGTACAGAAGGGCCTGGGAGCTCCAAGAACTTGCAGGGCAGCAGTATAGGGGAGGGTGGTGAGGATGCTTGGGAGAACTTGGGAGTGTTGACGGAGCTATGGCTAGGCCCCAGGGAGGCATCCCAGTTCCCCTCCATCTTCTCGGGCACTTGGTTATTACCCTGCCTTTCCCCCTGCCCAGGTGAGCACTGTGAGGTGAGTGCCCGCTCAGGCCGTTGCACGCCAGGTGTCTGCAAGAATGGGGGCACCTGCGTCAACCTGCTGGTGGGTGGCTTCAAGTGCGACTGCCCGTCTGGAGACTTCGAGAAGCCCTACTGCCAAGTGACCACACGCAGCTTCCCTGCCCGCTCCTTCATCACCTTCCGTGGCCTGCGCCAGCGCTTCCACTTCACCCTGGCCCTCTCGTGAGTGGCTGGGCACTGGGGGGGGCGGTGAGGGAGTGTGGTGGGAGCCTGGGGTGTCTCCCCTTCTACAGACAGAGTAAGAGGTCAGGCAGCGAAAGTGCTGGGAGCAGGCTGTTGGCAGAGCCAGGTCAGCACTTTGAGTTGCCTGTGCACTGTGCCAGCAGCCCTTCCTCACCCACCCGGGTCACTGACTGCTCCTCCTACCCACTTTCAAGGGTGGGGAGCCATGGGGTCGGGGGTCTGGTTTCAGATCCGGTGTGCGCTCATCGTCCACACTTGAGCTCCAAGGCCCATGGAGCCAAGGGCCACAGTGTCAGCCCTTTAGAGGGTTCTGCGTAGGATCAGGGGCTAGTTAGGTGGCTGGAGTGTTTGGGATTAGCTAGGTGCCCCATTCCCTGCCCCCTACCCTCAACTCCCGCTCAGGTTCGCCACCAAGGAGCGTGACGGGCTGCTGTTATACAACGGACGCTTCAACGAGAAGCATGACTTTGTGGCCCTCGAGGTGATCCAGGAGCAGGTCCAGCTCACCTTCTCTGCAGGTGACCCCGTTTGCCGCATGTCCTTGTCCATCTCCCAAAGGCCCTAGGTGTCTTGACCCCTGATCCCAAGTCACACACACACCTTCCCCCAGCCAAACCTGGGTCCGGTCCCAACCATGAGCATACCCTCCCCATTCCCAGCCCTCATCTGCTGTCCCAGCTCACCTGGGTCCTTTCCCCAGGGGAGTCGACCACCACCGTGTCCCCATTCGTGCCTGGAGGGGTCAGTGATGGCCAGTGGCACACGGTGCAGCTGAAGTACTACAATAAGGTGGGTGTCGGAGGGGGTCAGGGAGTCAGTAGCTTCTGTCCTTGCCTCAGGTGTTCAGACTGAGGTGGTGCTTTATCTAGGGGCTGGTCGGCTGGTCATGGCACTTCTGGCTGAAAGGGAGGGAGGTGGGTGGGCTGGGCCGTTCCCCTTTTACCACTGTGTGGTGCTCGATGCTCCATGTCCTATTAGACAGGCATGGACTCCAGACACTGTTGAGGAAGGCAGGTAAGAACGTAGGTCCTGTGAGCACACTGAATGTGCATGTGTGTATACACTCAAATGCGTGTGTACAAAAGAGTGTTTGCAGGTGCTGGTGTCTCTGTGCCTGGCCCGTGAACCTTGTGAGCTCCTTGTTCATGGTTCTTCTTGTCTGCCATCTCTGTCCGCAGCCACTGTTAGGGCAGACGGGGCTCCCACAGGGCCCATCGGAACAGAAGGTGGCTGTGGTGACTGTGGATGGCTGTGACACGGGGGTGGCCCTGCGCTTTGGAGCTGTCCTGGGCAACTACTCCTGTGCTGCCCAGGGCACCCAGGGGGGCAGCAAAAAGTGAGTGGGGTGGGGGGAGGGCTGGGGCATGGGGTGCAGTGTGGGACCAGGTAGGGAGGGCAGGTTGAGATAGTGGGCCTGAGGGGGCCTGGAAATGGAAACCAATCCAGGTGAAGGCCCTCCCTCCCCTTGCTTCCCTTAGCCCCTGCTCAGCCTTCTACAGGGGTTTGGGGAGGGGGGTGGAAGCGGCAAGAATAGGGGATTAGAGCAGGGTCTGGAGGGTGGGTATGAGGTGAGGTGAGAGCAGCTCCAGGTTGGGGTGCCTCCCTTCCCCTGTGCTGTTCTTCAGGGACCCTTGGGCTCTTGGTCTCCCTGGCCTGGTGGCAGGGAGAGGGGAGAAGGAAGAGCCGGAAGACCCCCCATTTTTGCTTCTCCAGGTCTCTGGACCTGACAGGGCCCCTGCTGCTGGGTGGGGTCCCCGACCTGCCTGAGAGCTTCCCGGTCCGCACTCGGCACTTTGTGGGCTGCATGAGGAACCTGCAGGTGGACAGCCGGCATGTGGACATGGCCGACTTCATTGCCAACAATGGCACTGTGCCTGGTATGGGAGCCTGGGGCAGGGGCCAGGCCCAGAGCCTGGGGTGGAAAGGAGGGCTGTGCTGGTATGGGGACGTGGTGGGAGTTTCAGAGGCCCCTCTGGCCACAGGTTTCCAGTTTGGAGCCCCGAGGGAGCCCCTCTCTCTCCCTTCTAGGCTGCCCTGCCAAGAAGAACGTGTGTGACAGCAGTACCTGCAACAACGGGGGCACCTGTGTGAACCAGTGGGACGCATTCAGCTGCGAGTGTCCTCTGGGCTTCGGGGGCAAGAGCTGTGCCCAGGGTAGGAGAGGCTGCCAGCAGCGGCCAAGGCCCGAGAGCTGTCGACAATGCTGGGAACGCTGGCAGGGTCGGGGAAGGCACTGGGCAGGGCCCAGCCAAGCTGGGCTGTGGGCGGAAAAGCGTGTCTGGGCAGAGTCCTGAGAGGGTAGTGCTGGAGACAAAGGGCCCAGTCAAAGGCAGGCCTGGGCACAGTGTGGGGCGGGCCCTGGACAGGTAAATGTTCTTGAGGGCGGGGCCGGCTCGGGGCGTGGGCACTGGGAGAGGCAGTGCCCTACCTCCAGCGGAGCCTGCCCCTCTGAGCATCACACCCCCTGGGGCACTTGGCCACTCCATCCTCAGAGTCTGCCTTTATCTGCCTTCCCAGAAATGGCCAACCCGCAGCGCTTCCTGGGCAGCAGCCTGGTGGCCTGGCACGGCCTCTCGCTGCCCATCTCTCAGCCCTGGCACCTCAGCCTCATGTTCCGCACGCGTCAGGCCAACGGTGTCCTGCTGCAGGCTGTCACCAGGGGGCGCAGCACCATCACCCTGCAGGTGAAGCAGGGAGGGGTAGGGGGCAGGCAGGCCCTGAGCTGGGCCAGGGTAGCCTCCCAGGCTGGCCTGTCTTAGAGGGCTGGGTGGGGTCTTTCCTTTTTCCAAGCCAGCAGCAGCTCCGTCCAGTTGTTGGATCACTGCTGCCATCTATTGGCCGCAAGGGAAATAATACCCTTTCCTCTGGGACCTCAGCGGTGCCAGAGGATGGGTTTGGTGGGCCAGCAGAAGGGCAGTGTGCTGCAAGAGCCAATGAAGGCAGGCTGCTGACCCTTTTTTCTTCTCTTCTGGTGAAGCTAAGGGAAGGCCACGTGGTGCTGAGTGTGGAGGGCACAGGGCTGCAGGCCTCGTCTCTCCGGCTGGAGCCAGGCCGAGCCAATGACGGCGACTGGCACCATGCACAGCTGGCACTAGGAGCCAGTGGGGGCCCCGGCCATGCCATCCTGTCCTTCGACTATGGGCAGCAGCGGGCAGAGGGCAACCTCGGGCCCCGGCTGCATGGGCTGCACCTGAGCAACATTACTGTCGGGGGAGTGCCGGGGCCGGCCGGTGGCGTGACCCGCGGTTTCCGGGGCTGTCTGCAGGTGGGTGGCCTCCTCTGTCTTCCCCTCCTCTCCATCAGGAGGCCCGCTTCATGGAGGGCCAACATTGCTTGTGTCCCTCCCAGGGCGTGAGGGTAAGCGAGACGCCCGAGGGGGTTAGCGGTCTGGACCCTAGCCGCGGGGAGAGCATCAATGTGGAGCCAGGCTGCAGCCTGCCAGACCCTTGTGACTCGAACCCGTGTCCTGCCAACAGCTACTGCAGTGATGACTGGGACAGCTATTCCTGCAGCTGTGATCCAGGTGTGCCAGGGGCCCGGGGAAATGAGCAGGTGGGCACGTCCTGGGGTCTCACTTCAGCTCTGCTGTGTGACCCAAGGCCAATCACATGACCTCTCTGAGCCGTGTCTCCTGCACTACAAAGCTGTGGCCAACCTGTAGGGTTCATAGGTGGAAGGTGGCAGAGTGAGGGCAGGTTTAAATGAAGTGCCAGGGAAGGGTAGGGATTGACCCTTTGTCATCTTTACGATCCTAGGTTACTATGGTGACAACTGTACTAATGTGTGTGACCTGAACCCATGTGAGCATCAGTCTGTGTGTATCCGAAAGCCCAGCGCCCCCCATGGCTACACCTGCGAGTGTCCCCAAAATTACCTTGGGCCATATTGTGAGACCAGGTGAGTGGACCCAGAAGTGCAGCAGCCTGTCCCTAAGGTGGGGGGGGGGGGTTCCCCTTAGAGCACTAGGAACTGGGTTGAGCTACAGCCACCATAAGAGGGTCACACGAGGCTGCAGCAGGTAGGCATGGCAGAGGGAGCTCATGTCTGCCTGGGCCTCTCTCTGCAGGATTGACCAACCTTGCCCCCGAGGCTGGTGGGGACACCCCACGTGTGGCCCATGCAACTGTGACGTCAGCAAAGGCTTCGACCCAGACTGCAACAAGACAAGTGGCGAGTGCCACTGCAAGGTGATTGCCCTGACCTGGGCCTCCACATGGCCATCTGGGCCCGTGAGGGGAGGCAGTGGGGAAAGCCTTCCCACAGAGAGCTCAGGGCTATGTGCTCTTGCTACGATGGGGGATACAGGTGGCCACGTGCTCTTCTGTGTCTGCTGTTTGGGGGGGACCCGAGACCTGTACTTTACCATGGAGCTCTAGGCCAGCTGTACTGGCTGTTTGCAGCCCACTCTGACTGGTGGTGTCTTATTGATGGGCTACCCTGCAAATTTTTACTAGTTAAATTTTTTTTTAAAGATTTTATTTATTTATTTGACAGAGAGAGATCACAAGTAGGCAGAGAGGCAGGCAGAGAGAGAGAGGAGGAAGCAGGCTCCCTGCTGAGCAGAGAGCCCGATGCGGGACTCGATCCCAGGACCCTGAGATCATGACCTGAGCCGAAGGCAGCGGCTTAACCCACTGAGCCACCCAGGCGCCCGTAGTTAAATTTTTTTTTAAATGATTTTGTTTTTGCAAGAGAGAGAGCGAGTGTATGAGAGTGAGCCTGTGTGCACAGGAGTAGGGGTAGGGACAGAGGGAGAAGCAGGCTCCTGCTGAGCAGGGAGCCCAATGTGGGGCTTGATTCCAGGACCCTGGGATCATAATGTGAGCTGAAGGCAGACACTTAACTGACTGAGCCACCCAGGGGCCCCTAAATATTTTGAATACCACTCCTGGGGGGACCTAAAGTCAGCAAGCCTCTCTCTAGAGGGGCCACAGCCTAAAAGACCCGTGAGTATCCCGGAGAGACAGAGCCTGAGCCAGTGATCCATGTTGTCTGTCCTCCCTCTCAGGAGAACCACTATCGGCCCCCGGGCAGCCCCACCTGCCTCCTCTGCGACTGCTACCCCACGGGCTCTTTGTCCCGCGTCTGTGACCCCGAGGATGGCCAGTGTCCATGCAAGCCAGGCGTCATTGGGCGCCAGTGTGACCGCTGTGACAACCCCTTTGCTGAGGTCACCACCAATGGCTGTGAAGGTAGGATTCCCGCGATGGGTCGGTGGCTCTCCTGCTGTGTGCCAGGTCCCAGCATGCCAGGGAGGCCAGGAGCAGGGGCTGGTTGCAGGCCTGAGACTGCTGAGGGAGGGCTGGAAGCCCGAGCACAGCTCCGGGGGACAGCTGCTTCTGGGTGACCCTGTGTGCTTCCTTGCAGTGAATTATGACAGCTGTCCACGGGCCATCGAGGCTGGGATCTGGTGGCCCCGTACCCGCTTTGGGCTGCCTGCTGCTGCCCCCTGCCCCAAAGGCTCCTTTGGTAGGTGCTGGAAGCCTAGAATGTGATACTGTGGACTCAGTCTCTCATCCCTGGGATGAGGGTGGGAAGCCCCTGGCTGCAAATCCCGGGATCTCTCTCTGGAGATTTCATGTCCCTTCTTTCCTTGGTGCTCTGTTCCTCTGCTCCCAAAGTTGCTGGGATGAGAGGCACCTCTATCTTTAACTCTTATGAAAAATGCTGAGAAAGCTGCAGCGTGCCTGCCATGGGGATGGATTCTAGAGATTCAAAGAGGAATCAAACAGCGTTCCCATCTGCAGCTCACGTCCTGGAATGGGAGTCTTGCCACTCACAAGAAAGCCATTCTGGGAATTAGGGGCTGTTGGGTGTAAGACACCCCCCCCCCCCCAGTGCTGGTCCTTGGATCAATGATGATCAGAGTTCATAAGCAGAGAGCAGCAGGGAGCCCAGACTGATGGCAGCATAGGGGCAGCGATGCTGGGGTCTTGAGAACACACACCCCGTGCTCCTGGAGTCCTCCCTCGGGCCAATCTGGCAGAGGTCTGGGCTCTAGTGTTCTCCAGAGTTGTCTTCCTCTTCGGAGCTGGGCTGCAGGAGGGCAGGGCCCTTGTTGGCTTATTCCTGTCTCTGGCCCATGAGGTGCTGGACCCCAGGAACTCAGGCAGGTCCTGGAAGCCTCCTGTATCTTTACTGAGGCCTGCCCTCTGGGCTTCCTCCCCCCAGGGACCGCCGTGCGCCACTGTGATGAGCACAGGGGATGGCTCCCCCCAAGCCTTTTCAACTGCACGTCGGTCACCTTCTCAGAGCTGAAGGGCTTTGTAAGTCAATCTCTTCATCGCTAGCTCCTCTCTCCCCTCCCTGCTGCCAGCTTTGAGAGAGGGGCTTCTGAAACTCGAGGCCCTGCCTCCTGGGGCCTCCACATGGAGTGGCACTTCTCCCCTTTCCTGAGGCCCTTTTATTCCTGAGTTCCAGCTCTGTCCTCCTGTGCTGACCTCCTTTGCTCCCTGTCCTGTCTGGCTCCATCCTAGGCTGAGCGGCTGCAGCGGAACGAATCGGGCCTGGACTCTGGGCGCTCCCAGCGCCTGGCCCTGCTTTTGCGCAATGCCACGCAGCACACAGCAGGCTACTTTGGCAGCGACGTCAAGGTGGCCTACCAGCTGGCCACACGGCTGCTGGCGCACGAGAGCGCCCAGCGGGGCTTTGGGCTGTCTGCCACACAAGATGTGCACTTCACCGAGGTGGGGCTTGGATGGGGCAGGGCTGGCTTGTTAGATGGGGGTCATGGTGAGTGAGCCTGTTCCTGGGGCAACTTGGGGGCCATCCTGCCTTTGGGGAGGGACCTCCCCGCTGGCCTGAGGCCTCCAGGAGCTCCCTTGAGCTGTGGAATTTAGAGTATCTCTTTCTAGCCCTTTTTCTAGTAAGGTGCTATTAGAAACTATTGTTTGTATTGGGGCCTGGTATGACCAGGCTCCTCGGAGCAGAGGCCCTGCCCACTGTGCCACGGTGGGGAGAGGTCAGCCTCTAATACCTGGGTGGGGGTCCAGGACCAGGGCCCAGAAGCCCTTAGCTGCAGAAGGAGGAGAGAAGGTCTGAGGGAGGGGCATGGTTCGGATGGGTCGTCCTGGCTGGTCTAGGCACAGGTGTGCCAGGTGGCGGGGTGGCGAAGGCCCCAGGTTATAGCACCGTGACCACGCCCACCCTAGAACCTGCTGCGGGTGGGCAGCGCCCTCCTAGACGCAGCCAACAAGCGGCACTGGGAGCTGATCCAGCAGACGGAGGGTGGAACGGCCTGGCTGCTCCAGCACTACGAGGCCTACGCCAGCGCGCTGGCCCAGAACATGCGGCACACCTACCTGAACCCCTTCACCATCATCACGCCCAACATTGGTGAGCCTGGGTCAGGGCGGGGCTTGTGCACAGAACCCCCGGCATGGCCTGCTGGGCTGGGTGCCCACCTGCCTGGCCAAGGGTCTGAACTGTGAACCTCTCCCCAGTCATCTCTGTGGTTCGCTTGGACAAGGGGAACTTTGCTGGGGCCAAGCTGCCCCGCTATGAGGCGCTGCGTGGGGAACGGCCCCCAGACCTTGAGACAACGGTCATTCTGCCTGATTCTGTCTTTCGAGGTCAGTGGGGAGCTGCAGTAGGGGTTGGGAGCCCGGCTGGGGCATCTGTGCAGGGCCCAGCTGAGTGGACAGTGTCCTGATCCTAGAAACACCAACCATGGTCCGGCCTGCGGGCCCTGGAGAGGCCCAGGAGCCTGAGGAGCTGGCCCGGCGTCAGCGGCGGCACCCGGAGCTGAGCCAGGGTGAGGCCGTGGCCAGTGTCATTATCTATCGCACCCTGGCTGGGCTGCTGCCCCATAACTATGACCCAGACAAGCGCAGCCTGAGGTGAGCGGCCGAAGAGATGAGGATGGGGTGGGGATGCAGGGTGGGTGAGTGCGGGAGCATGGAGAGAGGCCGGGGCTGGGGGTATCCCCCAGCATTGCGGGGTGTCCCCTCAGCCACCAGATGGCCCTAGTGACCGTATGCCTACCTGTTCCTCATCAGAGTCCCCAAACGGCCGGTCATCAACACGCCTGTGGTGAGTATCAGCGTCCATGATGACGAGGAGCTGCTGCCCCGAGCCCTGGACAAGCCGGTCACTGTGCAGTTCAGGCTGCTGGAGACAGAAGAACGCACCAAGCCCATCTGTGTCTTCTGGAACCATTCCATCCTGTGAGCCTGCACTGGACTTTGGGCAGAGAGCCAGGTCCCTGGGTGCCTTCCCTTCTTCATCTCCTGACTCTGCCTCCCCTCCCACAGGGTCAGCGGCACTGGTGGCTGGTCAGCCCGAGGCTGTGAGGTCGTCTTCCGCAACGAGAGCCATGTCAGCTGCCAGTGCAACCACATGACAAGCTTCGCCGTGCTCATGGATGTGTCCCGGCGGGAGGTTAGACCCCCAGTGGGGGATTGGGGGGCCAGGGGCATGCTTGGAGCTAGGGGTGGGGGCCCAGGGCTCTGGGCTGGATGCTCAGGCCCAGCCCTTCCTAACTCTCCTGGCCCCCCTGCCCTGCAGAATGGGGAGATCTTGCCACTGAAGACACTGACCTACGTGGCCCTAGGGGTCACCTTGGCTGCCCTGCTGCTCGCCTTCCTCTTCCTCACAGTCCTGCGTGCCCTCCGCTCCAACCAGCATGGCATCCGACGGAACCTGACTGCTGCCCTGGGCCTGGCGCAGCTGGTCTTCCTCCTAGGAATCAACCAGGCTGACCTCCCTGTAAGACCTCTTTCCTTACCCAGAAACCATCCATAGCTCGCAGTCCTCCCTGGCTGCCTAGGAGTCCTCCCTGGCTGTCTGCCCCAGTCCCTGCTTCTGCAGCAGCAGCTCCGATGAGCTCAGCCCCACACCTAGCCCACGGTTTCCTGTTCTCGAGCTCCCCCTCACTTCCCTGGCACCCTAGAAGTACCTCTCTCTGGCCCACACTTCCCAAAGCACCACCCAACACCCCGGCCCTCCCTGTTTGCCTAATAAATCAGAATCTGTGCCCTGGGGGTGCCCTGGTCACTGACCTGGCATGGCTGGGCCCCCAGTTTGCTTGCACAGTCATTGCCATCCTGCTGCACTTCCTGTACCTCTGCACCTTCTCCTGGGCCTTGCTGGAGGCCCTGCACCTGTACCGGGCGCTCACCGAGGTGCGCGACGTCAATGCTGGCCCTATGCGCTTCTACTACATGCTGGGCTGGGGCGTGCCCGCCTTCATCACAGGTACTGCCACCCCATTCCCGGTCTGAGGCTCTACATTTTCAAGCCCAGGGTCCACCTTCGTGCCATGTTCTCTCCATCCACGCCCCTGTGCCCCAAGCCGAGTCCTCCTCTCAGCCCCTGATGCTTCCCACCAGGGGCTGGGTCCCCCATCCTGGAGAGGTCGGCAGGGACACAGGGTGGGTGGAGCCCTTCATCCCCTATACCTGGCCCCATGAGCCCACGTGACCCCTGACTGATTCCCAAGGCCCTACCACTGCTTCCCCTGCTTTTGTCACTGTACCCCCAGGTCTAGCTGTGGGCCTGGACCCTGAGGGCTATGGGAACCCGGACTTCTGTTGGCTGTCCATCTACGACACGCTCATCTGGAGTTTTGCTGGTCCTGTGGCCTTCGCAGTCTCAGTAGGTGTCAGAGAGTGGGCTGAGGGCCAGCAGGCTTTGTGTGTCCTCAGGGTCCCCTTCAGGAGTGGTGCCACTGCTGGGCCCCCGTGGGGTGGGGTAGGAGCTGTCTGTCCCCTGATGAAGCCCCTCCCCAATCTCCTGCCCCGCCAGATGAGTGTCTTTCTGTACATCCTGGCGGCCCGAGCCTCCTGTGCTGCCCAGCTGCAGGGCTTCGAGAAGAAAGGCCCCGTGTGAGTATGGGGTGGGTGCCTGGGCAGTGGGCAGTGGGCTGGCTGTGGTGCAGGGGGCCTCCCGGCCGGGCTCACAGCTCCGCCTCTCCAGCTCAGGCCTGCGGCCCTCCTTTGCCGTCCTCCTGCTGCTGAGCGCCACGTGGCTGCTGGCATTGCTGTCTGTCAACAGTGACACCCTTCTCTTCCACTACCTCTTTGCTGCCTGCAATTGCGTCCAGGTGCCTGGCTGTGCCCTGTGGAGGTGGGGGGTGGGACCTGGCTGTGGGGACCCAGACGGGCACTTAGCTGCTGCCTGTTGCCTGCCAGGGCCCCTTCATCCTCCTCTCCTACGTGGTGCTTAGCAAGGAGGTCCGGAAAGCGCTCAAGTTTGCCTGCAGCCGCAAGGCCAGCCCTGACCCTGCACTGACCACCAAGTCCACCCTGACCTCGGTGAGGGGGCCGGGGGCCAGGGACATGGAGGGCTCTGGGGCCGGGAGGAAGAGGCAGGGGCCCCAAAGAGCTCGTTCTCTGTGCTTTGTGCCCCACTCTTTCTGCACTCCAATATCCTTTCTCAGGAGGAGAAAGGGCTGGGGAAATGGTATGTGTGGCCCAGGAAGAGCAGGATTTGGGGCTGGCGAGGGTTTGACTCAAGAGAGATGGGAGTGAAGCTAGGAAGAACAAGGCCAGGAAGGGGCCAAGAAAAGTGATGCAGTCATGGGTACCCAACGTCTGAGAATCCCTGGCGCATCTTGGTAAATTTTGTGTCTCCTACTCTTGGGAGATCATTCCTAGTACCAGCTTTTACCAGGTAGCCGTCTCGTGGAGCTGAGTCCAGGGTGCTTAGGGTGCATGGGGCTTGCACAGCTAGGTCAGAGCTACATCCACTACCAGGCCCTGATATGGGGTTGTGTGTGGCTGAAATATGGGGCCTCTCTCCTCCAGAGCTGGGCATGTGAGAGGAGACCTTAGGGCAAGCTCCCTCGGCCCTTCCATTCCCCATCCTGGGGCCGTCTCATCCTGCTCCCCCACTTACTGACCGCTCCGTTCCCTGCCTAGTCCTACAACTGCCCCAGCCCCTATGCGGATGGGCGGCTGTACCAGCCCTATGGAGACTCAGCCGGCTCTCTGCACAGTGCCAGCCGCTCGGGCAAGAGTCAGCCCAGCTACATCCCCTTTTTGCTGAGGTGAGCATTGGGGTTCGGGGTATTGGCAAGGGGCTCAGAGCACCACGCAGGCTGGAGGCCAGGCCAGCCACCTGCTGGGAGTCATATAGCACACAGGGAGCTGACATGCGTGACAACTTAAATTAGAAGCAGGAGGGGCACAGGGCAGGAACTGGGAACCTGGAGAGAGAGAAAAGAATGGGACACTGGGCAAGGGGCTGGGCTGAGCCCTCCAGCATGGTCTTGTCTTCTCAGGGAAGAGTCCACACTTAACCCCGGCCAAGGGCCCCCCGGCCTGGGGGACCCAGGCAGCCTATTCCTGGAAGGTCAAGATCAGCAGCATGGTGAGAAAGGAAGCTCGTGCTGGCCGGTCGGGGGGCAGCTGCCTGGCTTTCACGGAGGGTGTGCAGAGGTGGGTGGGTCAGCTCTGATCTCTTCCCTGTCTCCCAGACCCTGACACAGACTCTGACAGTGACCTATCCCTGGAAGATGACCAGAGTGGTTCCTATGCCTCTACTCACTCGTCAGACAGCGAGGAGGAGGAAGAAGAGGAGGAGGAAGGGGCCGTCTTCCCTGGAGAGCCGGGCTGGGACAGCCTGCTGGGGCCTGGCGCCGAGAGACTGCCCTTGCACAGTACCCCTAAGGGTGGGCCAGCGCCAGGGCTGTGGCCTTTGAGGGGGCAGTGGGAGGGCAGAGAGCCAGGGACTCCTGGGGTGGTGACTTTTCTAGTTGTCTGCCTTCTCTGGGCCTTATCTACATCCTTTCTCCACCAGATGGGGGCACAGGGCCCGGGAAGGCCCCCTGGCCAGGAGACTTTGGGACCACAGCAAAGGAGAGTAGTGGCAATGGGGCCTCTGAGGAGCGCCCGTGGGAGAATGGAGATGTCCTGCCTCGGGAGGGGTCCCTTGGCCCCCTTCCAGGCCCCTCTGCCCAACCTCACAAAGGTGAGTGGGGCATGCCCAGCTGCCATGGCCCCCCATTTGGCAGCCTCCCACTTCACATTTGCCTTGTGGCTGGTAGGGCTCTCTAGGGCAGCTCCCTGACCCATTGCCTGCTCCTCATGGCGCCTGCCCCCCCACCCCGGCCCACAGGCATCCTCAAGAAGAAGTGTCTGCCCACCATCAGTGAGAAGAGCAGCCTTTTACGGCTACCCCTGGAGCAAGGCACAGGGTCTTCTAGGGGCTCCTCAGCCAGCGAGGGCAGCCGGGGCGGGCTTCCTCCCCGCCCTCCTCCCCGGCAGAGTCTCCAGGAGCAGCTGAACGGGGTCATGCCCATCGCCATGAGTATCAAGGCAGGCACAGTGGATGAGGACTCGTCGGGCTCCGAGTGAGTGGGGCTGGCTGGGTGGGACAGGGGGCAGCCCCACAGAGCCCCTGGCTGGGCTCAGAGCCACTTCCAGGCCTCCCCAGGCTGCTGTGGCCGGCAGTCGGGGAACCAATGGGTTGGTGTAGCCCAGCTCCCTTACTGTGACGTGCCCGCAAACCATGGGGGCCCATGGGGTCAGCTCAGCCTGCATCAGGCAAAGTGAGGGAGGGTGGGGAGCTGGGGGTTGCTTTCCTGTTTCCTTCTCCTGGTGGAAGCTTTCTCACTGTCTTCTCTGCTCCAACTAACCCCCTGTCTGCCTTTTCTGTCACTTTCCTTTCTGCCTCTCCAGATTTCTCTTCTTTAACTTCCTGCATTAACCCTGGGCCGGTGGTTCCTACACCCTGCGGCTCCTTTACCTTCCCCAGCTGCACTCATGCCCCACTCCTGTCTTGTGCTTTATCCTGCCCCTGCTCCCCACCGCCTGCCCGCAGCAGCGACGAAACGTCCATCTGAGGAGCCTGGGCCTTGCCGGGAGGGGCACCCACCCCACCCAAGGCCATCTAGTGCCAACTCCCTCCCCCACCATCCCTTTCACTGCACTTTGGACCCCTGGGGCCAACATCTCCAAGACAAAGTTTTTCAGAAAAGAGGAAAAAAAGAATTTAAAAAAGGATCTCCACTCTTCATGACTTCAGGGATTAATTTTTTTTATATGCTGGAAACTGACTCCCCTTTCCCTTCCCAAAGAGGATAGGACCTCCCAGGATACTTCCCAGCCTCTCCTCAGTTTCCCATCTGCTGTGCCTCTGGGAGGAGAGGGACTCTCGGGGGGCCTGCCCCTCATTTGCCATCACCAAAAGGAAAGGACAAAGCCACATGCGCCCAGGGCATCGAGCCCTGCCGGCTGCACCCCGGCGGGCCTCAGTGTGGTGAGGGCATCAAAGACAAGGGCACTCCTCACCCTGCCTGTGCTGCCCCTCCCAGGAACTGAAAAAGCCCCGTCTGGAGAGGGGGCAGAAGGACTCCGCGCCCCCGGATCCCCAAATGCTGCATGAACACATTTTGAGGGGAACCCGTGCCCCTGGGTGGAGGCCGGGCCACCCCAGCCCCTCTCCTTTCCCTGGACTCTGGCCATGTGCTACAGCCCAGGCGTTTGCTCAGTTCGCTGACCCAAAAGTGCTTCATTTCCCTGCCTGACCCACCCGGGGAAGGCCAGTCACATGTTCAGTTGCGCTTCTTTGCTGTGGTGTGGGTGGGACAGGGAGGAAGAGTAAGGCCCGGGCTGGCTCAGTTGCCCCCAGAAGTCTCAAGCACAGGTCTCAAGTCCGGGTTCTGGTGTCCACACAGCCATCCCCGCAAGATCAGACAAATCCCATTTTGTCTGATTACTGTGGCCTCCGAGATGTGTTCTATTTTTAACCCCTTTTCGGAATTGGCTCTCTTCTTCAAAGGACCAGGTCCTGTTCCTCTTTCTTCCCCTTCTGCCACGCCCATCCTCAGCTCCCTGCGAAGAGAGAGTTAATATATATTTTTATTTATTTGCTTTTTATGTTGGGATGGGTTCATGTCCGGTCCCAGGGGGTCTGATGTGGCCATGACAGATCAGGTGGGTGCCCAGCATTCCTGGCATGGGGGGGTTGAGGCCCTTTCCCTCGCTCCAGGCTCTCATCTCTTGCCTCCTCTCCTCCTGCCACCCCAGTTTTGCCAACCACTGTTCATTTGAGTTACTGTGTACGCTGAGCATGTATTCCCCACTTGTCACTGACTTTCTTCTGGAGCAGGTGGCTAGAAAGAGGCTATGGGTGGGAAAAAAAAAAAATGTTCCTGTTTCTCACGTGTAAGGCTGGTTGCTCGGTTTTTCTGCCATGGATTCTCCCCCGAACCCTCCCCTCAGCAATTCCTACAAAGGGTTAAAAATTTAACTGGTTTTTAACTACTGATGACTTGACTTAAAAAATACAAAGATGCTGGATGCTAACTTGATACTAACCATCAGATTGTACAGTTTGATTGTTACTGTAAATACAGTAGGGTTTTGTGTTTGTTTTTTTCATTTCCCCATACCACTGAATAAACTGTCGTTCTGTGCGGGTTGAGCACCATCATCTTGTTTCTGTGGGGTGCCCTGTGCTTCCTGAGCGAGGCTCTGGAAAACACGAGCAGGCAGGGCCCTGGGAGGGCCTAGAGGTCAGGGGACTCAGATGTCACTTGGCCAGTGAGCTAGCCTCACCACCAGCACCCCAGCGGTGCTCTCCAGATAGCCTCATCAGCACAGAGCCCATGTCCTGGTGTGTCCAAGGAAGATGTGGCAGGTGGCAGGCGAGTATCCTTGTATCAGGACAGGAGGGACATGTTTTCAGTGGAGAGGCTGCAAAGAGCAGGCAGGTTTCCAGTTCAGCCCCTCAGGGCTGAGTCCTGGGGACAAAATTCGGGAGACAGGGAGGGCAGAGTGGCTGAGTGGCTGAGTGATGACATACCTTCTGACTTCACTCCCCTGGATCATTGTGTGTGTTTTCCCATCAGGAATGAAGCAACAATTCACACTCAAGCCACCTACGTGCTCTGCAACACTTTTTCTGTTTGCGAGTTTTCTGTTTTCCAAGGCTCTGGTCAGCAGACTAGCTGGGAAGTTAACACAGTGGCCATAGAGGATAGTGATGAAGAGCACAAACCTTGGAACCAGACCCAGAGACTTAAGCTCTCTGAGCCTTAGTTTCTCTGCCTGCAAAATGAGGATGATAACAGCATCCTCCTAATTGAGCCTTTATGAGAATTAAATGAGTTCACACATGTAAAGTGCTTAGAACAGTTCACAGTGCATAGTAAGAGGCCAGTAAATGTTGGCTTCCCTTATTGTTGCTCCTGGGGAGGGGTGGGGATAGAGTGCACACAAAGAAAAATAGAAAGCCAAAGGGAAGGAAGCAGGTAGCTGAGCAAGAAGGGCAGCTGTGGCAGGTGGGCCTCCTCCCTAGCTGGCAAAGTCTCTTGGATGTTGCTTAAGCAGGTTTGCAGCAGGATGGGGGCAGGGCAGCTGGGGGTTATGAAATTCAAGCCTGACCGAGGGCACAGGGAACATGCCTTACCCTTTCTGGCCACCAGGTGGCAACAGCACATGGGGCTGCAGCTCCTTTCGCCTCCCAAACCACACACAGGTGCCATCTGCTGGCCACACCTCAGTCTGTTCTGTCCGGGGTCACCAAGGGCCCTGCTCACCAGATGGCAGCTCAGGACTCAGCTGCAGAACACCCCAGAGGTTTTCTTGCCTCTGCCAAACTTCTCCAGAGCCAGACACTTGGTGTTTCCACATCCCCTACCCCAGCTCAATTCTTAGAATCCCAGAGGCTGTAGGAGTTGCTGCAGGAGGCTCAGGGAAAGGGGCAAAGGTCTAGGCAGCTAGCTGCTGCTGTCACACAGATGAATGCTTCTGGTGAACCCGGAGATCAGTCATAAAAAGAAGACAGCGGTGGAGGGCCCCTGTCTGGGGAAGAACATTTCAATGTCTAAGTAGGGTACTGATGGGCATATATGTGTGGGGGGCACTAGCTGATGCTCCTCTCCCTCTGCTCCTTAAGTCATAGCCCAGCCTTTAAAGAGGGAAGTTCTCTCAAAAACTCACAAGAAATTAGGGGTGCCTGGTGTGCAGTCTTTTTAGCATCTGACTTGGTTTTGGCTCCCGTCATGACCTCAGGGTTGTGAGATCAAACCCTATGTTGAGCCCTGCCTTGGGCTCCATGCTTAGCCTGCTTAAGCCTCTCTTTCCCTCTCCCTCTGCCCCTACCTGCCCCCTCTGCCAGCTCTCGCTCTCTACAATAGACAAATCTTTTAAAAAAACAAAACAAAACAAAACAAAACCTCACAAGAATTGATTTGGTTCTGGTTGCAAGAGTGTGAGAAAAGGGAGACACTTAGTAAAATCTGTTAAATGAGTCTCTGTCATTTTTTTACCAACCCCCCACCATTGTGCAAATTTATTTTTCCAACAAATGAATGAAATTCTCTGCCACATACAAATCATAACACCAGGCACGGCAGAGTTTTATAAGACCTAGTGTCAGCCCTCAAGTCTAGGCCCAACAATTCTAATGATATTAGGTGGAATGAGATGAGGTGTTCCAGTATCTTCTGCTAATGCAGTCAGCAAAACGGAGTACTAGGGTACCCACCAAAGGGTCCCCTCATCTCATCAGCACAGCAGACTAGATGCTGAGGCATTCTCAAAAGGCTCTGTGCTCTTGCCAGGAAAGGTCACCCAAGCTTAGGATATAAATAACAATTTGACCAAGACCTTGCCTTGATAGCCTTACTCATGTATTTCCATTGATCTGGACCTTTCAGTAACACATGCATCCTGGAAGAAGGCAGCTCATTCCCATCTAATGCGAACCCCAGGGCGGGTGGTCCCGGTCTGATGAGCTTGCAACACAAGCCCCTTTGGTCTTATTTAGGCCCAGCCTGGGAAGCTCGTCCTGACTCCCTCGTCGGAATCACACAGGAGTTTACTACAAATTTGTTTGAAATTGGAGAATTTACTTTCACATATACAGAGATTAGAAAAATACATTCATTTTGTTTTAGAAAAACGCAGCCCAATGCAAGCTTATCATCAACTGGCCCGTTAGGAGTCCCAGAATTTGCAGGAAACCAGGTGCCTGCCTCTGCCTCTCCAAACAGGCCTGCAGTCCAGTAGAGGGTGCTCCTCAGGGAGCCGGGCGGTTAGCTACAGAGGCCATTCACATGTAAATGTCCAGTGAACCAATGCCTGGGAAGAAGATCAAACTCTGAGACTGAACACAAGAGTGGGGGTGGATGAGGACAAACTACTCTCTGGCTTTTCTCATTTTCTGCTTGTTAATTTCACCGTCAGGAGGCGACCTCTTTTCCATAATCCTCTTTCAACTCACAGGGTTGGACTCCCCTCCAACTCAACCCTAATCCACCCCATCTCCCATCTCTTTACTGCTGGGGCACCAGCCCTGGTGGGATCTCTTTCTCCTGCTCCTGGGCCAGGATTCGCTTAAGTCGAGGCCTGTCTTCCATGAGAGAGCTTGGGAGGCCGAGTAGAGGTGAGTCCAGGCAGTGACTGTAGTGGTTTGCTACGGAATTCTTGCTTGCTGTCCTAATCTCTTTACCTAAAGAATCAGAAGGAAGAACTGCTTTAAATTGTCCTTCTTCTGCAAGCCCATTTGTCACCTGCTGAGCTCAAGTTTCTCAGGGAAGGAAGAATGGGACTCCCTGCCTCTCTAGGCTCCCCTCCTCATCCCCACCTTGCTACACAATACTCAGAGCTGGTGTCCACAACAGTTTGGAAGCCCAGAGGATGGGACAGAGAGCATCTCAACTGATCTTACCTGGTAGGTCCTGGGACTGCAGCTTTCTTAGGGGGCTGAAGATTGCTGCGGGTGGCACCAGGGGCGGGAAGATTTGGTCGCTGAGAAATGGGAACTTGATGGGGGTTGACAAGAGAAATGAGTTAGCACAGAGTTCAAGTGACCTTCTCAGAGTTTGGGATTAGTGCCTTTCTTCCTACCCAAGGTAAAAGACATGAGGTTTTTGAGAACCACAGTTCAAACTCTTTGCTCGGGCCCACATCCTCTCTTTAACTCAGTCTCGCCATCTTCAAATTGAGTGGTAATGAAGATGGAGGCAGTGGTCACTGTTCCCAGCTCTGGGACGGTACATTCAAGCTAGACAAGGGTAAGCATTCTTCCTCCTGACTTCCAACTGTTATGCCCACTCTTCCTCACCTCTGTGCCCTGCCGTGCTTGGTCGTGGAACTCCTTTCCGAGTTGGCAGAGAAGCTGGAGGCAGGGCACCTTTGCTGGGTGGTACACTCCGGCTGGTGAGTGGCATTCGGCTGGCAGGCCTGGGGATAGCCGAGGGAACAGGCAGTCGACTGGAAGTCTTAGCAGCTCCTCCCTGTGGCCGAGAGAGGCGCTGAGAGTTGCTGGTAGAAGGCTGTGGGGCTAAGACTGGTCTGACAGTGGGAGGCGGGCCTGCTGAAATGAAGTAGAGGAATTAAGAGGGTCAGCTCCACATCCTTCCCCCCCCCATTCACCCACAGCTTTGCTGTCCAAGCTTTCTCACTTGCTGTTGCTCTCCCACTGGGTCCAGCTTTGCCCCGGATTGGGGGAGTGGGCCGGGCAAGAGGAGAAGATGCTGGGCTTTTGGATGCAGGGAACAGATTGCAAGTGGGTGACTCCTGAAATACAAAGAGAGAAAAAATAGAACTAGAATGGAAAAAGAATCTGTTCTGCTGGCTGTATGAGAAATAGAGGTAGAGAGTTGCCTACATCCCAGTAAGGAAGGGCAGACGTTAGTTGCCAACATCATCATCCTCACCAATAATGTTTACCGTAAGTTTATTATAGACACTGCAGAGAAATGTGCAGACACTGTGGTAAGTGCTTTGCTTACGGTATTTTGCTTAATTCCAATAATTCTGAAGTAGAATCTTACTAACCCCATTTTACAAAAAAGGAAACCACTCCATGGCTATTCCAAGTCATACATTGTGCCTGAAGGGACACATCCAACCCAGACCCTTCGAACTTACCCTCTTCACACTGGAGGGCCTCTTCCCAGATGCTGCCCGAAGAGCCCTGACTGACCCCTTCTTATCGCTGCTCCGGAGTCGGGGTGTCAGGCTGCTTGGAGAGGGGGTGCTCCGAGTCAAAGAACTCACAGTGGGCAGCAGGTCTCGGACGGGACTGTCCTTCAGCACAAAGGTCTCCCGCCTAGGGCTGGGCTTCACCTTGCGAGGCCCCAGGCCCTCACCTGTGCTCTCCTGCTCCTGCAGGGCACACTGCTCCAGCTGGGCTGCCAGTCGGTTGGCCTCATGGAGAATCTCCTCCAGCTTCTCTGGACTAAGTGGGCCTAAGCTGAGCCTCACCCCCTGGGGGGCTGGGGCCACTGCATTTGGGTCACTTCGATTGGAAAGTCCTCTTCGGAGGGGTTTCTCTGGAGTCACTGACACTGCTATGTCTTCCTCCTCACGACTGAGACAGAAAACAAACCAGGCACCATGCCCACAAAGAAGAGAGCAGGAGACTGTGCAAAGGAGACCGGGCACCCCCCTCAACAGAGCCAGGGATACAACCACAAACCCCAATGCCTATGCTTGCTGTGAGATCTGGCCTCTACACGATGAGACACCTGGTCCTATGAGGCCTAATAGGCCTTTAATCCTTACTGACATTGGAAATGATGCCAGGATGAAGATGCAGCAAATCCATTTACCCTTCTCAATATCCTGAAATCTCTTTCTAGCTTATCCCTTTTCCCTTCCCCCAGTAGAGTCATTGAGGCTCATGTCAACAATGCCCCCAGCAGCCGCAGGGCACCCAACCTTGCTACATTACCCAGACCCCACAGACCAATAATTCAGCAGTAAGGGGTTAGAGACAAAGAGGCATTGTAGGAGGAAAGCACGAAAGTCAAAGAGGATGGTACCTGTCAGATGGTGACAGCCCTCCAAAGTCCAAGGTCTCATCCACTATAAACTTCACATCTGTAAGGGAGGGGGGAATGAATGCCAGCCTCAGGTTGCCAACAGGGCTCTCAATCGCAGCGCCCTCATTCTTTCCTCTTTACTTTCCTTACCTTCCTCCAAATCTTCCATGTTCCCCCAGCAGGAGCACGAGTCAGATGAGACCTGAGCTGGAGAGAAAATATTCCTTTCTTCAGGTCTCCACCCTGCCCAAGGATCCCAGCTAGACTCAGGGTGCAAGCCAGGGGTGGGGGAACACGCTGGAGGTAAAGCAAGAATCCCAGGAGTAGCACCTGCCCTTTTAACAGCCCTGTTACCTCCAGAGAAAGTGCGGAGAGCGCACCATCCCCCTTCCGCAGGTTGCCCGGCTGCCCCCCTACAACCTGCTCTCTCCTCGCCGGGGGCAGTGTGCACTCCCTATCTTCTTCCCCGCCACCATCCTCCAGTTCTTTCTCTCCCCAAATCGCCTTTCCACTCCCATGGCACCACAACCACACCACACCTCCAGCCCACCCTCGGTTTTTACTTTCCGTCCCGCCTCACCTCTCACCGAAGGTGCTAGCCTCCCACTACTTAGTCCCCGGAATCACCCCCGAAGGGGTGGGGCTTCTTTCGAATCTCTTAGGCCCCACCCACTTTTACTACAGACGCCCAGTGATTGGCGGATCCCAGCATTTCCCGCCCCCTCGGGGGCGGGGCAGCGACAGTCAGCCGGCCGGAAGTCTGCCTGTGGGGGCCTTGTGGAGAGCGGCTCTAAGAAAGACTCCATCCGGAGGGCTGAAGCGGGGAGTCCAAGAGCGCGCGCGCGTGCCCGGGAGACCTCCCTATGGAGCAGGCGGGGCCTTGTGGCGCGGCGCGAGGGTCCTGGCCAATGAATGTAGGTTTCTCGCCCGACTAGCCCCGCCTCCTTTCCGCCCCCTCCCCCAGCTGGGCGGAGCCAGGGCTCGCGAGGCCGGCCTGGAACTAACGCCGCCCTTGAGGGAATTCGGTTCCGGAGGATTACTTGGTTTGCAAGCACCACGTTTGCCAGATTTCCACAATTGTGATTTTTTCAAGTTGCGGGAGCACCCAGACATTTATAGCTTAGGTATATTGAGGATCCGTAAGAAGTACATCTCCCATCGTCTTTTTAAGTGAGAACTTTCGGAACGTGAGGTAGCTGAGGTGTAATTAAACAAAACAAAACAAACAGGCTTTTCTGGCAGGGAGGTGTGGGTCCAGTTCACCAGAGACCCTTCCGTCACAGGCAGGCATGCTTGAGTATACGCGGCCCGTCTCTTCTCCGCGGAGTGAGGATCCTGACCATCAGTTATGTTCCCTCGAGTTTTCGGCCGCGTGCCACGGGGGCTTTTGAACGTGCCTGTAAACGCTTTCAAACTAAAAGCTGTGTTTGTAAAATGCTTAAGCCTACTCATTAGAGATTCCCTTTTTGTTGTTTCCCACCGGTTGCCTGTGACTAGCCTGGGCCACCAGTTACCAGAGCTTCTTAGAAACGTTTTAAAAATCGAGAAGAATGGCTGGAGAGCTTTGGTCTCCTGCGTTTATGACCATTATCCGGGCTATTTACAGGCCTTTTTTTGGGTTTCCTTCCTAGTTTTTAGCCATGAGGTTGAGGTGGTGAGGTTTGTAGGCCTGAGCTGTCCCTGAAGTAAATGCCACAGGCAGCAAAGAGACCTTGGGATTCAGTGGGGACTGAGGTGCTGCGTGGGGAGGCCCTGGACTTGCAGGCTTGTGGGCAGCAGAGCTGAGAGAAGAGGGTTGCCTGGGTTTCTGTATGCTTGCTGGTGAAGGCGGAATTGCAGTAGCTTGTAGCATTTGGGTTCTGGAGAGGTGGGAGGGCTGGAGCCGGGTACCTCCCTCTCTCCAGGCAGGTGGTGGTGAAGCGGAGTGTAAGGAGAGAAGCTGCTCATTAATTAGCAAATTGGCTGTTTGTTTCTCCTAAGGAAACTTGTCCTCAATTTCCTGTCACCAGGGGTGCCTGGGGGGCTCCCTCCGTTTGGCTCAGGTAGTGATTTAGGGTCCTGGTGTGGAGCCCCCTATTGGGTTTCCTGCCCAGCCTGGAGTCTGCTTCTCCCTTTCTTTCCCTTCACTCATGCTCTCTCTTTCAAATAAATAAAATCTTAAAAAAAAAAAAAAAATTCCTGTCACCAAATTATGATTTTGAAAGTTGTTGCAGCACCAGAAACAAAAAGCAAGTGAACTTTCTCCACTGTCAAAATAACAATAAAATCAGAAAATACAGATTTCAGGCACAAGAGTTCTTACTCAGCATAAGGCCATTACTCTGAGAATTGTCCACGTTAGCTCCACCCCAAAATGAGATATATGAACAGTTGTTTAAGATTTTGAATAAATGTTAAATGAATTAACAAAGAGATTGCCTCCTCCCAGGCAGGTGTTAGACCTTAGTTCAGAGGGAACTCCATTGTGTTGAATGCATAAATGATAAAATCAAGGATTCCAGGACAGTCCTTCTTGAATGTGGAAAGATTAACTGTGACTGGAAGTCTTGTTCAGTGTGAAGATTTTATTCCTTTAGGTTCAGAATAGATGAACTGTAAGGGATGGTCCTTGAGTACTCAACAGACAGCTGAGGCATGGGGCTGTGGGCAGAGGTCAGAGGTCTAACTGATTCTTAGGGGATCATAGCTGGGAGTATTCTACTCCTTCCTGACCTAGGCCCTGCCCTAGCCGGAGGGGGGATGCTTCTTGGCCATTGCGTACATGACTAGCTGGCTCTGGCCCCTTCTCTCCCCACCCCAGCATTCTCAGCAAGGGCATTAGACCCTACAAATAATTTGTGTGGTTACTTTCTCAGCTTTCCCAAGATGCTACATAATTAGTAATGTTCTGAATGCATAGAAGAAGTTAATTTATGACATATGATGGATGCCTTTGGGGCACTGGGACTTCATTCTTATAGTGCTCCTGTTGAGAAAAGCTGGAACAGACACTTTGCCTCAACTGAAAACAGACCTTTGCTTTGAACAGAAAAGCCCTTCTCACTCTTCTCAGGCAACACAGTCCCTCCCCCTCCTCAAAGCCTTGTCTAAGATTTACTATCTCCTAGGAATCTTTTCTTTCCTAAACCCATGATCCCAACCCAGACCCACTACAGTGAGGGTCACTGGGTGAAAGAGGGGAGAGGAAAGAGGGAAGGCTTGAAGTCAGGCAGACCTGGTTCAAATTCTACTACCAGCTGCAGGACTTGGGGAGCAATTTTATAAACTTCAAGTGCCTTGTGTGAAAAATGAGGATTAAAAGAGATAAAGCCTGACATCCAGTATCTGATGCAGAGAAGGCTGTTCCAGTTACATATTACTGTGTAACAAACCAGCCCAGTATTTTATGGCTTGAAACAACAGCAACCAATTGCCTCATGATTTTACAATTTGGGCAGGCTTGTGTAAGGACCATCTGTCTCTGCTCCACTGGGAGTAAGCTGGGCTTGCCTAGGGCTGAAGGGTCTCAGGTGGCCACACATGCCTAGGGGCTGTGGTGTGGACTGTTGGCTGGGATGCTTGGTTGTCCTGCATGTGGCCTCTCATAATTCAGTAATCTGTCCTGAGATTCTTTACATGGGAGCTGACCTCCAGAAGCAAAAGCAGAAACTACTAGACTTCCTGAGGTCTAGGCCCAGACCGTCACAGCATTACTTCCGCTATATTCTTTTGGTTAAAGGAGGTCACATGGTCAGCCCAGGTTCAAGGGGAGGAGAAATAGACTCCAGCTCTTGGTGGGAAGAGCACTATGCCCATCCTAGCCAGGATGGGAGGAATTGCTATCTTTTGCAGACTCCATCGTAGAATGCCTTTAATATTTTACTTATTATAAGAATGAAAACAAACATGTAGGCAAGGGTACCTCACCTTTATTCTTTCCCCAGGACTTAATGAGACTGCTCTACTTTCTTCAGTATCTCCCAGCCTTCGAGTCTCAGTGCTCTGTCTTTAATTAGCTTTGTACGTGTTTATGTGTTCTGCTGTCTGTGTCTCTGTGATGGACGTGCGTCCTGTTTTCCAACTTATACTGGAAAGTGCAGAGAGGAAGAGTACAAGTCATGTTCAGCATCTCTTTTAGTACCAGGCACTGGATAGAATTGAATTCAGCTCTGGCATAGACTCTAGACAAAAGGACGGTGTTAGAAACCTCTGCGGAAGAGAATGTGGGTATGGGGAGAAAGAGGAGTGTGAGGGTCTGCAGATTCCATACAGTCTGGCTAAAGGATTTCAATGTTCTAAATGTTTTTCCCATAGAGAGTGGCTCAAACAGATGGACACTGAGGCACTGAGGATCCACACATTTATTTAGATTAGTCCAAAGCAGACGCTGTGCTGGAGCTCCTTGAGAACACAGTCTCACCACCGTTGGGCTTCCTGGAGGCACAGAAAAGAAAGAGTATGTTGTGGCTCTAACAGCAAACACCCAGTGCACATCCAGGATGCTGAGGCAATCCTCTCCCTGGTTCCTGGGTCCTGTGCTGTCGCTTCTCTACTTACTCTGCTGTGTTGCCCATGATGGCTGAGAGAGAGGTAGCAGAGCAAGTCCTCCTGACAAGGCTAACCCCAACGTGACATTAACATTAGCCCAGAGAGGGGACTGAGCGGTGGCCAGAGAACTGTCTTTGCAAGCCAACTGGCAGAGAGAGTTCTCCTGAGAAGTCTGTGCTTTTAATGCATCCCTGAGGGGTTTTATTTGCTCTTTATCGATGATGGACTCAAATAAATGGCTTCTAGGTTGGTATTCTCTCTCAATTTTCATCAGCCCGGAACTGCAAATCCAAGGAGACACTGGGAACCAGTTCTCCTTAATTCTCCCACAAGCTGCTTTTTCACCCCACTCATCAGTTCGTACACAGCATTTCTACTGTGCATGATTCAGAACCTGAACACGCTATCCCATTTTAAACGGTGATCTGAGTTGCCCTTTGCCAGTAATGTGCTGCTTGGGACCACATACCCACATGTTCAATTATTATTGGCATGATGATAATGGTGGTTTCTTCTCTCAGAAGGGAGGGAATCCGTAAACTTCCAAGCAGAAAATAAGCAAACTAATCTGTTTCTCACCATGCTCATGATTCTGAGGTAGAAACAATGACTAGAAGCAGCTTCCTGTTCCTTTTCCCTGCTGCTGCCACTTGCTGGAGGTGACCTTCCATTCTCCATTCCTGATGGTTCCCTTGATGCCTTTTCGTATAGTGCCTGCCCGCCTCCCTCCCGCAGAACCCGCTTACAGTTAGGTAGATGCTGTCATCCCTTTCCAGAGGTCCCTTAGGTTTAATACCTGTCATCAACTTGAGTAGAGATAGATAGAGGATGTGACACAAGTAGTACCATCTATAGTAAATTCCTTTCACGGAGATGATAGTGATAGTGGTAGCTTCCCAAAGAAAGTGGTTAAGAGGAAAGTAGTCACCATTGGCTGCATGGTTGAAAGACTCAGGAATAAACGTCTGTCTCAGACTCAACACTAGTCGTAAACATGACCTACTCCTTTCAGAACCCCAGCCCCTCTTTCCTTACCTTTGTCAGAGTTGCCCTAATCCTCTTGGGGAGCCTCAATGAGGAGCTGCAAGAATTCAGACATTTCTCAGAGTTAACATCTCCGAAATCTCTGGGAAACCTTCTTGTAGAGCACTGGGCAGGAATAGGTCTCTCCAGAGTCCATGGTGCTAATTAGGAGTCTCCACATGGGGAAAAATAGGGCGTGCAATGGCCTGTTCATTCCTGATTCATGCTATGCACACTTAGAGAGTGCCCACTGTGTGTCAGAAACTGGGCTCAGCACTGGTCGGGGTGGGGGATGACGACAAAGGCAAGTCAGAATGTCCCTTAATGGAGAAACAGATCAATAAACAGGTACTTACATAACAATACGCTAAATGCAATGACGGACATCTGAACAGGGGGACAGGAATGGGTGGATGAATGAATACTTTAAAAGAGGTAGAGAGGATGTGTAATTCTCCCTTTTAGCAAACCGGAGGGGCAAGTCCTGACAGACAGCTGCAGCTTTCCCGGACTCAGTCAAAGACTGTATAATTTCAAGACAAACTATCTGAGCGAAGGCCAGGAGGCTTGTGCTCTTTCCACCACAGTGCTGACTTCTCACTTAAGCAGTGCTGGGGATCGTGGGTAAACCGATCACTGCCCTGTGCATCAGGTTTCTCCTTTGCAGAATGGAACTAGCTATCCTGTATTACAGAATAATGTTGGAGAGTAATAAGATCCTGGAGGATAAAAATGGCTCCTCACATCCATCCTGATGTTAACAGGGCCGAAAGCACCTGCAGGGGGAGCCAGCCAAGCCCTGCTCCCTGCAGGCTTGTAGCTCCATCCCCGAATTTTCCAGCTGTGGAGAGAAGAAATGAGTTCTGCCCTTACCTTTCACATCCACCCGACAGTCCACAGACGCCTCCCCCAGGGGGTTAACCGCCTTGCAGGTGTAGATTCCCCCGTCAAAGGGACCAGGCTTGCGGATTTCTAAAGAACAGATTCCCAGGTGACTGAGAGCTCTGTACTTGGGGTTGCCTTGGATATCCATCTTGTTCTTCAGCCAGATGATCTTTGGCTGGAAGATAAAGATGAGGGGCCAGCACAGGAGTGATGAGAACCAGTTGTTCTTTCTGTGCTCAATTCCCGGGACTCCTTGCCTACAAGGCCTGGGGACACACTGGCCAGAGAAGTGGGAGGAGTAGGGTGCCTTAAGAACGGGTGACACAGGATCTAGAAGAGATAATGGTCTTCTGGAAAGCTCCCCATGCCTTACGTTTGGGGAGGTACTCCCTTTCCAGTACCCTCAAAAGCCTCCTAAGCTCCTTCTGTTGGTTTAAAAAAGCACCTGAAACCTTGCCTTTTTCAACTATTCCTGACTAGAAAAAAGGTGGGACCCCTGTCCCATCCTGCGCCAGCAGCCCCCTCATGGATCCCAAGTACGGGGCCTCAGGATCTCCTCTTTTTTGCATATACATTGTTGAATCATTCATATTCTGTTCCCACTGTTGGCTTGGGACTCACTGTTGCTCCTTTGGTTAGAAAGTAGTTTCTAGAGTGTGCTTATTGACATTCTCTTTCTGAGACTATCTCCATGCAGCCTGGCCCAGGACTCCTATGCGAAAGGTACTTAGTAAGGTTGTTAGTGCTGGTTTATGCAGTATGGTATCCAGAAGGACAGTGACCAGATTGAACAAAGACTTTCTCTGAGCCGTGGCCTCAACTCTAGATACCTGGCATGCAGATGGCCCTGAAGAGGCCATCTTACATCTTACATCCATATCCACATCAGCCTGTCTTGGACTCTAAGTGCCCTGACTATTCACAGCCTGCCTGAGCCTCTGTGGGAGGGGCAGGGGATGGGGAACAGGGTAGGGGGAACAATGATGTGGTTAGAACACTCTTCCACATGGCGGAGATTAGGGCAGGAGCAGGGAATGGTGTGGCCTGGCCCATGGGCAGGACTCCCGCTCACCTTAGGAGAAGCGCGGACACAGCAGAAGAGCTGGGTGTCATAGCCGGTGACTGTGGTGCAGTCCGCCAAAGGCTGGGTGAACTTCGGGGCTTCAGAGAAATCTCGTTGCACAAACCCCTCGATCTTGCAGACAGTTGCTGAGGGGACCAAGAAGGGCCATGCTGTAGTGCCTGAGAGCCCCTGCCCTCTTCTACTCTTCATCCTCAGCTCTTCCCAGCTCCCAGGCCCTGGGTCCTACCTGCTTTCTGGATGTGGGCAAGGTCGGCTGTGATGGGGGCTGTCTCACTGAGCCCACACTGGTTCTCAGCAAAGACTCGAAAGGCGTAGGAGTTGCCCACGATGAGGTTGGAGACTGTGAAGCTGGTGCGGTGATAACGTTCCAGCACCGTGAACCACAACTTAGGGGTCCCAAGAAGATGTCGTGAATGAGACCCCTGTTTTGTGAACTCACTCCACCTCAGCCCACTGCACAGAGCTACCAGAGCCCCATTCCAGAATGCGTTATTCCTCTCTCCCCACTCCCTCCCAGCTGGCCTCACCCCAGATTTTGTGTCAGCCTTCTGCAAGGTGTATCCCAGGAGTGCTGTGTTGCCCGTGTCTTGGGGAGGTGTCCACTCCAGAGTAGCATTGGAGCCCCAAACGTCCACCAACTTGATACTCTGAGGAGGGCCTGGCCTCTCTGAAAGGGCCAAGCATGGCAGCAGGCATGGTACCACTCACATATGCCTGGGAACCACTTCGGGAGTGCCCCTCCCCTTCTCTGCTCAGACACACTTCCCCTCACCCACCACTGTGCCCCACCCTCGGTGAGGCGTCACCCCAGCTTCCCCAACTCTCTGTGATGGCTCCTCTTTAGCCTGGAGAGGGAGCCCCTGAGGACCACTTCTCTCCAACTCCCTGCATTGTACCGATCACCAGGATGTCAATGGTGGCAGTGGCCTCCAGCTCTCCCAGCTGCACACTGAGCTGGTAGCGACCCGAGTCAGCACGTTGGGCTTCTCGGATGAAGAGGATGGAGTCCTGCTCCCCATTCCGCACACTCACACGGCTGGCATCCAAGGCACAGCCATCATGTGTCCAGGTGGCTCGAGGTTTGGGTTTGCCCTAAGAAATGGGAAAGGACTGTGAGGAACCCCAAGAGGGCTTATGACCCTCCCTGTCGCAATGGGGGCGGGGAGTCAGAGCCACCCCAGGTCCCCATGGTGACTTGACTTGAACTGAAAATGCCTTGAGTTAGAAATTGGTGGGCTGTCCCAGGAGACTGGCATCTTTCATCAACAGCCTAAGGATCATGGGTGGAACGAAGGGGTTCAGCTTTGAGTTTCCCACCCTCTGGGTTTAGGTCACCTGGGGCAGCTGAGACTAACTAGAGCTGCCTAACCCCCCAAGAGCCCTCTAAACTGAGAGCTCCCAGAACTCTGCTGACTGAAGGACATAGGGTAGCCTCAGTTCATCACCTGTGGCATTCCCAGCCCAAACCTCACATCAGGAGTGCAAATTGGAAGGGTCATTCTGCCTCAGATTTATGGTGACATGGCCCCCTTCATTCCAGGCCAGCATGACTGCTCCAGTGCCAGCAAGACTCTTAGTATCCGTTTCCAAATTAAAACCCTGGCCTCGTCCCAGCATGGGCCCAACATGGACCCAGCACGGGGCCAGCATGATCACCTGGAATGGGATCAGTAGGTTCACAGTGTCTCCGACCTTCCGGATATAGGTCTGCCTCAGGGTCCGAGGTAGCCAGATCTTGGGGTGCTCTGAGTGATGGAAGGAAAGGGAAGAGTGGGTGGTGAGCCTCCTAGGGTAGGAGGAGCAGAGCTCGAAGAAAGTGGACACCACCTGGCTGTACCTCGTGGGCAGATGACCCATGTGCTCAGCAAATCCAGCTTCTCCTAGGGAACGGGAAGATTGCTCCCATCGTCTCACTGGGATTTAGGCAAAAGTGATTGGCTGAAAGATCCCCTTGAGAGCATTCAAGTCTTGGCAGAAAGCACTGAAGTGTGAGCCTGATGCTTACTTCTTTTAATGGGTAACTCTCAAACTACTGACTTTTCATCAACCAAGATTCTTTTTTCTGTTTGCACACAGAATGGTTTAGCCTGTGCAGTTTGTCTCTCAGCCCCCTTCCTACGTTTGTCCTTAACAGCACTTCTTTTATCAAAGCCACTTTCAATGTTAGTCTTGACGTCCAAGGGTCAGCCCTACTTCTCAGCTTGAGGAGAAAGCTTTCCACTCTGAGGGCAGAGTCACACAGGACCCACTTAGGCAGCACCGACATCACCACTCCGGGAGCTGACCCCTGGGTCCCTTCCTCTGCACGCTGCCCGCTTGGGCACCTGCCCGGTGCTCTTCCAGTTCATGGACCATTGCTTTGTATGAATAGGATCTGGGAAAGACTAGGCCCACTGCTCACTACTCCTTGATCTTCCAGGTGTGTTCCAGTGAGAAGAGGGATTAGCTCCTGTCCCTTGGCTTCCAGGATGGAGGCAGGAGATGCTCAGAAAGTGCTGAGTGTAAGGTATGGAGGCTGACCAGCTGTGACCTCTCCCCTCACAGAAAGCCTTGGGCGGCCTTGGCTGAGAAAGTGCAAACATCCCACCTGGGTTCCCTTGGGAGCTTGGCTTACACGGCACCATTTCCCAGCTTTCTAGGGCTCTGGTGTCCTCTCCAGGGGCACACATGGTCTCCTGCTGTTGTTGCTTTAAGTGAAATGTGATAGCACCTCAGGTCTCACCAACTCCCCACCCAGCCTCTCCCCACAATTCACTGGAGCAGCTGTCAAAACTTCACCCCATTCACAACTGTGGCAAACTGCACAACGGTTTGACAGAGGATTCCAAACTTTCTGATAACAGTTCCCTGCAAATACATTCCTGAGCCTTCTACCACAGCATATGTGTGTTTACTTATAAGTTGGACTGTTTAAATATGTACACGACGCAAGGCAAACTTCCGAGTGGTCAAATTCAAAATCAAGTGAAGAGAGTTTTCATTGTGTTCTTCCTACACCTCAATGTGTAGCCCACTGTTTAGAGACCAGGAGCTTCCCTCCCCTGGCCAGCCCCATGACCATCTTGAGATCACTTTTAGCCTTTGTAAATGAATATAAACATGGTACTGAGCACACGCCGTCCATCTCATTGATCTATCTTCCCTTTTCACTGTGTGGTTTACATTTCCCCCTGGGGGTGCAGTCTTGGACTATGCTTCACCTAGGGCCCTGGCAAAAGCAGGAACTGAATAACGCAGGCTCTCTGTCCTGCCTGTGCTGCTGGGGCTGACCTAAGAACACCACAACGACCCAGCCCCAGGCAGCTGAACGACACTGTTGCACTTGCCCTCTATTCGACTTTGACAGTTTGGAAGGGGGTGGGGCATGAAAAACAGAAGAAGTGTTTGTGTGATGTGTGCCCCTCCTGTGGCGGTCTTGGCGAGCAACCAAGGAGTTGAGAACAAGCGGATATGACTTAAGAGTTTTCTGAAAAAGAAGGGCGGCGATTGAAAAGAAGGGTCAAACCTCATCTTGCTGGGCTTGGTTCCCCACTGTCAGGTGGGGAAATAGCCCCTCATGCTTGCTGGAGAGAAGCCGGCTCTGCTGTCTCCTGCTTGGCCCACGTGACGCAGAAAGACCCAGACGAGCACCAGGAACAAGAAGACAGGAGGGAAAGGGCTCGGAGCGAGAAACACATTGGTGAAGTTAGGCTGCCTCCCAGTCTAGAAGTGTGTGCCTGAAGGACCCGTTCTCTGAGCTCGGGGTCTCTGCCCACTTCCGGGGGCCTCTGCTGTCCCCTGGGGCCTTCTGCTGTTCCCTCCGCTGTCCTCTGCGGCCACCACAGTCAGGGCCCTGCCTGTGACCTCGCCCTTAGGAGAAGGAGGAGGCAAAGAAGGGAAGGCAGAGGGGACACCCTCCAGAGTTGGACAGGTTGGGGTGAGGAAAGGAACCCAGGTCGTCACGCCTGGAAGGCGTGCTGTCTGAGCCCTGCTAGAAGCTCAGGTGGGAAATGGGCTTTTCTATGGATAAGTGCAAGCTGAGTTATAGATTTCTGCCCACTTCGTGCCTTTTGTGTTTCTTAGATAACTACCTTGGAAGATGCTCCCATTGTTTCACCTGAACTGAAGAGAATGATCAGAGAAATAGGTTTATGAGGAACATAGATTAAGAGCGTGGCCTTAGGAGGAGGACGAGCAGAACAGCCCTGAGATGCAGAGGGGATACCAGCGGGGGCAGAGAGACGGAGGAGAAGGGGACCGCTGGGATGGCAGTCTCTTCCTCCCCGGGGGGGCTCCCCTGGCAGTTCTTTGCTTCTAGGCGGGACTCCCTGACTAGATGATGAACTGACAGGGAACAACTTACGTTAGCAGAATGTTGTGAGTCTGAAGATTAGGAGGTGAGGATTCTGTGCTCAGCAGGCTCCCAGACCCCAGCTGGGGGAAAGAGGATGGGCTCCAGGCCAAAGCAGCTGACAGAGTGAGGGAGGTGGCAGGAGAGTACTTGGCAGCTGGGGGCGCCCGGGGCAGCGGAATGCTCTCCCCAGCTCCAGCCCGGTCCTCTGGTGTGCCAGAGCAAGCGAGCAATCTGCCCCTTTGCTAAGAATGTTAATCGGGAGGGCTCACTTGGGACACCTCTTTTCACACATCTGTGGTCAAGAGAGGTGTTAATTGTACCGACCTTGGGGAAACGCCCAATGTCTTTCTGTTCCTCAGATGCCAGCACAGCTGTGAACCAGAGACAGCCCTGTGGCACAGCCTGGGTCTTCTGAGACCAGGTTTGAGACAGCCACAGCATGGTTTTCTTCCATTTATAGTCTTGGGGAAAAGGCATTTTGAAAAGTGCTTTGAGAGACATTGACTTCTGAGCAGTCTTTCTCTCAGACAGAATGCTAATTCTTTCTTGAAAATTAGCAGAGAAGGAGACTACTACTTAAAGTCCAAAGATCTTGACTCCTCTGGATTAGAAAATTCCTCTTAATTCTACCCTAACTCCATTCTGCTGAAGTTTATCCCCGTTTCCTTATTCTATGCTCATGGGAAATAGGTGTTCCTATTCTCTCAAAATTTCTCTTTGCGCCATTAAAGACTTTTCTCCAGCAATTTCTTAAGGGCTGCGAACTGCATCTTGATGTTATCACTTATGGTCTGGACCATGAAGGAACAAGACAGACACATTGAAAGAATGAAGGCTGCGTGTGTGTACACCTATGTGTGAGAGAGAGTGCCTGTGCAAGAGTGTGTGCAAGTATGAGACAGTGTGGGCATGTACTCAGGTAAGTGTGTGGTGAGCGTGTGAGCACGTGAGTGTGTGTGTGCACGTGTCTGCGTGAGTGAACTACCCAGAAAGAGGAAATGCACAAGGCAAGCTATGGTTTTGAAATAGGATGTGGCCTTCGCCTTATCAGAAACTTGTCTGGAGGGCATCTAGGTGACTCAGTTGGGTGAACATCTGCCTTCAGGGTCCTGGGATCAAGCCCCACATTGGGGTCCCTACTCAGTGGAGAGCCTGCCTCTCCCTATGCCCCTCTCCCTCCTTGTGCTTTCTCTCTTGTTCTCACAAAAATAAATCCTAAAAAAAGTTTTTTAAAAGAAGAAAAGAAACTTGTCTGGAGTAGTGTCATAGGAAAAGTGACCTCTGAAGTACCTTGTGAAGGACAAGAGTGTCAGCTCCTTGAAGACTGTGAAACTAAGCTCAGAAAAAACCCAGAAGGACATAAAAGAGTAACACGTAAGAGTCTGAGGAGATTTGTGGCAGAGCCACAAGAGGGAAGAGGCCTGGGGCCTGAAATTATTGCATGCAGAACTATTTTTAATAGAAATAAATAGAGAAACTTTTTAATAGAAATAAACATCTATTGTTTTGGGGATTTCAGTTCTGAGACCCACTTGTTACCTCGACAGGCATTTCCTGATGAGCGCAGTCTCCACTGCTAGAGATCTGCTCTCTGGCACCAGATCCTGCGGCACCACTGAGACCTCTGACCCAAGCCTTCCCACCCCTGCACTCCCCATCACCCTCTTGGTTACCACGCTCTTTCCTACCCAACTTACAGTCCAGTCCTTATACTCACTCCCTTGTGTACCTACTCAGCTCCCTTAATCCTCTGGTACTCCACTGCACTCCTCGCCATGGCCAACACCAGTTAAATGCTTTCCAGCCCCTTAGTGCCCACATCTGCACACTGGGGAAAAATACAAGAGAGGCTGACTGTGAGCCACTAACACTGACCACTAACTCCCAATAGCCCCCTTGCAATCCTTCCAGACTTCCCACTCAGCCTCCTCTTCTCTTGAGTGACTGCTGCATACCTTCCTCTTCTAAAAGCTCCATACCTTCTCCCTCATCCTCATCCTTAGTTGATGACCTTGCTAGTGTCTCAGGCCTGCCTATAACCTATGCTTAACTCAGCATTCAGAATAAGCCTTAAAACCTATACCTGATCATGTCAGTTCTCACTTAAAACCCTGCCCAGGCTGCCCCATCAGTCTCAGTGTTGAGTCAGTCTTCACAATGGTATTGCTACTTCCCTGCACCCAAACCTATCATTCTCTCTCTCAAGCTGCTACAGGCACAATGGCCCCCATCCATAGGGCACACTCCTGCCTCAGGGCCTTTGCACTAACTATTTTCTCTAAACAGAAAACATTCCCCTCAAATATCTGCATGCATTGTTCTCTCATCTCCTTTAAATTGCCGCTCAAATAGCACCTTTTTAATGAGACCTTCAGTGAATATCCTGCTTAAAATAGCAAACAAGTTTCCCACCCCCAGCACTTTCTATCCTCCTCTGCTTCATTTTTCGGCCCGTTTCTGACATATTGTATATCTTACTTGTTTATTTATTGTCTATCTCCTTATACTAGAATGGAACCTCCACAAGGGGCGTTATTTTTGCCTATTTTGTTCATTTTTCTAACAGTGCCTGCCACATAATAATCATGAAAGAAATGTTTGTAGAAGGAAGAAAGAGGGTAGGAAAGTAAGAAGGGAGGGAAGAAGAAGAAAAGGAAGGAAGGTTGCTCCCAGGCATGGGCTCCAGTTTCCCAAGCCTGGAAGACAGAACAATTCAGATTGAAAGGAGATGCAGTTATTCTGAAATCAGCAGATGGACCCTTCCTCTGGGTCTCAGATCCTCCTCTCCTCCATAGCAGGGGAGCAACCTGTCCCCCACCTCCCACCTGGAGGTGCTGCCTCCGGGCCCCAGTGCCTCCATGTAGTGCTGAAGGCAGACAGAAATTGTTTCCCAGTGCTGGTTGCCTACATTTGCCTATTTAGCCACAGAGCAGGCTTTCTTGACTGAAAGCTCAGTGTTAGACAGTTGCAGGCTAATTTGATATTGCAAATGAATTTTTGCTTCTGGTGCCTATTCTGTTTTCCACGCCTACTGCAGGGCCCCTCTGGATCCTGCAATGCTCCCCACAAAATAGAGGAGGTATTAAAAGGAGAAAAAAAGGCCTTGGCGCTCACGGGAATTTAGGGACCGTCTAGGCCAGGTCCATGCTACCCTGAAGGACCTTCGAATGGGCTTCAGGGATTCTGTGAGTTCCCCGAAATTTTTTGAGTATTTTTCCTGGAATAAGCTTCCACAGATGTCATCAGAATTTCCTAGGTGTCCATAGCCATCAAAAGGTTATCCTTCAATTTACAGATGAGAAAATGGAAGCCTAGAGAAGGGCGCTTACTGACTTGCCTAGGGTCACAGTACAGAGCTGGGACTTGAACTCCTGTGTTCCCTAAGCAGATAACAGAATCAAACATACTTTGCAAACTATCACAAACATACTTTGCAAACTATCCAAGGGCACCAGAACTGCCTGACCTCTGGGAAGCTAATGAGTTGAGCTGCTGGCGCTGGTGGCCCTGAGGCCTGGGGCTCTTGAGGCTGCACTCGTTGGAGATGGCCAGGGGCTATCAGGAGCCCATGGCCCACAGCATCTACTCACAGCAGAGGGAGGAGTGTGGGTGGGTTGGATGCTGTCTGCCAGGGTCTTAGGGAGACCCGCCAAATCCGGAGTCAGCAGTCCTGGCTCTCATTCTCTCTGTGGCTTGTTCCTTGGACCTTTTTTAGGAAGAACTGGTTTTCTGTCTCAAGACTATCCCAGCCTCAGGGCGTCTGGGTGGCTCAGTGAGTTAAACCACTGCCTTCGGCTCATCCTGGAGTCCTGGGATCGAGCCCCACATCAGGCTCCCAGCTCTGCGGGGAGGCTGCTTCTCCTTCTGACCTTCTCCCTTCTCATGCTCTCTCTCTCTCAAGTAAATAAATAAAATCTTTAAAAAAAAAAAAAAAAGAAAAGAAAAAGAAGACTACCCCAGCCTCAATGCTAACAGTAACTTCTGTTCCCTCGACCTCCTTTTCCATGGAGCAAACTCAGCCAGCTCTCTCCCTGTGACATCTAAACAGCTCCCGAAAACCCAGAGTCTCCTATAAGGATGACGGGAGGTAGCCAACTTCCCCTAGTCAACCCCATTTGCAGGTAGAACTCTTTTTTTTTTTTTTTTTAAGATTTTATTTATTTGACAGACAGAGATCACAGGTAGGCAGAGAGGCAGGCAGAGAGAGAGAGAGGAGGAATCAGGCTCCCCACTGAGCAGAGAGCCCGATGCGGGGCTCGATCCCAGGACCCAAGATCATGACCTGAGCCGAAGGCAGAGGCTTAACCCACTGAGCCACTCAGGCGCCCCTGCAGGTAGAACTCTTAGTTCTTCACTCCTGACTTGGAAATACCTTATCATCTCTTCACATCTTAGCTTGCCTCTTCTGAGGCACTTAGGATCATCTCCATAATCCTTTCAGCTGCCCTACTAGGTAGATATTGTTAATTACCATTTTACAGAGAGGAAATTGAAACTGAGCAGTTGGTTGGCTTGTCCAAGGGCACCAGAACTGCCCAAGGTGGCACTGGGCAGAGTCTAGATCACGTCATCTTCTCCTACTTCCCCCTACCCTGGGGTTCCATGAGCTTCTTGTTTGCAGTCTTCCCATCCCCTGCACTCAAGATGTCGAGAGGCCCAAAGTAGGGACTTAGTGCAGGTTACTGTCTTAAATGTGTAAGGTGCCCATGGTCCCTCCTGCTGGTTAATGCACAGAAGGAAAAAAGCCTGGCTTCTGCCTTCCATGTCTGGCCAGCTGAGCCAGGCCCAACGGGTGACACCCCAAGTGAACATCACAGAGCTCACAGAGCTGTGAGCTGCAGAGGCCTCAGCCAGGGGGAGCTGAGGAATGGGTGGCGGGGCCGCTGGCAGGGACAGGCGGGACTAGGAGGGCCACCCACCACCTCCTGGCTCAAAAGTACCTCTTTGCTTAGAGGCTCACAGAGAATACTGTGGAAGGGAGGCCAGTAGTTCTCCTGGATCGGCTCTTCTTCCATGGAGCTCAGACCCCAGGAGGCTGGGGATTTCCCTTGGGAGCCAGCTGGAGTGTTAGTATAGCTCCTCGATCCACGGCACTGCCGAGCGACAGGCAGAGTGTCCTGCACTATTTGTTCACCACCCAATCTCTCAGTTGCTAGAGACTTTTCATTGCCCCCCACCCTCCAATCCAGACGGCCACCATCTCACCCCTCATTCCCTTCCTGGCTGGTATTAGTATATCAGGTCCTCAGTTTCTGGGACATTTTATTACAAGCACAAATATAAACAGATCATCTTTAGTCACTGTAAAGGGCTGCAAATACCACTCACTGACTTCTCACCCAAAAAGCACAAACCCAGCAGACACTTGAGCAGCAAATAAGAATCCACCAAGGAAAGGGGTGGGGGTTCCAACCAGTGCTCCTCCATCCTGGGTACCAGTCCCATGAAGCCGTTCACCTCTGCACAAAGCTAAGGAGGTGCAGCCGGGTGTTAGGGAGACCTCCCCAACTCCTACTGACCCAGCCGCCCCACCCTTCCCAACCCCACGGGTCACCTTCTATATGGGGCAGGAGCTGGGGAATGGGGCTGCTGGACTCTTGTCGAGATGAAGCGGGGGGTCCTTCAGCATCAGCGGTGTGCGTTTCTTTCACCTTCAGTGTGGATCCTGAGGGCACCTCCAGAGCTGTGACTGCCTCCATGCTGGGCCACCCCAAGGCTGGGCTCCAGCGGGAGATTTTCACTGTTGGTGGTGAGGGAGGGGCTAAGCACCTGCTCTCCAGCCTGGCCTCCCAGGGTCCCAGCCACGGGCTTATGTAACTGGCTGGCCTTCTCCCACCCAGCTACTCTCAGCAGAAGGGCTGAAACAGGGACTGGGGAAGACAGGGAGATCAGACAGCAGCCCAGAATAGCCGCAGGAGGGCTGAGGTGACAGCCCTCGCACAGCACTGGGGAGGGCGGGGAGGGCTTGAGCTCCCCTGACTGCACGCACAGATCGAACAACGGGGCCGGGCTTAGCAGGCTTAGCGGGTTTGCAGGCACACCTTTAAGGGCTCCTACTCTCTCAGCTCCACAGTCGGAGAGCTCTAAGTTCTTACCAACTTGCCCTTTATGGGGTCTGTCCCCATCCCTTCCGCCTAACCGCCTAGTGGTAGTGGGAGGAGGCTGAGTCCACACTCCGGGGCCAGACCAGCTGGCCTCACCTTTGGCTCCATCACCAGCTAGCTGGTGTGACTGGCCACATGTCACTCTCTCTTAGGTCTGCTTCCTCACCTGCAAAACGGAGAGGATAAGGACCACAGGGTTGTCGTGAGGATTACAAGAGGCAATCTGTGTAAAGTGCTTAGCAGAATGTGGCTGACTAAGTGCTCCATAAATGTGAGCTATTTTTAGGTGAGGTCGGCATGTGGCCCTCTGAGTGCTCCCCTGCCTCGGAGATAAAGCACCAGCGGAGTGAGAGGCAGCCACAGTGGAGGGGAGCCAGGGCTCAGAGGCCGGAGGGTGTGGGTGTCACTTCTGGCTGTGCTACTCTCTCAGGATGGAGGTGACCCTGGGCGGATCACGAACTCTGAACTGCAGAGCCTTGGACTCTGAGACCAGAGATGCTGACACCATGACCGTGTTAAAGAGAAAACAGTTAAAGTGAAAGGAAGTGGCCAGACCACTGTGTTAGTAACTCACCGAAGGTTCTGTGTGATGTCTAGGCTTACCAAGTCACCATTCCTCATGTCCTGTCCACTGCATCCAAACGGTTTCCTATCACACCCCTGCTTTACTAGCTCTAGAAAGCAGCATCCCTGTGTGTGTGTGTGTGTGTGTGTGTGTGTGTGTGTGTGTACACATTACTTTTTACAGCAGCTTTAGGTTCCCAGTAAAGTTGAATGGAAAGTACAGAGTTCCCACATATCCCCACCAGCCTTTTCATTTATGGAAAAAAAAAGAATGTAGTTGAATGGGCTCTTTACACTCATTTTTCCCTTTAGCCCTCAATTTGGAGGCAGAGTCGATACTTTCCCAGGAGCCTTTGCTACTCTTTGCAGCTTATATTGGGGCTGAGGGCCAGGACAGCCTGCAGAGGCATTTCTGGCCCAGGAAACTATTCTCAGGAGCTGGGATGGCGGAGGTGGAGCTATAGAGCTTGACCTCTGAGGCTGCTCCTGTCGCGTGGGGCCTAGTGTGAAGGCTTCTAGCTGATTTCTCTAGCCAAAGCCCTTATAAATACAGAGTCCCCATACCAGGTGGTATGAAATTGGCCTAGACTTTCAGCCTGAGCCCTTTGTTGCAATAAATGTGTAAAAGAATCAAGTTAAAAATGTAGACTCTTAGGGTCTGTCCATTACAGTCTCATTTAATGGGTCTGGGTGGGGTGGAGGAATCTGCATTTGAAAAAGCAACCTAGGGGCGCCTGGTTGGCTCAGTGGGTTAAGCCTCTGCCCTCAGCTCAGGTTATGATCTCAGAGTCCTGGGATGAGCCCCGCATCTGGCTCCCTGCTCAGTGTGGAGCCTACTGCCCCCCCTCTGCCTGCCTCTCTGCCTACTTGTGATCTCCCTCTCATTCTGTCAAATAAATAAATACAATCTTAAAAAAGAAAAAAGAAAAGAAAAAGCAACCTAGTGATTCTGGTGCGGGAAGACTTTGGACACTAGCTTAGCTAGACTTCCTGAAAATAAAACTACCATACACCATCTCCCAGGGGAGGAACTTCTCCACCAGATAGCTGGCTCCTTCACAGGAAGGTCTTCTGCCTCGTCACCTTCAGATCATGGTGTCAGAGTAAGTATCCATTGGAAATGGCACCCAGGATGGCTGGTTCAGAGGCAGTCTTCAAGGCTGGGCTAAAGTCTCAAGGGAGGTGGACAGGAACTTCTCCTAAAAGAAATACTTGGGGAGCAAGGAAAGCTGCAACTCTTTGAAAGGTCCTTAAATGAAATGAATCAGGCAGGACTATGAGCAAGAGCAGCAAGAGAAATCTGAGAGAGGCCACTGGGAAGTACTGAACTTAAGCTTCCAGTATTGTCATTTGTCAAACCTGCCTGAAGGAACAGCTAATTTGGGACAGTCGTTTTCTGCCGTCTATCCAGAAGGAAGTGGTTCGCTGTCGCACCCTGAGAGGGCATATGGAGTAAGAATGGGAAAGCTGCTCCTACAAATACCCACGGGAGGTAGTTAAGGGGCACAAAGGACAAGAAAAACTAAGTTTTCCCACCACAACTTACCTAGTACCTCTCACGCTACCAGTGCAGGCCTGGCTCTTTACCTGGTTTATTCTCCGGTTGCTGGAGTTTGATTTCTGAAGCTAGAAAACTGGGAAATCACGGTAACAAACTGTAGCTTAGTCATTTCCATAGGTCAGGTAACAAAGTCCAGTCTGTTTTATTTCTAACTCAAATATTGCAAATATACAGAAAATTACCAGTACAAAGTTAAACACATCCAGATTTATTTACACAATGCTAATAAAGAAATTTAAGTTTGATTTCCATTTTGTGGAATTTTGCTATGGGGTCTGGCTTTGTTGGGTAACTGACATGGGTCACTGAAACTTGATTATCCCACCCCACATGCAATTTTCTGTCCCAAGGGAACAGGAGACTTGGGTTTTTAGCGCACATGCAGTAATGATGTTAATACTGCTTTACACTTTAGTAGGAAGGCAGCTGTCCCACAGCTGGGGGAGGGGTCAGAGAAGTTACAGGACAGGAAGGGACCACATGCTCAGAAAGGGAACGAGACACAAGAGAGGGTTGAACAACAGGCACGTGGGGACCCTGAGCATTTCTGTGCATGAGGACAAGAAGGATACGACCAAAACCCTCCTTCCCTAGACGTCCAAACACGGGAGGTGGGCAGGATCATCGAGGAACATTCAAGTCACCCGACCGCAAACTGAGGGCATGCAGAGGATGAGAACTGCATGAAAGATTTGGGACATATCAATAAATCATTAACATGTACACTATACAGTTTATACATGTATATATGTACATATATATATATAAAGGTACAGATTAGTTTATGTTATTCTATATAAACGAGGATGCTTAAGAATGTACTGGTGTGAAAAAATGCATACAGCCAGTTTTTGAAGACAGTTTCAAATTAATGTTGTGACTCTTATTGTTATAATGCAACATAACCAAGGAACCAACATACTCCTGCCGTGTCAGTCAGCCTCTGCGAGGGCAAGGCCCAGCTCTGCTCAGGCAGGACGGTGCTCCCAGAGCTGCTGGGTACATGGGTGGCAGATGAAACTGAATGTCTGGCCCCTGCTGAAGGCCAGCACTGAAGGTCTGGCCTTCAGTGCTGGCCTTCTGGTCTAGTACTCCGTCATGCGGCACATCTTACACTTTGGTTTTATTCAAAGGACATTTAAGTCCCTGTTTACCTCCCTGCTTGAGGCCAGATAGTAGCATAGTCGAAAAGCTGAAGCTCTGACTTTAGCAGTTCCAAGCATCCGGGTTTCAGATGGGGTGAGGAGGAAATACCAACAACAAGTAGGGAGAGCTCCACACCCTTTGCGCGTGGAGGCAGGGTTCTTAGAGCCTTCTGAAGGGAAAGAGGACCTCTCTACTTGAAGAATTGGTCTAGAACAGAGAGAACTGACTGAAACTCCAGCCAGCCCTGCAACCTGGGGTGGGTGTGGACAGCTCCGCACTCCCCTCTGCATCCTGGTCCTGTGACCCAGGCCATGGGAGAACCAGCTGCAGTGTAGAGAGCCAGTGAAAGGGCTGGAGGCAGCCAGCCTGTTACTAATGCATCATGGATGAAAGGCCAGCTTGGACATGGAGAGGCCCAGAGGCAAACCTAGGAATTAGAGAGGTACACACTGGAAAGCCTACTCAGAGGCAGATGGCAAGTTCTAAATTTCAGTTATAGCTCATCTATTGAATCTTCTGAGCCCAGCTGAGAACTGCCAAAACTCTCCAGACTTTTTTCTTCTCCTAAGTGAGGTCTCCATTCAAATACCAGCTCAGGTGCACGGACCCTTGGCCTCTAGAGTCACCAACCCAAAGCCCTCTTAGGGCCAAGGTGCCGATCACAGGTGAGGGATGGTGAGTTCTCCACCCGGACTTAAAAGCTCAGACCACTGTAGACAGTCTGATGTGTCCAACCTTTCTTATGGTGCTCAACCCTATTGCTGAAACCTCCAGAAATCATCTCTTCTGCTACCATCAAGCCCGAGATTTTATACAACGAAAAGCTACACTTTACTTTCAAAGATAATGCTCCTAATCTAACGTCAGTAGAACAAATTAGAAATCGTTCTCTCTTCGAAGCCATCACGGATAATAGGCTGATATACTTGCTGGCTGAGATGGGAAGCTAACTAGCCAATGAAGGGGGTGATCCAGGCTTGTTAGCAGTCCTCCAAACAACTAAGCTAGCCAGCCGGACAGACGAGGATGAGAAAACAAGGACAGGGAGAAGGTAGTTCCTCAAGGGACAGCCCACACCTGCATCTAGATGAGGGGCAGTTTCTAAATACACATTCAAAATTACCATTAATTTTTGTTTTTCAGCCATGTAAAACAGGAGAATAAAATTTTCTGTCACAGTGGCAAAAAGGAGCGACACACTGCTCCCACAGAGATGCCACCCATCCCTCTCCTGAAGGACAGAGAGGCGACCGTATGCAGAAACCCTGCCCGCCCTGGGCACGCAGCCCCTGCACACATAAAAACGTTCAAAAGCTCTAAAGACAACTGGCCAGCACTGCTTGCCATGCACACAGAAACCCTGGACAATTTACTCACTTTTTGTACCTCAGCTCCGTCTCCTGAAAAATGGGGACGACAAACCCCTAGCCTTCAAAGAGAAAGTCTCATCGAGAATGTTCTAAGTTTCCAAAGACACAATGCCAAGTCAAAGTGCTCTGAAAATTGCCAAGTTCTACAGAAGTCCCAGATACCCTTAGAAGCCCAGAGCTCTAACCTTATTTGGTTAAGGAAGAAGATAAACTTTCCTACATCCTAAAATAAATCAGAGAACTACCACATACGCACACATCTGCCCAGGCGAGTATAAGCTGCAGGGAGAAGGTGTGCGGCAGGAGTGGGTCTTTTCTGGGCATGAGAATCACTTTGGGCAGAAGGGGACTGTGTCCGGGAGAAAGACTGACACGTTATCATTTGTGAGCTGGTCTATCTTTGGAATGTTTTTTAAATTTAAAAACTATGCAAAATGAATGAGCTTTTCCTAAAAGACCAGTGCTCTATGGCTCAAACAAATACGAATTCTCTTCACAAAAAATGCCCTAGCTTTATTTCCCAACTGAAGCTCCCTGACTCATTTAGTTCTGCTGCAGCTTCAAAGTCTCTAACCTTCTCCATCCACCCCCTCTCCCACTTTCCCTGCTGCTGTTAATCCATTCTGGGGAGGAGAGAACACAGCCATCTGCTCACGCATTCTGACAAAAGTTGATTTGGCACGTCTACTTTTTCGTGACTTTATCACCATAAAATGAACTAGCAGCAAAATGGCAGTTACCAAAGAATGTCCCAACCATAATTACTGGGAGAAACTGTGACCAGCACAGTAGGGACACTAGGACCAAAAATGTACTATACTATATACCTGGAGAGCAAATATTCAAGCTCTATTAAAACGAATTATTGCAGCTTTCCATTACTGTGTGACCACCCAAATCTCCACCTCACCGCATTCTACTGTTAACTTGATCTGAAAAAATGTCCAGTGGAAAACTTCCTTAAAATTAAATTTAAAATACGAACTTAACGCATCAGGTAAAACATCACCTACACTATACATGTGTTTTCGGTTGGTTCGGCCACAAGTTTCATGCCAACAAATTAGATGGCAAAGCTGGAGAAAATAGGTGAGGAAGAGAGCCTGGTAATAAAATCTTGATTTTTAAAAAATAGTTTATAAATCTGAAAACATGTCTAGTCCTGGCTCCATGTACAACAGCAGTCCAAGAGGCAGCAAGCAAGTAGCCATCCTAAGGACTCACCACCACGCCCACAGGTGACAGAGGACACGGAGCACTGTGATGTTCAGTCCTCAAAGGCCACCCCGGACACCCTCCCTTGGCTCCAGCGGAGAGACCCCACAGCCTGGGCAGATATCCAGGGCAAGCCCTCACCCTGTCCTTGAGCAAGTTCACAGGCACAGACATGAAGCACGGCTGGAAGAAGCAAGAATTTGTCCTTTAATAGGTGCTAACCCTAGTCAATTCCCTGCTGCTCCCTTCTTCCTGCCCCAAGTTAAAAATATTGCCCTTTAAGTTTTCCTGATTTAGTGTCTTGGAAGCACATGGTTAAGTCAGTTGCCAAAAGGCAATTAACGAGGGTATTGCCTAATTAAATGGGGTGGGGGGAAGAGACACCACTGTGGTCCATGGTCCCCGAAAGAGCAAGCAAGCAAAGGCGGGGTGTGTGTGAGGAGCTGGTATGTAGCACTCTCGGCGTGGAGCTGTCCCTGGCTGGAGAAAGGCTGCCAGGCCGTGCCAGTCATCGCAGCCCCCGAGTCCCTCTCAGCAGCTTCTCCGTGTCGCCGGCAGAGCCCAGGGACAGCACCGAGTACTTGGTGATGGTTGATGCTGGGGTTGGCAGGTGCCTGGGGGCAGGCGCCATGCAAAACATGCAAGAGGGGGGTTAGTGAAACATTCCCTTCCAATCCCATTTCCCTTACCAAACAGAAACAAAACCAAAAGAACCCATACTTTGCAAAAAGACAGAACTTGAAATAAAAAATTAAAAAATTTAGATTTCTCCCCCTTCTCAGAGCCAATCGTGAGAGTGTTTCAGGTCCCCACCCACCCACATTTCTTTAGTGCAGGTCCTTTTGGCTTTGGTGGAAGCAGCAGAAACAGAGCTGGGTCCCTCACAATGGGAAATTTATTCCCCCCAAGTTGGAGCCACAGGGCGTGTGAGAGGTACTGCGGTTCCATCATCTGTGCTCGGTCCCAGCCACTTTGAAGAGCTATTCCAGGAGGTCCTGAGAAGAGAAACAGAGACTATATTATTTGTACACTAAAAAATTCCTATTTTGAGGGTGGCTCAGCCATTAAGCATCTCCCTTCGGCTCAGGTCATGATCCCAGGATTCTGGGATCAAGCCCCAGATCAGGCTCGCTGCTTGGTGGGAAGCCTGTTTCTCCCTCTATCACTCCCTCTGCTTGTGTTCCCTCTCTTGCTGTGTCTCTCTCTGTCAAATAAATAAAATCTTAAAAAAAAAATTCCTATATTGAAAGTTCTGACCTGGTTTCTGGGCTGGCCAAGTCTTACAGGCATTAAGTGGCTGCTACTGGCTTACGCGCCCCCTCTGCCTCAGTTGAATCCTGATTTTGAAAGGAACAGGAATACCCCTTTCTTGTGCTTCCGGGCCACCCATCAAGAAGTCTTACCTCATCTGAGTCGTCATGATAACCACTCTTGTGAGTGTGGGAGGCCGTGTCCAGGGCATCCACGCCATCCACACCATTGGCCTCGGCATGCTGCTGCAGCACGGAATAGCGGTGCACCAGGAACCTGGGGGTGGAGACCTCCATGAGCCATCCCATGGTGACATGTGACATGGGGCCATGGGATATGAGACATGCCTCCCACAGGCCTGAGGACTTTCCGAGTTCTACACACTCACAGCACGAGTCACACACATGGGAGGCATAGCCCACAGTCGGCATGTAGCAGACAGAAGCTCTGAGAAGGTCTGGGCCTGATGCTTCAGGAACACCACTACCATTGGCCAGTTTTCGCTATGGGCCGGCTCAACCACATGCCCGGGGCTGCCTCTGCAGCTGGAGTTTGGTATTTCTGGCTGACTGCCATGTTCCTTACCTTCCTCCACAGACGTACTTCTTCACAATGAGCACCCCTGCTACGACTGTGACCAGCATCAATCCCACGGTGGCCAGGATGATTGGAACAGAATTTGACTTGGAGTTCTTGACAAATTAAAACACAGACAATTTCAGGTGTGCACATGCTAGGACTGAACTCAATGAGGCTGCTCCTCCCCCTGGTTTCTCTGTGAATGACCTGCAGTCTCCAGGCCCTTTGTGCTTTCCCCGCCTCCGGCCCCCGCCGGACTATCTCAATCCTACCAGGAGTGTGTCACTTATGGCAGAGGGGAACCAGAACTTCAGCTGTCCGGAAGCTGCCAGAATGATCCAAACTCAGGCTCTAATATCTGAGTTACCCTGGGAACTATGGCAATGACCTAGGTCAAAGAGCAACTGAAGTTGTTCCCCACTAGCCATGTGGAGTAGTGGAGCACTTAGGGGCACAGCGGGAAAGGGGGAGAATGACAACAGTGGGTCAGATAAATCTGGAACATGGTCAGTCCCTGAGAAGAAGCTGTGCCCATGCTGCCTCAGGCAGGACATTGTGTAACATGAAGACCCTTGTTTTTACTTCATTTTTCGTATGTTTTTGCAAATAAGCCTTTTCATATTATTGCTGGAGTGGGCCCTACTTGTTTCAGGGCAGGAGATAGGGAATGTGTGTTTTCAGTGAATCTAAGAGGTGGCAGAACTGGAATCTGGGACCTGTTGTGTCCCTGGGGGCGGGAGTCCTATCCAATCACACACACACACACTGAGGATAGCTACTAGGGATGCAAGGTGAGGGTGCAGAGAAGAGGGAACTTGCTCCCTGACAAGGACACACACCCACATTCTGCTCCGGCTAAGAGCTCCTGCTCCTACCTAATCCTGCCCGTGTCAGGCCTTCATCCCTCAGAAGGCCGGAGAGGAGGGGACTGCGGATTATCTAACTCCCATTTTATGGATTAGGGAACTGGAGCCCACAGCTGACTGCCCCAGTCACACTGCTGGTCCAGTGCTTCTTTATCAAAAGGCTTCCTCTTTACCACTTCCCACATCCCAGCCAGACGGTTCAGCACTACAGAGCCGTAATCTGCCTCATAACCTGCTCCTACATCACAAACCCATTAGTACCGAAGTTCAGTTGTCTAGTCTGAGCACACTCGGCATGACTCAGCACAGAGCCCACCTAAATGAGGGCCAGGGCTCCTCTCTTCCTGCCCTTTACAGCCCGACGTCAAGTATTTTCCCTAAATGACTCTCAGCCCCCAGAAATGTCCTCAACCTGATGCTCCCAAGAATTCAGAACAATTGTATGGAATTCTACTTTGTTCCTCCACCGATAAAGTTTTTAGCATGGAGTTTATCATGCTGTGTGACCCATCCTCCATCCTAATGGTCTCCTGTGCACAGTGCAGGCCGCCTGAAGTAGTCTGGCCTCTTTGTATTCAGTCATAAAATCCTCAGTGCTGTCGCTTTGTTTCTGGCAGAACACAAAAGCCCACTGGTCCCTAAACCAGATCTACTTTACTGTACCTGCTTTTCAGGACTCAGGAAGTTGCTTGTGCATTTCTTTTTCAAGTCTTTTACTTCTCGGACTGGATTCACGCCACCTTGGCATCTGTCTCCTGGAATTTTTCGGTACCTGAAAAAGCAGAGACAATTTCTTGTCAGACCCTTAGGATGTATTCCTCGTTCCTGAAAGCAAGATTTGAAAATCTGCAGAAAAGCTTCTCAAACTTCCACCCCCTTTCAGGCCTGAGGGGAGAACCTTGGGAATGTTTTGGGGATGTTCTGTGTAGTCTCAGGCCCTGAACAGCCCAAGCATCCCTGGCCTTCCCGCAGAGGCCTGCCTGCCTCTCTGGGCCACGAGATGGGGCCAAAGAACTATGGCCCAAGGAAAGCACGGTAACACACCGTACAAAAAATGGGAGTGGGGGTATGTACTGTGGGGGAAGTACTGTGTCTCCTCTGGGGCAGCACTGCCCCCACACAATGGCTACTTACACTTAAACTAAGTAAAATTAGTTCAGTAGCTACACAGGGCTAATGGCTACTGTATGGGACACAGCAGACGAGAAGGCATTTCCAGCGCCACAGAAAGTTCTGTTCCACAGTATTTTCCTAGCATGCTCTAGAACACTGCCTGCATGGAGGTGCAGGGCGCAGTGAGTGGGAGCTCACTCTGCACCGCGGGGACACGGCTGTCATGACTCAGGAGGGGAGGCGCCTCACCCATTTGTTGTCAGGTGCTCCTCTCTGCCATACAGACAAAATTCCAGATCGTGGCCCTTTAGCTCTGGCTGTTCCACACATTTGGAGTCATTTTCTGGACGGAAGTAGCCAAAATCACTGTAAGAGTCCACAAATACAGTATGTTTCAGAGCTGCGCAACGGCAGGGACGGGACCATCGATGAAGGTTTTATGTGGCACAGGCAGATGGACAGCCCAGTCTGTGGCTGCACGGGAACAGCCGTGTGAGGAAGGTCCACTGAGGAGGACAGACAGGGAGAACACTCAGCTGGGGGACCAGCGGCTCATGGAGCAGGCCTGGTGAACTTGGGACTCTGTAGCCAGAAGCCTGGCCGAGACAGCAGCGGCTCCAGGAAGGGAATGCCTGCAGCAGGGTGGGGACTCAGCCGAGAACTCAGACACTGAGAAACAGTGGCACCAACGACAGATCTAAACCCACAATGCTTAGTCACCATTTTATTTACCTCCAAATCACTCATTATGCTCTCTGGGTGTGTATCAAATCCTGCCTGCCTGCCCCATTTCTGTCCCTCTTAGCTTCTTAGGATCCCTGTCTCCAATGTGGATGCCTGCCTGCTTTTCATCCTATCCCATCTCTCCACAGTGCTTCCCATCTGCTCTGCTCTCTCTGCTTCCCCCAAGAAGTAATATACTGCCTCCTCTCCAAGGCTGATCCCCCGCATGAGTGTCCATGCTCCATCCCTCCAACTGCCCTGGGACCTTGCTTGGCTGACCATGTGGAGGGACCATCAGGCCCACTCACCTGAGGGCTTCTCCTTACCTGTGTGTATCATCTTCCTTCCCTCTCTTCTTCTTTACTTGCCAAACTTCTTAAACAAATATTTTGTACTTGTTCACTTTTTATCCTGTGCATTTATCCCCCCTACTACCTTGGAGGCAAATGTCTGAGGCCCCCAGGATGCACGAGTCTGGCAACCTTGGGGAGCCTTCTCTGGTCTGGCCTGCCCTGTGCCCCGCCATGTGCTGCCCACGCCTGCCCATGCCCCCGCAAAGCTGGCTCACCTGCTTCTCTCTGCACGGTTTATGCCTCTGCCTTCCTAACCCGGAAACGCAGACCCTTGCCTGTGGTCTGCAATTCATTCTCTTACCCTGTATCTGCTCTACCTTTGTGAGCTTAACTCTTTGTTGCAGCTAAAACTTCCAGGTTTTACCTCTCTTGACCTGTGATCCTACATTTCCAAGTTCCTGCTGGACGTCTCCACCTAAATCTGCTGACAGAACCTCAAATAAATAGAGCACTCAATACACATCATGTCCTCTCCTTCGAGCCAGCCTCTTCCACCATTTCCCTGTGTTTGTCCACAGCACTACCTTCCTTCCATTATCTAAGTTGCACATTCAGCCCGGGCCTGCCCCATCTGCACCCTCCGTGCTTCTTTATCAGGATGGCTGCGACTTGCCCTCATGGCCTATCTCCCAGCACACCCTTCCTGAGCATGCCAGTGGGCATCTACGCTCGCACCACTTCACTGGCTTTAATGACTGTTCCTTCCCAGATGTGCAAAGTCAAGTCCTAGTGCTTGTCAGGGCTCAGCTCAAATGCTTCTCCTCAACAAAGCCTTCTCTGAGCCACCTCCCTTCAGCTCTAGATGGAATGGCCTTTCCCTTCTCTCAATCCCCCAGGCACTGTTTCACAGCATAATCCTGTGCATCTGAGCGTCAATAACAAACTTTTTATTGTCACTTTGCACTGCCCTGTGCACGGCAAGGATGCAACAGATGCTCGGGGGGTACACGGATGCTGCTGGTACTTCAAAGTCATGCTGACAAATATTTAGGGAGCAGGATAAGAAGAACAAAAGAAGTCGAAGATACTACCCCTCCGACAGGGGGAGAGTTATGGTGAGAATTTTAGGTGTGCAATCCCACATGTCAGGGAATGCGCCCTTTGTCCTCACAGTTACACACTTCTCAAGCACATGGGAAAGGTGCAGGCTCCAGGGCCGAGCTGCTGGGCGCACATTCCAGCTCTAACACTTCTGGCTGAGCTGCTGTGGGCAAGGCAGTGATGCCCTCTCTGAACCTTCATTTCTCCCTTGGTGAGACGGAAATGGCAATGGTCCCTGTCTCAGAGGGCTGCTGGGGGTAAATGCAAATGGCTTGGGACAGTGCCGGCTACAGAGTCAGTGCCAGGAGCTGTGCTGACTACTCCGTGCTGATCAAACATAACACCCTCAAGAAGCTAAGAGTTTGAAGGCAGACCCAAACCTCTCTACGACAACCAAAACCCAGCAGTAGGTGTCCTGCAGGAGTGCAGATGAGGGAAAGCCAGGGAAGGCTTTGCGGAGTAGAGAAGTGAGCTAAGTTCTAAAGGCCAAGTAGGCATTCCCTAAGCCTGGGGGGCAAGCAGGCAATGTGGGGAGACTTCTCGGCCAGAGGAAGCCCCATGGACAATGGCACGCAGCTCTGATGAGGCACAGCAGATCTGGAAAGGAGAAGGCTGGGGAGTTAAGATCCCAGTCTGTGTGACTTCTAGGATGAAGGCAGCCTACGAGAGTGTCACAGTCAACATCCTCTAGCCCTAGACTGACACCACAGCCATCGGAGAGATTCCGTTCCCTGTGGAAACACGGAAGGAGCAACCCTGGCCCGTTCCATGTGCAGATGGGAGCCACACCGGGGCAGGGGGTCCACACCGGTCAGACTGGGAGGTTCGCTCAGTCCCGTATTCTTGGTCACCTGCAGTTCTAGAGAATGTGATGTGGAGGGACATGACTGCTATCTGTCTGCACTCTTTTCCATATCTTCCAGGATTCACCTTTATTTCCTGCCAGTATGATTTAAAGGAAACGAGTTCAGGAAGCAGTACCCCTGCCTGGTGATCTGAGGACTGCCCTGCCCTTAGACAATCAACTAACTCCATGCTGGCTATGCCACTGACCCTTCAGCGCAGATGGTCCTGAGCTTGCGGGAGTCCACCTCGATGGCCTTTAGACCTTGATGGGACATCTGGGCCATCAGTACCCGGACATCCCCTCCTGTCCCAGGACAGAACCACACTTGCTGCCTTTAGTCTTGCAGACAATCCAAAACCTAGAGCCCCACTGCTGAACTCAGGCTGTCAGTGTTCAGTGAGCACACGGAAGTCCAACCCCCTCCCAGCTCCTGCACTGCCTTTCCCGGTGGTCTCTGCCCTATGGTCCCCTCTCTGGGTTTCTGAGCTCTCTTCCTCCTTACACACCTCTCTCCCCTGCTGTCGGGCCAGGATTCCAGGGGTTGTTGCCAGTTGTCCAACAACTGTCTGATGTGACACCTTACCTGCCCCATTACTAACAACTCTGGATCCCTTCTCTAAGCTTCCATCTCCTCAGTAAGCAGCAGCAACTCTCCACCCTCAGGGAAGAAAGGATCTGAATCCTTTCCAGCTGCCCCTCACCTCCTCCCACATAGCAAAGCGGCTAACAGGGATCTGAGGGAAGCTGATACCAGAGGAAGTCTTCCAGGGAGCAGGGACAGACAGACGGCTGCTTGGTCACAACGTAGTCCCGACCATTCTGGCAGACGGACGACTTGCGAAGCCGTAGGTACTGCTCCTTGTAGCCCAAGATGCAGCCGTCTGCGTAATCTCCGGGGTCTGCGGAATGAGCCAGCCATATGGTATAGTCCTTCTCCTCACCTAAAGAGAAGACAGGCTGTTCAGGTCACCGCCTGGCCCCACACCTACGCATGCGAGGCGGCTGCCAGGCGGAGAGCAGAACAAGGAAGGGAAACGGGGATGTCTGACTCCCGCTACTGCAGCATTTTGGAGCTGCAGACAAAAGTTGCAGGATCCGGTGCCTACTAGTGGTTGGCATCCCCTCGCGCCAGAGGAGGGTTCTTCGCCTCCCACTCCGCTTTTGGGTATTAGGAAAAACCGCATTTGTTTCACAGTGGGCAGCTGCATGGAGCCCCTCTGAGCTTTCCTCCAAGCAGGGAGGCTGCGGTCTCCCTGCTGTGTGCACCTGTGCCCCTGGTCAGCGGGAGCTGCCACAGGTAAGCGAGGTGGTTCTTTTTAGGATAAGACACCAGTTAGCCTAAAGCATGAGTTCAGTTTCACCATGGGTTGCCTTGCCTCAAACAGAAGGGAAGACCATCTCTTTCTAGACTTTTTACTCTAGTTGATTGGCTTTCAAGTAGACCACTGAGGATAGTCAAACTGGCTTCTTAAGTCATATCATCCACTCCTGGAAAAAAGACTCAAAGCCTATGGCCTAAAGACTGTGGATTAGGTTTTTATCCTTTGGGATCTGAAGACCAGCACGGAGTCTGTTAGGAAGCAGCTGCTTATCAAATCTCTTAGCGGTATTAAACTTTAGGGATAACTGTAGAGCGCCTTACGAGGGGAAAACTCATAAGCCAGCTCCTTTACAGTCTACTTAATGAATCTGGAAAATAATGACTCTCGGGCATTAAATCATATTTAAACACCCTGTAGAAAAGTAAGGTCCAAACAGAATGCTCAGGGGTCATCGAAATAACATTCGGAGGAAATGGACCCATCCTACAATCAAAAGACAGGACCGAAATTCAACCACAGTGACTTGAAGCCTTAAGGCCTTTTTTTTTTTTTTTTTAAAGATTTTATTTAATTCAGAGAGAGAGTGAGAGAGTACACAAGCAGTGAAAAGAGGGAAAGGGAGAAGCAGGCTCCCTGCTGAGCAGGGAGCCCAAGCGGGGCTTGATCCCAGGACCCCGAGATCATGACCTGAGTTGAAGGCAGACACTTACAGATGGAGTCACCCAGGTGCCCCTGAAACCTTAAGTCTTAAGGTTCCTAACACACCAACAAGAAACTGCAGCTTGCAGGGTAGGGGACTTTTCTCCAGTTTTTTCTTTTATCTTCCATATTTTTCAGTACTATGTCAGCATCTTTGGTACTGGTGTCTGGGTTTGCTTGGGATTCTTTTTACCTCCTTTACTGAAGCCATTTTCTGTGCCTTTTTAACATGCCTTCCAGCGTGAAGTCACAGAACTCTGAAATGGCCCACATGGGCTCATTGCTAGCCCAGTCATCATTCTAGAGCCTTGCCTAGGGCTGACATTCAAGCCAAAACTCTGCGCAAAAACTTTCTCACTTGAATGTTTTTTGTTGTTGCTTTTTTTTTTTTCTTCACTTCAACGTTTTGATTAGGGACACAATCAGTCAGATGCTCTTTGAAACACACTTTTCTCTAAAGCTTTCTCTTTATGGGTCTGCTGCAATCAAGGGTGAAAACCCCTGAAATGTCATGAAATAATTTTAGATAAATGTAAGCATTATCCTTACAAGCAGAAATAAGTCCCACAAAATGTAACAGAGCTCCAACAGAGTGAAGCTATCTTCTCCTATGTGAGAGCCTTACCCACTTATTGCTGGTCTGAATTGAGATTTACTATAATACTAAGTGTTAAATATACACTGGATTTTGAAGTCTTAGAAGAGAAATATGACATATAAAACAGGGGCACCTGGGTGGCTCAGTGGGTTAAAGCCTCTGCCTTTGGCTCGGGTCATGATCCCAGGGTCCTGGGATAGAGCCCCGCATTGGGCTCTCTGCTCAGCAGGGAGCCTGCTTCCTCCTCTCTCTCTGCTTGCCTCTTTGCCTACCTGTGATCTCTGTCTGTCAAATAAATAAATAAAATCTTTAAAACAAAACAAAACAAAACATTTCATCGATAACTCTTAATATTGCTTATATGTTGAAATGATAACATTTTGGATATGTTGAGATGATTGTATTATTATTAAAGTGGATTTCACCTCTTTTACTCCTATAATGCAGGGGATAGAATAATTTAAATCATACATGTGGTCTTCATTTTATTTCTCTCGTACAGTTCTAGTCCAAAGAGGGAAACTGCATTTCTTTTCTTTTTTTTTTTTTTTAGATTTTATTTTTATTTATTTATTTGACAGAGAGAAATCACAAGTAGATGGAGAGGCAGGCAGAGAGAGAGGAGGAAGCAGGCTCCCTGCTGAGCAGAGAGCCCGATACGGGACTCGATCCCAGGACTCTGAGATCATGACCTGAGCTGAAGGCAGCGGCTTAACCCACTGAGCCACCCAGGCGCCCGGAAACTGCATTTCTGATACCATTCCACTGCCTGCTTACCCACATTCTTCAATCTTCTTACCTGTGCATTTTCTTATTCCAGCTAAAAGAAACGAAACTGAATTGGTTATTTAGGAAAATGGGCTTATAAGTTTCTGGTGGAAAACGTCAAAGGAGGTACTCACAGTTCCTTTCAAGGACATCTTTAAAATCAATGGTGTAGGAGACCCATTGGCGAGTCAGGAAAGATTCTGTGAAACCCCAAATGCTGATATTCATGGACCGAGCTCCAGGTTCTGAAGCGAGGCCAGTAAAGTAGATGGGCTCCCTGGTGAACATGTAGGTTTGCCAGCACTGACCTTCATCTGTGGAGAACCTGGAACCACAGCCAGAGAACAACTGTTTATTTAGGTGATGGCTTACTGACTGATTATATTAATTTTTAATGCCTACAGTTAATAGGGTGGGTAAAAGGGATTCATTCAAAGAGTAAAGAAGAAAATGTCTTTATAAAATTTCTTTCACAGGAAGGCATGGGCTTCTAAATAAATAAACAAAAATTACTTTGTGTAACTTATACTTAAGGAGTCAACTTCCACCCAAAGTGCTAAAACACTGTGTAAGATTCTTGTGGAGAGAAAGAAGAATATTTTTAAAAAGTGACAAAAAGTGTTAACTAGAGGAAGTCAGAAGAAAAAGCAAAGCCACTGAATGTGGGTTGCAATCCCTTCAAGAATGATCCCCACAGTTCTGTAGAATGTACACATTTGAGTCAGGGTCTGTAACCAGCTCCTCACCCCCCCCCCCAGTTCTCCCCACAACTAAAAAGCATCCCACAGTCGCCCTCCGTGGAGATAGTGTGGGTGGAGCAGAGCTCATGCATACTTAATCACATTGATAGGATGGCTGCTGTGCTCAATGGCCACAATGATGCCTCCGGAATCCAGGATGGTGTAATAGTGGGGTCCTTCCAGCATCTTCGTCCAGGAGTAACCCCCATCATCTGAGATGTATACATCTGGGATCATCACTGAGATGGCATCCCCTACACTACCTGCAACACAACCCAACTTATCAGCAAAAACCAGCAACAGAACGGAGGGGATTTAGCATTGAGAGAATGATTTTCAATGAATTTACCCTATTTCCCACCATGTCTCTTGTAACAGAAAAAAAGATCACAAAATTTGGGAAAGGGAGAAATCATGTTTCTCTCTCTAGGGAAAATCCAAAATACCATTATCATGTCAGAAGCTCTCTAAAGCATGGTAAGAGTCACGGCTGATGGTTTTCTTATAGGATTCAAGACTGGGACTGAGTCTCAGCGTGCTCAGCTGATGGTTCCCAGGGAGATGAGAGGAGGGCTGCTTACCGTGGGCAATGACTATGCCGACGGCCTTAGGCTCCGAGAGTGGGGCCATTGGAACGTTTAGCTTCTGGGAGATGCTGTAGGAAGCGTGAATATGAAGGCTACACTGTGAAAAGAAACCAAAGCTTAGATTAAAATCAAAGGTGTAATTTTTAAGTCATTTCACAGACCCTTCTAAGGAAGCTCTGAACTGAACCCAGACTTCAGTGGGATACTCTTCTAAAAAGTTGGGGTAAAATACCATAAAATTTACCATCTTAGCCATGCATGTTTAAATGCGCAGCTCAGCAGGGTTAAACACATTAACAATGCTGTGCCACCATCACCACTGTCCATCTCCAGAGCTTTTTCATCTTGCAAAACTAAAAGTCTACACCCATTAACCAGTAACTTCCAATGCCCCTCCTCCCAGATCTCCCGACCTTCCAGAATGGGAACCACCATTCCACTTTCTTGTTCTATGAATCTGACTATTCTAGGCACCTTACAGAAGTGGAATGGTATTTGTCTTTTTACGACTGGCTTATTTCACTTGGCGTTATGTCCTTGGGGTTCATCCATGTTGTAGTAATTTCATGTTGTCAGGATTTCCTGCCTTTTTAGGGCATAGTATTATTCCATGGCATGTATATAAAACATTTGGCTTATCCATTTAGTGGTCTATGGACACTTGGGTTGCTTCCACCTTTTACCTCTTGTAGATAATGTTGCTGTGCACAAGGGCATACAAATTGCTCTTCAAGACCCTGCTTTCAATTCTTTCGGATATATACCCAGAAGTAGTATTGCTGGATCATATAGTAGTTCTACGTTTAATTTTTTAAGGAACCACCATACTGTTTCCCATAGAGACTGCACTATTTTTCATATCCACCAACAGCGCACAAGGGTTCTAATTTCTCCACATCCCTAATAATACATGTTATTTTGTTTTGTTTTTGATAGTCATAGCCATTCTAATGTGTGATGTGATCTTTCCCTGTGCTTTTGATTTGCATTTCCTTAATAATTACAATGTCAAGCATCTTTTCATGTGCTTCTTGGCCATTTGTATATTTTCTTTATTGAAATGTCTATTCAATCATTTTTAACTTGGGTTGTTTTTGTTGTTGAGTTATAGTCCCAGTGGGATATTCCTTTTTTTTTTTTTTTTTAAGATTTTATTTATTTATTTGAGAGAGAGACAGTAAGAGAAGACACAAGAGGGGAGAAGGTCAGAGGGAGAAGCAGACTTCCATGGAGCTGGAAGCCTGATGCAGGTCTCGATCCCGGGACTCCAGGATCATGACCTAAGCTGAAGGCAGTTGCTTAACCAACTCTGAGACATCCAGGTGCCCCCAGTGGAATATTCTTGATCCCAAAATGCATTAGTATATTTGGGAGCAAATTATGCAATTATTTTCTCATGTGCAATGTCTTAATTTATTTTATTCCTGCATTATATGAAGCCTGTGATCAATATTTAAAGCATGATTCCACACAAATAAACTTCATGAACACCTGAAATATTTCAGGTACTGTACAAGATGTGGTAGCGATTCAAAGTAAGACCCAGTCCTGCTTTTAAGAGAGATTTCTGAGGGGCACTGGGGTGGCTCAGTCAGTTAAGCATCTGACTCTTGGTTTCAGCTCAGGTCATAATCTCAGAGTCCTGGGACTGAGCCCTGCATTGGGCTCTGAGCTCAGCAGGGAGTCTGCTTGAAGATTCTCTCCCTTTGCCCCTCCCCGCACATGTGTACACACACTCTTTCTCTCTCTAAAACAAACAAATCTTTTTATAAAAAAGAGAGATTTTACAAGAAAGTTAATGCTTTAAAAGAGGTCTGCATTGGATAAAATGTTCATGTTATATCATTTATTTTACTGCAATAAAAAAGAGGTTCAAGCAAACTATTGGTGAAATGAAAAGGAAGGATTAATCCTATTTTTTTAAAAAAGATCTTATTCATTTATTTTGAGAGAGAAAGTGCTCGCAAGAGAGAGCATGAGCAGGGGGAGAGGGATAATTAGGCTCCCCGCTGATCAAGAAGCCTGATATAAGACTCAATCCCAGGACCCTGGGATCATGACCTGAGCAGAAGGCAGACGCTTAGCTGACTGAGCCACCCAGGCTCCTGGAAGGATTAATTCTAACTGAAGGTGGGCAGAAGGATGGTCAGGATTTCTACTAATTCTACTGACCTGGGGGTGGAAAATCAGTTACAATTTCCCCAGGAGTCTCGTGGGCAAGGCCACAGTGGTAGGGGTGCATGCGGGGTGTTCAGGGAGCAGCAGAGGGCTACAATAAGGAAAATACCAGTGATAAGATGGACAGTGACAATGAAAAGGCAGGAGAGAGCCTGACAGGGAGGAGAGGACCTTCCTTCACCAGGTCAGAGGCACAGCATTTATTCACAGGCAGAGGGGAAGCCTGACGTGTCCTGAGGAGGGAGAGGCGTGGGACTGTGAGGGGGGCCACGTCAGTCGAGAGTCCACTGCCTCAGCCAGGTTAAGGCAAGGCCACAGCACACGGATTGGAAAAAAGGAGAGGGGAGAGAGGCTCACAGCACTTAAGAGTACAGAGAAGGGGTGCCTAGGTGGCTCAGTGGGTTAAGCCGCTGCCTTCGGCTCAGGTCATGATCTCGGGGTCCTGGGATCAAGTCCCGCATCGGGCTCTCTGCTCAGCGGGGAGCCTGCTTCCTCCTCTCTCTCTCCCTGCCTGCCTCTCTGCCTACTTGTGATCTCTCTCTATCAAATAAATAAATAAAATCTTAAAAAAAAAAAAAAAAGAGTACAGAGAAGGAGAGAGAGCACTGAGGGGGGTACAGGTACCCTACCTCACACTGTCTGAGGTTCTCAAACAAAACAAAAATCCCACCTACAATAGCAGAGTGCCTATTAGCCACAGGTGTTCTGAGGAGACCTTGGGAACCACCAACACTATCACTTTTTGAAGAAAACTCCCAGGGTTTCCCCACGATCCTCTCAAACTCCCTAGGAGTCAGATACAAAGCTTTTTTCTTTTCTTTATTTCTTGCCTGTCAAGACCCGTCACTCCTGGAATCTGGGATCTCCTGGAGCAATGCCCTTCTATCTCTACTCTTAGCCTCTCCTCAGAGGGGTCAGCTCTGGCTTTCACACCTGCGATGGCACAGCGTCTCCAACCATACCCGCCAGCCACATGGAGCCCAGGCAGAGGGGAAGAGAATGTCAAGTTCTCTTCCATTTGTTTCTGGCCAGCACGGCTTTGCACTGCTCATGAATGCTCATAGCTTCATGAAGGATTCCTAAAGTCTCAGAGCTGCCATGCTGACTCCTGAATGATCACAGGCCTACCTTCTGCTCTGTCTGCATTCAGCAGTTTAGTAAGACACAAAATTTTAGCCTTCAGTTTTTTTTTTTTTTTAAGAAGACAAACAATCCACGGTATTTTTGGCTTTTTTTATAGTTCCTTTTCCTGCATTCTAAGTTCCTTTCATTACTCTCATTTCTAAACTTTGGGCTTGCAGCTGCAGACCCTAATCATTTACAAAACTTCGTTATTCAAAGGCCTGGCACCCATCAGAGCAGAATGGAATGGCTGCCTTGCTCCAAGCACATAGGACACTTGGGGTAAAACAAACCTCATTCTTGTTTTTTGCTGTAGCATCACATTCACTATTTTCAGGCTTCCTCAAATGCTTCCATCTTCCTCCTTGATCAAAAGTGATCATAGTCTGGATGGAATTATCTGAATGGGAGAAGAAGGACACTAAGTCTGATACACCGGAAGCGTCTTATGGAATTCAGTTGATCATTGCATATCTCTCTCCTGAGACTACACAATACCATTACAAGTCTGAAGGCCCACAAGCTTGTGACATCCAACAGAACAGTTCGGTGCTGGTGGGAAACTGATCCTGATCCAGAGAGCACTCCACATATCTGAGCAAGGCTTCCCACCTTCCTAGGACTCAGCTGATGACAGGAATCATCTAGACTGATACTCTTGAAAAGAAACCTTTTATCTCCTCACCAACAAAACAGGATGATGTCCATTCTCCTTGCTTGCTTGCTTGCTTACTTGCCTGCCTTGGAAGTAAAATCTACAATGGGAAGGCATCCCACTCTTTCCTCAGAGAAGGCCAGGATACCAGGCTTGTTTTAGGGACTCTCAAGATCTGAATGGGATTTGAATGTATGAGTGTGAGTGGTGTAAGAATTCCTAGTTTCTGTCTCTCCACTACTCTGTATCTGACCTCTTGTACTTTTTCTTTCCTTTTTTCTATAAATCTCTTCCCTGTTCTATTTTCAATGATATAAACTATTGCAGGTTTAAATTCAGAGGCAATATGCTTTGAGATGTCCAACAAAAATCAAACAAGAAGGCAAATGAAGGACAATTCATTTAGTCAATAAACATTTATTGCGTGCCTACTATGAAAACTGCTGTAAACCCTTGAGACTCTTTCAGTGAACAAACAGGAAAAAAACAAACAAACCCACTCTTGGAAATATACATTCCAGCAGGATCAGACAGACACTAGACACTGTAAATAGGTAAATTATATAGTATGTGAGACAGTAAGTGTATGGGAAAAACCTGCTAAAGAGAGGCTGAGTGCATCCGTGAGGAGGGGAGGGCAGACAAGTTTCCAACGGGATACCCCGGGCAAGTTTTCATTAGAAAGCAACATATGAGCATAGATGGGAAGGGGCACGGCATTAGCCTTGCAGCTCTTTGAGGAAACAGAGAACAGTACCTGCACATCTCTAAACCATGTGTGTGTGCAGAGGGCTGGAGTGACCAGAATGCAGTAAGTAGAGGGGAAAAGGGTGGTAGCTGAGGTCAGGGAGGAAACAGGGCCAATACTGATTAAGACCTTGCAGACCACTACAAGTAAATAAAATTTACAAATAAAAACAAACAATGCCCCACCTCCTACCAAAAAATAAATACATATTTAAACAAAATCTTAAGAGCCTTTTTATACTATAGGGTGTCTTGTTTATTTGTACAACTGGGCCTTAGCAAGGTGAGCTCTGCAGAACTACTGAGTAAAACACAAGAGAAATACTGGCTAGCTATAGCTGTGCTCTCTACCAGGAGAAAAGCAAGCAGTGGTTCAAACTCAGGCTCATTCCCCTAGTCCTGAAGCTCCCTATATAGAAAACTTATTTTTTTTTAACACTTACCCTAAACAACATAGAACTCAAAAAGTCTTTCTTTTTACCTGCTGTTGCTTTACTTCTTTTTAATCCTGTTTACCATAATTTATATAACATAAAGAGTCAGAATTTACATGGATAGTTTTGCAGGCCAGGTAAGCAACATTACTACAGGATCAGAACCATTATTCTCCCCCACAACCTCAACTCCCAACATCTTCAGGAGAAGGACAGCTGTACCCAGACTCACCTTCTGAGAGCACACTTGTTATGTAGACCCCACGGAGGGAGGTCACATTGGTAAAGTCTGTCTCGCCACCTGTGGTGGTGTAGAGATGTCGGTCTAAAGACTTGGAGTAGACAATGCCTCGATCATCTGAGGTAAAGATTGTTCCAAATCCGGTATCTGAAATAGGCAAACAAATAAAAACACTAAGTCTGGGAGGGAACAGAGGGAAAACAAGAGTCCAGCCATACACATGACTGACCGCAGTACGGACTGTGTACATTAGCCAACTGTCTCTCTTCATGATGCAGATGCCGACCTGAGAATTAATGATGGTTTGATACTCGTGATTTTCATGTCCACCTTTAATTCCAGCACCCAGCTTGTTGCCTGGAGTATGGCAGATACTGTTTGTTGGATGGATTACTCAGATGCTACAGAAAAGACCTCCCCAGATCTATTCTGGTGGCAGAGGCAACGCCTTTGGATTCATATCATACATATCTCTCATATCTCTAAATCTTCATATTCCAGAACAATGCTTCTCAAACTATCTGTGGTGAAGGATCAATTTTTTAAAAGTTTTATTTGTTTAAGGAATCTCTATACCCAGTGTGGGCCTCGAACTCACAATCCCCAGATCAAGAGTCACATGATCTTCTAACCGAGCCAGGCAAGTGCCCTGGTAAAGGATCAATTTTTAAATTTCTACTATGGCACAAACTGATCCTTTGTAAAGTATAATAAAAATCAATCATAAGAAGAGTGAAGTACAAAAGATAGACAAAATATAATCCACCATTTTTTAATGATTAGATTCAACAGATATAAAAAGACTTGGTCAAAGGCTATAGGAGTTTCTCTATGCCTGCTATTGTTTTCTGTGCTTACTTGGTAACAAACAGTTTGCAAACCAGTGTCAGTCCTCTGACCATTCTTTGAGCAGCAGTGCTCCAGAATACTTGAGCATACACATAAACCACACTACAGAGTCAAAGCAAGCAGCCTTCCTAACAGAGACTACATATTCTCTGTAAGACAGTATATTCAGTAGGACACTAATAAATACCTAGGGGTAAGATAAAAAGTCAACATGTAAGAAGGAAGTTCAAAGTCGAACTTGAAGCTTACATCTCTGAGCATTCAAGGGCAGGCCGCTGAAAGAGCTCTTACCTCCGGGTTCATCGACATGCATGAACACCATGTCATCATTAGCTGCTAGAATAGAATAGAACTGTTCCTGCCCCACAGAAGGTAGCTGGGCCATGCTCCATGTGTCCCCTTGATCTGTTGACACATGAATCCTTCTTGTTGTATCCTGGAACAAATGCCAATATTTATCTTTTTAATTTTCTGCCAAGATGCCCTGTGCAGGGACATGAATAGGAACCTTATTATTCATAATTATAAGTATCATTATCCATTCCCTCACTAGGTACAACTGTTATAATTGACAGGTCCCAGTACCAGTTAGCAAAGCCATTTCCAACCCCTAGCAAAGTTTCAGGCCATAGAACAATCCATTCTATTATAACAAAGGTTATCTTGGATTCCTCTTTGGCTTCTTCATTCTGGTATGGCCCTGTAAGATATAACCTTCCCAACCTCTGACATTCCCATTTCCTTCAACAGAGCTAAAGGGGTGATGGGGCCATCTTAGTTTGGCTTTATAGGCATTCACATATGCTTACTCAGATAATTCTTAAAATGATGACTGCTGCACAGAAGTTTGGTTTCTTTGAGATAGTCCTGGCATAATCCAAAGAACTAGATAATTAAGAGTCTAAAAAAGGAAGATGAAACCCATGCTTGGGAGATCACAGGGACGTCAAGATGTGACACGTCTCCTCTTTAAGGAATAAAGGTCTGTGAATCGCCATAATGAAGGTCCTGCACAGCCTGGGAAGTGGCCAATATAAGGGAGCTGATCAGGAGGTATTTATATGCTGAAAGGAGTCTGTTAAGAAGGCAGGTAATACCTCCTCTCTGAGGAACAGCTTAAAGTACCTACTAGACACACTTGGCCGGTGCACAAGAATTAGTCCCAGTGCCATCTAATGTTAAACACTCTTTCAAGTTCAGTGGCAAGTGCATTTGACTTACTTCTCTAGCTCACACCTGGAAGTTCACTTTCAGTCTTACTGTTGCAGGTAAGAACTAGAATTCAAAAGCATACAGTAGGGTGGTGACCTGGTAGACTAGCGCTACACCACAGGAGGCCCCCTCCAGAGTGGGCCAGTCTGATTTCCACCACAGTTCCATCTCTCGGTGATCCTGAGCAAGTTACTCAATCTCCTCAAATACAAACTGAGGCAAGAGGACCTGCTCCCAGGTTGCTAGGAAGATTCTGTGCAACTGCTGGAGGGAGTTATGTGAAGCCATTGTGTCTACTTCCCCATCTCCACTCCTATTCTCTCTGAACCCACTGTAATCAGTCCATTAACCCCAGTCCTCTGAAGAAACTGCACTTGTCAAGGTCTCCGACAATCTCCCCTTCGCCAACTAAAGTGGGTCATTCTAAGGACTGCTCTAATCCCACATCTCAGCTGAGCTGCACACAGCTGATCACTCCTCCTTCCTGAGATACTTCCTCCACTGGGATTTTGTGGCATCCCTGTCTGATTCCCCACCTCCCTCTCGGTCTTCTTTGCTGGATTTTCATCTCTTTCCAAACCTTCAGTGTCACTGGGGTGCTCCAGCATGCGCTCAGTCCTCTAGGAGATATCATCTAGTCATACAGCTTCATATACCATATAATCTGGAAAGACTCATGCCCAAATGTTACTCGACATTTCCACTTAGGTGTCTAGTGAGCATGTCATACCCGAAAATGAATTCTTGACTTTTTTCCTACAAACTTAGTTCTCTTGCCATCTTGGGAAATGGTCATTCACCCAGTTGCTCAGGGCAGATTCTAAACTTATCTTTGGTTCCTCTCATTCCTTCATAAACCACATCTAATTCATCAGCAAATCCTACTGGCAATACATTAAAAATACATCCACGATCTTACCACTGCCTCACTCATCCACATTAACAGCTACCATCTCTCTCCCTGCTGACACGGGCTCCTAGCTGCTCTTGGTACTTCCATTTTTGCCCATCAGGCTAATCTACACCTACCTACTCTGTCGAAACAGAAGTCAACTTACGCCATTCCCCCACTTACAGCCTTTCACAGCTCCCCAAAACATGAAGAAGAAAACCCAAGGTTTTGGCCCATAAAAGTCTTCTCTCATTTGACCACTGGCTCCCCTTCTTTGGATCACCCTTCTCTGTGCTCCAGCCATGCAGCCATCCTCACTTTTCTTCAATATTTCCAGCATGTTCCTATCTTTGTGCTTACTGTCCCTTCAGCTAAGATGTACACAGAACTACACTCTCCCTTCAGTTGGGTCTCAGCCCATCCAAGCCACCTGATCTAAAACAGGACTACTCCAGCATATTCTAGTTCCTTACTCTGTTATAGATTTCTTCGTAGCTTTAATCACTACCCAATATTATGTCATATTTATTAGTTTAGTATCTATCTAACTCCCTACTTAAATATAAGCTCTGGGAGCAGGACATTTATCTGTTTTGTTCAATGCTATATTCCTGGGGTCTAGAACAGTATCTAGAATATAGCAGGTACTTAATTAATGTTACCTATTTCTATTATCATTATTGGATAGTGAGCAAGTGGATTGCTTTTTTTTCAGGTGTCTGTGTCTGAGTAAAGTCCAAATTCTGGGGTTGTGGGTATTCATATGGTGACAACAGGCTAGTATGCAGAGCCCAGAAGAATCAATCAGCCTCTAGAAAGAATTACCTCCAAATGTTAGTGAGACTAAACACTGCAAAAAGGCAAGAAACTCTGCCAGTACTAGTGGTAAAAGGGATCCATTTGAGACATATTTACAGAAATTTCAGAAATGCCAAAAGAGGCAACACTCACCTTATCAGCCATCACAGAGGCAAATAGGAAACGTCCCCCAAGACCAAATGAGTAGATTTTCACACCAATGGTTTTGAAGCTTTTCCCCAAGTCTGAAGTTCTCCATAATTCCAGTGCCCCAAGGTCAGCTTCTTAAACAAGACAAAATATTAATTAAAATTTCACATACTGGTGAGCCCTCAGTCCAAAACAATTGTTTTAGAATGTTAATTTTATAGCTAAACAATTTTTAATTCTATGCTTGTTAATCAAGTGACAATGTAAAATGACATAGCATTAGACATAGGGAATTCACATTTGGGTTTTAATATTGTACATGTGAGGTTCTGCACTAGACAGAACGAGAGAGTTTACTTAATTCAAACACAGTGTTGCATAAACAACATGTCACGGCCACGGCATCCTGTTTTGCTTTCTTCATGGCACACTTATCTTTTTCTATTTTAAGTAGTCTTGTTTGAGTTTTTGGTTTTCTTGCTGATCATCTAATACCCCCTACTGGAACTCAAGCCCCATAAGAGAAGCTTGGGTGTCTTGTTCTCTCCATCCTTAGAAAAGTGAATGGCATATTACAGCAGGTGTGCAAATCAGTGAATGAAAAAATGAGTTGTTGAATGAATAAATGAAAGACCATGCTTTCTGCTTTGAAATGGTGCCATGGATTGGAAAGCTGACAATATCACAACACAACCTTCATGCTCTTTCGACTTGTTATTGTTTGTAGCCTAATAATTACTTTATGTAAATACATTGCTAAAATTAAGTACACTGCCTCTCTGTATAGCTCATGTTTTTATTCGATCTAGGCTCAGTACTTTTAAACATTTTAAAATCCTTGACAGTTATCTTAGCTATTAAAACTACAGGAGAATAGAAGGATCTCTGGTGTTTCTATCTCTTACAACCCAGAACATTCTACTGTAAATGGACCACAGGACATTCTTTTTTTTTTTTTTTTTAAGATTTTATTTATTTATTTGACAGACAGAGATCACAAGTAGGCAGAGAGGCAGGCAGAGAGAGAGGAGGAGGCAGGTTCCCCGCCGCACAGAGAGCCCAATGCGGGGCTCCATCCCAGGACCCTGAGATCATGACCTGAGCCAAAGGCAGAGGCTTCAACCCACTGAGCCACCCAGGCGTCCCGACCATAGGACATTCTTATTTGGAACTAAAATATACTTACTGCAGGAGCCATTTGCATAAGTGGTAAAGAAGATGGTGTTTTCTGATCCCCTAAAGAGAGGCAAAGACAGAGAAAAGACACGGTTCAAGACTGCTGTCAACGGCAGTCACAAAGCTCCAAGCAAGCTTCTAGTGATATAAGCTCCATCCATGGGTGCCAGGTGAAATGGCCTTCTGGGGAGCTGTATGCCGGACTCTCCCAGTCATACTGGTCAAGGTGCCCCCCAGCCTGGCCCAGGATTTTGCCTGTCCACTACTTCTCATGAACTCTTCCAGCTGGTCAAACTGGTCTGTTTATACTCTCCAAATCTGCCTCTTACATTTGCTATTCCTGTTTCCGGCTTGAAATGCTTTTTTCTCTCCTATAATCAGATCTAACCTCACAGTCTTTAGGCTCCAACTGAAAATCTAGCTCTTCCGTGAAACTTTTCCTGGCACTCCATCTGGAAAGCTTCCTTGCTGTAAATTTCTACAGCAGAGATTCTCAACTGGGGGTGACTTCACTCCCCAGGGGACATTTCTGATTGTTGTAACTGAGGGATGGGGAGTTGTTGCTAGTACCAATGGACAGAGACCAGGGGTGCTGCTAACCATCCTGCAATGCTAGGACAACTCCCTCACAGCAAAGAACTTTCCAGTCCAAAATGTCATGAGTGCCAGCGGTTGAGAAACATTGTGTTCTAGAGCACCATGCCATTCTGCACCAGCCATTTGGCACTCCTTTGTCTCTTATTTAATTATTTTAATGAACAGTGTACACCTCCCTCTCCTACTACATTATCGGGTTCTTTAGGACAGGTATGAAGTTTTATGCTTTGTTGTTTCCCCTCAGAACCTAGTTCAATGCTTTGCATGTGCTAAATAACTTAGTTCTTTCATCTCAAATAGACAGCTAGGTCAGAGGTTGAATTATTTAAATTCTATCTTGGAAAGGGAGTTTGTAGGACAGTAGGTTCAGAACCTGGCAGTACTTTTGGATGAGCACCAGCACAAGGGGTGGGCTCTGAGCATGTTCTTTCAGCACTTCAGGCTGTCAACTCCTAGAAATCAAAGATCTAAAAGGTGTGTAAATAGTTATCAGCTGTCCAATTATCTTATATTTAGACACTAATCAAAGAAACGTAAACAAACAAAAGTTAAAAAAAGAAACCCTATAGAGGATACAAAATACCACTTAAAAACAAATTTTAGGGACGCCTGAGTGGCTCAGGAGGTTAAGCCTCTGCCTTCAGCTCAGGTCATGATCTCAGGGTCCTGGGATCAAATCCCGCATCGGACTCTCTGCTCAGCATGGAGCCTGCTTCCTCTTCTCTCTCTCTCTGCTTACTTGTGATCTCTGTCACATAAATAAATAAAATCTTTTAAAAAAAGTAAAATAAAAATGTATTTTAGGGTTTTTTTTAAAGATTTTTAAAAAATTTTCAGTAATCTCTACACCTAACATGGGGCTCAAATCCATGACCCTGAGATCAAGAGTTGCACACTCTACCAACTGAGCCAGCCAGGAATCCCTAAAGGTTTAGCTTTAAAGATGAGTTTTCTGTTTGCTTCTTTTGGCTTTTTATTTGAGGTCTAACTGACAAATACCATTGAGAGTGCACACTGCAGTGATTTGATATACATGTATCATGGTGAGTTTTAATGAACGAAACTTACTACAGTCTTACTTGAGCACATTCTATATACTTTAGGTCCACTGAGAGTGAAGCAACTTGTTAACTTAGTTCCTTTAAAATTACTTCCTTCCTGATAAGACCATATAAGGCACAAACACAATTCGTGAAAATACACAGACCGAATGCAGATGTAGCCTGTGTCCCAGAGCGCGGCAGCACAGACCTCATTTTATTAGCAGTTTCTGGGAAAAGGCCTCTTGAAGCAATATTTTTTTAATATTTTAATTTCAGTAGATATATTTGGCAATGTATTACACATCTCCCTGAATCCCTAAGTAGAGGACATTAACTATTAAATTCTTCCCTGGGACTATGGGTCATGTTCATGAACATCAAACATCTGACACTGTAACACAGTGTTCCCATTAGAAGTTACTGAGCTACGTGGGCTCTCTTGATCCGGCACAAAAGCAGCACATCCTGTCACGGCCTCTCTGGTATAGCTGCTTTTACAGCTCTCCTGCCTCTGTGTTGCTGCTCTCAGCACTGGCATCTCAAGCTGGCCATGCCGGTTGCTAGCACTCATACCCCCGACCTCGGGCACCAATCTGCTCTCCACAGGGAAACTAGATGCAAATTTGCTGAAATTAGTCAAAGAGAAAGAAAAGGCTCTAAACAAGGGTGGGAGCATAATCAGAATTGTGGTGGTATGAAGGTTTTTAATTCAATTCTAGCTCCACCATCCCCCAAACTCCCCCCAGTAAATCTTTCACAAAAGGGAAACACCAGAGCCCGGCTTAAGCCACTGACTAAGCCAGTTTTGAACAAAGGTGACCCAATTCCCAAGTAAGAGCTCCTCAGCTGCATCATCTTAAGCAGGGAGGGGTGTGTGTGTGTGTGTGTGTGTGCGCGCGTGTGCACGCGTGCGTAAGCTGGGGGGTGTTCCACTGAGAGAGGGAAAGGATTTTTGGTGCATGCACAGGGTGACTCTAGTGCTCTGGGTTTCTCCAGGCTTTCTTCCTGACTCCTTGCTACATTCCGCACAGCCGGAATGATCCCTAGGTGAGGGAGTATAAATCTGGCCACAGAGAAGTACATAAGTCCCAGGTCAGAGCTGTGTGTTATGCTATTCCACCTGATGTCACCTTTTATGGAGAACAAACCTTTACAGGCAGCAGCTACTCAGTCCTGCGCCCTGTTTTACATTTTAAATCCTAATGCTTAGTGAGATTAAGGATTCTTTCCCAGCAGAATCAGAAGTTCCTCCAGGTCAAGATCTGTGTCATGCATGCCCCTTCCCTTATGCCCCTCATGGCATCCTGAAGATTACTTGGCACATAGTCAGTGCTCAGTACTTAATCCTGTGACTTCTGGCAGCACTGTCGGGATAGGGTTAGGGCGCTGCACAGATGGAGTCTTCTGTTACTCACCATTTGGCCAAACATACTGCTTTGTGGATTTCTTCCCATTTTCCCCCAAAATCCTTGGACACCCACAGGCCATTCTGAAAGATTATAAATGACTTATCAGAATTCCAGCTTTGTCTTGTGCAGCTGCTTATATGACCTTTAATAATTCATATCTAATCATTTGGGACAGTAAACACACACACTGAAGTTCCATCAAGCAGCCTGCCCTCCATACACACTTGGGTGATGGGGGCCCCTTCAGGGTTTTGGAAATTCAGAATAACAAATGCTTATGGAGTGCCTACTGTGTGCCAGGCACTGTCCCCAGAGGTTGCACTAGGGACACAAAGACAATATATTCCCTGTTCTTAAGGAGCTCAGGGTTTAACAAGAATCATGGATAAGATTTTGATACAATGTGGTAAGTTACGGAAACACTGTGTCCAGGGTGAGAATAAGGAGGGGAGCAAGGATGCTTCAGAGACAGTTTGTGAAGTCAGCTGAACTAGTATTAAATAATGAGCAGTGTAACCATAAGAAGGCAAATGGGGAGATGGGATGTTATTGCACAAATACACAGTAGTACCAGCTGAGGCCAGAGGGGATAAAACATCACAGCGCCAGCAAGGAGTTCAAAGCCTTCAGACACTGATGGAGCACAAATTCCAAGGTGAGGAAAGAAGGGGCTCATGCTAGGGAGAGATGTGAGGGCCCTTGGTTTTACTTTTTTTTGAGAGAGAGAAAGAGTATGCACACACACACGTGAATATGGGATGGGAGGAGTAGAGGAAGGGCAGAGGGAAAAAGAGAATCTTAGGCTCCATGCTAAGCATGCTAACCCCTGACACAGGGCTCGATCTCACAACTCCAAGATTCCCAAGATCACAGAACCTGGGCCAAAAATCAAGAGTCGGACACTTAACTGACTAAGCCACAAAGGCACCCCTCAGTTTTACTTTTTTAAAGGTATAATACTTGAATGGCAACAGGAGAGATGGATTTCAGACCAGAAACAGGAAAAGCAGTAAAAAAGCTGTACCCCATTAGTTCACTGAGAGTTAGTGAAACTCCAGGGCCCCTGGGGGCCTCAGCTGCCTAAGTGTCTGACTTCAGTTCAGGTCATGATCCCAGGGCCTTGGGATCAAGCCCCGTGTCAGGCTCCCTATTCAGCAGGAAGTCTACTTCTCTCTCTGCCTTCTGTTCCCCTCACTCATCCTTGCTCACTCTCTCTCAAATAAAATCTTTTTTTTTTTTTAAGATTTTATTTATTTATTTGACAGAGAGAGATCACAAGTAGACAGAGAGGCAGGCAGAGAGAGAGAGAGGGAAGCAGGCTCCCTGCTGAGCAGAGAGCCCGATGCGGGCCTCAATCCCTGAGATCATGACCTGAGCCGAAGGCAGCGGCTTAACCCACTGAGCCACCCAGGGGCCCTCTCTTAAATAAAATCTTAAAAAAAAAAAAAAAAAAAAAAAAGAGTTAGTGAGGCCCTAAACCACACCTGTGAGGAATAGGCTCAGGAAGAATCTAGAAACTAGATTTGGTAGAACTGGTAGCTCTTTCCTGTAGGGCAGAGTGTGTGTGTGTGGGGGGGGGGGGGGGGGAGAAGATAGAAATCTGAAGTGCTAGGAGGAAGCCAGAAATATGGATTTGAGAATCTTACACATTACAGGGACAGTTACAATGGACAGAGGGGAGGAGATTGCTCAGAATGAAATGAGCAATAGCAGCTTGAGGGTAGATTGACAGAAGTTTATGAAAGAGACCAGGAAGGAATGGTTAGAAGGTAAGAAAGAAGCCAAGGAAGCCAAGTTCCCGAAAGGAGAGACTGGCCATTTATTTTCAAATGTAGCAAAGGCTGGGTAAGATAAAGACAGACAATATCCGTTACATTGGCAACACAAGCCCACTGGGCCCAGACCCAGTGGAGCTGGGACAGAGATGTCCTGGTACAGCTGAAATTATAAGGGGCTGATCGAGGCAGAATTTACCTACAGTGCTCCCTCCACACTTACCCACCATTCTTCCTTCTGTAACTCTTTATTTCTCTGATAACATTCACCTCCCAGCATTTCTAATTTACCAAATTCTACTTGGAAATATCTGGTATCACTTATAGTTATATCTTAGTACATATTGGTCTGTCTTTTCAACCCTGGGTTTTTGTTGTTCTTCTTGTTTTAAGATTTTATTTATTTATTTGAGAGAGAGCGAGCAAGTAGGGGAAAGGGGAAGAAAGAGAATCTTTTTTTTTTTTTTTAAGATTTTATTTATTTATTTGACAGACAGAGCACAAGGAGGCAGAGATGCAGGCAGAGAGAGAAGGGGGCGGGAAGTAGGCTCTCTGCTGAGCAGAGAGCCCGATGCAGGGCTTGATTCCAGAACCATGGGATCATGACCTGAGCCAAAGGCAGAGGCTTTAACCCACTGAGCCACCCAGGTGCCCTGAAGAGAGAGAATCTTGAGCAGACTCCACACTTAGTGCAGAGCCTGACGCAGGGCTCAATCTCACAATCCTGAGATCATGACCTGAGCCGAGACCAAGAGTTGGATGCTTAACCGACTGTGCCACCCAGGCACCCCAAACCTGATTATTTATACCTCCAACTTACCCTTAACTGGAAGAAACTGAGATATAAAAGCGGACTGTGACTACCTCTTCCTGAGGACAGCATGTTTCAATAATCTTAAGACACTTGGTAATGGCAATGGGGTTGAATTCAAAAGGGGGGTTGCTGGGGTGCCTGGGTGGTTCAATGGGTTAAAGCCTCTGCCTTCAGTTTGGGTCGTGATCTTAGGGTCCTGGAACTGAGCCCCGCTTCAGGCTCTCTGCTCAGTGGGGAGCCTGCTTCTGCCTCTCTCTCTGCCTGCCTCTTTGCCTACTTGTGATGGCTGCCTGTCAAATAAATAAACAAGTGATCTTTAAAAAAGGGGAGGGGTTGCTGATTCTGTCCATTCCTCTGGGGGTCTCTGTGCTCCCTTGAAGGGCCTAGCTCAAGCTGCTGGAGGCTGACTTCCTGGAATTGTTGCTTTAAGATCTGAAGCCTACCCAGCAGGCCAGTTTCCTTCCTCTATCCTCCTTTGCTAAACTTAACTTTGGTCTCCTTGAGTCTTCTAGCCTTTCCTCTGCTCAAAGATCTGCACAGAAGGCCCAGACGCCAGACAGCTCTTCATCCTCCCCATGCTACCCCTTTGCTCAGCCCGGCTTGTCCACGATGATGACCCACTTTCTGTCCCCACAGCAATGGCTCTCAAATTTTAGCGTGCAGACTCAGCTGGGAAGGTTGTTAAAAATACTAGCCACCTCAAAAACAAAAGTCACTGGCAGACTATGTATGGACCGGGGCCAAAGAACTGCATATTAAAAGAATCTCCCAGGGGTTTCTAACTGATATTGCAGGTCAGAAGACCACGCTCTAAGAAATAAGATGAGAAAGAGCCCATGTAAATGAAAAGTATAATTATGATTATCACAGTCTAGCAACTCAGCCACTTTGGGCCCTTAAAGTCGATGGTAAAGGAGACTGGTACTCCAGGAAAGGAAAAGTGAAATGTGCTCCCCATAGAACTTTCAGAAGAGAGGTGGAAGGGTCAGGGAGAGGCACAGGTTCCTGGGGACAGTATAGGAATATGGTAGGGGATGCAGCGATGTAAAACTCTGGATATTTAATACAGGAGTATCAAAGATAGAAATCAGTATGATTTATATACTGGGAGCTAACAAAAAAAAAATTATGAAGATGTGGTTTGGCCATAGGAAAGGAGTAACACCATTAGGAGTTTGAGAGTTTATGCTTGTCCCTTGAAGCACAAGAATAATTACATTAAACTGTTTTCTAGTTCATTACTCTGAGAGCACACTGCATCTACTGTGTAATGACAGCTAGATATCATACTTGTCTGGAATAGATAGTACACGAAAATCATGCCCTTTACCAAACCAGAAAATAATGCAAAAAATACAAATTCATGCCTTAAAAAATCACTAGAAAGCAGTCCAATATAAAGGCATTTCCTATAGGGTTCTTTTAAAACAGTGTGTTTTCAGTTTATAAAAATGCAAAAAAGCAACACAAGTTCCTCAACTATACTTACTTCAGTGCTGAGGGCTAAAAGATAATCAGAATTCTGAGGGCTATACATCATCTGAGTCAGAGGATGGAAAGGGAGATTGGTCTGAACAAAGTTCTTTGCAAAATCTGAGGATCTGAAGATTCTTCCTCCGTGACTTCCTCCAGACACCTCTGCTGTTAAAATCACCTGATAAAGAAGAAAAAAGTTCAGATTCAGAGTATAATACTATAAAAGCACAGAAGTTCTTACACCATTTTCACCAGATATCCGTTAAGAAATTTCCAAAAATTCAAAGAGTTATAAAAACAGATTATAGGTATACTACACTCAAGTATTAGTCTTATAACAAATATTATCCTAAATTGAAATAGTGCATCATAACTGTGAATTTAGCTTGCTCAGTTTGAGATTAGTTAGTTGCCCAAAGCTAAAATGTTGTTTTTTGGATTATACATTGTGATGCCAAACAGCTGCTACATAATTTTTTTTTTTAAGATTTTTTATTTATTTATTTGACAGAGAGAGATCACAAGTAGGCATAGAGGCAGGCAGAGAGAGAGAGAGGAGGAAGCAGGCTCCCTGCTGAGCAGAGAGCCCGATGCGGGACTCGATCCCAGGACCCTGAGATCATGACCTGAGCCGAAGGCAGCGGCTTAACCCACTGAGCCACCCAGGTGCCCCTGCTACATAATTTTAAAGATTTTTTTTTTAATTTATTTTACAGAGATCACAAATGGTCAGAGGCAGGCAGAGAGAAAGAGGGGGAAGCAGGCTCCCTGCGGAGCAGAGAGCCCGATGCGGGGCTCAATCCCAGGACCTTGAGATCATGACCTGAGCCGAAAGCAGAGGCTTAGCCACTGAGCCACCCAGCTGCCCCTGCTACATAATTTTAAAGAGTTTGGCTAGGATCTTGGATAGGGACCCCCCCTCCCAAAAAAGAACCTGTGTGCTGAATTCCATTCTTTGATGAACAGCACTAAATTATGTTTAATTTTAAAATGCACTAATGGGGCGCCTGGGTGGCTCAGTTGTTAGGTGTCTGCCTTTGGCTCAGGTCATGATCCCAGAGTCCTGGGATCAAGCCCTGCATTGGGCTTCCTGCTTGGCAGGAGGCCTGCTTCTCCCTCTCCCACTCTTCTGGCTTGTGTTCCCTCTTTTGTTATGTCTCTCACATAAATAAATATTTATATCAGATAAATATATGTGTCAGATAAATAAATAAAATCTTTAAATAAAAATAAATATTTATATCAGATAAATAAATAAAATCTTAAAAAAAAATAAAATGCACTAACAGCAAACTAAATATATTGCTATATACAACTGGACCATTCCAACATTATTATCTGACAACCCTATGTGTCGCACAAAGCACAGCTTCATATGTGTGTGAATGAGTCTCACCTTTCCAGAATTCTCAGGACCAATAGCCATGCCAAACTCAGTCCGAATGAAGGTGTTATTGATGAGATTTGTAATATCCTTAAAGTTCTTTCCATAGTCCTCACTGAGAGGAAGAAGAGCAAAACACATTTAGAATGCAGCAGTCAAGGACACTTTCGGGAGTCCTGCCTGGCTTCCATACATGATCCCTGCCCACTGCCTTGGCTGAGGCACTCACCACCCTCCCCTGAACAGTCACCTGCCTCAGGGGATGGATCCCATCTCTAGTTCTAGTGGTGGGCCTGATTAGTCTGAAGGACAGTCTTCCCCTTCACCAGTGAAGGGTCAGAAATGGGAGTGACCCAGGTAGACCCAGTAAGACAAAAGGGGGAAATTTGGGGTCTTTGAGGAAACATGTTTCTTTATCCTTAAGACAGCCACCTGACAAAATGATGTCTTCCTTTGCTGAGCGGTTCTCAGTCAATGCATTCTTGCCCGCCAGCCCCCACCACAACCGCAAACATTTGGCTTGTCAGGAGACGTTTATTATCACAACCCAGCGGTGAGATGCTACTGGCATCTAGTGGGTGAAGGCCAGGGGTGCTGCCACACATCCTACAATGCACAGGACAGTTTCACAACAAGAAAAAATTAGCTGACCCTAAATGTCAGTGACCCAAAGATTGGGAAACGCCAACCCTGTAATATGTGAATACAAAGCAAAAAACTGCTACAGACATTTTGGCAAAATGAGAGCACAACTTGAAAAATAAGCCAACAAAAGTGAACTGCTGAGGGAATTCTGGAATTCCAGAGAAGCAGAGCCCATGACATTGGACTGAACTAACACCAAAGCCCATCCTTCTTCTGTATTTAGTTATGAGCCATTAATTCCCTTATTATTTAAGCTAGTCTGGGTTGGGATGTCTGCTAAATGTAGCCAAAGGCCTCCAAACTAATCTAGTCATGCACAGCCCTAACGATAAAGCTGCAAGCTGCAAACGAAGGAGCAGGAGTCCTGAGGTCCCCCCACTCCCGGAGGCTGCCGTACCAGGCACCCATGTCCACAGTGTGCCTCGCACAAAACAGCTAAGGAAAACAAAGTTAATCTCATCTCTTGGGTTGCTAAAGCTTTTTCTAAAAGTTCATTCCAACAATATTTTTGAGAAGTATTCAGCTTTGTGTTTTGATTTTGCAAACTAAAAGCAAAAAAGTCAGTAGCTATCTATATCTGCTGGGTTTCATACTGTGTGCAGTCTGCTAAAACATGATAGAGAATGCGGCATCTCAGCAGTCGGGAGATCTAGACGTTCGTCGGTGAAGACGGCTGTGTGCGGCCAGTTAGTTGCCTGCTGATAAATGCAGTGTTCGCTGATAAATGCAGATAGGGTATATGGCTTCACAAATGGTAGTTCAGGTAGAAGCCTCCACAAATAAAGAATCACAGAACTGTGGAACACAGAATGAGAGAGATGCAAGGGACTGAGGAGAACATCTTGTCCAACTGCCTCACCTCACAGCTGAGGAGGTTCCCAAGGAGGCAAACTGTGAGAAGGCAACCAGTTAATTAAGGGCAAAACTGAAACTACAATGCAATTCTCTTAACTCTCAGCCCCATACTAGAGGCAACTTTGAATTATTTTATTTGTAAATAAAATTCTCTTACAACCTGTAGACTTCCACAATCTTGCCAGGGCTGATGTCCCCACAGTAAAGATGGGCTAAGAGGAAGTTGAGCCAGACAGGAAGGCAGCGTCTCCGAGTGTTCGTGGAGGTCCCTGACTGCATGCTAAAGCAAACCACACCTAAATTCAAGTTGTCTGAAAGACTCTTCCTCAACAAAACAGGGATTAGGCACCGTCCAACTGATTCTTTACTACCCTATCCTTGGCTTTGGAGTACAAAAAGTTTTCTTATCTTCCGGATAGCAGGTCACAGGGATTACGCATAAACAATTCCTCACTCCACGAGGTACAGATCCTTAGTCACTCAGACAACCGTCTAAAGGGGTTTGTAGTAGCTTGCTTATCACCAGCTTACAAATCTCCCCTCCTTTAGGACATCCCCAGTGAACCTCCACAAACCTGTTGGCAAGCCTGCTTGCTTTTTAAGAACTTGGCACAACAAATACAACCCTGCTCTTCAGAAAAAGAAAGCAACATGAGCATAACAAAAAATCATCTACAACTACACTACTTTAGTCACTGAAAAAAACAACTGGAGCACAATGGACTAGTATCAACAGGCTAGGATTTAATGCAGGGTTCTGCTGAGGCCATGCAAGGCCAAGGAATATATTTTAATATAACACTTTATTTTAAAGTAGCTTTACTGGGATGCCTGGGTGGCTCAGTTGGTTAAGCAGCAGCCTTCTGCTTGGCTCATGATCCCAGGGTCCTGGGATCGAGACCCACATTGGGCTACCTGCTCAGCAGAGAGCCTGCTTCTTCTCACTTTGCCTGCCTCTCTGCCTACTTGTGCGCCCTCTCTCTGTCAAATAAGTAAATAAAATATTTAAAAAATGATTTAAAAATAAAAAAAATAAAGTAGCTTTATTTGGGGGCACCTGGGTAGCTCAGCTGGTTAAGAGTCCAGCTCCTGGTTTCAGCTCAGGTCATGATCTCTGGGTCTTGGGATTGAGCCCTGCGTCAGGCTCCATGCTCTGCACCTGCTTGAGATTCCTTCCCCTTCCCTATCCCTCTCCCTTTGCTCCTGCCCCTGCTTGGGTGCTCTCTTGCTAAAATAAATAAATAAAATCTTAAAAAATAATAAAGTAGCTTTATTTTCTATCAGTACACAACATACATCATGAAGAGGAAACCAAAGCAACATCTTGAAAAATATATCTACTTTTCAAAATCCAGAGGATAATTAATAGTGTCATAAACAGCAGTCAAACGATAAGTAAATCCTGTGAAACCATCTGCTTTAGAAACAAGTCTTTTGAATAGAAAATAACCAATTTCTGGTTGCCAAAAATAAATGATCACTTACGCATATATCTGTGCTGTAAACACGCATAAGAATATGTACATATTTGCAGCTGAAGTGTTAAAATACAAATATTTTCAGAATAGAACCCAATACCTTCAAAGAACAAGAAAGATCTAGACATTATTAAAATAAATGAAAAAAGAAGTAATCATCGTATAGGACTTCAAGTAAGACAAAATCAAAATTCCTAGTAGAAGGAAGCACTCAAAGGGTTTTTTCCCACAAGACTCATATTGACACTCAACCCAAATGTCAATACTCAAAAATTACATCCTTGTTTTTGAGGACTTTTCATTTATAATCTATTGGAACTTGTAACACCAGGTATCTGAACCACAGACATTTAACGGAAAGTAACAGTATGAGAGTTCTACAATATCTCAGATAATTTTACATCAAACAAGCATTTGGGGCACCTGGGTGGCTCACTCGCTTAAGCATATGACTCTTAATTCAGCTCAGGTCATGATCCACCCTGAGCATGAAGCCTGCCTAAGATTCTCCTCCCTCCCCCATCCCCCTACCTCATGTGCGCACAACACGTGTGTGCGCGCGTGTACGTGCATGCACTCTCTCTCTTAAAACACACAAACAAGCAAACAAACACCCACATACAAGCATAGATATCCTTGTTTTGTTGGCTTTTAGGCCTAAACATTTCTGTTTCTTTATTTTTGCCATGATTAAGTTGCTATAAATTGCAACATAAAAGCAACAAGGATGACAACAAACTTAAAAAAAAACAACCTACTGTTTTCTAGTTTTCACTGATCAGGAAGCTTACACAGTAGATCCTTACTGTTCCTAGGTTTCTATTTAAAAATTTGACTGCACACTCAAACGTATTTGTAACCCTTGCTCCTGACACTTTTGTAGTCATTAGCAGGCATGCACAGAGTGAGGAACACAGAGTGAGTAACCCAGCATGCATATTCCCAGCTGGGGTCCGAGAAGAGGACCCTCGGCCTTCTTCTGTCAGCTTTTACACTGTCAATAAGTGTATTCTTCACACTCTATTTAGTGCCATGCATTTTGCACTTGTGTTTTTTCTTGGTGATTCTGCTATTTCTAATAGCACCCAAGCACAGTGTTGGAGGGCTAGTGTTCCTCAGCACAAGAAGGCTTTGATGTGCCTTATGGAGAAAATAAGGTTAGAAAAGTTAGAAAAAGCATCCTCTCGGCATGAGTTGGAAACGACCTCAACATTAATGAATCAATAATACACATTAAATAAGGTGTCTTCTTTCAACAGAAATGTACATAAAACAAGATCATGTACTGATCAATGAACAAAAATGAATGGTGTGATGGAGCACCTGGGCTGGCTCAGTAGGTTAAGCCACTGTCTTCAGCTCAGGGTCCTGGGATCAAGCCCCGCATGGGGCTCTCTGCTCAATAGGGAGTCTGCTTCTCCCTATCTCTGCCTACTTGTGATCTCTGTCTGTCAAATAAAGAAATAAAATCTTTAAAAAAAAAAAAAAGAATGGTATGAGCAGAGGTTTGTGGGAGCTGAAATCTTTCTTTCCTCTAGGAGCAATGGTTTCGTACCTCCCAATTCAGGATACATGGGAACTCTGCAGAACAATGACAACCAGCGGTACTGAGACTTCCAGTTAAAAGATCAACAGGGAGAATGTAGCTTATTAAAATGTGGCAACAAAACAGCAGACCTGAAATCACAGACTGGCCAGTAAAATGGGCAGAATTTGAATTCACATTAAGCTGAACTCCCAATACTTTAGTCTTTCTCTCTCTCTCTTTTTTTTTTTTACCCCAACTGTCTAATGTTACCTTATGTCTTTTTAATATTTTATTGTTTTATGCTTACTGAAAAAAGGATGCATGTGTTTTGGAGAAATTTTGAAAACCACAAGTGGGAAAATAAAGGAGGTAAGATATTGTGAGTAATCAGAAGAAACATGAGTATGTACCCGGTGTCCCTATTTGGCTTTGGTTGACAAGGCAATTCTAACATGTATTTTCATGGGAATATTTCCTAAATGATGAAAACCACCTAGTTTCATGATTTTTATATGCTCTAAGTTCATAAAAGTGAAGCTGTAGTAAAAAGACATCATACATTTTAATAAACTTTTTCTTTAAGAAAAAAAAAAAGCAGGGGCGCCTGGGTGGCTCAGAGAGTTAACCCTTTGCCTTCGGCTCAGGTTGTGATCTCAGGGTCCTGGGATGGAGCCCCATATCGGGCTCTCTGCCCAGCAGGGAGCCTGCTTCCTCCTCTCTCTCTGCCTGCCTTTCTGGCTACTAGTGATCTCTCTCTGTCAAATAAATAAATAAAAATCTTTAAAAAAAAAAAAAAAGAAAAGAAGCAATAAAATATATTTTGTAATGAAATTTAAGTTAAAATTTTAACTAAATATGCAGTCATTATTAATAATCTACTGCAGTGAAAACTGGACCAAGCATATCATTAAAAAGGCTGTCATACAAGATGTCCTGGAGAAGCCAGTTTAGTGCACTTTGCTTCAATATCTGTTGATATCTTCACATTAACCTTTTTCTTTCTTTTTTTTTTTTTTTTACCTCAAGTAAGATCCTTAAAAATTTACAGTGACTACGGAATAAAATTTAATGTGAAATTTAATTACCTCAAGATGCCCTTACTCATTTCCAAAGGTTGAACAACTCTCAATAGCAAATAAAATCACAAATAAAATAGCAGCCGTTTTATTTTTTTAACATCTACTTATTTATTGGGAGGAGGGGCAGCAGGAGAGAGAGAAAATCTCAAGCAGATGGCAGAGCCTAAGATGGGGCTGGAGCCCGAGGAGCCCGAGGCGGAGCTCCATCTTACATTCCTGAGATCAGGACCTGTGCCAAAATCAAGAGTTGGACACTTAACCGACTGTGCTACCCAACTGCCCCAAAACAGCAGCAGTTTCGTGGTGTGTACAGAATTTTGATGTAGAGTAATGCTAACATGTGTTTCATTAAGTTGATCTTACAGTGAAAAGTTAGACTCAAGAGGCCCACAAACAAAAGCATGGAAAACATCTTTCAGTTGCCAAACACCAAATTATCATCTTAATCACAGGTACAGTTTATTTCCTTTTTAACTTCACATTTGAAAGAGGCACGTGTACTTTACAATCTATTGTGTAAATTATTCCGTAACAGAGGATCAAAATTTAAGCTATTCAAATATAACTCCTTTAAATTGAAGATATTAATATATTAATTTTACCTAATCAGCAATGCCTAAGGAGGTTATTTATTATTTCCCCCATCTTCCCACAATTCTTTTTTATAACCTAAAGATCAAAGTATATATTTCCCGGGGTGCCTGGGTGGCTCAGTGGGTTAAAGCCTCTGCCTTCAGCTCAGGTCATGATCCCAGGGTCCTGGGATCGAGCCCCGCATCGGGCTCTCTGCTTGGCAGGGAGCCTGCTTCCTCCTCTCTCTCTCTCTGTCTGCCTCTCTGCCTACTTGTGATCTCTGTCTGTCAAATAAATAAATAAAATCTTAAAAAAACCCCAAAAACACAAAGTATATATTTCCCTCTAACACAGCATAGGTGACAGGCACAACTTCCTTCTATCCTGTGAGCCTCTGGGCCATAAGACTCAGAGCAAGTGGCACATGACCAAGTGCTGTCTATTTGATTCTCAAATGAACATTTGACCACATAAGATTTAGTACAGAAAGATAATCAGGTAAATAATATGATCATGAGAGATGTGAAAACCAGAAGAGACTTCGGAAAGAATTCAACAGGCTTTTGTTTTTTCTCTTGGGCAACCGTGGCCTGTTTAGGACTCCTCTTAATCAACCTGCCCCCTCCCCTCTGAGCAACACGTGCCCCTCGGCTGGCCTGCCTGCCCAAAAACGGGACAACAGGACAACAGGTGTCCCTTCCTAGAGGCCAGGCCAGGGGAGAAGCAACGAAGCCTATTTACAGTTTCCACCTAAACTCTGGAAAAGGTCTCACTTCACAGCAGGGAGGAAAGAATTAATATTCAAAATGACCTTGGCAAAAACAAAAAAACACCCAAACAAGAACCCTGCTGTGGGACAGGAAGCAGCAGAAGCTCAGTCACAGGACACTACTGGAGAAACAAACAGGGTCGCTCTCTAGTCAAGTGTGTGTTAGGGGTTTTTCACAAGACTAGGCAAATATAGGATGGGAAGGGCTGAGTCAGATGCTGGTTGGTATTTTAACAGTAACACTTACTGATACTGCTTTTGTTTTTTACTTTTTCTTTTTCTTTTGTTTTCTTTTTTTTTTTTCTTCTGGCTGTCTTTAAAGTAAGCACAGAATTGAAAAATAAAAGGATGGGTAAAAGAGTCATGAAAACACATTTCACGCCCCCTAGGTATGACTCAGGAACCTGTCAGGTCCAGTTCTAGACACACACTTCAAGAGCAGTGTAAAGAAAAAAAAAGGGAATTCAGAAGGCAAGCAAGAAAGTGGCTAACGCAAGAGGTATAGAAGACAGTTCAATCTGGTGAGGGAAGAGTTTAGTAAACAGCCTTCACAACAGGTAGGGAATCCACTGGAGAGGACGTTTTTATTTGCTACTAAAAATGAATTGGAAATCAGCAACTTCTTTGATGTAAATGTGTGGTATTTACCACAGCAGCATTAGTAATACTGAAAACATCAGCTACAATCTGTGTCCACAATGATAGTGATTAAATAAGTTCTGTTGATCTAACAAAAATGGTAAATTATTAGCAGAGGGGATATGAAAAATGCCACAGTATGAGCAGCACTCACCAAGCGGAATGGACATAGGTTAACATCAGGGGTTAGTAATACTTGCATACTGGCAGGGGCAAGGGTGTGAGCGTTGTATAAGCCACAGAAGCATCTGGGGGCAGGCAATCACTCTTTACCAGCTGGCACCAAAGGCTCTCAGATTCATTGTAATAACTGGTAGGGCAGTGCCAGCACAGGCTGGCTACAAGCCATCCCCGGCTGTTGGCACGACAGCGGCTAACCCCACTTCGTTCTTATTCCACACCAGCCAATGCAAAGCACAATGTGCAGAGGCTCTGCAGTGGCCATTATTACCACCTTTCTTTTACAGATGACAAAAAACTTTGGACTTGTTTGAGTTCATTCTGCTTACAAATGACAGTGCTGAGATTCAGTCCCCAGGCCTGTTTGCCAACACAGTCTGGCAATTTTACCCTGGACCACGCTGTTTCCTAAGACTATGTATGTAGTCATATGAATAATATGAAAGGGAAAAATCAAGATAATAAAGTGTAAAAATATTAAGATCACACTTTACTTTTTAGGTTGAATTTTTTCTTTTTTTTTAAAATTTCCAAATGTTTTATAACATGGTTGTTTTCTATAAGAAAATATTTTATGAGAGCCAGGTTTTTTAAATACTGGTAAGAGTTACTGAAGTTACAACCTAAAAAAATTTTTTTCCCTCCCCAAACAGGATACCTTTCATCTGTCCGAAATGCTTCAACTACTGTTCTATCTGAATAAACAAAATCACCTATAAATCATAGCCCTTTCCAGTACTGGGATTCTACAATGCATTGTCAATCTTTATCAAACAAATAAAAAATACTATAAGCCTGAAAATTATACAGAGGCAAAGGTATTCATTCACTCAATTAGTATGTACTGCTTGCCTGCTATGAGTCAGTTGTTTGGCTAGTTGGTGGAGAACCCCAAGTTAGTCAAGAACCCTGCTTTAATGGATTTCAAGATGGCAATTCCTTCTTGGTCAATTTTTAAGCCAACATCACTATGCTGAAGGGCAGAGAGCACTGGCTCCAGGCTCAGCAGCAGCAGCCAGTGATCACGCCTACCAGGGAAGGAAAGTTGGGCTGATCCATCATCTCAGAGCTTCAACATGGGTTCACCTCCTCCCGGACCAAAACCAATAGTCAAAGAAGGAACCCTGAGAGAGTACAATGGCCCTTGGGAGATCCCTTGGCCCTGGGAGGCGTTTCTATGTCATCTGCTGGGATGTCATCTTTCTTTAAAGTCCCTTGGGGGGAAAATGGGATAGACACAAATGACAGAGAAGACAATCAGCAATTTCTGAGAGTAAGTTGGTCTTGAATCTTATAATTAAGGGAAAGAACCCACTATTTAACCAAGCTGTACCTTTGAGAAGACAACTCTAAAACTTTGTGAACGTCACAATATAGATTATAGTTCCTGAACACATACTGCCCCCATCATTACCAATGTGAATACTGTGACACACATGGGTTAGGTCAGAACTCCCTCTGATCTGGAAACTCCCTCTGATCTGGAAATCTGTTTAGGGCTCAAAATACATATCCATTTTATTGTAAGAAAAATTACATTCACCTGAAAGGTATAGGAAGGACTCTTTCAAGGATATAAAAACCACTTTGTGTTATTTCAGAGATATAAAAAAAACTCATAATAAATGGAAAGATGGTTAAATTCTATGATACCTTCGCACAAATAAATACCCATTTAAATGAAGAGATACAGGCTGCTATGAACTCTTCCTTTGTCTTCCTTTATTGTTTTGCCACTCAGTGAGGTCAGCCTGCCTAAACTCCTTGGAACTAGATCCCTTTTCATACTTCGTCAGGTTGCTAAGCAGATACGCAGTATGCTGAGTGTGACAGTATGATGAAAACTTAAGATAGCTAGAAAATCCTTTAAATCAACTTTTAAACTCCATCATGTCTATATCGTAGGGAACTTACATTCACAATGTGTTACTCAGCCAATGCCCCAGCCACACGTTATGCATCTCACCTTCGATATAGCTTGGACTGTCCAAAAGTCATAATTACCAGTGGTACATGGAAGGTAGTCAAGACCAGAATGATCTGGGGAAGACACAAAAGCATGCAGTCAATAAGAAAGATCATCCAATTACATGCTTGCATGTGATGGGATTAAATCAACAAGTAATAGATTGCCAGAGTCCTGCCCTATGGTAGCCTATACTGTAGTATCAGAAAACCCAGAAGGACCACATTCATAGGGCTCACAATGACTCAAAATCTCAACTCATTTTGTTCAAATGGTCCTATCACATACACTTCAAGTAGTGAGGCAGAGATAATCAACCTCACACTATGATAAAGGAAAGGTGAATCTCTATTATTGTAAGATATTCTCAGGCAAAGATCATCTCTCTTTCTGCTCACAGAGGCTAGAATAGTATGAGTGTTCTTAGAGAAGTCACTATATCATATATATTTGTCCATTTCTTCCTCTCCTTGCCGTTAGTTCTCTGTGAAATTTATTTTTCAAATAAGTATTTTTCTAGAAAGAAATATTCATGAGGAAAAGACTCTGATAGTAGATTAATACAAGAGGCTATGGAGTCTCAAATAGCCACATAACAAGAAGCCTTAAAGATACATGCCATCTTAGATAAATGGTTAAATCACAGAAATTGGTGCACTACTCAAATTTTAGAAGAAACTGAGACATGGTTAAAAATTAATTAAAATAAGAAATGTATAACTTGCTTTTCAACATCAAAATTCTATTTCTTTTGATTCCTGATGCCACTGTCACGGGCCTCAGTGCTATGATAAATACATTACCAGAATACCAGAGGGTATGAGCTATGGCCCCTGCCCTTGTTCAGACAGAAGAACACAGAGCCGGGCAATGCCATACCCTGACTCAAGACCTACAGCCACCCTCAGCACAGCTTCCTGCTGGGGGACTGTCTATATGGGGATACAGAGGGATGAGGAGCTGAAGGACTCTACTTCCATGATGCCAGTCCTCGCACGGGCTCCTCCGTGGTAGGGGAAGAGTCAACAGAAGGAGCTGAACAACCGTGAGCCCATGGGCGCCACAGTCCTTCAACACTAACTGTGGGAAAGGACACGGAACAATACAGTTTGGAGGAAAAATGCCAAGATGTGCAATGTGCAGTTTTCTGCTGCTACACAGGGGTTTTCCCAAGTATTATGAGGCTCCTGGCTGAGCACATGGCACTCTCCTTCCTCTTTCTTCTTCTTGCTCATCTTGATGCCAAGCAGCTATCAAAAACTAAAAAAGGTGTCTGTCTTCCTACTATGGAAGGCAGTCACTAGATGTTCCCAGTTCTAAAGCAAAACCAAACCAATCACAGCTTCCTGAAAATCTGTACTGCAAACATGCCTGCAATGGAGGTTGGAGACCATTTCAAAAAGTAACAACATCCAGTGTTTAAACTCCTAAAATCCCTGTCTTCTTCTTGCTACACTGAATTAACAGACTGAAAATACTACTTACCCCAGTGCCATCGCCAACCCAGGACAAGGATACTGAGACACTGAGATCATCAAACACATGCTATAAGGAAAAAAAAAAATTATTTAGAAATGACATCTGTCTTTCGATCTCTGGCTTCCTTAAATAATTCAGAACACTATTACTTCCAAAGTAATTAAGCTGATAATCATAAGGGAGTATGAATTCCCAGAAAAATGTAGGAAAGCTGGGATTGAACTACTTAACCCAAATTACAAATAACTTGGACATTTTTTTTTTAACTTGGACATTTTAATTCTCTCTCATATAAAGTAAGCCAAGCAGATGAGTTTTCTTACTGCACCAGATGGGGAGATGGAATAATCGAATTTCTTTCTCCAACAGGACTAAATATAAAGATATAGAAAGTATTCTTAGGATGCTTTAAACTAAGAGATCACAGCCCACATTGACAGATATAATTGTAACCCAATCGGCATAATTTAAATTTTTCTAGGCAGCCTTCACAGTATAGTTGAGTAGTTAATAGATGGATTCCTTTTGCTCCAAGGCTAACTCACTCACTCAAAATGACAAGGGACAGAAGCAAGAGCCAATGCCCTGTTTCACCTTTAAATAGTGAAGATGGGGACACGTGAGTGGCTCAGTTCATTAAGTGTGTGACTCTTAACTTCAGCTCAGGTCATGAACTCAGGATTGTGAGATCGATTCCCGTGTCAGGTTCTGTGCTCAGTGTGGAGTCCGCTTGAGATTCTCTCTCTCCCGCTGCCCCTCCTCCTGCTCTCTCTCTAAAATAAATAAAATAAATCTTTAAGGGGCGCCTGGGTGGCTCAGTGGGTTGAGCCTCTGCCTTCAGCTCGGGTCGTGATCTCGGGGTCCTGGCATCGAGCTCCGCATTGGGCTCTCTGCTCAGTGGGGAGTCTGCTTCCCTCTATCTCTGCCTGCCTCTCTGCCTACTTGTGATGTCTGTCTGTCAAATAAATAAATGAATAAATAAATAAAACCTTTTAAAAAATCTTTAAAAATAAGTAAATAAATAGTGGTGATAATGATGAATTAAGATAGAAGAAGTCTTGGCAGTTGTGGTAAGAGTTAGGAAAAAGAGGGGCGCCTGGGTGGCTCAGTGGGTTAAGCCTCTGCCTTCCGCTCAGGTCATGATCTCAGGGTCCTGGGACTGAGCCCTGCTTTGGGCTCTCTGCTCAGCGGGGAGCCTGCTTCCTCCTCTCTCTCTGCCTGCCTCTCTGCCTACTTGTGATCTCTGTCAAATAAATAAATAAAATCTTTAAAAAAAAAAAAAAAGAGTTAGGAAAAAGAAAAGGGAAAGCTGGTATATTATAACCAAGATACCAGAAGCATGTTGGAATGTAGTTATAATAATCATCACGGATCCTTTAGGGTTTTGGTTTTCAAATACTTTCTCTATTTATAAAATAATACATATCCATTATAGAAAATGTGGGCAATAATAGGGAGGTATAATAAAGAAAATATAAATTATTTATAATCCTATCACACAGATATTCAAGGCTAATATTATGGGTATAATCTTCTAGTGTATCACTTTTAAAATTAAATTAAATTAAGATTTTTATATTATTTTATTATTTTTTTAAATTTAAATTCAATTATCTAACACACAGTACATCATTAGATTTTGGTGTAGTGCTCAATGATTCATTAGTTGCATATAACACCCAGTGCTCATCACATCACATGCCTTCCTTACTGCCCACCACCCAGGTACCCCCCCACCCTCCCATCATTTCTTTAACTGATAAAGAATTCCAAAAAGGCAATACACTGGCACTTGGTAAAAATTTCCAACCATGCACAAACGTATATAGTCGATCCTTGAGCAATGTGGGAGAAGGGGGTGCTGACCCCCAGCATGGTCAAGAGCCATATATAATTTTTGAGTCCCTCAACACTTAAATACTAATAGGCTACTGCTGACTGGAAACCTTACCAATATCTCCAATAGAAGATTAACACATTTTTTTTTACATTATATCTACTATATGCTGTATTCTTGCAAAAAAGTTAGAGAAAATAAAATGTTATAAAGAAAATCATAAAGAAGAGAGAATAATTTACAGAACTGCACTGTATTTATCAAACACCAACAAACCACATGTAAGTGGATCCGTGCCCTTCAAACTCATGTTGTCCACAGGTCAAATGCATAATAAAAAGTGAAGAGCTTTCCTCTTCTCCACCTTGTGCCCCACCACCTCAAGCCCCACTCCCCTGAGCAGTTAACAGTTTAGTATATACTCCTGCTAAATGTTGACAATTATGCTTTTCACTTACAAAGACTTCTTACATCTTACTAAGTTCTTTAACGTTAAGTGCGCCCTGACTTTCCAAGGATGAGCGGTTCCTTAGAAGCAGAGGCTGTAACTATACTTCTTGGTATTCTCTGGGCCTGACTTGATACTTAACACCCTAAATAAGTGTCTGTTGAAAATGATTATACATCCTTCCCAAACCACAAACTCAGTCTCAAAATAGAACATGTCTATAAATGGTGGGATGCCAGCCACTTGGTCACTCAAGCAACTACCCCAACAGAGAAGTCTGAAGAAATACAACTCAAAAACACTAACTGTTCTGCTCATCTTCTCATTTTCGTTCATGGTCCTCCTGAACGGGTTTCTGAATTCACCTACACTATTTGCCCCCTGGACAGTGAGTACCTTTGAGTTCAGCAGAAGCTCTTGTACGATCTCTGAAAACGGTACAATCAGTGCCTCATGGAAGGCTTACTTGTTAAATGCCGGTTAACTCTCAAACATTCAGGCAGAGCTTCTCACAGCCTCTGCAGGACAGAAAGGCCATTCATACATGTAAGCTGGCTAAGCATCTGAGAAAAAGTAGGGCTGCTAGAGACATCTGGAACCAGCAGCTTAAAAACTGACACAGCAATGGGTCTTGTAAGATACTCCACACAGAGCAAGATGGCCTGTTCTCTTGCATGAGGATATAGTGTCTGAAATTACATCAATGAGCTCCTTGAGGAGTAGGAATACCCAGAGCTACCACAGGCACCAGAGAGACCACATGGGTTCACAGTCGTTTAAACACAGACTATATTTCCAAGGAAGGCTCTGGTCATCACAACTGACTATGATAAAAGACAAATTCCATCACAGCAGTCCTGGCAATCTTGATCAGGCCACAATGTAGTTAGTCTTGAGCCAATCAGGATCTGCAACTTTTACAAAGCTCTATACACTGCACCCCGTCAGCGCACACTGGCATTACTCACATTTTCCTGTCACCCAGTCACAGAAGGAGGAGGGTCATTAGATATCACTAGCGACACCCAGCTTCACCTGAACAACTCAAAGGATAGCTGCCCTCATTTATCATCCAAACAGTGCCTCTGGAAATGTAGGCCAGATTTATTAACTATAATTGGGGTCTTCTGCTACCTTTAACTCTTCCTCCCTTTCCTTCCCAATAACTCAGATTACACTGGGTGTTCTTTGACAGCAGGCACTGTGATGTGGTGTCACCCATTAGGCCTAGCACAAGGTCTCATATGTATTCAGGGCTCTGCAAATATCTCTGTACAAGTCTATTTGCAACCCCCAGCTACCAGCGTTATCAATCTGTGTGTAATCCTCCTTTTAGCATGGTTACCACCATTTCAGTAAATAATGGCTGAAAAAACCCATCTGTCTATGACAAATGCAACTAACGTTTTATACTCCAGTCTTTAACATTCTTTTTTTTTTTTTTTAAAGATTTTATTTATTTACTTGACAGAGAGAGATCACAAGTAGGCATAGAGGCAGGCAGAGAGAGAGAGAGGAGGAAGCAGGCTCCCTGCTGAGCAGAGTGCTCGATGCGGGACTCGATCCCAGGACCCTGAGATCATGACCTGAGCTGAAGGCAGCGGCTTAACCCACTGAGCCACCCAGGCGCCCCAGTCTTTAACATTCTTATACTACTGAAAGTAAAAGAGAAAAATGAAATCAGATCTAACAACAGACCAAACCTCAGGTGGAAAGAAAAGGTCATATGGAAAGAAAAATTAACCCTCATCTAAATGCTACTCTGGACTTGCCTTAAAAAGCTAAGAAAGAAAGAAAGAAAGAGAGAGAAAGGAAGAGAAAAAGAAAGAACCCAACCAAGAACAGAAAGGACCAATCCACTGCCAAGGAACCTAACTATGCCCAGACCAAAGTTCAAGATATTTATAGGAATATAAAAATATCTAGCAATCGAGAAGATAAAATTCACAATGTCCAACGTTCAATCAAAAAAAATAGGCATGCAAAGAAGCAAGAAAACGGGAACCATAATGAGGAGAAAAATCAATCAAACTGACCCAGAAATAACACAGATAATAGAACTAATAGACAAGGACATGAAGACAGCTGTAATTATACTCCACAGGTTTAAGAAATTAGAGAGTAGACTGAGCATGCTAAATAAAGGCATAGAAGATATGAAACAGACTCAAACTGGACTTCTAGAGATGGGAATTACAAAACCTGGGATGAAAATTACATGGGACAGCATTAACAGGAGAGGAGGCACTGCAGAAAGGAACATTTAAAAAAATATATATTTTATTTATTTATTTGACATAGAGAGAGAGAGAGAGAGAGAGAGAGATCCCAAGTAGACAGAGTGTCAGGCAGAGAGAGAAGGGGGAAGCAGGCTCCCTGCCAAGCAGAGAGCCCCATGCAGGGCTCGATCCCAGGACCCTGAGATCATGACCTGAGCCGAAGGCAGAGGTTTAACCCACTGAGCCACCCAGGTGCCCCAGAAAGGGACATTTTAATAGACTCGAAGCTATACCCATAGAAACTATCCAAGTGAGACACAGTGAAAAAAGACAGGAAAAATGAACAGGGCATCACTGAGCTATAGAGCTTCAAGTCACCTAATATATACTTAATAGGAGTTCCTGGAAAATTGGGGGGTAGGGTGGGAACAGAAAGAGAAAACAAAAAAAAAAAAAAAAAGGAAAGAAATACGAGCCCAAAGTTTCCCAGATTTAATTAAAAGTATAAACCCAGAGAGCCAAGAAGCTCACAAATCCCAAGCTTAAGGAGCACAATGAAAACTACACAAAAGCACATCATATTCAAAATGTTTAAAACCAGTGATAAAAATCTTAAAAGCACCCAGAAGAAAAAAATGACATTACATACAGAAGAACAAAGAATTATTGGAGACTTCTCCTTATTCATAGTGTGAACTAGTGAGTGGATCAGGATTTTTAAAGAACTGGGGGAAAACTGTAAAGATAAAATTCTATACCCAGTGAAAATAGTTTTAAATGCATGCTTTAGAAAAGAAAGGTTCTGGTTCTTCTGAACTTGTTCGTTGCCCCTCACTATTATATGGTGGATGTTCCTTTCTGACAGCCTCAAGGGAGGGACTACACCAGTGCAAAAGATCTGGAAGGCAACTGAAATCCCGACTTTCCGTGTAAAACCAACCATTCCAGTTCCTCATGATCACAGCTCACGTGATCTCCTCCTAGGTATTACTCTCACAACATGTATGGATGTTGCTGATACTATAACTATTTACACACCTGGCTACCTCTCAGATTACACTGGGTGTTCTTCGACGGCAGACACTGTGATGTGGTGTCACCCATCAGGCCTAGCACAAGGTCTTATATGTATTCAGAGCGCCGCGAATATCTCCATACAAGTCTATTCGCAACCCCCTGCTATCAGCGTTATCAATCTGTGTGTAATCCTCCTTCCAGCGTGGTTACCACCATTTCAGTAAATAATGGCCCTTTCTGCCAGCTGGAACACTGTTAACACTAAGACGTGTTCCAGGGTGCTCATACACATACCAGTGACCTCACTCCTCTCCTTCCCACTACAATTACCGTCAACTCCATAAGGCCCAAACTGGTAAGGTGTCCTGCATGCATCATATTGTCTGGAGACACTGGTGGGGGGGCAGACCATACAGAAGAGAAATGCACACATCTGAGTTCGAAGAAACAGGGGTCTGCATACTGAGATTTAAGCAGGGTTTCCAGAGGTGGGAATAGCCACAAGCAACAGCAAGGTTGATGGGAGGAGGTTGTTGTGCAGGTAAAACAAACATGAAGATACATGCAACCCTTCTGAAAAATGTCAAAGGAGAACACAAATAACATATTAATGTCACCCACCAGTCAAGTGCTGAGTATACAGTAGACACTATTAAGCACTTGTTCAAATGACTAAAAATTTTAAGATTAGGATAGACAAGCCATGGTAGGAATAGAAGAAAAATAAAAATACAGTAAAGGAAATGTGTTCGAGAAGAAAAGTACTTCTGCTTGAATGCCCACAGAAAACAGAGATGAGGCCACAGGATCACTTATGCAAATAGGCATGGTTTCCAATGGTACATACAGCTGAACATAATCAACCAGTAAGTTATGGTTCAATTGTTCTAATCAAGGTAAATTAAGATGAATAAAAGAAATATGAGCAGAGGACAAGGCTATGTGGCTAGAAAGAACTGAAAGGCAGAATAATCCCTTTTAAAAGGAGAAAACCCCAGACCTTCAGCACGATATTACCAATGAATAGCCTACAATACTAAAATACTGAACATATAAAAACACATAGCTATGTAGGAGTTGAGGAGTCCAGGCAACAGAAGGTATAGGGGATGCCTACCGCAAGCAGTGTTACAAAAGTGATGTTCTGTGCTAGCTGTAGAGATGACAGTGGAAATGGAGAAGGTGGGGAGAGCTGAAGCACATTTTATTTCTGGAAAACAATAGCAGTGTTGCTCCAATGTATTATGCCTAAGAGGTAGATTATTTAGCACAAAGAGAAAATGATCTGGCCACTTCATATTGCTAAGCAGTCAACCAAATGTACAATGCAGAAGCAGGCCAAAATCAAGGGAAACCATGTAAATATGCTATTTATGTGAAGATCAATCCAAAAGCCAGTACCCAGAAGGCCCACGGAGTAGATACAGTAATTCTGATTACTTAATCATACTCTATGGTAGGAAGTTCAGAAACCAAGCAGTTTAAGACTAGCTATGTAAAAATGTCAGCTTGATTCAATCAGGAGCAGATGAGCATGAAACTTGTCACTTCTAGAGAGAGATTTATTAATCTCCTAGCACAGTTACTGGCACAAGAATAGACAAGACAGATCAATGGAACAAAACAAAGCCCAAGCCTGGGTAAGGCTTCTTTTAGAGTGTATGACCAAGTTAGCATTTCAAGTTAGGGATTGAAGTGTTAGAAAAACTAGCTATATGGAAAAAATAAGCTGGATCCCTAAGACCTTTCTTATCCCCACTCACAAATAAATTCCATACAGAGCAAAGATTTAAATACAGAAAGTCAAATCTTGAAAATCCTAGAAGTATGAGTGACTATTTTTATAATCTTAAAATGAGAAGACCATCTCAAAAAATGATGCAAAAACTGGACCCATAACATACTACAGGAATTACTTGGACTGCATAAAAAAAAATTTAATGGCAAAACACCAAAAAATTTAATGGCAAAACACGAGTTGAAAAAAATGAAAAAATTATTTGCAACAAGACAAAGGGTCACTATAAAAAAGAGTTGTCAAGTCAAAAAGAAAAGGACAAAGACCTCCAAATAGGCAAAAGACACAAATAAGCAATTCACAAAGGATAAGGAAATGACTAATAACATGGGAAAGGCTATTCAATTTCACTAGTAATCCCAAGGAAATCACAGACAAATAATGTAATGACATTTCCAACTTCCAGAAAAGCCTGACAGCACGTATCCAGTAAGGACACAGAGCCCGGGCACCTATGTGCACTGTGGGTGGGAGCGTCTCAACAGTGATGTGAATCAGAACTGAAAATGTCCACACCATATGACCCAGCAATCCCACCCTTAGGAATTTATCACAGTGGGATAATTACACATCTTGACAAAGGATGTTCGTACCTGGATGAGGCTAGCAGCTACTGAGCACATCCTTTAGGCCAGCTACTGCGTGAAAGCACCTTAACACATCCTCATTTCATCCATGTAAAAACACCATAAGATATCACTCTCTCTGTATATTCTAGGTGAAGGATTAAAGCTTTGTTACATATGCTATAACAGGCAACAAAGCAGACTGGGTGCTGCTGGAGATGTTCCAGCATCTGACACTGGAGGACATTCCCAACGTGCTTCCTAAAAAGCAAGTCACAGAATAGTGTGTAAAATCCTGTGTGGGTCCTTATGGTTAAAAGTTACCTGGAGGGAGGTCCTTCAGAAAATCAACAGCAACTGCCTCTAAATGGTAGAATTCATGGGGATACTTTTCCTTCTTTATAGTTTTTCTGGACTGCCTGAATTACTCCCCACCCCACCTCCACTAGCAGGAATCATGCTTAAAAATAAAACTATAGAAGTTATTTTTATTTTGAAAAAAGGATATATAAAAGGATGGTATTAAAGTATACACAGATGATGTCAGTTTCTTCTATTATACTTCTATTATACTGGCTAACAGGATGCAACAGAAGGTTACAGGACGGGTTAGAAAGCCCATGCCTCGAAGCCACACTAATGTCGGTGGTCTCGATTTAAGGCAGACCTCCTAATACCATATCCCAACGTCAATATTCACCAATACACTCACAGTCTTCCGTACATCACCTGTTGAACAGTGATTTCTAATATCCCAGATGGCACTGACAGCCATTTGCTGCCCCCAGTAGGGAAGCTCTGGGCAGCAGGAAATCTTTGGCTGGCATTTATAACCAAATTGGTTTTCAGGGACTCATTATGTTTGGGAGTAGGGGACAGCTTGTACTACCTTCTCTGAAATACATCCACCTTGACAGCTGATGGTAAGATTTATCCATGCATTTACTGCCTACCATTTTAAAGTCTGAGGTCCACACATTTAAGAGACCATGAATGAACACTAATGTCCATTTCTGGGGACCCATGGCCAATTGCTAGCTCCATCTGGAAAAAGAGAAAGGCCACAAAACACAACATGCTTCGTGGGAATAACTTTGTCTTCACATCTAATTAAACCAGGAGCCTAATTAAATTACTGTTTCTATAGCTCAGAGAACTTACAGTTGGTTGTGAGACTCACTGTAGCTTGGAAAGAAAACCTGGTAATGAGAAACTTCTGCCTGTCTTAGTTACACATCTGATCGAAAGTAAACTACTGAAAGAACCAAATGTGGGTCAGGTTTACAGGGTTGGCCCCAGGTGAAAAGCCATTCACAGATGACCTGACCATTCTGCCATCAGGAACCACTTCTCTGGCAGGTAAACAAGGGAATGAATCCCATGACGGCATCCTTCACACACATTCCTTCTTTGGACAAGTACCTCTGTGTGTCTACCATGCACCATGCCCTATTTGGAGCCCTGGGGAAACAGCAGTGCGAGTCCGAGTTCTGTGCTCATGGAGCATTTATACCCAAAACACACTTCCTACAGAAGTCTAAAAATGAAGGCTAACCATGCTAGACCTTTAATCTATAGATGACAGCCTGTCACAGTGAAAAATACAACTACAAAAGCAGGTGTGAAAGCCCAGTCCAGTAACTCGCTGGTTGGAAAAACAGGCTCAAATTATTTTCTCTCTTAGGAATCCACTTCCTCAGAAATAAAACTGAATTATGCTCCTTCGCTCACTGGAATAGTAAGAATCAAATGAAATAACATACAAAGGTGAGGCCCTGGTGGGCCCATAGAAGCTGGGAATTTAAGATTCAGGTTTCCAAACCCCAGCTAGGGAACACAGGGACAGCCAGGACACAGCGGAATAGGTCTGGGACATAGCCTGGGTGACGCTCCTGCAGGCAGGAAGAAAATCTTCACAGAATTCAGTTCTGTTAAATAAGGCACTGCTGGGATCATAAAACACGAGCTAAAAATAAGATCACAAATGTTCCAGTTCTCAGGGAGACTATTCTTAGAAATGAAAACGCTAAACACAAAACATTACACAAGTTTTCATACCTACTCAATTATTCAGAGTTTTCTGTAAGGCAGGACGGTAAAGAGAAGAGCACTGGGCTAACAGTCAATCTAAATTTTCTTTCCAGCTCTGCGGAAAAGCTGTGTGAACTTCAGCAGTGCAACCTAACTTCACCACCAAGGTGAGGGGGGCTGGAATGCCAACAACTCTAGTCCTTATTAGCTTTAAAATTCTATGACTCATCAGTAATTAAACCACTCCGTTTGCTTTTCCACAGCTCTTTGTTTAAACAAACAAACAAAAACCAACTCAGCTGCCTGCTGGGCTCTGCAATCCCTTCGTGCTGAAAGGGGGAGGGCCCAGTACCCTGCCTTAGATAGAAACCCCAATGAACACTTACCGACACACTCACTGGAAGGAAGCATGTGAGACCTCTGATGGCAGTATTCACGTGGTAGAAATCTCTGCATCTGACCTTGGAGATAAACTTGCAGACCATCACTCTGTATCAACTTGCCAAACTTGTCAGAATTGTCTACAATTAGTAATCCATTTTCCTAGTTTACAGAAGCAGCAGCTAAAATTTAGGGGATAGTGCGTCTCAAGACAGGGTCAGCAGCAAAAAGAAGAGGATATTGCAAAGGGACTATCATTTCAGCAGAACCAAAAAGTAAGGTTCAACAAGCAGACAATGGGCTGTTTGAAGAAAGGGGAGAAAACAGCCCCACATACCTCAACAGCCCTTGAGGGCATGAATGCCACACCGATTAAAATAATAGGAGTGGTGGCAGAGCATAGTTTAATCTCTTCTAAAATGATGTGGGGTCACAGTATTGACTAAGAAGGTAGAGAAATATTTTAGAAAGATTCTCATTAAGCAAAAACAAAAAACCTTTGGCACTTAAAAGGATGGGCTTAGTTTTTGAAAAATTCACTTTCTTGGGATAACTCAATTCTCATTATGACCAATAAATGAGCTAAATTCCAAAGCAGCATTTACTTTTTACATCTTAGTCCCACTTCAAAGAAAAAGTGATAAGGGATAGGTCCCCAATGCCAGCCACTAAGCCACTGTGGGTGGGTAAGAAGCGCCCACTGCCTCTGCTGCCACCACACCCACTTGCTTCCAGGTCCTTGGGCACACCAAGCTCCCTCCAGCCCCAAGCCTTTGAACCGTGGTTCTGTGATACTCCTACTGAATAAATTCTATTCATCTTCAAGTCTCAGTTTAAATAATTTCTCAGTGAGTCCTTCCTAATGCCCCCAGATTAAAAGGACATCTGCCAATTACTCCCCGGTTGTTACTTTTGTTCTTCTGGGTACTAATCATATTTATAACTACATACTTGTTTAACGTTCATGTTTTCCACTGGCTCATAAAAACAGGGGTCTTGTCTGCTCTGTTCTACCATCAGCTTAGGATCCAATACAATGGCCAATATCTAGCATTGTATAATAAGCAACTGTAGAAAACTGAAGAAATGAAAGTAAACATGAGACAGAATACTATAGTTAAATGCTAGCTTACACAGCATCGTTGAGTGTTGTAGGAGAGAAAAGAAGAAAGCCACTGAAGCTAGAACGGCATTCAGACAGGAGGAAAGCCATATGAACAAGGATGGAGAAGCACAGAGCACATGACGAGCTCAGGGCCTGGTGGAAAGGTCACACTAACTGGAACAGAGGGTAGGCATGGGGCGGGAAGTGGTGAAATGTTAGCCTAAAGAGACATGCACATAAGGAAAAATAACTGCACTAGCATCCTGGTCTGCCGTGCTTCCAAGCAAAGTTCCTCAGAAGCAGCCATCACATCTTGTTACTATTTCTTCAAATCTCCCAGACACCGGCACGGTGCAGGGCTCACAGTGGCGGCTCCGTTAACAAATGAGGGTGAAGCCGGCAAGGTGCGGGTGCAGAGCTGTCAACTTAAAACCACAGGCACTGACTCCAATAAACTAAAGCTTACTGAAGCTTCAGAAGTAGTGATTAAATAGTAAGTAGTCTTATTTTTTATGATTATAAATTCTTTAAAACCATAAGTAAACTTTATCTACTTGAAACTACCAGAACCAAATGACGGGGGATCTGATGATGGTGGGATTATTATTTCTCCATCAACTTCCATAGCTTCAGGAAAGACACCTGGGTTAGATAATCTCCCTCTCACCTTATATCCTTGTTCTTAAAATCCCAAATCCAAGGACATAAGTAGTACACATTTCTTAATCCAGACTTCTATCACTGCTCATGATGATTCCCTAGGAATATTACAGCTATAAAAAACAATTTCAAGTGTATACACAAATATTTGGGCATCTAACCGGTAACGCATCAGAAGCTTTGTGGAAATAATCATTGTAAGATTTACTAAAGGATGAACACACACTAAATCCCACATCTCATTTAATCTTCACAATGACCCTAAGACATAGAACTTAGGACCTCCATTTTATAGTTGAAAAGACCAAGACACATTGAAATTAATCTGTCCATGGTCACCACTGAAGTTTGAATTTAGCCAGGTCTGACCTGAGATCATGTTCCCTCCTAACCACTGCCTTAAAGAACTGCCAATCATATTAACAAGTCAAAATTTTGATGTAATCATGAAGGTTAAAAAAAGAACACATACGCTTCTCACATTTCTGCCAATCTTGACTCACCCTCCTTCTTGCCACCCCCACCCAAGCCTGTCACCCAACCCTGCCAAGTGATAAAACCACTTCATCTCCCGTATCTCCTTTTCTGCATGTGTTCCTCTGGAGTTGGTATTTATCAGGATCATTTGGCTGACAACTGGGCCCTGTGGAGTCAGTAGCCAGATCAACAGGCTTGTTAAGAAATGACATAAATCACACATATGGTACTCCAAGGTTTTCAGAACATTTTCTCTTCAAAGCCTCTGATAATGCTTTTTATATGGGAAACTGAGGCTAAAAAAGGCTAACTGAGCTCTGCTGAGGGTTCAATGATGGAAAAGAGCAGAGAATTCACAACTGTAGGACTTAGAGTGGGGGGTCTATAACCTTGCCTTATCCCTAAAGCAAATGCATTGACTTAAAATATCTCTATGAGGGGCGCCTGGGTGGCTCAGTCAGTTAAGCATCTGCCTTCGGCTCAGGTCATGATCCCGGAGTCCTTGGATCCAGCCCTACCCCGGGATCTCTGCTCAGCAGAGAGTTTCTTTCTCCCTCTCCCTCCCCCCTACTTGTGCTCTTATCCTCTCTCTTTCTCAAATAAATAAAAATCTTAAAACACGCGCACACACACACACACACACACACATCTCTATGAAACACTTCGAAACACTGCACCACATTGGGACATCTGTGTTCTACTCTCAGTTCTTGGCCCACATACAAAGTCATTTAGACTCATCAGTAAAAGTAAGAGATCTGACCAGCTAATGAGGCTAACAATATATGATTCAAACTGTTAAGCACATTATCAGCAAGAATTCAACCTCATCCTGTTCAAAAATATTAAGGAAAGAGAAATCTGTTCATTGGCTTCACCATCTTATAGCTCCTGGGAGTCTCATGCCTTGGCTCACATTCTCCTCCAATAAGGTCCAGGAGTCTAAGAGTGTTCCTTAGAAACTTTAGCACTTTAAGTATAAAAGGTGGTCTGCCCTGCTCTCTATTCTGCTCTCCTGTCATATGTACTCTTCAATACCACAGCAATGGTCAACCTCTAAATGGTCAACTCTTCTTGGATCCCCATTTCCACCTCTGGTTTCTCCATCTCCAGCCTCAAGTCTAACACTACCCGTTAAAAGACATTACCCATGAAGTCCCAAAGCACAGCTCCCTGCCCAGCCCTCCCCTCTCTCTCCTCTTCCTTCTCCCACCTAAGACCTACCTTTTTTGACTTCTCTTATGTGTTTTTCTGGAAACCTTAGACATACTCCTCATCAGCTACTTCTACCCCACAGAAAACTTTCCCTTGACCATTCCCTGAGCATGTCCTGGATTTCCCTACCATCATGCCTTTACAGATCTCTTAAGAATTACCTGCATACCTTGATTCTCTCTTCATCCAGGAGGCCTTCCCAAACCACTGCACTGTGGTGGGCATGCCTTTTTTAAAAATTATTCCAAACTTTCATCAAGACACCTTTGAACACTTAATCCTGAAAGCAGCACCAATGTGGGTCTTTAACATTTGCTTTGGATGTCCAAAGGCCTGGACTCCACTATATGTAGCTTACTAGGTGCTTAAATGAATGACATTGACATAATATATTTAACAAAACATTTTGATAAAACTTTTTATTTCCCCTTCCAAATGATCCTAAAGCTGCTTCTCTAGTTTAAAAAACTATAATAAAGGCCAGAGGAGTGAAGTGGCTGTCCATGATCACACAGCTATAAAACAGCAGAGCCAGGACTCAAATCTGGAAATTGAGAGCTCTCTCTTGAATTGTGCATACAACATCTGAATCCCTTTGACCAAGGGTAGGTACCAGATAGACGTCTGTTTCGAACTATCTTGTCCGGGAAGTATAAAGTTGATCAAAATTTTCCTTCCCAGTTATTCTCTTAGCCCTTCAGGGTGATGATCTTGCTGTTGAACCAGACTTGCAAACTGGCTTAAGTACGATATCAGTACTTCGTTTCTTAGAACATACAGGAAGAAAAGAACAAAACTCTTAACAAAAGCAAATATAAGAGATAGTATTCAAGCCCAAGAGGGAAAAAAACAAACAAAAAACCCCTCATACATTCTCTTCTGATGAAAAAAAAAAATCAAGCCAATTAATCACTCATATATTTCTAACTAGCATAGGGCTGAGTATATTAATGGTAAGCTGACCTCTATTTTTAAAAACACAAGCAGCCAGGACAAGAGAAAAAAAAAAATCCTAGTTTTGGCCAAGTACTGTAGGAAAGGAAAAAAACAAATTAATTGTTATTTGTTTTCTGGGTTTGCTTTTAGACTATCAAGCTAGTAGCTTTGCTTTGCATTAGATTTTTCAGGCAACAAAGGATGACAAAGTACTACCCAAAAAGTAAACAAGTCAAATGTCTTTCATAATTTTATGGAAAAAAAAAATACTCCTGCTATCTTAAAGAACACTCATATTTCAGTGAAGCAAGCTCTGGAGGTGGTAACAAATTACCCCCAGATGTGAAATCCCTGCTATGTTCAAGTTCAACTAGGAAGCAGAACAGCCCCAATTTGCTTCTAAATTTGGAATCAACCAATAAACATTTGTGATCACAACCCCTGGCCTCCCCCTCTTCCATATGAATCGGAATTTTTTTAGACATTTTAAAGCTAATCTAAAATTTCTCCTGTTGTATCTGAGGAATTGAGAGCTCGATACTAAAATGTAAAACAGAAAATAAACTGCATTCACAGAAAACTTTCTCAGCAAAACACCACAGGCTCTGAATGGAAGATTCTGTTTTGCTGTGGTTTCCTGAGACTAGGATTCAGGGTGGAGTGGGGAAAATAGCCTCAATATTTTAAAACAAAACAAAACAACAACAACAACAAAAACAAACAGAAAAAACCTCCACATTTCTGGCACTTAACAACCTCTGTAGGTATGAAGGGTCTGTCATGAAGATTCATTCAACCCAGCTAACTCAAAGCCACATATGACTAACCCAACTTTGACTACAGTCACTATTAGAACAACAAAAAACCTGTCTAGAACAGCCTGAAATTGACTAGCATGTTCCTCAAGCCCCATTACTCCTCAAACCCACCTACACACAAATCAGTGAGGCAACCTAGACAATGGTAAGAACAAATTTTCGCCAAATTTTTAAAAAGAATAAAAAATGCCAAAGAAACACTAGTTACAAAGAAATAGGAAGGTAATTGAAAAAAATTTTGAAATTTACAAATGCAATATCTATTTCATAATATTTTTAGAGCAACTGTCACAGTGCCTTTCGCAAGAAAAGCTGTATTTTTAATTACATGTCAAATTTGATAGTTTTGCGTACCATAAAATTACCTTCTAATCATATAAAACATCCAAGCATCATTTCTCCAGTCTCAAAACACAGCTCACTTCTGTAAGGGCAGAACTTGAAGGGTGCCTGGGTGGCAAAGTCAGTGGGGCACCCAACTCTTGGTTTTAGATCAGGTCATGATCTCTGGGTTGTGGGATCAAACCCCAAGTCAGGCTCCACACTTAGCGTGGAGTCTGTTTGGGACTTTCTCCCCCTCTCCCTCTGCTCCTCCTCCTCATGTTATCTTTCCAAAATAAATAAATCTTAAAAGGAAAAAAAAAAAAAAAAAGAACCTAAGGGGTAGGGGTGCACAGAAAGGGAGGGAGAGGAGCAGACCTCACTCCTGCTCCAACCATTACCACTCAGTGTTAAGCTCTGTCCTTCCTGTGAGGATCACACAAGGATAACAGGCCAACTAGGACAAAGTTGGGGAGCACAGTCTCTGCAGTCACCCACTGAGAATCCAATGCTTGTTGGCAAGAGCTGATTGGAAATCGGCAGAGTGCAGAAGAAGCTGCTAAGAGCCTTGTGAACCGGACATGAAAAATCAGATCAAAACAGCAGGATAGAAAGCCCAATATTTTTATCATTACAGAAAGAAAATAACCATTAGAAATTGACCAGAACATAAGCCTTCTTCCAATCATTTCCACAAACAGGAGACTCAGATTTCTAATGAAAAATCACTATGCACAAAGCCAAATATTTGAGTCAGCAGAGACCTTACCTAATTGTTACACTGCAGTCCCCCTGAGCCATTTGTCCTGCCTGGATAGCTCTCTACGCTCACCCCAACCAAACTACAGATGAAGACTAACCTTTCCCCAGACAAATACACATCATCAAATCTGCTGATACGTGCAACTGAATTCCCGACTGCAGAAGTCACTTTACAGCCATCAGGGTTAAAGGTCTGATAAGTATACTGCATGGGAATAGGGTCCTCGTGGGGATTTTGCTCATTCTGCTCAACCGGGATCAAGAAGGAAATCCTATGGAATTCCTATGCCTCTACCTCTTTGTAAAACAAACGGGTGGAACAAGGCTCAAGAGAAGACTAACTCCAGGGTCAGGGTGGGAGTGCTGGGGAAGGTAGTATGGAGAGAGACTGCCTGTTGCAATAAATGAGGCAGTTAGAAAGTTCTGGGGCAGATAAAGGTACTGACTGACCTTCCGATTTCCGGGTGTGACAAAGATCCACAACAGGCTAGGAGCGGGAGCTCCCTGAACCTCCAACAGGCACATTCAGTCCTGTCAGCCTGGACTCAGCCCTGCCAGCACCAGCAAACAAACACGCACATTCTTCTCAGAGCCCACATGCCATACAACGCGGTCTCTCTCCAGGGCCTGTTTATTTAAGAAACCAGATGCTTTGATGTTGGGGTGCAGTTGGGAAGTTCTGTTAAAGAAGTAGTTAATGACAGGAGCAGAGGGAGGACAGAGAGTGAGCAACAGTTTCTGGCTTTTAATCATAAGTTTTGAAAGTTTTAAGGAAATTATCAAATGGTCTGAACACAAGAATGAGAAGTAAGGAAATTATGTCAGCAACCACTGTAACTCTGGCCAAAGCATTTCATCTGTTTCTTTAAGACAGTTTTCATGCTGAACCTCAAAGGGGTACTTACAGGAGGAATGTTTTGAAGCAATCCAACTTAGCAACCAACATTAATAAAATCTTCTGTGCTTGCTCAATTTGTCTCATGTGCAAAGGTTATACGTGTCACGGATACTCCAAGTGCTTAAAAGAGTCAGTTAAAAGTGTGGCATGAAAACAATTTTGGGTTAAAGACAAAAAGGTTATTTTTTGAGTCTGAGAAAAGGGCATTTACAAATACACAGACACACTTGCTGGATTTCATGAGGGAAGAAGCCCAAGGTATAAGTCATTAGGGCACATATCTCCTAATACCAGAATATAAAAGCACTATCATGCTTTAGTTTTACCTTGCTTTTTAAAGAAGAAACGCCAATAAATTCTCACAAGCCAAACAAGCCAATGGTCCAGGAGATCTGCTAAAACCTTCTGAGACTTTTCATTGTCCTGTCTGAACTATCTTTCCTTTATATCTTGGCACCCAGCATCCAGCACATCTTGGACATTTGGACGGCGTTTTCGTGCACTGACTATATGAATCAATGTAGCTTAACATGAACTGCAAGTTTTAACAAATGAGAACCAAAAACTTTTGATTTTCTTTGGGAATTGACTCCTGTCATCTTGTGAAAAACTCCTCTTAGTGGCACTTTCCCAGCTGTACAAAAGGATACAAAAAAAGTATTGTATACAAAAGTATACAATAGCCCTGATAAAAAGTTGTTTGGCCATGCTGATCCTTTTATTTCACACTGTTTATAAAGGGTCGCTAAATACTAGATCTCTCAATACCATTCAGGATGACTTATCAGGATTTCTAAAAATAAAGAATTGAAAAGCAGAACAGACTACCACATAACAATTCTGGGTTAAGGACCTCTAAGAACTACTTTACTCAACCATTTCTAAGGTGAAGATTATTAACAATGGCTTCACTTTCACCACATTCACATGTTATAAACAGGATGGGATCTCTGAAGAAGAGACTACGGGCAATTAACAAGTGCAAAAAGAGCTATTTAAAATTAGGTCACTGAAAGAAGACAGAGAAAAAAAGCAAAAAAAAAAAAAATCAGTAGCTAAATAAAATGAGAGAAATAGAGGGAAGCTTCTTTCTGAAGAACAAGGTTTCAGATCTGCTTTTGAGTATATGTGGCCTAAGGAACCCCTGAGCCATTTTTTTCAACCTCTAGCTTTAGAAATCAACAGTTTACAAATGATGTATCAAGTCAGACTAGTCAGGGAATACATCCAGGAGTAGCAGCAGGTCCTGAGGTAGGTCAACCAGCAAGAGAAGAATCAAAAATATGGGGTAAGAATGCTACGTCCAGCTGACTCCAGGAAGGAAGAGGTCCTGTTTTAAGTTCAGCATCAGTGCTGTAAAGCCTTCCTCAACTCCCCACTGTGAGACAGCCCTCTACACCATTATTTTTTCCTGGCAAACAGGAAGTCTTCCCAGTACTCACTCCACCCTGTCCGCATCCAACTTGGTTGTATCCAACTTGGTTCCACCGGTCAGCACTAGTTACATAGCTGCTTCAGTGGGGCTCTCCCTGACTGCCTGTGCCCTGACAGCAACTGCCTCCGGGGACCCCCACATCTGAGAATTCAGCACAAGTATCAAGTAGAGTCCAGGCAAAGGGAGAAAGATAGTTCAAGGGGAGACTGAGATTTGGCTGACAGGGAATGTGAGATGTAATGGCGAATGTATCACATGAAGGCTATCCTGGGCAAATATGGGTAGCAACAATTAAACCATTAGCTCCCAGGGAGACTAGAGGAAAGGTGTCCACGTTGCACTGCAGCAAGGAGCCTGGACCTTCTTAACAATGGGCTTTGTCAGGCCAGTAGTGTGCAAAGGTTGAGGGGCTTGTCCCTAGGGAGAGAACTATCGCAATTTTTAAAGTTTCTGACTAGGACTGAGCACGAAGGAGAATGCCGGCAATGTGCGTCCTGCTGGAAATCTTGTTATAACAGGATGAAGACAACCTGGTCGACTCCGATGCCAGGCTAGAAGGTCAAATTGAAAGCGGAAGAGAGATCACAGATACATTGTCAGCCCATCTCCAAGCTTGTCCCTTCACATACTAAAATACACACAGTAACCTAAGAACTGCTGTGGGATTTCTGAACACCCGCCTACCCACCCTGAAAGTACTGACCCGGCGAGGACACACCTCTGCTTCTGCGCAGCCCAACTTCTCCAGCACTTAAAGAGGTGATTAGTCCTCCAGCCTCCTGGTGGGTTATAGCGTTACTGGGTCCTGATTATTTACACAGACACAAAACAAGGGCGCTCTAGAAATTTTGGCAACTTAAAAAAAAAAAAGAAAAGAAAAGAAAAAAAAGAATGCCGTGACAGTCTAAGGCTGCCTCCCCTGTGACGAAACACAGCCGCGCGGGTCCGCCGCGTCCCGGGGGCCGCTCCCGGGCCGGACTCCGCCCGCCCGCCGCAGTTTCGGGGCCGCGGCCCGGGGGGCGCGGGCGGCGCGGGGCAGGCGAGCGGCTCCGGTCTCCCCAGCGGAGCCGCGAGTCGCGCGGACGCTGGAGGAGGGACGGGCCGCGCGGGCGGGGCAGGCGGCCGCCGGGGGAGGGGGCCGAGGGGTGGCACCTCGCAGTCCGGGCGGCGCCCGGGCCCGGCGCCCGCTCACCTGGTGCGTGTTGTTGGCCAGCTTGGCGACGAAGTCCGGTACCCGGCCGCAGTCCTGGTCCTCCTCGAGCGCGCTGCGGCGCCAACGGCCGCCGCGGGGAACCGGGCCCCCGGGCGCGGCCGCGCGCAGCCCCCAGCTCACCCCGACGGGGCCGGACCAGCGCGACAGCGGCGCAGCGGGCGGCGGCGGCGCGTCCAGCCGGTCCTGGCCGAGGGTCTCCGGCGGCAGCAACTGGAAGAGGAGAAGGAGGCCGAGGCCGTGGGGCCAGCGCAAGAGGCCATCCGCAGCTCCCCGGGGCCGCTCCATCGCCGCCGAATGCCGACGCCGCCGACACCTGCCGCCCGGCGCGCCCGCCCACCCCCGCCGGCGCCGCGCCACACCCCCGAGCCGGAGCCCGGCGCTCCTTGGATACGCGCAGCCGGGCCTCTCCGCCTCCATAGGCTGGCCGCCTGTCCTTCTTCCCCGGTCCGCTCCTCATTGGCTCGCGTCGCCTCCGGCTTCGGGGGTCCTGGATTCGGATGCCAAGATGCGGGACTGATTGGCTGGAACGTGGCAGAGACCGCTGAGGTCATCCCCCCATCGCCTGGCGTCTCCCGGGCCGGGCTTCCAGAGTTAGCGTAGGAGCTTCCCGCGCCTCCCGCGAAGCACCCCCTGCCCGTGGCGCCCAGACCCCTCGCTGCTCGCTCTGGCACCCTCAGGTTGGGGACCGCGTTATCCCCCCCGCCCCGCGCGTCTCCCCCACAGACATCCCTAAAATTCCTTGGGTTGCGGCAGCGCCTGGAAAATCTCCTAAGGGGGGCTTGCTCAGCTGGAAAAGGGGGCTTCGTCATGAACCGGTGCTTCAGGTTTTTAACCTTCGCGTACTGGAGCACCCATTGTCCAGTGAAGCAGCCTGCCTCGCTGCCAGAAAGGTAAATGCGAACTGTGTGGGCTGGTCCTACGGAGGCAGATAGACATCAGAACATCCGTGACTCATGCAAGCTTGAAGAGTCCTCCACTCCACCACGTATGGTCTCACTCGCTTTCCTCTTCCGCAGGGAGTTAGGCCAAAGGCAGAATTGCTTATTGGTTTCCCTAGACTTACAAAGTAGCTTAGAAATCAGGGATGGGTAAAAGGGGCAAGAGAATTCCCCAGTGCTTACTTTAGAAACGATAATTTCATAGGTAGGTGCATGTTGTCTTTACCGAAGTGTCTTAACCCTGCCATGAGTGCATTGCACAAGTTTGATTTTGAGTATATGATGCCCCCTAAATTAGCATCCTGCCTCTAATCAATAAAACAAAACCCTATGCGGTTCCCTTTATCGCAGAAACTGCACACTTAACTTTTAGAACATGCAGCGCAGGTAAAACCAGTTTTGAATCTTTACTGACTCCATCCCTTCGGAATGCTCGAAGTTGTTCAGTAGAAAAGGTAGCAAATAGAAAGATACTAAGCGCACAAACGTTACGCTCCAATAATACCACTAAAAAGTACTTTTAACTACAAACTGGAGGTAAACCCAAATGAGAATATATTATTCATTGTAGAGCAAAATGGTGCAATGCACCCAACCTAATGTTTACATTAAAATCCATCTACTCACAATAATTTGCAAACAAAAAGCTTTACAAATTTACATTTTTTCCCAGAACAACCATAAGACCTGAGAAGTGAAAAATATTTTTGAATGGCATCTGAGCAGAGTGGTGAAATCACTAGATCAGTCTTCCAAGTTCTCAGCTGCTGAAATGACAAAGCTTGAAAACTGGTGTACAATTTGTTCCTTTCCATTAATTACCATGTGTCAGATTATTTTTTTTTAAATACAGATTATTTTTTAATCTATGCCAACTATGGAGTAGATCACAAGACAGTCAGTTCCAGTAGCATGTGATTAGCTAGGGGAAGAAGAGAGGGTATAGAGGAATATTTCTTTGTTTGGGTGACACAAAGATGAATGGTCTATTGTCTTATGGGCTTGAAAAGAAAAAACAACTCAACAGTGCCATCTCCTGGACGAATTACTACATACACTTTTAAACAAGTATTAAATTGTTGCAGTTATTGTACTTTTGAATATATTACTTTTTGTTAACCAACCGTATGCTTACAGAATATGTATTTCCTTCATCAACTGTATTAGCTGCTATGGACATGGTACTTTGCATATGGCGCTGAGAAAATGTTTTGCGTAACTAAAGTGTTTCAGTATTTTAGTCTGACACAGGCACTATATGCAAAAGTTGCACTGTCAGATCTCCCTTGTGAAATACTGCACATAAGATCTTACCTCACTTGCAGGACTAAAATTACATAAATTACTTATTAGTAAAAACTGTACCTTTCTCCAAGATAAATTCTATAGCAAAAAGATGAATAAAAAGCGGTTACACATCACAAAACCATCACTTTTACTAGCGAGATTGTTTCTGATCCTATTTATCTTTTTAAACAAGAAGTCTTATTTATTTGACAGAGAGAGGGCACAAGCAGGGTGAGCAGCAGAGGGAGGGGGGAAGAGGCTTTCTGCTGAGCAGGGTGCCCGATGTGGGCCTCGATCCCAGGACCCTGATATCACCACCCGAGCCAAAGGCAGATGCGTAACCAACTGAGCCACCCATAAGCCCCGCTGATCCTATTTCAATTGGACACAAGAAACGTTGTAGGAAACTTACAGAAAACCAAACATCTCTTTTAAGGATGCTGAAATCCTATTCTTTCAAAAACATAGAGGGTGTGAAATTCACTGTCTCACCATTTGTAGAGTCCAAGGTACAAATAACACTGCCTAGGCAGCAAGAAGGCAAAGTAGTGTAAGCTGAGGCTAAGGGAGGTATGTTAAGATCTGTTTTTCCCCACATAATGCCCATAATTCAGAGACACAACTCTCATCTCTCCCTAAAGGAGCATGCTTTGTCCATGAACCTACAGAGTTAAAGGAAATGCTAGTCTAGTTCTTCCCAGTAGAAGCTTCATGGAAGCAGAGGCCACATCCAGTATTTTCACAGCTCCATCCTCAATGCCTAACACATGGTACATAGTAGATAGGTATTAGATTTGAATAAATGGAAGTCGTGATAGGATTTTTCAGTGGCATTTTCTACCAGGATTTGATAATGGTGAACATGAGAGAAATCAATCTCATGATTATCGTGTTGTATTTATTTTTTAAGTAACCTCTAAGCCTAATATGGGGCTCAAACTCATGACCCTGAAATCAAGAGTTGCATGCTCTACTGACTTGAGCCAGCCAGGTGCCCCTATCATGTGGTATTTAATAACAGGGATAAAATCACTAGACCAGTCTCCAGAACATTGGTGACAATGTGTTCTGGTTCTCTACTTTCCTTATGTGCATATCTAGGGCAAAATTATTTTCTTCCAAATGTTTGCCATTACAATTTCCAAATGTATATAAACACAAGTTTTTTTGTTTTGTTTTGCTGGAAACACAGTATGAAATTTAGTATGAATTCAACCTACGCAAATAATCATGACTTATTTTGACATCATGGACTACAACTTTCTACAAATGTCAATGAAGATAATATGCAATCAATTCTGCCTTAACCATATATGGATTTGGGGCACCTGGGAGGCTCAGTCATTAAGCGTCGATTAGCCATGTTGTAGATAGCGCTGGTATATTTCAAATTTCAATGAGATTTCCCTATTACTCACTAGGTGTATAGGATCCAAGGACCTGGCATTATAAAATCAAGAGTTGATGATATGAAACCAGAAAATCTGAGTTCAAGTCCCACAGCTTAATTTTCTGTGTCTATGGACATATACCCTTAGATTCTTCATCTGTTAAAGTATGATAATGATATCTACTTCATATGGCCATTTTGGGGGCTCCAATAGATTGATACTTTAAATAATCTCAATGAGTCATAAAATGGCAGCTTTTGTAGTTAACCTCATTAAAAATGAAAATCTCTTTTCAAATTCTCTATTAAGACACAAGAACTGGGACAACACTGTAGTTAGCTTAATTAACTCTAACCCTCAAAATGTGTTTTTCATGGTCAATTTGTTAACATCTCCTTCATATAAGAAAAGCAGCAAAAGTACCTATTTAATCAAGAGAAACTACAGGTCTGAAATGGGTTCACAGTGGTATGTATCTCTGGGAGGAGCTGGACTAGCTTGAGTTCATTTGCCAACACCAAGGGATTTGTGAGACAGTTGATTCTGTTGTAGACAAACATTAGCTTTTAGAATAGACACTCTGATAGAATAGGGATATTAATACCACTTAGAATAGGGATATTAATACCACTATCCTCTTTGCCTCCTAACATGAGCATTTCAAACAAAAGACTGCATTAGAAGAGAATAGTCTATTAACAAATTTTAAATTTTTCTTTATTTCAGAACTGCCTTTATGTACAGACATCATAAAAAAAAAATGCACATATAATGGAGATCTTCCAAGAACAGGAGCTGAAATTAAAAGTTAAAAGCATTTAGGAGAACTGAAATTGTCCCAGAGAAGTTCTGAGGCTCATGCTTCTTTAAATGTCCTTGATAACCTCTTCAAGTTCTTCCTTTGTGAACATGTGGAAATTCTGGCCGGGCTGCACCGTGGCCAACTGGAAAGAAAGCAGAGAAGAGTTAATGAGCTGGGCTCAATTACTCTGCACATAGCACCAGGTCTGGAGGAAGCTGTGTTAGTGATGCCGCTGTTCATTAGGAACTAAGGGATCTGCTGTCCCAGGGATATCCTTTCCCACCGTAGGTTCCTAAAATAGCTCTCTGACTCCCAAATAAAACTTTTTATTGACCAAATTTTCTATTTTGAGGTTAACTTACCACATAATAGTTAACCAAACACCTGGCATCATTGTCATTTTTTCAAGTTACTTCAACAAGGATCAGAAAAGCAGCAACAAATTACACAGGGTTACTACGTTTTTCCATTAATGATTTCTTTAGAAATATATTAAAGTGTGTTTACCCACTTGCAAGTGAACCTTGTGTGTGTGAGACCTTTGTTTCTTGGACAGTCTGTGTTTCAATTTCCAACAGAAAAATGGGGATGATAATAGCACTTATACAGAAGCTGTGAAGATTAAATGTGTTAATATATGTAAGTGCTTACAACACTGCCTAGGAACACTGTAAGTACTAAATAACTATTGTTATTAGGTATGTTGTATTCTCTAAAATTGTTCATAAGGCAACTTAACAGCAAAGTTCTGTTTTTTTTATTTTTTTTTTTATTTTTTTTTTTATTATTATTTTTTTAAATATTTTATTTATTTATTTGACAGACAGAGATCCCAAGGAGGCAGAGAGGCAGGCAGAGAGAGGAGGAAGCAGGCTTCCCGCTGAGCAGAGAGCCCGATGTGGGGCTCGATCCCAGGACCCTGGGACCATGACCTGAGCCGAAGGCAGAGGCTTTAACCCACTGAGCCACTGGCCATGAGGGTCGCCTGGGTGCTTAGGCGGTTAAGCATTTGCCTTCAGCTCAGGTCATGATCCCAAGGTCCAGGAATCAAACCCTGCACAGGGATCCCTGAAAGGCAGGGAGCCTGCTTCTCTCTCTATTCCTTAATTTTATTCCTTAAATTTAAATTTAAAATTTAAATCAAATTTTAAAATCTTTTAAAAAAATAAAAAATAAAAGGAATGGCCATGAAAATGAAAGGATTCCACTAACACTGACAATAGGAAATCAGTTGTGATTGACAGATATTAATAATAACCAACAGTTTAGGGGCACCTGGGTGGCTCAGTGGGTTGAGCCTCTGCCTTCAGCTGGGGTCATGATCTCAGGGTTCTGGGATCGAGCCCCATGTCGGGCTCTCTGCTCAGCCTGCTTCTCCCTCTCCCTCTGCCTGCCTCTCTGCTTACTTGTGATCTCTTTCTCTCTGTCAAATAAATAAATAAAATCTTTAAAAAATAATAATAATGATAAAAATAATAACAGTTTAGATATAATCTATTTAAGCAATAAAAGACCAGGGTTAGAAGATGGTTAGTTTCAAATTTAGCTAAAACAACCAATACTTCCATCACCTCTGCTGATAACACAGTTCCCATGTGTCGGGGCAATATTGAGCAATAGGTGCCACTTCACATTTGCCAAAAAGCTGTTTTGTTCGTTTTAAATGTCATGTCCTCATGTTGCCTTTTTTTTTTAGACCTTAAAATTAAACATACTAGAGCATTTTTGGTAATATTCATTATTGATATTTAATATAATTTGAAAATTGCCAGAATTAGCACAATCCAATTATATGATATTTATTATTTTCAGGTCATGATCTCATGAGTTGTGGAATCAAGGCCCATGGGGGCCTTGCTCAGCTGGGAGTCTGCTTAAGACTCTCTCTCCCCTCTCCCTCCAATCCCCTCTACACACTTTCTCTCTTTCAAATAAATAAATCTATAAAAACCAAACCAATCCAAAACAAAAAACACCAACAAAACGAAATCACAAGCTCTGTGAGATAGGTAAGACATATTTTCTTTCACTGATCCAATTAATAATTATTAAGCACTTGTGCACTAGTTACAATTGTATTAGGCACTAGGGATGCGAAGATGAAGAAAATTTCTTTATTTACTAAGGGTGCCAGGTGCCAAATGCTTTCAATGTTAGATGTTATAACAGAGCTAAGCATATGTAGAGCCACAAAGGAGTGACCTAGGGGAAGTCAAGGAAGATTTCAAAGAGAAGCAGCTTTTAGGTTGTGTGTCTTTTTTTTTTTAAACTTTGGCAGGGGTGGGGGGGGTGCCTGCACAAGCGAGTGGAGGGAGGGATAGAGACTGAGAGACAAATCCAAGCAGATTGAGTAGGGAGCCCAAAGTGGGGCTCAATCTCATGACCCTGAGATCATGACCTCAGCTGAAATCAGGAGTCAGATGCTTAACCGAATGAGTCACCCAGGTGCCCCCTTGAGTTATGTCTTAAAGTGGACGAGCAGAAGGTCAGGTTGAATGTATAAATGCATAAAAGCATAAAACAAGATGATGTATTTATAATACAAAATAATTCTGAATGGCTAGAGCAGAGATCGCATATGGGGTGAGATAAAATGGGGAGGAGGAGTAGGAAAGACAATGTATTATACTGGTATATTCTGGTTTGGTATAGGACCCCAAATCACGGTTGGGTTCAAATTTTGATTCTTCCACTTACCAATTCTGTTATTTAGGGCATGATTCTACCCTCTCAAAGCTCAGTTTCCTATTTTGTAAAATGGAAATAGGAATACCAACCTTGGAGAGTTGCTGTGTAAATTAAAAAAGATAATTACATGCAAAATGCTTAGCAAGGTGCCTAACAGATTAAACATTATGACTTAAGAACTGTAAATCATTTCATCATGAAAGAAGCTTGGAATTCATCTTGTGGACTAGAAGTCAGAAAAGATGTTTTTAAGTGGAGAACAAGCTAGACTAGATACGTGGTTTAGAAGATCAACTTCAGTAGCACAATGCAGGGAGGTGGGAAATGGAATGAAATGAAGGATGGCAAGGCTATAGGAAGGAAGACTAGTTAGGAAACCTCTGAAAATATACAAGGCAGGAGAACACTGAGTGCCTGAACAAAAGTAGGCACCGGAAGTAGGGATGGAGAGCGGGCACAGACATGAGAGTTACTGAAAAGTAGGCAAAAACAGTGAAGAGAACAATTCAGTAAAGGTAAAAGGGAGAAAGCCAGAATCTTCTAGGTTTCTGCTATGAATGGCAGGTACACTGATGGTGTCATCAACCAGCATTAGAAAGACAAGAAGATGAAATGGTTTTCAGGAAAGATAATGAATGTTTCGTTTTAGAATTGTCAAAAATTTGAGAAGTCTGCTTCAGACAGGTCAAATAATAGGTCTAAAATGTGACCATGAAATATGACAAAAAGGAGTTATCTTAGCAAGGAGCAGTCTCAAGGAACTATTAAGAACAGAAACAAATGATAGCGATTGAGGAATAAATGGAGGGAAGCAGTGAGCACAATGAACCTAAGGTTCTGCTGGGAAGAGACCTAGCAATAAAGGTTACAAAAAAGGATGATTGGAATAGCGTTTGGCAATAAAATGTGACAGACTACTGACAGCCACAGGCTGAATCTCAAGTCATTACGCTGAGTGAAAGAAGTTAGACACAAAAGAGCACATACCGTGTAACCCATTTATATGAAACTCTAGAACACCCAAAACAAATCTATAGGGACAAAAAGCAGATCAGTAGAAAGGAATGGATTTAAAAAGGGACATAAAAAATTTCTGGGATGACAGAAATGTTCTATACCTTAATTGAGGTGGCAGATTATGTGCTTGTTAAAATTCACTGAACTGTGTACTTAAAATAGTACATTTAAAGTTTAAATAGTACTGCATTTTACAGACTATACACTGTATCTCAACAAAGTTGATTTTTTTTTTTAAGACAAGATACTAGGTAGAGGAGTTAACGAAAGTGGATTTTGTTTTGTTTTTAAGACTTTATTTATTTGAGAGAGGGAGAACAAGAGAGAGCTCATGCACAAGCAGGGGGAGGGGCAGAGGGAGAAGCAGGCTCCCCACTGAGCAGGGAGCCCAATGTGGGGCTCAATCCTGGGATCATGACCTGAGCTGCAGATGCTTAACCTACTGAGCCACCCAGATGCCCCTGTTTTGTTTTCTGAAAAAGATGCCACTTGGAAATTTTTTTTGTAGAGAAGGAAAGGCTGGAGATCCAAGGGACAACTTGATGGAGAAGGGCCCTAAAAGAGATGAAACAGATGGGCTCTAGAGCAATGGCTCCCAAATGACTGACCCTTAGACTCATCCAAGGAGACTTCAAAACTACAGATTTCTGGGCCTCATTTCCAAAGACTGATGGACAGCCAGATTTAGAAACATCAAGAGTACTGGTGGAGTAAATTATCTTGGACAAGTCAAAGTGCCCTTTTGTTTTAATGTGAAAAAACTATAGTCAGGGATTATAGTTAGGGAATAGTTAATGATAAAACATGAAGGAGACACTTCTGATGTTCTCATGTTCTGATGTTCTTTTCAAAGAAACACTGAAACTGAATGAGCTAAAAATCTATGCAGTTTCAGGTGAACCAAACAGGCCTCAGAACCTTCATTGTGAAATCAACAGAGCTACGTCTGAACTACTCTGAGGTGGGAAGGGGATAGTCTTAGAAAAATGCCAAGACCCTAACTCATTAAGTACCAAGAAACACTAAGTACTAGAAAGGAAATGACAAAAACCCTCCTCAGGGTTAGGAAGGGGTATCACTGCATTTGCTGCACTTGGTCGTCTCAGAGGTTGCCAAGGGAAAGTATTTAAAAATCTCTGCTAAGATGGGACGCCTGGGTGGCTCAGTTGGTTAAGCAGCTGCCTTCGGCTCAGGTCATGATCCCAGCGTCCTGGGATCGAGTCCCACATCGGGCTCTCTGCTCAGCAGGGAGCCTGTTTCTCCCTCTGCCTCTGCCTGCCATTCTGTCTGCCTGTGCTCGCTCTCTCCCCGCCCCTCTGATAAAAAAAAAAAAAAAAAATGTTGACATAAAAAAAAAATAAAAATCTCTGCTAAGAAAGTGAAAAAACAGTATTTATGTAGTAAATTTTTCCATTTCCATTCTAAACCCTTCCTCTCCCCATTACTGCTCAAAGAGCAACCCCTCCTACTCCCCGCCCTCTCTCCAACTCCACTCAGACCTTTAGGCTAGCTTCTGTTTTGGCATCCAATTTGCTCCTCCCACTGCAGCCTGTGGAAGCTGGCTCTATTGGAGAGACATTCGTAGGCCCTGAACCAGCAATCCTCTACCAGGGATTAACCCTAACATACATTATCTAAGTCTATGCTAAGTACTTCTGACAAATGTCCTGGTTAAGTGCTGATTGGTTTAATTACGGATTTGTGATTACAGCTGCACTGCCTTTAAAAATTCTGTCTAATTGAAATATAATGTACATACATACTATGCCTACTATCCTGACTTTCTATAAGTATCTGTTGGATGATTCCAGCCTCCACTAAATTTTTTAAAATTATTTTTAATTAAAAAAAAATTTTTTTTTTCTCCATTAGTATTTTAATACAGCCCAGCAACCCTTTTACTCATCCCTGTCTTCCTTTTTCCTTATCCATAATGATTCTTCCAAACAGTTCCCATTCACCTTAATTTCACTGTTGCACTCACCCATCCTGAGCAGATGATGTAAACAATCACGAGGGAAATACAGAATCCCTCTCCCAAGTCACCTGCAAACTTACCCTAACTTATTCCCAAGTCACCTGCAAACTTGCCCAAACTTACTCAGCACTATACCTCCTTTCCTCCCATCTACTTTTAGCATCCTAAATAAGGGCACTCAGAATCTGGTCCACAACTGTCACATCATCTCCAACTATCTCACTACCTCACATTTATCTCACACCCAACAGTCAGAAAACCCTCAAAGATCTCTTTTACAGGAGCACCTGAGTGGCTCAGTATTTTAAGTGTCCAATTCTTGGTTTTGGCTCAGGTCTTGGTCTCAGGGTTGTGAGATCGAGCCCCTCATCACTGGGCTCCCTGCTCAGCAAGGAGTCACTTGGGATTCTTCCTTTCACTCAGCCCCTCCCCACATGGTGTTCTCTTGTGCTTGAGCAAGCACTCTCTCAAATACACACATAAATCTTAAAAAAAAAAAAAAAAAAAAAAAAATTCCTTTTCTATACAATGTTATTTTACAGCTTTGAGCCTTTGTGCATAGCTGTTTGCCTCTTCTCAGAACACCCTTGTCTTCTTTTCTTTAGCATCACCTCTTCCAGCCAGCTTTCCTAATGTTCTAGTGTAAGTTACATGTTCTTGTGGCAATACATTCTGACCACTATTATAGAAGAAGTGCCACAAGCTGTTATTATCTCTGTGTTCCCCAGATTACATAGTATACTACCCTGAATGGGAACTGGAGTTTCTGTGTCTGTATCCCTGGGCATCTAGTATAATACTGGACATATAATGGGTATTCAATATAAACCTGAATGAGTCTACTCTTCCAAATCAACTCCATCATTTGTACTAAGGCTTCCCTCTTCTAGAACTTTTCGATCACTATTTAACCTCTGCTTTTGTTTGTTTGTTTCTTTTTTTTTTTTTTTAAGATTTTATTTGTCAGAGAGAGAAAGAGCACGCACGAGCAAGCGCGTGTACAAACAGGGGGAGCAGAAGGCAGAGGGAGAAGCAGACTCCAAGATGAGCAGGGAGCCCAATGTGGGACTCAATCCCAAGACCCTGGGACTATGACCTGAGCTGAAGGCAGATGCTCAACCAACTGAGCCACGCAGACATTCCTGCTTTTGCTTCTTTTAACATTTTTCTATATACTAGTTTCTTCTCAGTCTATGAAAGTATTTTCAAGTCTTTTATCATCCTTAAAAAGACAAAAAAGTCCTTTAATACTGCATTCTGTGGACAGTAAATCCTTGAGAAAGCAGGACATCCATGTTTTGTCCACCTCCCTTCCAGTCTTTAACTCATCCAGTTCTGGCTTCTGCTGTTACCATTTATTCAAAGGATAGTAATAACTTCTAAAGGGCCAAGCATATAAAAATGTGATTATCTCCATCCATTCAAACCTCAGCAATGGGAACTATGATATATAAATAAAAAACAACAGAAGAGAAAAATACCTCTATATTAGTTGCATTCAGCTTCTCCTCCATTACTTGTTTGAGGATGATGAGTGAAGACTTGATGGCTTCTTTCAATGTCATAGACTTGAAACAAAAAGGGTAAGAAGTGTAACCATTATAATTCTGCTTTCCTTCAAAGATTTCCCCTATAGTTCCCTGAAGAAATGACTTAGCAAATAATAAATCAAGCCGCTTAATAAGTAGATTGCATGACAAGAATCTCTACAATTCAAGTAAACAGTCAATAAGTACAATACATTTATTCACAGGGGGGAAAAAGTCCTATTTTGAACCAGATTAAAGCCACCAACTTTCATGTAAGGGACCTTTGAAGAAGCAGAAAGGGCTACACTTATGTAGTTATCTTCTTTTAATAATCGAAGCAAGATAATATTGGGAATATCCTATGAATAAGAATTCCCAAATGATCTAAAAAGGTAGCTCATTGGTTAGCAAATCTGTTCTTGTACCGTTTTAAACCCATGAAACCCTATTTTTCTACACATAAATTTTTTCTACATATAAAATCAAAACTACCAGGGGTTGATGGATGTGTGAACTGTGAGAATAATAAGTATGGCAGTCCTCAAACACAATGAATTCCCCAAAACTAAGCCCTCTCATCCCATAAGATAAAAAGTGCCAAATGCCTACTTGCTTCCAGAGCCAGACTAGGAAATACAAGTGTTAAGTAAAGCTGTAAAGATAAAGGATAAACAAGCTGTGGTACATCCATACTATGGTATACCACTCAGCATTAAGTACTGATAAGTGCAAAAACATGAATGGAACAGTATATTGAACAAAAAAGGGCAAACACAAAATACAAACTGTATGACTGCATTTATAAAAATGACAAGAGCAGACAAGCCTAATCTCTAGTGGTAAACATGGTTACCAGGGAGGAAGAGGGTGACTGGAGAGAGAAACATTTCAGGAAATGAGAAGTGTTCTACATCTTGTTTTAAGTGGTGGTTATAAGGGTAGATAGAACTGTCAAACTCCTAGAAATGAACTCTTAAGGTCTGCCCATTTTATTGTATGTAGATTATACCTTGATTTAAAAAATAATAATAAAATTAAAGTTGTGAGTGCTCAATTACCTTGTGGTAAACTTCTTGCAAGGAGCTCTGGGCACCCTCTGAAGCAGAGCCAATTGCTCGAGCATCACACTGTACAAAGGTTCCAGATGGGTCCATGTGAAACCTGCAAAACCCCCCAAGAGAAGGGGATTAAAATGTTGAACAGTGGTGGCATTTTAAGAAATAAACATCTCACTAAGGAATATAAATGCTTGGCCCTGCGGCCAGAAAACCACTGAAATACTGAGGAACGGGTCCAAAAGACATTCTGTGCCTGAGGAAACCAGATCTTTTCAAAAGTGTTTAAACTAATAAATTCCTCAGATATTTAGCAGTATAGGAGATCTAAATATGGCACCCACGTATGCCTTTCTAAATATCTGAGGATAAGGATCAAATCAACATTCTAAATCAAAGCTCTAAAATACAACCTGACTATAGTAACCAAGTTACTTTTAATTCTTTCCAGCATTAGCAGTGGTGCCAACAGGGGGAGCTCTTTATAGACTCCCCAAATTTGCCTTAGTATAAGCAGCACACAATCACTGAACTTTAGAGTTAGAAGCCCTTCATTTTTTGTAATTCTACAATAATCTTCTCAGTTGATTTGAACAACCAGTCCCCATCCTAAATTAAAATTAACTTTACTAGAAAAGAAGCAGGAAAAATGGCAAATTATTCTTACAGCTGGGGTCCTTTCTCATCAACTCCTCCAAATAACAGTGCTACTCCAAAGGGACGAGACTAGAACCGAAAAAACAAGAGGTATTAAGATAACTGGCTATTGAAGTAAGTGGTGAGAGGCGCTGGGAAAGGTTTGTTTAGAGAACAAATGTCCTAAGTCCCTAAGAACAGCAAGAAAACATGACACAAACACCACACTCACCATGGCACCTGGATCTGCATCTTCTTCTCCAAACTGAAGAGCTAGATTAGACACAGCCTGAGTCACACTCTCCACAGTCATTGTCTCATTGTAGGTGAACCAATGGTTCTAGAAGAAGAGCAAAACATGGTCTACCTCCTCCTCTTTTTTTTTTTTTAAAGATTTATTTATGGGCGCCTGGGTGGCTCAGTGGGTTAAGCCGCTGCCTTCGGCTCAGGTCATGATCTCAGGGTCCTGGGATCGAGTCCCGCATCGGGCTCTCTGCTCAGCAGGGAGCCTGCTTCCCTCTCTCTCTCTGCCTGCCTCTCCATCTACTTGTGATTTCTCTCTGTCAAATAAATAAATAAAAAATCTTAAAAAAAAAAAAAAAAGATTTATTTATTTATTTGAGAGAGTTAGAGAGAGAGAGAGAGAGAGCACGGGAGCACGTGCAGTGGGGGACAGAAGGGGAGAGAAAATCTCAAGCAGACTCCCTACTGAGCACGATGCCCCACAACCCTGAGGTCAAGACCTGAGCTGAAATCAAGAGTTGAACACTTCACCGACTGAGCCACTCACGCGCCCCTAAATGCTCTCTACCTTTTAAATAAGAGAAGCATTAAAGCAGCCCTCCACCTCACTACACACATCCCTGTGAACGATGGTTGCAAACTGAATGCTCAACTCCATTGTGTTTTCCATAACACTAAACTTGAATGCTCGGGACTACATGAAAGGAAGAGAAATAGCTCTGAAAATAAACTCTGATCAAAAGGACTCTAAGCAACGACAGACTAGAGGATTATTCCAATGAAAAACAGAGTTAATGCCTCGCAGCACCAAGCTTGGTCTTTTCACTAAAGTGAATGCTAACGGCTAAGTGCCACTTTCCCCCAAAGACCCTGGGTCAGCATTATACTGGTGTTTAAATTAATGACTTACTTTTCTATAAGTACTGACAGAAAACTTGAAAATAAGTGTAAAAAATGTTAACAAATCAGGTATTTTTTTTTTCCCTTCCTGGTCTACTCTCCAAGCAGAGTATCAGTTTTCCTGATCAGTACTTGTCACCTGGTACATAACATTACTTGCAATAGGAGAGCTGTTATTTTCAAGCCCAGCACCAAAGGCAGCTGGGGTAGAATATCCCTTAGCTACATTCACTTCCTGCTACGGTGCTCCCATAGAAAGTCAATTAGGGAACAGAATGCAGTGCAAAGCTTGCTTTATATAAGGCAAATCAAAAAAGAAGCAAGAGACTGTTAGCACTATTTGCCAGGGCTTCCTTAAAGCCTCAATGGTTGGATGGCTAGACTCCAAGCCTCAGAAACTTATAAACTAGGGATTCTACCCAAAATCATTCCCAAGAGCTACATCTGATATTAACACAGATAACCTGCAATACAGCTCAGGCAGCTATGTCATCATTAAAGAAAGAACTCAAGCATCATGGGAAAAAGGAGAGATGATGCTAATTTTACCTGTGTCTCCACTCTGGCTTTATCAATTAAAGTCTTAGCATCAGCAATTAGCCCACTCATGGCACAACCTGCAATGTAAAAGCAATAGTGACCTAGGGGGCCAAATCCTTGCAGGACTCTTTCATCCACTCAGGAAATACTAAAATACTGGAATGGAACCACGACAGCCACCTAGCAATCCCACAGCAATATACCCAAGAGATAAAAATGGGAAATTATTTGATTATCTGAACTGAATACAAGTACAATTATATTACAAATAAATTTCAAAAACAATCCACAATAACATAGAACTTCAATATTTTTAAGATAGAAGACAGAGAAGAACAGCCAATCGAACATGAATTTCCACACATTACATCCTTAAACATCCCTTCAGCACTCTTTATAGACCACAATGCACTTTCAAACTAAGTAAACAATAACATCCTAACAGAAGAAATTAAAATTTAAAAAGCCATCTCACTATGACCTATAGTAGAAGACCCTAGGATAAAATCAAAAGCTTTTTACCTCCCTGACCAAAGAGAAACCAAGTAATCTAAAGAAAAGTTTGTCTAACGGTCCAAGATACCAAGGTTATGGCTTTTACTTTATACACCATGACTCAAAAATCTGCACTTCCAGCCTAAGCCTTGCTTTCACATTTCAAACCCCATAAAGCCAAATGACTCCCTTAATATATCTACTTGGATATACCACCAACTCAAATCAAGTTTGTTCCCTTCTAAACTCCTTGGCCCGCACAACCAATTAGATCTCAAATTCTTTCAGTGTCTATCAAATTAGCATGTCTGGCATTAATCCTTACTTTCTCCCTTCTCTGGCTATCATTTTGGTTAAACCTCTCATCATCTCCATGTGGACTAAAGCAAATTTCTTACCTGATCTCCTTACATTTAGTCTCAGCCCTCTTCACTCTACCTGCAACCTTGCTATCAGAATGGTCTTTCTAAAATACTAACCTGATCATATTACCTCAATGCTTAAAATCTTTCTCATCAGAGCAAAAGGATCAAGTTCAAGCTCTTTAGCATGGTAAGAATGTCCAACTATCTGATCCCAGACTCACTTCTTGCTACAGTCCACCTCCCAGTCATACCAAAATTGCTTGTGCCGGCGTATTCCACATTTTATACCATCAAGGGTTTGCTCATTTCCATTCCCTCTAACCAGAGTGTGTCCCTTCTATCTCCAGACACTTGTTCACTTGGTGAACACTTCCTGATCTTTTGCAGTTCAGCTCAGCTCAATCTTCACCATTACGGAATACTTTTCTGAATACCCACTACCACTGGCCCAAGACAAAACTAATTATTTCCTCCTCTGTACCCCTTCTAAACACATACCACAGCCTTTCTTAATGCTACCTATATCACTCAGTTGCATTTACTTATCTACATGTTTACCTCCACTATTCGGTTGTATGCTTCTGAAAGACAAGGACTAAGTCTCATTTCTCTCTGTATCCCTGCTGACTAACATATATCTGGCACATAGTTAGGTTCTCAATTTGCTGAATGAAGTGACACTGATCTATCTCCAAAAGACAAGTGACCTGAAGTAGCCACAATGTTCTAATCTTAAAAGACTAAATCTGTTTCTCTGTCTGTGAAAGAAATAATGTGGAGCTCCCAGAATCACCATGGCATTTGGTTCTGAGGCCTTCAAGTCATTATTTTACTGATGTTTCATTAATAAGATGACTAGTAGGTTAAGAAAATCTGGACAGCCAACTAAAATGCCATGCTATAAATAATGAGAACTACTCATCCTGTAATGCTACAGTGATGCCAGAAGCTAAGGCAGGGGAATTTAAACAGACACCAAGAAAATTAGTGCTGGGGAGTGGGTGGGGGAGTAGGGGGTGGCAGGGAGTAAAAAGATAAATCTCAAAACAGAGGAAGAGAACTGATCTGTTCAGTCTAATATTCTTATGCTCTCTGAACCTTAGTCACCCCAAAGATCTTTAAGAATTCTTCTTTTCAGCAGAGACCTCTAGTTTTCCACACAATTTTCTGCTCCTGGTGGTTTCTTACCAGGACTAACATTATGCATTACTGAAGACCCAACCATCTCATAAGGACCTGGCCTATGATTCAACCTTGACATAGTTTAACAACCATCACATTTGCCAAGTCTAAATTTGAAGGCTCCCTGACTTAATTCTGGGGGTAAGTGAGCTCTACAACTGCTTCCTACTCTTATATTACGCACACTGGCCTACTATCTGAAAAATAATAGTTAACAAGGAGATAAGATGTTCATCTAATACATCTCCCTTGGAACACCAAAGACGACTAATTAACCCAAGCCAGATCCTACAGATCAGCTTTCCCTTACTGCTTACCTATGTGAGCATCAATCTCTACAATTTTCTCAATGCTGCTTGGCTCCATGAGTGGGGAGGTAATTCTCTTCTCCACAGCTAGGCACACACCCTCTGATGTCTGGATCCCAATGGCTGTAGAACCAAGCTGAAAAGAAATGCATTACGTTATCACATACAGGTCAAAGAACCGTCTCACATACTCACCAGGAATCTCTCTGAATAACTTTACAAGATAAAAGCTTCAATCAGTATATCTAGTATGCAAAGAATAAGCAGCACCCTAATAAGTAATGTACTATTCCTATCAATGGTGAGAGCACTGATTTATAGAATTTTGTTCTTCTAAAGAGAAAGGTCACCAAGTTCTTAAAAACATCTGGAAAATTATCAACTTTAATGCCAGTATTTTGAAGGAGCAGATTCTAAAGTTCTAAACATAGTGGGGAAAAAGTAGTAAAATTCTAATATTTTTCTTTCCAGCTCTGCTATCTTGACCTATCCCAAAAGGTAGTATTCCTCAAATGTATAACATAACCTCCAGAAAAGTAATGTACTTAAAAAAAAGAAAGAAAGAAGAAACACAAATACCACCACCAATGTAAAAATAGTAATCTTTTTTTTAAAGATTTTATTTATTTATTTGACAGAAAGAAATCACAAGTAGATGGAGAGGCAGGCAGAGAGAGAGAGAGGAGGAAGCAGGCTCCCTGCTGAGCAGAGAGCCCGATGCGGGACTCGATCCCAGGACCCTGAGATCATGACCTGAGCCGAAGGCAGCGGCTTAAGCCACTGAGCCACTCATGCGCCCCAAATAGTAATCTTTTGAGGTCACTAGCAGTTCACAATATAGATAATTTCATCTCCCATCTCCATGACACCATCTTAATCACCATCCCTCTATGTCTATTTCTTTATCTGTAAAACACATCAAGAAGAGTAAATGTATTAATATATAAAAGGCTTAAAATGGTGTCTGGCATATAATAAAGGAGTAACAAATTTAGTCATTCTTCTTCTATGCCAGGATTACTTCAATAGCCTCCTACCTAGGCTCCCCAACTTAATCTCTCTCTTAATGTATATTTCATGTTATGGCCTGACTGATTTAATAAAATGCTCTTTTCATTATACTTCTTCTCTGAAGAATTAACATCTCCCTATATTGCCTGTAACATAAATTCCACATAAGCTTCCACAGCCCTCAAAACCTAATCTCACTTTTCTCTCCCAACTTTTTTTTTCTTTTTAAAGATTTTATTTATTTATTTGACAGAGAGAGATCACAAGTAGGCAGAGAGGCAGGCAGAGAAAGAGGGGGAAGCAGACTCCCCAGTGAGCAGAGAGCCCAGGATCCTGAGATCATGACCAGAGCCGAACAAAGAAGCTTAACCCACTGAGCCACCCAGGCGCCCCTCCCCCTCAACTTTATCATTCATTATTCTCCAACAAAATCCACCAGGTATAACCCAACCCACTTTCTCATGCCATATTATCTCCTACTACCTTTGCAACTCTGCTCATGCCTTCTCTCTCTTGGAATACAATCTTCTGCCTATCCAAATTCCACCCACCATTTATAAAGCCTTCGATGACTAAATGCGCTCTTTCTTCTGAATTACCATTATTATTTAGTTAGTTCTACAAAGCATTCCCTGCCAGTGCAATCACCAGACTCCTGGAACCTGTTATTGCAAAGGAGTCCAAAGAATTCCATGAATCAATATGCATAACACGTTTAATATGTCTGCACACTGATCATGTCTCATACATAGATGTATTATTTTTCAAATACATAGTCCTTTTTAACTGTTTTTAAATGTATATAGCAGCTTTTTACTACATATTTTCTTTTTTTTTTTTAAGTTCACTGTTCTTTTAAGAGTTCATTCAGTTTTTTAAAGATTTTTTTATTTACTTATTTGACATACAGAGAGAGAACACAAGCAGGGGGAGCAGGAGAGGGACAGGGAGAAGCAGGCTCCCTGCTGAGCAGGAAGCCCAATATGGGGCTGGATCCCAGGACCCTTAGATCATGACCTGAGCCGAAGACAGATGCTTAAACTGCCTGAGCCACCCAGGCGCCCATTATGTATTTTCTTAATTGGTGTTTATATGCATAACTATAGGAGATGAACTGTTAAAGAATTTTTTGTAAAAAAAAAAAAAATGAGCGTTCATACTTCTAGTTAAAGTTGTAGACTGAAAACTCCCATAAGCTCTACTCCTTCCCCCAGCCTGGCAAGAGTACAAGATTAAAGGATGGTGGGGGTGAGGGATGTACAAAAAATATACTAGGACAAAGAAAATGGGCAAAGACATAGCAACAAAATTTCAAAAAAAGATTGGTTGGTGGTAATTTACTGAGCAGACCTGAGAATTCTGAATCCTAAATCAGTAGTAAAGGAAATCAAGAAAAAACCTAATTTGTATCACAGAAACCTCCAAAAAGGAAACAGTGGTAACAAGGACCTGTGGAAATAGAATCAGAGGAACTAAAAACTGCAGCATCAGTTCCATGCCTACCTAAGAAACAGATTTCCAGATCCCCTCCCCTATGCTATAAAGCTGGAAGATGGCCTCCACCCCAACTCCTGTAGAAGACTCTGGAGAGTGTAAAACAGGATGGTCTTTGGATTGCAGGACACTAAGAACAGTCAAAAACAGGAGATTAGAGTGGGAACAGGGGCATTAAGTAAAAATTGACAAGCTTAATATTAAGAACCTCAGCCTTCTTTCCCCATTTGGCTCTCAGAAGCTAGTAGCTGAAACCCTTTAGGCATGAAATGAGAAAGGGCAGTTTTCTCTAGAGCAGTGGTTTTCAAACTTTTTGAAATCTACAAACTCTACATTAAGAAATACATTTCCTATCCTATCATGATCAAAACACACAAAAGGATACAAATAAATATAACAGAAACAACATGGAAAAAAACAAAATAAAACACTCACCAGAACTATGAGCAAGGCATTCTGATATCTCCTGTTCTATTCCACTCAAAAAGAAATGCTTCCACAAACTACTAAATTGACTTCCATGACTACTAATGGGTCAACACTTGCAGCTTGAAAAACACAGCTCTAAAAAAATCTAACCAGTTAGGGGTACCTGGCTGGCCCAGCTGGAAGTGCATGCAACTCCTTATCTCAAGGTTGTGAGTTCAAGCCCTACACTGGGTGTAGTAGGGATTAAATAAATAGAAAGGGAGGAAGGGAGGGAGGAAAGAAAGAATCTAACCAGCCCAAGAAGGAAAAAAATTAAAAAACAAAACAAAAAAAAAACCCCTTAAAAATCCTTGGGGTGCCTGGGTGGCTCAGTTGGTTAAGTCTGCCTTTGGCTCGGGTCCTGAAATTGGGGTCCTGGGACTGAGCCCCATGTTGGGATCCCTGCTCAGTGGGGGAGTCTGCTTCTCCCTCCCCCTCTGCCCTTCCCCCTCCCCCACTAGTGCGCACACACTCTCTGTCTCAAATAAATAAATATAATTTTTTTAAATAAAATCTTTGGGGTGCCTGGGTGGCTCAGTCAGTTAAGTGTCTTGACTCCTTGATTTCAGCTCAGGTCAAGAACTTAGCACATGGGAGTGAGCCCTGCCTCAGGCTCCACACTCAGCAGGGAGGCTGCTTGGGATTCTCTCCCTCTCCCCCTGCTCACTCTCTACCCCTCTCTCTCAAATATATAATCTTTCAAAAAAATCCTTAAAGAAAGGAATAGAGGGCACCTGGATGGCTCAGTGGGTTAAGCCTCTGTCTTCGGCTCAGGTCATGGTCTCAGGGTCCTGGGATCGAGTCCTACATGGGGCTCTCTGCTCAGCAGGGAGCCTGCTTCCCCCCCTCTCTCTGCTTACCTCTCTGCCTACTTGTGATCTCTGTCAAATAAATAAATAAAATCTTAAAAAAACAAAACAAAACAAAACAAGGAATCCCCAGGATGATGTTGACAGAATATCCTGAGTATACAGCTATGCAGTATGCTCAAAGAACTGGTCCAGACTGGAGCAGGTGAGAAGGCTCAAAGATTTTTTAAGAATCTTTTTTAAAAGATTTATTTATTTATTTGAGAGAGAGAGAGAGAAAGAGAGAGTGTGCACATGCAAGAAGGAGGAGGTGCAGAGGGAGAGAATCTCAAGCAGACTCTGAATGCAAAGCCTGACTTGGGGCTTGATCCCACCACCCTGAGATCATGACCTGAGCTGAAATCAAGAGATGGATGCTTAACTAATTGAGCCACCCAGGCACCCCTATTTAAAAATCTTTAATAGGATATTTATTGTGCCTGGATGTTTTGAGAAGATATATATTACCTAGAGAGACTTTAGGGATGATTTTATGATATGCATATATTAAATTAAGCAAATTTAAAAAAAAAGAATTCTCCACTCTCAGGAAAAAACTGTGGAGAAATGGAAAAATGGCTTCAGCTGTGAGCAGCATTTACATAGTCATACTGATATAAATGTTGACTAATGATCTCACAAGATTATGATATATATGATATAGAGTGGGTTGCCTTACCACCACCCCGGAAGGAAATTGTGTGTGTGGGGGGTGGTTCTGTTTCTCTATGTGTGTCACTAGGGGCAGAAATCATCATTCTCCTGTCTGTGGATAATGCCTAAGCAAAACAAAACAAAATATGTGAGTCTGTGCTAGAAATACAGAAGTAAATGCCAAGAAAATTATCAGCAGAAAGACTTCAAAGTGTTGCCTCAAGGAAGTTGAAGGTAAAGGGGGCAGTCCTCAGGGATTGCTGTTTTTGTTACAGAGTTTATATAATCATTTTATCTTTCGACTCTAAAACTACATACAGGTATGCCTTAAGAATAAAATTTTTAATCCGAAAATATTATCAGAGAATTTAATGTGGCACTTAGTTGCTCTCTAGTTGATTTATGTACTGTATATTGCTCTTTTGTCTCCAACTGAACAGAGCAGGACAGTATTCATACCTACTTTCAAATTATATCTAGCAGAGTTGCTCTCAACTGTGGGCCCATTTTACCATGTCTAAAGGACATCTGTCTGGAGGGCAAAGTCTGGAGACATTTTTAGTTGTCACAGCTGGAAATGTGAGTGCTAATGGCATCTAATGGTAGAGGACAGAGATTCTGCTGAACATTCTACCTTGTACAGGATGGTCCCCGAACAAAGAATTATGTGGTCAAAAATGTTAGTAGTCCCTGGGTACTATAATTATTTTGTGGATGAATCATTATCATATTACGAGGATAAATTCTCAACCTGTTCAATTCGGCCTCCAACTTAAATAACTTCCTAAGCATCCCTCCAAGAAAGAGTTAATACTTTCAAGACAGTCTACTTTATAAAATATATCAAAATCAAGATTCTTTTTTTAACATTTACCCCCAGATGTTTCGGTATTACAGTTTTGCCCAAATTTCATCCTGCCCCTTGATGGAGATGAGGAAAACGAAGGGAGTGAGAGAACATTTGAACTGATTCTATGCAGTACTTTTTTAAGAACAACTCATAGTGACCAATAATCAGATGCTCCATATAAGACGGTAATTTTGATACTGCCACAGATCATCCTTCCTTCCCCCAAAAAACCTACTAAGGCAATTTTTTCCACTTTTGCTGGCTGTATCTCACCCATGCCATTCATACAGCACCCCCAACGATAATTTCTACTTCTCAGCCATTCTTAGTCATTTCTCTAGCTCCTTTCATACTGCTGAATACTTAAGGTTATCAAATTGCTTTCTCACTGGCAACTCTAAGTTGTCAAGGCAACAACCAGGTTGTTTAAATACCAAAGAGCCTGAATTTTCACACAGGTTAAGTCACATCTATTAAGGGCCACATGGCTATTTCTATCTTAGTCCAACAGAGGGCTAGAGATCGGATGCTATCTAATTATCTTTAAGCAATCTGGAAATCACTAGCAGTAGGGAGCTTAAAAGAGAAACCCTAAAAACCTGAGGATTATTCTTGGTTTGCACATCTGGGTGGGAATGTTGTCTTTAGAGGCTCAAAATAAATGCTACAGCTTGGAATTATGATGGTTTCGTATTTCACAGTACTGTACGGTTTCAATATAGGGCAAACATGATCAGAAACAGGGACAGGCACTTGTAGCTGGCCCACCATTTTCTGTCCCACCATCTATCATAGTGCATCCACTTTTATTTCTATGTCTTCAACTAATCGAAATCTCTTTTGCCCTTTTCCAGACTCTCATACAACCATACATACTTTCTAAAACAGGTAACTTAGAGAGAAACACAGTAGCTCTCTTCAATTATGCAAGGAACTGTCTTTGGAGGTTTCAACATTCTGTATGGTTCAAGGGCAAGACTAGGGCAAAATGAAGGAAACTTCAGGAAGCTAGACTCTTCATTCAATACAAGGGTAAATTTCTTAACCATTATGAACTGTTTTCTAACAGAATGAGCCATCTTGTGTTTAAATGTTCTATCACCAGGACTCTACAAATAGAGACTATTTGGGGATGCAAAATGATTGAAGCACAGGGTAAAGGGCTGGACTAGACACCTGCTAGATATCAGAATCACTGACGGAGTCCTTAAAAATACTGACGCTGGACCTTACCCTGGACAATCTGTATCAGAATTTAGATTATCCATAATTCAACAAAGGCACATCCCATGTGATAACTAACTTTAAGTATAGATAGCTTACTTACTAATTTTCTTAACACTGGTTGGAACTATTTGATTTTGTTACTAGACAACAAGACACATCTTTTATTTACTCCTAAAAGTGCCCCATACAAATCCACTTTACTAATAAGAACACAGGTGATCAAAGGATTTGTTCAAAGTATCTCCCAGGACCTAACTCTAGACTTCTATACTCTTCTCTTTATAGCCAAGAAGATTATGAACACAAGCATGTGTCTCAGCCCCACTGAGAAAAAGCTACATAATTATGAAGCAGTTACCTGTTCAAAAGGTTTTAGGGATGAGATGGAAATTGCTATTAAAATGGTTAGTAGGGGTGCCAGGGTGGCTCAGGTCATGATCTCAGGGTCCTGGGATCAAGCCCCATTGTAGGGCTCCCTATTCAGTGGGGAGTCTGCTCCTCCCTCTTCCTCTGCCCTTCCCCCACCTTGTGTGTGTGCTCTCTCTTTAATAAATAAACAAAATCTTTTTAAAATCAAAAATAAAATCATTAGTATTTGGTTAGAGGGAGATAATGTTTTCTAAAAAAATACCTAAAACACATTTATTCCAAATGTTCTGCCAGCAAAGCATTAGGTTGCCATGAATTTTCAAAAACTTGCCACTTGATACTATACCTTGATAGCTTCAATGGCATATTCCACTTGAAATAATCTTCCTTCAGGAGAAAAAGTATTCACGCCCCTATAATTTAAAAAAGGATTAAAAATTGTCAGAAAAAATAAGCATAGACATATGAAACTCAAATTCCTTGACATCTAGCTCAAATGGTTAAAGATGTGCATATTGTCATTATTTTCCTTTGCCCACAACAAACTGTAGCTATTTTTTTGTACATTAACAGCTTTTCTTTCTTTCTTCTTTTTAAAGATTTTATTTATTTATTTGACAGAGAGAGATCACAAGTAGGCAGAGAGGCAGACAGAGAGAGAGGAGGAAGCAGGCTCCCTGCTGAGCAGAGAGCCGATGTGGGACTCAATCCCAGGACCCTGAGATCATGACCTGAGCTGAAGGCAGTGGCTTAACCCACTGAGCCACCCAGGCGCCCTACATTAACAGCTTTTCAAGAAAATGGAACCTATGTATGGAATACTTCTGTCCTACTCCCAGAGACTTCAAACTGGTCAAATGAGAACAGGTGACCTTCTGCCTCAACCCTGAATCAATCTGCGATTCCTTCAGCAAATTCATGCCCCCAAACTGCCAGGCAATTCCCAAGAAAATTAGCATTTATCCTTATCCTCTTCCCATTACATACATTTGCTGTTAATATCTTACTTTTTAGTAAAAGTCAGTTGTAGGTACATTTCCCTATTTATTTGTATGAATCAGGATTGGTATCTTAACAGACTGAGATACGTGCAGTTACTAAAGCCTAAGCTAGTTTATTTATTCCATACATATTTATACCAATTATATGCCAGATTTCTTTTTTCTCCCAAACACTTCCCCACCTTTTTTCGCTCTATCCTTTTGGAAATCACGATGCAGAAGAGGCATCAGCCATGGTCTTAGCTATAAAAGTTTTCAGCACACATGGATACTACAAAAATACTTGAATAAATGAATTGAAAGAGTTATGATCCTTGGTTTATGGAGTTTGGATTTTATAACATGTGATATAATATATAATACAGCATTTTCAAATTTGTTTTAGCAAAAACTTTCTTTAAAATATTTATATATGTCCCCAAATATAAAACAGGTAATAATTTAAGTTGACATTTACTGGATATCTACTACATGCCTGGCATTGTTATAAACCTCTAAATGACTTAACTTATTTAATACTCAAAATAATCCTATGAAGTAGCATTTTAAGATAGATACTATCTCACAATTGAGACATGGAGGTTAAGTAATTTGCTCAAAGTCACTCAGCATATAAGAAGCAGAGGTAGGGACGCCTGGGTAGCTCAATGGGTTAAGCCTCTGCCTTCTGCTCAAGTCATGATCTCAAGGTCCTGGGATTGAGCTCTATGCTCAGCGGGGAGCCTGCTTTCCTCCTCCCTTCCTCCCCCTGCCTGTTGCTCTGCCTACTTGTGATCTCAGTCAAATAAATAAATAAAAATCTTAAAAGGGGGGGGGCAGCGCCTGGGTGGCTCAGTGGGTTAAAGCCTCTGCCTTCAGCTCAGGTCATGGTCCCAGGGTCCTGGGATCGAGCCCTGCAAAGGGCTCTCTGCTCCACAGGGAGCCTGCTTCCTTCCCTCTTTCTCTGCTTGCCTCTCTGCCTACTTGCAATCTCTCTGTCAAATAAATAAATAAATAAATAAAGCTTTAAAAAAAAAAAAGAAGAAGAAGAAGCAGAAGTGGACTGAGAATTTAGGCAATGTGACTAGAGTCCAAGCTTTTAACTATTCCACTATACTGCCTCTGGGAATTATTAGCCTGGGTTAAATTAGAAGGTAAAGGAGAATCCCACAATCCCAGCATCCCCCTTGCCCCAGAAGTCATTTAAAAAGTCCAGAACTCAGGGCGCCAGAACTCTTAAAATGCTACTTCATAGGATTATTTTGAGTATTAAATAAGTTAAGTCAATTTTGCCAAGTTATCTGCCTTTGGCTCAGGTCACGATCCCAGGGTCCTGGCATCTGGCCCCACATGGGGCTCCAGAGCCTGCTTCCCCCTCTTCCCTCTGCCTGACGCTCCCCCTGCCTGTGCTCTCTCTCCATCAAATGAATAAATAAAATCTTAAAAAAAAAAAAAAAGTTATGAACTGTAAAGAACAACTTTAAAAAATAAAAATTTATTTTTTAGAGAGAGAAAGAGAGCATGAGCAGAGGGAGGACCAAAGGGAAAGGGAGAAGAAAGGAACAAGCAGACTCCTCCATGTTGAGAGGAAGAACTGACTCAGGACTCAATCCCAGAGCCCTGAGATGATGACCTGAGCCTGGTCAGATGCTTAATTAAATGAGCCACCCTGGCGCCACAGGAACAATTTTTAAAAATCACTGAGTGAAAAGTGAGGACAGAAGACCTGGAATTAAGTTTTAGTTCTGCAACTAGCTTTAACTCAAATGAAAAACCAAAACCAAAACCTATGCTGGCCCTGTCACAGGTTAATACTGAATTGCATGGAGTAGGAAAGAACTTTGTAATGTGTAAAGTACTATGCAAATACAGTATTTTCACTCCAATTCAAGCACTACATCCTAACATGCACTCCGCTCTTGGCCCTCTACTCAAACTTTACTGTTTCCCGGAGTTATTTCATTTACACTAAGCACCAACTACTTTCAAATCTCTATTACTAGTTTGGACACTTCCCTGGCTAATTTAAATGCCTCCTAAGCATTTTTACCTGGATATCCTATTAGCACTGAACGCTCACCAACCTGAATTATCTCTTTAAATCCAGCCATCCTTGCAAAATCAGTTCCATCTCCTGCCATTCCTATTTCATTTTTATTTTAAAACATCTCCAATCTCCCAGTTTCCCTAGCTAGAAAGTTCTGAATGATCTGACTCATTTCTTCCCATCTCCCATATTAACAATATGCCAAGTTACATCAATTCCTCCCACATAGTAACTCAACACTCTTCTTTCATTCTCAACGCCCTCATTACCTTTCACCTATTACAATAGCCTTCTAACTGGTATTGACTCACTCTTTCCTCTATTCCAGTCAGATAATCTCTGCAAAACACAATTATGATTCTGTAACTTCTTAAAGTGAAAATAGTAGCACATGGTTGTCGAAAGAGTAAGACCCAAACTCCTTAACCACACATAAAAAACGTAGCACATGGTTGCCGAAAGAGTAAGACCCAAACTCCTTAACCACACATAAAAAACCATTCAATATCTAGCATCAACCTGTTTTTTCCATAGTTCACCATTCCCATGCATACATCATATATGCCGTACAGAACAGAATTTTCCCAAACGTGCAGTGCTTTCCCATTGTCCCTCCTTTGTTCATCCTACATTCTTGGCCTCAAAACTATTGACTCTCACAGTCTATATTTATTAAAATCTTACTCTTTCTCAAGACTCACTGTAAATATCAGCTCCTTTTTAAAGTTTTCAATGATCCCTAATATTGAATGCAATCTCCCTCAACAGAACTTAGTTGTTGATTTGAATTTCTCTAATGACATGAATACACTTCTGACTCACACTAGTTATTTTTGTAAACAGTTCTTTAAAAGACAGTCTCCCGGGCGCCTGGGTGGCTCAGTGGGTTAGGCCGCTGCCTTCGGCTCAGGTCATGATCTCAGAGTCCTGAGATCGAGTCCCATATCGGGCTCCCTGCTCAGCAGGGAGCCTGCTTCCCTCTCTTTCTCTCTCTGCCTGCCTCTCCATCTACTTGTGATTTCTCTCTGTCAAATAAATAAATAAAATCTTTAAAAAAAAAAAAAAAAAAAAAAGACAGTCTCCCATACAAGAGCAAAGATCTTGATATTGTTCACTGATGTATGGCCAACAACTAGAAAACAGAGCCTTGTATACAGCAAGCATTCAAGTGTATCAGATAAGTGAATGTAAAAAAGCTGTGCTTTAGGCGTTCTTGGGACGATACAAAAATGAGTAACACAAAGCAGTCCTTGAAGATGCTAAGGATCACAAAACCTTAATAAAGGCCTTTTGATAAGAAAAACAATTTTTATCATACACACCCTAACTCAAAATTCTATTACCCAAAGACGATTCTTCTTCTTCTTTTTTTTTTTTTAAAGATTTTATTTATTTATTTGACAGAGAGATAGATCACAAGTAGGCAGAGAGAGGGGGAAGCAGGCTCACTGCTGAGCAGAGAGCCCGATGCGGGACTGGATCCCAGGACCCTGAGATCATGACCTGAACCGAAGGCAGAGGCTTTAACCCACTGAGCCACCCAGGCACCCAAAGATGATTCTTCTTAATACTTGGGAAGAATACTAATAGTTATTTTATACGACAGTAGGAAAAGTTATCAGTTTTAAAACTTCACATATGGGGAGCCTGGATGGCTCAGTTAGGCATCTGCCTTCAGCTCAAGTCATGATCCCACGGTCTTGGGATCTAGTTCCACATTGGGCTCTCTGTTTGTCAGGAAGCCTGCTTCTCCCCCTCCCTCTGCCTGCTGCTCTGCCTACTTGTGCTCTCTCTCTGTCAAATAATAAAATCTTTAAAAAATAAATAAAACTTGACATGTAAATTATAAAAGTCAGTAAAAAGGTGAAAAGAAAAGAAATGGTAGTTCCAAGCGATAAAACTTTTGACAGGGTCAAAGTATACTTTGACAAAGAAATGCAGCTTCTAAGCACCTAGGAGGAAAGAAAAATCTGCCTTTCCTAGCTTAAAACACAAACACAAAACTTTTATAGTTTTTTAAAAAATATTTTATTTATTTACTTGACAGAGAGAAATTGAGCACAAGCAGGAAAAAGAGGGAGGGAGAAGCAGGCTCCCCGCTGAGCAAGAAGCCAGATGTGGTGCTCTCCTGGGATCCTGACCCCAGCGGAAAGCAGTGGATTAACTAACAGCCACCCAGGAGCCCCAAAACTTTTATAGTTATGTGAAAACCTAACTGACCAAAGCAGAAACTGAAAGTAAAAATGCCTACGGCATAAATATGTACAATTTAGTATTACGCAGCATTCCCAACCCCTGAAAAGTGTGTTTAAAAAAAAAAAATCTCAGAACCTTAATTTCGAAAACAGATCTGGCCTTAACACACACAAACTAACTTGCTACAAGCTTCTTAAAGAATGAGAAAAGCTAGTGGAATCACCGTGATGAGGAAACTTCTGAGAACCACTCTGAATTCCAGTTCCTGTAAAATCAGACTCCACATTCTACCTGTGCAAAACTGAGAATGTCTTGGCGCTTCTGCAAAAAGTATACATCCCAGCATGCCCTCCTCCATCTCAATCAAAGAATAGGCTGCTCTATTTCCACGACTAAGAAACGGAAAACGAGGTTGTAACCCTAAAGGAAAGGGGAGCTGAAATTATGAAAACCATTAAAGAATCTCCAGTTGCTTTTTCTTCCAGGCAACACGCTCACATTTTCTAAAAAAGCAGTCATAACGCCTCACGAAATGATAAACAGGGGAGAGGGTGACCCCTGGACTTCTCCGGGTTAAAGGTCGGAGTCCCGGCCCCCTCAGACTTCTTCCCCAAGCACAAAGCGGAGCTTCTCGCTTCCGCACCGAGACACCGAGTCAGAACCCAGCAGTGACGCAGCGATAGGACCTGGCGAGCGTCTAGCTTGGAGATTCACTGCGGACAGCTAGGGAGGGCAAGAGATCCCCAGGCCGGGCCAGACTCGGGATCCTGGGGCGCCCCATGACACGGCAGAACCCAGGTCGGGACCGGGCCCCAGTCCTGGCCACCCACAACCCCGACACCATTTCCCCCAAACGCACAGACCTGTCGTACTCAGACCGAGTGAGGAACATGGCGAGGGAAGGAGAGGGCTGCAGCGGCTACGCGGGGTTTTCGAGGGCCAACACGAGTCCACCAACACCCAACTCGCCCACACCACCTCGGAATCGAGGCCCGGCTCCCAATTGCGCGTGCGCCCGCGACCCCTTCAGCCCGCCCTCCTGTACCTGTCTCCTATTGGTTGGTCTTAGTTCCCGCCGAGGTGATTGGGCCAACGTGCCTCCCCGCCAGGCTCCGGTTGGTTTCAGGGAAGGCGGGACGAGAAGTGTCCTTCCGCTTTAAATCGCGGGTCGTTGCTAGGGGCGCTTGGAGCCGGAGGTTTGTGGGGACAGTTTTTATCCGGGGGGTGTGAACCGCCCTAAGACTGGCAATCGAAGACCTTGTACGGAGAATTGGGTGCCTGAACTCTGGTTTGATAGGCTCCTTGCTGGCTCCAGTAATCCGCACCAGAGTACGTTGGGCTCGTTTTTCTCCGCGCCATGTACTCGCCCACCCTTGCGCGGGATTCCGGGCTCTTCCGGCTCTGGCGCGGTCTTCAAGGCTCTGGGTGGAGGGCTCCAGGACTCGCCGTCGGTGGTGATGCGACGCGCTACAGTGGGTGTGAGCGCGCGCTGTGGGCGAGTCCATTCGCTTCTGACTAGCTTGCCTATCGCGTGGTCCGTTTGAGGAAAGTTGGTGCGTTTTAGTCAGGGAAGAAGTCTGCAAGTTGCCGTCTGGTCAAGGTAATTTTACCGGCGCTTCCTTCTACTCCTTACCCTCCCCGCTCCTCCCCGCGCCCTTCCCGGTACTGGTTTTAGATCTGCTCACGCAGAGCCTTGGATCCGGGATTCGTACGGCTCACTGCTTTTTCTGTTATTCATGGAGAATTTAGGTCACGGTGCCGCCTTTTTGTGCTTCGTGCTCCCTGCTTCCCTTCCCTAAAGGTAGGAGAGCAACTTCATAGTTTCAGAGAAAGGCTATAAATGTACTATCTGTTCGGGAAAGATAGCCTAGTTAAGCCATTTGATGGGCAGTGTATGACTGACTGAAAGGGAAACGCCAGGGTTCCATTCCAGCCAATGTGATGCCACTGGTCAAGTCTTAACTTCTCCAGGCGGCTCTGTATCTCTCAAGAAAAGTTCGTATTTGGTCCTAGATTAGGTTTGTGAATGACGAAAGCATTTCAGTCGTGGGGGGGATGTAGAAATATTCCTTTCGGGTATTGAGATTTGTTTTTCCCATCATTTATGTCCTACGTTCTAAATTCAGCAGGAATATCGTTTTGTGGTCCCTAGCCAATCAGATGTTTGACACTAAAGAAACCGAGAAGCTCCAGGTAGCAATCCTCAGGAATCTGTTAGATTTCTGAGAAAAGAACAGTATTCTTTAGGTTTCCGGTCTACTAATGTGGCCTCTGCTGAAAAACTCCAGTTAAGGGGCGCCCGTGTGGTTCAGTGGGTTAAAGCCTCTGCCTTCCGCTCAGGTCCTGATCTCAGGGTCCTGGTATCCAGCCCTGCATCAGGTGCCCTGCTCAGCAGGGAGCCTGCTTCCCCCTTTATCTCTGCCTGCTGCTCTGCCTACTTGTGATCTCTCACTCTGTCAAAAAAAAAAGAAAAATGCCAGTTAAATTCATTGTTCCTGTTCTTTCAAAGTTATTTTGAAATTAATGTATAGTAACTGTATACCTACGTAGGTATTACATGTAAGCCTGTGTAGCTACTTGAGTATAATAATATTTTCTGAACACTCAGGGATGCAAGGTGCTCTGCAGTCCCGACTAATACCAGGTATGGCGGTGAATGTCTCACGAAATCACTTGAAGTGGAATCTCCTCTGGGTAAATGTGTTTGTGCCCCATTTATCATAAATGAAGGGGAGCTGGTAGCTGATGGTGGTTAATAAGGGAAATCTTACTTTCTCCCAAGAAAATAGATTGTCATGGCATTAAAAATCCGGCACCTAGTATATCATTTCTTCCCCATCATCAATTCAATAAATGTTTCATTAAAAAGTTGAACCAGGTGTCCCTCTGACAAAAATGACGAAAGGAGCCACAGAAGACAAAAGAGAAATGAATGTAGTAAAACATGAGAGAATGAGCTACATTCAGAAACTGAGAAAGGTATCTAAAACGTACTGGGGAGCTAGGCACATTGGTCCTGGAGCAAAATGAACTGTGGCAGAATAGTGCCGGGTGGACTGGAGATAGTACCCAAGTGAAGAAATCAGTAAGAACTGGTCCCTAAACTGAATTCTTTACATTCCTGAAATTGCCTGATTTGTAAATGTTTCTGACTATACATAAACTAGAAAATACTACTTTAAAAAAGATACCTGAATGTGTGTGTAACTGTCCAGGTGACTTATAAAGAGAAATGACAGAGGGTCAGGAATTGTTTAGAAAACTAAAATCATTAAAGAAAGCACCTTGCACTTTGGTGGCAGCAAAAGCAGGAAACTGGCATCTGGGGAGCTACTGTGAGACTACAGACACAAGCTTAAAGTAATTTTACAAGCCTAATGCTATCTCTTTAATTGAGAGAATGAAATGAAATTTCATTGTAAATGAAATGAGACATTAGCTACTTTAAAGTAATTGAGAAGAAACAAAATGTGCTATATACCTAGAACAGAATATTATTTTAGCCTTAAAAAGGAATGAAATTCTGACACATGCTACAACTAGGATGGAGATTGAAGACATTATGCTAAGCGAAATAAGCCAGACATGAAAGGACAAATATTATATTATTCTACTTATATAAGGTATTGAGAATAGTTAGATTCATTAGAGACAGAAAGTAGACTAGTGGTTACCGGGGACAGGAGAGGAAGGGGCAGAGGAATTATTGTTTAATAGGTACAGAACTTCAGCGCAGGATGATGAGAAAGTTCTGAGGATGGATTGTGTGTGATGGTTGCACAACAGTGTGAATGAACTTGATGTCACTGAACTGTGCAGTTAAACATAGTAAAAATGGTAAATTTTATGTGTATTTTACTGTAATAAAAAATACGTTTTTTAAAAGGACAGTAATTGAAATGTGAGTTCTTTGAGGAATAGTACCATGTCTTACTCAGCCTAGCACATTGCACATAGTAGATGCTCTAGAATGTTTGTTGAGTAAATAAACAATTACTGATCAATTGCAGTAAACATACTAGTTGTATAGAGATTGATACATGTGTCAGTTGGGGAATTAGAATAAATAAAGAAAATTCAGTATTTCAAATTGCCACTCATAAAATTTAACACTAATATTTCCTTTCTTTCTTTTTTTTTTTTAATTTCCTAGGTGGAGTTTGGTTGTTTAGTTGGTTGGTTTGGGTTTTTTTTTATAAACTTGACAAAAGTTTGTTGGTCACAACTTTTTTAGGTGACATACTGAGAGATGAGAAGGACTGTTTCTTCCTGGACAAATGCAGATCACTTGGACATTAATTAAAGTTCTGCAAATGGTGGAGAAAAGGAACAGTTCTTTAAAAAAAAAAAAAAACCTAAAAAAATTTAAAAAAAAGAGTTCCGCATTCACCCACAAAATGAGAGCTCTCAAATATCTTTGTACTTTTTTGCACATTTTTTCAAAGAAAGAAAAATGACCCCCTAATTGAAAGCTGTTGTAAGCATCTTAAGAGATGAAACACAGAGGTCTTAATATATTACAATTAAGTACCAATAGATTAGAAGCCTTGTCATTCCACTGCAAGTAAATGAAATAGTTTGATAAAGTTAATACCCCAACAAATATTGAAAATACTCAGATTTGTTAATGATTGTCCTGCATTATTACCTTGTGTCAGACATTCCTGGGTGCATGGCAAAAAATATACTTATGTGGAGAATTTTGTAAGTGATTTCAAATCAATCTATAATCTAGGTCCCTTTGCTCTTTCTAGATATCATGTTCCCCAAATCCATCTATCTACTTTTATCTCTAGTAGCTATAATTTGTTATTTATATAAAGAGACATTTTAGATTTGGCTGCTTCACCTTATGATTTTTTTTTATAGTCATTATAAAATGAAGTCATTTATTCTCCCATCCAAGTACTAACCAGGCCCGACCCTGCTTAGCTTCCGAGATCAGACGAGATCGGGCGCGTTCAGAGTGGTATGGCCATAGACTCATTTATTCTATTCCTTATATGAAGCTTTAAAATAAGCAAATATTTTTCGCCAAGGATATTGAGAGATTCAACTAGCTTGTTTTTTTGCAGGCCTCTTAAGAAATACTAATTGGCCAGTCCTGACCTACCTGACTGAGCATGGCAGGGGTACTAATACAGCTTCATTGTTGGACTATTTGGGACTCATCTAATGGGCAGCAATGGCTTGTGGCATACTAGCTGAAATTCTTAGAACTGTGCTGCAGTTTGAGACGCTGCCTACTCAGTCCTTTCTTTTTACTCTCCTTCAGAACTCTATCACAGTTTACACACTTTCCCACCTTCTCTTCCCTCCCCTTTTGTCTTTCATAGACATTTTTTCTAAGAAATCTTTTGCATGTCATTGTCGGCCAAATTGTGTTCTCCCCAAAGTTCATATGTTGAAACCCTAACCACCCAATAACTCAGAATGTGACTGTATTTGAAAATACGTCCTTTAAAGAGGCTGTGAAGTTAAAATGAAACCCTTTGGGTGAACCCTAGTCCAGTCTGACTGGTATCCTTATAAGAAGAGGAAACTGTACTCACAGAGATACGTGGGGTGTGGTGCAGAGGAAGGGCTGTGTGAGGACACAGCAAGAGCATGGCCATCTGTAAGCCAAGGGATAGGCCTCAGAAGAAGCCAAACCTGTTCATCTCTTGATTTTGGACTTCTAGGCTCCAGAACTGTAAGAAATAAATTTCTGTTGTTTAAGGTACCCAGTCCTTGATAGTTTGTTATGGCAGCCCTAACTAATACACATGCCAGATCCCACCTTGCAACTGCTCAGAGGATCCAAACTAACACAAGTGGTGCCAGGAAAGGTTCAAAACACAAAAACAACAACTAAAAAACCCAAAACAAAAACAAAAGCTAGATAATAAAATGAGGTTTCAGGACCAGTTCGCTCACTAGCTGGTGGGCAGAGAGAATATTATCCTGAGTAGTATTGGGGCATGGGTAGTCCCAGCACAAGGTGGTGACCCAGCTGCTAAAGATTTCATCAGCAGTGACCTGGGAAAGCATCCCAATGGAGGAGAAAGAGAAGAATACAATTTCAGGCATTTGAAATATATAGGGGTGGGGGTGGGCAGTACCTTCGTGGACACTGGATTTGGCTGGTCACTGCTAAGTTGTATTAACACTCAGGAGGGATAAGGAAAAAGCAAAGGTCCCCCTTGGTTACTGACCAAGTATGAGAGACGGAGGACCTCTTTTAGTAATTTACAAAGAGGATTTTATTTCCTGTTGTGGAAGAGCTGAAACAGCTATGCCACAGACTCAGGACACGTTAGAAGCACAAGAGTCCCAGAGACATTAAAATGTGTGGCCAAAGCAGGTTAGGGCCCTGGTTGTGGAAACCTGAAACAAGGTATGGGACATCTGTAGGTACAACTGTAAGGATGTTAGCTCTGCAGACCCTCGTGAACTTTCAAAGCTTGCAGAGATGGGCTACCTCTACATAGTAAGAACTAGTAATTCCCCAAGTTGAAAGACACTGCAGAGCCATTCCTTCTCCCCTGGCTGCCATGCTAATAACTAGAGTCAAATCCTAGCATAACCCAGCTGAAAACATGCCTGACCTGATAAAGGAGAAAAGAGATCATATACAAAGGAGCTGTAAGAATTAGCTAGCATACACAAAGAAGTCAGGGAAGTACCCTGCAATTGAGTTTTAAGGTTACTTGATAATGGGAGCTGGAATATTAGACATAGATAATCAAGAATTTATTGACTTAGGAGCACTTTCTTGAGTCAGGACTTAACACCCTGGCAAGAACTTCTAGGGATAAAACAACTCACTGTTGGGGTATCTTAGAAACCTAAAGAAAGTGATGGCCAATGCTGTGCAAAGTAGAAATGTTAGGGTTGCCCAGGCTTATATGGTAGAAGAATGAATTAAAAGACTGGGGGACATGGACATGCTGGAATGGATATGTGTGAGGTCAGAAGTTCCATCAAAGGGTTATGTTTCACAGGAGAGCCCAGAAGATAGCACAAGAAGGCCTGATAAGGGGCAACAGCACCAAGAAGTTCTCTGCAGTCCTGAGCTAATAATAGCAGTCACAGAGTTATGGTTCATTAATAACTGGGGAAAAAATTCCCCTTCCCCAATTAGTATAGGCCAGATGGTGACACTTAATCACTAGAAACCAGGAGGCCACAATTATAAAGACCAGCAACCTCTGACAAGTGGCAGCCAAACTCACAGGGAGTTGTGGAGATGGATGTAGAGCTTGACATCTGTAAGGGTGAAATAGATGAGAAGACTATTAACATCTATAACCCCAAAGGGCCAAAATGGAAGAGCAGAATACTGAGGGTGATTCCACCCAAAAATCATTATCCCTTGCTCAGTGTCCAGATCTGAGCCACTTTTTAGATCTGGAAATCATTGACTTAGAGATGGCAGATCTTGCTTCAGTGCAGCAGGTATAAATGTAATGATTCCCCGGTCCTTTCCCAAAGATACCTGTAGCTATTTATTTTAGTGATTACACAGTGGGGAAGAGGAGTAACCAGAAAATTTGAGACTCAGGGCCTGAGTTGACAGTATCGTGAGACCCAAGCATTATCACAGCGTCTTGTTAGAATGGAGGCAATTGGGGACCGGTAGTAAATGGGGTTCTGAGTAAAGTCTAGCTTACAGTAAGTAGGTCATTGTGTCTGTGGACCCACCCAGTGGTCATTTCTCCAGTTCCTGAGTATATAATTGGAATTGATACACCCAGTGACTGCAGTAATACCAATGTTAAATCCTTGACGTGTGTGAAGGGAGAGCTGTTAGTGGAAACATCTGAAAATGGCCTTCCACCCTGGCCAACATAGTAAATTAAAAAACAAAAATATCAATCCGAAGGGGTGTGGTGGAAATTAGTGCTACCATAAAAGACCTAAAGAATTGGGGGGAAATGAAAGATGGTCCCTGTCATATCTCCATTTAATTAGCCTGTGTGTCCCCTGCAGTAAGTAGGTAGATTGCAGAGAATGGCTGTAGACTACCATAGGCTTCAGCAGATAAGAACCCCAATGCACATGCTATGTTTGATATGGTCTTATTGCTGGAGCAGAGTAATAAGGCATCAGGACATGACGTGTGGCCAGTGTTTTATTCAATGAATTATCTTCCATTCTGATTAGGAGAGAGCATCAGAATGGATTCACATACATTTGGGACAGATAACTTTTCACTTACAGTATTGGTTAGCTCTGCCTTCTGTCATAATAAAGCCCAAAGAAATCTGATCCTCCTGGCCATCCCAGAGTAATCACTTTGACCCACTGCATCAGTGACATTGTGCTGCTCAGATGGCACAAGCAAGGGGTGGCTTGTGTGCTGGAGGCATTGGTAAGACCCATGCTCCAGAGAGTAGAAGAAAAATGCTTTAAAGATTCAAGGGCTGGCCACTTTAGTTACGTTTTTAAGGGTCAGCTGGTCAGAAGTATATCAGTATAGCCCTCCAAAATCAAAGACAAATTGTTACATCTTACATCCCCTACCACAAAGAAGAATGCACAGGGCTTGGTATGTCTATGTTCTGGAGCAGTACATACCACACTTAGGAATACTACTATAGCCCATTTACCAGGTGACAGTGAAGGTTTTCCAGCCTTGGAGCCCAGAGCAGGTAAACTTCAGGCTATAGTACAAGCATCTGTGCCATGTATTTCTGTAAAATCTTGGAGGTGTTACAGTGGGAAAAGAAGTTTGGAGCTTGTGATAGTTAATTTTATGTCAACTTGACAGGGCCATGGGGTACCCAGGTATTTGGTCAAACATTATTCTGGGTATGTTTGTGGGTGTCTTTCTGGATCAGATAAATACTGGATTGATAGAATGAGTAAAGCAGATTGCCATTCTTAATGTAAGCGGGCCTCATTCAATCAATTAAAGATGTGAATAGAACAAAAAGACTGACTAAGAGAGAACTCCTTCAGGCTTGGACTGAAATATCAGCTCTTCGTCGATCTTGAACCTGCCAACTTTTCATACTGGAACTTAAATCATTGGCCCTCCTAGTTCTCAGGCCTTTGGTTCAGACTGGAACTACACATCAGCTCACCTGGGTCTCCAGCTTGATTACTGCAGATCTTGGGACCTGCCTCCATAATCATGTGAGTCAATTCCTTATTATAACTCAATTGCTATAGCTATCTATTCTATATCTATACTTATACCTTCATCTATATAACTATAATGGTTTTGTTTCTCTGGAGATCCCTGACTAATAAAGATCTTGACACCAGCAGGGGAATACAGCTGAAACAAAAAACTAAAAATGTGGAAGCAGGTTTGAAACTGGGTAATGGGTGGAGTTGGAAGAGTTTTAAAGTACATAGAAATACGGACCTTAAGGACAATTCTGGTGAAATATCAGATAGAAATAAGGAACGTGTTACTGAAAACTGGAGAACAGGTGAACCTTGTTTTAAAATGGCAAAGAACGTTGCTGAACTGTGCTAGTGTTTCATGGAAGGTAGAATTTGAGCAATGAAATTGAAGATTTCTAAGGAGATTTCTAAGCAAAATATTGAAGGAGGGGCTTGGTTCCTCCTGACTGCTTATTGTAAAATGCAAAAGGAGAGAGGTGAATTGAAGAAGGAGTTGTTAAGGAAAAAGGAACCAGAACTTGATGATTTAGAAAATTCTCAGCCTATCCATATTGCAAAAAATAAAAAAGCATGTTTTAAAGAGAACACCAATGGCACAACTAGATTATCACTTGATAGAGCTTATGGGATTACATGAGCAGAAACAGAGCCAATTGGAATTGAAGGGGATGGAGACGAGACCAAATGAAGGAAGGCTGTTGGGCTTACTGAATTTGACAGGACAGAATTATAGAGCTGTTTGGCTGCGGGCATGCACTCTTCTGCAAAAAGAGGGAGAAATGACCCTGAAAGTTATTGAGAGGGCCTCTGCCTCAGTTTCAACAGCCTTGAGAGTGGGACTACCCAGCAGAACCCTAGGGATGATGCTGCTGCCAACTGTACCTGGAAGGCAGAGCATTGAACCAAGGAGGGTTCAATGGAATCTAATGGAATTTTTGCCTTGCTAAATTTTGAACTTGCTTGGGACCATCACCCCTTCCTTCTTATCCTTTTTGAAATGAGAATGTGTATCATATGCCTGTCTCACTGTGGTATTTTGAGAGCACATAACTTGTCTGATTTCACAGATTCACAGCTGCCTCAGGATGAATCAATCATACTTCCAATCTCACTATATCTGACTTAGATGATATTCAGATGAGTCGATGTTGGAATGAATTAAGAGCTTTGGGGCTTTTGGGATGGAATGAATGTATTTTGCATGCAGTAATGACACGAATTTTAGGGGGGCATGGGTGGGATGTTATGGACTAAATGTCCCCCCATTCATATGTTGAAGCCCTAACCCCACATGTGATGATAAAGAGACAACAGAGAGCTCTCTCTCTCTCTCTGTCCTATAAGGACACAGTGAGAAGGTGTATCAGTCTACGAGTCAGGAAAAGAGCTTTCACCAGATCCTGATCGTGCTGGCATCCTGATCTCAGACCTCTGGCCTCCAGAACTGTGAGAAAGTAATTTTTTCTTGTTTCAGTCATCCAGTCTATGGTATTTTATTTTATGGTTATGGCAGCCCAAGCTGACAAAGACAGAGCTTATAGTAAGCCCTAGTGAGAAAATCACAGTAGTCCTTAGGACTCTGGAGCAAGGCCATGCCATCTACAACAGAGAATTATACACATTTTAAGAACCAGCTACTAGCGAGAACTAGATACTTAGCCTTGGTGGAGACAGAACACTTAACCGTAGTATACCAAGTAACCATGTGTCCAGAACCACTTGTTATGGACTGAATTCTGTTGGTTCAGATGGACCCAGCAGCATCTGTTATAAGATGGAAATGGTACATATGGGATGGAGATCAAGCACAATTGGGGCACTTGTAAGATGCATGCTCAGGTAGCCCAGATCCCCATGTAACCCACCACAGCTGCACCAACGCCATGAACAGCTGAAGGAAGAAGGGTAAAGCCTAAGTTTGGTTTATAGATGAGTCAGCTTAGTATGTGGGAGCACACCAAAATTAGATAGTGGCTGCATTATAGTCACATTCCTGAGAGTCTTTGAAAAACAGCAAAGAGTGAAAATCTTCCCAGTTGGTAGAGTTACAAGGATCATCCCTGATCATCTGCTTTGTGTATAAGGAGAAGCAGACTAAAGTAAGAATGTATATAGATTGTTGGGCAAGGTGTCAGTTGCCTGGTAGGGAACCTAGTAGAGGACCTGGAAGGAAAAGGACTAGAAGATCAAAGATAAGGAGATCTGGAATAGAGTCATATGGCTAAATATACAGGAGTTGGCATGAAGTGTGAAGATTTTTTTTTTTTTTATCAAATATTGCATCTACCAGGGAAGAGGCACTAAGCAATCAAGTAGACAAAATGAATCATCCATTTGTCATTACCAGTCTTAATCATTGGCCACCTTGGAACCAGCATGATTGTGTGATAGGTACTGTTATCCCTCTCTCAGATTTTCCACGTTGAATTTCTAACTCCCAGTACCTTAAAATGTGACCTTATTTGGAAATAGGGTTGCTGCAGATGTAATTCGTTAAAATGACATCATACAGGACTTCAAAGTACAGCAGTCATAGCTTATAGTTTAAAGGGACCCTTGTGTCTCTTAATAGAAGTGCAGTCCTTTCATCGACCAGTATCACCAGCCCTATAGATCCCAGATTATGACAAATGTGGGTATCCGTCTAGTGGATCGTTGATAGTAAAAGTAAATGGGGCTGTTCCTGCATCCATTCCTTGGTTACTGGGCCCATGTATTTTTCCTACTGGGGTCATAAAGAACTTTGATTTAAGGTCATACCGAAGTATTGTGGTCCTCTAATTCAAGTACGTTCTCATAAGCAGACAGCCATGTGAAGACAGACACACACAGAGAGAATGCCATGTGAAAATAAAAACAGATCAAGGGTGCCTGGGTGGCTCAGTTGGTTGAGCGACTGCCTTCCGCTCAGGTCATGATCCCGGACTTCCAGGATCGAGTCCCACATCGGGCTCCCAGCTCGTTGGGGAGTCTGCTTCTCCCTCTGACCTTCTCCTCTCATGCTCTCTCTCACTCATTCTCTCTCAAATAAATAAATAAAATCTTTAAAAAACAATAACAACAATAACCGAGATCAGGGTGATGTAGTAGAAGCCAAAGAATGCCAAAGATTGCCAGCAAACCACCAGAAGCTAGGGTAGAGATTTTCTTTCACAGCCCTCAAAAGGAACCAAGCCTGCTGACACCTTGAGCTCAGTCTTCTAGCTTCCAGAACTGTAAGACCATAAGTATCTGCTGTTTAAATCACCAAATGTGTGGCACTTTGCTAAGACACCACTACGAAACTAATACAGGCACATAAATGGAGTGGCCATAGTGGCAGGGATGGAGACTATGTACAGGTCCCAAAAGCATGGACTCCAAATTTCCAAGGCTGATAGCTATTGATGTCTTAATGTCCAACCTGTCAGCAACAGAGACTAATGCTGAACCCCTAATATGGCACCGTTACTCAAGGAAACCGACTGGCTAGTTGGTGACAGGTTGACTACATTGGGTCCCTTCCATCTTGGAGGAGCCAGTGGTTCATTTTTACAGAGATGGATAGCTATTCTGGGTATGGGTTTTTCTTTCCACCAACAGGTCCTTACCCAACAGTACTATATTAGGCCTATGGAATGGCTGATCTACAAACAGAATCCTGTGTAACATAGCATCCAACCAGGGCCCCATGCTTCATGGCAAAAGAGGGGTAAGAGTGTACCCATTTCCATGGGATTGGTTCCACTGGTCATCCATTACCATCCAGAAAAAGCTGACCTTATAGAGAGCTAGAATGACTTTCTAAAGGCACAGGTAAAGAGCCACTCAAGGGAAATATTCTGGAAAAATTGTGTATTATTCAGGATGTGTCATACACATTAAATCAAATGGCCTCAATTGCTGTAGTCCATCACACTAACCTTCCTATTCTATCTTTCCCTTCAGGAAGAGTGGCCACGTGGGAACCATGGAAGAGCTTCTCCCCAAACCTGAATGGAGAAATAATGATTTTGTTTTTAAGATTTTATTTATCCATTTGACAGAGAGAGTACAAGCCATGAACAGCTTGTACAGGCAGAGGGAGAGAGAGAAGCAGGCTCTCTGCTGAGCAAGGAGCCTGATGCGGAACTGGATCCCAGGACCCTGGGATCATGACCCGAGCCAAAGGCAGACGCTTAACCAACTGAGACACCCATGCACCCCAAGAAATGATTTTTTTAAAAAATATTTATTTATTTATTTATCTGAAGAGTGCAAGCTGGGGGAGGGATGGGGCCAGAGGAAGAGGGAGAGAAATTCTCAAGCAGACTTCCCATTGGATGTGGAATGCAGGGCCCTACACTCGATCCTAGGACCCTGAGATCATGACCTAAGCTGAAATCAAGAGTCGACCACTTAACCGACTGAGTCACTACGGCGCTCCTTGAATGAAGAAATAGATCTTTGGAGCAAAGGAGTTGAATTGTGATTCTGAAAATGGGCCACTGGATTCCCTTTTATGCAAAACAGTTAATTGTGGCCCCAACTACTGACCTGGATCCACCAATATGTTCACAAGTGAGGCCATTCTCACAACTCATTCTTAGCTAAAGACTGAGCATCATGGGCTGGTATATCAGGCTCATTCCTTTCAGACTTGGGATTCCACTAATGTGCCGCTTTGGCTATAGAACTACCCACAGGATTTAGAGCTCACAGGGAAATTTAGAGAAAGAAACAGCAAATTTATGCAAAGGAAGCTTAAAAAGGAAATAAAGATAAAATCAGAAATCAATAAACTAGAAAGCAGATCTAGAAGAGCCAATGCTCATTAATCAACAGTCAACAAAGCCAAAACGTATTAATCTTCAAAAGGACTAAAAAGATAATCAACTCCTAGCAAGACCAATCAAGGAAGAGTGCAAAAAGCACATTACCAATAACAGCAATAAAAAGGGGATCATTAGTACAGGCCCCATAGACAATAAAAATGAGGATATTATAAGCAACTTTTTTTAAAAGATTTTATTTATTTATTTGACAGAGAGAGAGATCACAAGTAGGCAGAGAGGCAGGCAGAGGGGAAGGGGAAAGCAGGCCCCTCGCAGAGCAGAGAGCCTGATGCAGCGTTGGATCCCAGGATCCTGGGACCATGACCTGATCCGAAAGCAGAGACTTAACCCACTGAGTCACCCAGGTGCCCCATAAACAACTTTTTACCAATAAATTTGACAATGTGGATTAAATGGAAAATTTTCTTGAGAACTAAAACTAAACAATAATAAATAGAAAATTCTGTATTTTATATTTTAAAGAAATTGAATTCATAATTTAAAATCTTTCTACAAAGAAAACTCCAGATGGCTTCACTGGTGAATTCTTTCCAACATGTATATTTCTTTTAGAAAGTCATAAAATGCGTATTGACACTTTCTAATGCTTACATATTACACATTCTATTCGTGGATTAACTTCCCCCTGCTTCATGCATCATTTATTTAGCACCTACTATGTGTTATGTTAAGAGTTGTACATAAAAAGATGAATAAAGTTTTTGGCAGAGGGAAACTTCAGGCTGATGGAAGACTACATATAATCTAAATGCAGTGAAATAAATGCTAATAAAGATTTGCATAAAGTGCTATGAGAGATGGGTATGAATCCAGGGGAGGGAAGGCTTTCCAGGCTTCAGAGATGGAACAATGTGCCATGTACTATGAGCATAAAAATAGCTGGCAAGGGGCACCTGGGTGTCTCAGTTGTTGAGTGTGCCTTAGGCTCAGGTCATGATCCCCGGGTCCTGGGATTGAATTCCACGTCGGGCTCCCTGCTCAGCGCAGAGCCCGTTTCTCCCTCTCCCACTCCTGCTCGTGCTCATGTTCCCACCCTTGCTGTCTTTCTCTGTCAAATAACATCTTTTTAAAAAAAAAAATAGCTTGTAAATAAGAGGACATTCCTTCTCAGTATTCCTTAATGGGTCTTCTCCCCTTCTTCCCTTAAATTTGTTGGTACCTCTGGGTTCTGTCTTTGGCTTCCGTTTTTCACTCTCCCCAAACAACTTACTCACTCTGACGTTTGTCCCTTTCATATATGTTAATCATTTCAAAATTATATCTCCAGTCTCTACTTCTTTCTTGATCTCTATGCGTAAATATCCAAGTGTCTAGAGAACTCACCTGCTCAAGAACTTTGACCTGCACTTATTTTCCCCTCTCTCCTACATCACCATTTTTCTCTCCCTTCTTAAAAAAACAAAACTTCTCCCTTGATAGCATGTCTGTTCCACTACTGCATTATTTCTCTGTTCCCTTTATATGGTGGTACTTCTCTCTCTCTCTTTCTCTTTCTTTCTTTCTTTCCTTCTTTTGAGCTATCAACTGTATCTTAACCTTTATGATACAGAAAATGTTTTATGAGCCTTTTATCCCTACCACTCTTCTGAGACTTCTCTTATCACCAGTAACCTTCATATTGCCAAATCCAGTTCTCAACTTACTTGACCCAAGAGTAGCTTGGCCAGTTGATCATTTCCTCTTTCTTAAAAAACTGTCATTACCTGGCTTTCATCCTCTACTGATTTACTTCTCATCTCATTAGCCACTCCTTAATTTCTTTGTTGGCTCGTCTTTCTCTTAACCTTTAAGTATTGGAGTATTCTAGTTCCATCCTTGGACTTCCATTCAGTTTTTGCTTAAATTCATCATAGCAAATCTTAACTAATTCTATCATCTTAAATGTCATCTATATGCTAATGATTCTGAAAATTATATCTGAGGGCTCAGCCTTTCCCCTCAATTCGAGACTCCTGTCTCTACTAGCTACTTGAACATCTAACAGTATTCCAAACTAAACATGTCTAAAGCAATTCTTGCATTTATCAAACCTAAGTCCCTTCACTCTTCTCCATCTCAGTAATTGGCTCTATGATTCGTCCTGATGCTCAAGCCAGAAATGTTGGGATCATTGTTGATTCTTTACCATCATTCAATTCATCAACATGTTACATCAGTTCTGCCTTCAAAACATATCCCAATTCTGACCAGTTCTCACCACCTTGATCACTTCTACTCTAGCCCAAACCACCATCATCTTTCACCTAGATCCCTTCCTAACTAGCTACCTAGCTTCCACACTTCCCTCACAATAGTATAGTGGGAATGATCCTTTTACAGTGGAAGTTGGAATATGCCACTCCCCTGTTCAAAACCTTCCAGTGATTTTCATTACACTAAAATAAAATCCAGGGCGCCTGGGTGGCTCAGTCAGGTAAGCATCTAACTTCAGCTCAGGTCGTGATCTCAGGGTCCTGGGATCAAGCCCCGCATCAGACTTCCTGCTCAGTGGGGAGTCTGCTTCTCCCTCTGCCCCTCCACCTGCTTGCGCTTGCTCTCTCTCTCTTTCTCATTAATAAATTAAAAAAAAAATCTTAAAAACAAAGTTCTTTCCATTATGTATGAGGCATTCATTATCTGATCTCTTGCTATATTCCAACTTTATCTTCTTCCACTCTCCCCTTTTTTTCTGCTTTAGCCATAGTAGTCTTTTTTTTTTTTTTTAAGATTTTATTTATTTGACAGAGAGAAATCACAAGTAGATGGAGAGGCAGGCAGAGAGAGAGAGAGAGGGAAGCAGGCTCCCTGCTGAGCAGAGAGCCCGATGCGGGACTCGATCCCAGGACCCTGAGATCATGACCTGAGCCGAAGGCAGCGGCTTAACCCACTGAGCCACCCAGGCGCCCCAGCCATAGTAGTCTTATTATTGTTCTTCAAACATATCTCATCTCTGGACATTTGCACCTATAATTTTCTCTCCTTGAATAGTCTTTCTTCAAATATTCACATGGCTCATTTCTGTTCAAATATGACCTCCTTGTAAGGACTGCTCTATAACCTATTCTCACCTTCATTTGTTATGATTTTACTCTGCTCTATTTCCTTTCACAGCCTGTAATACTACAAGGGATCATATCATGTATGCATTTGTTTATTGGACATTATCTGTCTTCCATTCTAGAATGCAAACTTTGTACGGACAAGGAATTTACCTGTTTTGTTCAGTCACCAAGTCCTATCAATTCTACCTCTTAAATACATCTTCAACCCACCTTCCCTATTCCCACTACCTTTGCCTTTATTCAGTTGCCATCATCATTGGCTGGGACTATTATAGTATTCTCCTCCTTGACATTTTGCCTTCACCTTCATTTATCCAGGCCTTCTTCTCAAAGTGCTACCAATTTGATAGAACTATTCATGCCTGTCCATAAAACTCTTCATAAGGGACACACTCTTTGCATTTTGGACAAACTTCAAGTCCCTTAACACAGCATCCAAGGTGCCTTCTGCCACCTTCTTGCTATAACTCTCTAATAGTACCAAATTTCTTGTATCTCCTCATGTCCTTGCGTCTGTCTTTTTTGTTTTTTTTGTTTTTGTTTTTGTTTTAAAGATTTATTTATTTATTTATTTGACAGAGATCACAGGTATAGGCAGAGAGGCAGGGGGTTTGTGGGGGAAGCAAACTCCCTGCTGAGCAGAGAGCCCGATGTGGGGCTGGATCTCAGGACCATGGGATCATGACCTGAGCTGAAGACAGAGGCTTTAACCCACTGAACCACCCAGGTGCCCCCCTTTCTTGGTTCTTCTATTTAAGTGCCCTCTCTTAACTTTCAGAGATAGATAAATATTTCTTCCCTGTGGCCATACTTCTATTGCATTTATTGTAAAGCGGTGAATTTGTTTGCATATATGCATGTTTCTTATTAAACTGAACTTCTTAAAGGAAGAGAGGTGTTCCCAGGGTATAGCTCCTGTCACACAGTAAGAGATGTATGGAGGTGGGATTAGGGCATGGAGAATGTTGTAGAAGGAACCATGTGTATGAATACTCTGAGACATAAGAGAGCTTGGCATCTTCAGAGAAGAGAGAAAGCTAGTGTAACTGGCCCAGTGAATGAGGGCCTGTGACAGAACAAGCTAGAAAGATTGTGGGAGCCACATCATGCAAAGTCCCTGTTGGATATGGTAAGGATCTCAGACATTATCCTAAGAGAAATAGGAAGCTTCTAAAAGGTTTTAAGTAGGAGAGCAAGATAAATTTTGTATTTAAAAAAGTCATGGGCACCTGGGTGGCTCTGTGGGTTAAGCCTCTGTCTTCGGCTCAGGTCATGATCTCAGGGTCCTGGGATCGAGTCCCACATTGGGCTCTCTGCTTATTGGGGAGCCTGCTTCCCCCACCCTTGCCTGCCTCTCTGCCTACTAGTGATCTCTCTCTCTGTCAAATAAGTAAATAAATTCTTTAAAAAAAAAAAAAAAGTCATGATGCAGGGCGCCTGGGTGATGCCATGAGTTAAGTGGCTGACTCTTGGTTTCGGCTCAGGTTGTCACTTCAGAGTCCTGAGTTTGAGCCCCACATCGGCTCTGTGCTGAGCATGGCATGTGCTCAAGACTCTCTCTCCCTCTGCCCTTCCCCCCCAAATAAATAAATCTTAAAAAAAAAAAAAAAAACCCACAACCAGTCATGATGCTTGCTATGTAAAGAATGGATTGAATGGATTGAAAGGATGCAAGAATGAATGCAGAGAGACCAGATGGACATTATTGCAGTAGTCCAGGCAAAAGTGAGGATAGATTGGGCTGGGTTGATAATGGGGATGGTGAGAAATAAGTAAATTCAAAATATATGTTAGAGGTAAAATGGAACTTAGTGATAGAATAAATGAGGGGGTGGAGAAGGTAGATTGCACAACTGAGTGGCTGGTGGGGTCATTCACTGAAACGCAGGAGATTTGCCAAAGGAGAGTCAAAGGAGCAATAGGTACACTTTCAGAGGGTAAGTATGAGATGCTTGAATATGAGACATGTAAAGGGATATGCCAAAAAGGCAGCTGAATATAGACAGAGGTATGGATTTCAGAAGAGAGGTCTGGGCTGGAAAAATAAGAGTCATGAACACACAGATTGTATGTAAAGCCATAAGAATTAATAAGAGAGCCTACGGAGAGATTGTACCATGAGATGAAAAGAGGATTACAGATGATATGGAGCTGAGAAAAAATTCGTTAAATTGGAGATAATAAGAATATGAAACTGAGAAGCCATATGGACCTTAATGTTACCCAGGAGAATGGCGGAAGTAGAGGAGGGGAGGAAGGCTGTGAGCCAGGTGCTTGTTAAAGAATGAGGAAAACGACCAAGAGTTTGAAGGAAAATTGCATTGGGAGGGGAGAAAAGATGAGTGGATGAATGATATAAACCTCAGAAAGAGATTTTACAAGAAGGAGAAGGAGTAATGAGAAACAGCCTAAATATCTCAACTATCTACTGTTTTAGGTACGAGGATCTTCAGGAATGTCTTCAGAATGTTCAGGTTAAATAGGCTCAAAGAAATTGTACCACTGCTGTTCCAAAATAAGCCAGTCCCCTGGGGCTTAAAGCAGGGGAGGTGAGGGTGTGGGAAGGTGAAGCTGTGGCAAGGTGGCATGGAATGAGAGTGGGAACAAAGTGGGTCATAGGAGAATGAACTAACACCAACGCAGAAGGGACGAAAGGAGGAACAGCTTGAGGAAACATCTAACATAGCTGAAGATTGAGTTTAGCCAATTAGCCAAAATCCCAATAAAGTCTCTGGACTCTGGGGTGCCTGGGTGGCTCAGTGGGTTAAGCCTCTGCCTTCGGCTCGGGTCATGATCTCAGGGTCCTAGGATCAAGCCCTGCATCGGGCTCTCTACTAGGCGGGGAGCCTGTTTCTCCCTCTCTCTCTGCCTGCCTCTCTGTCTACTTGTGACCTTTGTCTTTCTGTCAAATAAATAAAAATCTTTAAAAAAAAAAAATGGCTGTACCATTAAAAAAAAAAAAAAAGTCTCTGGACTTTGTGGTTCAGAGAAGTTCCTGGTTAGTGAGCATAGTGGTGCTAGGAAGGTGGTGCATCTGGATTCCATAGGGAGAAGGCATGGAAGTTCTGTGTTTAAGACCCTCCCATGGGATGCCTGGGTGGTGCTGTTGGTTAAGCAGTTGACTCTTGGTTTCTGCTTAGGTCCTGATCTCAAGGTTGTGAGATTGAGACACACGTCGGGCTCTGTGCAGAGTGTGGACTCTGCCTAAGACTCTCCTTTTCCCTCTGCCCTTTCCCCAACTTTCTAAAAATAAATTAAAAAAAAAAAAAAGACCCACCCAGACCTCACCCTGTGTGTCTCTTCATTTGGCTGACCCTGATTTGTATTTTTTAAATAAAACTAATTTTAAGTATAGCACTTTCCTGAGTTCTGTGAGTCATTCTTGCGGATTTCTGAATGTGAAGGAGTCACGAATTTTCACCAAATGGTCAAAAGTATGGCTGGCCTGGGGGCCCCAAGTGCGGCTGAAGTTGAAGTAAAGTCAGTCTTGCTGAGGACTGTGCCCTTAAACCTGCAAAGTGCGACACTAAGTCTGGGTGGTTAGCATCAGAATTGCTTTGCAGTTGGAATTGGTGTCAGAATAACTGGTAACAGAATTCTACTCAAACTCATTTTAAAAAGTAAAAGGAATTTATTGGTGCACATTTCCAAAAAGTGAACAAGTATATCATTTCAGGCATGGCATAATCCAGCAACTCAATGTGACCAGCACAACTCAAATCCAGCAACTCAAACAGTGTGACCAGGTTTTCTGTTCTAGTTTTTTTTGAGACTGGCTTCATTCTCAGGCAAACTCTCCCTTCCTGATGCAGGATGGCTGCCAATAGTTTCTGAGAGTATGTGCTTTTGAATTTATGTCCAGAAAAAAGGGTGGTGGGAGAGGAAAAGAGAAATTCTTATGCATTTAAATAGTTGTCCAAAAATTGAGATAATTGGTTTGAATTGAGGCATTTCCATTCTTGAATGAATTGTCATAAAGAGGAGCATTGCCATAAATCAAACAGAGCCTACCTCAAAAGCCAGAGGTAGGATTTATCATACCCAAACCATCTGGCTATGAATGACTTTCTTAAGCAAAATGTGGGTGCTATCATTAGATATGGGATATGAGTACTGTGAAGGCAATAGGTAGTGAAAGTGTTCTGTTGGTAGTTATTGAAGTGACTCTTCCTTTTGAAAATTAGCTGCATCCTGGAAAGCAATCCCAGATTCTTTTTTTTTTTTTTTTTTTTTTGAGATGCCTGGGTGGTTCAGTAGGTTAAGCCTCTGCCTTCGGCTCAGGTCATGGTCTCAGGGTCCCGGGATCGAACCCTGCATCAGGCTCTCTGCTCAGGAGGGAGCCTGCTTCCCTTCCTCTCTCTCTCTGCCTGCCTCTCTGCCTACTTGTGATCTCTGTCTGTCAAATAAATAATTTTGTTTTTAAATCTGATTATTAACACAAAAAAAGATTTTATTTATTTATTTGACAGACAGAGACCACAAGTAGGCAGAGAGGCAGGCAGAGAGGAGGAAGCAGGCGCCTGGCTGAGCAGAGAGCCCAATGCAGGGCTCGATCCCAGGACCCTGGGATCATGACCTGAGCTGAAGGCAGAGGCCTTAACCCACTGAGACACCCAGGTGCCCCAATTCCAGATTCTTTTAGTTCTTAAATTCTACACTTAGGAATTGTTCTATCTGTACTCCAGGTGGCTTAAGTATCCTGCAAGGTTCTCTTAGAAACCTAATGATTTGCTGGTGCAATTCTGAAAGAGAGAAATACAGCTTGTCAGATTATGGTACAACTCATTTTCTCCAGAGATCATTTATGTGACAACTTAATTATTCAGAGAATAAAACCCTAAAAAATGCTTGCACTTAAAGAGTTGATAGAGGAAGATGACTCTGCAAGAACAGCTCTGCCCTCAGGTCTGTAAAACAACTTGGAACTACCAAAATATATGTCACAAAGTTTATATACCGGAACTGATAGACTTTATTTTTGGGACACATTCCTAGATCCTCACTTAGAGCAAATTTGCATGGTTCTAGATGCAGTTCTAAAGGTTTAGTTATCTGATGTATTGAATGTCTATTGGTTTTGCTTGTTAACTGTCTATTTTTTCTTCTTTAGGCAAAAACACCCTGATTTGCTTGGAGGGTAAAGGTTTAGTTATCTGATGTATTGAATGTCTATTGGTTTTGCTTGTTAACTGTCTATTTTTTCTTCTTTAGGCAAAAACACCCTGATTTGCTTGGAGGGTAACTAGGTCTCTCTAACTTTGAGTTTTGTGGTTTTGGTAGGACTGATATTACCCACAAGGTCCAAGAATGAGCATTTGGCCAAGATCTGGCCAGTCCTTGGCCACAGTGACTGATTCTGAAATGGGAATGTGGCCCAAATTAGGACATTGAGAGCCCTACCCAGAACTTTGCTTATGACACTTATGGGATTGCTAGATTGTTAAGATGTAATAAGGCCGGATCAGCCTCCTTCTCTGCTTCCTACCCACCACCACAGGAACAGCAGGAGTAAAAGTTTGTTTCTGGTCCTTTCTTTAGGATTAAGTCCTAAAAGTGGTGTTGCTAAGCTCAGAAAAGTGTAAATTCTAAAGACTTTGGGTACACACTGTCAAGTCGTCCTCTGTATGGACACAACATTTGGCTTCCCAGCACTCCTGCCTTTGGAGAATCCTTTCCCATTCTATAGTAATCCTACCCCAAACATGTGGCTCAGATGGAGCTGATCCAGCTCCCAGGCTCCAGAGTGGTCATGGTGACCTGGCCTGGCCATCAAGAGAACTCCATTCCCTTGACCCAGACAGTAAGCAAGAAGTACAATATGAACTTGGGTCTGCAGCACCTATCTCTTCACCATGTAGAGAGAGAGCCTGCCTGAGAATATAGCCACGCAGAGGCAAGCAATGAAGCAATGAAGAGACAGAGGTAGAGACAGAATGAATCATTTGAACTACTGGATCCATCTGCATAAAGCCACTTCCATTCCTTGAACTTCTCAATGCATAAGCCAAAAAATTCCCTTTTTCTGCTTAAACTAGTTTAAGCTTAGTTTCTGTTACAACAAATTCCTGCTACTGCTTTCCTGAAAGAAACACATTGTCTAAATGTGTTCCTTACGAGCTGTGAATGAGTGTCCGGCCCCCCCAAATCCTTACATATTGAGAATTACCTTTAATAATAGCTTTGTTCATACATAGGCCAAAAAGATTAGATTTTTAGCAAGGTTGAATATTATATTAACCCTTATCTTTTATTTCATTAAATTATCAATTTTTACATGAACTGTATCCTATAGGATAATGTTACTTAAAAAAAAAAAAAAAAGAAAAGTCAGACTGATGTAGGATAGCATAGTGAGAATCCAACTGGGAATGAAACCAACATAAAGAAAATCAGAGCAAGGAGTTGGAGAGGCAGAGACAGAGGAAGAACCCAGCTCTGTTGGTATAATTTGGGCCTCTGGGACCAGTCATGACTAAAACTCAGACTTTTCAGTTACAGGAGGCAATAAATTATTTTTTCCTTAAGCCTGGTTGAGCTGGGTTTCTGCACTGAAAGAGTCCTAACAAACTCATCTGGTTTTCTGGTCAAACAAATTAGAAGCAACAATAGAAGAGGGGTTTTGGCTTGGAGGAATGTGAGTTAGCACTAGTTTCTCCAATTTTTTTGCACATTATAAATTCTGAACTCTTGGGGGCACCTGGGTGGCTCAGTGGGTTAAGCCTCTGCCTTCGGTTCAGACACGATTTCAGGGTTCTGGGATCGAACCCCACATTGGGCTCTCTGCTTGGCGGGGAGCCTGCATCCCCCTCTCTGTCTGCCTGCCTCTCTGCCTACTTGTGATCTCTCTGTCAAATAAATAAATAAAATCTTTAAAAAATTAATTCTGAACACTTAATGAAATAAATACCAAATACCAGTTTTGGTACTTGGTACTGATAGCAAAGGAAGGCAAAGGAAAACTACAGAATCTCCCTCCTTCTCTCTCTCTGAGAAAGAAAGAAGCGGGAGGGCGGGGGGGGGGGGGGCGGGTAGAAAGGAAAGGAAGGGAAGGGGAGGGGAGGAAAGGAAACTCTTTGGGACCCTAGTTATGATATCATCTCTTACAGTACGGAACAATGTTCGATAGTACTGATAGCATTCCTTATCTTTTTTTTTTTTAAGGATTTTATTTATTTATTTGACAGAGATAACAAGTAGGCAGAGAAGCAGGCAGACAGAGAGGAGGAAGCAGGCTCCCTGCTGAGCAGAGTGCCTGATGCCGGTCTGGATCCCAGGACCCTGGGATCATGACCCGAGAGAAGGCAGAGGCTTTAATCCACTGAGCCACCCAGGCGCCCCTAGCATTCCTTATCTTTATAAGTGTCCTCAGTGGTCTCTCATTCTTCTTTGGTTCCACTCTCAGTGAGTAATTATGATACTAGGGCAAAATTGCATTAATAATGTTTCTCTTTTAATTTCCTGCAAAACCAAAATACTGGATTTTACTTTTTACATGTTCACAATTCATAAAGTTTAAAAAAAAACTAATAAAACTAAGCATTATTTAACACACTTTATTTTATTTTATTAAGATTTTATTTATATATTTGATAGACAGAAGTCACAAGTAGGCAGAGAGGCAGACAGAGAGAGAGGAGGAAGCAGGCTCCCTGCTGGGCAGAGAGCCTGATGGGCTCAATCCCAGGACCCTGGGATCATGACCTGAGCTGAAGGCAGAGGCTTTAACCCACTGAGCCACCCAGGCGCCCCTATTTAACACATTTTAAAACAAAAATTGTACACATTGAAAAATGTCCTTTTGGTCACTCCTGGCAATGTGGCTTTCTTGCAACTTTACTGCTCCCCTACTCCCTGCCACACACATCCATCATCTCTGATGTAGCTGGTCTGAAAGAGCTTCAAGGCTTTCTTGCCCAGTTTAGCTCCTCAAGGAATTTTCAGGACTACAGTCTCTGATTGAAAATGATTTCTCCTCCAGTAGCCCAAGAGAGATGACCCAAACTGGGTCTGACTTTCCCATCCCCTGTGGGGAGACTTCCTACTTCACAATCTCCTCCTCCCTAGTCCTTGCTCAGAACTTTTGCTGTGAGAGTGTGGTGGAGGATGAGGGAGTTTGGAAGAGGTGAGGAATTGCTGGAACTGGGTGGTAAAGAGAGAATGGGGGGCTTGTGGTGACAGTGATGGGGGGGCAGGAGAAGGAAGGAGGGTTTGAAGAGAGCTAAAAAGAGTAAATGAAGCTGCTGACCAGTGTTCAAAATAATGGTACTGCACCAACAAGGACATCTGCCTTTTGGTGCTCAAAAATAGTACAGGACACCGGAACATAGAAATGCAGAAAACAGTAATGCAATTAAGAAGAAGACTCCTTCTTCTCTGATCTTTGGTCAGAGCACCCTCTAACTCTTGTTAATTCAACTTTAGAGACAGTAAATTCCACCTCAAGATTCCAGCTTCTGAAATGTTCTTGGCACAGACCTGGGAAGACCCTGGTCTTTCTATTTTAAAAAGGAAAAACATGCTTATACCATCTATGCACACAGCTGCCAGATCAGTATTCCTGAAGCATAGTTCTAACCAAGTAGTCACTAATATTTATTGAATAGTTGCTATGTGCTGGGCATCAGGCTCATCATACATCATCTTATTTAATCTTCACAATAACCCTTTGTAGTAGGTACTATCACTAACCCTATTCTGGAGATAAGAAAACAAAAGCTTAAAGAAACTACATCTCTTGAAAATGAATCTCTTGAAAAAGCATAACTACTAAATGGCAGAACTAGGTGGAGAACTTGGTCCTTCACCACTTCTATATTACCTCTTCTACTCAAAACCTGAAAGTAAGTGGTCAGTGACATCTAAGGGTTTATCATGCAAGCCCCTTATCTCCAACTGCCTTTCCAATTTTATTTTCAACTACTCCCGTTCATACATCTTATTTTCAGGGCAAGATCTGCTGATTGCCAACATTCCTCAATATTCACACTTCTATGCTTTTATTTGTGTAAAATTGCTTTCTCTGGGTCACTAGCTCCAAAGAAAAAATATTTCTTTAGGTCGTTGTTTTACACAGTAATTGTTGTGACTTTTACTTTTTAATACAATAGCAGCTATTGACTTTTATTCTCAAATATGTATTTTCCCTTAAACTATTTTCTTCTGAAGCATGAAGATTAAGTGATTTTTGATATTAGGCCTTTACAAGTTGTTTATAAATCTCAATCCAACAGAATTGGGATTCCAGACAGTAGAAGTCATTTTACCAAAGTCCCAAGAATTTTTTCATTGTTAAAGATTTTATTTATTCATTGAAGGAAGACTTCCAAACTCATTTTATGAGGCCAGCATTACCTTGATCCCCAAACCAGACAAAGATCCCATCAAAAAAGAGAATTACAGACCAACATCCTTGATGAACACAGATGGGAAAATTCTCACCAAAATACTACCAAAGAGATCCAACAGTACATTAAAAGGATTATTCACCACAACCAAGTGGGATTTATTCTTGGGCTGCAAGTTTGGTTCAACATCTGCAAATCAATGTGATACAATACATTAATAAAAGAAAGAATAAGAATCATATGATACTCTAAATAGATGCTGAAAAAGCATTTGACAAAGCACAGCATCCTTTTTTGATCAAAACTCTTCAAAGTGTAGGGATAGGGGGTGCATAACTCAATATCAACAAAGCCATCTAGGAAAAACCCACAGCAAATATCATTCTCAATGGAGAAAAACTGAGAACTTTTCCGCTAAGGTCAGGAACATGGTAGGGATGTCCATTATCACCAGTGCTATTCAACATAGTACTAGAAGTCCCAGCCTCAGCAATCAGACAACAACAACAACAACAACAAATCAAAGGCATCCAAATGGGCAAAGAAGAAGTTAAATTATCACTCTTTGCAGATGATATGATATTTTATGTGGAAAACCCAAAAGATTCCACTCCAAATCTGCTAGAACTCATACAGGAATTCAGTAAAATGTCAGGATAGAAAATCAATGCACAGAAATCAGTTTCATTTCTATACACCAAGAAGACAGAAGAAAGAGAAATTAAGGAGTCAATCCCATTTACAATTGTGTCCAAAACCATAAGACACCAAGAAATAAACCTAACCAAAGAGGCAAAGAATCTGTATTCAGAAAACTATAGAATATTCATGAAAGAAATTGAGGAAGACACACACAAAAAAAGGAAAAATGTTCCATGCTCATGGATTGGAAGAACAAATACTGTGAAAATGTCTATGTTACCTAAAGCAATGTACACATTTAAAACAAACCCTATCAAAATACCACCAATTTATTTTCAAGGAAAGGGAACAAATAATCCTAAAATTTATGTGGAAACAGAAAAGACCTTGAATAGCCAGAGGAATGTTGGAAAAGAAAGCCAAAGTTGGTGGCATCACAATTCCAGACTTCAAGCTCTATTACAAAGCTGTCATCATCAAGACAATATGGTTCTGGCACAAAAACAGACACATAGATCAATGGAATAGAACAGAGAACTCAGGAATGGATCTCAACCCTATGGCCAACTAATCTTTGACAAAGCAGGAAAGAATAGTCATCCAATGGAAAAAAGACCGTCTCTTCAACAAATGCTGTTGGGAAAATTGGACAGCCACATGCAGAAGAATGAAACTGGAGCACTTCCTTACACCACACACAAAAATAGACTCGAAATGGATGAAGGACCCCCATATGAGAAAGGAATCCATCAGAATCCTTGAGGAGGACATAGGCAGCAACCTCTTTAACCTCAGCTGCAGCAACTACTTCCCAGAAGCATCGTCAAAGGCAAGGGAAGCAAGGGCAAAAATGAACTATTGGGACTTCATCAGGACCAAAAGCTTCTGCACAGCAAAGGAAACAGTTGAGAAGACCAAAAGACAACCGACAAAATGGGAGAAGATATTTGCAAATGACATATTAGATAAAGGGCTTAGTATCCAAAATCTATAAAGAACTTATCAAATTCAATACACAAAGAACAAATAGTCCAATCAAGAAATGGGCAGAGGACATGAACAGGCATTTCTGCAAAGAAGACATCCAGATGGCCTAAAGACACACAAAGAAGTGTTCCACATCACTCGGCATCAGGGAAATACAAATCAAAACCACAATGAGATACCACCTCACACCAGTCAGAATGGCTAAAATTAACAAGTCAGGAAATAATAGATGCTGGCGAGGATGGAGAGAAAGGGGAACCCTCTTACACTGTTGGTGGGAATGCAAGCTGGTGCAACCACTCTGGGAAACAGCATGGAGGTTCTTTAAAAATTTGAAAATAGAGCTACCCTACAACCCAGCAATGGCACTACGGTGATTACCCTAAAGATACAAAGTGATCCGAAGGGGCAGGTGCACCCAATTGTTTATAGCAACATGTCCACAATATCCAAACTATGGAAAGAACCTAGATGTCCATCAACAGATGAATGGATAAAGAAGATGTGGTGTGTATATATATACAAAAGAATATATGCAGCCATCAAAAGAAATGAAAGCTTGCCATTTGCAATGATGTGGACAGAACTAGAGGGTATTATGCTGAGCGAAATAAGTCAATCAGAGAAAGACAATTACCATATGATCTCCCTGATATGAAGAATTTGAGAGGCAATATGGGTGGTTTGGGGGATAGGGAAGGAAAAAATGAAACAAGATGGAATCAGGAGGGAGACAAACCGTAAGAGACACTTAATCTCACAAAACAGACTGAGGTTGCCGGGGGAAGATAGGTAGGGAGAGAGTGGTTGGGTTATGGACATTGGGGAGGGTATATGCTATGGTGAGTGTTGTGAAGTGTGTAAACCTGGCGATTTACAGACCTGTACCCCTGGGGCTAATAATACATTATATGTTAATTAAAAATTTAAAAATTAAATTTAAAAATTACAAAAATAAATTTTGTTTATTCATTTGAGAGAGGGAGAGGGACAAGCAGACTCCCCTCTGAGCAGAGAGCCTGACACAGGGCTTAATCCCAGTACCCCGAGAGCATGAGCTGAGGCGAAGTCAGATGCTTAACCAACTGAGACACCCGAGCAACTCCCAAAATCCAAGAATTTTTTAGTGTCTCTTAAGGTTATCTAAAAGAAATGAACACACAAACAAAAAACTATTAGGTCAGAAATTTACCAAGCTGTCAATCTTCTTTTGTAGGGTGGCTCTACTCCTAACAGGCAGAATTTTCAAATAATGAATTATCTGTCACAGTGTAATTTCATGGATTAAAAAATGCCGAAGAGGGCAACGCTGCTCACTCTTGAGAGCTTTTTCTGTATCTTCACTTAATAAACATCTATCGCTTTACTCACTTTCCATTGTCCACAAGATTTATTCTTCACCTCTGCGAGACAAGAACCCAGCTCTCCGGCTTCATTTTGGTGTGGAAAGCCAAGATCACTTCCACCAAAGGGTGAGTAAAAGCAGACTGTTTTCTTTTCTTTTCTTTCATAGGTGACCTCTTCTGACAAACGACAAAACTGGACACCTGTCAGCCAGTTAAAGGTGAAAAGCGCTGCCACAGGACTTAAGTCTCAGGTGAAAAGCTATTGCACAAAGATCTGGTCAATCCCCCTTCCTCAAAAGAAGGGTGTGCTGTCCTACCCAGTTCTGCTTTCTGTTCACTGGCTTTTCTGAAATGGCTTTCTCCCACCTCAGGGACTTTGCCTATAGTAGGGCCCTTGTAGTCTCTGATGGTCACCATGCCTTTTTTTTTTTTTAATAAAGGCAGAGAGGCAGGCAGAGAGAGAGAAAGGGAAACAGGCTCCCCACTGAGCAGAGAGCCCAATTCGGGGCTTGATCCCAGGACCCTGGGATCATGACCTGAGCCAAAGTGGCTTTAACCCACTGAGCCACCCAGGCGCCCCACCACTATGCCCTTTTAATCAGGGATTCATTTCAGGAAAAGCAGTTGCCTATGGAGATACAATGTTTTTACATTTAAATATGCCTTTCATGAGAACTTAGATCAGGAAGAGAAGCTTTTCCTCATTTTTGCTGCCTGGTAAGAAATAGGTTTTACTGTTAGGTATAGTTTAGTTTTAATCATGACCAGGAATCAAAATCCAAGTTTTTGGCAAGCAGGATTAGAGTTATCGCTTTACATGATAAATTGGAGGGAACCCAGTATTTCCTGGGCATTTACTTCCCTTGGAATACTTTGGGCATTAAGGAGGGAATTACAGACCCTCGTCCAGTTCCTCAAATGGTTGCACTAGTGACTGGGACTTTAATGGGTCATATAATTGAGGCTTTCTTGTTCCAACAACTGAAATATGAAATGATGATGATGTTAAATCTCGGGGTCTGTACCCCTCAACAAGGCAATGCTTGCAAATGGGACCTCGGGTATATGGACAGAAAAAAGCATGCAGGGGTAAGGGGAGGGAACACAATGGAATCAAAGATTAAACTGTTAACCTTGCTAAGTCTTTATGATTGGGCCAGATTTGAGAGGAGGAAACCCAGAGGAGAAAAGGAGCATCAGTTGATGGATGAGTAAGGGTGGCTACTCCCGTTGGCCTGATCCCTCCTTAGCCCAAGATGTTAGGCCACTCGTTCACCTTGAGTAGGAAACCATGGGAAGCCTTGGTTCCCAGGGAAGAGCTGATATGCAGGGATGCCTTCATATGACCTCTCTTTAACAGGTACAGGGTAACTCCTACTGGATCATAAGGTAGAAAACAAACAATTCTCTGTGGGGACTCCTCTAGACTGAGTACTGCAAAATTGGGTAATTGTCCCTTGTAAAACTTTTCTAGTGTTTTCCATGGGTTAAACACATAAGGTTTTTTTTTTTTTTTCAATTAACGTATAATGTATTATTTGTTTCATGGATATGGGTCTATGATTCAGCAGTCTTACACAATACACAGCACTCACCACAACACATAGCCTCCCCAGTGTCCATCACCCAGCCACCCCCTCTGCTCCAGCAGCCCTCAGTTTGTTCCTTGAGATTCAGAGTCTCTTATGGTTTGTCTCCCTCTCTGGTTTCATCTTGTTTCATTTTTTTCCTCTCTTCCTCTATGATCCTCTGCCTTGTTTCTCAAATTCCACAGATCAGTGAGATCATATGATAATTGTCTTTCTCTGATTGACTTATTTCACTTAGTATAATACCCTCTAGTTCCATCCATGTCATTACAAATGGCAAGATTTCATTTTTTGATGGCTGTGTCATATTCCTGTGTGTGTGTGTGTGTGTGTGTGTACACACAGAACATTGTCTTTATGATGTCTGGGTGATTTCCATAGTTTGGCTCTTGTGGATATTGCTGCTATAGACATTGGGGTGCATGTGCCCCTTCGGATCACTACATTTGTATCTTTGGGGTAAATACCCAGTAGTGCCATTGCTGGGTCATAGGGTAGCTCTGTTTTCAACTTTTAGAGGAACATCCACGCTGTTTTCCAGAGTGGCCGCACCAGCTTGCATTCCCACCAATAGTTAACAGAGTTCCACTTTCTCCACATCCTCACCAACATTTTAGCCTGACTTGTTCATTTTAGCCATTCTGACTGATATGAGGTGGTAACTCTTTGTGGTTTTGACTTGTATTTCCCTGATGCCGAGTGATGTGGAGCACTTCTTTGTGTGTCTTTTGGCCATCTGGATGTCTTCTTTGCAGAAATGCCTGTTCATGTCCTCTGCCCATTTCTTAATTGGACTATCTGTTCTTTGCATACTGAATTTAATAAGTTCTTCATAGATTTTGGATACTAAGTCCCTTATCTGATAAGTCATTTGCAAATATCTTCTCCCATTCTCTTAGTCATCTTTTGGTTTTGTCAACTGTTTCATTTGCTGTGCAAAAGCTTTTGAGATTGATGAGGTCCCAATAGTTCATTTTTGCCTTTGTTTTCCTTGCCTTTGGTGATGGGTCTAGGAAGAAGCTGCTGCAGCTGAGGTTGAAGAGGTTGCTGCCTGTGTTTTTTTCATGGATTTTGATGGATTCCTGTCTCACATTTAAATTTTTCATCTATTTTGAGTCTATTTTTGTGTATGGTATAAGGAAGTGGTCCAGTTTCATTCTTCTGCATGTGGCTGTCCAATTTTCCCAACAGCATTTGTTGAAGAGACGGTCTTTTTTCCATTGGATGAATATTCTTTCCTGCTTTGTCAAAGATTAGTTGACCATAGGGTTGAGGATCCATTCCTGAGTTCTCTGTTCTATTCCATTGATCTATGTGTCTGTTTTTGTGCCAGAACCATATTGTCTTGATGATGACAGCTTTGTAATAGAGCTTGAGGTCCAAATTGTGATGTCATCAGCTTTGCTTTTCTTTGTCAACATTCCTCTGGCTATTCAGGGTCTTTGCTGGTTCCATACAAGTTTCAGGACTACTTGTTCCATTTCTGTGAAAAAAGTTGGTGGTACTTTGATAGGGATTTCTTTCGATGCGTAGACTGCACTGGATAGCATAGACATAATATTTGTTCTTCCAATCCATAAGCACGGAACATTTTTCCTTTTTGTGTGTGTGTCTTTCTCAATTTCTTTCATGAATATATATAGTTTTTTGAATACAGATTCTTTGCCTCTTTGGTTAGATTTATTCCTAGGTATCTTACAGTTTTGGGTGCAATTGTAAATGGACACAGCTGGTTCTTCAAGGTAAAATAAGGCATGACCTTTACAGCAAAGCATAGTCTCTTCTTCAGTTCCCACGGACTCTCCTTTGGGATAACTTTTAACCCACTGGAAACAATTTGGATTGTAAATTTAGGAGAGGACTGAGCTCCTGTGACACACACCGCATGGCCACAGTTGGGTCTATCAGGTCTCTTCTGCAAGAAACAGGGCAAATAGACAGAAGTACTCTAGATCCATCCTGGCTTTCAGGGCTCTAAATCAGGACCCAGACCTAAGGCCCTCTTGCAGAATGTGTTTGGTGGTAACCAGAATGGCAAACTCTCTCCTAACATATTGGATAATTGGCTAAAAGACCTCCTCCAAATAAACCTAGGTTGCTAAAAGAAACACTAGTCATCCCTAGCGAAGGGGACGCTTACTCTCAGTCTCTCTCACCATTCCTCCTAAGAGTTGTGGGGACTTCTCCCTCACTCATTTCCCAGGTTAATGGCTATAAGTGGAGCCAACTGGGGTTAGCCTACCTCAGGAAGGGAACTTTAAGGAATATTCTCATGCAGCTGCAAAACTCCCTTTGTTTCCAGGAAATTCCCTGTCTTCTCTGGCCTGACATGGACTACCTAATCCCACTTGTTGTTAGGAAAACATGGCATTTGCTCAGCTGTCCAAATGGATGAGCTTTGGAACCGGGAGTCCTTTTTCTCTGTCTTCTGGCAGCACTTTGCCCTTCTGTCTGCCCCACACTCTCCTGCTTCTGCACCTTGGGTACGGTGGGGGCCTGCCTACATTGCTGACTTCAGATTTCCTTATTAGTGTCTCAGGTAAAAATTGATGCTGGGGAACAAATTTACTGACTATTAAAAGGGGACCCAGGTGGAACATCACTTGGTCTTCAAGCTAAGTTAACTTTGTTGGTTTAATTAAGATAGAGTGGGTCTTTAAAGTTACCAGCACCGGGGGTGCCTGGGTGGCTCAGAGGGTTAAGCCCCTGCTTTCAGCACAGGTTATGATCTCAGGGTCCTGGGATCGAGCCCCGTATCGAGCCACACATCGGGCTCTCTGCTCAGTGAGAGTCTGCTTCCTCCTCTCTCTCTCTGCCTGCCTCTCTGCCTACTTGTGATCTCTGTCTATCAAATAAGTAAATAAAATCTTTTAAAAAAATTATCAGCACTAAATGTAAAACTTTTATTTTGCCAAGGTTTGCTAAAGGTCAAATTGTAAGGACCTGGGGTGCCTGGGTGGCTCAGTGGGTTAAAGCCACTGCCTTCGGCTCAGGTCATGGTCTCGGGGTCCTGGGATCGAGTTCCACATCGGGCTCTCTGCTCAGCAGGGAGCCTGCTTCCCCCGTTCTCTCTCTCTCTGTCTCTGCCTGCCTCTCCATCTACTTGTGATCTCTCTCTGTCAAATAAATAAATAAAATCTTTAAAAAAAAAAATTGTAAGGACCTATTTTAGCCAGAGCACTTCCATCCAGGTTAAACAATAACCTTGTTGTTTAACCCTTAAACTGTCCCTGCTCCCCTTCCCCCAGGGGACTTACTTAAAAACAAGTCTGGGAAACCAGCCCCCGGTAACAAAGCCCAAATACAAGGGTGGGTCAGGCCAGGTGGAGACATCCAATCAGTGGGGGGGTGGGGGGGTGCATACTGTCTCCCTAGTTACCAAGGAGTATGGGCCCCACCCTTTGGGAGCCTTTTGGGCTCCAATTCTGACCAAGGTGATAGGCTAATTCAAATATATACTAGGGTAAATTGTAATTCAATTGGTCACTTATGTGTGACCTAACATAACTGTGCACCTTTCTCTGTGTGTTACAATTTCATTGGCCACCTGTGCGTGGCCAGGCCCAACCGCATGGCCTTTGCCCTTAAAAGCTAGTCTGTGAAACAGAGAGGGGTTGCCCTCTCTGTAAGAGGCATGGCCCCAAACGTTCGGTTTGATTCTTGATGCTTGGTGCGAAATAAAGCTTTGCTTGACCTTCGCTTTGTAGCGTCCTGCTCCTTTAATCACGTACTCGTTATTGGGGGACCTAACAAAATAAGCTGTGTTATTTCTGTTGCAATTTGTAAAAAGACGACTACCATGGTGGTTAATTGTCCCATCAAAGTTTTCATAGGAAATTGTTAAAATAGCTTCAGAGTCTTTGGGATTAAATTTATAGGACATCTAAGTCTTTTCAAATAGGATAAGGTGCTAAATCATTGATTACTAGACGTAGGTTTGTGCTTTTGACTACTTATTGCAAAGAAACTAAGGATATTTAAGTCGGCTGGTAAACATGCTTTGTGCCTAACCAGTTCATAAATTTGCCATCTAAAGAACTCTGGTGTGACAATTCACAGTTGGTTACTACTTAGTCTTCACCAGAGACCAAGATTTCTAAGAGTGCAAAATTCAGCAACTCTATATGTAGTGTAAGGGCCTATTCAGCCAGAGCAGCCCCATCCCGGTTGAACTGCCATTTTGCTGTAAAGCTTAAATTGACCTTGCCCCCACCAGGGGAACTTATTTAAAAGCAAGTCCAGGAAACCAGTCCCAGGTAACAAAGTCCAAATACAAGGGTGGTTCAGGCCAGGTGGAGGTATTCAATCAGTAGCTAGGAGACAGCTACCAAGGAGTATGGGCTCCGCCCTTTGGGAGCCTTTTGGCGCCAATCCTAACCAAGGTGTGATAGGCTAAATCGAATGTCTACTAGGGTAAATTGTAATTCAATTGGTGGCCTAGCATCACTGTGGAGTTTTCTGTGTGTGTGTGTTATAATCTCGTTGGCCACCTGTGTGTGACCAAGCCCAACCACATTGCCTTTGCTCTATAAAAGTTAGTCTGGAAAGCAGGGAGGGGTCGTCCTCTCTGTAGGAGCGGCCCGATTGGTCTGTTTGACGGTCAGTCTGATTCCTGATGCTTGGCACAAAATAAAGCTTTGCTTGGCCTTCACTTTGTATCAGTCTCACTCCTTTAATCACGGACCCATTTTGGGGGGACCCTACAGTAGAAAAGTAGGAGTATGTAGGAAAGATGTAAGGAATGGGAACACATTTTTGTTGAGTGTAAAAGAAGGTAATTTTGTCCTAAATAAGATGTTTGTTTGGAGAAAAATGGCTTGGGACTAAATCTGAATGCAAAAGAAAGTTGTACAAGGTTTGTGAAGGAAAGTCTTTGGAAAGGAATTTTAGGTGTGGTCAGGATGAACTAAAATTAAAATAAAGAGATTTTAGAAGTACAGTGGTAGGGGTGCCTGGGTGGCTCACTCATTACGTGTCTTCCTTTGGCTCAGGTCATGATCCCAGGGTCCTGGGATGGAGCCTCATATGGGGCTCCCTGCTCAGTAGGAAGCCTGCTTCTCCTTCTCCCACTCCTCCTGCTTGTGTTCCCTCTCTTACTATCTCTCTGTCAAATAAATAAATAAAATCTTTAAAAATAAAAAAAATGAAAGTACAGTGGTATATAAGATTGGAATTCTCTCTCTACTCAAAAGAGAGTTTTCTGGGGTGCTTGGGTGGTTCAGTGGGTTAAGCCTTCTGCCTTCGGCTTAGGTCATGATGCCAGGGTCCTGGGATCCAGCCCTGCATTGGGCTCTCTGCTCAGCAGGGAGCCTGCTTCCCCCTTTCTCTCTCTGCCTGCCCCTCTGCCTACTTGTGATCTCCCTCTGTCAAATAAATAAAATCTTAAAAAAAAAAAAAAGAGGGAGTTTTCTTGAACTATTGGTTTGCTTGATGAGGGAGCAGAAGGCTGGCTGAGGACAAAGCAAAAGGCTGACACCTCGCAATCTCCCCCTCACCCCCACCACTCCTGGGTGGGACAAATGTGACATTTTTTTTTTTTAAAGATTTTATTTGTTTATTTGACAGGCAAAGATCACAAGCAGGCAGAGAGGCAGGCAGAGAGAGAGAGGAGGAAGCAGGCTCCCCGCTGAGCAGAGAACCTGATGCGGGGCTCGATCCCACAACCCTGGGACCATGACCGAGCCAAAGGAAGAGGCTTTAACCCACTGAGCCACCCAGGCACCCCCAAATGTGACATTCTTTAGGAATCTCCGAACTACCATGATACTAAAGGATTGTCAAAAGGGAAAAGACAACATTGATCAAGCCACAAGACCTCCAGTATCCCCGCACCTTGTAAGCCCTCTTTAGCATATGAAAACTCCTTTGAAATCCCTCTTTCCATCACCTTCCCCCAACCGCAAGGTACATAACCTGCCATCCCTCACAACCTGGGGTAACTCCTCTTCCTGCCCACGGGTCCTGTCCCCATGCTTTAATAAACCACCATTTTGCACCAAAGATGTTGCAATAATTTTTTTTTGGTCATCAGCTCCGGACCTCACCCCACCAAACCTCATGTATATTCTAGAACTTCATCATGCTTTTGATAAGAAAATGTAAAAAGCTATTTTTTTCTTTTCCTGCCCAGAAAACCAGTTTCTATGTTTTCCTTTATTAAGTCTCTGATGATCCCTAATCCTATTTATGCACGAGCTTTAAAACTTTCTAAAGTTTTAACAAACTTCCCCAAGATTTAAATCATGAACAAAGTCTCTTTTACTCATTAGGCCTTTTATTTGTATGTTAAATTACTCTGACAGCACTGTTAAACAAATGAGAAACCTTCAGTTACATTTGGGTAAATATTCTAACTATTCTAGAGATGATCTACAATTTATAAAGCTTTAATATTTAAAGATAAACTCATTACTTAACATTTTGATTATTGAAAGTGTTATGGGACACAAAAGTAACTGAGTCTCTTTGTCAATTGCATCATAATGAACTCTCCGATCATTAACCATGCCCATTTCTGAGTTTTTGTCTTTATAATTGTTCTTATTCTCTTGCAAAGTGAGTTTCATCTTCAAGGAGATTCATTAAAAGGACTTTAGGGCAAATACAGGTATTCAATATCTTTAAAGATTAAAACTGAAATAGGTAAAAATTTCTGGAACTAAAACTGCATTCAAACTAAACAAGAATTGGTAACGTGGGACTACGTGAACTGAAAAGATGGTAATAGTTTTGTGATTTTTGTTTGAAACACTGCTGGTTCTTTAATGTTTGCTTTAATGTCCTTTAATGTTTGTTTCCAGATTGAGGAAACTTCTCTTAAGATATGACTTATAGGGGCGCCTGGGTGGCTCAGTGGGTTAAAGCCTCTGCCTTCAGCTCAGGTTATGATCCCAGGGTCCTGGAATCGAGCCCCACATCGGGATCTCTGCTCAGCGGGGAGCCTGCTTCCTCCTCTCTCTCTGCCTGCCTCTCTGCCTACTTGTGATCTCTCTCTGTCAAATAAATAAATAAAATCTTTAAAAAAAAAAGATATGACTTACAGAAATGTGATAAAGTATTCACTTGTAAACATATTGAAGCATTTAGCTTTTCTCTTTGCCTGAACCCTTTGAAATTCAAAAGGTCTTAGTAAGTATTCTTTCTTCCCTGGATGTCATGGCCATTTGCATAAGTTCAATAATAATCTGTTGTCCTTGCAACAGGACACGATTGGAAATATTGGTTATTTTCTCAGGGATTTGACTTGAATGTCATGATTGAGAGAGAAATGCATAGACTCAGATATGACCATACAGCTTGGAGGAATTGAGGTTGACTTTATGAAACCTGGACTCTTAAAGCCCCTTAAAGCCTCTTAAAGGCCTGGTACCTTGCTTACAGAACTCCCAGTAGCCTCACCAGGTGAGTAAAGAATGTCACCTCCTGGCAGGAGCAGGAACCTCAGGATATATTGGGGACCTCACGAAGAGGGATCCACCCAAATCTACAGGCATTGCAGGCATGTCTGATGGCAAGTGTTGGCCGGGCTTCTGGCCTGAAGAAGCTATTAAAAGTTAACCTAGAGATTCCTTATGAAAGTTCCAGCAAAGCAGATTCTAAAAGATCTATATGATAAATCATTCTTGCTGAACTTATGTAAATAATTATACCATTTGTTAAAACTAGACTTATTTTTACTTGTTTATTTCTGGAAATATGGGTTATTATTGAGAGAAAAATTAAGTTTTAATGACACACCTTTGTGGATGTGATATTTTAGTTCTGATTGTCTTTGAACAGTGTTTGCCTAAGCTAGACAACTTGAGGTAAACCTCAGAGAAATTGCCACAATAGCTCATGTATAGACAATCTCCTTGCTTGTTATTCTGTGGGGATAACAGGACCCCATGGGTATAGGATTATTCAAACAACTAGGAAATGGAATAGACACCCAACAATTGTATAACTCAGCTATCACCTTGACAAATTCTGTGTGGCTGGGATGACAAAATTACTCTTTAAAAGCCAGAGTATGGGCGCCTGGGTGGCTCAGTGGGTTAGGCCACTGCCTTCGGCTCAGGTCATGATCTCAGGGTCCTGGGATCGAGTCCCGCATCGGGCTCTCTGCTCAGCGGGGAGCCTGCTTCCTCCTCTCTCTCTCTGCCCGCCTCTCTGCCTACTTGTGATCTCTGTCTGTCAAATAAATGAATAAAATCTTAAAAAAAAAAAAAAGATTAAAAATAAATAAATAAATAAATAAAAGCCAGAGTATACCCATAGAGATAATGGATGGCCCCACCTTCTTTATGATTAGATTGGATGATGCACTTGGGGTTGCCCTTATCTCCTGAGACAAGTCTTTTCCCATTTGCCAGTGATTCCTCCTAATTAGGATAGTGTTAAGGCTGGACTTCAAACAAAAAGCGCTTCTTGATGATTTCATCCCTCATAGTCATATATCCTGGAAGTCACCTCTACTGACATACTAACCAAGCATATTAACAGCCCTCCTGGAAAAAAGAGCCTCAAAGCTCACTATGGGACTTCCAGGACTCACGTTAGGACTAAAATATAGAATAAGCCAAACAGTATGCTTGCTCTTCAAGACTCTAAATGATACTTCCCAGGTACTGGATGCACTCATCCAAGAACCAAATGAAGTCAGAGAAGGACTTCTCGAGAACCACGCCACGGCTGACTGTCTACTATTGCTACACCATTTGGGGTGTGAAAAATTTCCTTACACGTGTTGCTTTAACATTACAGTTAACTCCTGCAAGAGACATTTGTGATCAATTAAATAAGATCAAAATATCCACTGATCTATTTGAGAAAATTAGTAATTGGGGATCTTATCACATGGGCATTTATAGTAGCTTTATTCATAATCACTAAAACTTGGAAGCAACCAAAAGTCGCATATGACTTCATATGTGAATGGATACATAAACTGTGGTACATCCATACAATGGGATATATCATTTGTTATTAAAAAGAAATGAGCTATTAAGCCATGAAAAGACAGGAAACTTAGAAGTATATTACTAAGGTCTGTTACTGAAGAGGTTACATACGAGTGATTCCAACCATATGGTGTTCTGGATAAGGCAAGACTATATAGGCAATAAGAAGATTAATGGTTGTCAGAGGGTTGAGGGAGCGAGAGATGAATGGATAGAACGTAAGGGATTTTTAGGGCAGTGAAATCATTCTGTATGATACATATATGTCATTATACATTTGTCAAAACCCACAGAATATATAACACAAAGAGTAAACTCCAATGTAAACTATGGTCTTTGGTTGATAATGATGTGTCAATGTTGACTCATTGATTGTGAAAAATAAAGTTACTGTACTGATTCAGGATGTTGATGGTGGGAGAGGTTATATGTGGAGAAGGGAAGGGGAGATGGGAACTTTTTGCACTTTCTGTCCAGTTTTGCTCTCAACCTAAAACTGTCCTAAAAGTACAGTGTAGTTATATATAGAGAGAGACAAGCCAAGGACAGGGAGATATATGTATCTTTAAAAATTATGTACTTGTGGTGCCTGGGTGCTCAGTAATTAAGCATCTACCTTCAGCTCAGGCATGATCCCAGGATGCTGGGAAAGAGCCTGATATTGGGCTCCCTGCTCAGCGGGAAGCCTGCTTCTCCCTCTCCCACTCCCCTTGCTTTTGTTGCCTCTCTCACTGTGTCTCTCTCTGTCAAATAAAAAATAAAATCTTCAAAAAATAATAAAAATAAATAAAAATTATGTACTTTATATTATAATTATAGTATATTATTTAATTCTAGATCTTTAAATATTCTACAAAAATACATCAATTTGATCTGCCATACTAATAATCCAAAGAAGAAAAAGTTCAGGATTGATATTAATTGGTACAGAAAAAATATGTGACAAAATTCAACATCCATTCATGATAAAAACTTTCAGCAAACCAGGAATAGAGAGGAACATCTGTAACTGGATAAGAAGAATCTGTATATTACCTAGAGGTAACATCGTACTAAATGGTGAAAGACTGAATGGTTTCTCCTAAGAGGAATGAGGCACTCTCACCACACATGTTCAACAGTACTAGAACTTTTTTTTTTTTTTTAAGATTATATTTATTTATTTGACAGGCAGAATCACAAGTAGGCGGAGAGGCAGGCAGAGAGAGAGGAGGAAGCAGGCTCCCTGCTGAGCAGAGAGCCAGACTCGGGGCTCGATCCCAGGACCCTGGGATCATGACCTGAGCTAAATGCAGAGGCTTTAACCCATTGAACCACCCAGGCGCCCCCAGTACTAGAAGTCTTAGCCAGTGCACTAAGGCAAGGAAAATAAGTAAAAGGCATTCATGTTGTAAAGTGAGAAAGAAAACTGCCCCAATTTGCAGACAATATAACTGTCTATATAGCAAACCGAAAGGAATCTACAAAAACTCATAGAACTAAAACACGAGTTTAGAAATTTCATAGGATCGATCTAGGTCAATAGAAAAATACAAGTTTCTAGAAATTGCTAAATGGAAACTTGAATTTAAAATAATACCATTTAGGGGCTCAATGGGTGACAGCCTCTGCCTTTGGCTCAGGTAGTGATCCCAGAGTCCTGGGATGAGCCCTGCATTGGGCTCTCTGCTCAGCAGGGATCCTGCTTCCCCCTCTCTTTATGCCTGTCTCTCTGCCTACTTGTGATCTCTGTCTGTCAAATAAATAAAATCTTTAAAAAAAAATAAAACAATACCATTTATAGTGGCTCCCAAAAATAAAATATTCAGGTATAAGTCTACCCAAACATGTACATGAATGCTGTGTGCTTAAAACTGCCGATGCTGATACAGAAATCAAATAAGACCTAAATAAATGGAGAGGCATTTTGTGTTCATGGACTAGAAAATGCAACAAAGTAATGATGTCAATTTTGTCTAAATTGATCTATAGATTTAATGCAATTCTAATCAATACCCCAGCAGAATTTTTGTGTAGATATAGACAAACTGATTCTAAAATTTATTTTGAAAGGCAAAGGAACTATATAACTAAAACAGTTTTGAAGAAGACCAAAGTTGGAGGAATCATTTTAGCCTATTTTAAGATTTACTAGAAATCTACAGTATCTGAGCCAATGTGGTATTGGCAAAAGTACAGACTCATAGATTAAATAGAAAGTCCAGAAATAGACTCACACAAATATGGCCAATTGATTTTTTAAAAAGATTTTTATTTATTTATTTGACAGAGAGAAAGATCACAAGTAGGCAGAGAGGCAGGCAGAGAGAGGGGGAAGCAGGCTCCCTGCTGAGTAGAGAGCCTGATGCAGGGGCTCAATCCCAGGACCCTGAGATCATGACCTAAGTTGACTGCAGAGGCTTAACCCACTGAGCCACACAGGTGATCCTTGATTTTTTTTTTTTTTTTTGAACAAAAGTGCAAAAGCAAGGAGAAAGAATAGTGTGTTCAAAAGCTGGTGTTAGAACACCCGGATATCTACATTTCAATAAATATAATAATAACCCTCACTTAAATCCCATACCTTATACAAAAAAATAACTCAAAAATAAAATTATAAAACATTTAGAATAAAATGAAGGAGAAAATATTTGTGATCTAAGGTTAAGCAGAGAGTGATTAAACATGATGCCAAAAGCATGAGCCACTTAAAAAAATAGTGAAATAGACGTCACCAAAATGTAAAACGTTGTTCTGCAAAAGACAATTAAAAGAATGAAAAAGACAAACTACAGACTGGGAGAAAGTATTTGTAAATCACATATTCAACAAAGGACTTACGTTCAGAGTATATAAAGAATTCTCAAAACTTAGCCCAATTTAAAAATGGGCAAAAGACTTGAACAGACACTTCACTGAAGATGCACAGATGGCAAATAAGCACGTTAAAAGATGCTTTACATCATTAGCCATCAGGGTTAAATTAAAACCATAAAGAGATACCACTACCTACCTTTCAGAATGGTTAAAAAAACTAATAAGCGAACACCCTCCCCACCAAAAAAAACTCAACCCAACCCAAACAAAGCAAAACAAAACAACCTGAAACAACTAATAATACCAAGTGCTGGAGAAGATGTAAAGCAACTGGAATACATTGTTGATGGGAAAGCAAAATGAAATAGCCACTCTTAGGGCACCTGGGTGGCTCAGTGAGTTAAAGCCTCTGCCTTCAGCTCAGGTCATGATCCCAGTGTCCTGGGATTGAGCCCTGCATGGGGCTTTCTGCTTGGCAGGGAGCTTGCTTCCTTCTGCCTCTCTGCCTACTTGAGATTGCTGTCTGTCAAATTAAATAAATAAATAAATAAATAAATAAATAAAAGAAACAGCCATTCTTGAAAACAGTTTGGTACTTTTGTATAAAGTTAAACCACATGTATTTACATATAACCCAGAAATCTCACTTCTGGGTATTTACCCTAGAGATAAATACTTACATTCACTCAAAAAGCTGTACATGAATGTTTGTGTCAGGTCTAGTCATAATAGCAAAAAAAAAAAAGAAAAGAAAAGGAACTACCCAAATGTACTTTGGCAGTTGAATAGATACACAGTTATGGATCATATTTCATAATATGATTGACTACTACTCAGCAACAAAAAGGAGCAAACCACTGGTAAGTACAACAATATAGATGAATCTCGAAAACTAGGCTGGGTGAAAAAACAGACACAAAAGAGTACATAGTGTGTACTTTCACTCATTCGCAATTCTAGAGAAAAGCAAAATTAAATTATAATGATAGAGAACAGATCAGTAATTGCTGAGGGATTGATTACAAAAGGGCAAGAGGGAGTTATTTGGAATGATAGAAATATTCTATATCTGGGGGTGCCTGGGTGGCTCAGTGGGTTAAAGCCTCTGCCTTCAGCTTGGTCATGATCCCAGGGTCCTGGGATGGAGCCCCGCATCGGGCTCTCTGCTCAGCAGGGAGCCTGCTTCCTCCTCTCTCTCTCTCTCTCTGCCTGCCTCTCTGCCTACTTGTGATCTCTGTCTGTCAAACAAATAAATAAAATCTTTAAAAAAAAGATTAAAAAAAATCAATAAATAAAAAAGAAATATTCTGTATCAGGCTCGTGGCGGTGGTTACATGGGTACAGACATTTATCAAAATTCAAAGGTGAAATGTTCAAGTCTTCTGTCCTAGCCGGCTTGCTTTTAGGTATAGAGCAATGTTCATCAAACTGCTGGTAAAGACCCATTGAGGCGTGTTTACTCTGAAACTAATGGTAGTAAAGCTTCAGGCTCCCTCACTTGCAAAGTCTTTCAAGTCCTGGTTACTAATTTTGTATTCATAATTGTATATTCTTTTTCTACAGGGGACCCCCAAATTATATAAATTTTAGGCAAATTTAGACAAAACCTAGATTGTCCTCCAGATGGCCAGATTTTCTTTTAATGAAATGTAATAGAAAATAATGAGAATGGTTTATGAAACATTTGTTTCATTTTATAAAATGGGTCATGACTTAAAAATTTGTTTTTTACCAGGGTTTGTGTTTAAGGAGGAAAAAAAGAAAGAAAGTTGTAAATTCAGGACTGTGTGGCGACTATGGATATATGTATACATTCAATGCAACACTGCTTGTAAAAGTATATATTTGGAAATCACCTTAATGCCCATCAATATGAGAATAATATAGTGGTATATGTATGTTGTGGAATTCTCTATAGTTATAATGAAGGGACTAAAGGTACATACACCTGGCCAGATGACTCTTGTAAATCCACCACTGAGTATTTAAAAAACAACAACAACAAACAAACAAACCCACAAGTTAAAGAAGGTCACCTAAAGCCCAATATTTAGATACAATTTAAAATCATGTGAAAAACAATAGTAAGTCTGGTGAATTTTAATTTATTGTTTGCAGATACAGTCATTCTACAGAACAAGTATTAAAATATGTACGAAGCTGATAAAAAAATAGAGGATAGGATAGTGGTTACTTCTGGAGTGGAAGGAGAGATAGAGGGAATGATATCAGAACACAGAGCTTTGTTTTTATATGCTTTTTTTTTTTTTTTTTTTTTTGGTTAAAGAATGGGTTTGAGGCAAAGAAGGAAAAGTGTTAAAATTTAGTAAGGCTACTTAGTAGATGTGTGGAATTTTTGCTGTATTATTCCGAATTTTCTGATGGTGTTCTATTCTGTATGCATATTGTTGTAAACATTAGGAATAGTTCATATTTGTATAGTGTGGGCATTTACACATCACACCACTTAATCCTTATGCAGTAAGTAGGGCAGTTAATATTATTATTATTCCAATTCTACAGTTAAGGAGCTAAAACTGCAGAACAATTTGTTAAAAATTGGATCGGGACTCTGTTGTTTCTTATTTCGTCCAAATTTGCATGGAAATATGCTGGAGAAGTTTCCTTCAAGTCCAGCCACGCCTTCCTACCCGAACCGTGGTAAGGCACTTACTCAACGGGGGATTGAATTGTCTTAATAATTGTTTGTTCCAAAAGTAGTCATTCTAAAGTATTAGAGAGGACCTCCAATAATGACTCTGTGAGGGGAAGGATACATACTTAGAAGTAAATTCTTCGGAGGCACAGGCAGGTTTTGTCCTGGCTGCCGCCCCCTGGCTCACTCAGTGACCTTGGACAAATCACATAACCTTTCCCTATTTACAATAAAGTAAACCGAACGTGTAATATTCATGACTGGCCGCTCAGGGCTCCTGCCAAACACTTTTTTGAAAATTAGGGATCGATTTAAGGTCAATCATAACACAACAATGTCAACTTTTCAATGCAAATATTCTCCAAACCCCCTATTCCTCAAAGACTGTTTTCACTCTCATTTAAATGGTGACGTCTATTATAAAGGAGAATGGATTTATACTTTCTAAAGATTAATAATTTTTGTCACCAAATTATGAATATCTTTTGTTAGAAAGAAATTAAACCGACACCTAACTAGACGGAATAAAAAGTGAGCAATTTCTGTTCTATTGCCCTTCCCCTCTGCAGGGGCTCTCGGAGCTTTTTGAAAGCAAGCAGTTAACCGTAAGGGTCAGAATCTTGTATCAACGCTGATCATGCTTTATGAAAATGGTGTGGGTTCTGGGTACTGTGGTGTGGAAGAAGAGAAAAACCGCGCACAGCGGCCCCAAATCCAGGCCAAAGGGGAAAGAGGAATTAGGAACCGCGGTGCGTCCAGGCTGGTTCCTACTTGGGCCGCGACTTGGAGCGGCTGCGGTTTAGGGCTTGAGCCTGGCTCGGGAGGCTTTTGGCCAGGAACTTGAGCCCCCTCGCGGCCGAACTGTCCGCGGAGGCCACAGGTCCCTTTAAGGCGCCCAGCGGGCAGACCCCGGGCAGAGGGGGCGGGAGGAGGGTCAGCGAGCGCACGCCACGTGACTCGGCTGCCAACTGAGCTCGCGAGTTTGACAGAAGTTTGAATCGGACTCGGGGGCTTTCTGCAGCCGGAGGGGCAGAGCGGAGGTCCCGGCCTCGGCTAGCGCCAGCTGCCGCGCCCCCGCCATCCGCCCAGCCAGTCTGGAGCCCCGGCCGCCGACGGCCGCCCGCGCTCCAGCACAGCTCGCTGCCCCGGCGGCTGATCAGCAGCCCCTCGTCCCACCGCGGTACCCGCAGCTTCCCGGCCAGGGAGCCGAGCCCCGGCGCTGCGCCCCGGCCCCACTCTGAGAGCATGTCTTCGACGGAGGGCTCGAGTCGCGCGGCCGACAAGTCGCCGCGCCAGCAGGTACTACCCGCGCGCCCCTGGGGCTGTCTTACCACCCCTTCTCCACCTGGGCGTCACGCCGGACCCTTATTCCGCCCCCTCCCCCGAATGTGAGTGGGAAGAGGACCAGCGCTTTCCTGGGTCCCCCACCGCCCTGACCCTCCGCGGGCCCTTGTCTCCGCAGGTGGACCGCCTGCTGGTGGGGTTGCGCTGGCGGCGGCTGGAGGAGCCGTTGGGCTTCATCAAAGTTCTCCAGTGGGTGAGTCGACGCTCTAGCTGTGGGCTATTTCGGGAGCCTGGGCTGTGACGCTGACCCGAAGCAATGTGGCCGGAGTGGGGGGCGGGGAGGTGCTGCGGCCCGCTGTGACGGAAGGGTGGGGGGCGGCGACAGGTGGGCGGGGGAGGGGCGGGCTGGGGCTGCTTCTCCAGCACTTGGTGGCTGGTGAGCGAGGAGCAAGGCATGCGGAGTCCGGGATTCGGTCCTTCTATGTGCAAGGAGCCCTTGCCCAGGGCGCTCACATTTCACCCGGGCGAGAGAACCCGGGTGTAACCTTTCCAGAACTCTGATCCTGCACATACCACTCCTCGGTGGCGGGAGGGGGGAGGAGGACAAGGAGGACGAGGAAAGCTACGGAAGGCAGAGGAGAGGAGGAGTGCGATGGAAACCATCCAGCCCCCAAACCCACCGGGACCTGGCTGATCTTGAATGTGGGCTCCAGGGACAGGGTCCTGGCTGGCAATTGTCCTGTTGAGGTCACTAGAGTAATATGGGTTCTTGTGACTGTGTGAAAGTGTGAATGAATGAATGAATGAATGAAGCCTGGGGCTCTAAGATTAAATAAAAGAAAAAATATTAAGACAATAAAAATCACACTGTGGCCAAAATGTGGCTTGTAGAATAAGATAAAACATTGAGTAGGGAAGCTGGGGCTCTGGGTTTCAGACGTGGACCTGCCTTTTCCAGCTTTGTGACCTTGGGCAAGTCACTTCTTTGGACCTCAGTTTCCAACATTAGTTAACTGTTGATCACACCATCCACAGGGTCCTTGTGTCCGTATGCCAAAATATTGTCCTTCATTAGGCTCACCTCTTGACCTTGAAGAAATCACTTGCCCATAGCCTCAGTTTCCTCTGTAATGGTCGTCAGGAAATATATCTCCTTACCTCACTGGTACTTTGAGATATTAGTATATTTTCTGTCCTTAGCAGTGCCCAAGGTTTCCTGAGTGTAAGTTAGGCATGGGGGCAGGTGTAGTCACTCTTTCAAATCATGAAAACTTGTTGGCAGCATTTAGTGCACTATAACAGAGGAGATTTAAGTTAGACAATCTACACACCAAATGATGTGTGAATAACTTAATTAATGTGCTTCCAGCACAGAATTCAGCTAACGAATAAGTTACCATTAAGACTGGGGAGGATTGAGTTCTAGAGGGCTTTTTAACTCACGGGAGATAAGAGTGAGCACCGTGTCACCGATTCCTGAATCATCATTTGGATGGGAATCATCAGACCTGGAATTCAGGGGCAATAGTGCATTTGGGGTTATCTCCAGATATCTGAGACCTTGACTGGGGCTATAGGCCAAGCAAGGAGTTCCCGAGAGCAAACTCTGAGACCTGGTGGGGACTTTCCACCCTCCCTACTGCCTCAAGAGCGGTTGGATGGACTGCTGACTGAGCAATTTCACACCCCCCCCCCAACTTCCCTGTTCTGATCCACCACTTGAATACCAGTGGTGGCCATATAAGAATGTTATTAAGGCTCCTTGTGACTGCCATCCAGAACTAGGGAGCCATTATGAGGAGCAGAACCTGAAATGTGAGGGTACAATTTTATCATTAAACTAGACAAATAGATCTAGGGGAAATTTGAGAAAGACTGTCAAGGGATAAGGGAAACAATGAGGTTATTAGACCATGGAATCATCCTTTGTGGGGGGGGGGGGGATTCTGAAATCCTTCCATCTTCAAAGTGCCACCCCTCTCCCCACCCACCAATACCATTTTTCTATAAAGGCTGTTTCTATAAAGGCTGCACAAAGCAATGCCTAGGAAAATATCCAGTCTCCTCCCAGGGTAAGCACTGATCCCTAAGAGTTTAGACCCATTTGACTTTTTTGATCTTCAGCTTCTTAGAGAGGGTGATGCCTTTCTCTCATAGTGCTAAATCCAGGGGCCCAGGGCTAGACTCTGAACTCAGCCTTCGTGGGAAGGGCAGCATCAAAGGGAGACATGATTTGCTTTTACTTCCATCCCGGCAGCCTGAATTCAGAGCATGAGTTTCACTGGCCCTAAATCTCTGCAGGATAAGCTCCTGTTAAGGAGCACAGGAACCAGCACCAGTAATGACAGTGAAGATGTCCTTTGGGATTCTCACTCATTTCCTGCTTGGGGGGCTCAGATGCTCCTGGGCTGGAAAAAGAAAAAAAGAATACATAGGTCTTGCATTTATACTAATGACGCTTGAAAACTTTTGTTGACATTGTTATCCAAAAGTAATTTTGCTGGAATCCTGGTAAGAAGAAAGCAATGTTAGACTTTTATTAGTCAGGAGCTTGGCTTAGAGTGTCTTTTTTTTTTAAATTCAGAAATTCATCTCACCTCAATTCCAATTCCAGAGTCTCACTAAGTCTTCACAAAGCTAGCAAAATAACATGGGTCTAGATGAATTAGTAAAGAACTGGCTTCCTAAAAAAAAGGGCAGATTTTGAGGTTGATGGGCTTTGGTTTAAATTGAGTCTCCTCTGCTTTCTAGCCATAGAATCTAGGATACCTAGGGTAAGTAACAAAATCTTAGTGGGCCTTTGTTTCGTATATCTAAGTGAGGGTACAATCTATCTTAGGGGTTTACTAGAGGCTTATAGGAGGTGATTTCTGTAAAGCATCCAAGCATTCAGTCCAAGCAGCCCAGGAGTTATTCAGTGAGTGTTGGTTCCCCTTTCTCCCGCTCCTAAACCTCCCTTCTCCCCTAAATTTCTTCTTTATGCAGTCTGTCAGCTAGACTTGTCCTTTGGTTGCATTACTCAAATGTCACTGCCAAATCCTCACTTTGAGGGTAAGGCACAAAAGAATCTCCTGAATTACTCAGTCACTCTTCCTATAGTAAGTCATATTATCATCAACTGGGTGTACTCCTGATCAGTAATTCACGTTTGAAGTGCCAAAACCACTTGCTTGGCTCTGTGGGACTCTGTAATGAAAATAAACTATTTCAGTTGGTGTGGGGAATGTGAAAGAATCCCATCAGCGTCCCCATCAGAGTCCATAAAACCAATGAGATGACTGTAGAGGTGGGAGCAGGGGAAGAACTTGTCTTCCTTGTGCCCGGCACTAACTGGGGATGGGAGTGTTCTCAAAGGATCATCACCATCAAGCAAGTCGGCACCAAACTTGTGAGGTTATTCTGACACCTTTCCCAAAGAGAAGCAGAGACGGGAGGAGGAGGGTGTGGAGGGCAGCGTGTGACCATAGTGTCCCCAGCAATACAGGACCAGGGGGAGGAAGGCTGGTTGGCATCAGAACTTAAGAGAGTCCTCCTTCCCTCCACCAACTCATCCCCAGCTCAGGGACTCCATTTCTCCTTGATTCCTGTTCTTTCTGAGCAGTTTGCTCAACTTAGATCTTCGTGTTTGGTGACATGGATGGTTTCAGTTCTTTCCTGCTCTTCCCTGTGCCTCAGTCTCCTGGCACATTTAGGGAAGAAGGCAAATCTGGTGCCAAAAGGTCGAGGGGGCTGGGTTAGGGTGTCTTTCTCTGCTCCTGCATCCCAAGTACAGAGCTACTCCCTGCCTCCTTATAATCTTTGCTGAACATAAGAGACATCTCTCTCTCTCTCTTTCTTTTTTAGCCTTAATAACTTTGTGATGCAGAATTTTATTTTGTTTGAGCATGACACTTTTTTCCTTGTTATAAACTTGAAAGAGAAGATACCAGGTGTTATTCATCTTTGTGTTACCAGCACTTGACACATACGGGATGGTCAGTAACTGTTGATTAATGAATAAATGTAGTAGAAAGAGCACTGGACAGGGAATCAGGAGATTTAAATTCCAAGGTTGGCTCTCACAATGGCTAAATGGGAACTTGGGAGAGTCACTTGATCTTAAAGTTCCTTGGTGGGACTTTAATTTCCACCTCTGTGAAATGAGACCATTGGGCTTAATAATCTCTGAGATCTTTTTTTTTTTTTAATAAAGATTTTATTTATTTATTGGTCAGAGAGAGAGCAAGCATGTGCAAGAGAGCACAAGCAGGGGAAAAAGGAGTAGAGGGAAAAGCAAGCTCCCCGCTGGGCAAGGATCCTGACATGGGGCTCAATCCCAGGACCCTGGGATCATGACCCGCGCTGAAGGCAGCTGCTTACCCACCTGAGCCACCCAGGCACCCTCATCTGAGCTCTTTTTTGTTCTGCTGTCTTGTGAAACTGTGAGGTTCCCCTCAGATTTTTCCCTTTGTCTACTTACCTAGCAAACTTTACGTTTTCTGGCATCATATGGCTGTGTGATGTTCAGGTTTAATTATATATTCTGATTGATAAAGAGCTGTGTAAGGTGGCTAGGGATTCCCGACTTTCAGAGAATCAGAAGAGAATATAGCTAGTTCTAAAACTCTTGTGGTATATTTCATTCTTGGAGGAATCACAGAACAGGGTCAGGATTTTCAGAACTTCAAGGTTATCATCTAGCTATAGCAGAACTTTGGACAATGATGGTGAAGATCTATGGTCTATGTTGTCCAGTATGGTACCTGCTAGCCCCATGTGGCTATTCAAATGTTGCCCTTGGAATGTGGCTAGTGTGATGGAGCATCTGAATTTTTAACTTTATTTAATTTTAATGAGTTTGAATGTAAATAGCCACACTCAGCTACTACTGGCTACTGTGGTGGATAAAGCAGCCCTAGAGCACGAGTTCCACAAAGACAGAGATTTTTCTCTTTTGTTCACTACTAAATGATAGTACCTAGAACAGTGCCTGGTACACAGTAGGTGCTCAATAAGTATCATCTTTTTTTAGATGTGCCTGTCAAGGAAGTGCTGGTGAAGAGAAGGCTCCGCAACTGACCATTCATTGCCCAAAGTTAGGAATACCTATTTTCTTAGGGGACCTAGATAGAGCTAACTGCCAATGGGTAAAAATATATCTAACTGTGCTCCCCTTCCTAGAATGGCACACCCTAATTGTGTGTCCACTTCTGAGGGCCAGAAGCTAAGAGGAATAAAGAAAACCGTAAGAGGCTCACAGAGCTGACAAAAATTCGGGAATTCCTATGAGGAAGAGCTAGAAGGCACCATTGTTACGCCAATGAGGAGGCTGGGGTCTATATGGGGTAATGAGGCCGAGGCTTTGGGGAACTTCTCTTCAGCTCTGTCAACAGGAGCCAAGAGGGCTCCACTTCAGCCTCTGTAAATTAAGCCAGATGAGGAGGTTATTCAGGTCCTGGAGAGAGTGACACTCTCTCCTTTCCTGATGTTTTTAAAAAATGGAGACAATTCTCATTTGTCTGAACTAAACCTCCTGGAAACAGAGAGGTGTTCACTGTGACCTTTAGAGAGGGGTCAATGGCTCCAGCATGAAGAAGCTCTGCCAGGCTGGGCAATGCGAGGTGGGGCAGTGGCGCCAGGCCCTAGCCAGGGGCAGAGCACAGCTGCTGGCCAGCGCAGCCAAGAGCACACTGACAGCATTACCCTCATCCTGTGAGAGCAGGGCCTCTTGACTGCCCACTCCAAACCCCTCCTTGAACAGATGAGAAAACGGAGACTCAGAGAGCGGAGCGCTTTATTAGAGTTTGCCCGGCTACTGAGTGACCGGACCCAGGCTAGAACCCAGATTTCCTAACTCCTAACCCAGGCCTCTTCTCACTCCACAACACTCGGAAGCATTAGGAAAATCACGTGCACACAGCTCTATTCTAAATGCTGATTGCAAGCCTGGGACATAGATGAGCTGTCTTCTAGGTGCTTAATGTCCAAGACACCAAGACACGGAGAAACACACAGAAAACGATCATTAGCAGAATAAGCTCTGTGCTTACTCAGAATGATTCCATCATGTACAAGCCTGTACGAGGTAAGTGCATAGGAGATGGGGCCTGGACCGACGATGTGGGACATTTAGAGAGTCCAGCTTCTTGCCTCCTTTTCTAACCAGTGTGTTTTCCCAGAAAGAAATTTGAAAACCATAGGGTAAGGAAATTTCATCTCACTCAAGACAGGAGGTTTAGTAAAATGTGATGAAAAGTGGAGAGGAAAACAATTCAAGTGATCTGAAATGCCCCTGGTTCTTAACACTGGGTGATGGCAGCATCAACAGATTACAAAGGGAAACACCACTGGGGAGTGAGTGGAGGCTGATAAGGCAAGTGGAAGGTACTTTCCTCTGGGCTTGAGCCAGGACGGTCAGCAGAGACGTGGCCAGCACTCTGGCTGTGAGGAAAAGAACCTCTGGGGGAGGAGAAGTTAGCAGAGTGTGGGACAGCTCCCTGCCTAGTTCCCCTCTGAAGGCTTGGCAGAAGTTGTCCCTTCTAGCTATACCTCCAGTGAGGCAGGAAGCCACTGGAAGGTAGTGACACGGTGACAAGATTCAACAACAACTCCAAAGGAGAAATGGAAAAAATTCCAACACATGCCTGATCCCAGGTGGCACAGAGGAACCTATTTCTAGGGTGTCTCTCCCCTGGGGAGGAAATTCAGGTCCTGCTTTATGCTAGACGTTTCCAAAAGCCTGAATAGCTTTGAGGACGTCATCATCTTAAGGAGGTTACCTGTCACATCCAGTGAGGAGATGTGGAAACTATCCATTTGTTCCCTCTACATCTCCCTTCTGGACACCACTCCAAATCAACCTCATTCATTGGGCTATTTGGTCTGGCACTCAGGTGCAGTGAGCACAGCAACCTGAGGCGGGAAGGCCAAGGGAAGCCATGAGTCCCTTCCTAGGAGGGACTTGATTAAAGGAAATCCTTCCCGCCCCTGTAACCGCACCTGCTGAGAGTAAGAAGGTGGTTCTGAGGAGATATTCCTTGGCCAGCTGAGGCCTTCCTACTCTCAAAGGGCCTTCCCTCTCCCTCAGCTCTTTGCTATTTTCGCCTTCGGGTCCTGCGGCTCCTACAGCGGGGAGACAGGAGCAACAGTTCGCTGCAACAATGAAGCCAAGGATGTGAGCTCCATCATTGTTTTGTTCGGCTATCCCTTCAGGTGAGCAGGAATTGATTCTGTCCCCACACAGCCTCCCTCGCTGGTTTAACAGGACCTGCTTGGTCTCTTCCTCCTCCAGAAGCCTAATGAACAACCTTCTACTGAACCATGCCAGGTTCAAATAGAACTACAAAACTTGGGTCCTTCCCACCCTTTAGGAATTTCAGACACACTAACCATAGAAAAATATCAGGGAAAATCAGATAGGTCATTGTTATAATGATGTTCCAGTCCATAGATAACCAAGAGCAGGGAACAAGGGTTCCTACAGAAAGAACTCATGGAGTTTGGGATGGAGGCTAATTGCATAGGTCTCTCTGACCTTCAGTGACCTTCTCCTTGCCTTGAAGGTTAGGGAGCTTGTTAGTACCTAGATCCAGAAAGTTGATGTGGGGTGCTCACCTAGTACCCTAGAATCCAAGGAGGTACACCTTGACCAGGAGGTAGAAAAGAAGACTCTTTCCTGGCTATTTAAGAGCCTATGGAGGGGAGTCCCAAATGCTCGAAGAGCACTAGGGACAGGGCTTGCCTTCTCAGAAATTTTTAGCACCAATAGTCAAGTTAGGTTAACTGTCTCTCATATATAAAAGGGTGTTTGTTTGTTTATTTTTTCCCCTGTCCTTTTTGGTCCCATATAGTCCAATGGGGGAGGGGTGCCTTATTTAGGCCTGAGAATGGGTAAGTCCAACCCTAACCTGGCCACTGTGGACCTGTACTCTCCCAGGGGCAAAATGAAGCTGATCTCCCTGGTGGTTTGGCCACCAGAAATAGATGGCACTGTATATGTATTGTAGTTGTGACCTAAAGGGCCCTGAAGGCACTTGGAAATACACGGTCTCTGTATCTGGACAAAGGGGTGGGTAGCAGCTGAATGGGAGGTAGAGTTGGACCAGATTTCTGGGGATGTTCCTGTCTTGACTGCAAGGTTGCCTCTAGAAACATTCCTACCCCAGGCTCCCTTCCTTGGCTCTGTAAGAGTCCCAGGGCAAGAAGCAGCCCATGATGACTCCCAGCTCGGGCTGGTCCCCTGCCTCCACAGGGCGAGGATTGCCTCTAGCTCAGGATGGCACCTCCTGCCCCCTGCAGGTTGAACCGGGTCCAGTATGAGATGCCCCTCTGTGATGATGACTCCACTTCCAAGACCATGCACCTGATGGGGGATTTCTCTGCTCCTGCCGAGTTCTTTGTGACCCTGGGCATCTTCTCCTTCTTCTACACCATGGCTGCGCTAGTCCTCTACCTGCGCTTCCACAACCTCTACACAGAGAACAAGCGCTTCCCACTGGTGGTGAGTGCACATCGGCCAGAAGGGATGGGGTAGAGAAACTGAGGAGATGCACCTTCTGGGACTGATGTCACATTGGGGAGGGAGGACACCCCTGTGTGGAACCTGAAGGTCTCCCTGCCAGCTCTTCGCTATTCATCCCCTTCAGGTTCTGTGACTCCCACAGCTCTGAGGACTCTGCTTCTACCAAGCCCCCATCACTTGCTGTGCTCACAGATGGCATAATAGCATCAAGAAGTGTGCCCTGGAGCCTGACTACCTGGGTTCAGATTCCAGGACAGTCCTTTACTAGATGTGTGCTCTTGGACAAGTCACTTCTACTGAGTTTTCTCAATATAAAATATGGATAAAAGAATACCTATCTCATAGCATGTGGGGGGGTTAAGTGAAAATGCATGTACTATGGAAAGAGCCTAGATGTCCATCAACAGATGAATGGATAAAGAAGATGTGGTATATATACACAATGGAATACTATGCAGCCATCAAAACCCTGAAATCCTGCCATTTGCAATGACATGGATGGAACTAGAGCGGATTATGCTAAGCGAAATAAGTCAATCAGAGAAAGACAATTATCATATGCTCTCTCTGAAAGGAGGAATTTAAGAGGCAGGGTGAGAGGTCATGGGGGGTAGGGAGGGGAAAAAATGAAACAAGATGGGACCAGGGAGAGAGAGAAACCATAAGAGGATTTTATTTTATTTTATTTTTAAAGATTTTATTTATTTATCTGAAAGACAGAGATCACAAGTAGGCAGAGAGAGAGGAAGAATCAGGCTCCCAGTTGAGCAGAGAGCCCGATGGGGTCGCGATCCCAGGACCGTGGGACCATGACCTGAGCTGAAAGCAGAGGCCTTAACCCACTGAGCCACCCAGGCTCCCAACCATAAGAGAGACTTTTAATCCCAGGAAAGAAACTGAGAGTTGCTAGGGGGTGGGAGGGGAGGGATGGGGTGGCTGGGTTTTGGAGATTGGGGAGGGTATATGCTATGGTGAGTGCTGTGAATTGTGTAAGACTAATGATTCACAGACCTGTACCCCCAAAGCAAGTAGTACATTATATGTTAATTTAAAAAACTCTAAAAAATTAAAAATTAAAAAAAAAAAAAGAAAATGCGTGTAAATATCTGGTGTCCAGTTAGCTTCAGTGAGTGTTAGCCATCATTAATATTCTCCCGCCTCTACCATTTTCCTATCCCAGGCATGCAAGGTGAAGGGGTAACTTACACGACCCCATTTGTCTCCTGTAGTCTGCTCTCTGCCACCAGCTGTAGCTGAGCAATGGTGATCGAAGAAAAGGCTTGAAGTCAAGAGTGCGGGTTTAGGCCACCTGGGTTTGGGGGTGGCAGTGACCAGCAGGTGCCTTGATACATTGTTGCCTGAACTCAGTTCTGAGGGACTGGACGGGGGTAGCCCTGGATGGCAGCATTCCTTGGGTGGCAGTGAACAAATTCCTTAAGATGACTTGGGCTCCCTGAGGCTCCAGATGTTGGGTAGGATGGCAAGAGGTAGCTGTCCTAGCACTGCAGGATCCCAATGCCTTATAGCCAGAGGAAGAGAAGCAGACAATCAGGGGGGCCTTTCTGAGTACATTTCCTGTCCCTCTACTCCTCCCAGGACTTCTGTGTGACTGTCTCCTTCACCTTCTTCTGGCTGGTAGCTGCGGCCGCCTGGGGCAAGGGCTTGACGGACATCAAGGGGGCCACGCGGCCATCCAGCCTGACAGCAGCCATGTCTGTGTGCCATGGAGAGGAAGCAGTGTGCAGTGCTGGGGCCACACCCTCGATGGGACTGGCCAACATCTCTGTGGTGAGACTTGCAGCCGCTGAAGGGGTCTAGGGGAGGCAGTGTTATCCCAGATACCCAAGCTTGTCCCAGCTAGCACGTTCTGAGAGAAGCCGAGGAGTGTCTCTCCAGCTGGTATCCCCTACAACTGGAGCGGGTGACCCTGGCACCTAAGGATGGCTGCTGGCCTCTGGATGACCCTGAGAGGCCATTTTCTTTTTTTGGGGGGGGGGGACCCAAGAGCCACTTAGCCTCCTGTTCTTTCTTCCTTCTGTATTCTGCCCTCCTATCTCCCTTCTCCCCACATCCAGGCATGCTCCCACCCCTCCTGCCTCTTGACAATGTGTGTGCATGTGTGTGCACGTGTGCACATGTGCATGCGAGCATGTGAAGGGGTGCACAGGCTGTGGTGGGGCTCAAGACTGGGAGCACACCCAGAGTGAGAGAAAGGGGTTCACTGTCACCCAGGTCTCAAGGCAGGAAAGGGGCTTTGGGCAGGGGTGGGTCCAGCTGGTACACACTGGTTTGGCCATCCTGGTTATTAGAATGCTGAAATCTTTCCATATCAGTTGGCACATAGCTGAGGCTTTGAGCTTTTCAGATGCCCCTTGTTACCTTAGTCCTGCCCTGAAAATGGCCTGGAACTCCCCAAGTCCCAGACACTGAAGGGTTTTCATCGCTGGCATACCAGGGAGCCTTCTAGACCTTGCTGGAACCCTGCTGATAGGTTTTAGCCCCCAACATTTTATTGTAAAAAATTTCACACATACAGTAAAGTTGAAAGACTTTTACAATGAACACCCATACACTCATCACCTAAACTGTATGATTAATTTTTTCCTAGACATGCTTTATCACGTATCTATCTGCCCTCTTTATCCATCAAACCACTGTATTCTTTTGTTTTTTAGATTTTATTTTTTAATTTATTTGACAAAGAGAGGGAGACCACAAGTAGGCAGAGAGGCAGGCAGAGAGAGAGGGGGAAGCAGGCTCTCTGCTGAGCAGAGCCCGATGTGGGGCTCCATCCCAGAACCCTGAAATCATGACCTGAGCTGAAGGCAGAGGATTAACCCACTGAGTCATTCAGGCACCCCAAACCACCATATTTTTAATGCATTTCAAAGTTAATTGTGGACATCAGTATGCTCCCCTGCCCCAGTACTTCCTGCTGATAGGTTTTTAAGTATTTTTGAATAAATGTTTGAATACAGCTGTGGCTGGGTCCCTGGCCCCAGGAAAGGAGCACCTTGGACAGCTCTGGTCACACCCACCCTTGGAAAAGGCACTCGGGACCCTGCTGTGGAAAGCGCCTTGCTCTGCTTTGCGTGATGCTTCGCTCCAGGGGCCAGAGTCTCCCAGCGATCAAGCTACAGCTCAGGTGCATGCTGTGGACAGTGAGAGACTTTGGCCCGAGAACCGCTAGTGGGAATCAGCACTGAACCTGCCTCTACATCCAGTTCTCTGTATTTTAGTATATGTGCTGCTGAAGTGAGCACTCAGTTCTTTGTTATTTTAGTCTTCCCAGCCCTCTGCCTTCTCCCTCACCCACCCCAGGGACTCCCCCTCCCTGTTCCCACAATGCCCTCCTTACCACTCTCACAAACTCCCCTGGTGTTTTTGCAGCTCTTCGGCTTCATCAACTTTTTCCTGTGGGCTGGGAACTGTTGGTTTGTGTTCAAGGAGACCCCATGGCACGGGCAGGGCCAGGACCAGGGCCAGGGCCCTAGCCAGGAGAGCGCAGCGGAGCAGGGAGCAGTGGAGAAGCAGTAAGCAGCCCCTACCTGGCTACTCCCGAACAGGACAGCACCTCTTCAACCACCTCCGGCTTCCAGGACCTCCCTCTTCTTCCTTCTCCAACTCCCCTCCCCGATCATTCTGGGCTCTGAGCTTTGAGACGACGCTAATGGATGGGCAGGCATCAGCTGTCAGAAACCCGGGCAGCCCTCCCAGTGGCTTCCTATCCAGCCTCTGGCTGGAGCCTCGGAAGGCAGGAGCTCAGTGCTTCTTGTCTACTGCCTGAAACCCAGCATCTTACTTGGGGTCTTACTCGTACCCTTGCAGCCTCTGAGAATGAGCATCTACTGCAAGGGGCTGGAGAGCAGAGTCCCGAGACTGGTTCCTAGCAGCCACTTCTATCAACCTGTTGGCTTCAATAAAAGTGGGGGGAGGGGAAATTGGCTGGCAACCTTTTTCCTGTTCCCTTGCATGAAGGGCCCACCAGTGGTTCAGGAACTCCCCCCTCCCCCCCCCAGTGGCTGTCATCTAAGACTTGTGTCTCCCCAATCACCAGTCAGCCCCAGCTCTCCCACTTTTCCCTCTGGCCTCTGCTCCCCAACACAGCCTACCATGTGGGAAGCCACAACTAGCCTAGAAAAAAGCTCTGTAGAGGGTCCTGATGAGGCCTGGACTTAGTGGGGAGCAGAAATATTGCAACTGGGTTGCAACTTCAAGACACTGAAGCCAGGGCACTTGCTGGGGAAGCATTTCTTCTGTTCCTTCTGTCCTCCCAACCCACCTGGCTGGGGCACTTTCTACCAAAACTACACTACACTTGTACTTGCCCTAGAAATCTGACTTTCCTTCCTGGCCTCCTTCTTGGGCTTAGTCCCACATATAGGACACAAGATGAGGGGTCTAGGAACATCTCCATTTCAGTCCTCCCTGCCTCCAATCTTTCCATCCATCTCCCTTCCCCAGCCTCTTGGGTCTGAGGCATTCAAGATCCTTTCCCATGTCTTTCTAGGCCTTCCTTTCATTCCTGTGGGTCCAGATAGGGACTTTGGAAGGGTCCAAAGGACCATCATGAGGCTAAGTTGCCCAGAGCCCCAGGACATGGATGGATGGGCCCATTTCTTCCTCATTTCCCCCCCAACCCACAATTCCTGCTCTGGCCTCTTTTTCATACTTCCCTATCTCACCTTTACAAAAGGACATGCCCTCTTGGTTTGCCCTCATTTCCTCCTCTGCTTCCTCATTTCTCCCAGGCTCTATCCCTTCCCACCTGAGCCCTGTCCAGGGCAGGCCAATGCTATTGGTGCTTCTTCACTTCGGGACCCAGTTCCATATTTGTCTTTGATATGTCTCCTCTTTCTGACACCTCCTTCAGTCCCTCTCTGGACCCCAGGGCCTAAGAGTCAATGCTGACTGGCAAAGGGACATCATTTCCTACCCAACTCAAAGCATTTCAGTCAGCCCTGGCCATACGGCTCCTCAGAGAAGGATGAAGAAAGAAGAATCCAGCCATTTTCCAATCTGGTGCCAGTTGGCCCACTTATCATCCCAAAGGTGAATGTGCCCTGTGCCAATTTCTCCTCAGGACTGAGACAACCCCTTCAACCTTCTCACCTTCCTAAACACCATCCATAGTAATGTGCACATGACTGGAGTACCCAGAAGACAGGATATTTGACTTTGGGCTATCACTTCTTCTTTGGGTCAGAGTTTCCCCACTTGACAGGGGGAGTGTGAAATTTATCCTCAAATGCTCCAGAACATTTCAGTGAAAGAATTAGATTTTCTGTTTTGTTTTGTTTTGTTTTTAGATTTTGGGGAAGGGATTTAAGGAGGGAAGAGAGGAGTTGGGGATGAGTGTTTCTAAGTCTGAACCCCTCTCTGTCCTGAGCTGTCCCCATGGTTACTCTAGGAAGAGGGGGAACAGTTTTGCCTGCAGCTCCAGAGACACAGAGAACAAAGAGGTGACGATTTTTCTTTAAGCTGGCCCCTGTGAGGGTCTGTGAGCAGCTTCTACTGGAACTTTGTTTGGATTCTGTGTATATATTTATAATTTATTTGAAATGTGACGGATAAAATGTTCTCATTTGGGGGCTGAAGTTAGCAACTGGCCCTCGAGCTAGGGCAAGGTGGCTGGGGTGGGTATGAACTTCTGCCAAGGACTCCTAGCCCAGAACTCTCAGGAAGCTCTTTCTCCTTCTCAAGAGCTGGCTTGTTCTCTTCCAGAAGGGCCTTGGTTTTGGCTATGGCCTTGCTTTCCATGACCTAAGAGGAAATCCTACTTCACCTCATTACCTCCAGAGGGCTGGGCTAGGCAAAGAGCTGAGGGCAGATCTGTTCCCATAGGATTCATGCCCCTCCGACCAGGGCTGGCACTACTGCTTTGCCTAGTGGGGCCTGGGGTAGGAGACTGTGTCTAGTTTCTCCAGATTGTAGGAGGCCAACAGGCAGGGCACTCACCCTCCGCCCTACTAAACTCTGACACTGCCAGGGTGCACACGAAGGACATTTTCAGAATTTTGAGTTCCGTCCACTATCATGATCATAGGTCTCCTACTTCTGGGATTGAAGATCGGGGCTGGGTGGGGGGAGAATGTTGCATGTTGTTTTCTGGTGCTTGTTATTACACATTTAAATAAACAGTGCTTCAAAACATTTGCTATGACAGAGCTAAGACTAGAGCCCTTCCAGGGATTTTTATTCTCTTCCTCCCATTGCTTTACATTCTTGGACAAATAGCAGCATTTCTGCCAAAACATCATTCCACTTTTCCCCACTCTGCACCCCAAGCAATAGAGTCTGCGTTTTCTCTTTTGAGAGAAACCAATTAGTCCAAAGTAACTGAGACTCTTTACTAAATTTGAGCAAACTCAAAAGGCAAGAGATAGTAGCTTCCACTATGCTGTTTTCATCTGCTCTCTTAAGCTTCCTGTCAGGAGCTGAGAGCCATATGTCTTGCCCTTTTAACTATAAAGATTCTTCCTGAACAAACTTGCACCTCTATCCCCCTTCGGACAAGTGACTTCCAGAAAAACGCACTTGGACACGATGTCACAATTTCAACAAGATCCTGGTCGACGCCCCCCACCCCTTCCCAGGGATCATCTGTAGTTCTCAGCTTAAGAATCATTGCCCTCAGAGATTATTTTTGCAGTGCTTAAACCTTCCCGGGGTGAAAATGAGAAGAAAGTCTGAGGTCTCGAAGTCACACCCTCCAATTTGATTTCCTCTAGCTGAAGGAATAAATATGGGCTGAGCTGTGAGGTTTGAAGAGGGAAAAGAGAACTAGTCTCTCTTTTCTGATATGATGGGGGGGGGGGGCTTTTGTCTTTTGATTGTGGGAGGGTGGGAAGAAATGTTATCAGCTGAGAAGAAGAAAGAGGATGATTAAGGTATTTTCCAGGCCTTAGCAAAGAAAATGACAGATCTGATGAGAAATCTCCCTATGCTGAGGCTCTGGTAGCAGCCCTTCCAGCAGAGAAAATATTCATTAGAAAAAGAAGCCAAAGTGATGGATGGAGTCAGGGTCCAGCCAGGGTTTGGGAAGAGGCGGTACAGGGTATTGATCGCAGTTCTCAGGAGGAGAGAAGGATCAGCAGAGATGCTGCAAACACCAGCAGCCTGGGGGCCACCCCAGTTCCGGGGCTGGCTCTGGCTCGGAGATAGCCTTCTGTCATCCTGACAGGTGATCTTGATCAGCTCATCTACGTCCTCCCAAACCCAGACAACGCCACTCCAACCCTCTACCCTGCATCAGGGCACCGTGGGTTTCCCACAGAAGAGGCACAACACAGGAGCCGAGGACCCTCCCCCACTCCAACCCTTGTGTCCTTCAGCACATCCTACAGACTCCCTCCCCTTGCCCTTCTGATTCACAGCGCCCACCTCCCTGCACCTACCCTATTCGATCTACAGGGAAGCGAAGTCGCTTCTTGACCGCCAGCCCGGGAAGGGGCGCCAGCCAGCTGGCGAAGGCACGGCTTAGAGGGGCGTCTTGGGCAGAGAGAGGTTTGGGGCGGGGGTGTGTATGCAGTGAGCTTGGGAGGGCGGGCTGGTAGCACAAAGAATGTGTGCACAAGGGTCAGGAGACGAGGTCCTGAGGCTTTGGTCTCTTCGCCCTCCGCAGTTGTGCATTTTGGAGGGGTTCTTGCAGCAAGCTCCGTAGGCAACAGCAACCCCGCCAAGACTACACTTCCCAGAAAGCTATGCGAGAGGGAGAGTGAGGGGGAGCCAACCTGTGCTGCGCTTGCGCAAAGAGTGAGCTGGAAAGGTGGGAGGGAGAGGGGAGGCGTGCCCGCGGCGGGGCTAGGGGGAGGGGGCCGCGCGGCGGTGGCGCCGGGGCGGGCGCGCGTCCGCGGCGGTGATGGCGGTGCGTGAACGCGCGGCGGCAGCAATGGCCGCTCTGGAGCGGCGGGTGCCGAGTCTCGATGACTTCGCGGGACAGAGCTGGAGCTCGTGGGTGGAACGGGCCGACCTGCCCGCGGCCGATGGTGAGTGAAGCTCCCGTAGAGTCCGGGGACCCCAGCACTGTCTCCCCTCCCCCTCTCCGGGCCCCCGCCAGCAGAGGGGAGCCGCCGACGGGAGCCGCCGTCCGGCTCCCCGGCCCCCCAAACAAAGGACCCGCCGGGTCCTAGTGCCCGCCTGCTCCGTCACCTTCGCGCCTCCGGGTCCTAGTGCCGGCTCACCGCCCGCAGCCCACCCTGCCCACCTCTGCCTCTGCCGGTGCCCAGTACCTGCCCCGACATCTGTTTGCCTTTACCTTTCTCTTCGCCTGCTGTCCTCTAGCTCCCGCCCCTCCTGCACCTGCCTAGGGCTTTCCCCGTCCGCAACAGTCCTCTCCACGTGTTTCCCACGCACCCCACTTCTGTGCCCCCCTCCCAACCCCCCTTGTTCCTTTGCCTTCTGCCCCACACCTCCTGCTCCTTTTCGGCGTTTGCCTGCGGGTTGCAGTACCACTGGACCCCCGCCCCCTCCGCATTAGTTCGTCTGTCCATCCATCTATCCATCCTCCCTTCCTCCCTCCTTCCCTCCTTTCCGTCCATCCATCCCTCTGTGCCTCAACCCTCAGTCCTTTCCCGGGCCTCCTGCCTGCCTCTTGGCTCTCTCCCCGACCCCCACCTTCTCTAGGCCCCTGAGTGCCTTTGGTAAGCGGGCTGACATCTCCTTTTGCTGATCTTTGTCTCCTGGGCCCCAGGGGGCACCTGGCCTCATGGCCTTTGGGGTGACAGCAGGCATCACAGCCCTGAAGAAGTTTGCAAGTGAGAAGAGATGGAGGAGGAGACCGCATGGAGCGGTCTCTGATGACACTTGTTCTCCTCTGAGACGGCTGACTCCCAGCTCAGTTCTGCCCATTAGTGCATTTTAATGGACTTAAGAGTGGGAGCTGCCCCTTGTCTCTTGCATGCCTGACCCACTACCCCTCATATCTGGAGATTATGTAAGACTGTCAGCGATCTTCTCATCCTAGAAAGGGGCAAATCTGTCAGTAGGTGTTAGAAGCACATCTAAGTGGATGCCCAGGCCACCCTCGGGCTGTCCCATGCTGGGTGGGCAAGGATGGGGCCATTGTCAGGGTCTGGGTGCTTTGAGAACCGGAAATGGAATCAGACGGGTTTGGTGACTCAGAATTGATTTTTTTTTTCCAAGGGACAGGGAGGGGGCATAGAGGAGGGAGGGGAGAGGAGTAAAGTAGGGGGATGGGGGCAAGAGCTGCTTTGCACAGCTAAGATGTTTTTGTCATCAACCCAGAAACTGAGGTATAAGGGTAACCCTTGCCCAAAGTCCTCTAAAGAGGGAAGGGGCTTGCATAGCTGACCAAATGGACTTTGAAGATGCCAGAGGACCCCCTGAGATGGCAGTTTCTCTGCTCTGTGACCATCCTGTCAATGCAGGACCTGAGAAGCTGGGTGTAACTTTGTCAGGATCACAGTAACCCAGGTGGAAGAAAGTCACATTCGTGGGGATTGGGACCTGGGAGATATCTGTTTGGTGTGGCACAGCGTAGCAGGAAGGACCATATGATTTTGGTGTGGCACAGAGTAGCAGGAAGGACCATATGAGAAATCTCATATGGTCTCATATTCTTCTCATGAAGAAGGGACTTCAAGATTTATAGCAAAATATGTTAAAGATTGTTTCCCATTTAAATGGGGAAGTGGCCCAGAAAAGAGATCATACTGACTCACAATCACCCAGCTACTCAGCAGTGGAACCCTTGGAGTGAAGGGTCCATAAGAAAGGTGGCAGGGGCTCATCTCATTCCAGAGGTAGCAGCTGAAAGAAGAACGGGCACTTAAGAATGACCCACTGAAAGGCTCTCCAAGGGGTCCTGAGCACCAGGAGTTTATTAGAGAGTATGGGCTTCCTACTGTTTGGCTACCAGTGCTGGTTGGGTACGAGATGGGGTTTCTAGTGGGGATGGCCCTTCTAAGCTGTGTTTCTCCTCCAGGGGCTGAGCTGGAAGAGAGTAACAAAAACATGAAGAAGTTGGATGCCATGACCCTCATTAAAGAAGGTGGGAGTTGACACACATTAGGTCTGGGGCCTAGAGTAGATAGGACTACCTTCCTCTCTTCCAACATATCCCAGGAGGTGGCTGCTTGAAGCAGCAGGTCTGGGGATCCTCGCTTTGCTAGGTCTGAGTCAGCCCATTCCCCTGCCTCCTGTGACCTGTTGTGGGAGATCTTAATCATAGGTGATTGGGCTCATTCACCTGACAGCCTATGTTCTTAGGTTGAGCTCTAGAAGCTGAGGGCATGCAGCATAAAGCCTGTCATGTCAGCTGGGGAGGGGAAAGTGTCTTCTGGGAGTTGGGGGGAGTGCTGTCTGATCTTACAGGGAAACCCTGGGATCCCCAGCCCCAGTGATAAGGGCTTCTGTCATTGCAGACATGTCCATCTTCGGGCACTGCCCTGCCCATGACGACTTCTATTTGGTTGTGTGTAACCACTGCAGCCAAGTGGTGAAGCCTCAAGCTTTCCAGAAGCACTGCGGTGAGGGGAGCCCTAGGGAGGAGATAGAGGGGATAGGGAAAGGTAGAATGTGGAACTCTGAGGACAGGGTCAGTTGGGAGGTCATGTGGGTCATGGAGGGGGAGGCCTTGGGGATCAGAAGGTCCTGGGGGTGGCTTCAGATGATTGTGGCCTGTCAGAGTGATTGTTTGAGCAAAATTCTAGGAGAATATTGGGGAAGAATTAGGGGAAGAGTGGAAAGGTTCAGGAAGCCGAGTCCTAGAATTTTGAGTCTCGGAAGGGTCAGATTCAAGTGGGAAGATGGCAAATTTAAAATCTCAGGCTTAGGCAATTGCAGATTTTGGTATCATGAGTCTGTGAGCAGGGTTAGGAGGTTGGGGAAGGAAGCACTTGATACCACTCACCCTCGATTACTCTCTCCACCTCCTGGTGACAGAAAGAAGACATGGGCCCCTCAGCAAGCTTTACGCCCGGGCCCCACCCCCACCTCCAGCCCCTGCCAGCTCTCAGAAATGCCATGTAGTGAATGGGCAGGGCCCAGCTTGTAGGGCCCCGGGTTCCACCAAAACCTCCTCCAGGGAGAAGGGCCAGGGGTCCCGGAGCCGTGGCCACCCGCCTCCTGAGAAGACACAGAAGGACAACCTCTGGTAAGGAGAGGCTGGAGACTCCCTGAGACCAGCCTTGACCCTGACCCTAGTCCAGGGAGGGGTTAACATGAACGGATACAGCTGTGGGGCAGTGAGCACTGCTCACAGCAGGAGGCAGCCACTCTCTCTCTGCAGCTCCCTTCCGTGTACTCCAAGGAATATGGGGTCCCCTGTCCCCATGTTCTGCACCCCTGCTGGAGCCCACCCAAGTTTCAGGGCTGGGAAGGAGATGGCTCTGGGCTAGAGTCCAGGGCCCAAGCTCAGCCCCCCTATCCCCCAGCCCACACCCTCTCTCCATGTGTAGCCTTTTCGTGCCTGTGGTGAATCTGGAGAAGATGTCCAGTCTCCCGAAGCCCGATGGACATGGAATCAGGGTGGCCCCGCCCTCTGCTTTCCTCAGCCAGCCTGGTGGCCTCACCAAGGACTCCCCTGGGAAAACCCCCATGGCACCCCCTTCTAAAGAACCTCCGGGGAGAGAGAGCATCGAGATGACCCCCAGCGAGGGCCCCAGTCACCGGGCTGAAGGCAGCCCCCCTGAAAAGGAGCCTGGTGGGGCCAGGCTGCCCCCCAAAACCCATCGGAAGATGGCCCGTGAGTAGTCATGGTCTTGGGAGTCAGGAAGGTAGAGTGGGGGACCCCTTTGGACTGCTTTGTCCTTGGGCCTATTGGAGAGGGTCAGGAAGGAGTGGGCCTGGCCATCTCTGGTTACCACTTGACGTGGGCATACACTTGCTTTCTAGGAAGCTTTTCTCCAGCTCAGGTCTCCTGACCAAGGCTAAGAGAGTTTATGCCCAAGCAGGGGAAGGTATTCTCCCTTACCCTGGGCCATTGACCTTTATCTCTCCTCTCACCTAGATCCAGGGCACCAGACCGCTCCCACAGCTGGTTTCCCTGGCATCCCAGATGCCTGTGGCTGCTTTTGTTGTTTGATCTGCATTGCCCTGTTTTGGCCTTGGAGTCACCAAAAGGAGCGCCTGGGCTGGGAATGGGGGTGGGGATGGTTCTTGTGCCCAGCAGAGAGTTTCTCTCTGATGCCCAGAGGAATTTCTCTGGAAGGCTACAGTTTGGACTTGAGGGCTAGAGGTTCTTCTGTCTTAGGCCCAGCTCTTCCCAGGCCTTCCGTGGGCCTCCTGGAAATGGCCTTGAGGTTCATGGGAATTTTCCCCACAGGGAAGGAGTGCGACCTCAACAGGCAGTGTGGGGTAATAAACCCAGAGACCAAAAAGATCTGTACACGCCTGCTGACCTGCAAGGTAATCTCCGCCCCGCTGCACAGAGTGAGGGAGGACAGCACAGACATGGGCCCTGGGCAAGGAGAGAAACTGCAGTGTTATCCAAGATTCAGCTCAGGGGTGGGGGGTGGGGGTGAAGCCCAAGTAAGGCAAGGGGGAGAGGAGGCTGCCCCCAGTGGGGCCAGGCTAGAGGCAGTAGGCAGACTGCCCCACTCCAAAGGAAGATTCTTGGCCTATGGCGGCTGGGAGTGAAACAAAGACACACAAGTACCCCTACAAACATACTCAAACCCCCTCTCTCTGCTTGCCTAGGCTTGCACACCCTGCTGCCCCTCACTCCTGCTCAGCTCACATGCCCTCCCCACCCTTCACCCTGCTCTGTTCTAGATCCACTCGGTGCACCAGCGCCGGGAGGTCCAGGGCCGAGCCAAGGACTTTGACGTGCTAGTGGCAGAGCTGAAGGCCAATTCCCGCAAAGGGGAATCTCCCAAAGAGAAGAGCCCAGGGCGCAAGGAGCCCACTCTTGAGCGCCCCTCCCAGGAGCCCCCCTCCTCAGTCCAGGTTGTGGCAGCGGCCGCCCCCAGCAGCACCTTCTCTGCTCGCGCCAAGCAGACCTACCCATTCTGTGCACTGCCCAGGTACGTCCAGGTCTAGTCCCCCACCTGGGGACACTTGGTCCCAAGCCATCAGGGACTTTGGGAGACAGGCCCAGGGAGTCGCACTCCACCCCAAGTTGGGGAGCTAGCTGGGGCCCCTGTTAGCTGTGCAGAAGCAGGGGACTCCCTGCTCCTACCCCAGCATGCCGAGGTACCTCAGCCTCTGTAGGGGCCTGGTTCCAGGGCCTGGGATAAAAACCTGTACCTGGGGAACTGAAAGGGTCAGGGTCCTGGGTGAGGCAGTCCTACTGTGTGTTCATTCACTGGCCCCTTCATGTGCAGAGGTTGCGCCAGAGCCCAGGGAGAACCCACCTTGCCAAAGGAGACACACACACATCTCTGCCCATAACACAAGGGGCAGACCCGAAACAGGCTCAGCTCCCAGAAAGGCTGACAGGAATACGTGATGCGAGAGGGGGTTGAGAGAATTGATGGGGCTGACCAGAGCTGGGTGCAGTTAAGCTCAGAAGATGTTCTGGAGGAGGCAAATCTGGAGCAGATTCCCCACCGCCCCAGGAGGCAGGGCCTGGGAAGCAAAGGGGCTGGGGAGAGGATCCCTTGGGAGCTGTGGCCCCGACCTTTCTGGCTCTCACTCTTGTGAGCTCTGTTGTTCTCTCCCTTCCTGTCCTCCTTTCTCTTTGTCTCATTGCCCAGCAGGGTGTCTGCCCTGGCTTTTTTGAGCTTGGCGGGTTCAGGGACACCCCCACCCTGACCCACTCCCTTCTCATCGCCCTCACGTCCCCTTTGGCCCTTCCAGGTCCCGGGCCTCCTCTGAGAGTGAGTTGGATGATGAAGGCCCCTGTGGTGGTGATGGGGACCCAGGCCTGTTCCCCTTTCCCCTGCCCCGGGGTGGGGCCCAGGCCTCCAGCGAGGAGAGTGAGGAGGAGGGGACATCTGACGACCTCCACCTCCCCCCTGACTGCCATTATGCAACCCGGCCCCCGCGGCCACAGGCGGTAAGGACCTGGGGCTGGGACCTGGGGTGGGGGGTGGCCCAGCCCTCCCGGCCCACAGCTTGGGGAGGAGGTCAGATCCTTTGCGCAAGTGCGCTCCGTGCCTCCCAGGCCCCGCTAACCTTGGCCCCTCCTTCTGCCTCTAGTTCTGCACCTTTGGGAGCCGGCTGGTGAGTCCAGGATGCTACGTGTTTAGCCGCCGGCTGGACCGGTTCTGCTCAGCACTGAGCTCCATGCTGGAACGGCACCTTAGCTCACACATGTGGAAGTGAGTCTTTTGGGCCTGGAATTGCCCTCCTTAGACCCCGGGCCCCGGACATCCATGGGCTTCAGAAGCCCTCATTCTTCTCACTTACCTGTAGATGCGGTTCGGCTGTTCGGGCGAGACCCCAGATAGAATGAAGAGGAGGTGAGGGAACTTGACAGCCTGTGGCTGGGCCGAGGCAGGGCAAGAATGGGGGGTGTGGGAGTGAAGTCTGACTCTTATCTGTCACTTCCAGTACCTTTTGGGTAACTAGGGATAGGGGTGCCCAAACTGAAATTTGAAATAAGGTTCTTAATGGGTCCCTATACTAGTTCACAGCTGTCTACCCCTGTGCTTTCTTCCTAAGCCTCAGTTCCAGCATCTCCCAGCAGATGGCAGCAAGGCTGGGGCTCTGTGGGCCATTTCTAGGTGGGGCAGAGAGCCGGGTGGAGGTTGGTGGGGAGGTCCTCTTGCTTGCTTGGCTTCACAGCAGAGCTCTCTTTTTGCTGCAGGAAGATCCCACCCGCGGCTGAGCCTCCGTCCCACCTTGTCAGCTCCCCACTGTCTGCTCCCCTGAGCCCGTCCTCTACAGGCAGCTGCCCCCGCCTTCCAGGCCTGCCCCCCAGACCTGCCTGCCCAGCCTCCACACCCCCTGCCAAGGACAGCCTGGTCCCCAGCTACCCTGCAGGCTCCCCCAGTGTGGCCGCGGCCTGCAGCCAGGCAGAATGCATGGGGGGGGCCCAGGCCATCACCTCACCACTGCCCGCCAACACGCCATCCCCATCCTTCAGCAAACTCCCGCCTTCGAAGGCCAGCAAGTCGTCCAAAGGCAAGGACGGGGTCGAGGTGGAGGCCCCTTCTCGAAAGCGAAAGTTATCCCCCGGCCCCACCACCTTCAAACGGACCTGCATCCTGGAGCCCTCTGGAAAAGGCAAACCCTCTGGCTGCCGGGGCCTCTCGGCCAAGACTAAAACAGCCCTGGGCATGGGACTCAATGGGACGGTGGGGCCAAGAGTGAAGCGGGCAGGGCCTCTGGACTGTCGGGGCTCCCTTCATCAACCCCCGACACCCGTCAAGGCTTCTCAGCTGGACAGCCGGGGAGCAGCCGGACACCCAGCCAAGGCCCTGCCCACCAACTGCCTCTCTGAGGAGGAGGTAGCCAAGAAGCGGAAAAACCTGGCCACTTACTGCCGGCCGGTGAAGGCCAAGCACTGCCAGGCCGGCGCCCGTGCGGATGCGGCCTGCTCCGTGCGCCGCAAGAAGCCGGGTCCTGCCATGGCCTTTGAGGAGAAGTGTTCTACACTGAAGGTACCAGCCCAGCTCTCTGGAGAGCATGGGCAGGGAGAGATCAGGATGGACCAGGGTAGAGCACACAGTGGGAACCCGGCACAGAGAAGGTGCTAAGTGTTTGTGCAGGGAAGGGATTCTGAAAGGGGAAATTGAGAGAGTTCCGGGGCCGTCTCCTGTAGGGAGAGGTAGGTCAGCTCTTTAAAAGGTGACCCAGCTTTTGCTTGATGGGCCTTCCCCCATCTGTCTCTCCCTTGAGCTGCCTGTCCCCTGCCCCCACACCTCCTTCTGTTTTAACAAAAGGGCCACTTTCTGATCTGGCTGTGGCCTTCACACCAGGAACTGGAGCCACCTGTGTCCCCCAAAGGAAAGGAAGCTGGACTTCATGAACTCTGATGGGAAAGGTTTGGGCAGTGGGGTTGAGCGTGGGTCTCTAAGCAGTGGCCTGATATGCTGGGTGGCAGAGTGAGTGGGTTGGCTTGTTCATGGGTTCTGCCTCTGGGCCTCAGGGCCTAGAAGGCCAGGGATGTCACCTGAGGTCCTTGTAAGCATATGTGCGGCTTCCAGGATTTCATGCGCCAGGCAAGTCCTCCAGGGTTTCTGGGAAAGCCAGCAGCCGGTTTATGCGCCTCTTCTGACGGGAGCCCTATGGACTCTGGGCTGTCCATAGGAGGGCAGGAGGGGCTTGCCCGTGGTGAGAAATTGGGTGCCCTCCTGGTGTAGGCACAGGCCAGATGCATACCCACTCCTTTGGCACCCTTATGAGAGTAGTGAGTTGGACCATGCCCCCATGTGTGCGCGCATGTGTGCATGGACATTCTCAGGCTGTCCCTGATCCACTGGCATTCATTTTTCCCCTCGTCCATCATTGGGCAGCAGCCCAGCCAGGAAGAAAGCAAGCTTTAGCTCTCATGGTCCACACAGTTCACTGGGAAGCAGGACTGGTAGGCCCCCAGCCTGACCGCGTCTCTTGCCTCTTGTCTTCCTGCAGTCGAAAGCCCATTAACAAGAAAGTGCCTGCCCACCACGATGGAGCCGCCAGCACCTCCTCCCCTCCAGATCCGGGCCCCAGGCTGCTGCCGCTTTTTATAACTTTATATTATTTTTTTTAAGAAAAAAAAAAAACTCTTTAAAATACCTCAAGACTGTCTCCCTGTTCTGTTGCTGCTAAGAAAATGTAAAAACAGAAACAGAGAAAAGGAAGGAAAAAGATGTAATAAAACGAGTGTCATTGCTGTCCCCATCCGCACCCCAGGAGGTGGAGATGATAGGCAGCCAGACTCCAGCTCCTGGCGCTTGCCTGCAGAAGTCTCTTATGCTCCTATATTTTTGTCTAAACGGTGTGGGAATGGCCAGGGTTTGTGTCATGGGGGAGTCTTCTCTCCAGAGAGGATGATGAGGCATATGGCTTGGAGCAAGAAGGGCTCACCAGAATCTTGATCTCAGAGATGACTCCTGTCCCGCTGGAAAGGGAAACAACAGGGGCAAGGGAGCCACTCCTTGGGGGCTCTCCTTTCAGGTCTTTGCCCTGAGGGCCTGTGGGAGTCGGCCTGGGCCCTTTTCTAGTCTTCCAGCACTGCCGGGCCTCCATCATGGTCTCTGAACTATTGCTTCAGTCTCTTCAGCTGTTCCTGCCCTTGCTGTCTCTCCCTAGCAGCCTCATTTTCTCAACCACTGGGGGAGCTTGAATTAAGTTGGTAACTGCTCTAACGATGTCTGTGACTTCTGTGGGACAGGCTCTTTTGGTCCCTGGTCCCTGGTCCCTGTGGGTTTGCCCTTCAGGAAAGGGTAGAGTCTCTCCCAGGTAGGCCTCCTTAAGCTGAACTACACCTTTTTGGAGGCAGGAAGGGGAAATGTATGATCACTTAGGAAACTTATGGTGTGGGAGGCAGCAGGAATGTAGGAGGTCCTGGTCCCTCAGGATCACCTGGCTTCCCAGGGCTGAGCAGATGGTGTGGAGGTGGGAAGGGCTGGGAGTGCCCTAGTTCTTCCATGTATGTCACTGGAGGCTAATGTGCCAACAGGGGTGACACAGTTGTAACCCCCCTCCTTTGGTCCTCAAACCTGAACTCACCAGGCATGGGCAATATTTTCTGGCTTGGTCCTTACCTTCCAGTGCCCTTGCTTTTAGGCAGGGAGGACTCTTAACTCCCTTAACAAGCCAGAAGAAGGGAGGGCAGGAGGGCGTGGGCAAGCTGAGAAATCCAGTGTTTCTGGAAGACAGATCAAAGCACTGGTTTCACACTTTTGGTTCATCGTGCGAAGTTTGTGATTGGGGTATGGGTGGAATTAGTTGCCATAAGTGTAATTTCCACAGGCTACTTGAGACGTAAGCCCTGGTGGACAGAAAGGTACAAACGAGGTTGACAGAAGAAACCCGGCTGGCCACCTGCAGTCTGGTCCCCTTCTGCCCCCACCCCACGGCTCTCCAGGGCGGACGCGCTTTCCCCCCAGCCTCCAGAGGGCGCTGTGGGCAAGGCCGTCGTAGTGTCGGCGGCGGCCGGGGGAGGGGCCTCTCCCGCAGCAGCGGCCGCCTCCGCGATCTCAAACCCGGAAGACGCGCTCCAGCCGCCGGGAGTGTGCGCCGGCCCGGCCCGGCTATGCAGCCCCTGGAGGCAGGTCTGGTTCCCGCTCCGGCGAGGGAGCCGAGACTGACCCTTTGGCTGCGGACAGGCAGTGGGATCTTGGCGCACCTGGTGGCTTTGGGTTTCACCATCTTCCTGACTGTGTTGTCCCGGCCGGGAACCAGTGAGTGTGCAAGGCGGGGCGGGGCCAGGGAAAGGGGCGGAGCCGGGATGCTAAGGGAGCGTAGCTGGGAGTGCTCCGAGACCCGGAGTGAGGACCCCCGCAGTGGAGGGGCGATCTGTGGAGGGGTAGTAAGGGCGTGGTGGGGCCGGCCCCGGGAGATGGGTCCTGGAAGGGTGGGGCTTTGGGCGCGGGGGTCGGAAGGTCGACACACTCAGTTGAACTCACCAGTACAACAGAAGCGGAGCCCCTCGTGGAGGATGCAAGTAAAGGAGGCCAAGGTCCACCCTAGGACTGGGCTGACAGCTGCGAGCTGCCGAGCTGAGCTGCCGAGCTGCCGAACTGCCGGATGGGGAATCCAGGCCAGACTGGTGTATGTTTTCCCCCTTGGTTGCTCACCGTAAGCCCGATTGGCTGCTCCACTTTGCGCGGAGTTCCTCATTCGGGCTGGGAATAGTGCACTGACCTGTCCCCTGTAGCCGGATTGTTTGGGTTCCAGCCAGCCACGGGGGCAGAAACATGGTGCCCAGCCGTCAGTCTGTTCTCTTTGATTCTTAGGTCTTTTCTCCTGGCACCCTGTATTCATGGCCTTGGCGGTGAGTTTGAGTTTCTTTTCTGCAGCTGATTTGTTTGGAAATGCCCCGCAGGGAAGCATCAGGCTTTCAGAGGCTCAGCCTTTTTCTAAGGCTCAGAGAGGTGGGGGAAAGAGCGAGGGTTCCATCGTCCCCTGCAGCTCGGTTGAGAGATATGGAAGGCTGGGCTGTAGTTAATGTCAGGTGGTTGAGGGGTGTTGAGAGGGGATGGAAGATGAGTCTTTCTCTCCTAGGGTCTGAAAGGAGGAAGTAGTAGTAGTGTTGTGCTATCACCCCTCCTTCCCAACTCCCTTACCCCTTACCCCCAACTCGCAAAATTCAGGAGGCAGTTTAACATTTGCTATAGATTTACTTAACATTGGTAAAGAAATAGGGAGTCATTGGCTGTGGAGGTTGGCATTCCGGTCAGCCTGAATGATAAGACTTCCACTCAAGTGTTGATTCCCACTTGTGTCCAGAAATGCTGACCTGTGAGGCAGGAGGTCGGGGGCGGGGGTGGAGTTCTTTAGCCATCACCCTTTGTCATCCTTGTTTGGATGTATGAGAGCACCTCCTTTTCCTTAGGCCTCCACGCTGGGCCTGAGGCTCACTGGCCCTCTCCTGTGTTCACAGTTCTGCCTCTGCATGGCTGAGGCCATCCTACTCTTCTCGCCTGAACACTCCCTGTTCTTCTTCTGCTCCCGCAAGGCCCGGATCCGGCTCCACTGGGCAGGGCAGACCCTGGCCATCCTCTGTGCAGCCCTGGGCCTGGGCTTCATCATCTTCAGCAGGACCCGCAGTGAGCTGCCCCACCTGGTGTCCTGGCACAGCTGGGTAGGGGCTCTGACACTGCTGGCCACTAGTGGTCAGGCACTGTGTGGGTTCTGCCTCCTCTGTCCTCGAGCAGCCAGGGTCTCAAGAGTGGCTCGCCTCAAGCTCTACCATCTGACATGTGGACTAGTAGTCTATCTGCTGGCTACAGTAACGGTGCTCCTGGGCATGTACTCAGTGTGGTTCCAGGCCCAGATCAAAGGCACAGCCTGGTACCTGTGCCTGGCCCTGCCCCTCTATCCGGCCCTGGTGATCATGCACCAGATCTCCAGCTCCTACTTGCCAAAGAAGAAAATGGAAATGTGAGTTCCTCTGAACTCTGAATGTAGGTGGGACACTTGTCTTGGACCTAAATGTTCCCTTTTATGACCTTTAGGGGATTCATTTCAGAAGTAGTAGGGGTTTTATACTTCTTAACTGGGCCAGCAGCTGTAGAAACCCAAAGTGCTATTTCTGATGACAACTCAGTGGGTCAAAGTGGGGAAGTATACTGGGTGCCAGTGGAAGGTGGTGGGCAGGGCCGGGGGAGGCTTGATCCTGAAGCCTCCATTCGTGATTGGAGACAGAAGTTTTGGGTGGTGGTGGTGAGGGTGTTCACAGTCATTTCTTGCCTGTGTGTCTGATAGAGAATTGGGTTCCAGTAACTTAGGAATGACAACAGTGGTTTTGGCGGGGGTGGGGGGCCTTCAAGAAAGCAGTTTGGAGGGAGACCATGGGTTATGGTTTTTGTAGAGTCTGTTGGGCAGCCTTAGGCAAGTCACACATCTCGGGACCAGTTTCTGCATCTGTGTCATGGGTGAGTGTTTCTAAACAATCTCCAACATTCAGTGTCTGTCAGGTTGATGCCACAGAAACACACTCCCCTCTCTGGACCGCTAAGCAGACTCAGGATGTCATTCCTAAATTCATTATCCCATTATCCCTTTGGAGGGACAGGTCTGCCCCCGTGGCCTTCCAGGAATCTTCTGATTGGGCTCCTGGACTAGGGCACAGGGGGTCAGGCACTGTGGAGAGAAGAGTCCTGGACGAGGCTCTCTTGAACTCCCAAGACAGTTAAAAGCACTGAAGTCACTTTAAAGCTTTTGTAGGAGCGGAAGGGCATTGGCTTCAGCAAGCCTCTGGCTCCTGGCTGGGCTTCTTAGCTCAGTTAAGAACACCCTTCAGCCCACCTCAGAATCTGGGCTTGAGGGCTGCAGGACATGGGTGAGTGCCTTTCCCTGACATGTGTTCTGAGTGGCACAGTTGTCCTGAACCTCTCATAGCCCTTCCTAGGGCTCAGGTTCATGCCCTAGCACATATCTTTGTGGAGGTATTCCAGAATTTTTAGAACAAAATAAGAGTTAAGGAAGTGGGGTAGGGCTATTCTGATCTAGGAAAAACAAAGTCTCCCGGGTTCCCCTTCTCAACTAAGCTCTTCTCAGTTGCTGTCTCTTGCCAGCTCTTTGGCCCAGGAGGGGGCTAAGTGTGGTGCCAGTTGGCAAAAAGGGGCTGGGCCCTCTTCCCTGCAGAAACCCACTCCTTGTTCCAAACTGAAGGTAGTTCCCCAGGCTTTCCTCAGTGGTGAGCTGGGTGCCAGATTGGCTTAACTGTGGTCTGGCTCGCTCGGGGGTGGACCTCCATAGATCATGGCAAGGACTGAAGACAGCCACGCCAGGAAAGCTGGTGTTGAGGTGGATAGACAGCCTAGTGGGAGCTGCAGGAGGCCTGGGTGAAGGGACTGGAGCCCCAGTCCCGGGAGCAGGGCAGGAGTTCCTAGATGGCAGTAATTTAGATGCCCTGGCTCTTCCTAAGATTGAAGACCTCCCTCCCTGAATGGTTCAGAAGCAAGGAGGTTGGCATGGTTTAACAGTCTAGGAATGGGGACTGCAAGGGCAGAAGTCCTCTGAGCGGATCTCACTGGGTCAGATGGCGTCTCCCTGAAGCTCTCCAGACTTGGAGCATCTAAACTGAGGGTCTCTGCACCTTCAGAGGGTGATTATTCCTGTCTGCTTGCCTTCTCTCCCCTCTCAGACTACCCAGTGTGGTCTGAACTTGGAAGAGATGGTGCCTGGCATGGCATGAAGGACATTGTTATTGAGGGTTACCGCTCGGAGACTCGTTCTCCTCTCCCCCATCACAGCCAGTGCTGGGAGTCTCACTCTGTCTACAGCAGGGTGACAGAGTGGGGTGAGGTTCACCAGCTTCCGCGAGCCAGGCAGCCAGCGCCATAAAGCCTGAGCCTGCCTGAGGTGTCGCCTGCTCCCAGGTGGTGCGGGGGCTGCTGGGCAGGCGGGCGGGCGGGCTGACAGCCGGTAGTTTGCGTGGGCTGTGCCAGCTGATGTCTATTCCCAGCCCTCAGAGGAAGGGGGAAGTAATTTATATTCCGCAGGAGGAAGGGGCCCCAGCTGTCACCTCTCTGACCAGGAGGCCTGGAGGGCAGGGGCACAGGGCGGAGAGGAGGGCACAGGTGGTCTTTTGCAGAGCCTGTCTGACTGCAGTATGGGGAGTAGGTCACCAGGAGGAGCCCTTCTTCCTGGTCCGCCAGATTGTCAGGGGGACTTCCCTCCCCCTTCTGCATCTCTCCCTCCATCGCCACCTGCCCTCACATCCTGGGGCAGCAGCTGGACAACCATTAGACCTCAGTGCCAGGGCACTCTTCCTCCAGCTGGGAGCTGGGTGGCTGCCGGCTGCACACACGCCTCCTCCTTGTGTGCGTTTCCTCCTCCCATAGCCCTCCTCCCTCTGTTCTCCCCACCTCTCTGTATCTCCCCATCTGGGATGTTAGCTGGGCACCTCCACAATGAGGCAGAGGCCTTGGGGGGAGGAAGCAAATGGCTGCCCTTTTGCCCTTGTTCCCTGGCTAGGGAAAGCTGCTAGTAGTCAGCCTGTTTTGCCTTTAAAAAAAAAAAAAAAAAAAAAAACAACCAACCAGGGTGCTCAAATTAAAAAAAAAAAAAAAAATTGCATGTCATTTGCACAGATTTGCATATCAGGCTCACTAAGACTTGATTCCAAATATGATTATATTTCAAACTCAACCTTGAGGACATTAGAAATGTAGATGTTTTTTGTAACCAAATCCAAATGGTAACAGGATTACTGTTCTGGGTTCAGACCCCTCCCATCTCCCCCTACCACCAACCATGCCTTCCCTGGAGCACACCCTCCCCCACCCCCCACCTGCCTGGGGGAGTTTGTGTTGGATGATGGCAGGGCGCTATGTCTGGGGAAGTCTTCCAGCCTCCCCTTGGCTGTTGAGCTGCATCAAAGGTGGGCTGCTGTCCCTTGCTGGCCAGTTCCTTCTCTCCCTACAGCCCCCCAGGGCACACTGCCCCTCCGGGTTCCTGACATCAGCCTGCCCCTTCTTTCTCGTTGTCCCCACCCTTCCACCCCCATGCATGGCTGCTCTGGGTCTTGTTTTTCAAACCTCACTGTGGGAGATCTAGGCATCCTCCCCGAGCCAGCTGGCTGCTGTGCCAAGGCCTGCTCAGAGTTAATAATAATCATTAGCTGCACAGTGCTGGGGCCTTTAAGCTCCAGAGCTTCAGGCATTTGCAGGCTGAGTCAGCCAGCCCTCACCTTACCCCTCCTCCTGGGCGGCTGGAGTGTAATGGAATGGGGAGAGCAGGGGGGCGGTTAGAGGGTCACTTCCTTGCCCTGGCTTGAGGCTTCTTTCCTCTGGGAGTGGACCCCGAGCACCCCCTGAGTAAATTACTAAGGCCTTCTCACTTGACAAAAGCAGGTGTGGGGATCACAGTAGTCTCTGCTGAAAATGGCAGTGCTGGCCCTGATGCCCCAGTCTCAGCATTACTGGGGGCTTAGGGAACAGGGAGGCTTTTGGGTTAGGGCTCTGTTGCTCCCATATCTGGTTGACATAAGAGCCTGTGGATCAGGCAGTGAAAAGCACAGCACTGACCTGGGAGCCAGGACTGGGTTTGCTGGGCTCCTAACAGCAGTGTGGCCACAGGTGAGCGGCTCACTGCTCCCCCTACCTCACAGGGGTGTTGTGAGGGTTAGCAGAGAATGCATGTTAACAGGCACTGGAAAGTCTAAAGCATTAAACAAATGGAAACAGATATGTTTCTAAGTATGTTCTTGTCCTTGACTCTCTCTTACTCGGCCTGGCCCTGGGTTGGATGCTTCTTTCAGGGAGGTGGTCAATGGTTACGGATACCAGGCCACGGGGACCCAAGTCTCAGGTTGTTTTTTGGTCGTCAAAAGGGAACACACACACATTTCCTCCTGCTAGGTGCAAGGTCAGCTGTCTTGTACTCTGTGACCAAAGTTATGACCCTAGCAAAGCCAGCCCTAAGTGCTGCCTGCCTGGTGTTTTCAGGGCTTGAGGCTGATTGTAAATTTGGAAGTCAGTGCACTTGTCCCCTCATCCAGCCTGAAGTTCTTAGAGCAGGTCCCATGTCTGTCTAGTCTCTCCTACCTAATTCTGCGCTTCTGAAGGAAAAGCAGAGTGGAGAAGTCCAGGAAGGCAGAAGCAATGGTAATGGACACAACACTGCTCCCCTCCCTCACTCTGGTTTCCCCTGTAGCCCCAGGCTGAGCAAGGCCAGCCTCAGGCCTTCATACCAGACACTGGAGATGCAGAGGTGTGACACGCAGCACCTAGCTTGGTCACAGGCTTCTCTTTCCCTGTTATAGGCTTGTGGGGGAGGATCCAGTCCCCTCCTCCTTAAAGGACTTTATAGGAATTAAAACACACATACACACCAGGAAGGCAGTTCTATTTAAATGTTAAATTAGGGGAAGAATACTTTCCATTCCATTTGTCTGAGAACTGCCCGCAGTCCTCCTGGGGTGCGCAAGGAGGCAGGAATCACAGGAATCACAGGCGTGCAGAGGCTGTGTATTGTGTATTCGGGTTTTTATATATATATATTTTTTTTCCTAACCTGGGATCTGGTAATGAGACACTAGTCAGGTGTTGTGGGCATAGCCCTGGCACGTCTCACCAGCACAGTCACAGAGAAGACCTAGGTGATGGTGCAGAACCACAGGGCCCCAGACTTGAGGGTGGTTTGAAGGAAGACAGTTCCCAGCACGGGGCTAAGCTTAAAGCAGACCCAAAATACCTCCAGTAAGACAGCCTTCCCCCACCCATCCACCCGGAAGGCTTGGCTAGTCACCAACGTGCAGGGAATAAGAGCCCCAGTTTTTAATCTACCCATTATCGTCAGAATTTCCCAGATGGTTTTTTAAATCTCCACTAAAAGCAGATTAAACAGCTACTTCAGGTCATTCTGTGGTACCAGAGGCCCCAGCTCTGTTTCATTGCGTACGCATGAGGGGCCCCCAGCACCCCTCTCTTTAAAGCAGATTGTGAGTTATCTTCCCATGCTTTCTAAGGATGCCCAGGATGGAACTGGTCCTTTCTGGCTGGACCCCACCAAAAGCCAACTATGGCCAAGCGAGGAAGCAGTGGGAGGTGAGGGGAAAGCAGCACCAAGCTCTGTCCAGCTGTGGTGATCCTCACCCTGCGTGCATGTTTGTGCAAGACACACACATATGCATACACACACCTCTAACTTTGGTGCCAGTGACTCTCACCTTATGTATGCCAGTGCCATAGGGTGCCTGGAAGGCTCCCTCTAGGGCTCTGTGTCCTAGCTCACGGAGGAATGGTTCTCTTAGTCCACGGTTCCATGCCCTCTATGTTTCTGGGACAGTAACCGTGCTGATGGAGACTGCCTCAGGGCAGGTCTGTGTATCTTTACCACTTGGGATCTCCTACCCCATGGCATATTAGCCCAATGTGGCAGCTGCCTTAGTCTTCCTCTCTCAAGCCCCAGGAGAGGAAGCAAAGGCTCACTGTAGCAGACCAGAAAATCCAACCTTCCTACTGCACAGGTCTGAGCCTTTTCTACAGTGTGGATGGGGAAAGTGGTTTCCTGCGAGACAAGGTCAGCTGTACAAGAACTACAAAGGCAAAGGGAAGGAGGTGAGAGATCAAGAGGAAGGGAGATGAGGCTGGCCAGTGCAACTGAACTCTTAGGTTCTGTTCTACAAGGCAGCTGTCCTATTAGTCTCCCCCACTCCCCTGAAATGCCACCTACGAAGAGCTAAGAAGAGTGCCGCAAGATATGGCAGACAAAATTGCAATCTTGACCAGAACCTTTGGGAGTTTCTTGTGCCTTGAGGGTGGGGGGCGCTGAGTTGCAGCCATGGACTTTGGCATGATGGTGCAAAGGAGCACCAAAACTTTTCAGGCTCAGAGACAGGGCTAGGCATAGGTCATGATGGGAGAACACCCAGGAGTCTTCCCAGACCTATTCTCTTTACCAGCGTCCTCTTCTTGGCCAATGTCAGCCACAGCAAAAACTTTAAAAAGATGAAAAATGCCATGTAAATGTAGACTATGGGGGTACTCTGGCATTGACATCTATCATTTCACTTGCCTGCCAAGGTTGATTTGTCTGATGTGGCTGGTGAGTGACTCCATTGCCTCATCACTTTGGTGGTTCCTCATGAAGAGAACAGGACAACTTTCCAAACAGAAGAGGGCTGCCCTTTGGGCAAGATTTTATCAATACAGGAAATTGGGTAATGATTCAAATTCTAGTTTTTAATTTCTGTTTTCCTTTTACCATTTCCTCTCCCCTCTTGGATTCTACCATGACAATCCCCTTCTAGAATTACCAAGAGAATAGCCAAAGAATATGCATGTTCAGAGTTTAGTAGAATCTGGTCCAATTTCTGGTAGGTTATGTCTATACCAAGAATGTGGGGATTCCATTTCTCTGTTCTATGCAATGCCTAGGACACATTAAACTGTCAATGAATATTAATCTGCCCATTCAATTAATATGCTCTGAGCCAAACTAAGAGAGTTACTATTTACAGTATCAAAAAAAAAAATACAGGTAATAATCAAAATACCAAAACTGAGCTGCTTTCCACTGACTTTTTTACTCCACTGCAAGTGGTTTTCCATAGCCCAGTCAGAAGGCTTCATCCAGACTTTTAAAAGAACTCTGTGGGGAGGCAGCCCTCCTCCCCAGGGATCCAAGAAGATTCCACTATCCACAGGCAGTAGCCCCAAGTGAAGGGATTTCTAAACTCTCTCTTGCTACAGCATCAGTGACATTTCTTTTGAGAATCTATCGGGTCGGGAAACTATGGTCTGCCGGCCAAAACCAGCCACTGCTGGGTTTTGTATGGTCTGTGGGCTAATAAAGTTTTTATATTTTTAAATGGTTGAAAAACTCAAAAGCCACATGAAAATGATATGAAATTCAAATTTCAATGTGTGTAAATAAAGTTTTACTGGAACAGAGCCTCACTCATCAGTTCACATAGCCATCCTGCTACCACTGCCCGACCGAGTAGCTCTATCAGAGAGCGTCTGGCCTGCAAAGCCTAACGTATTTACTGTCTGGCTCCTCACAGAAGAAAGTTCGTTGACCCTGGTCTGTTTTCATGCCCGGATGTGAATTCTACCCTTGCCTTTAGAACAGCATTTAAGGGCACCTGGGTGGCTCAGTCATTAAGCATCTGCCTTTGGCTCAGGTCATAGGTCCTGGGATGGAGCCCCACATCGGGCTTCCTGCTCAGTGTGAAGCCTGCTTCTCCCTCTCCCACTTCCCCTGCTTATGTTCCCTCCCTCACTGTGTCTCTCTCTGTCAAATAAATAAAATGTTTAAAAAAATAGCATTTAAAAATCCTCTCCTTAGGCCACACACTTAGGAGGCACAGTGAGCCCCACCCACACACAGGCTGAAAAGATAAATAAACCAGTCACAGACTGCCCAAACGGAGACTCAAGCCAGGTTTAATGATCATGGTCTAGTTTTCAGAGCCCAGAGGCTCCAAGGTTTGCCAGCCTGGGTGTACATAAGTGGGAGGGACGGGGTCCTGGACAAAGGGAGGCCTGCTTGCTTCACCAGCAGGGCAACAAGGAAGTACAGAGGTAAGAACACACAGAAAATGGGAATCAATCAGCTTTACTGTCCCCAGCTGGGCTGTACCCTCTCCTGGCTCCTTCCTAGGAGCCCCATAAATACAGGCAAAAGAAAAAAAGATCACAAATAATCACACAGACAGATTGTAGAGCCCTGCCATATTCTGTCTCCAGGGACACCTGCTTCCTGGGAGATATGTCTGGTTTATGAGTTCAGGGTGGGGGGAAGGGAAGGAGATTTCTCAGCTTGTTCTTATGATCAGACCTGGCAGTTTCCTACACAAGGTTCTAGTGAGCTTATATATGCTGAGTACCTAATCCCCCAAGTAGAAAGCTACCTTTGGGTTCTAACAACTGAAACCACGGGAAGAGGCTAATCAGTTCAATGCCCCGGTGGGGCAGCCAGACACATCTACCAGTATTTCAAACAAGGGGCCGACCTAGTGGATACAGTAGGGAGACGCAGGGCCTCAGGGTCTTTTCTTATTCCCCAAGCTGGGTAGAACTTCTGAAGAAATTGGCCCTCCTAGTCCTCAGGAGCTCAAAATGCTCCAGAAGGCCAACTTCACTTGACATCTATTTTAAAGATTTTTAGAGCCCTAGGTGGTGCCCAGTGGGAAACTGCAGCATGGAGATGAGATTTCCCCCAGTGCCCTAGTAAGTCTGAGGAGGGCAGCCAGGACCAAAGTCCTCAGAAGTCTATGGAATATAACAACACGACATTTCCTTCATGCCCCTATCTTTCCAGGGCAGTTAAAGAAGGAAGAATAACTTACAGCTGCTTATTCCCCTATCGGTCTCCTTCTGGGGCCATCATCGACCTAGTTCTGCATTTATTTCTCATGTATATTGTCTTTAATCTGAGAAGGTTTCTGAAGGGTCTGAAGAACCAGCCAGCTCCTCAGCATCCCTCCTCCCCAGGTTGCCAGCCTGCGGTTCTCCTAACTCCAGCCTTCGTAGAGAACTTACTCAGTGCCACGGATGTGCGGGGAAAGCTTCAGGGAGTTCGGAAATTAAAAGTACAAGAGTTTGTATCTGGGGAGCCTGGCGTGGTCACTGTCTCTCCTACGGAGCAAGATAGCTGTGTGCATGAGGCTGGGCACATAGGTGGAACCCACTGTGACCGGGGTCTTTAGCGGGGACTGCAGAATCACTGTCCTGAGGGGAGTCAAGGCGCTAGTGTGCTTGCGCACTTGGAAGCATGCATACCCAGGAGCATGCAAGTACTTGAGGGAAATGCTGCATCTCTCTTGACAAACTAGGTTACTGAGAAAGGATGGACAGCAGTCTTGACATCCCAGGAACAGACAAGGAAGATGTTGAGTTCCAGTCCCCTTTCCCAGTCTTAATAGGCAGCGGGAGTCAGGCCCTTCTAGCAAGCAGCCCTCACCCACAGGTAGAGGACATACCCCTTAGAACCTAGAGAGCAGGTCTGAAAACCAGAAGATCTGGAGAACTTCCAACGGACAGGGAGCTTGGTTGGGAGAAGGGGAGACACTGAAAAAGACCAATGTCAGAGAACATTTTCACCTTTGCCCTGCTCATCCCTTTGCCAAAGCTCAGAGCACCAGTCTCCCTGGGCCTGCGGGATAGTCAAAGGGCACAGTCATTTCCATACCCAAAGTGTTCTGCAACCCTGGATGGAAGGGAATGTTGGGTCTGCTCTTAAGTTTCCCCGGCCTGACCACCAGCAACTGCACAGACCTTTGGCTGAAAGAGATGGCGGCGGCAGAACTTTCCTGTGGAAAGTTTAGTGCCAGTGTCTCTGTTAACAAGACTGCCTGGAACCTTGTGGAGTGGGGCAGAACTCTAAGCAGCACTTCAGCTTGCCCTTCTGGGGCAGAGACCATCCAAATCCACCCCCCTGGGTGATGAAATCCCATTCTTTGGCTTTGCAGCAGGATGAGATCTAAGAGAGGACCAAGCCTGCTTTCTCAACATAGAGATCCATAACTGGTCCCCTCTATCCCCAGGACCAGTCTCACGCAGCTGCGAGCCAGACTCTCCAGGCTTCCTCCACTGGCAGAGCAGCATATTAGGGAAAACTCAATCCCACCTGAGCTTGCTAAGGAGACTGAGAGAAGAGATGGCATCAGGAAACCAGGTAGGCCCAGCTGAATGCTACGTAACAGAGGCTGGTTTACTCTCCTCCTCCTCCTTGGGTTGAAGTGGCCCCCCTTCCCAGGTCTGTGGCAGGCATGCATAAAATCTCTGCCTTCAGCAGCCCCCACCCTGGTCTAACACACAGGTGCTGGGAACCAAGTGCTAACCAAGGGTTTCACCAACAAGAGAATTAGCAAACCTGGAGTTTATGCCCCATCTACGAGTTTTGTGCCAGCACCCATGCCGTGATACAGACCCCTCAGTTCAAGCTGTATCCCTCTGTGCCCCTGGTTCCAGGGTCTGGCACAGAGACCACGTCTCATGTTGTTGCCATACGTAATAGGCAATAGGCCAGGCTCCCACAAAGATCCGTCCGTCCAGGACTCATGGGGAAAGAGATGCATTTGTGGGAAATCACAACAGCTTTGGGGAGCGTTACTGATTGAGGTCTCAGCCTTTTCCTGACTCATTTTTCCAAAGGTTTCCAATTTCCCCAGCTGCAAAGTGTGACTTCCTGGCCAAAGACACCCCAGCTCTTCCCAGTGTGGCTCCTGTGGAAGATCCGCCCCCCAACACACACAACATCACAGGTGTGGGTGGGCAGAGATAGAAAAAAAAAAATTTTCCCCCAGATGATTTTCTCTTAAGGAGCTAAGGATGACCTCGAAAAAGTTTAGGGAATCTGCTCTTCCCCCCACCCCTTCCTCATTCCCACCCAACTCAGACATGCTCCTCTTCCTCCACCGCACGGAGAATTCCCAGGGCTTGGGGGGTAAGGGTGTAGCACTTGCCTGAGGATTAGTATATCCCTATTTGGAAATCGTGGCAGCCACACCCTGGTTGAGGACTTGCCAGCTGTTGTACCCGTGACCAGTTCCCTGGAGGTCGGGGGGGGGAACCCACTCCCTTGGGCAGCCAGCCCACTCTTCCATCCCCTCATATCCTTCAGGGGTGTGTTACCTCTCCTGGGGCAGAATCTCCCCACCAACCCATCCTGCTCACACCACAATGGGTGTATCAGAGAAGACCGAGCTGACCGACTCCGGATCCGACATCCTCCGCTGGCCCTTGCCGGTTGCCTCGGGCACTGGCAGGGTGTTTCCTGGCTTGAGCTTGCCATTTTGGCCCTGCCCGGGACCAGCAGGCTCCAGGAAGGCCACCCGGCGGTCAAAACCATCATCCTTGTCCCCGCCAGCCATGGGATCGTGGTTGGGTGTGGTGCTAAGCATGGACGAGCTGAGGCTGTCTCCTTGATGGCTGGATGGTTTCTCGACACCCCGGCACCAGCATCGGCAAGGGGTAAGGTACAGGTATATGAGGACCAGGACCACACTGAGGATGCAGCCCACGAGGGTCGTATAGGCTGTGTTGAGGGTGTCATGGTGGCCGTGCAAGGTGAAATTGTACACTTTCAACTCCACAGACAGGGTCTCGTTGAAAGCCTCCCCCATGGCGTAGCAGGTATACACACCCGCATCCTCAACCCGCACCTGCTGGAAATGCAGACTGCCGTCCTCAGACACCGTCACCGTGCCGTTGGCCACCTCATCGAGCACCCGTTCGTTGCTAGGCGTCACCCACACCTTGGTCATCCCCTGCTGCTTGGTGTCACACTTGATGGTCAAGGTGTCCCCCAGGTGGGCCTCCCAGGCACGCTCCTTGTACTCGCTGCAGTTGAGGAAGCTCAGGTTGAAGACGTTGTGCAGCTTCTTAGAGCTCATGCAGTACAGGTCCTCCTGGAAGTCCACCACGGAGCTCAGCTGCCGGTACTGCCAGTGGGAGAAGAGCTGGTAGAGCTCACAGTCGCAGTGCAGGGGGTTGTTATGTAGGTACAGCCCGTTCTTGATCCACGCAGGCAGCTTCTGCAGGTCGGGCAGCGGTAAGTTCTTCAGCTTGTTGGACGAGAGATCCAGGAGGGTGAGCTTGGGTAGCTTGGCTCCTTCCTTGACCAGTTCCAGGGGGAAGCGGGAGATCTGGTTCTGGCTCAGGTAGAGCTTCTGCAGCTGGGCCATGTCGTCGAAGGCGCAGCGGTCCACCGCCATGATGTGGTTGTTGTAGAGCAGAAGCACCTCTAGCGCCTGCAACTCACTGAACAGGAACTCGTCCAGTGTACGCAGCTGGTTGGAGGACAGGTCCAGGTAGCGCAAGTTGGGGACTGGGGAAAAGGCCTCGGAGGAGATGAAGTTCAGGTGGTTGTGGCTCAGCAGCAGGGACTGCAGGTGGATCAGGCGCGTAGGGGTCCACTCGGCCCGCAGGCGGCTCAGGTTGTTGTGGCTGAGGTCTAACAGTGCGGTGTAGCTGGGCAATGAGTGCGGCACGTTGGGCAGCTGTTGCTTGGAGCAACTGAGGATGTTGCTGGCGCACAGGCAGGCGGCAGGGCAGCTAACCACCGGCCGGCCGGCCCTGGCCACCTCAAAGAGGAGCAGGAACAAGGACAGCAGCAGGAGCCAGAGGCCTCGAGGGTCGCGCTGGGGTTGCATAGTGTCACTGGGAAGGGCGAGGAAGGCCACTAGGAAGATCTGGGAGAGAGTCACCCGGGCATGTTCTGGTGGGATAAGGAAGGGGCACTTTCACTACAGGCTTGAGAGAAGGGGAGGAGGGGTTTGGGGGTGACCAGGTTCTCTGCAGGGAAGGACTGACCATTCCTCCTCTCTGTCACACTCCCCCACCCCCCGCTCCGCCCCCACCCCTATGTTGGCCTAGAAGAGAAACGAAGAGAGATGCTGGGTAGTTTCCAAACGCTGTGCAAGCAGTGGGCTCAAAACACTGGGCAGAGGAGGGGAGCACAAGGGCCTACCGGGCTCGGGTCACAGGAGTGTAGGGTGGGGGTATGCCCGGGATGTTAGAAGCTGCTGGTTTCACAGGGGCTGCACGGGCCGAGTTTGACGGCGGGGTCAGCAGCGCCTCTAGGGAGAAGCCGAGGGAAGGTCAACAGGGCACCGGCTGGGTAGGGTACCTACTGACAGGGTTGAGGGTTCCCGGGGCCTGTCGGGGCGAGCACCCCCTGGACCGCTGGTCACTGCACCTGCTCCGCAAGGACGTGTCTCAGCCCATGGCGGGTCCGGGAGCTCCGTCGCGGCCTCCCCCAAGCGGCGCCTCACCGGCCGGCCTGTCGCGGCGCCCGCCTTACGCAGGGGCCCGCGCCCGGCCACATCGCCTCCCGAGGACTTGCCGGGTTCCGCTCTGCTCCCCGCGCGCCGCTGCCTCGACCGCTGCACCTGCAAGAGCCCACCGACCACGGTCGCCGCCTCCGATTCCGGGGGTCCGGCGTGGAGCGGTGCGGGGAGCGGGAGGCGCCGCGATCCGAGCGGAGGGAGCGGCGTGGGGGCAGCGAGCACCGCGCGCGCGCCCGTCGCCGCCGCCGGAGCCTCGGGGCGCGTGCGCGCGGCGGGGGCGGGGCGCACGTGCGTGTGTTTGTGTCGGAGCCGGAGGGGCGGCCGCGCGCGGGCTGTCCTCTCTTGGAGGGAGTCGGGGGCCGGACCTGGGGACCGAAAGCAGCAGGAGGGGATTCTGACCCCTAGGTCCCCTATTACTTCCTCCACCTTCTTGAATTCTTTCCACTCTCCCCCACCCTTCCACCTACCAAAACCGCTCCCAGGGAAACTAGGTCTAGCTGGAATGAATTCGCGGCAACTGACTCCGGGGCAAGAAGCGTCACATGTCTTCTAATCCTACGAATTAAAGCAATCTGGCTCAGCTCCCGCCTGTCAGTGTTGGCGGGAAATTCATTAGTCACGTTCTGAGGTTCTTCCACTTTTCTCTCTAGGGCTGTGAAGTCTCACAAATTTGGGGGAAGGATTTGGGGAAGAGCCTTGTTTTTGTGTTTGTTTCAGTCTTGATGTTATTATTCCCCCACCCTTGGGGTACCACCGAAGGGTACATTTCCAAAGTCTGCAAGCCAGATGGGCAGGAGTGGAGGTAAGGGTGTGTGGTCTGGGGTGCATAGCCAGGCCCCAGGATCCCACTTGCCCAGACTTCCCATGAAGTGATCCCCACTGCAGTACACACACACACACACACACACACACACACACACACAGTGCAAGCCAGGGACAGGCTTCCACTTCTGGAAACTTGGAAATCTTACCCAGCCTGGGGAAAGTCATTCACCCCGTTGGCCTGGCCACTTGCCCTCTTCTTGAATCAATCCCAGCTCCTTCCCCTCCCGTTATGGAGCAATTCCAACATATTTTCTCTATTACCTAATCCTCAAGATAAAGCTGGGATGAAGGGTTGGTGAGTGAGAGGTTGGGGTGGTGGTCTTCTTTAACACCAAGAAGCTGTTTTTTGGTGGGGGGAGGGTTGTGTGTGTTTTTTAAGATTTTATTTATTTATTTGACAGAGAGAGATCACAAATAGGCAGAGAGGCAGGCAGAGAGAGAGAGGAGGAAGCAGGCTCCCTGCTGAGCAGAGAGCCTGATGCTGGACTCCATTCCAGGACCCTGAGATCACGACCTGAGCAGAAGGCAGAGGCTAAAACCACTGAGCCACCGAGAGGCCGCATTTTTGTTGTTGTTGTTTTTTAAGATTTTTTTATTTGAGAGAGAGGGAGAGAGAGAGAGTGCATGAGTGGGGTGGAGGGGCAGAGGGAGAAGCAGACTCCCCAGTGGGCCTGGAACCCAAGGTTGATCCTAGGACTCTGAGGTCATGACCCCTGCTGAAGGCAGAGGCTTAACCAACTGAACCACCCTGGTGCCTCTTAGCATCAAGAAGCTATTAACCAGTATGTGTGTGTCGGGGGGGGGGGGTGCACGTGCTGGGCATGAAGTGAGGGAGATGTAAGAAAATCTTAGACCTTATAACTCAAGACTATAGCTGTTCTTGGGATGGTAGACCCTGAGGGAGAAATTACCTTTTTATTCTTTCCAGTCTCTTACAACAGCAGGAGCGAGACTGAAGTGAATGTCTCAATACATTATTAGCTTGCTAAGTTTTAAAAAGAAAGAATTTAGGGGCGCCTGGATGGCTCAGTGGGTTAAACCTCTGCCTTTGGCACAGGTCATGATTTCAGGGTCCTGGGATCATTAGGGGCGCCTGGATGGCTCAGTGGGTTAAACCTCTGCCTTTGGCACAGGTCATGATTTCAGGGTCCTGGGATCGAGCCCTGCATCGGACTCTCTGCTCAGCGGGGAGCCTGTTTCCCCTTCTCTCTCTGCCTGCCTCCCTGCCTACTTGTGATCTCTCTCTCTCTCTCTCTGTCAAATAAATAAATAAAATCTTTTTTTAAAAAAAAGAAAGAATTTATATCTGTCACATATGTTTTACTTTGAATTTAAGTGAATGTATTATCTCTTCAAGGGGTATTAGCATGTTTACGCATTGTGTGAAAGGTTTTGTCCTATTCATTTGAGGCATTAGTGATAAGGTGGAGAGGATATTCAAGGAGTAGGAAATGCTGAGATGAAGTTGCTTCAGTACTCTATTGCTGTGTAACTAATTACTGCAAAACTCAGTGGCTTAATACAATCATATGCATTGAGTGCCTTTTACAGTTTCCTTTGGTCAGAGATTCGGGTGTGGCTTGGCAGCCCCTTCTGGCTTGGAGATCTTTCAGGCAGTTGCAGCCGTATTGGAAGGCTTGACTGGGGCTAGAAAATCAACTCCAGGGGCGTCTGGGTGGCTCAGTGGGTTAAAGCCTCTGCCTTCAGCTCAGGTCACGATCCCAGGGTCCTGGGATTGAGCCCTGCATCTGCAGGGAGCCTGCTTCCCCATCCCCTCTCTGCCTGCCTCTCTGCCTACTTGTGATCTCTGTCTGTCAAATAAATAAATAAAGTCTTTAAAAAAAAAGAAAGAAAAGAAAAGAAAACCAACTCCACAGAAGCTTGCTCACGTGGCTTGCTCTCACCGCTGGCTGTTGGCAGGAGGTCTTAGCTCCTATTAAAGTCCTCTCCACAAGTCTGCTTGAGTGTCCTCCCAGCATGGTAGCTGACTTCCTTTAGAGCTAGAGATCCAAGAGAGAGCAAGGCAGAAATCACTACCTCTCTAGTGTCATGCCTGCTCTTTCCACTTTGGTCTCACGGACCAGCCCTGATTCAATATGAAAGACTACACAAAGGCATGAATACTAGAAGGATAGGCTCACTGGGGGCCATCTTGGAGGTTAGGACACACACCATCTTTTTTTTTTTTTTTAAAGATTTTATTTATTTATTTGACAGAGATCACAAGTAGGCAGAGAGGTAGGCAGAGAGGAGGAAGCAGGCTCCCCGCTGAGCAGAGAGCCCGATGCAGGGCTTGATCCCAGGACCCTGGGATCATGACCCTAGCTGAAGGCAGAGGCTTCAACCCACTGAGCCACCCAGGTGCCCCCAGACAGATGTTTAATAACCAACTGAGCCACCCGGGTGCCCCCACACCCATCATCTTTGAAATCACATCTATTTTTTAATTTTGAAAATTTCCAAGTTATACAGAAGCAGAGAAAATAGTACAATGAACTCTCATATACCCGTCATCCATATTCAGTAATTATCAAGGGAAGTTCATCATTTATTTTGTATATGTATCCCTGAGAATCACATGCTCTTCCCATCCCATCTCCCACCCCCTATCCAACACTAACTTTCCTTGGACCCCATATTCCATGTTTCTTTCCCTTTCCCCCTTTCTGTTTAAGGAATGAAGGAGAGGAAGATACAAAGAAAGAAGGCCCCTAGGGGTACCTGGGTGTCTCAGCTGTTTACATGTCAGCCTTTGGCTCAGGCCATGATCCCAGGGCCCTTGGTTCCAGCCATGTGGAGCTCCCTCTCAGCAGTGGAGTCGGTTTCTTTCCCTCTCCTTCTGCTCCTTCCCACCTCTTGTTACTCTCTCTCTGTTTGAAATAAATACAGAAAATCTTAAAAAAAAAAAAAAAAAGAAAGAAAGAAAAAAGGAAAGAAAAGAAAAGAAAGCAGGCCCTTGATGCTGGACACCAGTCTCAAGTGTGGGTGTCTGCAATTTGGAGAGGTTACCACAAATACGGTCTTCAGTCAATCCTTTTATTTTTCAGCTCATCCAGAGCTGCCATTTTCAAACTTTAATGTGCATACGGAGCACCTGTGGGTCTGGTTAACATAAGTTTCTGAATCTAGAGGGCTAGGGTGGGACCTGAGAGTCTGTATTTCTAGTAACCTAATAAGACGATGCAGACCACACTTTGAGTAGCAAGGATCTAGAGCTGTGGTGTTCAAATCCAGAGGCACTAGCAACATGTGATCATTTGAATTAATTAAAATTAAATAACGTTGCAAATCGCCTCTTCAGTTTCCCTCCATGCATTTCAAATGTTCAATAGCCACATGTGGCTAGCTACCCTATTGAACAGAATCACGAAAAGTTCCACTGGATGGCACTGGCCCTGAGGACTGACTGATGCTAACTCTCCCACAGCTGCTTTCTAGACCAGAATAACTATCTATTAATTCGCAACAAAAAGAAGACCTTGGTAGGATAAACAGGTTATTTATAGTGGGTATTTATTTCCTCTTGCTGGAATGGTTTAACCTAGTGTTGCTAAATAAAATTTGGAAGATTGTTTGGGCAGCTCAGTATTTGAGCAAAAGAGGTTGGATAGGTCTACCAGGTTATGACACTCGATGAATTACTTCTTTCTATACTAAAAGTAGTTTTTTCTTTTCTCAATAAATAGTACTGGCCAGCAGAATCAGAAGTGGAGAATACTGGTGGAAGGCACCCTATTAAGAAGCTACCTTTGACTCCATTCTAAAGACTCCACGAGGGGGCGCCTGGGTGGCTCAATTGGTTAAGCATTTGCCTTCTGCTCAGGTCTTGATCTCAGGGTCCTGGGATCAAGCCCAGTCAGACACTGGGCTCCTTGCTCAGTGGGGGCCTGCTTCTCCCTCTCACTCTGCTGCTCCTCCCCCATTTGTGTGCACACTCTCACTTTAAAATCTTAAAAAAAAAAAAAGGATTGCATTGTAAACTCCATTAGATTGTAAGCTCCTTGATATCAGGGATTTGCCCTGGGTTGGCTAGTAGTAAGCACTCAAAATGTGTTTGTTGAATTAACATTAGTAAATAATTGCACTAAATTAGTGCATTTATTATATGTTAGTCTTAGTGCCTGATGTGGAAGTAAGGCTAAGCATAGGATCTGGGCTCCGACAAATCATAGCTCTATACCAGTTGTGTGACTTTGGGTATTTCACTTTATTCTACTAAATCTCATTCCATTATCTGTAAAATGGGAACAATAACAGCACTTGAGCTTACTTCATAGGGTTATTTTAGGGATCAAATGAGTCAACGTTCGTGAAAGTGCTTTATCATTTGTAGATATTACCTTTTTAAAAAATCCTAGTTTTTTCCCATTAGAGTCAGGAGATCCCTTGGTCTTGCTGTCAACATGTGTATAAATTACCTTGCCCAGTTATCTGCCCTGTACCCACATTCTCGGGTATTGCCTGTTTGGAGCATACATTCAAGGTGATTTACAAGATCTTCTTCACTGGTTTATTGTTTATAATTTTAAAATATTTACAAATTTTAAAAAAGATTTAAACTTAAAAAAAATTTTAAATTGTAAACATTTTGGGGGTGCCTGGGTGGCTCAGTCAGTTAAGCATCTGCCTTTGGCTCAGGTCATGATCCCAGGGTCCTGGGATCGGGTCCCTCATCAGGCTCTCTGCTCAGCAGGGAGTCTGTTTGTCCCTCTCCCTCTGACCCTCCCCTCACCCATGCTCTTGCTCTCTCTCTCTCAAATGAATAAATAAAAAATCTTTTTAAAAAATTTTAAACATTCTTATACTTTGTGGAGAACCGCAGTGGTGTTACTACTATCAGCACCATTTTTGTAATTCTTGGAGGGTCTCCAAAAAGAGGGGGCTCTAAAATTAAGCTATTTCTGGGAGGGGTCCCTTTGTGAAGTATTGCTTAAAGGGCAAAATTGTAAGCTCTTAGCTTTGCTTTGAGCCCTTTCTGTATCTATAGCTAGCAGTTCACCGATGTTTCCCTTTTTGGTTTGTCCCTGAAGGTGCTCAGTTTGGAGGATTCCTATTGCCATCCTCCCAGCCCACCCACTCATTTCACTGATGCTTTTAACCTCTTAATCTGCCCCTTAGTGTGCCCTCCCATTATTTACTTCCCAGGAGCCGAGTGTTTCCTCTTTTTGGACAACTGACATCTGACTCCCTTTTTTTCCTACTCCTTACCCTTTTCCCCCTCAACCCTGCCCATGTGCCTCGAAGCTCCACTTGATCTGGAGAAACCCCAAGGATATGGGTGTTAACTCTAGGCAGGGTGCCGGTGGAGGTGTGCCATAGACCCCTTTCAGGGTCCTGGGCTTTTCAGGCTTGTCAAATAAATCCAAAGGCAGTTTGTTCAATTTAAAGCTCAGGCTCTTGGTCAGGGTTATTCTCCTTCAGTAGGCAAGTGATCATGCCTGATGGCTAAATCACCAACATTCTCTTGACTTTTGACACTCACATATGGATGTCTCTAAATAACCCAGTACTGAGTCATCAGGTAGATGTGTCTTTGAAATATTTCTGACAAATAAATTCCTGGTACAAAATGTTATCTCAGCCTTCAGGGGCGGGGTTCCACCACTACCTTCACCCTGCAGCTGACCAGTCGCCCCAAGGATGGAAGACTTCGTTTTAGGGCAGTGTTATAAATAAGACTCCCCCAGAGTTCCTGCCATGTGGACCTGCGTAACCAGGAGGTCCTCCAAAGGGAGTTTAGGACATTTTTCATTAACACGTATTGTCATCAGGGGCGCCTGGGTGGCTCAGTCGGTTAAGCCTTCTGCTCAGGTCATGATCCCAGGGTTCTGCTCAGCGGGGATCCTGCTTCTCCCTCTGCCTCTGACTGCTCATTCTCTGCCTGCTCATTCTCCAGCTCTCTCACTGTCTCTCTCTTGCTCTCAAATAAATAAATAAAATCTTAAAAAAAAAAAAAAGCAAGTTTTGTGATCAGTCTGGAAATATTTCATTTTCCTGTAGCTGAGGTCCTCTCCTTGGATTACTAAAGGCTTTATACCTAAAATTAAATTCTAACTAATGTGAGACTTAATAGCAAGTTCTTATCATAGGAATCCTTGATTAGTTCGTATACATTTGGGAAGTTAATATTCTAGTTTAGGAAGTCAGTGCTTTTGTAATTTGGGGAAGGATTATAAACAAAATGTTAAGTTTACTGTTAACTTTTCTCCCTTACCTAAGGCCATTTGACTAAGTCTCTGCGTTAATCTTTTTCCTTTAATCATGCATTTTGAGTCTTCAGCTATTCATTTGTTTGTTTGTTATTTGATGGAGAGAGACAGCGAGAGAGGGAACACAAGCAGGAAGCATGGGAGAGGGAGAAAGAGGCTTCCCACCAAGCTGGGAGCCCGATTAGAGGCTGGATCCCAGGATCATGGGATCATGACCTGAGTCAAAGGCAGATGCTTAATGACTGAACCACCCAGGTGCCCCTAGCTATTCATTTATACTTGAAGTTTCACTCTTCAACCTCATAAACTATTCTTAGCTGATTCCAAGGCTAATAATCATAATGTTAGACAGTCTGGCTTCTTACCCATAATGACAGAAATTTAGACCACCAGGCCTAGAAGACACCTTAGCAGTCAAGTTCACAAGCTGGTTCACACCAGGGCTGAGTTAACCTGGAGAGGGCATGTGGCTTTGTGGTTAAGAGTACAATCTCTGGAGCCAGGCTTCTTGGGATTATGTTCTAGTTCTGCCACTTACTCTGCAACTTGAGCTATTACTTATGGGCACAATAAGAAGACCTGCCTAATGGGGTTATTGTGGGGATTCATTGAGTTCATGTACCTAATAAGGCCTTTAACATGCAGTAGGCGCTCTATAAATGTGAGGGGGTAGGAGTGGGCTGCATACTTTGTCCTTGTTCAGGATTCTTTCTTTCTTTCTTTCTTTTCTTTTCTTTAAGATTTTATTTATTTATTTGAGAGAGATAGAGAGAGAGGACAGGGAGCACAAGCAGGGGAAGCAGCAGGCAGAGGGAGAAGCAAACTCCCCACTGAGCAAGGCGCCTGATGCGGTACTCCACCCCAGGACCCTGGGATCATGACCTGGGCAACAATTGGATGCTTAACCAACTGAGCTACCCAGGTGTCCCAAGAGGCCTAGCAGAATTCCATGAATAGAAAGCTATGCTGGAAACTGAGGCAGCTGAGAAGGGCCCAGGGTCAGCAATAGAACAGTCAGTTCCTATTAGTTGGGCGAGAGCACACCAGACCAGCAGGAAGGGCAAGGTCCAGCTTCCCAGAACAGGCAGCAGTTCCTTTAAAACCGCAAAGAAGCTCCATGTCAGACCATAGCTGAGTATCAAGTTCAGTTCTGGACAGCTCCTTTACAGTCTGGAGCACAGCCAGAGGTAGCTGATGGCATGGTCTATGGCCCAGTAATCCTATCATCAGGCATTCTCTCACAAACATCTGTTGAACCCCTAGGTCTGCCTTGGGGGGAGGCTGGGTGGAGTGGGATACAAATAGGCTTTAGAAATCCTTTCTTCCCTCTAGTACCCTGCATGTATGTATGTGGGTTCGATTCAATTTAGCAAACATCTATCAATTTCCTCTTACAGTCAGGACTCTAGGTAGGCGGTATGACCTTTGTGGCCCAGTAGAAAGAGCATTGGCCTGAGTGTCAAGAGAGCTGGGTTCTAGTCTCACCCCTGTCATCAACTAGTTGTAATGGCTGTGGATCAGTTACTCTGGGCCTCGGGTTTCTCATACAGAATGGAAGCTGTAATACCTGCCCTATAAAAGGTACAGATTCCAGAGCCTCTGATCCATGGAACGGGAAATCTCATGAGAGGAGTCTGGGAATCATTTTGATCATCAGGACACTTTGGAAACATTACCCTTTAGGGCAGTGTTCACCTTTTGTGGACCTCAGACTGCTTGCCTCAGAATCTCCAAGGAACCTGATGAAAAAGAGTATTTCAAGGCCCACCTCAGATTTGCTTAGAACCTCTGGGGATGGGGGCTTGGGAAATCTATGTAAGATGAAGCCCAGTGATTCTTGGTACCCCCAAATTTGAGAACCACTATTACAGGAGTTTCCTGAGGATTGAATGAGAATGGATATAAATTCTTTGGTAGCTCATATATGAGGGATGGCTTAACAATGAGACCTTCTACTTTGGGAGGAAGTCATAATAACCACTTTGAAAAGCCGGAGGGTTCCACAAAGACTCATACCTCATAGTTTTTAGAAGACAGGTTGTTTGTAGGACCCCCCACAGAGAAGTTTATTGTAACTAGGGAGGGGCGCCTGGGTGGCTCAGTGGGTTAAGCCTCTGCCTTCGGCTCAGGTCATGATCCCAGGCTCCTGGGATTGAGCCCCGCACTGGGCTATCTGCTCAGTGGGGAGCATGCTTCCCCCTCTCTCTCTGCCTGCCTTTCTGCCTACTTGTGATCTCTGACTGTCAAATAAATAAATAAAATTAAAAAAAAAAAAAAGAAGGCAGAAAGAGGTTTGTCACTGCAGATGAACCCACCTTCTGTGGGTACCAGTAGGATGTGTATATCCCCTGTAAAAGGCTTTAAATGAGTCTGATTGCTGCCATCAATATGGAGAACCCTTTTGAGCAGAATTCCTATCAAGCCCTTTCCTTTGGCCTCCTGTGTGCCCCACCCATACGTGGTCAACTTGAGTATGTGAGTTGACGCCCATCCAATCATCTGAGGTTAGAGTAGCGAGTTAATTTTGTTCAGGACACATAACAACTGGGGGATCTGCTTTCTTTGGAAAAGTAAGGAGGGAAAAGTCTACAAAAGCAAGCATTTTGAGGCCACTTGATTTGTCTAGTGTACATTTTCATGAGGAAGAGGGAGTAAGCAAATGCAGAGTGGCTGTAAAATTTGGGGATACAGACTCCTTTGTGAAACAAATGGATTCCCTTCCCTAAGCACAAGGGCACACACACACAATTTTACACATATTTCTTGGAACAGGGATCTCAAGAAGCTCATCCGTGGAATCCTAGGTGGAGGACCTCTTCTGGGCCTCTAAAGGGAAGAACTGTGCTACCGGGTAGAAATGTCAGAAAAGCAGATTTCTATCCCATGGGCAGAAACATCCTCTGACATTTCAAATGTCTTATAATGGATTATTTCCATCTTGAGGTAATGATCTCCTCATCGCAGGAAACATTCAAGCAGGGGAAGGATGACTACTCCGCACAGACGTCCTTTCATGTGTGTGTTCATCCATTCAGTCACACACACCTCATTCACATATAGCAAAAACTCCTGTGAGTGTTTAGGAATAGAAAAATGCAATACTGAGGTAGACACATAAGAAACTGTCTCTGTTCTCAAGTGTCAGGGTTTGGTGAAGGAAACTGAGACACAAGTGGTCACAATACATGGTTACAGGCGACATATGAGCCCATGTATAAAAAGGTAGGAGGCCAGAGGACAGAATTAAGCGAACTGGTGAGGACTCCTTCCTAAGGGCAGAGGTTGACCAGATGCCCCCTAAGTCCTCTGTGTGGCAACTGGGGACAAGAAAAGATGTGGAAAGGCTTTATCTACACCATTCCAAACAGATGTAAAAATATATGGAAAACAATCCCAGCGTGCTGCTACGCAAACATAGCTTCAGGACAAACCTTTCACCTCCCCTTACTCCCCACCTTCCAACCATATGGCAGCCTCCTAGACTGTCCTATAGAGACACTGTGCAACTGCTACTGATCCAAGGTTCAGTACCTCGGGAAGTTATCAAGTCATAGTCTGAGCCCTACCCAGCGATTGTTATTTGAATGGAGCACCTTTGGTCTCCTCCTTGGGCTGGAAAGACTGGGACTGTAGGTGAGAATGTGCTGGTAAGGAGGAGGAGGGAGGCAGGAGCTGGTGCCAATGAGCACACAGCGTCTGTCCTCAAACCTACAGCCATCTCTCCCGTGATTGTTCCAAAAACTTTGAGGTTTGACAGCATTTCCTTCCCTCTGGGTTTTTATTTTCTTTGCCTGCTTCCAAGGACAGTATACCCGCCCTCTCTCCCTCCCACCAAGGTCACCACTCAGCAGGCTTTTATAAATGTCATCTTTTATTTTTTTTTTTGAAAGTCGCCTTGGAAAAAGGCAATTTGACTGCAATGAGGCAGAACACGGAGTTGAAGGCCAGCCGCCCTTTATTGACCAGAGCCCAAACCCAAGAACAAAACGGAGAGGGGTGTCGCACTGCCTGGGGCTCCTGGTGATTCCAGGTCTGCCTCTCCCCAGGGAGAGTGTGCGCCCTGCGGAAGCCTGCGGTTCCCCAGTCCTGTGGTCAGGGCTCCTCCTCCCTCTCCCCCTCTCCCCAGCCCTTTGTCTGCTACTTGTTTCCTGGCTGGTAACTAAAGGTCCCTGAGAACCCCCACAGCTCTGAGGGCGGGAGCCCTCTCCACTGTGCAAGCAGTGGGCTGCTGATTAGTGTGGGGAATAAATAACAGCAAGCTAATTATCTCCTGACTGTGGCTTGCCTCACTAACAAGGCCAGGCTGGAGTGGAGATGCGGCTGCTGATACTATTCCAAGCAGGCTTCTGGGTTCAGGGAAATTTCCATGCCTTTCCAGTCTGGAGACTTTCCCTTCCCAGACACTCTGGAGTTCTAAGTAGAGATGTTCCCACTCCCGCTTCACCTTGGAATTGAGAGACTCACCCCAGAAAGACTGTTTGTGTCAGACCCTGGTGGGTGATGGGAGAAGCTGGGAAAGGCTTTCAGGGAGGCTTGGGGGTTGGCCAAGGTCATGGAAAGATAGGTCCTTAGGGAACACACTCTTCAGCACTTAGTATCCTAATTACATCTGCTCTCCAACCATTAGAACTGAGAGGCTCCCATCAGACAGGCAAGCAGAGAAGAAAAGTGCAAAGAGCGCTGATCTGGGACTTGAAAGGTCTGGGTTCTAGTCCTAGCCCTGACTACCTCTGTGACCTTGGATGGGCTCCTTCATCACTCTGGTCCTTGATTCCCTCTCTATGAATGGAAGGTGAGGCGACCTTCGGGGCTTTGGCTAACTCAGAAATAGGCCTGTGTGACTCTGACTCTGTAATTTGGACCGTGATATTAGGAAATCTCCTGATGTCTCTTGTGTCCACATTTCCAGGCTGAGTTTTCCTTTCCTCTGTAAAACTGCATAGTTCCCCACCTTCCCTGCACCACTTTACCCGACTTCTCTCACTCTCTCAAAACTTGAAAACACGTCGTGCCTAAAGGAGAGGGGTGAGGAACATCCTTTCTGGGAAAGTTTAAATTTCTAGCAGCCTGGGCTGGGCTAACTTGCTGAACCAGCAATTATCAGCCTGTGAAAAGCAGGATGTGGAGGTGACCCATACTACTGCTGGCCTACTGTGTTCAGAGGGAGAAATCAACTTGCACCCCAGGGATTTTGGTTCATCCCAAGACTAGCAGACCTCCCTACCTCCACACCAACCACAGAATCTGCTTATAGGAAATTTAAAAGGGCTGTCCCTTTCACTGGGAATACTCAGCTCTGCGGGGTCAATAAGATGCTCTCTGCCAGAGATCAGGTGTTAGACAAACCAGATGTTTCCATCTGATAAAAGTAAACCCATGAAAGAGCAAACTCTGGGCCACAGTTCCCTTGGGGAAAGAAAAGGGAGGAGTGGGGTGGGGTGGGGGGGTGCTAGTAATATACTTGAGCAAAGGAGGAAAATGTCACTTTTAGAATAGTGAGAGATTCTAAAAGATAGAGTTACAATGTCTTGAGGTGTCAAGTGCATGCTTGGCCATATCTGATGGGAAGAACCCTCAGGTAGGGATCAGAAGGTTTCATTGAACGTTATACTTCATTGCTTTTTTTTTCCCCCCAAAGATTTTATTTTTAAGTAATCTGTATACTCAATGTGGGGCTGGAACTTACAACCCTGAGATCATTCTGCAACTGAATCAGCCAGCTTCATTGCTTCTAAAGGGTAAATTTGGACCACTCGTTTACTTTCTGTATTGGTTAGGGTGACCCAGCTGATGTAACTTACAACCCCCAAGTCTTGGTGGCTCATCACAATAGAAGTGGACATTCTCACTCCTGTGACAATTTAATACCAATGTGCAGTTGATGGCCTTCAGTTGATGTGGTGGTTCAGGTACCCAGCACTGTTCATTCTGTGGCTCTTCTACCTGCTACAGGCTTTGGAATCCTCCACTGGATTCCCTGTATTCAGTCAGCAGATGGGGGGAGAGACAGGGAGCATGCAGAGTTGTGTGGAAGGTTTTATGGGCCTGGTCTGGAAGTGGGGTTCATCAATTTTGCCCACCTTCCACTTGCTGGAACTCAGTCATGTGACCATCTCTGACCACTGGGAAGGCTAGGAAATGTAGTCAAGCAAGGCACGCAAAAGGTAAAAGAAAATGGTTTGGTAAACACACCTTCTTTGAAGTTTTGTTTCCAAACTTATCAGTAAGGGCAAGGGGCTTCTGTATTATCATCTCCCTAAGTTAACATGGATATAAAACAGATTGTGAGAGAGCTTTAGAGATGCAGAATGAATGCACACATGTTATAATCTGTTTTTCAGATTCATCCAGAAAGAACTTCATAAATATTGGCCCATAACTTGATTGAACACATTAAAAGTGGTCTGTTATTGAAACAGCTATCTTTAGGTTATATGAATGAATGTGGAGTTGATTTCAATGTGTGATGAAGACAAGCTCTTCAATAAATCTAATCCTTTAAAAAAAAAAACTATAAGTGTGCCTTTCCTGTCCTCTTTCCTTATTTCTAGCTCTGCTAGAAATAAATGTCTAGTCTGCTATGAGGTCCTAGGGACAGTGATAACCCAAAAGCAGTGAGGACACCAAGCACCCAGATCTTGGCTTCTAAATATCATTTTCCACTACAAAGAACCAGGACTGATCAGCCTGGAAAGTACTAGATGAGCCTGGAACATCTGTTTGTGCTACAAAGTAAGGATGTGCTCACAGAATGATGGGAACCTGTCAAAAATATATAGAAGGGTTACCTACTGGCCAAGACTGGGACAACCGAAGTGTCAAAATAAATAATTTTATCATTAGGTTGTAACTCAATGCATGGAAACAGATGAATTAATATAGATACAAGTAAATAAATGGGCAGAAGGGAAGGCACTATCTTACATTAGAATGCCAAGTGATAGTTTGGATGGGGTTCTCTGGAATAGATGGGAGTTTTGTCTTGGTGTTAGTTTCCTGATTGTAATTGTTGTACTGTGGTTATGTGGGAGAATGTCTTTGTTTTTAAGAAATATATACTGAGGAGTTAAGAGCTAATGGGGTGGGGCACCTGGTTGGCTCGGTGGATTAAGCCTCTGCCTTTGACTCAGGTCATTATCTCAGGGTCCTGGGATTGAGTCTGCTTCCCCCCTCTCTGCCTGCCTCTCTGCCTACTTGTGATCTCTCTCTCTCTTTGTCAAATAAATAAGTAAAATCTTTTCTTTAAAAAAAAAAAAAAGAGCTAATGGGGCACCATACCTGCAACTCACCCTCAAGTGGTTCAGAAATTACATACGTATGTATGTGAAAGGAGGGGCAGAGACAGCAGGAAGGTAGGTGTGAGTCGTACTAGCAATGAAGGAAGCGTAAAAAGGAAACATAAATCAAGGAACTCAACGAAAGGCATGGAGGAGTTCTTGGTACCCTTCTTGCTGCTTTTCTATAAGTTTGAAATTATTTCAAAATCAAAAGTTAAAAACATCATAGGCTGTAGTAGTATGTGGTATAGGGCAGGAGTATAGCAGGAAGAACATGTGTGCCTTTGTTCTGAGGCAGGAGAGACCCTGGGTGGGGGTGGAAGTTCACGGGAGGAGAGAAGCAATAGTGTTATTGAAAGCACACAGGATTTGGGATAAATGACTGAGCTTGTCACCTAGTAGTTGAGTGATCTGGAAAAATGGGGCGCTCCACCTCTCCAAGCCTCAGATGATTGTATGTGCCTCTCAGAAATGACATGTGGCTTAAATAATAGTACATGGAACCATCCTTCGAAAGTTATAAAACATGTTATACAAATATAATCATTAGTGGTATCTGCTTTCTCTCAGCAAACTATGATTGAGGCTTGCAAAACTCCCCCTTGGGGCCTGACATCTCTTTCACTTCATCTTATTCACTTGGTTACCATCATGACATTATTATTCTCAAAAAGATTGCTCTTCTAATGGACTGAGAACAGAGGCACCTAGGAAAGAGGACCATTGATGGCAATACCACTGACCTTCCTCGTGAGGGCCTTAGAGCAGCAACCCACGCTTCTCATTGTTCCCTGTACCTTTTCACAGATCAGGGAAAGCTGACGGTCCAAGAGGCCAGGACTGGCCACAGTCCACAGAGCTAATAAACGACACCAGTGGGACCTCAAGCCAGGACTTTAACGATGGCCCTCCTTCCTGTGACACTCTGACTACAGATGGTCTGTCCCTGGCTCCTCTCTCACTACCTTTCCATGACCCTTCGCTGACCTTGGTGCACTGCTTTTTTCTTGCTCTGCTCGCAGCAAACTTGCTTCCACAGTGGTCCACTGCAAAGTCTCCTTTGCTGGAGTTCCTCTCCAGCCCATCCGGCCACCCCCTTCACCCACATAGTCTTGGGAAAAACACAGGGTTTTGGGGGTCTTTGCACCTGCTGCTTACGGATGTCACTCCCTGTCTGGAGCCACGAGAGAAGAGAGTGAGGATGGGGCTATCCTGCTAGTGGCTTGGGGAAGCTGTCCCCAAGAGCTCATCTAGAATCCTTTCTAATACCCAGGCCAGCTGCTGCATCATCTTCTAGTTCCTATAGTCCCTTTCCTTCCTCACAATGTCAGCAGAAGGAGCAATGCTTAATTTCTTCTAATTCACTCCATCCCAGTGAATCAGGCTGGAGGAAGTTCCAGGGGACCCCTGTTATCACTAGCCTCCCTCTGCCCTAAGCGCTGTTTGGACCCAGACAGATGGACAGACAGACAGATGAACATCAGACACAGCAAAGCCTGGCTAGTTTTGGCTTGATCCCTGGAGCAGCAGCTCCTGACCTGATGGAGGCTCGGCGGAGAAGGGGCTACTTCTGGTAGCAATGGGTGATCAGGGAGCATTCTGATGGGCCCCAGGTCACCTCTGTGTTCTGAGAGCCCTGAGAAAGAGGATGCACTCTGGGTGTGTTAGAGACAGATTTGTTGGGTTTGTTGGGACATGCCGGATGGGTTAAGGGTGACCCACTAGACTTTGATCAGTGGCTTTTGGAACCTAGAGCTGAGGTCCTGGGGTGAGATGGGACCAGCCAACCATCTGGTCATTGGCAAACCTGTCTTGGATTTGCCTTAACCAGTGAAGCTTCACTTCTCCTCACTGGGGCACAGTTTTTCCATCTGTAACACGAGGAGTACATTTTAAGGGCCCTTTTGCCTTTTCTGTACTTTTTATTATTATCAGTCTGCAAGCTCTTCAGGGCTGGAGCGCAGCCAGCAGGAAGTCTGGAAATCAGAACTTCTCACTCTTATGCTCTATCAACTGCTGATTCTGGAAACCAAGGCTACCATGTTACATCTGGGGTGCAGAGAGCATGTCGGGCCTCTGTTCAGCAGGGCAGGGAAACTGCCCAGGAACTCTGTATCTGGACCCAACAGGACTTCCCACAATTGGGGCTCCCCACCCCCCAGCCCCCTACCCCCGTGGTGGGGCTGGGGGCAGGGATGGAGGCAGGGGGGAGGAGAGTCTGGAGTCCGACAGTCTTCAGGACTCTGCTGGTGAGTGAAGCTTCCATGTGTTCTCTGAGGACATGTGCCCGAGAGACCTCGGGGTAGGTTAGAGCTCAGTACAGAACAAGCAGGAGAGGAACAAAGAGAACTAGCAGCCCTTGACCATAGTCAGCCAGGCAGAGGAGAGCTTAATGCATATTAGAGCTTGCTTCCTCCCTCTGGAGGGTAGCTCAGGATATTTTGGAGGTCTCCTCCAGCCTTGACACTTTATGACTCCATAAATAAAAAACCAGTTCCCTTCACCCTGAACTCGCCTCTGACAGTGGGCCTCCTGGGGTCAGGCCGTGGGGATAGTTTTCCTCCTGCTTGGGTGCCGCCTAGCTGACCTGCTTCCCCGGTCCAAGAGGAGAGGGAAAGAGGAGAACTATCACCCCTTTGCTCCCTCCTCTCCCCACCCCACCCCCATCCCCTAAGGATCAGAGTCTCCCCTGCCATCTCCCTACCCCACAGGAAACCAGACCCCGCTGAGCCCAGAGGCATGGAGAGGTGGGCCTGGGGCCAGCAGAAGCAGCTGCAGGTGGTGTCATCTTGCTGTGGGGGTGGAGAGAAGCTGGACTTTGAAGGTCTCCTCTGAGACTGACATGGGTAACCCGAACCTCTCTCCTACCTCATTAATGCCCTGAGGAGGAGACTTCGAGGGTACCAGTGGGCCTGGTCAGGGTCAGCTCGGGAGCCACGGGTTGGTTACCCCAGGCTGGAAGGAGCTGGGCTTCTGTAGGAGCATTCCAAGGAGCTCAGCTCCTGGCAGCCCAGGCCTGGAGAGACACACATGCCAGTGAGTGCCGAAGGAGACTGCTACGGGGTATTGATCATGCCTGCGCGCCCCCCTCCCTCTCTTCACTTCATGGTGCAGCTAATGGCCTGGAAAAAACTGGCCAGCTGTTCCCCAGCTGTGACATAATGAGCTCAGGGACGATCAATGCCCGTTCCGGTGTCTAATTAGGCCGGGGAGCTGGTTGGGGTGAGAGTGCAGTCTGTTTCCTGAGGGGACCACTTCCACTCTGGTCCCCAGCTGCTGGCTGCTGGAAGCCACCTGGGCCCATGCATCTGCGCCCTGGAGGAGGGGGCAGGGCCCTCCAGTGGCCCCAGGGAGTCTCCTGACCAGAGCTCCTTCTCTAGCAGTAGAAGCAGGGACTCAGTCACCATGCCAGTGGTGGAGAGGCTAGTGGGGAGAGCCTGGGCTGCAGGGGAAGCCCTGGATTCCCAGGGTGCCATCACACCCCTCCATCTGTGTCTGTCACTCTGTACAGAGTGGCCTTCAATCCCAACCCTCCGACCCCTTGCCCCTGCCTGGGTCCCTCCCCAGCCCTGATCCTGGATGCCCAACACTGGGACTGTAAGGAAGAGGCTGCGAGCAAGTTTGGCTCCCGGCCCGGCCTCCCTCTGCTATTTATACCCTCAGTCCAGAGAAGGATGGATCGGATTCTCAATGTGCGCACTGCAGAGGAGGACGTGAGGGTGGAGAGAGCTGGAAAGGGAAAGGTGTTCACTGAGGCAAAGAAACAGAGAGGTGGGCAGCAGAGGCCCATGGTGAAGACGGCCCAGGACTTGGAGAGAGCAAATTCTTGAGGGAGATCGGAAGAGGGAAGCCAAAGAAGAGACAGGAAAGGGAGAAATGGGGCCATGGGGAAGAAAGGGGCTGCGATCCAAGAAGCAGGACACACCCAGTGCTGGGTAGAGCTGGGCCCCAGGAGCCAGATCAGATGCCCCATCAGGGTAGGTGCTGGCCCATGTGTCCAGGGGCCTGGTGTGAAATTACAGGTCTCATGAGAATGGCTGGGGTCAAAAAGACTTGTCTGGGCCTGGGTGAGGACCTTCCCCTGGAATCCAGGCTCTGGGTGCTGCTTCCTGGGGATGAGGGTATGGGCAGGGAGCTGGAAGCAGGGGTCAGAGCAATGGGTGTGGGGGAGATGACTGCTGGGGAGTCCAGGGCACAAAGGCCCGGGAGGAAGGGATCTAGGCTTTCTCCCATCTCCACTTTAGGCAGCCCAACGTGGCCCCAGGCTTTTTGGGTAGCCGGAGCCTAGCAGGTGACATCCTTCAGGCCACCTCCAGCCTTTCTCCTATTGACAGTCATATACAAATCAGTCCGTTGGAGTGCTTAGAGGGGAGCTCTTTCTGGGGCTCCTTCCCAGTCCCAGCAGTGCATTTCTTCCTGACTGTGATTCCCGGTGGAATGACCTGGTATGTGGAAAGTAGAAGTGCCCACTGCTATTTCCTGCACCTGGCCCCTGCCCCTGGGGCCCTGAATCATTCAAGCTGTCAGGGCCCTGGCTAGAGATGCCTCTCAAGGGCAGCCGCTGACTCAGACTCAAAATCTAGAGCTGCAAAGGACCTTAGGGAATCTACAAGCCTATCCCGAGCCCTCAATTGAAACGGAGGCTCTGAGAAAATAGGAGAGCAGCAACCCCAAGTGCACTGCTCACTTATGCAGAGGCTGTCTCTGGACTTCAAGTTCAGGGCTCCTTCCCAGATGCCAGGCTGTCCATCTCTTCCTAAGCCCCTTCTAAGAGTAGGATGGATTTTCTCCTGGGGGCTTGGCCTTCTTGTTTGGACCTCCCAGCAGACACTATGGGAAGTCAAAGAGGTGAAAAGGTCGGGGCCGCCAGGACATCAAGAACCCCAGGAGAGACAAAAAGGGTAGGGGCTTCCAAGAAGCAGCCTGTTCCCTGGAGAATTTCAGTCTCTGTAGCCAACACTGCCCTCTTGTGGCTCCTGGCTGTCAGGGCAGCCTGGGGGATGGTTTCTTTCCCCAAACCAGGTAGGTCCTCCCTCTCCAAGGACTCCTGCCCCAGTGATGGGAGGATTTAGACCCTACAGAGTTACCCTTCCAGGCCAGGCCATTGAGAGACTGAGCTTTCACACACCGTTCTCTAATAGAGTCCTCAGGCTGACCATGAGCACCCCTGTGCCCCAGGGCCACTTCGAAGCCATCTCTCTGAATCCCTGAGCAGCCCTGGCCCTTCATTAGACTGAGGGGCAAAAGAGTCGACTGTGGGGGAGGGTCCTGCATTTAGGTGGATCAGGAATCCATGGGAAGGGCCCTGTAGAAAAAGAGAATGTCTGGGAAAGAGGCCACAGTATCTCTGTGCCCAGCAGTGTCCAGCCTGCAGAAGGAAGGATCGGGCTGCCTGAGGGTTCCATGGAGTGGTCCTAAGTGAGGACCCCTCGCTTAGATGGGACTGTCCCAGAAATGTAGATCAGGGCCGCCCCACCGCCACCTCCAAGTCAGAGATCAGGCACTGTTGCTGTGCTCTGTGGAGCCCAAGTTGGGGAACCCAGCCCCGCTCTTTGTTCTTAGGCCAGAGCAGAGGACCTCATTCCTGTACAAGGATGAGCAGCTGGGTGGTCTGGGGTGTCTCTGCAGATCAGGCTGGGCAGCTTTATGACATCATGAATCCAGAGAGGAGACGTTCCAAGCACTCAGATTACCTTCCCTCTCCATCCTCCACCTCCTCCCCATAGAGTGGACACACAGGTTGTTCTGAGAGCCCCACCTTGGGGCACGAGTGTCCTAGGATCTCACTGCTTCATCTCTGACCTCCCCTCTCCTCTGAGATGACTGGGTTATATGCTCACCGACACAATGTCCTTGGTGACTTGTTTGTTTTCCCTCCTCCCTCCAGGCCTGAAGGATAAGGAAAATTCCCAGCCTGGAGTTCAACCCCTCACTCTGGAACTTATGAGTTCAGTAAATACTTATTGACTGACTCGACAAAAAGACAGAAGGATAGCACGTCTGAGGCCCTTCGGTTCCCTGCTTAAAACAGTTTTGCTGTGTTGGCTTTTCAGACTGGCTTACCCGCAGCCTGGCCAACCTACCTGTCTGTTCTCCCTTCTTCCCAACATGTGGGGTATTTTTTCAGTCAAACTGGGCAAGTAACAGTGCCCTGATACTCCCTAAACTTGCTTGTCTCCATGTTTTTTCCAGACCAGCTCCTTCCTCCTTGATTCTCCTCTTCCTCAATGCCCTTCATTTACCACCAGTTAAAATCCTACCCCTCCTTTAAGACCCATGCGCTTCCTTCATGAAGGCTGCCCAGATTTCCTGTGGGAGTGGGTTCACTTTTTTCCCTTTAAATCTCCACCAGCACTTGGAGTCTCCCTGGAAGCCTATAACCTGATTTATCCCCATCCTACATTGTAAGCACCAAAAGGGCAGGGATTGTATCCCCTTCATTTTTGTACCCCTTCCTCGCATCCCCTACACGGAGCTTCGTGCACAGTAGATGCTCAATAAACACTTCTTATATTGGGTGAAATGGAGCTTGCCGTCTGGGCTGCTGGGAGCTGAAAGAGGTGGGAATGGGGTGCTCCTGAGCTTTAGGAGACTATCGGAGTGGGCGAAATGGGAAGGCAAGGACCTGTATAGGGAAGTGATTGGGGGTTCTGGGCACCCTCAGAACATTGCTGCTAAAGAGGAGCACTTTGCTGAAGAGAAGAGGGGGCTAGGCGGGCCTTGGAGATGCAGTGGGTTAAAGAAGAGCACCAAGTAAAAGGGGACGACAGGTTGACCCCAGCCTCAGGTCTGGTGGACCTCAGCTGTCTGCCCTAATGACAGGCAAAAAAGGGAGCAGGAATCCAGAGGCTTGAATTCTGGTCTCCTTTGCTGGTCAGCTGGGTGACCTTGGGCAAGTTGCTTCTCCTCTCCAGGCCTCCTCATCGTAAAATAGGTACCTGACCTCCTATGACCCTTTGAGTTCTGCAAGCCTGACTCCAGTCAAGGTTCTGAAGTAGAGGGGTGCTGATCGATGGGGAGTTGCATATGCCTCCCTTCCAGGCCCAAGCACTGGAAATGACCCTGACTAGGTCCTGGGCAGCCCCAGAGAAGGTGACACAGCCCAAAGCTGTGGCCTGACTCAGACGATGCAGAGGATGGGGCAGCAGAAGACTGTGTGCCCAATTCAGAGCGAGTAAAGCATCCAGTAATCAGAGCGCAGGGCAAGGTTTTCAGGGAGTTTCCTTCCTTTGTTGGGTGCTTCCCTGTCCTCGTCCTTGCCACCTCCCCAGACTCAGTAAATATAGATCTGGGATTTGAAGCCCAGCTGCTTGACTGTGTGGCTCTGAGAAAGTTACTTAACCTCTCTGAGCCTCGCTTTCCACATTTTTGAATGGAGTGACTAAAATGAACTCAGCAGATTGTCATAAAATTCTGTGAAAGTGCCCAGGACTGTGTGTCCTGGCGGATCTCCCCTTCTAAGTCTGGAAAAGGACAACTGATACAGATGGCTTCACAAGCCACAGGGCCAATGGTTCATGGTGCCTTGCAAGGGCCCTGGCGGTGGAGTGCGGTGTGGCGAGGGGTAGTCAGATGGTGGGGAAGTTGGCTGGGAAGAAGAGGGAGAAGGGTATTGCCCAAGGAGTCCCTGACTGTTAGTGAGGAAGAACTCCCCCCCACTATAGACTGATTCACTGTGTAATCAACAAGGACCCTGGAACTCTCTATAATTTTTCTTTGGGGGTCCAGCATTGAGCTCCAGCTGATGGATGAAGAGGGTGCTGTATGAGGAAGGTTCCCCAGTCTCATAACAGGCCTAGCCTGCACATGCACTGTGGGTGTTCCTGCCACTCTTTTGAGCCTGGTTCATCCAAGGCCCCCAGTTTCTAATCTGGTTGGGAAGGATTTATTTTTGGGTCCCCGTAACCTAGCAATGGGCTCACATGACCAGTGGCAGCTGCAGGCTGAATATACCGTTGGATCTTGGTTCCTGGCAGGGGGTGTAGGCCAGACTGTGGGGGAATAAAGGGAATGGAAAGGCTCTCACCTCTGTTTTCCTCAACAGCCCCCTCAGCCCGGTCCCCACATGTTGGGCGCAGGGGTGGGGGCCTGGGGAGCAGGCATGGCTGGTGTTGGCACAGGCACTCTGGGCAGCCGGAAGCTGCAGTGGGGAGGTCCCAGCTGTGAGCCTGCTGTCGCGTGGGGAGAGCTGGATGTCCATGTGGTTATGTGGGGGTGCAGAGAGGATGTGATGCTGGCATCCTGGGGGGCAAGCCCAGGCTGGGGGAGCAGGCGGTTGAATGGACAATCTGTGTTGTGGGATCTCAGGGACACCCCTGGTGGATGCTGGAATCCCAGCATTCAGCTTCTTCCCTTTGTTCCCTGTTACATTGTTAATATCCCTGGGAAAGAGAACACATTAGCTGCTATCAGTGTGAGCGGATTTATCTGCCTCCTTCCTGAGAACAGGTTTTTTTTAAAGATTTTATTTATTTATTTGACAGGCAGAGATCACAAGTAGGCAGAGAGGCAGGCAGAGAGAGAGAGAGAGAGAGACAGAGAGGAGGAAACAGGCTCCCCGCTGAGCAGAGAGCCCGATGCAGGGCTCAATCCCAGGACCCTGGGATCATGACCTGAGCCGAAGGCAGAGGCCTTAACCCACTGAGCCACCCAGGCGCCCCCTGAGAGCAGGTTTTGATGGAGTCAGAGACAACAGAATAGGGGAGTGGGTGCCACTAAGCAGGTGAGGGGCTCCCAGGAGGATGCTGTGGGTGTGTAAAAGGCATTCGATAGATAGTTACTTAGTAAGTGGATGGATGGATGAGAGAAACTTGGTTAGCTTCCTGATCTCCTCTTGAGGGTGTAGGAAATAGTGGCTGGGGGTGGACGTGACCAGGTCAAGAGGTGTGGATTGGCAAGGGCAGGACAGTGTTGCCCCGAGGAGCAAGTCTGGAATGGAGAAATCGGAACTCAGCCCCAAGGGACACACCATGATACTGATGAGAGGTGGTGCCATTGCCCCCATGGGACAGGAGTCACTCCGGGGCATGCGTGCTGCTTGCGGGGTGATGGATCTCTAATGTGGGTTGTGGGGCCACCCCAGTTTCTCCACCTCCGTCTTCCCACATCCTCCTTCACGTTAAACTCTGAAGGGAGGGATCACCTGGGTGGACTGGGGATGGAGTGTCAACAGCGGCCCCAAACCCTGACTGAGATCATTTGATGAGATACGGCGTCAGCAATGCCTCCCCAGACGGGGTGCCCCAAAACTAGTATCATCACCATCATCATCATCATCACTGTTATTATTATTTCCTTAAAAGATTTATTTATTTGAGAGCGAGAGCGAGAGAAAACAAGCATAGGGAGGGGTAGAGGGAGAGGAAGAGAGAAAAATCCTCAAGCAGACTCCCCACTGAGCACAGAGCCCCACGGGGCTCTATCCCAGGATTGTGAGATCATGACCTGAGCCAAAAGCAAGAGTTGGATGCTTACCTGACTGAGCCACTTACCCCTGGGCCAGGACAGACAGTTTCCCCTCTCTCCACACTCCCAAGCCAAAATGGCTTCCAGCAACTGAGAGGATGCTCCAGGATCTGCGGCCTCGATGAACCACCTTTCCTAACAGCTCTCTGGGAGGAGCCTCAGGACCTGGAGGCTTGGCTCTCCAGCTACCATGCCCATTGCCTGGCCAGCCAGGGTAAACTATACTAGCTTTCCCAGGCCTGAAAAGAAGGCTATGTTTATATTGCAGGCTTCATATCCCTATTTAATAAGCTGTGTGTGTGTGTGTGTGTGTGTGTGTGTGTGTGTGTGTGTGAAGGAAGTGTTGCCCATTTTAGAGAGAGTAAAACTAAGGTAGATAGAAAAACTAAGGGACAGATGGCCAACTCACCAGCCAAGGCCTTACCACCAACCAATGGAGTAGAGCCCAACTAGAATCAAGGTTTTCTTCCCAATCCAGTGCTCCTCTATAGTGCTCTTTCTCTTTCTATAGTGCTGGCGAGTCTATGTCTGCTCTAGCTCTTTCTTGGTCCTTGGAAGGGGACCATTGGCCGGGCCCCTGCAGGAAGCATATGGGTGCTAATCAGGCTTTACCTGACTCAAGAGGGTTTGACCGATCTCAAGATAATCTTGCCAACATGTCAGCACAGGGGTTAATAAAAACATTTTACTGTCGGGGCGCCTGGGTGGCTCAGTGGTTAAATCCTCTGCCTTCGGCTCGGGTCATGATCTCAGGGTCCTGGGATCGAGCCCCGCATCGGGCTCTCTGCTCAGCGGGGAACCTGCTTCCTCCCCTCTCTCTGCCTGCATCTCTGCCTTCTTGTGATCTCTGCCTGTCAAATAAATAAATAAAATAAAATCTTTAAAAAAAAAAAAAACATTTTACTGTCTACAGGTTTACATTTGGTATTTTCATTTGATTTCCCCATACTAAGGTGTAGGTTTTGGTTTTGGCTATTTCCTGGAAGGCCAATGGCTACTTCTATGTAACAGGCTTTAGGGTTTCAGCCCAGAGGCTCATGACAGGTCTCCAAAGAGGTCCTGGGGGCATGGAGGAAGGGGTAAATACTTTGGCTTCAAACAGGCCTGGGTCTAAATATTGGCTCTGGCACTTCCTATCTGTGTGATCTGGGGAAAGTCTTTTGGGGGATACTGGTGATCACTGCTTTGCCTCTGGGCTGGTCAGTAGCCTCCCCGCGGTTGACTTGCAGCCGGGGCAGCCACCTTGCCCTTTCTGGGTTTTCTGGGTAAGTCATTGTTCTCATGGTTCTTTGGGTTGGGTCTGGTCTTCCTTCCCTTTTGGAGGCAGAAAGAGTTTGTGGATGGGCAAGTCTCAGGGTAGAGGGCTCTGGAGTAGGTATCATACCCGAATTCCTGGCTGAGGCTCATGGTTCTGCTATGCATGGCTTTGGACAACTCCTTCACCTCTCTGAGTCTCAGAAAGACTCAGATGCTCTGGCCTGTAGGGTATCTTACAGTTCTGCAATGTTAGGCTCCCGTCCTTGGGTGTCAGTCACATAGCTGGGGGAACTGAGGGTTTCATGGTGGGAAGCCATGCCCCTCCATGTCACCCTCAAAGCCTTGTCATGTGGCCTTGGGCCCTCTACAGATAGTGTTCCGCAGCTCAGTCCTGTCCTACAGATCCAGAGTGATCTGAACCTTCCTGAGTTCCTGGTGCCCGGTCTGTCTTCAGGGAACAGTCTGTGGTGGCAGCACCTGTGGAGGTTCGTGGGGATGTTAGATTCCCCGCCCCCATCTCCATCAGTTCTCACAGTCCACACCAAATAATCATACAATCTAAGAAAACAATAGTAATGTGATTTCTGGGGGACAAAGGCAGGGTTAGGACGAGTCCTTTAGCTCCCCTCCAAGCCTGAATGCTGCTCTTGAACTTGTCCACTGTACACATTTGGCAGCTGTCCAAGGAGTCAGCCCCTGGGACCTTAGCCCGAGCCAGGCCTAACCCTAGTACTCTGTGTCTCCACTGACTGGCCTGCTGCAAGAGCATCTTTGTTCTGACGTCACACAAAAGCATACAATGGCAGGGCTGTCAGGAGCCTCAGGATTGTCTAGCCTATATTTTCTTTGGACAGATAAGAAACCAAAGTCAGAAATGGGAAGTGACTTGCCCAGGTTCATACAGCTAGTAAGTGCCAGAGCTAGGACTTAAACCTAGATTTTCTGATCCTAAGTACCTTTTATACTTCATTAGGAGGGCCAGGAAGTTCTCTCCTGACCACAGTCACCTGGCCCCATGAGGGTTTTGACATGCCACTCCAGCACCCCCAGAGACGTTGAGAGTGGTTGGAACCACCCCCGAGCGTCAGCCGCAGGGGCACTGGTGCCTGACTCCTTGTTTCAGTGGCTCCAAGGGGCTGGGTGGGAAGCAGGAGGCCATTAGGACCCAGAAGCTCCCTGAGCATGCCGCTCTGCCGGCTGCCTCTCACCGCTCACTGCAGTGGTTCAGGCTTCAGCAGCCCTGGAGAAGCATCAGCTGAGAGGAGCTATCACATGGGAGCCGGGAGCTGCTCAGCAAAGGTAGGAGTTGCCGACTAGGCCAGGAATGGGACCAGTCCCAGGGCCTGCTGGGTTGCGCTGAGGCACTCTGCAGGAGGGTAGCTCTGTGTCCCAAGGACCAGCCCACCCTACCTTATGGTGGGCAATTTCATTGAGGGATGGGCTCCCAGGTATCTCAAAGGCAGTACTGGGGTGTGGGCACCTCTGAAGCCTAGAGATGGGGGTTGATCTCCTGCCAGACGGAGTACCCACATCCTACAGACAGGCAGGGTTCCCCATCTGTCTTACTCCATGTCATAGAAATGGGTCCCCCGCATCCTAGGAACAGGTCCCTTGGTATGTAGGCTGATGGGCAGCTCTGCATCCTGGGTGTGGGCAACTCTACTGGGGAGAGGTGTGGTTGCCCCCTGGAGATCTCCCCTGGCTGAGAAGGGCCATGCTCTTGTCTGAGAAGGGCCGTGCTCAGGTTCCTGGGATGGAAGCTCTCTGTATTTGGGGAACAGGTGCATGCGAATCCCAATGACACCTCTTTGGCCTTGGGCTGGGCACTTATGCACATCTTGCATCCTGACACAAGGATATTTGTAACCTGACCATGCCCTGGTTAGGGGGCCAGACCTGAGCCCCTGTGGGGGCAATGCCTGCTAGGTACTGGGAGGTCCTGGAGGAAAGGGAGGGCTTGCTGGCAGGAAGCAGTGTGAAAGACAAGAGCGTTTGAGAAGGCATGATGATGTGAGCTAGGAGTGGAGTGAGGCTCTCTGGGCTTCCCCCTTGACACCATGATGTACAGTCTTCCCCTCCTTAACCCCCATCCGTCAGTGAGGGAGTGCTGGGGAGGAGGAATGTTGGTCCATCTGTTATGACGGAAATGGGAATCCTGGAATTTAGGAGTCAGGGTAGAGATCCTGGCCAGGCCAAGGGGGCTCTGGAAACGAGAAATGTCCAGTGCTTTCTTGTCTAGGGCTTTATCATGGCTGCACAGTAGCCTCTCCATCTCCACGTGGAAACCATGTCTGCTTCCCTCAGTCTGGGACCCTGGGAGGGCCTAGCTGGCAGACTCTTGATGTCCATGCAGACACAGAGGGCCTTTACTCCTTTAGCTCCCAGGGCCTCAGAGCCACGTCTTCTGGGCCCCAATCCCAGCTGGAAGGGACGAGGAAGCCACAGCATGAAGAGTAAGGGGCAAAGATGCCTCCCCTCCCGTAGCTTTCTGGCTTTTTCCTGGCAGACTGTCTTATGAGCAGCTGATGTCTCCACTTTTGAGCCCTCTCTTCACCTTCTCTGTAGATCCTGAGTCTATGTGGCCATTTTAACTGTGAAACAAGCTTCTTGTTATCCCCGGGGAGAGGCACATCCCTAGGCAATTGTCCAAAGTTAGGGTGGCACCTGGAGACCAGGTTACCCTTTCCAGAGCAGAGTCCCCTGGCTGGCACACAGCTGACCTACTGAGTATGTTTGAAGCTGGTACGAAGGGGCAGGGACTCAACAGACCAGTTTGAATTTGATACAACTCACAAAGCTATATTGAACACCTACTGCACTCATGGCAGGCTTGAAGTTAAATTAGTGCATAGCTAGTGGTAATGCCCAAACCCAAGGGTGATTTTAAGGCTGTCACAAAGGGGAGGGAACAGGGATGGTCTGCCGCACGTGGTTCACTTTATTGTAGTCAGAGAGGTGTGGGTTTTTAAACCGAGTAACCACCAGGCCCTTGGTGGCCCAGGAACTCAAGAGTCATCAAATGTTGTCTGATATGGGAATCTTGGAGGTCGTCCAGTTCAACCTTCCCATTTTTACAGACGAGGATACCATGATCCAGGAAACTTGTGACTTGTCTACAGACAGCCCATCAGACTTGGCATGCCCACAGTTTGCCTCAAATTTGCATACCGTCACACATCATACTGGGAGAAACTGGACTGCAAGAATCGGATATGGAAATGAAAATAATTTTTAATTTCATTATTATTTCAATTATATGCAAACTTAATATGGATAATGAGACACATAGAACATTTGATCTGTCATTTGGTCAGGAGAAATGAGAGATGCTGAAACCCCAGACTTCTTCCCCTCCCTATTCCTTCCAGTTGTCTTCTCTGCTTTATGGTCACCCATTTCCTCCCCACTCTTATCCCCCCCCCCCCCAGACACCTACTTCTTCATCCTTGCTTTGGAGTGTGCTAACAGTCCAGGGCCAAGAGGACTCTGGGCCAGGGATCTGCTCCAATGAGCAGAGATATCCAGACCCAGGGAGTAGGAGGTTAGGAGCATTTCCTCTCCCACCTGCAGGAGCACAGTGGCCTTGCGAGGCTGATGAGTGGGTGAAGAAGGGCAGCTTTCAAGTGACCTATGCCCTTCCGGCTTTTGGGGGCAGTGGAGCCTGGACGGCTGACATCCCAGTCTCCTTCCCCAGATGGCAGCTCTTTGTCTTGGGGCTGGTGATATCACAGGAGACTAAAGTACAGTCCTCCCCCCTTTCAGGTGATCTCTTCCCAGTGGTAGTCCCAGAGCACTGACAGACATTTTTAGAGACGGTTCAGATCCAACAACTATTTACTGAATGCCTACTGCATTCCAGCTGCTGTGGAGGGCATGGTCAGGTGGGCTGGAGTACTGATCCTGAAGCCGGAGCTCTTGGGTACATACCCAGACCTTGCCGCCTTTGGAAGTTACTTGACCTCTCTGGGCCTCAGTTTCACCAACTGCAAAATGGGGATGAGAGTAATACCTGCCTCAGAGATTGTGTGAGGATTTGAATGAGCTTATTTACATACAGTGCTTAGAACAGGGTTGGGCATTTGGAAACCACCTTTATAAATGTTAGCGCTTATGGGTGGTATTGTTATGAAGTCTCACAGGATCCTCCAAACAGTCATGAAGTGGCCGTTATTCCCTTCCTTTTACAGATGCCTTCATGAGGAAACTGAAATCCTAAAGAGTCACAGTAATTCCCAGACCTGGGACTGGAAACCGGATCTCATGTCCCTTCTATGCCCCAACAGCTCCTGCCATTCTGAGAGTCAAGAAATCAGGAAATTTACATAAGCAACTTGAAAACTGGGGCACTATCCTGAAGCTCAGCGGGACCCTAGGAGAGGGAGACAGAGGATTTAGAATCTCTGGATAACAGTCCCTGAGAGAGGAAAAGGGCATGGAGAATAGAGGAAAGGAAAAAGAAAAAGGAACCGGCGACCAGTCAGAAGGTGGAGTGCTGAGTGAGTGAGGCTCTGGCATCTCTCATGTCTCCTGCTTCTTCCAGGTCACCAAAGGCAGACCAGAGCCAGGAAGCAGAGATGAGCTTCTGAGCCCTCCGTTCTATTACATGCACAGCCAGGCCTGGAAGGCTGGCGATTAGAGCCTGTCCGGGAGGCTCCAGCAGGAGGCGCCCTCTCCCCCCATCCCCCTACACAAAATTGGCAAGCCTGTTAAGCCTGGGCCTGGGCTGGCCATCCCAGGGTCACTGGACTAGGATGGGGGATGGGCCTGTGACAGGAGGTGCCCTGGGTGTCCTCTTTCGGCCCCATGGAGTCCTCTCCCATCCCCCAGTCATCAGGGAACTCTTCCACTCTGGGGAAGGTCCCTCAAACCCCAGGTCCCTCTACTGCCAGTGGGGTCCCAGAGGTGGGGCTGCGGGACGTGGCCTCGGAATCTGTAGCCCTTTTCTTCATGCTCCTGCTGGACTTGATCGCTGTGGCTGGCAATGCTGCTGTGATGGCTGTTATCGCCAAGACACCCGCCCTCCGAAAATTTGTCTTCGTCTTCCACCTCTGCCTGGTGGACCTGCTGGCCGCCCTGACCCTCATGCCCCTGGCCATGCTCTCCAGTTCTGCCCTCTTTGACCATGACCTCTTCGGGGAGGTCGCCTGCCGCCTCTATTTGTTCCTGAGCATATGCTTCGTCAGCCTGGCCATTCTCTCGGTGTCGGCCATCAATGTGGAACGCTACTATTATGTTGTCCATCCCATGCGCTATGAGGTGCGCATGACGCTGGGGCTGGTGGCCTCTGTATTGGTGGGCGTGTGGGTGAAAGCCTTGGCCATGGCTTCTGTGCCAGTGTTGGGAAGGGCCTCCCGGGAGGAGGGAGCTCTCAGCATCCCCCCAGGCTGCTCACTCCAATGGAGCCGCAGTGCCTACTGCCAGCTTTTCGTGGTGGTCTTTGCTGTCCTTTACTTCCTGTTGCCTCTGCTCCTCATCCTTGTGGTCTACTGCAGCATGTTCCGAGTAGCCCGAGTGGCAGCCATGCAGCACGGACCGCTGCCCACGTGGATGGAGACACCCCGGCAACGCTCTGAGTCTCTCAGCAGCCGCTCCACTATGGTCACCAGCTCGGGGGCCCCCCAGACCACCCCACACCGGACGTTCGGGGGAGGGAAGGCTGCAGTGGTCCTCCTGGCTGTGGGGGGACAGTTCCTGCTCTGTTGGTTGCCCTACTTTTCTTTCCACCTCTACATTGCCCTGAGTGCTCAGCCCATTTCGACTGGGCAGGTGGAGAATGTCGTGACCTGGATAGGCTACTTCTGCTTCACTTCCAACCCGTTCTTTTATGGATGTCTCAACCGGCAGATCCGAGGGGAGCTCAGCAAGCAGTTTGTCTGCTTCTTCAAGCCGGCTCCAGAGGAGGAGCTGAGGCTACCAAGCCGGGAGGGCTCCATTGAAGAGAACTTTCTGCAGTTCCTTCAGGGTACAGGCTGTCCCACGGAGTCCTGGGTTTCCCGACCCCTCCCCAGCCCCAAGCAGGAGACACCTGCTGTGGACTTTCGAATTCCAGGCCAGATAGCTGAAGAGACCTCTGAGTTCCTGGAGCAACAACTCACCAGCGACATCATCATGTCGGACAGCTACCTCCGTCCCGCCCCCTCACCTCGACTGGAATCATGAAGGGCTTCTAGCCACTTGGAGGGAGATGGGGCTGGGGCCACTTATAACTGAAGTTATTCAATGAAGTGAATCCCACCTTGTGGGATTACCTATTCCCAGCTAGCAGGGGCTGGGGCTGGGGTCTCTACACACAGCTTTTGCTTAGTGTTTTCTGGGTCAGGAACAATGCCAACAGAGAGGATGAACGTGTGGCAAAAGCCTTGGACATGGCTATGATCCTTGACTACTGGGGGAGGGAACCTGGTGAGATGGTAATGAGAATAAAGGGTCACGAAGGTGAGATGATGCCTTTCAACCAGTGAATTTTCCATGCCTCAGAAGCAGGGAAACTCTCCAAGGGTAGGAGTTGGAGGATATAGAGCAGCAGGCCGGGTTTGAAGTTATCCTGGGAATCCCTTAGGGTATTTCATTTTTCAGTGTAATTGTACAGGGCAGTAATTGTATTCAAGCAAGGTAAGAAAATGACCTGTGTCTTCTCCTTTCCTTGCTAGGTTTAAAAAGAACTAAATGAAGTACAGCTAAGTGTTTCCATTTGAGTTAATGGATCTTTTTCTAGTTTTAGAACTGAGGTTTCCTTAACCAGAGAGGGCCAGCTGGGTATATTCCTTTCCTAAGTTTGGCCAGAAGCAAGGGGAAATAGCAGGCAGGGTACAAAGAGGAGAAGGCAGAAAAGCTGACTGCAGCTCTGTCCCACCCTCTGGGAACAGCCCTTCTGTTCTATTTTGCTGTCTCTCTCCTGCACATGGGAGATCAAGCTTCCAGCTTGATCTCAGCAAAGGCAAGGATACAACAAGATGGCTCTTTATCCTTATTTTTTAGAATGAAGAAGTGGAGAGATTGGGGTTTGGGTGGCTGAAGGTGGGGGTTAGTGTTTGAATTGCTAAGGTGGATGCATACAGAGAAGCCAGAAAATCATCTTGACCAATAATACTGTAAATGTTTTTTCTTCCTAGGATTGGCCTCCTTGATCTCTCTCCTCATGGCAGTGACCCACCTCCAGCCCCCTGGACTATCGGGTACAAGAGACTAAGGTTGGGAATGGGAAGGGTGGGGTTTCCATGGTCCATTAAATGCCTCCTACTCCCATCCATCGCTCTCAAAATTAGCTTCAGTGACAAAGACTTAAGTCTCTCTCCTATCTGCAGCCCTGGGTTGGAGAGAGGGCCCGAGAGTTGGGTTCAGATGTTCACTAATTGAGACTGTAGGAACTTGTTGGTTGGTATCAGTGGTGGTATTTGCAAGGGAGGGGGAATAGTTGCAAACTGGACAGGACACCCATCTGGGACTACTTGTCTATCCACTTCCCTCAGTTGGATCAAGTAACATTCAAGGGTTGAGGCAGGACAAGAGGGTGCTTTGATCTGTATTTGAACAAATTCCTGGCTCACTGAACATTAAAGGGAAGACGGGCTGGTGGGAGTGGGATAGTTTCCCCTTTGAATGGCCAATAAATACTTTTTATTATAAAAAGTTATTCTGATATCAACATTTACTATTTCAGTTCAATTCAGTGCATAATAGTTGAATACCTAGTATTCTCTGGGACCCACACAGTCACTGCCTTTGAGGAGTTCATAGTCTAATTTTATCAGGTATCTTGTATTTTTACAGAGCACTTATATCTGGTAAAGCATTAAAGAATGTTTGAGAAATATATTGGAGAATACATTGGAGCTCAGTCCACTGCAGCAAGATACCTACATGGAAGCTTCCTGTGGATTGTGGAACGTGTGAGGGTTGTAAATGAAATTCTAGCTGCAGAAAAGAATTTATTAAGAAACTGGGCAAACAGCTTTCCCCCTTTAGATGTAGGAGAATTTACAGGTTTCTGTCTTCCTACCACCAAACTTACTTTAGTCTAGAACCTATTACACTGAAGAAATCCCTTAGATAGTACATCTACCAAGGAGAATCCTTCGTGATTGAAAAACATGCTCTTCTCACTCTCCTCCCTTTTAAGATAAACTCAGAAGGGAGACATCTCACTTGTAGATAAGGGGTTCTCTTCAAACATCAGGGTTCAGCTAGTAGGCCTTAAGCATCGCCAGCAGGTGGCAGTGTGAGTCCAGTGGAAACAGGAAAGGAGCTTGCATGGGGGAGTTGGGGGTGGGGAGAGGGAGTGAGGAGAGGGGAGAACAGGAAACATCGTCTGGCAGCCATTTTGTTAATTTATTTTGTCTTCTCCTTTGCCTTGCCCTCCAGCCCTTCCTTCACATACATCAAAAAAGAAAATTTTAAGTGCAAGGATATCTCTAACTCAGGCTTGTATTTCCTGACACTGAAATCACTGGTGTTTATTACAGAATTTGACATAGGCTGGTTCATTTGCCACTTATTTTTCCCTGAGTGGATCATGAAGGAAATAAAAATTTCTATTATGTTGACAATTCTCCCAACAGTTTCTGCCATGACCATCTTCCAGTTGTTTTCCAATCACCAGGACCACTTGGTAAAGTTTGCTGTGTAGTTCTTGGCTGTGAAAGCTCTTGCTGGACAAAATCTGACCTCTCTAGTGGGCTCAAGAATCAACAGGTTGAGACATCTGACCCGTCAGTTACTTTTCCTGCACCTGGGTGGTGTTGGGGTAACTTCCAAGCCTAGATGAAAACTTTCTGTTGTCAGTTTTCCCCAGTGGCATGGTAGAAAAGGGCTGAATTTGGAGGCAGACATCTACTTTTCACTGTGTGAACTTGGGAAAGATGCTTAAATTCTGAGCCTATTTCTTCATCTGTAAAAACAGGGGTAACATTACCTACCTCACAGGGTTGTTGTGAGGATTAAAAGAGATGACCATGTGGAAGCACCTAGCCATACCTGGCAAATAGGTATTCAATAAATAATTGGTTCTACCCTTTCCTCTTGCCCTATTCCCCCACAAGTATTGATTATGGCAAAGCCATCCTTTTTTATTCTAACAGTCATTTGGGAATGAGTAGGAGGCTTTTCAAACTTTCAAGAACTGGCATTATGAAGTTATAGTGGATGAAGTTGTTTACGGTGGCTCTCAAGAAATCCCTAATTAATGAATTGTCATAATATAGACCTTTCTGTTTGGACCTTATATGCTAAGGTTTAGATTCTATTAGGGAAATAGTTTGTAATCTCAGGGAACGGTTTGGGGGACAACAAGAGTTCTCTCTGGAATGTATGGTGATAGTATTTGTGCAGCTATTTGGCAGTAAAGGTAATTCATGGCCACTGACATGGGTAGTACCCAGGATTATGAATGAAAAGGCTCGGAGACTGGGGCTTTTTCATGGAGGTTTATTTTCAGGTGATGCTAGAGCTGACAGACAAATTTACTAGACCCTCCCTTTTCGGGTAGTACCACAACAGGAAATTTCAGTAGGGAGATTCACAGGAGGCACTGGTTTGTTTTGGGGTGTGGGCCCGAGGTTAACTGATCTTGGTAGAAGTCCGAAGCACCTAACGCGGAATCAGTCATTTATCTGCGCTAAAGTGGCTTATATTGGAGAAAGGTATCACGGACATCTTGTGGAGAACTACACGCTTACCTTTCAGGTAATAGAATATTTAGCGATTTCAGGTGGCCCTCTGTCAACACAGTCGCTAGGCAATTCGTAGATAACGGCACAAGGACCTGGATACATCCTGAGAGCAAGAAACGGGAGGACAAAGGGGAGGGGAGAAGGGGATGCTAAGGTCCTAGGCGTGGTCAGCCTTACAGATCTCAAGATGTGAGGCGTGGCCGGCCCTAGGCTCTGCTGTTTGTTTTCATCCTGTAGATCGGGTTAAGACAACCCCGACAGAGTGTTGTACACTTGGGAAGGGGCTTCGGGTCTCCACAGCCAGAAATCAAGGGGGCTTTTCTGGCCAGTGAGAAATTCCCAGCATAAATTCCTGTGCGCGCTGTGGACTCGTATCTGGGAATCCCCACCCCTCTTCCAAAGCCTGCTGTGTGACCTCAGGAAGGCGCCACCAACTGGGGAAGCCAGTCCCTGCTTTTTCTACATTAACTCAAATAAGGCAGCCGAAAACGAAAAGAGGCACTAAAGTCGAGCCGCGCGTACCAGGTACTCCACGAGACACCGCTACTCCGCTCGGACTCACCGGTACTCTCCCCGTACTTCCGCCTTCCGTCACTCCTCCTCTACCCCAGCAAAGAGTTTTGAGCAGCAACCGCCTTGGGGCGTTGCCGGAAGTGTCGTAAACGCCGGATATCCGGTTCCTTCGGGCGCTCAAGTAGCTGACGGAGAGGGCCGCCGCCCAGCAGTAGACGCTGTCTCAGTCGGCAGAGCCGCAGACTTCGCGGTGTTGAGCCCGGGCTCGGTCCCCTCTCCCGGCCGCCGCCATGGGCTGCACGTTGAGCGCCGAGGACAAGGCGGCGGTGGAGCGGAGCAAGATGATCGACCGCAACTTGCGGGAGGACGGAGAGAAAGCGGCCAAAGAAGTGAAGCTGCTGCTACTCGGTGAGGGGCTGAGGGGGGGCAGCTGGCGGGGTGAGCCGGAGGGCCTAGGCACTTGGGAGCCCTTGCGGGAGCGGGGGGTGGAGGGAGTCAGTCCCGGCCGGCTGAAAGGACCCCGAAGGGATCGGGAGGGCGTGACGGCCGCGGGGCGGGGTGTTGGGTTGGTGGTTTAGGCCTGGGAGGGCGTGATGAGGGGGTGGGGTTTAGGATTGTAGGAATTGGGCTGGAGGGAGGGTGTGACTCCGAGCTGGATTTGGCCTTTAGTGTAGAGAGCTTGGGAGTACGCGGCAGGAGGACAGTGAGACTGTATTAGGAGTACGCGAAACGCTGGTAAAGGAAGAGCCGATATTAGGGAAGGTTTTGCAAGGGGTTAGAGTGTGTGGGGCTTGTATAATGGATTACGAGTTTAGAACATGGTGATACTCTTGGATGAAGTTGGGATGCTTGAATGATTAATGTAAATGGAGGGGCAGGTACAGAGTGGTCACGTAAGGACCCTGTCGTCTATTAGCAAGTGGGCATTTTGAACTGTTTGTATAAGTGGAGGAACCTTGGATTAACCAGGAACATGAAGGTGTGTGGTTGAGATAATTTACAAGTCTCAGGTATAAAGGAAAAGAGCTTGGGTGCAGAGGCTGTCTATCCTTTTCCACCTTCTATCATTTTTGCTCTCTTGAGGTTTTATAACTCCTTCCCTGTTTTTATAAAAGGGGAGGTGGTGTGAGCTGAGGAAATTTAAGGACTAGATGGTTTGAGGTTTGTAGCAAAAGATGTAGTGGACAATAGATTACATACTGAGAGTTGCTGAATAGTTGCTAAGTATGATGGACAGTGGGAATGGAGTTACCTTAGAATAAATTATGAAATTTGGTACATTAAAAAAGCTGTGACAGACTTCTGGTGAGCTGTCTCTCCAAACTAAAAACATTGGCTTCAGAAAATTACTGTTTATTTCACCTGACATTCGTTTTGAGCAGCTTTTAGGTACGGTCAGATGCATTTTACTCAGCACGATTAGTTTAAACATTTTTGAAACTGGTTTCTAGAGCCTCAGTAAATCATATAAAGTACCCTGGCATCAGCATACCAATTAGTTAAGTCACAGTTTCTTTACTATGAGTATTTTCTACAGTTCTGTTAGAGAAGAATAAGTAGGAGTAATGGTTTCTGTAAGCAATAGAACCTCTTTTTTTTTTTTCCCAATAAAATTTTTAAAAACAATTTTTGAGAAAAAGAAGTTGCTTTAGGAGAAGTGCCAAATTTCATGGTATAAAGCTCTGGAGAACAGAATGCACCACCATAAACCAAGGGTTATTTTGTATTCCAGGTTGTGCTGGGTCCCCATGCCAGTATCTTCATATTGACATATTTAGTGGTTTGTAGATTGCAGAAGCCCTAGGAACAGCTCTTCAGATATAGGGGGAAAGTTATGCATTGGAGCTTGAGCTTTTGGTTTGACTATCTGACCTTTCATAACAATGGATTCAAATTGTAATTCTAGACTGCCACTCTCTGTTTAACAGGTATCATTTGTGGATGAACATGGTCCGTGGCACATAGTAGATGCTTCTTAAATATTTACTAGTGTAAACCACTTAATGTTGGAGATTGCTCCTTGGGCTCTTTCAGATGTTTAACATAAGCCATAATACTCAAGGCATTAATGTTGTCTGTATTGATTGATTGGTTATGAAATTAAAGGTGTATTTTCATCTTGCCTTGTTTTACGTTAGCCCATCAGAGATCCCCTCAGGACATTAGCCTATTGTAATACAGTTATAAACTGAGGCTTTCTTCCAAATGGCAGGATTTGGCAGGCAGAATTTAGGCAGGCAAATGTCTGGAAAAATCTTTATTCGGGATTTTATAAATAGTGTATTTAATTAAAAACAAAATAAAACACATGATGACTTAGCAAACTGCAAAAGCAGTAAGTAAAAATCAAAGTACTAAAACATTTGCTTTTAATTTTTACCAATTTCATTGTTTTAAGTAAGATTTTTTAATATTCTTGAGCAAGTTAACAGATATAAATAGTTGCAGACACAGATGTTTTTGCTTGAACCATATCATAATGCACAGAAGTTAAAGTCATCTCTTATTTTCTTTAAGCAGAATACACTCATCAAGTATATGGATAACTTTTTTTTTTTTGCTGTAGAATACCTCCTTTGATGCACATGCAAGTCATTTTTACTTCATCACTTTGAAACTGTCAAACTTAGTCTAAGTGGAGGTATATTCAGTTACCTGTGTTTTTCCTCTCACCTAACAGGTGTTCATTAGATAGTACTGGGGTTTTTAATTTTTTTTTTTGGAGGGATTATTGTTATTATTAAATCAAAAATAATGTTACAGATTATAGGTACTATAGAAATTCAAATTAAGAAGCCAGGGTGGGCTCTATTAGTTAAGGAATACCTAAGTGTTACAGTTTTTTGATTACCTTTGATTTGAATTTCCTTTAGGTGTGTTCTTGGGAAGTTTCTTGGTGTGTTCTTGATAATGTCAAATTAATGTTTAATAACAATATTATGTAGGAAGACAAAATTATATTATGCAAAGCTTCCCAACTGGAGTGCAGTATATAGGATGGTATACAAGTGTGCTGTTTGTAAATTTTTTTATAGTTTTGAAATTTCATTTTTTTATTTTAAAATTTTTAAGGTTTTTATTTATTTATTTGACAGAGAGCTTGAGAACACACAAACAGGGGGAGCTGCAAAAGGAGAGGGAGAAGCAGGCTCCCCAGGGGATGCAGGGCTCAATCTGAGGACCCTGGAATCATGACCTGAGCTGAAGGCAGACACTTAATCGGCTGATTAATCGACTGAGCCACCCAGGCGCCCCTATAGTTTTGAAATTTTATATAATTTTCATAACTTTTTGAAATTTTGCAACAGTTGAAATGATATTTGAACATTTTTTAGTATGATTTCTTCTTTAAACTTTGGAAACATGGCAGTTGCAAATACTAGGAAGGTTTATGCCAATTAGTATTTATTATCATCTGTAATACTTCGTATTTTTTCATGTCATAATTTTATGATATGAAGAAAATACATATTATTTTTTCCAAGCCCTTCCAGCTTACTTTAGTAAGCCTTAGAAATACTATCATTTTCAGTGTGTGCCATCATGTGACAAAAGTTGGGAAGCACTGGTATAATGAATGGATAAGAGTACTTGCTTTCAGAGTCACATAGAAATGAATTCAGTTCTCACCTTCATTTACTAGGTGTGAGACCCAGAGCATATAACTTAGCCAGTGAATCTTATTTTCACATATATAAGGTGGGGGTGATGTCTGTTTTATAATATGCGATAGGATAATATATGTAAAATGTTTAGCAATAAGTATTGAGTATAGGTAAATTCTGTTATTATGATAATGTCTGTGAAAGCTTTTCATTTTAGCTACTTTTTTCAAGGGTGTTTCAGACAAATGATTTTTTTCAAATAATATATTCTTTTCAAAGGTTTTCAAGGAGTTTTAATAAATATCACTCTTGTGATATTAAAAAGAATTAGGTACTATAATTTAGTTTTGTAAGTTATTGAATGGTTTACTCCTGTGCTATCTTCAGATTTTATTTCTTGATAATTCCCCTTAGCAGATCTTGAGAAAACATTATTATGCAAAATGAGATTAATGCTTTGTTCTCTATGATATTTTTGGTGGTAGTATGTCAGAAATTAAGTTGTGTTCAAAGAATTAGGATCCTCTAATTCACTTAAACCTTAAGTAATTTTTGTGGTGGTATTTCTCTTGTTCTTGAATTTGACTGAAATTAGTTTAATGTAATAATGCTGTTTAGGAAAACCTTAAAGACACAAATTTGTAAAGTGCACATAATGTAAATGTTGTAGTGTTTGATTTTCCCTCCAGTTTTAACTGTCTTCATTTTGGTAAAATTCTTTTTTCAGTGTTTAGAAAGTTAGAGTTACCTTTAAGCCTTTATCTCTCCAGGCTATCTGTTACCTGCTTAGCAGTCATCTGTATCATACATGTAATTGAAGCTGCTTGAGCTGAGTAACATTGTCTTTGGAGCACTGTTTAATTGCCCCAGTTTTGATACAGTTCTCTATGTAGATGAAGTAACCTATTTTTCATGTCTTGGTATTAGTAAGTTGTAACAGAAATTAATATATCAGATACAAACCAAACAAAGAAGAACCAGAAAACCAACGTTGTTTGACTTGTACCTGAATAATGGCCTGGTAATCTTAGAAACAAATTTCAGGAGGGTATAGTCTTTAGTGGATTTCCTTTGATTTTCAAGTTGGACTTGGAAGATACTTAAAAGTTTAAGAGATTTGTGGGATGCCTGGGTGGCTCAGACGGTTAAGTGGCTGCCTTCAGCTCAGGTCATGATCCTAGGGTTCTGGGATCAAGTTCTGCATTGGGCTCCTCACTTGGCAGGGAGCCTGCTTCTCCCTCTGCCTGCTCTGCCTGCTGTTCCCCCTGCTTTGCTGTCTCTCATTCTGATAAATAAATAAAATCTTAAAAAAAAAAAAAAAGTTTAAGAGATTTGTTAAGGGCTAGTGGAGATATTAGTGTGTTCATTGTTCCATTACTATTTTGCTGTTAGGGACTTTTTTTTGTTACCAAGTGTAATTCACAAATGGGTAAATGTTTCTAATATTCATACAAAAAGACTTTGAGTTTTTGGGATCATTGTTAGTGTTTTATATCTAGAAAAATTTTGTTGCTTAATTCTAAAGTTTTTCTAGTTGCTCATGTAAATAAATCTACTGCTGTATAGTCAGGGAAGTCTCACCTTGATTAAAACATACACTTATTTATTTATTTATAAAGATTTTATTCATTTATTTGTGTGAGAGAACAAGCAGAGGGAGTGGCAGGCAGAGGGAGAAGCAGGCTCCCTGCTGAGCAAGGAGCTCTATGTGGGTCTCTATCCCAGGATCATGACTAAGCCATAGGCAGAGGCTTAACCAGCTGAGCCACGGAGGTGTCCCTACCCTCTTGTATTGAAATTGTGCTTGTATCTCCTGCCCTTATTTATTTATTTTTTTTTAGACTTTATTTATTTATTTATTTATTTGGTAGTGGGCAAAGGGGAAGCAGACCCCCCACTGAACAGGGAGTCAGTCAGAGGCAGGGCTCAATCCCAGGATCATGACCCCAGCCTAAGGCAGACCCTTAGCCAACTGAGCCACCCAGGTGCCCCTCTCCTGCTTTTATTTATGTGGTCTGATATTAATAGTTACTACTCTGGTGACATGCGGACCATATAAATCAGACTTCTTTAAAGCTAATTAGAAAGGTAGCTTGCTTCTTGTCATCTTGTAATTTCCTTTGGTAGTTGAATTTTAAAATCAAAATAGTAATCACTTGAACTTTAAGAGCTTATTATGGAGATTGTATAATGAATTTGGATTTCTGTTTTAGTCATGTATTGATATCCCTAGTTTTTATACTTTTTTATTAAATGGAGAATGTTGTATGGAAATGGATTTTTCCCAGGATCTTGGAAATTATATTTTACAGATGTAAATTATAGGATTGTTTTAGAGTGACATGCTTTTGATGGAAGATTTCCCCCTCTGTTTCATGAAGTTAGAACATCAGAACTGATAACTTCAAAACAGGGTTCTGTTTGATGTAATGATATAATCACTACCATGATTTATATAGGTAAAGTGGTTCTGATGTATGTGTTAGGATAATGCAGTCCTAAACTTTCCATGGCAGTTATTTCAATGTTGAGTTAGTTATTTTTGAAAATAAACATTGAATGACTTCAGGTTAGTGATACAAATCTCTTTCACCGTTTCTTAGCATTAATAAATCCTCACATACTTTAGTTAATTTCAGGTGGTTAAAAACTAATTTCCTTCCTTCCTTCCTCTGCTTCTTCTTTTTTTTTTTTTTTTAATTTTATTTATTTATTTGTGGGAGAGCATGTGCGAGAGCACAGGGTAGGGGTCCAGAGGGAAAAGCAGACTCCCCGGCTGAACAGGGAAGCTCACCACTCAGGGCTGTATCCCAGGACCTTGACCTGAGCCAGCAGACGCTTAACCGACTAGGTCACCCCGCCACCCCCTCTTCTCTGCTTTTTTTTGTTTGTTTGTTTTGGGTTTTTATTGTTGTTTTAATTTTTTATCTTATATAAAGATATTTTTATACAATATCTTTATTGTATTATCTATGTTATATCTATATAAATGTATAATATTTATTTTTATTTTCTATATCTTCTATATTATAAATATATCTTATATTTTCATCTTATAATAAATATATTTCTTACCCTTTCATTTTTGTTACTATGGTAATAACTAAAATAACTAAAATCCAGGGCGCCTGGGTGGCTCAGTGGATTAAGCCGCTGCCTTCGGCTCAGGTCATGATCTCAGGGTCCTGGGATCGAGTCCCGCATCGGGCTCTCTGCTCAGCAGGGAGCTTGCTTCCCTCTCTCTCTCTCTCTGGCTGCCTCTCTGTCTACTTGTGATTTCTCTCTGTCAAATAAATAAATCTTTAAAAAAAAAAATAACTAAAATCCACATTCACATCTTCATCAGTATTTATAGTTTTTTGAGTTTTTCTAGACTCCTTACAAGTTTGTGTGCGTGTGTGTTTTGTTTTCAAAGATTTTATTTATTTATTTAATGGAGAGCACAAGCAGGAGGAGCAGAGGGAGAGGGAGAACCAGGCTCCCTGCTCTGCATGGGGCTTGATCCCAGGCCCCCTCGGATAATGACCTGAGCCAAAGGCAGACTCTTAACCAACTGAGCCAGCTAAGCACCCTTACAAGTTTTTTAATTAACTTTTTATTATGGAATAATTACACATTTATAGAAAAGTTGTAGAGATGTAAGTACATAGATTACCTGTATACTCTTCACCTGGTTTCCCTTAATGTTGACATCTCACATAGCTATGGTACATTTCTCAACATTGCACAATATTGGTGCATTAATGTTAACCAAACTACATACTTTATTGGGTTTCAGCAGTTTTTCCACTAATGTTCTTTTTCTGCTTCAGGACCCAATGGGGGATGCTGCATTGCATTTAGTCAGGGCTCCTTTTTATTGAGCTTTTTGGTTTTCAGTGTTGGCAGTATCTCCAGGGAAGCTCATTTATTAACTTATTTATGATTTGGTATCTCTGATCCTCTTTTATGTGCACAGGTACTTTCTTAGCCTGGAGATAATTGAGAAATAGACAAAACTCTTAAGCAGATAGGGGTGCCTGGCTGGCTCAGTCGTTAGGCAACTGCCTTTGGCTCAGGTCATGATCCCAGGGTGCTGGGATCGAGCCCTGCATTGGGCTCTCTGCTGGGTGGAAAGCCAGCTTCTCCTCTCTGCTTGTACTCCCTCTCTTGCTGTGTGTGTGTGTGTCTCTCTCTCTCTCTGCCAAATAAATAAATAAATAAAATCTTAAAAAAAAAAAAAACAACTCTTAAGCAGTTAAAGTTGTGGAGATACAGGAGTAAACAATGGTTAATATGTATGGAATGTAGTTACAGAAGGAGTAGCTGATTTGGGGAAGAGGATGAAGAAACATGTCAGGGAAATACTCCCAGAGGAGGTGATATCTGACATGGACCTTAAGGGACAAATAGGAACTCTTAAGACAAAGACAAGAGGGAAGTGCATCCAGACAGAGGGAATAATATGTACAAAGGCTCAGAAGTATGAGTGAGCAAATAGATTTGCCTGGGATAAAGGGTTAGTATAGGAAGAGTATGGGAGATAAGGCTGGAAAGGTATGCAGGGGATTTGGAGAGTGTTCTTTTGAACTTTTAGTCTTTAAAACCATATTTTATTTTATAGCTAGAAATAAATATAGATATAATTTGGGGCAAATCATTTAGGGACTTTGCATTCTCCTCCCTCATTTCACTGCTAATTTATGCTGTAACAAAAGGTTAGTAAAAGTAAATACATGTGTGAATCCCAAACTTTTGGGTTTTGACTTACAGCACTGATGAACATTTATATGGTAAGGGAAATTGAAATTGTAGGAATCCTTATGACCTGGCAACTCAGATTATAATGGTTTGTTATTTGTGAATTTTTAAAATGTGGTATTTGCATTCGATTGAACAGATGTGTAGAAAAGTGCTGTATGCTGCATCATTGTTTGGGAAACTTAGGTAGGGATATAATTCTAACATTTTCAAGTGTAAAATTTAGGGATATAGGGGTTTTGGTGAATGGATGTAATATTACAATTAAATTTGGAGGACACTCCATTAAATATAAAAATTTATTTGTATGGTTTAAAACTGAGTATTTTACATTTCTATCACAAGAAAATTTTGAGGCAGAGCTAGAAAGAAATACACCTTTGCAAAAATAGTTTCAGTCATGTACAATGTACATACCATATAATTTAGCGTTAGCACCAAAATGGCTATTTGGTGCCCTGCTTTTAAAGAAATAAAAGGAAACTTACTCACCAGAGGCCAAAATTAGAACATTGAGGCAGCCAGAGGATAATTCCTCTTCTTGCTCACAAATAACTGCTCCCTTAAGCATTCTTTTTATATATCACAAAAGTGAAGAAGAAATCCCACTCTCCCTCTAATTGGCCAGTTGCCCCAAGAGAACACATGATCTTTAGTGACACTTAAGTTACCTTTTTCATATCCTCAAGTGATAACATTTTGAGGAGAGCTATGTGGCGAAGTGAGCTGCTTTAGTCTAGGATTTCACATATTGTGATCTCGAAGTTCAGGATGACTTTTTCTGTATCTTCTAGGGCAGAGTCCTCAGATAATCTGATTGGTTTTACTCATCTTTTGGAGCTTGGACACACAGGATGTAGGTCCTCTGTCAGCCTATGACTGAGTGGTTTCTGTGTCAGGTGTTTACCCCTATCTAGTCACAGAGAGAGGCGTGACTCAGTTATGTGGGGGATTGCCTACTGAGGAGGCTAAGGAGGGATTTCTCCAGGGGTTATGGGCAGGCATATATTCTGAAGTTATATTTAATATATCAGTTAAGGTGTTTTTTGTTTTCTTTTTAAGATTTTGTTTATTAGGGAGCGAGAGAGAGAAAGAGAAAGAGCCAGAGCACTAGCTGGGGGAGGGACAGAGGGAGAAGCAGACTCCTGGCTAACCACAGAGCTCACACAGAGCTTGATCTCAGGAACCCAAGATCACGACCTGAGCTGAAGTAAAACGCTTAACCGACTGAACCACCCAGGCACCCCTGTATCAGTTAAGTTTTATCAAAAACTTCTTATATGTGCTTAAGCCTTTTTGGCTGTTGGTATGTGATTGCTTCCCAGAAAACTCTTTTTCAGGGGCACCTGGGTGGCTCAGCCTGTAAAGCTGTTGATTTTGGCTCAGGTCCTAATATCAGGGTTGTGAGATCCAGTCCTAGATCCGACTCCATGCTGGGCTAGGAGGCTGCTTGAGATTTTCTCTTCCTGCTTCCCTTCTCTTTCCTGCTCCTCCACTCTCCCTCTCTAAAGGAAAAAAATCTTTTCCACAGTAGAGACCCATTATCTCTGTCCCAATCTCAATGTACTGCTTTTACCTTTAATATATTTATTCATTTATTCATTCACTGAACAAGTATTTGAGTAGTATGTTTCATGCACTCTTTTAGGTGTTGGGATATAGGATGTTCAGGACAGATTTGTAGCAGTTTATTTCACTGAACTGGATGGTGGGTGCAAGGGAGCTGGGGTGTAGGGTTTGAGAGGTTTAGAGGGGAATAAGGAGAATAGAGCTTGTGAGTGAGTTCCACTGTATTGTCAGGTGTAGTTGTGGGGTGAGAGTTGAAGACCTCTGCCAGGAAGGGGTGTGGCGCTGAATAAAGATAGCAGAGGAATGGAAATCTTCTGTTTCTGTTAACTGCCCACATTGAAAATTCCATTCATGGCAGCTGGCATTTACAAAATGTGATTAGGCAACTACGGAATCTCATAGAAACTCAAGCTGTTCATCCCACAGTTATTATGTGCCTACTCTGTCCTAGATATGGGGGGGGTAGTAGAAACAGAAAGAAGGCATTGTTTTGTGCTTTCGAGGAGTGTGCTTTTTTGAGTTTAGGACTAATGGAGTTATAAACAGGTACAAACCCAAGTAATTACAGTAATTTGACCAAGTATTAGTGTTGTGGTGTTTGACACTAGCTAAAGGACCAGGTTGAGCCTTGTCAGCATGCCTTTGAGGAAGAAGTACACAGATGTGGAAGGGTTTTCAGGTCATACTAGAAAGAGTTTAATTATCATTTTAGTAAAAATCAAGAAAACCAATTAGCTTATGAAAAGCAAGATTAGGATCTGGAAAGATAGTCAAATAATTTTTTTTTAGAGTAGCCAGACCTGGCTAGAGATAAAAAGAGGCTGGAAAGGACAGTTTAGGACTTAGTTTTAGAAGTTAATCTCTAGGACTTCTGCAGAAAGGTAAGACTCGGTGTCAGCCATCAGGAGTAATATCTCCCTTAAGAGGGAATGAAGATGGTTTTGGCAAGGAGTTGGAAGTTTGAGTTGAATGAAGTTTCAGGGATGTTCATAAGTAGAGGCTTGGCACACTTAAGAGGGACAGTGGCCTAGGTAAAGTGATTATTTTGATATTTTAGGCTATGGAAACTTGCTGATTTCACAGATAGATCTAACTGCACCATGTGACCACACATTCCTTAACTTTATTGTATTTGTGTCCTGCAGTTCCAGGCACATACAAGAGACGTGTTTGTTTAAAACAAACAAACAAAAAAAACACCTTTTAAAAAAATTTGCTCCATGATGTTTTTCCCAATTGTAATTCTGCTAATGGGTGGGCTCTGGAGAGACCAAGAAGAGTGCCTTGGTCTAGCACTGGCTAGAGTGTTATCTAAAAATAGTGCCATACTGGGATGTAGCTATGCAGACCTCCAGAAAGAGGGCTATGTCCTAGTTATAATGTGTGCTTTTAGAAATTTCAGGATTTCTCCACAGAAACAAAGGAGTATTTAAAAGGAAAGATGTTTCAGTTGCTCCTGGAATAACCACAAGTACTCATGATAGTGGTACAGAAAACTTTGAGGAACATTCAAAGAAAAGCTGTAATGAGTACAGATGGGTGAGAATGTGGGAGAGGAGGTAGAAGTAGTTAGGAGTGTCTAAGGGCTTAAAATATATTTAAGGAAGAGACTGTTTTTGTTCCTCATGGTGGGGTAGAGAAAATGGTTAATGGTTTGACATAGTTTGCTGTGGCATTTACGGTCTAAATTGCTGTTTTAGCATGTGAATCCAGACTTCATCTAGGGTTTATTATTGTGACCTAGCTGATAAGTAGTTATATCACTTCCGCTGGGAATTTGAACCAAACCAACCTCAGTATCTATAAAGAGGTTTTATTAAGTTAAACTTTTGGGGACTTAACATTACTGAGTGGTATTCCAGTGAAATCAGCATTCATGAATAATAGCTAGGTAACATTTATTGAATATTTACTACAGCGGGTACTGTTCTAAGCATCTCCTGTTGACCCTTGTTTTACAGATAAGTAAGTTCATTGTGCCTGGAAGGCAGGGAGGGTAAAAGCATAATGTAGTTTCTTGGACTGGCTTTAAGTTTTCTTTTAATTGAAGCGAAAGAGGCAAAAAGAGAAGATACCAGGTGACACCATGTTTCTGCGTATCAACCATCTATTCATGTTAATTTCTGTGTATTTTATTTATTAAAGATTTATTTGAGAGAGAGAGGAGAGAACAAGAGCTTGAATGCGGGGTGCAGGAGAGAGATAAGCAGACTCCCCACTGAGCAGGGAGCCCCACGCTGGGCTCCATCCTGGGACTGCAGGATCATGACCTGAGCTGAAGGCAGATGCTTAACCGACTGAGCCACCAGGCATGCCTGGCATCAGTTTTTAAAATTAGTGTTACGGGACCCCTGGGTGGTTCAGTTGGTAAGCTTCTGCTTTTGGCTCAAGTCAGGATTCCTGAGTTCTGAGATCAAGTCCTGTATCGGGCTCCCAGCTCAGTGGGGAGTCTGCTTCTCCCTCTGCCCCTCTCCCTGGTCATGCACACGCTCACTCTCTCTCTCCTGTAAAAACGGATAAGTAAAATCTTTAAAAAAATAACATCAGTATGTATGTAAGTTGAATATGTTTACTCATGATGATTTACTTAGATTAGCAGTTCACTGACCTATAAAAATTTTACAAAGACATTATAAACATCTCTTGTTTTTCATACCTGTAATGTAGTATATATTGCAGGAAGAAATAGGGAGAACACATGTTGGTGTCTGCTGTCCAGTAGCTCCTTAAAAATAAAATTTAAGACGTTTTTAGGTAAATATGATTTTACAATAGATTATGTACTAGTGAATTATTTTTCATCAGACCTTGTTGGTGATCATACTTACCTGCACACATACTTCTTACTCATTCTATTTGATTTTTTTTTTAAGATTTTATTTATTTATTTCACAGAGGGAGAGAGAGAGCAAGCAAGCAAGTGTAAGCATGGGGAATGGCAGAGGGAGAGGAAGAAGCAGGCTCCCCCATTGAGCAAGGAACCTGACATGGTGCTCCACCCCAGGGTTCTGGGATTATGACCTGAGCCGGAAGCAGACACTTAACCAGCTGAGCCACCCAGGTTGCCCCTATTTGATTGTTAATAAGATTTTTCTAGGGGTGCCTAGGTGGCTCAGTCATAAAGTGTCTGCCTTCAGCTCAGGTCATGATCCCAGGGTTCTGGGATTAAGCCCCACATCAGGCTCCCTGCTCAGTGGGAAGCCTGCTTTTCCCTCTCGCACTCTCCCTGCTTGTGTTCATTCTTCCGCTGTCTCTCTCTCTGTCAAATAAATAAATAAAATCTTCAAAAAAAAAAAAAAAGATTTTCTAAATTAATTCTACCCTTTTATCCTCTGCAGATTACCTGCCCTCTTTTATTGAGAAGACCATCTAACTTGGATATTTCTTCCCCTTTTCTCTCAAAAATCTCTATAGCTTCCTCCTTTATCCTTTCTTCCTCTTTATGTAAGATGTCATTTAGATATATATTGTTTTAAGGATGAGTCTTCTAAGTCGAACTGATTCCATTCCCTCCTGTTGTTGGGACCTTTCAGACCCTATCCTCTGTAAATCCTGTCCCCTGCCCATTTCCTTCCCTCCTGCCTGAAGTCATCATCAGTTCCTGCCTCTCCAAGCCATAGGTTGTATCTTTGCAGTTCCTTTGAATTCGTTAATTTAAAAAAAAAAAAAAATTAAAAAAATGAAGCGTTCAGACCTAATAATAAAGGGTTATAGAAAATGTTAGAGAATTATTAGTGCCATTTGGAAATGATAAGAAGAGGGGCTTTGAGCTGGAAGTTTCAAAAAATTAGAGCAGTAACATACAGTAGGTGCAGTGTCAGGCTCAGCCATGTGAAGAATAGAAAGGATTAATTTGAGAAATGCATAAGAAGAGAGATTTCATTACAGCTTGATGTAAGGCGAGAAGAGTGAGTGGGTTCCAGATGATTCTTAGATTTCGTACTTGGAAGAAAGGTAAGATGGTAGCACTTCTTGATGATGTGGAAGCTGCATGGGTCAAAGACTAGGTATAAAGCAGTTCTCCCCCCCCCCATTTATTCTTTATTTCTGTAAAATGTCCTGGAATGCCCAATAAGATAAATCTTATATTTAGTTTTGTATTCAGTAAGAGGTGCCTTTAAGAGGTGACACTGGATGCCTAGTAAAACCTTGGGTGGATATATGTAGTTTGATAGTAAAGAAAAGGACAAAGGGGGGCGCCTGGGTGGCTCAGTGGTTTGGGCTGCTGCCTTTGGCTCGGGTCATGATCTCAGGGTCCTGGGATCGAGCCCCGCATCGGGCTCCCTGCTCCGCAGGAAGCCTGCTTCCCTCTCTCTCTCTCTCTGCCTGCCTCTCTGCCTACTTGTGATCTCCGTCTTTCAAATAAATAAATAAAATCTTAAAAAAAAAAAAAAAGAAAAGAAAAGGACAAAGGGACATCAGGGAACCTTGAAAAAACTTGAGAGAGGCAGGGCAACATACTTCTTTAAAATCAGCACGTTTATAGGATTAACTTAATGAAATGGGTAGAAATTGATTCTTTTTAAAAATTTTTTAAAAGTTTTGTTTATTTATTTGACAGAGATCACAAGTAGGCAGAGAGGTAGGCAGAGAGAGAGGAAGGGAAACAGGCTCCCCACTGAGCAGAGAACCTGATTCTCTGGGGCTCTATCCCAGGACCCTGGGATCATGACCTGAGCCGAAGGCAGAGGCTTTAACCCACTGAACCACCCAGGCGCCCCTAGAAATTGATTCAGAGAGTAATAGACTCATTGATTGTTTCATTCAGTCCAACATAAATGGTAGAAATCCTGTTTTCAATATGTAAAAGAATGTGAACATTAGTTCATTGACCTCTGCTTTTCGTAGTAAATTTAATAACTGGTGCTAACATGGGATCATCTGGGAATTTTGTGTCTTAAACTAGTATTTCAAATATAGCGGGTATACTTTTATATTCTCTTCAGAATTGAATCACTATTTTTATTTTTTTGTAGGTATACATGGCAGAAACCACTTTTTAAAAAAGATTTATTAGAGAGTGAGTAGGCATGCAGGCAGAAAAGCAGAAGTGGGGAAGAGAGAATCCTCAAGAAGATTCCTTACTGAGCACAGAGCCCAACAGGACACAGGGCTCAGTCCTCATGACCTGAGCCGAAATCGAGAGTTGGCAACTCAATGGACTGAGCTCCCCAGTCACCTCTGGAGAAAGCACTTCTTTCTAGCAGTATCATTAAAAAGTTCTTTGTTTGTTAGTTAACATAAATAATTAGTGCTACCCCTATTTATTATTAGATTTATTATTATTATTATTAAGAGCAGAGATAAAGTCAATTCCTTTTTGAGTCTGTAAAAATGTAGATGCCTGGAATTCTTAAATTATTTGAATTTTATTTTAACTAACAGTTTGGATTGGTAGTGTTGAGAAATATTTAGTAAAGGATCATGCTTATTAAGCTTTAGTAATATATCTGTTCAACAATACTTTCTTGCCTAGCCAATTTATGTCACACCCAGTTCTAGGCCCTGGGAATACAAGGAAGAATAAACCATTATGGGGTTTATATTTTAGTGAGATAGAAAATGAACAGATTGTAATGTGAAGAAGTGATAAATGCTTTGAAAAAATATAACCTAGAGTGGGGAGAGAGTATGATGGGGTGGGGACTATTTAGATTAGTCAGGGAAGGCTCTTTTGAGGGAAGAATAAAGTGTTACAAAAAGTTACTCCGGGTGGGTTAGGGGGGTAGGAAAAGAATAAATGAAACAAGATGGGATGGGGGGGGGAGACAAACCAAAAGAGACTCTTAATGTCACAAAACAAAGGAGGGTTGCTGGGGAAGGGGTGTAGGGAGAGGGTGGGGGTGGTTTGGACATTGGGGAGGGTATGTGCTATGGTGAGTGCTGTGAAGTGTGTAAACCTGGCGATTCGCAGACCTGTACCTCTGGGGCTAATAATACATTATATGTTTATAAAAAAAATAAAATAATTAAAAATATTTAAAAAATATTAAAAAAAAAAAGTTACTCCAAGCAGAGGGAATAGTAAATGGCAAAGGGCATGAATTAGGATCTAGCTCACTGAGAACCAGTTTGGTATGTTGGAAGAAAGGCAAGAAAACTGGTCTGACAGGAGCAGAGAGAATGAAGTTGAGAATGATAGGAATTGAGGGTGAAGCGATACGCAGGGGCCAGAGCATGTCTGACCTTATTGCCTATAGGTTTTATTTTGAGTGTACAGTTGAGATACAATATGGAGTTAGAGGTGCCAACACCTCCACACCCCACATACTGAAAAATGTTCTGTAAAACATTTTGACTCCCCAAAATTTAATAACCTGCTGTTGATTGGAAGTCCTGCCATAATATAGTCAGGATATATTTTGTTTGTTATATGCATCATATATTGCATTCTTACAATAAAGTAAGCTAGAGAAAAGAAACTTACGAAGAAACTATTACAATTCTGTACTGTGTTTATTGAAAAAGAAAAAGTCATGTGTTAAGTGGACCTGTGTAGTCCAAACATGGGGGCAGAGTTGTGACATGATTTGATTTTTTTTTTTTTTTTAAATTTTAAAAACAAAGTTCAGCGCAGCTACTGAGTAGAAAACTAGCTGTAGGAAAGGCAAGGTCTCAAGTGGTGGACCATTTAGGAAGCTTTAACAGTGATCTAGGCTTGTGGTTTCCAGTGTATTCATGATGGTCCATGTGGTACAAGAAAAAATGTTACCAGTATATTTATACTTTTTTTTTTTTTATTTTTTAAATTAAGCTGGGGGAGTTGGGAGGGCCTGGTGGTGGGTATTAAGGAGGGCATGTATTACAAGGAGCACTGGGTGTGGTGCATAAACAATGAATCTTGGAACACTGAAAAAATAAAATAAAAATCCATAACATGGATTCTTAACCAAAAATAAATAAATAAAATGTATATGCAGTATTGAGGGAAAAAAATTAAGCTTCATTAATATTTGATACACATATTGGTACTGGTGCCACATTCCATTTGTGTATTAGTTACATGTGACCTACCATTTTTGGCTTGAGCAACTGGGTGAGTGCTGGTATTTACTGAGGTGAGAGAACAGGGAGGAACAGTTCATGTTTGGGGGTAAGCACAGGGAAACAGTAGCTCAATTTGGGGAATTTTAAGTTTGAGATGCCTCTTAGAAATCTAATGAGATTTATCAGGTAGGTGGTTAGATATATGACTCTGGTGCCAAGGTGAGAGATAATAAATTTGGAAATCATTAGTGTCGAGGCAGTATACAACAACTTTGGAGCCAAACTGTGTGAATACAAATTTCAGCATTGTCACTTACTGACTTTAATGGTGGACAAGTTAACTTTGTCATCTCTTGGCTTCATTTATCTCACCTATAAAATGGAAATAAGTGTTTGCCTCACCTTATTGTGAGGATTAAATGAATTAATAAAAGCAGAGTGCTTAGAACAGCATCTGGCATGTAGTACCCAATAGATACTATTATTATCAGTTTATGAATGGTGTTTGAGACCAGGAGATTAGATGAGATGAGCTAGGGAATGGATGTAGGTAGAGAAAAGGGCCCAATGAAGGAGTGCTCAAATAGTAGAACCTTTAAGATTCAGAGACAGGAGGGAGGAGACTGAGGGGTAGGGTAGGGGTACTGACCAGGAAGTTGTGGGGTCTGGAAGCTTGCCTACTGAAGGAAACATTTCCAGGGAAGAAGTCATCATTGGACAAATTCTGCTCGAGTAAGATGAGGTCGAGTAAGATGAGGACCTGGAATTGATCAGTGGGTTTGTTAAAATGGAATTTGTTGGTGACCATGAGAAGTGGTTTCAGTGAGAGTGGTGGATAAGAATATCTGGTTGGAGTGGGTTAAGGAGAGAATTGGAGGTACAGAATTGGAGAACATGAGTATAGACAACTCAGAGGAGTTTTCTGCAAAGAGAAGGAGAGAAAAATAGAGTGGTAGAGGAATATGTGGAGTCGAGGGAAGGTTGGAGTGGGGGGTGTGTGTTGATTTAAAATGCAAGATAATGCAGCAAGCAAGCTTCTATACTGATGAGAGTTCCCCAGTGGGAAGAGAAAGCTTCACATATGAGTGACTTGGGATAGTTACAGTATCCAAGACCTTGAGTAGGTAAAATCTGGTAGTTTAAGGCACAACTGGAGGGATTAGTTTTAGAGACTGGCAGGGACTCTTCATCCATTGTTGAAGGTAGAGAATATTATTGGGGGGGGGGGCTACAGATAGATTGGTAGATTTGGTTTTTGAGTGCTTTAATTTTTCTAAAAAAGAGAGACAGGTCATCAGGTGAGAGTCAGAAGCAAGAAGGAGTTTGTAAGGTTTGAGAGAGGGAGAGGAAGTGGTGTGAAATAGTCATCTTGGAAGATGGAAAGTGAATTGACTGGGGAAATGCAGGTGAAATGTCAAGGAGTTCCAAGGGCTGACCTGACAGTTGGTGATCATTAAAGTGATTCCAGTTGAAGGACCAGGAAATGTGGTCTTGAGAGCATATGCAGTGAAAAAGCAGTGGGGACAGTGCTTTCTCTGCTTCTATTTTGAACTCTTGTCACATGACTGAGAGGATTGCTCTTGGAACATTCCTCAGATCCATGGATATTGACAGAGTAATTAATTAAAGCGAATAGGCAAAAAATGAGCCATTTCACTTTTGCCTATGTTCAGTTTCTGTATCATGATATATTTCACATAGAAGATGAGTTCCTAGAGGTGTTTATGTTGCCATATCTCCTTGAGCATACCTACTTTACACAAAATCAAGTAAGTTCTGGGCTACTTTTAGTGAATTATATTTGGCTGCTAAATTATGTTAAAGTAAAAAACTCTATTAGGGAAAGCTTTGTAATTTTTCTTATTAGAAAGCCTCACTTAAAGTTTTCCCTAGGACCTGTGGTTTCCATTAATCTAGGATTATCACTCATGTTGATTTTATACTTTGTGTTTGATTACAAGTGAGTTCAAAGTCTGGTTTTCTTTTCTTTCAGGTGCTGGAGAATCTGGTAAAAGTACCATTGTGAAACAGATGAAGTAAGTTGGAACATGGCATTTTATAAAACCACATTTCCTCATAATGCATGAAAGTCCATAGTATCTTTTTTTTTTAGGTCCATGGTAATGATTTGTGGTTTTCTTTTTAAAGAATCATTCATGAGGATGGCTATTCAGAGGAAGAATGTAAACAATATAAAGTAGTTGTCTACAGCAATACTATACAGTCCATCATCGCAATCATAAGAGCTATGGGACGGCTAAAGATTGATTTTGGGGAAGCTGCCAGAGCAGTAAGTGTTTCTCATTTCTTCTTCACTTAACTTTCTTTTAGTAGGTGGGTTAAGCAGAATTTGTTTCATCTTTTAGGGAAATGAATTTAAATAACAAGCTAAGATGCAGCCAGGTACTGTGTGCTCATTCGAAAAGTATTAGCCATCTGCTTTAGGAGATACTCGATTACCACCACAAAGAGGAGTCAAGGAAATGGGATTGTGTGGGTATCCTGTAGGTTTCTGTGACAGCCATTTTTTATTCACTCTATTATAGCACAGTCTTATTTAGTAGGAGTAAATGCTAGTAAATTGAAGTAATCTAAAAGAGATAGCTCTGCTTTCTGTGGTGTAAAGATAAAAGGCACATTTCAGTCTCCTAAAATATACTTGAAAAGGACATGAACACTGGGGCGCCTGGGTGACTCAGTGGGTTAAGCCTCTGCCTTCAGCTCAGGTCATGATCTCAGGGTCCTAGGATCGAGCCCTGCATTGGGCTCTCCACTCAGTAGGGAGCCTGCTTCCTCCTCTCTCTCTGCCTACCTCTCTGGCTACTTGTGATCTCTGTCTGTCAAATAAAAAAACAAAATCTTAAAAAAAAAAAAAAAAAAGAAAAGGACATGAACACTAAGTCAAAAATTTTTTAAAATATATTTTATTTATTTATTTGACAGAGATTACAAGTAGGCAGAGAGGCAGTTAGAGAGAGGAGGAAGCAGGCTCCCAACTGAGCAGAGAGCCCAATGCGGGGCTCGATCCCAGGACCCTGGGATCATGACCTGAGCTGAAGGCAGAGGCTTTAACCCACTGAGCCACCCAGGTGTCCCTAAGTCAAAATTTTAAGGACAGTTTTTAGATATTCAAAAATACCATATCCCTGTACTACATTGGACAATAACCTACACAGTTGGGTTATATCATGTCCTAGGATAATTCTTGTACATGTCAGATATTTAAAAGTTGTGTTCATTAATTATAATACTTAGTATGCCATGAAGTTCTTGTTTATAAATTAGGATGTTTGATGCAGCAGGGGGAGGGCCAAAATGAAGGCAAGAGATCTATTGTATCTCCAGCGTACTCCTAAGAGAAGGCTGGGGATGTATAGAACAATTTCCTGGATTCAGAGTCCAGAGTGCTCACCATTATACCATGGAACCGCTAGAACAATTTCCTAGAACTAAGGGAGTCATCAGCTGTGTTCAGGATGCTGTTCGTAGGTGCTATGGACAATAAAAGGAAGTGACTTGGGGAGGCTGTCTGGGAAGGCAAAGCCCATGTGTCTGTGAGGTAGCTTAGGAACTCATAGCTGCTTTTAATTTATCAATTAACAAGCTATTAATGCAGATTAATATTCAGTAAACAAGTGGGGAAATTGTTGTTGGGAGAAATCATAAAAGAGTGGTTATAATTGGATGGTATTCGGCTAAGAATCCTAGAAGTGAAATAAGGGAAGAGAGGAGGTGGGGTAAACGTAAAATGTGAAATTGTAAAATGTAAATATAAAATGATTGGAGAGAAGAGCAGCAGAAGAGGGGACAAGGAAATGTGTGAGGCATGACTTTTATGTTTTTGTTAAAAAAAAAAAGGTGCTGCATCACAATGAGAGACTTTATTTTTCTAAGCCTCTGAGAGGGAGAAATAGGATAAGGAATCTAAGAATAAGCAGTGCATTTCTGTCTTACATCTTTCCATCATTTCTTTACCTCCTGCTTTTGTTTCCTTCTTTTTCTTTCTTCCCTCTGCACCCCGCTCCCACCAAGCTCTCTCCAGTGTTATTTTCCTCCCTTTCCTCATGCCTCCCTGTCACCTAACTCTGTGTCTCTTTTGTGTTCACCTGATCCAGAAACTGGTCTATGCCACTGCATTTAGTCCCTTCCTTCTGTTTGTTGGCTTTTTCTTCATCTCAGTTACTTATGCCGCCTTTTCATTTCTTCTTTCTTTATTTCTCACTGTCTGTCCTCTTTTATATCTCTTGATCATCCCTCCTTTCTTTTCTTTCCCTTGTCAAATTTGTTGTTATTTAATGTTTGGGTCCTCACACTACTTTGTCACCAATACAGTTGACATTTTCTGTCCTTGTGCAGTTGCACTGCTGTAACAAAATACCACAGACTTAGTAGATCATAAACAACAGACGTTTATTGTGTCCACTTCTTGGGGTTGGAAGTCTGAGGTCAGAATGCTAGCATGGTCAGGTGAGGGCCCTGATCATTTGTAGGCTTCTCACTGTGTCCTCACATGGCAGAAGGAGAAGGGAGCTCTCAGGACTCCCTTTTTAAGAGCACTACCCCTTCCCTTCCCTTTCATCTTTCCTTTTTCTTTTCATTCTTTGGGACCTGGGTTTATTTTTAAACTACCTGACAAGTAAGGGTGGGTAGAATAAAGCAGAATTATCAGAGTTTGCATAGCCCTTTTCTGTCCTCTTTATATCTCATGTTTTAGATTTAAAAACTAGTCACTTACGAGCTTTATGACTCATGAGTTTTGATCAAATCTCTTTGTAACTTTCTTTTCCTCTTACTGTCTTCCTCCTCCCCTTATTTACAGGACTTTTATTATTATTATTATTATTTAAGATTTTACTTATTTATTTGACAGACAGAAATCACAAGTAGGCAGAGAGGCAGGCAGAAAGAAGGAAGCAGACTTCCTGTGGAGCAGAGAGCAGAGAGCCCGATGCGGGGCTTGATCCCAGGACTCTGGGATCGTGGCCCGAGCCTAAGGCAGAGGCTTTAACCCTCTGAGCCACCCAGGTGCCCCTGGACTTTCATTTTTTGGGGAATCTAGAAACTGAATTTTTTCCTGAGGGATTTATTTCCCTCACTAGGCTTCCAGGCTTCTTAAATAACTCAGTCTCCTCTTCTTCCTGTTCCTCTGTCTGAACTGAAGAGGGGAGAAGAGAGTATTTTTTCCTTAAACTCGATTAATATTTTATTCCCTCTGACGTGTTTAGATTTTACTTCTTATAGGCTAGTTTTTTCATTTCTCTTTTTATTGTAGGCTTCCTTTGACAGAATGGGAATGTGTTACATATGCCTATCAGAAAAACTTATCAGTTTTTCTGTCAAAAAATCATGAGTAAGCAGGATAGAGATCTGGGTGGCTCAGTGGGTTGAGCCTCTGCCTTCGGCTCGGGTCATGATCCCTGGGGCCTGGGATCGAGTCCCGCGTTGGGCTCTCTGCTCGGGAGGGAGCCTGCTTCTCCTCATCTCTCTCTCTCTGTTTGTCTCTCTGCCTATTTGTGATCTCTCTCTCTGTCAAATAAATAAATAAAATCTTAAAAAAAAAAATCATGAGTAGGGGCGCATGGGTGGCTTAGTTAAGCATCTGCCTTTGGCTCAGGTCATGATCCCAGGGTTCTGGGATTGCCCCATGTTAGGCTTCCTGCTCTGCGGGGAGCCTGCTCCTCTCTCTTCCTCTGCCTGCCCCCTCTTCCCTCTGTGTCAGATAAATAAAATCTTTTAAAAAAATCATGAGTAAGCAGGATAGAGATCTGTAGGCCATTCAGAAGAGATCTTTTTAAGAGATGGTGGTATGTGGTAGGGGAACCAAAATCATTCCTCAGCTCAGCTCTGCACTTCTAACTACAGTGCAGTGAGTAGGGGGAACGACTTCATTGTGCTTCTCTCGGACTGCCCTGCCTGGAAAGGTCTCTGTAATACTTCTGTTAAAATAATGAAACATATAATGTGCTTGTGTTTGGAGAGACTCTAGTCAAGTCTTTAAGAAGTGGAGAATCATTTGTCTCTCTTTCTTAACTCCTTTCTTCAGGATGATGCCCGGCAATTATTTGTTTTGGCTGGCAGTGCTGAAGAAGGAGTCATGACTCCAGAACTAGCAGGAGTGATTAAACGGTTATGGCGAGACGGTGGGGTGCAAGCTTGCTTCAGCAGATCCAGGGAGTATCAGCTCAATGATTCTGCTTCATAGTAAGTAATTTTTCCATAACAGGAAATAATTGGGTGGCCCTAAGAAAGTTTAGGCTCTGTCCTTAACAAAACATGTAAGTAACAGATACTCTTAGAACTCTATAGCATCCCTTGTAAAGATGGTTTCAGTTTAGGGTTATATGGCCCCTGATCAATTTGTATGACTCGGAGTAAAACATTGCCTCTTGGAATGCAAATGGGAGAATTGGCACCATGAAAAGTAGCTCTGTGGTTATTATTTATAATAAGTGAGTGAAAGAGGAGAGAAATCTTTTGGAGCTGGATCCTGGATCTCCTCCAGTGCTGTTCCCTCTACATAAGAACTTTACATTAATTTCCAACTCGTAAGGGAAATTAGAATTGTGATATCCTTTTTTATGCACCCAGCTCTGTGGCTGGGCTGCACTGTGGATGTCTTTGGTACCAGTCACCACTAACATCTCTTTTGCCAGATCACAAAGTAGACTTTGTACAGAAAGAGAATGTTGAGTCTTGGAAGGAAGTCAAAGCATCTGTTTGTCAAGGAAATTCTCTTAAGTGTTAACATAGTTTGAGAGAATTTGTAATTAATACTTGAGCAAAGCTTTACATGCTATCCTATTTTGCTCCTTTTACAACATGTTTATTTATAAAGACCTATATTCAGAATGTACTTTTTAATGTGCCCTTTGGGGACTTGGTAAGTCCGTGTATCTAGATCTGTACTAATTGGGGACACTTTTAGGCGTTAAGGTATTTTCAACAATATTCTATATCCTACCCCTTCATTATTGTTTAAGTTGTAATAGGAAGGAGTTAATTTATATTTGAAAAACTTAGTTATTCTTGAATGAAAAATTAACTTGAGAAACATTTCAGTATTCTTGCCCACATTTTAAAATATTTTTTAGTTGCATATGTTGGTAGTTTCAGTTACTCTCCCAATAATCATGAAAGGTGTATTGTTACTTTATTTCATACATTCATTAAGCTCTGAATCCTGTAACTATACCAGAGAACATGTGATTTTATATAGGGTTTTTCCATAATGTTTGATCAAGGCTTGACTCCTTCCTTAACATTAATGGTGGTAAGTACCACCACTTTAGTTATAAAACTAAGTAGTTTTATAGAAGCTTGTTAATGATTGCACTTAGAATAGTGCAACCTGTTCTTCAGTTTTCTGACCAAAAAATCTTTAGTAGGAGTCCTGAAGTTACCAAAAATTAGTTGAGCTTTAAAAAAAATTAACTTAGCTTTGAAGCAGTCTTTTAATTCTTCCACTGAATAAATTAAATTTCTTTGGAAGTGTTTACAATTTGTTTTTGACTTAGATTTAAAAAAAACACAACTTGGGGCGTCTGGATGGCTCAGTGGGTTAAGTATCTGCCTTTGGCTCGGGTCATGATCTCAGGGTCCTGGGATCAAGCCCCGAATTGGGCTCTCTGCTTAGCAGGGAGCCTGCCTCCCCCTCTCTCTCTGTTGTCCTCTCTGTCTACTTATGATCTCTATTTGTCAAATAAATAAATAAAATCTTTTTAAAAATAAATACCAATGCACAACTTTTCTGTTTTATGAATGAAAACAGGAAATAGTCATTCCTAATGAACATAGTTCTTAATTTTAATTTTAGTAATTCAAACAACATTGTCAAATGTCCTATCAAATATCAGAAAACACAAATGACCCATTAACTTTAAATGTCTGAGGGCTTTTGGTTTGGTTTTTGTGCTGTGCAATACACTGTTGATTCAGTATTTAGCATTAAGTCTCAGGAATCTTCTTTTTTTCTCCAAGATTTTTTTTTTCCCCAAGATTCTTTATTTTTAAGTAATATTTACACCCAACATGGGGCTTAAACTCACAACCTGGAGATAGTCACATGCTCTACTGACTAAGCCAGCCAGGCACCCCAGAAATCTTTTTATAATAATAACATTTCCATATTTGTTTGCTTTTAATTGGCCATGACAGCTTAATTTTGGTAGAATTAAAACCACTTTTGTGTAGCATATATAGAACCTACTTTAATTGTCCTATGTTAGGTTCATATTTTTCTCATTATCATTTCTCTGATACTGAAGCTCTGATTTTTGCTTTGCCACTTTAATGACAGGTTCAGAATCCACTTTTGGCAAGGAACTAGTTTAGTCTGTTGATTTGCTGTATATATGGTTGACTTCCCCAGATAGTAACAAATACGTGTTTTATTCAGTTACCTAAATGATTTGGATAGAATATCTCAAACCAACTACATTCCAACTCAGCAAGATGTCCTGCGGACAAGAGTAAAGACCACAGGCATTGTGGAAACGCATTTCACCTTCAAAGACCTGTACTTCAAGTAAGTCATTAGCCTTTTTGCTAGATGTGTGAAAGACAAATATCTTTCCTTTAGTTTGTATCTCTTAATCAGGGTAAAATTTCTCTAGGCAATATACTTCGGTTTAAAAACCTACCATCATATTCATTAGTCAGTATTTGAATGTTTTAACTGAATGGGGGCCCACACCTTTCTTCTTTGTCCAAAATAGTATCGAATACTTTTGTCCATTTGGAGGAATTTAAATTCAAAATTAAATTGTAAATATCAATAGTTATCAATTTATTTTATTTTTAATTTTATTCTTTTCAGCTGCTTTTTTGTTGGAATCATCAAAACAGGTATTGAATGTTTGTTGTTTAGAAGGGTAACAACAATACTAGGGATAGATACTTAGTGATGTTGCTTTGTTCTGCCATTTTGATATTAAAATAGAAATGCTTTGCTTACCAGTGTGTCGATCCTTCCTGAAGCACATTTAGGTTTAATGGAATGGAGCTAATATTGTCATGGCTCTTGGACTGATTTGTGCACAATTACAGCTAAGTTCTTACTATAGTATAGAATGGAAAATTGATACGGCGATAGAGGTATTTTGGGGAAGTACGAGATATAACAAGTGGTTGTTTTAGAGAGAGAAAATTCTAGTACAAAATACAAAGGACTTTCTTATTAGCATAGGTCATTCTAATATACACTTCAACTTGTCTCTGCATTAATGGTCTTTTGTAAATATTAGAACTGTCTTTTTGTTTCCTGCTTTCTGCTTTTGTGACCTTTGAGATTGGGAGTAAACTTTCCTCTTCAATATATGATGTTTGTTCCAGCTGCCTCCTTATGTTCATATGTGGTCTGTTTCACTCAGCACTGTTGCATGCAGATGTAACTTCTAGCTGAGAGCTTCTCTGTGTTCTTCTCTCTGAAAATAGTTGCTTCACAGGATTTGTGAAATCCACACAAAGTTTAGGTATTTCTAGATACCACTCGAGGTCTTGAAATCTTAGTAAACCAAAATAGGTCAGAAACATGGTGCAGGAAAATAGCAGTTCAGCTAAATATTTGTAGAATAGAAGAGCTGCTTATCTTTAGCACTGATGAATTTATTTAATTAGAGTAGCAAAGGTTATATGGATTTATCACCCTTGCACCATAAGAATGAGATGTCTTTTTGTGTACCGTAAGATTTGTAATTCATTTATAATTAAATGTGGTGAGCTTTATTTAGTGTGGGAAGCATTCTTATTGATGTTCTCATGGATTGATCTTTAGTTGGGTAAATCCTACTGGTCTTCTTATGTCAGGATCAACAGCCAGATGTAGTTAAAGTGCTGCACCAGCTTTATTGTGGGTATGTAGATACCTTGTTATGAAGTACTATCACTTCTTCCTTTTCCTCTTCTCTCTAGGCAGAACCACTATCCATTCATTCAAACATTAATTGAGCATCTACTATATGCAAGGCATTGTGTAATTGCTTACTTGCCTCTCGGTTATGAGGTAATGTTTATAAAATGTTGATCTGTTAGTGAATTATATTGTAAATGTTAAATGTGCTAAAAGTCCACCTCGGGGATGTCACAGTATTCTACCAGTTTTATGGACTTTGTAAAAGAAAATGGAGGGTTGAACTGAAATTATTGGTGTACCAGCGTGTCTGTCTCCCCTTGAAAGACTTCTGTAGTGATATATATGATGTTTGCTTTCCTAAAACATATAATAGGACCGTGTATTAAAGCCAGCTTGTGACTGCATCATTCCAGGTGTCATGACCAAAGACTGAAAAAAACCCTGCTAGATCAACCAAAAGAAAAGGCTGGGTCATAAAGAGATGAGATGACTGTTCTCTTTCAAGCATACATTGAGAAATTACTCAGTTATGTCTTATTTCTCTCAGTCTCCAGGGAAAAATTCTTTGGAAATAGACCTCGAGTCACTTTAGATCTGACATACTAAACCGCTTAGCAAAGCTTACCTTTTAAAATTTTGTCCTCGTCACGTCTGTCTTCAGAGTATCTACTCATTTGTATGCATACCTCCTCAGATGCTGGTACCAGCTAAGAAAAAAAAGCACTGCATGTGTTCCTTTTACTGTAGGCGGTAGATGAGGACTGTTGACAGAAGTACAGCAATTGAGGCAGGATATCCAGGAAGCCCCCCAGACAGGAGTGGTGGACTAAAACTAATCTGGATTGGAACATAAAGTTTGTGAACAGCTGAGGCTTTGTTGTTATGAATTACGCTCAAGTAAGATGTAGAGTTGGAAAATACTGGTTATGTTTTGTTTTTAGATAATTGGGTTCTTAGAGCCCTACCCTGAAATATAATTTACTTTTCCCCCATAATTAATCTCTAAAATATTTTTTCCCTAAAGTAAGGAAAACATATCTCAGCCATACCTTAATTAAAAAAAAAAAAAGGAAAGAAAAAAGAAAGTAAGTTAAAAATTAAGGAAAACAAACTTTTTGGAAGCACAATGCAAGTTGGAGATTTGTATTTTTTCATAGTTCTCTTTAACTGAAGAGGTAAAGCATTTGGAGGGGTAGAGTGGTGTTATGGCTAAGAGCCTGGGTGCTGGAGTGCTTGGTTTCAAAGCCCCAGTCCCCCTTTGTTAGTGGTGTGCCTTTAGGTATTTAACATACCTGTGCCTCAGTTTCTTCATCTGTGCCCTGGAAATAATTGTACTTACAGGAGAGTTGTGAGGATCAAATGAGTTAGTGTACTTTTGGTGTTTAGGATCATGTCTGGCATCATGGTAAACAATAAATATTAGTTAGTATTCTTTTTATTACCTTAAGTTGTATTATTCAGCTCTTTGTTTTTCCTGTCTTCCTCCCCGCCCCCGCCCTTTAATCCATTTCAATGCTTATTCTGCTGACTTTTGGCACACCTGATACAAGCTTTGATAGAGAGAAGGTGCAACTAGTTATTTAAAATGAGAATTTTAATTATTCCTAGATTTTATTTTTACATGTTGTTTTCTTTTACTTTTAACCACAGAGTACCACAGAGTATTAGATTGACTATATTGTATCTGCTTCTTGTTTGTCTTTTATATTGTAAATGGGGTTTTGAATATGCAATAGTGGGAGGTTCCCTAACCATTTCAGTTTAGGGAGAGGTGTTAATTTGTGACCTTGCTGAGTTTGTGCATTCTTTCCCTTTACTCAGGATGTTTGATGTAGGTGGCCAAAGATCAGAACGAAAAAAGTGGATTCACTGTTTTGAGGGAGTGACAGCAATTATCTTCTGTGTGGCCCTCAGTGATTATGACCTTGTTCTGGCTGAGGATGAGGAGATGGTATGTTGGATCTTCTGGTAAAAAGCCTGGTTCATGTAGCCGGGAGAAGATTTTGTGTAAGATTTTGTATATCCATTTGTGTATCCATTTGTTCATTGAGCCAAATCTTGATTCCTTATTTTTTTCCCCTATGAGTTAGATTTTTAAAATACTGATCCGCACCCTACTAATTCTTAAGAGATAGGACAACGTATTGACTATGTATGTGGGCAGGGTTAGGTTCTCTTGTTAGCCAGTCTCTTCCCAGCTCTCAGCCTCTAAGAATTAGGAAAATGAGGACCGACTTAGCTTTTGTGGTATCTGTCTAGCTTATTTCCATCCGTGCCAATCAGTGCTTCTAAAACTTGTTGGTCTGTTTTGTTTTTTGTTTTTTTTTTCATTAACAAGTTCATTCACTTTTACTTTTTGCTATTGACACCCTTTTTTTCCCCCCTCAGAACCGAATGCATGAAAGCATGAAACTGTTTGACAGCATTTGTAACAACAAATGGTTTACAGACACTTCAATCATCCTCTTCCTCAACAAGAAAGACCTTTTTGAGGAAAAAATAAAGAGGAGTCCATTAACTATCTGTTATCCAGAATACACGGGTAAGGGATCATGAACGAATTTGTTGGAGGTATACATCCTAGATGAACACTTTAGTGACATTGCTACACCTGCCTTTTATTTTGAACAGTGCATGTATATCCTTATGGAAATTGTTCACTGGTAGTGGTATTAACGTTAAGCATGTGATTAAGGCCCCTTAAGTCCAAAGTGCTATTCCATACATAATTGAGTTTATTGTGTTTATTTTGTATTTCTGTCCTCCTCATTTTTTGAGGAAAAGAGAAAAAAGATAAAGATAAAAATTTGGTCTATGTATGTTCAAAAAAGTGCAAGGATAAGATGCAGTCATTGCACTTAAGCACAAGCTGTAGAAAGAGGGAAACAAAGAATTTCAGTGTAGTCGGAAATGTTCACTAGCAGAAGAAGGGGTTACTACTGTGGGTTCAGTGTCCTCTTTTTTCTAGAGGAAATGACACTTGTAGTGAGATAATGAGAGTATGAATTAGAAACCACCAGGCAAACAGGATTAAAAGAATTTTAGGAAGAAGGAACAGCATATATGAAAATACAGAGGTAAAAAAAAACAATGACATGAGGGGTGCATGGGTTGCTCAGTTAGTTGAGTGTCTGACTCTTGATTTCAGCTCAGTTCTTGATCTCAGGGTCACGAGTTTAGGCCCCTCATTGTTTTTATTTTTATTTAAAAAAAATTTTTTTTTTTTAAAGATTTTATTTATTTATTTGACAGAGAGAGATCACAAGTAGACAGAGAGGCAGGCAGAGAGAGGGAGGGACGCAGGCTCCCTGCCGAGCAGAGAGCCCAATGCGGGACTTGATCCCAGGACCCTGAAATCATGACCTGAGCCAAAGGCAGCGGCTTAACCCACTGAGCCACCCAGGCGCCCCTCCTCATTGTTTTTAAAAATGAAATTGTTTAAAAAAAAAATTACATGATATGTTTGGAACCTAGAAGGAATTTGATATTACCAGAGCTTAACGTGGTAGGAAGGAGTCTAGTGTGGTGGGCAGGGATGCTCATGGAGAGCCTTGTATCTGATGCTGAGATAGTGCGGAACTATTGAAGGATTTTGATTGGGGTCCCTGAGGTAATGGAAACTGTGCTTTAGAAAGATATGCTATAAATGGCAATAAAGATAGATAGTAAGGGAGTTGAATTAGTAAGGAGTCTCTTAGGATGCAAAAAAACCTTTTTGGCATGGGTGTGAAGATACTGGGATATATCCTAGAAGGGAAGGGCAAGAATGCAGACATATCTTAAGATACGGGTGGGGTCTTAATCCCAGGACTCTGGGATTGAGCCCCATGTCAGGCTCCCTGCTTCTCCCTCTCCCACTCTCCCTGCTTCTGTTCCCTCTCTCACTGCCTCTCTCTGTCAAATAATTAAATAAAATCTTTAAAAGAAATGAGTTTAGAACTAGGAAATAGAAAGCTGTCAAAGACCCTGGAAGCACTTCTTTCTCCTCCTCTTTTTTCTCCCTCCCTCTGTGCATCTTCTTCATTCTCTCTCTGCTTAACAGCTTTCTATGCTATTCAGTTTATGTGATACAAGATGGCCCTCCCACAGTGTCTCTGCTGCATTTAAAAGTCCAGGGTAGGGGCGCCTGGGTGGCTCAGTGGGTTAAGCTTCTGCCTTCAGGCCCAGGACCCTGCTTCGGGCTCTCTGCTCAGTAGGGAGCCTGCGTCCTCCTCTCTCTGCCTGTCTCTGCCTACTTGTGATCTCTGTCTGTCAAATAAATAGATAAAATCTTAAAAAAAAAAAAAAAAGCCCAGGGTAGGGGGCACCTGGTTGGCTTAGTCAGTAGTCATGTAGAGCATGTGACTCTTGATCTCTTTGTTGTTAAGTTTGAGCCCCACATTGGGTGTAGAGGTTACTTAGAAGTAAAATCTTAAAAAGAAATAAAGACCAGGCTATGCTGAAACTGGTTGGACCCAAGTTTAAATTCTTAGGAGAGAGATTCTGGCCAAGGTTAAGGCCAGCAAAAATCCTTAGCCCAGTCAGTCAAAGTCAGGGACACAAATATGAATGCCAGTGTTGCACCACTATAACTTTTAGGTCAGAGTTGGGTATTCCCAACTCTGGGAAGGAGAATTCTTGTTAGCTGAGCAGATGCTGTAAAGCTTTCTGTAATAAAGTGAAAGAGTACAGCTAGGGTAAGGAAGTGGGAAGAGTACTACCAGAGTTCTGCTTTGGTTGGCTGCTGGTGCTGTGATCTCAATTGATATTTAGAAATTTCGAAGCATTTTTTGATGATTTCGATGCATCTTTTGACCATCCAGGTGGAGTATCTAATAGGCAGATATATACGTGGCCTTGGCGTTTGGTGGGATGTTGACGGTTACATGTGTTCATCTGAGATGTTGTATAAATACAACATGGAAATGGATGAGATGACGACGCCTGATGTTGCAGAATGAGAGAGAAATAGCAGACTCTGTTGGCAGGAGAGAAAGAAAGGTTTTTGCTGGATGCAAAGAGAAAAATCAAGAAAGCCAAAGTATCAAAAACTAAGAAATTTAGAAGTGAGGGGTTGTCAGCAATGTTGTGTGCAGACAAATAAAGTAAGATACACATTGGAAAATGGCCTCTGGAATTAGCAGTCAAGGAGATCATGAGTGTTACTGAGAGCGGTTGTCCGTGAGCATAGAGCCAGGGTTGTGAGTTACTGAATGGGAAGTAGAGAAATGAACGCAGTGTAGCCTGCTCTTAAGCAACTTGGATTACAGAGGAAGGAAAGATTGAAGAATGTTCATCGGCTTAGTGGTAAGTTTTTATAGCAAAAGAGAAGTTGTGAAAAGTGGATATAATTGGTGGAGCAAGATTTGTAAGCAGATGGAATTCCATACAATGGAATATCACTCAGCTATAAAAAGGAACGAAGTCCTGATGCATGTTCCTGCTTGTATGAACCTCGTAAATGTATGTGAGGTGAAAGAAGCCAAACACAAAAGGTCACATTTGTGTGATCACTTTTATATGATATACCCCAAATGGGCAAATCCGTAGAGACAGAAAGCAGGTTGGTTAGTGGTTACCAGGATGGGGGGGTGGTTAGAATGAGGGGAATGAGGAATGATTACTTAATAGTAATGGGGTGTTTTTCTAGTTGATGAAAAAGTTTTAAAACTAGAGAAAGGTGCTGGTCGCATAACATTGTGAATATACTAAATGTCACTGTATTGTACACATTAAAATGTCTTACTGTATGTTACATAAATTTCACTTCAGCTTAAAAGAATCTTGGTAGAGGAGTTAAATTTTGAAACTTCCAGGAAGACCACTCTAAGACCATAGGTACAAATGTGTGGGGGATATAGGTGACTTATAAGTGAGGTGGTAGGCTCAAGAGTTGAGATGTAGTTTAAGCCCCCTGGCCTTTGTTTTCTCAGGGAAGTTGGAAATGTGGCCAGGATTGGGAGGGAGGTGAGCGTTAGGTGAGTTCATAGAAAGTAGCCAGGTTTTAAAGTGGAAAGAAAACTTAAGTAACAGGATTGACAGTGTTCTAACTGGGAATCTTCCACATAGCAAAGAGCCCTCCATGTCATATCTTTTTTGGGGGACGAGGTTGGGGGGAACACCTTCCAAGCCTGCCTTCCATTGACTTCATTCCCACAGTCCTCATTGCCCAAGTATCAGTTATCTCTTCCTACCAGACACAATTCTCTTTTCAGAGCTCTCCTTGAATTTACGGAATTTCTCAGATCTCAATAAACCTATTTCAGGGGGCGCCTGGGTGGCTCAGTGGGTTAAGCCTCTACCTTCGGCTCAGGTCATGATCCCAGGGGCCTGGGATCGAGTCCCGCATAGGGCTCTCTGCTCAGCAGGGAGCCTGCTTCTCCTCATCTCTCTCTCTGTCTGTCTCTCTGCCTATTTGTGATCTCTCTCTCTGTCAAATAAATAAATAAAATCTTTAAAAAAAAAAAAACAAAAACCTATTTCAGGCACCTACCAAGCTATCTTCCTTTATTATTCTAAGTATTCTGTTTAAATAATATCCTTTCTTTCTTAAGCTTTTCTTTGTTTAGTTTTTTTTTTTTTTTAACCACTTAGTGCTTGGTATTTGTTGTCATGCTTAGTGTCACTTAACTTCATAGATGTTATTTGTTGAAAACAGCCTCTAGTTCACAGGAATAAAATCTTGTGTGTTTAATTTTTCAAGGTTTCCTGGTTCTGTAGTCAATTTCTAGGGATATTCTCAAGGTTCACAGGTAGATGAGATGGTGTAGGAAGCTTGTGGTTAAGAGTGTTAATTACAAATGTTGAAAGTAAGGTTTACTTTTGAGACCCTGCACCTTTTAAAAAATGACAGCTCCATTGAGAAATAATTTATATGTCACAAAAACACATTTTACTTATTTTTATAAAAACACATTTTAAAGTGTATAATTCAGGCCCCTTTCCCTTTTACATGTACTAGTTTACTAGTACCTTTCATCATATTAGTTTACTAGTACTAGTAGGTACTAGTTTACTAGTACCTTTCATCATACTAGTTTACTAGTACTTTTCATCATATTGCCATAAGGCTCAGAAGCTAAGCCCTTTAAGATTGATATGCTTTTGAAAAGAAGCATTTTAATTCTTTTGAATTGTTTTATTTCAAGATCATTCCAAGGAGCGTGGGCTCTCTGACCTTTTCAACAGTTGTGTTCTAGCAGTTCATCTTCCTGCTTTTCTAATTTCCTTTTATGCATTCTAGGTTTTTTAGTTGAAATATCTAAATGGAAGGGGAAAAAGAAAAAATTTTGTTTCCCTAGATCTTTTTGTGTGATGATTTTGTTTTTTTTTTTGGTGTCTGCTCTCAAGAAAAATCTAATGATTAGAGAAAAACCTAGTGATTACAGAAGTAAATCTGTCTTACATTCCTTTGGGTCATAATCCCTCTCTTTATATAAGTAAGTGGTGATGGCCTGACATAGTTACATTCAGGCAGCTGTAATGATTTGAACTGAGAATATTGGGTGTCTGCTTCAGGTTCCAATACATATGAAGAAGCAGCTGCTTATATTCAGTGCCAGTTTGAAGATCTGAACAGAAGAAAAGATACCAAGGAGATCTATACCCACTTCACCTGTGCCACAGACACCAAGAATGTGCAGTTTGTTTTTGATGCTGTTACAGATGTCATCATTAAAAACAACTTAAAGGAATGTGGACTTTACTGAAAAGAGGTGGATGTTAATAAAAGGTAAAACTTCAGACATTTTAGTTCTAGTGCTATAATGATGTCTCTTGACTGTAAACTTTTCTAATTAAGGATGTTCTTCTTTTCTAGTTATTACAGTGTGGAGTGTTGAGACCAGACTTCTTTTGCTGTCTCATTGGGCAGCTACAAGCATGAACGGGACCAGGGAATGGCAGCAGCATGCAGAATCTTAGCACTCTTTAGCACAATCTTCTGTATTAGGGAACTCTTAATTGACACGAGATGCTAAAGTCAGACATTGGAATTGGAACAGCTGTAAAGTATGATTTGATCATCAAGACATCACTTGGATTTCATAATCTCAAATGTTTAGGGCTGATGTGAAGTTGAGGTGCTGCATTCCAGAACTTTAATATGTAGCTTATTCTTTTTTTCCTTAACAGACCACCAGTAGTTCATTTTTAAAGATTTGTTTTTTTTTTTTCATCGAGAGAATAACGTGACTAAATTTTATTTGTTTGCAAAAGAATCTTTATTAAAACACAATCTTAACTATGCACACAATGTGGCCAGATCATCTTAAAAATTTTCCTCTTAGTAGGAACTCTTTGTTTTTAACTTTTGGTATGGTCAGAACATAATATTTCCATAATTACTTAATTCTTTATGGTTATTGGGGCTATGATTGTAGCTTTTTTGGATGAAATTTACGTTACTCTCCTGTTCAAAGTACCATTATGATTTCTAAATGGTAATTACATTGGAGAGTTCTGTAATAAGACTCTAGCTCTCTAACTTTTGTTTAAGCTTATGGTGTAAGGTTAACCTGGTTTATGCTGATTACCAAATCATTAGGTAAATGTTGATGTAGTATGTAAAGTTAGCTTCTTGGATACAGACACAGCCAGGGCAGCTGTTGATTAGAAATGCGAATTGCTAAATTCCAAACAGAAACAGTGACTTTGCTGCTACAGATTTACTAAATTGACCACTTTGGTTCTTGCTTGTTTGTCTCAGTCATAGGGAGTTCTGTAAAAAAAAGATGCCCCTTGTTTTCCATCTTCCATGACCTTTTCTGTTGGGAAACATCTAAAGTGTATTAACAATGCATGCTTTTACTTTGTAAATGTGGTGCCAAATCCCTGTTTGCCATTGTTTTTATTGTAGCAATGTTAATTGTAGTAATCCTTAGTCAGTACCTTCTTTTGCCGAAACTATTGCATTTTGGGACTTTTTCCACAATGTTGTGTGTACAGATTTTAATCTGTAATAGTTGGCAGCAGTATTAAAATGGTGAGTAAAGAGTCCAGGTTTGTTCCTGTTTGTAACTAGTTCTTTCTGGAAATATTTTTTTCTGTTTCTTTTTGTCCCCACTGAATGTGCTTTGGCCTTTGTCTAAGAATGGGTTTAGGTAGAGGGTTCCCTGAAGGGCTAGTCTTCTGGTGTAGTGGTATTGTTGAAGCTTGGTCTGACTGAGGGTCTTATGTCCTATCTGTGTAAGTGACATGCAGTCATAATCCATTTTCCAGGTTTACATTTTGGTTTTGTGGAGAGCTTTATTCACCTCAGCCTGCAGGTCCTTTTGTATAATGTACAGCAAATGTCCTTAAATATGGAGTGGGTCTTTGGGGGAAGGCAGATAAAGAGAATGCATTTTGAGCATTCCAAATCAACAGATTGAGCAGTGCCTTTTGGGGTCCAGTCTTTTTGGATTGGATTCTGTGTCATTTTTTGATGTAATCTTTTACTAGTTTAAAACAAAACAAAAAGATTGGTGATCATCAAAGCTGGTTCAGAAAAGCAAGTGACAGCAGTTCAGTGCCTTTATTGGAATTTTTTTCTTACTCTTTTTGGAAAAGTATAACTATGCAGATGGTATAACTGTTATTATCTGAACAGTTTTTTTTTTTTTAGGGTTGGGAAAACTGGATCTAAAAGAAAACGATCAGCTTCAATTGGTGATGATTAACTTATGCCCACATAAGTTGATAGTCCATGTGCATTTTGAATATATCTTTTCCTCACTGTATTCTGTGATACAGGATCATCTGGAAATGAGAATTGGTGGAAAATTGTTTTAACTAGTTTTTCTACAGTCAGAGCTAATGGGATGATATTGTTGATGATCCAAAATAACAAATAATCTAAGTTAATTATACTTTTTTAATTATACTTTGAAATGCACTTTGTATTTTCATTCAAATATGTCTGTCTGATATGTTCATTTTTTAGCTTTTCTGTTAATGAAAAATGGTAGTTCTCCACTTTTCTGCTTTTATACCATTTACGTTTGTTCTAAAGATCACCTCCTACCCCACCATTCCATGTAACTTATTTAAATACACATTCCTTGAGGACACAGGCACACAGTTCATCAAGTCAGTGGTTTTCAAATATGCCTTAAGTCAGAATCAGGATCCATCTCAGTGATTAACTCTTGGCCGGTGGGCTAGTGATATATAATTTTTAAAAGGTGATTCTGATCATTGCTTTGCAAATCACTGTTGTTATTTTGAAATAAAGATCTTTTCTAATAGCAGAGCCAGAGTGTGGGGGTGAAACATCATGTGTACTAGCCTGGAGAAAAAGGATTGATACTTGTAATCAATGAAACTAAAAGTTGCCCTGTATCTTTTCTGTGGAGAATGCTGGAGGTTTGTGATGGACCGCATTTCAGTATTCATGTGGCCAGGCTTTGGACCATCTAAGAAACCAGCACATACAGGAAAATTAAATTTTAATGAATAAAGAACAGTAAATAGACTCTAGTAGGAAAGACTGCAAGCAATAGTTTTATTTTGTTGACAGTCACATCTTCACCTGATTAAAACCTTGGGCTGTAAAAAAAAAAAATGCCATTCATTAGGCTCTGTGTAAAGAGGAAGTATTCTCCTTAATGGCCAGTCCTCCCCAACCATATAAATTCACACTTGGAACAGATTGCACCTCCTGACATGAATATTCCAAAAACTTTTGGGGCACCTGGATGGCTCAATCGGTTAAGTGTCTGTCTTTTGCTCAGGTCATGGTCCTAGGGTCCTGGGATGGAGCCTTGAGCCCCGCATTGCATCAGGCACCCTGCATCCCTCCGGCTCCCTGGCCAGCGAGAAGCCTGCTTCTTCCCCTCTCACTCCCCCTGCTTGTGTTCCCTCTTTCACTCTCTCTCTCTTTGTCAAATAAATAAAATCTTAAAAACAACAACAACAACAAAAAAAACCCTTTACAGTTATTCAAAGTGGATCTTGGGATGACATTTCATCTTGATAGTTTGAATTCTAAATCTCTAGTTCAGTGGATCGTTTTATTATTATTTCCAGTAATGGATTGTTATTTTTTTTACAAGGTGCTGTACTCTAAGAGGTGAACCAAATTTTAAAAAAAGTATCTTCTTGCCTTGTTTCCTACTCTCTTATGTGTTGTTTGTTTGTATTACATGCACATTATTTAGAGCATTTAAAAATAACTGCTGGTTCTTCTAATTCATTTGCCCACCTTATAGTCTTATATCCTGGCCACTGTTCTCCTATACATAGCTGTGACTTTCTTTGGAAATCCTTGCCTAGCCTGACTAGTTACTTCATGTATGTATGCATTTGTTTAGCCTGGTTCTGGAGCATCCTGTTGCAGAGCTGGTTGCTGTATTAGCAGTTACATATAAGGTAAAGTTACTCTTTCCCTCTAATTAAAAACCTCCCTTTGGTTGATCTTTTTCCCCTTCCAGATGTTGAAAAAACCACAGTCCTCTACTCATTTAAACATACCTAAAAGAGCACTGATTTTCTTCACTCTTATTATTCGTGAATTCCTTCATATCTTACACTGAATTTAAGAACAAAGTTATTTCAGTTTCCCAGTACTGCCAGGTCATTTTTGTGTTCTTCAGGCTTCATAGTACATACAAGTAGAGCTCTGACCTGGACCAGCCACAGCTTTCCACGTAGCTTTATGGCTGTCTAAGCACAAGAGTGTACTAGGCTATTTTGAGACCTGAAATTAAAAGTTGGTCTTGCTTCAACCCTCAGGAAATAGAAGATTTAGGTGAGGCACCGGGGAACAAACTTCCTGGATGGTCTGGATCTTTGTTTTTTTATCTTTGTTTAGTTTTTAACTACTCCCCCCCCGCCCACGCCCAGCATTTTCTCATAACTTTTATGAATTACTTCTGCTAGGAGAGCATACTCTAGAACAAGTCAGGACAGGCTAGTTTTTTTCCTGATACTATGTCAAGCTTACATACCTGGCTTGACTCAAGTCTTCTTAGGAATTAAAGCTAATCCAGAAGGTTATAATAGTAGATACCTGAAGTACAAAATTTACATATACAGATTCCCTGGCTAAACTCTACTAAATTAAGATGTTGGAGACAGGTCCTGAGAACATGTATTTTTAAATAAACTCCTCTGTGGTTCTGATAGAGCTAACTGGGGCAACATTTGCCAATAACTGAATAGGACCTTATGTTAAAGATCAACACAAATGGGGTTCTTGGGTGGCTCAGTCAGTTAAGCATCTGACTCTTGGTTTCAGCTCAGGTTATGGTCTCAGGGTTGAGAGATCAAGCCCTGCTCAGACTCTGCTTGAGATTCTCCCTCCCTCCTTTCTGCCCCTCTAAAATGAATAAATACATTTTTAAAAAAAGATCAGCATAAATAGTAGACATATTACCTTAAAAGTCACTAGTAAACAACTGAGGTATTTTTTATTTGCCAATAAATAAGCAGCTTTTGTACCGTTTGTACATGACTTGGAGTGCTCGTCACAAAAAAAATTAGTAAGAGAACTGTTTAGTCAAAGAATATTCCTACACTTTTGTTACAGAGTATTTAGTTTTTATACAAGATTAAGACAAAACAAGAGACTTGGAGTTTCCAAACATTTGTTTCATTTGTGTTACTGCATTTATTCAGTGAAAATTGAAAGAAACATCAAAGATAAAATCCCATGATAGAGGTCTAGCTATATATATGTAATAACATGAATATTCATTTACAGTTGGTAGATAAAGAGCAAAGCTTAGCTCTAGATTATAGACTGGGAAATCTGTTTGAGACAAGGCTGGGGAAGGAGTAGGGAAGGGGAATGATTGAGGAGTCAAATAGAAAAGTCTTTGTATGCTTGCTGCTAATGTTGCCCTGAAATCTAATGGGAATCTATAAGGTAGCAGAAATAATTCAGTATTAGAAAATATGCTGCTGGGATACACCATCTCATATATCAGCATCCAGATGTAAGACCTTTGACAGGTGGAATATTCTGTAAAATGTGATTTATCTCTCACCTATCCTCTACTAACCCCCTGTCCCCCACCCCCATATTCCTTTTGGTTATCCAAACTTTTACCTAGAGGCTTGTTTAAATGTAAGGTTCCCAGCAGACATAATTCAAATCACAAGAAATTAACTGTTTTTTTTAACTTTCCATATTTGCTTATGGAGAATAAAGGTCCTGAGACCTCTCGAAATCTTAGAGAGCTGTTTGTCACACCCGGCTCTGGTCTTTTCTCTGCTTCAACCAGCTATGAAATCTTTGTCTTAAATCCTTATTTGTTACCTAAAGGTAGACTAAATTATTCCTTCCAGCCATAATGTACTGTGGGTGTGATACAGTTGAAATAATATATTTAAAAGTGCTTTGTAAATATTCTTAATGACACTCAAGACGTACTGTACTGCAAAACAAGTAATCTTTTAAGGTGATACCAGCAGATGTATTCAGTGTAGCCGGTTTTCTTCTCAGCGTTACTTTTCCCATATTCGTTTTGAATGCCTAAAATGAAGTTCAACTATAAATTGCTCTAAAATTTGTTAAGCGGGGTGAAAAGAAAGGTCTTCACTTCGTTTTGTGTTTAAATCCACTTCTTCATTTCTGTTCATACTAGTGCTTGCTTTTCATGGCCAGAAAAGCAGAAACGTACCCTTCTGCTGTCTGCACTGTCTGTTGGACCTCACAGAAATGTCTTCATGTTTTTACCTAGCAGGAACACCAGAGGCTGGGGCCCTGGGCCAACACTGAAGTCCTCCTGGAATCTGTGCTCCGGGGGCTGTGCCGGGTAGAGAGGGCAGTGGGAGGTAAGAGCTCTTCACCCTTCACCACCTTCTCCACCCAGCATGGCCGGCACACTTTGGTCTACGGCACATCTCCAATTGTAGAGCGGGTTTTGAATGCTGTTATTTCTTCTCCAGGGGATGGGACTACCCTGATTGGAACTGTTTGGGGTACATGGAAGTCAATTTTTTATCAGAGTAGGAATTGTTACAAGTAAATGTGTCTTTTATATTGCTTTTAAGACTGGATTTTTGTGCTGCTTTTGCCCATAGAACATATAAATGCACATTACCAATTATATTGTGTTTTTTCCACTATTTTTTTATTGTGGTAAATCACACATAACATAAACTGTACCATCTTAATCATTTTCAAGTACATAGTTCAGTGGTCTGAAGAACATTCACTGTGTGGTACAGCCATCGCCACCATCCATCTCCAGAACTTTTTTCACCGTCTCAGACTACAGCTCTGTATCCATTAAACACGAACTCCCCATATTCCCTCTTCCCAGCTGTGGTAACCATCACTCCACTTTGTCTTTATAAATTTGACTACTGTGATGCTTCTTATAAGTGGAATCATACATTTGTCCTTTTGAGTTAATCATACTGTATTTTTGTAGAAAAAGAAAAGCAACTGTCATCAGATTCACAAGAAATGGAACCTAATTCACATTTGGCTTACTGACATCAGTGTCCAGCGCACTGCAAAGGAACTGCTTTCAGATCTCTGCCCTCTAAGGATATGAACAGATCATTAATTACACCTTCAACAAATAAAGCTATTTATATTTTTGTTTTATGCTAAATTCACATTCAGATTTGAGGCTGATTTGTATTCAGTTTGGAGATGATACTGTTAAATAGCTATGATTTAGGATGGCGTAATTTAAAAATAACCAAGAATTTGGTTGGGAGTGGGAGGAGCTTAGGGAAATAAGAAAATTGACTTTGACGTTATAGTATATGGTGGGCTTTCAGTAGCGTGTTGCATGTAGAGAACACTGGCTTGGGATTCAGAAGACCTGTTTTGGAATTGTAGTTCTACTTCTAGCAGTTTGATCTTGATGAAGACATTCCACATCTCTGGGCCTCAGTTTCTTACCCATAAATTGCTAGTGAATAGTCCAGTGCCTAGACTATTTTAAAATTCTAGAAGTTTGCTCATTTTAAGAATAAAGATCACAGTTTGTGAAAGTAGGGTTTAACTGGTTCTGACCTACCTTGTTACAAAAAAGATTTCTGAGGATGCATAAGATTCAGCATTGTAGTGTAAATTTAAAATGAAGCAAAAATATAAAGATAGTGAAGTGAGTAGAATACCAGAAGATGAGGCCCACTGGCTCTGTTTTCATGCTGGGACTAGAGGGTTGGTCCTACATGAACATCCATAACCACGTAGACGGTTGGTCTCTTATAGTTTGGCCTATAACCCAAGTCCTGCTTGGAGTCAGAGATCAAGGAAAAGATAATGAAAGAAGCAAACAGTCTGGTGCAATTTGTGGTGAGGTTGGGCTACCCTAATTGAAGATGGAATAAGTTAGATACATTAAATTTGGGGCCTGAATAGACAAGATCTTAGCCATAGTAAGGATTCTTAACCTGGGGCTTCAGGGCTGGGGAGACAGAACTATATTCCTATCATGTTGGTTTCCCTTTTAATACTCCCAAATTTGCATTTTTAAATATTCTGAGAAGAGGGCCATAGGTTTCATTGGACTGTTAGAGGGATCCATGATACAAAAAAAGAATCATAACCCCTGTATATTGAGTTAAAACAAACAGGTTAGTATAGTAGGAATATGCCATTTGGAATGTAGTCCCCGAACAGCTCTTGGATGCATGAAGTATTGCCCAGGTTTTTTCTTTGGTGAAGTTTTTTAACCAGCAATAGTCACTTTCCCTTATTTCTCTGATAGTTTCTCAAGTTGATTTCTTTTCATGGAATCAGAAAGACTATTAAATGAATCCAATTTTAACAGCCCCAAATTTATTCTTCAGTGTATTTCAGGCTCATATGGCTCTCTAGTATCAATATTGCTAGTAGCAGCCTAAGTGTGAATATGTGTTTCTGGCAAGGAGCAGTTTCATTTTAATTGACACTTTCTTTTATATACTAAGTCTTGGATGCCAAGAGCTTTCCTCACTAGTAGTTTTAAATGCTAAATCTGTACTTGACTTCACCACCTCCTGTCAAGATAAATGCAAGCTTCGTTTCCCCTCAGAGAGGTTCAAAGAAATAATTTATTTGTTGTTCTGTATAGGGAGATGTTGTTTGCAGCCAGGCATCACATGGATTCAACTGCAGAGATTTTCAGTGCCTAAAGCAAGATCGGCTGCTTTTTTTGGTTCTGAAACAATAGCAGTTGAAATGGAAATTTTGGCTTTGCTTACCTTAAATTCTGTGATTGAGGGACGTCTGGCTGGCTTAGTCGGTAGAGCATGCAGCTTTTCTTCTTAGGGTCATGAGTTCAAGACCCACGTTCAGTGCAGAGATTGCTTAAATAAATACACTTACAAAAAAAATTCTGTGACCAGTAAGTGGTAGCAATAAAATCATTAGTACTCTAAGTGGGAGTGTGCTGAAGTCTTCCAAGTTTATTCAGAAAGTGTCTTGTATACCAGAGGGGCACCTGGTGGCTCAGTTGGTTAAGCGTCCAACTCTTGATCTCAGCTCAAGTTTCAATCCCAGGGTCGTGAGTTCAAACCCCACACTGGACTCCACGCTGGGCATGGAGCCTACTTTATTTATTTTAAAGATTTAATTTATTTATTTGACAGACAGAAATCACAAGTAGGCAGAAAGGTAGACAGAGAGGGGGAAGCAGGCTCCCCACTGAGCAGAGAGCCCGATGTGGGGCTTAATCCCAGGACCCTGAGATCATGACCTGAGCTGAAGGCAGAGGCTTAACCCACTGAGCCACCCAAGCGCCCCTGGAGCCTACTTTTAAAAAAAGTGTCTTGTATATCTGAGACAGTTACAGTGATAATGGCAGTTGTGGGGGGTGGGGGGGGGTGGCTGCAGAGGGATAGTCTGCTTAATAAAGATGGTTAATTTTGGACATGTGTCTTAGAAACTCCTATCTCCAGTCCAGTAATTCAGATCTCTGAGCTAAGCTAAGTCTGTTTGTAAAAAATGGTGGTAGGTTTATTGAGGTCTTGTTTTTAATTGTTTTCTTTTGCAGAATATAGGGAAGGTTTGCTGCTTTCTTTGGGATAGTTCATCTAAAAACTTGATCTTGAATTTCTTAAGTGACTGCTTTTATATAGATTTTTTTATGTGATTCTAACCACATAGCTTTTATGCTCTTTACATTCAGTTTATGTTTGTGATCATTAGAATAACCCTGTGAAGTGGTGGAGAAGTTATCTTTATTTTATAGATGAGTGACTCAGGGCTCAGCGAAATGAAATATTTATACCTTGTAGTAAAAGAACCAGTTCTGGCTCCTGGGTCTCCTGACTCCGGCGTTGTGCTCTTTAAACTGCACTAGCTATCCCAATTTGAAAGGAACAGGACACAGTTGCGATCATGTATAAGTCCATCTCTAAAGGAGACTGATTTCACTCTTCATGCCGTGGTATGTTGATCTATGCTTTTCTGCTTGAAATTAGCCAAATTCCAAGCCCGTTTAGGGAATGTGTACATGAAGAGAAATGAGAATTAGAAGAGCCCGCAGTCCTTGAGGTTTTCTTTGATGATAATATCTGTAACTGCGTCAAATACAAATTTGACATTCTGTGTGTCTGTAGCACAGGTCATGTGACTGTAGATTTCTTTGACATCTTTTCGCATGTTGAGGTCAAGGAACTGACTCTTGATGTAATTCCCTGCATCTTCATAAGAGTTGTTTCCTGGTTTCCCAGAAAAAATAGTGAAGAAGTGGGATAAATTAACCCTTCATAACTGCTTACATTTTTAGGTGACCAATTTGATCCATGAAATGTGTTGGACAGCTGCACTTGGGGGCCTATTTTTAGAGGGAGGATCTTCTCCTTTATTGCACTCCAGTATTTATCACTTGAGCTGGACAATGAAATTGAGGAGAGGGTGTCTCCACCCTTGATTTCTGGTAGGTATCATTTGAACAGTTGGCGGCTCTCCTGCATCTAACATCTGTTCTGTTCCAGGGACATCTGAATTTAAACCTGTGACTGAATACCCAAGTTTCTCAGATTAGACATCCAAGGATCACTCGGATATCACAAGGCACATAAGAACTGAGTTAAAGGGGTAAAGGATCATCAACCCAGGAAAGCAAAGGAGTTAGACTTAGTACTCCTTAAAGACAGGTTCCTTCGTGTCTCCTTGGTATAGGAAACCAGGTGATCACCAGTCATTAAGAAGAAATTGTTACCCTTGTCTCCAGCCCTTGATACTTACCATCATACTCTGGAAAACAAATACTGAGATGGACTTTCTTGATTTTTTCCTCAAAGAGGTCCTTCTTGTTGAGAAAGAGGACAATGGAAGTAGCCGCAAAGAACTTGTGGTTACATATGCTGTTGAAGAGGTGCAGTGACTCATGCATGCGATTCTAGGAGGAGGAAACACCATCAGAGATTTCAGATTGAGCTGACGGGTATATTTTCTCCTTCCTGTTCCTGTTTCCCTTGGAGAAACTAGTGCTCCAAATGTAAGAGGAAGAGTTTATCTCCTTTTGATGTGGTGGGATAGAGCCCAGATGATGTAGCTGCCCTCCTAATTGTTCTGTCATAGCCATGTGACTTGGGGCAGATTACTGAGCTTTTCTGAGTTTCAGTTTCCCTATCAGGGTTATTATAGAGGTCTGATGAGATCGTGTATGTAGTGCATGGCAGTGGGTGACGTAGAGTTGTATAATCAATGTTATGCTGAGCTTAGGCTGCCAGGGCATTGCCAGGGACTTCAACGCCCGTAGGTGCAGTGGATACACAATTGAAGCTAGGCCTGAGTTTTCATGTGCCTGTTTGTGTCTCCGATGACTTTTTTTTCCCACCTCTCAGGATGATTTTGATAGGCTTCTATTATAGAGTACTGGATCTCAGTTTGGGCAGGAACAATAGGGATTATTGCCTTGGTGTCAAATGGTAAGGGCTAGAGAATTTCTCTATGCCACACCACCAGCGCTTCTGCCTGTTTCCTCCTCTGAGTGCCACTTTGAGAAGTTGTGCTGTGTATCTGCGCAGTCTAGATGTTTCCAGTTCCCCAGACCAGCCTGTTTTCAGGGAGCAGATCTTTAGGATTTGAAGTATGCTATTAGTTGGCTTGGGCTCAGTCTTTTCATCTAATGAGGAAAGAAAACAAATCTACTTTTTGTGGCCTTTTATCATTGCTAATACTCCTGCAGAACCCCTTAAAACCTCATAGACTTCAGGGTTAGAGATGGAAGAGATCTTGAAAAATCAATTTGCACAGAAGATACTCATAGAGCTCTCATGTGAACTTGAACTCTGCTAAGGAGAAGGGAGAAGAACTGGAGCAAGGAATAGGAGTATAGGTGCTTTGTCTGATATCCATAAGCTGTGGGCCTCCATTAGCATTTCCATGCAGTGATATCCTCTGTCTCAAACTCCAGAGGTAACTAGGCTGGGCAGACCATGGACCTGCAGAGCCTCTGTTAAAATCTGCAGGCTCAAGAGACTCCCCCTCAGGTGAGGTGGCATCCTCCAGCTGCCAGCTTAAGTGGCACATGAGAAACCTGGTTTGCCAGTCTCTCCTTAGTCCTGTTGACAGTACATATTTAGGCTTGCAAATGAGATGAGTAGTCCAACCCCTCTGTCATGTTGCACAAAGATACACATCATACATTGTCCTTCTGCTTGTTCATTTTCATCTCCTATCCTTTATTTCCATATGCAGCCTGGGAGAGTCTTAAGTGTAACTCCCATGCTTTACCAAGCCCATTGTGATCCCTTGTCTCTTTAATTCTCAATTCCTTTTGTGAGCTGTGTGATGTCCAAGTGATTCTTGGATGGCTGATCTGAGACCAGGCTCACTCCCAATAAATCTGGAGTTCTAAAGTGCTAACCTAGAGCCTGGAAAAGAGGTTTTTCTAGAATTGTTTGCCTGAGACAATGATTTGGCTGCTGGAGGACTGCTAGAGTGTCTTGAAATCATCCAAGTTGAAGAATTGGTGACGCAAAGCTTAGAGGAAGGGTTGCAGGGGAACTATGAAAGCTGCTTTGTGCAAAGGCCACTTACTACTTCATCATCTTCCACTAGCACCATATCATAGGCACTGAGGGCCGCACAGAAAATGATGCAGGTGACTCCCTCGAAGCAGTGGATCCACTTCTTTCTCTCTGATCTTTGCCCTCCCACATCAAACATCCTGAGGGGAAAAAACAGCACATGGACTTGGTGTTTACCCCAGAGAGGTGGCCACTTTGGGGCCAGTTGGCAATGAGATGGGAAAAGGGGAGAAATAGGGAGGTCCTTCAGATGGGGCTTTAGTGAAGGCTAAGAAACATGTCCTTTTGCCCTTTTTTGGTATCTGAGGTGTACTTGGAACCATGTGTTTTATCTGTGGTGCCCCAGGGAACTGTGGACTTACCTGAAGTTCAAGTCTTTGACAGAAAACTTGGTCTCAATGATGCCTGTGGTTTTGACTCTGGATCGAAGCACATCTTGCTCATTAGGGAGGTAGTCAGGGGCTGTAATCCGGTCTAATTGGTTCAGGTAGCTAGGGAAAAGAGCTTAGAATTGACATAAACTTTCCACAGCCAAGGCCAAGAAAGGTAAAGGGTCTTACCCAAAGTTATACAGCTAACTTGGTGATAGAACCAGGACTAGAATCCATACTGTTAAACCTCAGGTTCATTCCTTCAAACTTCATGTGTCCTTACAAAAGGGAGTATGGGTTGGGCTGAGAGGCATGCCCAGTTGAGGCAGGGGTTCTATCACATAAGTCAAGTTAGATAACATTTCCTTAAGTTTTGCCTGACTTCAAGGTTTTCTAGACCCTTCAGCAAGATTTGGTGGTTTAAATGGGTGCCAAAATTTCCATCAAGACTCAGGAGTAGACTAAAAGGGACTTCAGAGACATTAAGAGATGTGATTCAGTGCCTAGCATGAGACCTTATTTATATTCTGAATCAAGTTGGGAAGCAAACCTTTGAGATTACTAGGAAACTTAAATGAGCACTTACTTGGGTATTTGATGACATTAAGGAATTATTAAATATTTAGGTGTGTGATGATTATGTTCTTTAAGTCTTTTTTTTTTTTTTTGAGATGCATAATGAAATTTTTAGGATGTTGGAATATGTGGTACTCCCTTCAGAGTAATCCAGTAGGAGATGGAGGTGAAACAAGAGTGGCTGTGAGTTAACAGTGGAAGCCAGGTGATTCGTTATATTATTCTGCCTTCATATATGTTTGACAGTTATTATAAAAAATCTTAAAAGACAGGAAGAAGGCAAATACGGAGTGAGAAGACAGAAGTGAAGGAAAATTAACAGTGCTTACTGCGTGTGGGGCATTCGCACATTTAAATTCTCATTTAACCTCAGACCTTTAAGTTTCATATCCCATTTTACAGATAAAGGAAAAATTAAGAAGAGTTAAATGATTGGGGCCAAGGTCAAGAGACATTGTGGTGTATTGTAAAAAGCCTTCAACTTTGTGAAATAGACCTGGATTCAAATCCAGACTTTTCTGTTTATCTATAGGACTTGGGTAAGTTAATTAACTTCTCTGAACCTCAGTTCTTCATCTGTAAATGGGACTAATACAAAGTAGTCTCCACTTCAAAGGCTTACTATACAGGTCAAATGAGACCGTGTACGTCATGCACCCAGCAGTGCCTGGGCCTTGGTGAGTCAGTGCTCTGTGAACGGCAAATGAGAACCGTGTTACAGAACTAGGTGACAGAACAAGGATTAAATCCAGGTCTGTTTGACTGCAAAGTTCATGCCCATCTATGATAGATTCCATGCCATTAGAGGTATGACTGATGTGTACCTTATCATTTTGGAACCAGCTTTGCAAAGTTGGTTTTTTTTAATCCCTGACCAACTTCCTTTGGTTGCCCCTGGAAGTTTCTGTGTTCCATGCCCTGGCACCCTGGCATAAGATACTATGTATGGGTGAATGAGGCATTCGCTACTGTAAGTGGCCTGAGTCTAGGTGACATTAATGTTACCAGCTAGAAAATGGCACCCTGGAAAGGCCATCATGATCAAGTGCCTCCAGGGAGAGCCCATGGCAGAACTGCAGGTCTGTCTTCACATTCATGGTTTTGAAAGGAGACGCTATGTGTATGAATTGATGAAGAGGACAGCAGTCTGAATGCTACTAAACAGAGCACCTTTGTTTTGGATTCTGGGTGTCTTCAGCTCTGTATGCTGCAGTGAGCCAGTGTAAAGCATTAGAGTGGTGACGACTATGGCGGCGTATCTCTAAGGGCATCACATTCAAAGCATAGTAGAACACTGCTCAAGCCTAAGCAAAACAGGTATCCAGACTGAATTCAGTTCTTTGGACTCCAGCTTTGAGCCTGAAATTTTAGGCTGGGTGGGATTTCTCCTGGAAGTCCTGGTTGCTTACACCTCATCCCACCCCATCCCCAGTCAGTCTTACTAAGATGCTGAATCATTGAGTTGGTATTCTGCAGCTCGGTCGAAGCAGGCTTGCACCCCACCATCCTTCCACAACTTCCTGATGACCTCCACCAGCTCTGGAGGCATGGTGCCCTCCTCCGTGGAGTCAGCCAGGTTGTTGAGCTGTCGCCCAGTATCCTGTAAGGCAGAGACCTGGCTGAGAATGGCACAGGAGTAATGGCTTTCCAGGAGGCTCCTGGGAGTACTGCTGAAAGGAGAGCATTTTGCCTTGCTACCAAAGCCCAAGATGGAGATAGTGTCCAGTGAAGATGCTAAGAAAACACTAATTAATTTTGAGTGTGCTTCGGGAATATAAAGAGTGGCAATTTATCCCATCCTGGGATGCCTATGGGAAAACCTAGGTTCCAGGAGCTTCCTCTGTGGTGTTTCTATCTTCTAGCCTTTGTCCAAAAGGGTACCACCACAAATGTGGATCCTCTGCTACAGGGAGGTTGGATGTTTAAAGACCAGATTGACCGTGAAATAGACAACACGGGAGACAGGAAACCATCACCTTCTTTCAATAATTCAAATCTTGGAAAAAGCCAAAACTGGAACTAGAGATTTAGCTTATAAAAGTTCCATGGCCAGGGCAAGGAGCCCAAGGAGAAGAATTTAAATGGTAAAATAAGACAAAAAGGCAGAGGAAGCTGAGAGCAGATTTTTGTAATTTATTTTAAAGGTAGGGATTGCATACTTCTCCAAGACTGAAGTAAAAAGACTGGAAGCTTAGTAAATGAGATTTAGTTACATGAAACTTTTTTGACTCATGTTTCCTCATAGCTTGTTGGCTGCTATTTCTTCTCATTAGCCTTTCCTTCCACCCTTAACCACATATTGTTTTTTTTTTTTTAAGATTTTATTTATTTATTTGACAGAGAGAGATCATAAGTAGACGGAGAGAGAGGCAGGCAGAGAGAGAGAGAGGGAAGCAGGCTCCCTGCTGAGCAGAGAGCCCGATGTGGGACTCGATCCCAGGACCCTGAGATCATGACCTGAGCCGAAGGCAGCGGCTTAACCCACTGAGCCACCCAGGCGCCCATTAACCACATATTGTTAACCACGTACCGCACAGCTTGGTTCAGCATAGTCAATACCCAGTGTGGACATGGCACGGATGATAGCCAGGATGGACTGCAGCACATTCCCATAGATGATGGACTTATACTCCAGGCATTCCTCTGGCGTATAGCCGTCTTGATGGATGATCCTGCAAGGAGTAGATAGACACCCAGCTCTTAGTTGGACCTGAGTAACCAGATCTAAGGGATTGGGAATCTGGAAGGATTTAAAGGGTCATAAGAACCCCATCTCATGCCTATTGCTGTCCCAAAGTGGAGAGTGAGGGGGGAAAGGCATGCAGATGAGGGGCATTGGGAATCAGGTTCTTTATATCCTTTACATATGGGTTTCTTGAGGCCAAGGAGCCCTTCATCCTCCATGCCTCTGTTGAATTCTTCACTCTACCTCTGTCTTCTGGGGCTTTGTTCCTACTCACTTCATCTGTTTGACGATAGTGCTCTTTCCTGACTCTCCAGCACCTGCAGGGAGAAATTCTTATGCTTCAGTTTTCCACCAGTTCTCCCCAACCCTCCAGTAGGTGGCCTGTGGGAAGTCCAAGCTAGGACTTGCTTGTGAGTCTTGTTAGGGGAGAGCACAAAGGGATGACTGCTGCCCTCAATTTCTGCCAGCCTTGAGCTCGGGTCATTCAGTCTGGATGTAGAGCAGAGTTTCTCAGTCTCTGCACTGCTGACATTTTGGGCTGAGCAATTCTTTTTTGTGGAGACTGTCCTGTGCATTTTAGGGTGTTGAGCAGCATTCCTGGCCACTACCTGCTAAGAGACCAATAGCACTCTTCTCTTCCGCTGTGACAACTAAAAATGTCTCAGACATTTCCCAGTGTCCGGGGGAGGTAGAGGGAGTGGTGGCAAAATCTCACTGAGAACCACTGATAGAGTCAGGGGAATTCCTTTAACACATTTCTCCTCTGCCTATTTTTACTCTAGAGAGTGATCTTGGGGCAGGATTGCAGAGAGCTTTATAACTTCACTGAAATACCATTTTTTTCATCATCATGCTTTTTCCTTTATTGGCTAAAATGTTCTAGTGTCCTCCCATTTGCACTCTGTTCCCCCTCCATACACCCTTCAACCCTCTTCTCCAGTTTGCGTGGCCCTGATGGGTTAACCACCTCCCACTTAGCCTGCGCCTCTTCCCTCTAAGCTGCTTATCCTGAATGTGGAAGAAAGCTGCTTAGGCTTAAAAGATCTCTCAGTGGCCTTGCCATCTCTTTCCCCTTCTGTAGCTTCTTGGGCTCCTTGGAATCTTGTTCCAGTGTACAGCGGTATGCTCAGAGAGCAGCTGGGGAAGGGGAGATGCCGTGGCCTGGGGCTCTGGTTCCCTGGCTCCTCATGGGCTTCAAAACAACCCAGCCAGCTATGTCCTGTTGCACAAATGCTGCCTGCTCTAACTTACCTCTGTCCTACTACTGGAGGTTTCCCCCTTAAGCCAGGTGTCCCAAACTCTTCATTGTCTTGGTTCTATTTATGGCTGTGACCAGCTTCTCTGACTGACCAACAGAAGTGCTTTTCTTTTTTCAGCACAGACCTGTGATCTGCTTAGGAGCTCATCGGGTTGATAAACTTACGATCTGGCAGGGACTCTCAAGGCAACTCCTGAATAGAAAGCTAGGAAAGGACTGCCCTAGAAAAAGATTCTGTTCCTCCTCCCTCAGGGCTCCCTGGTTCTAAAATTTATACAAATTGTGTACTGGAAGCAAGGAGAAGGAACCAGTTTACTTGGCAAGCATCAGTGGGCCTATCCCCAGGACTACACGGCACTGATTATATGGTGGGACTTCTGAGTCCACTGTCCTCTCCTGAGTCCTTGACTCAGAGCTCTCTGACTGTAGATTGGGTAGCTGTCTGCAAGCCCAGGATTCACTGTATTTGCCAAACTGTGAGGTATTATATTTAGATTTGGAGATGAATGGCTCTGTCCCGGCCCTTGCACAATCCTGATTCAAGGAAGAGCAGAACAATTCCAGGGTAGCTTTGGCATTCTGCATCTCCTTGGGGTGGCTGCGCTCAGCCCTAGAGCCCTGATCCTCTAGCCTGAGACTGGCTGGGGAGAAGAAAAATGACCTGCTGTCCCTCCTCCCCACGGGGTGGGCTAGAAGCCACCAACCATCCAGGATAAGCAGGAAGGAGCAGTACCTTCTCCTTCCCTTGCTCAGCTTCCCATCTCGCTCACCCAGCAATAGCAGCTTGACGGTCTTGGCTTCCTTGTCAGCATCCTCCTGCAGCTTCTTTTCTAGCTCCTTGGACCTCTTGGCTAGTTCTTTGTCCTCAGCACTGGCTCCACTCCCCATCTTTCTGCTGTCTTCTCGGCTGCTGCTTCCAGCCCTTATGCTTCTTCTCTAGAGTCTCCTATATGAGACGGAAGATAAGGAAAAAGTAACTTGGGATTGAGTATCTGTTTCGTTGTAGTCCTCCTAAAAAGCTGGTCCTATAGGGAGCTAGGTGAGAGAGTGGGCTCTAGGGTTTTGTGCCTGGCCTGTCTTGGCTAAGACTCCCTACCCTGCTGGAGATCTACTTAGTCTAGGGATTGTAGCCTTTATATCTAGCAGTGTGATGGGTCAAAGCCAATTAAGAGCTCAGTATGACAAAGGGCAAGGACTTGGGATTCTGTACTAGGAAAATGATCTGCGGGATTCTGGCACAGGAGGATAGGTGGCAGGTACTGAAGCTCTCTGGAATGAGATCACGGCTGCCCCATTCTATGGAGGGGCTGATCCCCTAAAAGTCTCTTACTTCCTTGGATTCATTTGCATCTTAGTGCTATAGATTAGAGGCATAAATGCAGGAAACTCTGCCCATCCTGAGGCTCCAGATTGTAAGAGTCTTGGTTTTAAAGGCTTCAAGGCATCAAAGCACCCTCTCCATCATACCAGGCTGGTCCTGGCAAGGAGTTTTGTTTAGGGTGATGCCCTTTGTGGAAAGATTAGAAATGTTTCTTCCAGCTCCACCTGTGGCTGCTGCACCAGGAAGCTATTAGCATATTGTTCTTTATGTTGGCTCATCTCTCTCTCTTCATGCTTCTGGTACTAGCGCTTACCACTTCATACTGTGTTTTGTGTTGCACATGGGTTCCCCCTGGGCTGAATTCCTTCCCCTGGAGGTCAGGGACCAGATGTAATTCATCTTTGAATCCTTCTGACTTGGTGGTTTATCAGTGGACCCTCAGTAAAGGTTTGGTGACGGAAGGAAAGATAAAGGGTATGTGTAGACAGAATGAGGCTGCTTCCTGTCAACCCACTAAAGCCACCTGAGGCCACCTTCACTTGGCGAGTGAGCTTCTGCTGCTGTTTAGACTGGGGGTCTGCTTCCTTGGGAAACTGGACTCTAGCCTCCGCCTTTGCAAAGGTTGGGATGGCCCTCCCTCTGGCCCTCATCCCTGCTGCCCCTTCCTGGGGGGAAATGCTAGACTGCAGTCCCGCAGTTGCCTCTCGGACCTATCCGAGACTCCCTCCATGGGTCATATTTCTTTATGCCTGTTATTTCAGTTTAATTAAATGAGTTGCTGGTGGAACCTCCTCAGAAGGAGATTCTTAAGAATGTGGCCCCAAAATTTGGTGCAAGGCCTAGCACAGTTCATCTGGGAGCTTCTTAGAAATGTAGGATCTTACGCCTCAACCTAGACCTTCTGATTCAGAACCAGCGTTGTAACAGAATTGCAGGTGACTCTAAGGATGTTAAAATTCAGGAAGTGCTGCCCTTGAAAGTATTAGGGAACTGTTTTCCCCTCAAACCTGCCTGATTACGAGGATCATCTGAGATGCTGGTTTCTGTGTATCATCAAATCTTAGATATCACTGGCTGGAAGATCACTCAGATTTCAAAGATGTTAACATATCCTGTATATTTTTAAAAGGGTGTGTTTTAGAATCATTATTTTCTGGTAATGGTGCTAATTCCAGAGCCTGAGAAACTATTTTAAAATCGGTAATATAGGTGATTATCATCATGTGGCAAGTTTGGAAAAAAACCTGATCTCGTTGGCCTGGAACACAATCCAGGCATGAAGATTTCCAAATTTCCCCCAGGTGATTCTAATGTGCAGCCAAGGGCTTGAGGATTTAACTTGAGTTTGAAAGGTTTAATGTGTTCTTTTCTTTTAGTGTGGAAATGTGTTGCAGTGGCCTGTCCACTGGGTCAGAAAAAGTGGGAGGTAGCACCTGGGGCTCCTACCTACTAGGTTCCCTGAGCCCCTGCTGAGCACGAGCATCTTCCTCCTTCCACCGCCTTTCAGTTGCATATCTGAGTATCTGGATGAGAAGCTCTGGGCCTGGAGCCCAGACACTCAGGGCTGATGGAGAAGTAGGTAGCCGCCAAGGTGCCTTCCATAGCGATCATGTTTTCCCAATCAAAACTTGGCAAATGCTCCTTGACTTAAGAGAAAACAGGAGAGTGTCTTTGAAATTGTGACTGTCTTGGAATCTCACCTATAAAGTTTCAGTAATTATACCTCCCTAACCCTGCCCTAGCTTACCCACAATATTGATAACCTATACCCAGGCCAGAGCTGTGCCGAAATCTTCTCTGTTCGGAGCAGGGGACTGCCAGGAACTGTGCTAGACAAGTTGTGTGGCTCCTATCAGTTTATTCTAATGCTAACTTCAAGGTAAGTACTCTGTCACCAGTTTACAGTGGCTTGAGGGTTAAGTAACTTATTCAAGGTCAGGTAAGCTTAATAAACAGATACATCAGGGTATCTTTCTACTACCCCCATATAAGCAGCCAGTAAAAGAACACTTGGACATAAAAGACAAATGCATAAGCTTGCTAACAGTAGCGATTGCATTTTGAAAAGAACCATGAACTTGTTTCACGCATAGGGAAAATGTTTGAGCTATTTCTTTTTCAGCTACCACCCTTGCAAACTTCTGTGCTGCTTCTACTTGTTTCCTAGTTGGCTGGGTTCCCATTCCCACTACTAAGCTGGTAAGGGAGCTCCTGACCCATGCCTGGCCTCTAATTGTGCTGACCCATCCTGGCGCCAGTGACCTCCTACCTCCCGTCGTCAGCTCCTGTGCCTTTCCTGTGGCTGTTCTACTTTATTAATTTGAATTCAGTGTCCTAGTGGAGTAGGTAAAGCATGTAGGTGCTATTCGCATTTAGAAGCACAGAAAGAGGATCGTCATCTTTTTTTTTTTTTTAAGATTTTATTTATTTATTTGACAGAGAGAGATCACAAGTATTTAGAGAGAGAGAGGAGGAAGAAGCAGGCTTCCTGCTGAGCAGAGAGCCCGATGCGGGACTCGATCCCAGGACGCTGAGATCATGACCTGAGCCGAAGGCAGCGGCTCAACCCACTGAGCCACCCAGGCGCCCCGAGGATCGGCATCTTAATAGACAAGCTAGGATCAGCTACAGTTCAGGAGTCCTGGTTAATAGCCTGATAACCAAATGAGTGGAAAAAGACTCACCATTTCTCAACAAGTTTTGTCCTGTTTCTTGGGCTAAGGGGAGATCTCAGGATCTGTCTTACCCTCAGTGGTGGGGACTGTGGGTAAAGCCTTGTCCTGGCTGGGCTTGGGAGCACATGAATGAGGAACTGACTTCAGGACCTTCCAGTCCAAAGGAAGAGGAGAGGTAAATTCACAGAGAAACAGTTTAATGAAAGGAACGCTTTGCTGGAGAATTCAGAGCTGTTCAAAACCCAGCCTCCACCCCTGATAGGCAAGAAAATTATAAACATATTTAACTGTCAGACTGAAAAATTCTGTAGAAGAAAGGAGGAAGTGACTAAATGAACAGACTTTGATTAGAGAAGCAGAACATAGAAATAGGGGTAAGGCATTTTGGGGAGAGGAAAGCATGAGAGAAGGCGTGGAGGTCTGAGGTGCAAACTGTGCTCAGGAAAGACGAAATGGGATATGTCGGCCAGTTGAGGATGGTGTAGGGGCAGCATTGGGGCTAGGCAGTGAGGGCCTGGAGTGGCAGGGCAGGGCGTGGCTAAAACCATTTGAAGACAAAAACAAGTACAGCTGGGTGCAGCTGCATGGTGCTATAAACAGTGTTTGGGGACTGGGGTTAGGGGTGACAGGGCTGTCTGGGCAAGCTGAGAAATAAGAGCTGAGCAGCTTAGTTTGAGAAGGATCTGGGCATAGGGGATGCTTTGACAGGTGTGAGGCTGCAGGCATTCCCTCCCAAGCCCAGTGTCGGGCAGAGAGTGGTCTGGCTTGGGGGGAAGTTGGGCTGCAGGCCAGAGTCTAAGAGAAGCATTTATCAGAGAATTAAGTGGGGGACTAGGGCTCTGGGAGGGCCATTTAAAAGGAACCATCTGGTGAATAGGGTAGGAGGGGAGGAAGCTGTGTTAGAGCTAGGGAAGATCCCAGAAGCTCAAAGACAACATTAAGAAGCTGGAGGCCAAGGGGGATGACTCACTCCTCATTTCCCAAACTGTTCTTCGTAGACCGTGAACCCCGCTGAGATTTTTTCTGGTGTTGTGTAGGTGGGGAGATCGATGCTTAGCTGTAATCAGCGCACACTTCCAAGCAGGGATGGCGTACCAAATGGCCTGGAAATAGGGGAGGGTTACCAGGTGAAGGGTGTGTTGCAGTGGGACTGGGGAGGAGCACAAAGGGACTAGTGAACCAGTTTGCCTGTGTGAGGAGGAGGGCAGGGATTGCCACGTATGGGCTGATTAGGTAGGTAGGTCTGAATCAAGGGGGAATCCTAATGAGACCTAGCCCAATACAAGATACCACCCCTTAAAACTATGTCAAAATTTGCATTTTGTCAGAATATAGATGACCTTCTACATGGTTACCTGCTGCTTGATTTTTAATTTTGAGATTTATTTTGTTACTCATTGTTGAGGGCATAATGGCTTCAAAATTCCTAAAGATCCCAAGACCAATTTATTCTGGGGTTAAGACCCAGGAGAGTCTGTTGGGGGTGGGGTGTGGAGGCTATTACAGATTTGTTGTTTCCTATGCCCTTGATTATAAAAGTAATGGATATGCATTGTAGACAATTTTTTAAATGCAGATGAGTATAAAGAAGGAAATAAATATAATTCCCCATTCTACTGCCTACAGATAATCATTTGTAAACCTTCTGGTGGTTTGTTTTCTATGCATATATGTCACATATTTAGGGCCATACTGTATGTATGGATTTTTACGTTCATTTTTTTAAACCAAGCCTTACATTATAAATATCCGCCTCATTAAGAAGTTCTCCAAGAACAATTTTTAATGGTTGTATTTCATTGCGTGCATCTGACAAAACTGAAACATCCCCCTGTTGTTGGACCTTAATGTTTCCAGCTTTTCTATGTGATAAACATTGCAGTGATGAACAAATTCGTGCATATTTTTCTGACAGCTCTTTTCAGCACAATTTTCTGAAAGTGGAATTACAGGGTCAAGTAATAATGAACTTTTTTTTTTTTTTAAGAACTTTATTTATTTATTTGGCAGAGAGAGATCACAAGTAGGCAGAGAGGCAGGCAGAGAGAGAGGAAGGGAAGCAGGCCCCTGCTGAGCAAAGAGCCCGAGATCCCAGTACCCTGAGATCATGACCGGAGCCGAAGGCAGTGGCCCAACCCACTGAGCCACCCAGGCGCCCAATAATGAACTCTTTAAAGACATTTGATTATGTATTACCAAATGGCCTTCAGACAGGTTACATTGCTTGTGGTGCCCACCAGTAGTATGTGTGTGTCCCATCTCACGACCCCCTTAATCTTTGTTAATTTTATGGGTAAACATGGAATTTCCCTTCTTGTGTTGCTTCTTTGTGAGGTGAACTCCCCCACCCCCAGGTCTGTGGACGCGTGGTTTTTTGAGCTTGCCCATGGTGAGAAGCAGCAGGCAGAGATCAATAGAGGTGAAACCAGATATACAGGGATAATAGGGTTCAGGGTCCAGAATCCAGCCTGGGGAGAGGTGGAGGAGGCAAGAGTTTGGGAAGGAATCTGGCTGTGGGGGTGGTGAGAACTGGGAGGAGCTGGACAAACAGCATTAGTACAGCTGGGTGTGGGGGACAAAGGGCTCCCACAATGGGGAGAAGTAGGAAAAAGACTAATTGCTGCTAACACACTGAAGATACCAGTGGTCTTAGGAACACCCCCTTCAAGTTCCCTTTAGGTAGGATTCTCTGTCACTTGGAAGTGGAGTGCTAGCTGGGTAGAGTGTCTGCAGTCCCCCCAAACAGCCCAAACTGCACTTCTTTATAGGCTGCGAGGAGGATCATTACCGTGTGAGGTTGTCAACAGGGAACCAAGGCCAAGGACATAGCTGGATAAGACATTAACTGAATAGTAACTACAGGCCAGGCACTGTTCTAAGGACTTGACTTAATTAACTCATTTATCTTAACCACCACAATACAAAGCAGTGTCTCACACAGTCATTTTCCGATGAAATAGAGCAGAGACCAGTAACTTTACCAACATCAATCACAAAGTAGGTGGAGGAGTATGGAATTGAACCCATGTATTCTGTCTTCAGAGTCTAAACTTTTAACCAATAAATATAGAAGTAAATGCGGGAAGGGGAGCCAGAATTGTAGGGCACACCCTGTTGTTTATCTATGCCTGCCAGAAGAAAACGGACGACCTAGAGTGAGAATGCCGGGGTAGGACTTCTAAAAGTGATTTAATCTTGAGACACTACTAGTTATCTTTTACTAGCCACCGACTTTATGGCAGGCACCACGAAAATGTGCTTAACAATGCTCCCAGTAACTCCCTTGAGTGCGATTACACCACCCCATTTCACGGATGAGGAAGCTGACGCACATGACTTGCCCAAGACCTGGCCCGGCCAACTGCAGAGTGGCGGCTGCCCACGTGGCGCGGGGAAGCGGAACGCGGCGGGGGCGGGGCCTGCCCGGCGGGGGCGGGGCCTCGGATCTGGCGGGGCCTCAGGCGTCGGAGAAGCGCCTTGGCTCTAACAAGGCTTTGGTGGGGTCGCACCTGTTGCGTGATTCCCCCGCAGTCCAGCCTCGGTAGTCCGATCCCAAACACCCAGAGAGTGTGGAGAGAAGCTCAGACGAGTTCCGGGTCCTGCTCTCTGGGAAGCACGTGGCCTGCTCGCCTCTTGAGCAGAGAGCTGGGGGTCGGGACTCCCGGGTCTTCGCGAAAGGTCCGTGCAGCGGCCGAGGTCTACCGGGGCCCACCTCCCGCCTCCGGGCATTTTTTAAAGACTGCCTTCCTTTTTCCATATCCGTGCCGGGGGCAGGGGACCTCGGAGGGACTTGGCCAGGATCTGGGTCCCAGCCCTCCTCCCCTCCTTTGCGACCTCCGCTTCCCGGCTGGGCAGACCCTGGCGGGCAGCCTCCCCGGTACCCCTCCGGGCTCGGGCAGCATGGCCTCAGGTGAGTGTATGTGCGCGTCTGTTGGGGGTAGGGTCTCTGGGACGGAGAAGTGCATGGCCTGGATGACAAGCGGGTGGGGGTCTCAGCACAGCCAGCAGACCTAGGGAAGGTGGCCGTCTCCTCCTGGGGCGGGCCTGGGAGAGCAGAGCCTGAGTGCGAAAAGACAGAAAAGTCTGAAGTTGTTGGTGTCTTTTTCCTAGCCGCCGCCCCCCACCCCCCCAACCAGAAGCCCCTGCCTCTTGGCCTCCCTGCCGTCCTAGAAGGTAGCTTCTGCCGGTCAGTGGAATTTTCCCAAGACAGGCTCCTCCCTGCTGGGCCGGGATTCTCAGTTCTACCCCCATCCTCCCAGAGCTGGACTACTCCTGGGGCTGGGAGTCTGATAGAGAAGAGAAAAAGGGACTGTGCCCCAGTGGGGCTGGGTTTTCACGGAGAACGCTTGCTCTGAGACAGTGTGTTCTGAGTTTGGGGGAGCTCGGGCTGGATTTCTGTTTATTACTATTTTTTTCTCCTATGCTGGCTGGACCAGCTAGCCCGGACTTTGACTCCTGTGCCCCAGAGCCCTGGCAAGGGGCAAGGGCTCCTGAAGGGGTCAGTGGAGTGCTGGGGGCTGGCCCTTCCCCATCTTGTTTGCTAACCTCCACCCTCCACCCCCGCCCCCCAGGCCCAGCTAGCAGCAGTCGCGTCACTCCAGGGTCTGAGGAGGGAAGGGAGGGGATAAGAGGCGGGGATGAAGGCCCCCCTCCCCGAGGTTGCCTAGACAACATCAGAAATCGTGGCCAGGGCCTCTTCCGCCTGCGGGGCTTCTGCTTCCTGCATCAGTCACTCCCGCTGGGGGCGGGGCGGAGGAAGGGGTTGGATGTGGCAGAGCCGGGCCCAGCTGGAGCGGCTCGGACTCCCCCCGCCATCTCCGCGGCTGGAGCCATGGCATCCAACCCATCTGGCCCCGGCAATCCCAAGGCCAAATATCCCTTTAAGAAGCGGGTCAGCTTGCAGGCCTCCTCTGCAGTACCAGGTGAGTGTGGGCTTCCTAGCCTAGGGCTCGGGCTCTACGCGACCACTGCTAGCCCAAGCCACTGGTCCTGTATGTGTGTGTTGGAGGGGCTGCATCTGCACCCCCTCTGGGGTTATGCCCCTCCTTGTCCTCCGTCCGAGGGACAGCTGGCTTGGAAGGTGGGGTGGAAGGTGACAGTTTCTGTGTTGGGGGTGCTGCCCTCGGTAACAAGGAGTGGGCGCAGTTGTGGGTGCAGCAAGAGGTGTGTTTGCACACGTGTCAGCGTGCGGATGTGCTCAGACCGTGTGCATGTGGAGTGTGTGTGAATGGAGAGGGTGATGTGTGGGACTGGCTGCTTTGTGGGCTGGCCACACTGCCGGTGGCTGTGTCTTTACCGGGCAGGCTCGGGCTTAGTGGTTAGTTCTTTCTAGGACCCTAGATCTGGAATCTCGTTCCTGGGGAGGGGGCTCTGATATTCAGGCACACTCATTGCTACTGGGCATCCTGGGGGCTGGGGGCTCAACCATATCCATCATTTGCTGTTGGCCCATTCCTGGTTTTCCTGTGGACTTCCTCAGAAGTACGGGGTGTCCTTGGGCCAGGCCTGTTTCGGGGGTTCTGGCTGGGGCCACTGCCTGCTTGTGTGCTCCTGTACCCTTTGGTTTGGCTCCTGCTTTGGGAGGCATCTCTGCACCATTCGGAGCAGGCAGCGTGGTGTGGCTGTGTCCATCTCCTGAGTCTGCCTGAGTCTGCTAGCTGAGGGATATCTACCTATTGTCTGCTGCCCCCAGGCTTTGTGGCTAAGGAAGGACACCTCCACCCCCCATTTTGGTGACCAGGTCAAGCCAGCGTCTTCCCCCGCCTCCCCTCAGCAGCTATCTGTACCTATAGCCTGACCATCCATCCCCTGTATTTTCTTATGCCATTGAAAATCCTGCCCAGGGGTCAGGGCTGTTCTGAGGGTCTGTGTTTTCCGTGCCTAGGTCTTGGCCCTCCAGAGAGTGTGTCCCCTGGGGCTAGATCTGTAATCTTTGGGTGGTCACTCAGGGGGAGCATCTGAGACTTAGGGGTTGAAGCCTTGGGCATGTCTCTGCCTCTCGACTGAGGCAGTCCTGGCAGGGAGTGAGGGACTCCTGGTCAGAGGGTAGATGAGGAGGCAAGATCTTGGTTGGTGGAAGCAGTTCCCTCTGGCTTTTGGTGGACTACTTGTGTGTGTGTGTGTGTGTGTGTGTGAGTGTGTGTGTGTGTTGCAGTGCGCAGGCTCTGGGGAAGGGACCAGTAGGCAGGAAGCTGGGTCTTCTAGGCCTGGGCTCAGAGCATGGAGCCTCTTACCTCTAGTGAACCCTGTGCGGAGACCTGCAGCCTGGAGGAAGGGTTCTGGCCGCCGGAACCTGTCCTCGTCACTCCAGTGTTTCTGTTGACATCCTGGGCCACCCTGCTCAGACGGGAGGGTGAGATTAGGACCTTCAGTTCAGCTCCTGCTGCCCTGGAGGTCTGTGGGCGGCCTCTCCTGCTGGGGGCTAGGAGGGAGGAGTTGTGTAAGGTCAAGGTTCTTGGGCAGGCAAGGACCTGGGACTCTGTCTTATACTCTGGGTATGGAGCAGGTGCCCATCTTTCTTTCCTCTTCCTATTCTGCCCTCTTCCAAGGACTAGATAGTGTCCCCCTACCTCCTCCCAGTCTCTTCTCCCGTCAAGTTCCATTCTCTTTCCTGTCCTTCATGGTTTGGTTGTGCTGGCCTGCACTGGGCCCGAGTAGGTCTCCCTGGTAGGTTGGACTGTATGTGCTAGGTGTTTTGGAGGGTCCCAGGAGTTCATAATCGCAGATAATGGTGTTTTACACAACACTTGCAGAGCTGTATCTCTGTGAGCCTTAAGGCGGTTGGTGGATATAGATGGGGCTGGCTCTGCTTATCGCCCCTTTATAGACAGGACTTGAAGGTTCCGGGAGGCAGAGACAGGCTAGTAAGTGGGAACTGAGTCAGACTCAAGTCCTCCAGATTCTAGTCCTTTATCTCCTACACTTTTCCTCCTGGACAGTTTGTTCCCAATGATAGGCTTCGAAAGGAGACTGGAGGTCTGGGGAGCCATGGATCAGGCCCCATCGGCAGCAGAGAAACTCAGTACCTGGTCCCTACCTGTACTGAGTCACTTCCCTCACTGCCTGCCAGCTTCTCTCCCTGGAAGAGGCTTTGTCTGTCCCCAGGGACCCCACAGACAGGGACACAGGGGACATTGGTGAGCAAAACAAGGCTGGCCTGGGGCTGTTATGTGCAGAGATGAGGTCTGCTGACCTCCCCTTCTCCCCCCCCTACCCCTGGGCCGCCCTGACCCTACCTGCTCACTGTTCCAGAGGGTGGGAGGCTCAGCCCTGACCCTCCCTGTATCAGCCTATCCTGCTGCACCCCCCTGGGGGCTCCCCTGTAGGCCAGGCCTTTTTACTGGGCCTTTTTATCTTATAGGTTAAAGCCGTTCCTTTCTGAGCTGGCTTTTATTTCCCAACTCTGATGCTCCTTCCCTTGATTTCTGGCTCCCCTGGGCCTCCCTAGCCCCCTGCTCTCTGTCATCCTAGGGTCTCCCCTGCATGCAGCAGCACTTGGTACAGCCCGTGCCGGCCCCTGAGCTGTCCTGGGGGACTGGCTACTGCTCCACTCAGCAAGGCGGCGGGCGGGCGAGGGGCCCAGGGCTGCTGGCTGGAGCTGCCCGAACTCTGTAGGTAGGACCCAGGCTGGCACCAGGGAGAGCGGGGGCTGGGTCCTGGTTCTAGGGCAGGCACCTCTGCTTCCCTTTGTCCAGCCTCTGGACCCAACTCTGGAGGATCGTGAAGTGAGCCCACAGACTTAAAGGCACGCTACCTGGGCAGAACCTCCAGTCCATCCCTAAGATGGGGAAAGGAGGGTGCTGGAAGGCAGTCCCCTTCCGAGCAGGCTGGGAGAGCCGAGTTTGGTGTGGAGAGCTTTGCGGGGGTAGGGAGGGTGGGCTGATAGCCCAGGGAAGGTCTGAGTTGCCTGGGAGCTCAGGCAGCCCCCAGACTAGCAGCTTCAGGGCCTTTAGTGCCTGCGTCCTGGTGGTACAGCTGAGGAGTTCAGCCTTCCATGTAGAGAGGCCCTGGCTTCTGATCCTTCCCCGGGCCCTCCCTGGGGCCTCCGGCCCAAATCCTGGGGCCTCTGAGTGGCGCAGACTGTTTGTGGCAGCTCCCTTTGGAGGGGCAGCCAGCAGTGGGAGGGGCCAGCTGGGGCCAGGCTGCATCTTGGCAGCCCCAGGGTCCTGGGGGAGAGGGCACGCCCCTGGGGAGGAGGTAGGGTTCTTGCTGCCATCCAGGCCCTCCGCTTCCTGTCCTCTTCCCTTGGGTTCTGGTGCCCAGGTCAGAGCTGAGTGGCAGCTGTATGTTGCCTATGCTCTGAAGGTCTGGGATGTCGGGCACTGGACCCTGGGTTTCTGGGAGGAGGGTCACTGGGTCCAGAAGCAGGTCTGATCAGGGCCGGCCTGCCTGCCTGCCCTGGGAACTGTGGACTGGGGACTGCTGGCTCAGTCACTGGGTCCTTCATGAGCACGTGGGGGGTGTGTGTGTGTATGTGTGTGTATGCGTGCGCATACGTGTACGTGTGTGCCTGCCTGTAGGAGGTTGCCTGCTCACTGAGGCAGCACTTCGTAGTGCAGAATTCGGATTCTTACTCCCGGAGTGAGTGAATCCTCTAGCTCTAGAGGCTGCCTCAGGAACCCCCATGCCTGAGCCTGGAATGGGTGAGGGGCCCTGTGCCAGAAGGTGAAGGTGAGGTCCTCTGGGAGTCACAGGCAGGCTCACTCCTCGGCCTCTGAGGAGGCACGGCCCACTTTGCAGGCTCTGGCCTCTCTCTGGGAAAGGCCTGGGGTGCATGGGGGCCCTGGGCTTCTGGTGTACCCAGGCCCTGCCCTCCACCCTTTGACCCTGGCATCGATGTCTCCACAGAGGCTCGGGGTGGGCTGGGGGCCCCTCCGCTGCAGTCGGCCCGATCCCTGCCAGGCCCTGCCCCCTGCCTCAAGCACTTCCCACTTGACCTGCGCACGTCCATGGATGGCAAATGCAAGGAGATCGCCGAGGTATCACCTGGCACCGCACCCTATGTCCCTCCACTGCTGTCCCCATGTCCTGTCTCTGCTCCCCACCCCCCTCCATCTCAGCCATCCCCTTACTCCACGCTTGGCTGTGCCCTGACCCCTAGCCTCCCCCAGGTACCTCCAGCTCCTGCTGTGCTCACCCCAGCCCTAGATGCTGCAAGGGAGGGCCTGGCATACTGACCCTGCCTTCCCTCCCACCAGGAGCTGTTCAGCCGCTCCCTGGCTGAGAGTGAGCTCCGCAGCGCCCCATACGAGTTTCCGGAGGAGAGCCCCATTGAGCAGCTGGAGGAGCGGAGGCAGCGCCTGGAGAGGCAGATCAGCCAGGATGTCAAGTAAGGCCCCAGCCCTACAGTCCGGCAGGCAGCCATGGCATGGAGGGGGCACAGGGAAGTCTGCCCAGTGTCCCTCTGTCTCCACTGGGACACCTTCAGAACCCCGTCTCTGTCCCTTTCCCACTCCTGTCCCTTTCCCACTCCGTCCTCCCTCAGGGACCCACTAGGGAGGGAGCATAGAGCAGTGGTCTGAAGCACAGGCTTTGGAGTACAGCTCTTGGGTCCTGGTTCTGTGTGGTACCCACCTGTGTGGCCTAGAACATGTCACTCAGCTTTGGGGTGTGCTTTCTCGTTTATAACGTGGGAGCCTTGAGGAACAACACGTGCACAGCAGCCAGCACCGGGCAGGGACCTGAGAGCCAGGGCATCCCTTGTCATTGGCCTGACCTCTTGTGCCTCTCCCTTTTAGGCTGGAGCCAGACATCCTTCTTCGGGCCAAGCAAGATTTCCTGAAGACAGATAGTACTTCAGACTTCCAGTGAGGAGGGTGGAGGGGCGCAGAGGGATGTGGGGATGTGGGGCTGGGGCCTCTCCTGCTGCGGGCTCTAGCCCCCCTCCTTTGTGCTCACCCCTTTTAGGCTCTACAAGGAGCAGGGTGAGGGGCAAGGTGACCGGGGCCTGCGAGAGCGAGAGGTGGTGCTAGAGCGGGAATTTCAGCGGGTCACCATCTCCGGCGAGGAGAAGTGTGGGGTCAGTGTGGGCAGGGCCTTGGGTCTCTCTACCCCTGTCATCCCCATGTGTCCCAGTGGGCTGCCCCAGCCTCGGAGCTGGGTGTGGCTCAGAGAGGGCATTTCTCTTCCCAAAAGCAGGAGGGGCGAGCGGTCTGTGGCTGGGAGCTAGCGGAGGCACTCTTTTCCAGGGTCAAGGCTTCGGGGAGGAGGCAAGGGTGAGCCTGGTCTGAGTCTGAGAGCAGGGAGAGTGACCCCAGGGTCCTTGTCTCTAGGTGCCATTCACAGACCTGCTGGATGCAGCCAAGAGCGTGGTGCGGGCTCTTTTCATCCGGGAGAAGTACATGGCCCTCTCGCTGCAGAGTTTCTGCCCCACCACCCGCCGCTACCTGCAGCAGCTGGCTGAGAAGCCTCTGGAGACACGGACCTACGAGCAGGGCCCCGACACCCCTGTGTCCGCTGGTGGGAGCTCCCCTCCCTGCCCTGCTCCAAGCACCCCTATGTCCCCAACTCCCTGGGAAACTCCACCCCGCCTACTTCTCACTCCCTGCCCTCCCACCAGGCTCATGCCAGCCTCTTGGCTCCCAGTGGGTGGAGGCAGGGGCAAGAGATCTCCCGCTCTATGGGGCCTCTGGGCAGGGCAGCTGATGGCCCAGAAAAGCCCTAACTCTTCCCTCCCTGCCCCGCAGATGCCCCGGTGCACCCCCCCGCGCTGGAGCAGCACCCCTATGAGTACTGTGAGCCAAGCACCATGCCTGGGGACCTGGGCTTGGGTCTGCGCATGGTGCAGGGCGTGGTGCATGTCTACACCCGCAGGGAACCTGATGAGCAGTAAGCGGGTGTGGGGAGTGCTGGGGGGGAGCTGTGTGGGGGCTGCACTGGCTGGGGAGGGCCCACAGGGCACAACTTACTCCCTCACCCGAGCTCCCCACACCTGCCAGCTGCCTGGAGGTGGAGCTGCCGTACCCTGACCTGCAGGAATTTGTGGCAGACGTCAATGTGCTTATGGCTCTGATCATCAACGGCCCCATGTGAGTTCCTGCCAGGCCCAGACTCTCCGCTTCCTTCTAGCCTGGACCATACCACCCCAGCCCTGCCGCACACACCTGCCGTCCCTTCACACCCTTTCACAGTTACCAACCCAGACTTTCCCCCCATCCATTGCCCCGTGAGCAGCCTCAGTGCTCTCCCCACCCTCTCCCCTGCCGTACGTGGCCCAGAGCCTCAGCTGCATTCTGTCCCTCCCCAGAAAGTCCTTCTGCTATCGCCGGCTCCAATACCTGAGCTCCAAGTTCCAGATGCATGTGCTGCTCAATGAGATGAAGGAGCTGGCCGCCCAGAAGAAGGTGCCACACCGGGATTTCTACAACATCCGCAAGGTGGGGCCTCCCCCGCAGGCCTGGTCCTGCACCCCCACCCGGCCTCCCTTGGTAGACTGGACTCCAGGGAACCCAGTGGCCATCCCCCCGCTGTTGCACCCCAGGTGGACACACACATCCATGCCTCGTCCTGCATGAACCAGAAGCACCTGCTGCGTTTCATCAAGCGTGCGATGAAGCGACACCTGGAGGAGATCGTGCACGTGGAGCAGGGCCGAGAGCAGACGCTGCGGGAGGTCTTTGAGAGCATGAATCTCACTGCATATGACCTGAGTGTGGACACGCTGGACATGCACGCGGTCTGTCCTGGTGGCCCAGGGCTGAGGGGCTGGGTCAGAGTGTGGCCAGGGGGCACGGGTGACCTGGGCCTGCCCCTCTTCCCCAGGACAGGAACACCTTCCATCGATTTGACAAGTTCAATGCCAAATACAACCCCATTGGGGAGTCTGTCCTCCGAGAGATCTTCATCAAGACCGACAACAGGGTTTCTGGAAAGTACTTTGCCCACATTATCAAGGTGAGGAGGAGGGACCACCCAGGCCCGTGGGCAGGGGCAGCATGAGACTTGGGCAGCCCTTCACCTGACTGCACAGTAGCCCGGTGTCATGAGTGGATAAGCGGGGCGGTTTTTCCTTATCCCCTGCATGTCTTTCAGGAGGTGATGTCAGATCTGGAGGAGAGCAAATACCAGAACGCAGAGCTGCGGCTCTCCATCTATGGGCGCTCGAGGGATGAGTGGGACAAGCTGGCATGCTGGGCTGTGAAGCACCGAGTTCACTCTCCCAACGTGCGCTGGCTCGTGCAAGTGCCCCGCCTCTTGTGAGTGTCCTTTGGGGCGGGAGGGAGCATGCGGAGGCAGAGTTCAAGGGGATGGCACTTGCCTCCTGCCTGCCTGGGATGGCAGGGCCTCCCTGCCAAGCCACATCAGAGTGGAAGGGGAGCCCCCTGGTTCCGCTCGTGGTCCGCCCAGCCTGGCCCACCTGGTGTTGTGCGGAAGTGCTTCTGTGAGTGCAGGCCAGGCTCCCATGCTGACTGACCCACACATCCTGCGTGCATCCGTCTTGCCTGCAGTGACGTGTACCGTACCAAGGGCCAGCTGGCCAACTTCCAGGAGATGCTGGAGAACATCTTCCTGCCGCTCTTCGAGGCCACCGTGCACCCTGCCAGCCACCCGGAGCTGCACCTGTTCTTGGAGCACGTGAGGGGGCTGCACGGGTCAGGGGAGAGGAAGGGGGCCTGCCTCGGTTGGGGGAGCTGCAGTTCTGGGCCTGACCCCCGGCTCCCATGCCAGGTGGATGGCTTTGACAGCGTGGATGATGAGTCTAAGCCCGAGAATCACGTCTTCAACCTGGAGAGCCCTCTCCCCGAAGCGTGGGTGGAGGAGGACAACCCACCCTATGCCTACTACCTGTACTACACCTTTGCCAACATGGCCACGCTGAACCACCTGCGCAGGTGCCCGTCCTGCCAGTGCGGCATCTGCTCCCCCTGCCCTGGGGCCCCCGGAGCCCTGACCCACCTATGCCCCCACTCCTGGACCCAGCGAGTTCTTTCCGGTCTCAGCCCTCACAGCCAAGAATCTGCCCCTGGCCCTTTTTCCCAGGTCCACAGGGTCACCGGGTTGGGGCCTGGGAACCTGGGCTTGGGCACTAACACGCTTTCTCTAACCCCCAGGCAGAGGGGCTTTCACACGTTTGTGCTGAGGCCACACTGTGGGGAAGCCGGGCCCATCCACCACCTGGTGTCGGCCTTCATGCTGGCCGAGAACATTTCTCACGGGCTGCTTCTGCGCAAGGTCAGGGTCTGCACCCCCAGCCTCCCCTCCCAGTCACTCACCTTCCTTTCAACCCTTCAAGTCTCTTGAACAGAGCAACTGATCTTCCTCCTCACCAAACCCCCAGTTTGGCCCCCTGCACACCCCAGCTTCTAAACCGTGGGCCTTGTTCAGATCTTGGCTGTAAATGACCCTCTACACGTCAGGCCCAGCCCAGGCTCCCTACCCCCTCCTCCTGCAGCCTGTACCCTCCAGAACCAGTGTCCTGCCCACCTGAGGCCGCCTGACGGACCCTCCCCCACTATTGCCTGCCCAGGCCCCAGTGCTGCAGTACCTGTATTACCTGGCCCAGATTGGCATCGCCATGTCTCCACTCAGCAACAACAGTCTTTTCCTCAGCTACCACCGGAACCCGCTACCCGAGTACCTGTCCCGTGGTCTCATGGTCTCTCTGTCCACCGATGATCCCCTGCAGTTCCACTTCACCAAGGTCAGAGCCTGGGAGGTGGTCAGTTGGATGCTAAGGGCACGCGGGTCCCTGGGTCTGGGGGCTGGTGCTGCCCCCCGCTGGTGGAGTGTGGCACATCTTGTGACTGTGGCGGATCCCGCCCAGAAGGGGGTGGTGCAAGGACAGGTGGGCGGGGACTGGGTGGCCGGTCCGCGTGCACCCTCCTGAGGGCACCTGGCCTGCGCAGGAGCCACTGATGGAAGAGTACAGCATCGCCACCCAGGTGTGGAAGCTCAGCTCCTGCGACATGTGTGAGCTGGCCCGGAACAGCGTGCTCATGAGCGGCTTCTCCCACAAGGTACTACCCCCCCACCTGGAGCCTGGTGCCGGCCCTTTCCTCCCCTGTGCGCTTGGGAAGGTCCCTGGGGGGCTGGCCCTGGGGTGGTTCGGGGCTGTGGCCCTGCCTGACAGCCCTGCCCACTGCAGGTGAAGAGCCACTGGCTGGGACCCAACTATACCAAGGAGGGCCCTGAGGGCAATGATATCCGCCGCACCAACGTGCCGGACATCCGAGTGGGCTACCGCTATGAGACTCTGTGCCAGGAGTTGGCGCTCATCACACAGGCAGTCCAGAGTGAGATGCTGGAGACCATCCCCGAGGAGAGCGGGGTCACGACAAGCCCAGGGCCTCAGTGAGCCCAGCCTGCCGTGTGCCCCGCTTCTCAGCACCTCAACCACGTTTTCTCTTCCCCTCTCTCCCTGCCGTTGTGTCTGCATGTGTCTGTTCTTTTTTGTTCTGTCTTGCATGTCTCCAACCTGTGTGTGTGTCCCTGTGCCACCTCCGGGAAGGTGGGGCACAGAGTCTGCTTTGCCCTTGTTTTGACTCAGATGGGACTTGATGGCCCAGGTTTGCTGCCCTGCCCGTGGCCCTGTCCCGGGAACTTCTGAAGCCTGGCTGTCCTGTGGGCGTCTCGGTGTCCACAGGGGCTTGGGATGGTTGAGGGGGGCTGGCCCCTCCAGCCTTTGGGGTCCCACCTGGGCAGATGTTGTCTCATGTGTGTGGCTGAAGAGCCAGGCGGGTGGGGCCCGAGCAGATCTGCCAGGGCATCTGTGGCACTCCGGCAGTTCTAGTGAGCACGGCTGGACGGAGATCTCAGTCACACCCCTGGCAGCCTGGATTCGGGCCTCGGAGGCACTGGACCACCATCTCCCCCACGTCACTGCCTAGCAGTCTTTTCTGTCCTTTCTCTGGTCCACATGCTCCTCTGGTGTCAGCTTCCTGTGCCTCTGTGGGAGGGGGCAGCTGCCCTGTGTTGTCTCTGGGGCCACTGCAGGTGGAGGGTCCTGCATCTGTCACCAGCCCTGGGGGTGGGAGTCCCACGACAGTCCCCAGAGTTTTTGACCAGATCTGAATCCACCTGGCCCTCTGCATTGTGTTTTGGACCGAGGCCTTTGCCGTGAAATGCAGTGTTTCATACAATCCCATCTTTCCTAGTGCATGAGAAATAAAGATTATTTAAGTAATGAGGCAGGTGGGATCTCTGTTCAGAGAGGGAGAGCCCTGGGCCTGGTGGCGGAGGGAGGATCCAGGAGCATCATGGATCCGGAGACGGCAGGTCCCAAGGGGAGCGACTGTGCTTGACTGGTGTGTGTGTGTGTGTGTGCCCATGGAAACGGACTAAGGAAGCTGGGTGGCAGGCGAGGCCTACCGGGGACACAGCTGCTGCCCCAGGCCTTCGTCCAGCCTGCCCCCTCTGAAGTGGGCACTTGGTTCCGGGTCTGGAGCACATTCCTGTCATACCAGTTGGAGGACTGGTATCCCCTCCGTCTCCTACTTCTTACTTCCAGCCTCTCGGGACCGCGGGGTCAATGTGGGAATCCGCACTCACAAGCAGACTTGAGGCCAGTGGTTCTCAAACTTGGGACAGGAGGCTCTTCTGGGGGACTTGTTTAAAATGCCGTTCCCAGGTCCTACCCTCAGGGATGCTGATTCCTCAGGGGGAAGGTGTGGCGTGGCCATTGGCGGGCTCCCCCGCACATGATCTTACAGGGGTGGGAGCAGGCCTCTGTCTTTGGGATCCAGGCTTAAATGACTTGGCTCCAGTCCACATTTTACGTGCAGTCTCCGGGTTACCTCCTTGAGTGGGCACAGAGGTTGCTGGAATGTGCTGCCCAAGTAAGGGGGAAAGTGGAATGTGACCTGTGCTGAGCAGGGTCTCGGGTCGGTGACAGAGAAGTCTACAGCAGCTGAGTGAGAGCTAGAAGGGCTGGCGCTTCAGAAGCACTCAGCCCTGGGACAGGAGTGGGAGTAACCGAGGGCCCAGTGAGTGAGCAGGAGGCTGGCTTCCTCTCCTCCCGTCAGCTTGCTGGGCCCCAGCCCCGTCTCTCCCTGGCAGACTCACCAGGCGTCTCTGGGCAGAAGCTCTCCTGCTGCCCCTGCCTCCTGAGGGCCACCAGCCACCAGGCTTGTGCCTGGCCAGAACCAGGGCTCTGGCCTGCTCCAGAAGGCCTCATTTATTAATTCGTTCTAGCCATTTCCAGATGGTGAAGCTGCACATGAGAGCAGAATGCCTAGCCAGAGATTGTCCCACGCTGGCTGTCCTGGAGCAGAAGGCGGGGGCTCAGGGCCCTGGGCTCTCCACCCCAACCCCAGGCCTTGTCTGCTCAAGGAATGTGACTTTTCCATATAACATGTTCTCATGCTTTGTAACATTCTCAGTGTGTGCTGAGGCCTAACCCTCAGAATAGGACCAATGTTGAAGAGTTCCTTAGCAACTTCTCCCTCTTCTTAAAAAATGACTTGTTTCTGGTTTTTTAGTTTCTCAAGAATTGCTCTTTTAAACATTTACTGAGAGCAAATAATTTTACAACAGTAAGGCCATAATAGTTTTTCCTATCTGAAAAGAAAATAACTTTAATTTAGAGGAATTTGGAAACTATAGAAAAATGGGAAGAAGAAAAAAGCCCGCTCACAGTCTACCAGTTTCAACAACTATTTGCTGATCATTGGCATGTCTGCAATATGTTATTTTATTTTTTATTTTATTTTATTTTTTATTTTTATTTATTTTATTTTATTTTATTTTTATTTATATATTTTTTCTTTAGAGAAAGAGCACATGTGTGGATCTTTAGAGAAAGAGCACATGTAGGGATCCTGTCAGAGTGGGAAAGGGAGAGAATCTTAAGCAGGCTCCATGCCTGGTGTGGAGCCTGACGGGCTCGGTCTCATGACCCTGAGATCATGATCTGAGCTGAAATCAAGAGTCTTCTGACTAAGCCACCCAGGGGCCCCTTTATATATCTTAAATACATATGTATATATTCCTTTCAGCTCTTTTCTAAGAGGGCATTTTTGAGTTTAGATCATATACGAATAACTTCATGTTCCTAAAATACTTTAATGTAGGTCCTTTCATGTTTCATTAAAATAACCTTTATAGGGTCACCTGGGTGGCTCAGTTGGTTAAGTCTCCACCTTTGGCTCTGGTCATGATCTCAGGGTCCCGGGATTGAGCCCTGCATTGGGCTTTCTGCTCTGCAGGGAGCCTGCTTCTCCCCACCCCCTCTGCTTGCCTCTCTATCTACTAGTGATCTCTGTCTGTCAAATAAATAAATAAAATATTTAAAAAATATATATCCTTTATAAATACAGGCATACCTCAGGGAGATTCCAGACTACTGCAAGGAAGCGAATATCACGATAAAGTGAGTAGAATTAATTTTTGGTTTCCCAGTATGTATAAAACTTACGTTTACACTACACCACAGTCTCTCCAGTGTGCAATAGCATTCTCTCTAAAATGTAGCCTATGTATAAAATATGTAAAAAATAAAATGGTATATATATAAAAAAACGATGCATACCTTAATTAAAAAAAGAAACCTTTTTTGCTAAAAAATGCTTACCATTACCTGAACTTCTCAGCAAGTTGTAATCTTTTTGTTGGTGGAGGGTGTTGCCTGGACGTGTGGAGGGTCTTGCCTGGACGTGATGGTTGCTGACCCATCAGGATGGTAGCTGCTGTAGGCTTGTGTGGCTGTGGCAATTTCTTTGGCTAAGACAACAATGAAGTTCGCCACATTAATTGACGCCCTTTCACAAACAATTTCTCCCATTTTTTTTTTAAGATCTTATTTATGTATTTGACAGAGATCACGAGTAGGCAGAGAGGGAGGCAGAGAGAGGAGAAAGCAGGCTCCCTGCTGAGCAGAGAGCCCGATGTGGGGCTTGATCCCAGGACTCTGGGATCATGACCTGAGCTGAAGGCAGAGGCTTTAACCCACTGAGCCACCCAGGCGCCTCAGTTTCTGTCCATGTCTTTGTAGCAAGACTACTGTTTGTTAGCATTATACCCCCAGGTGAACATCTTTCAGAATTGGGAGTCAGTCCTCTCAAACCTTGCTGATTTTTTATTTTGTATTTTTAAATTTTTTTTAAAGATTGTATTTATTTATTTGACACAGAGAGAGAGATCACAAGTAGGCAGACAGGCAGGCAGAGATTGAGGGGAAAGCAGGCTTCCTGCTGAGCAAGAGCCTGATGCGGGGCTCGATCTCAGGACCTCCGAGATCATGACCTGAGCTAAAAGTCAGAGGCCTAACCCACTGAACCACCCAAGCACCCCTTGCTGCTTTTTTAAAAAGTATTTTATTTCTTTTAAAGATTTTATTTATTTGACAGAGAAAGCACAAACAGGGAGACAGGGAGAGGGAAAGGGAGAAGAAGATGCTCTGCTGAGCAGGGAGCTGATGTGGGACTCCATCCCAGGACCCTGGGATCACAACCTGAGCTGGAGGCAGAGCTTAACTGACTGAGCCACCTAGGTGCCCCTAAAAGAGATTTTATTTATTTATTTATTGCGAGAAAGAGTGCGAGCAGGGGCAGAGAGGGAGAGAATCTCCAGGCAATTCCACACGGAGCCTGGAGTCCCATGCAAGGCTTGATCTCACAACCGTGAGATCATGACCTGAGCCAAGACTAAGAGTTGGTCGCTTAGCTCAGCCACCCAGGCCCCCTTCCCCGGCTGCTCCTTTATCAACTAAGTTTTTGTGCTATTCTAAATCCTCTGTTGTCAGTTCAACAGTCTTCACAGCATCTTCATCGGAGTAGATTCCATCTCAAGAAACCACTTTCTTTGCTCATTCCTAAGCGGCAGCTCTTCATGTCTGATCACGCGATCGCAGCCATTCAGGCTGATCTTCGGGCTCCACTTCTGATTCCAGCCCCCTTGCCGTTTCCACCGCATCTGCCGTTGCTTCCCCCACTGAAGTCCAGAACCCCTCCAAGTCATCCATGAGGGCTGCATTCAGCTTCTTCCAGACTCCTGTTCATGTGGTTATTTTGACCTCTTCCCATAATTCGCAAATAGTCTTCACGGCCTCTAGAAGAGGGAGTCCTTTCCAGAGGCTTCTCAGTGTACTTTGTGCAGGTCCGTCAGGGGAATCACTGGCTACGGCAGCTACAGCCTTATGAGATGCAATTCTTAAATAGTAGGATTTGATGATGGAAATGACTGCCCTGTCCCTGGGTCAGCAGGTGTGAAGACTGCTTGAATCTCTGTGCTCGTCTCCATAAGAGCTCCTGGGTGAGCAAGTGCATTGTCAGTGAGCAGTCATATGAAAGGAATCCCCCTTTTTCCCCTGAGCAGCAGGTCTCAAAGGTGGGCTTAAAATATTCAGTAAACCATGTTGTAAACAGATGTGCTATCATCCAGGCTTTGTTGTTCCACTGATAGAGCACAGGCAGAGTGGATTACGCCTTACTCTCAAGGTCCCTAGGGCCTTTGGAATGAGAAATGAGCATTGGCTTCCAGGGGAAGTCACCAGCTGCATGAGCCCCAAAGAAGACCCTTTGGCTGAAGGGAATGTTGTGGCTGGTTTGATCTTTCTATCCAGATCACTAAAAATTTTTCCATATTGGCAATAAGCCTGTTTTGCTTGCTCGCTTGCTTTTTTTTTTCTTTTTTCTTAAGGCCATTTTGCTCTCATCATTCGTGGGCTCACTGTAGCAGCACTCTTTATTTCCTTCAGGAACTCTCCTTTGCACACACAACTTGCTAGTTGGCCTAAGAGGCCTAGCTTTCGGCCTGTCTTGGCTTTGGACATGCCTGCTCACTAAACTTAATCATTTCGAGCTTTTTGATTTAAAGTGTGAGACGTGCAGCTCTTCCTTTCACTTGAACATTTAGAGGCTCTTGTAGGTAGGGGTGTTAACTGGCTGATTTCACTATTGTTGTGTCTCAGGGAAAGGGAGAGCAATGGGAAAGCCTGGTGGTTGGAGGAGTCCGAACACACGTTAAGTTTGCCGTCTTCTATGGGTGTGGTTTGGGAAGTCCCCAAACAGTTAAAACAGTGACAGAAAAGATCCCTGGTCACAGAGCCCTGTGACAAATAACAATGAAAAAATTTAAGGGCGCCTGGGTGGTGCAATCGGGTAAGTGTCCAACTCTTGATTTCAGCTCAGGTTGTGATCTTGGGGTCATGAGATCAAGCCCCATATTGGGCTCCGTAGTGAGCATAGAGCCTGCTGAAGATTCTCCCACCCTACCCCTCTGCCCACCCCCGCAAACTGCTGTGCTTGCTCTCTGTCTTTCTCTCTCAAAAAAAAAAAATTGAAAATTTGATGAGGTACCAAAGTGTGACACAGAGACACAAGTGAGCAAAAGCTTTTGGAAAAACGGCACAGATAGACTTGCTTGAGACAGGGTCACCACAAACCTTTAGTTTGTAAAAAAAAACCCAGTATTTTTACATGTGCGATAAAGCAAAACACAATAAAATGAGGTATGCCTGTATACGTTTTAATTACTGTATGCTGTTCCATGGTAAACCTCACCATCATTTACCATCATGACTCTTTGTTAAGAATGACCTTGGCCTAATGTCATGGCTAATGGTGCACTCTGGAATCAGACTGCCAGGGATTGCATTTTGGCTTCACTGCTATCTGGCTGTGTGACATTGGTTGAATTACTTCCCCTCTCCGTGCCTCTCTCTAGGTCTTCACCCATTTCATGGGGATAATAATAGCACTGTCCTCATGGGATGATTCTGGATTCATTCAGTCAATCCTATCTCTGGATATAAGATAATAAGTGCTCAATACGTAGTAGCTAGTATTATCTTTACAGGCTTTATGGATATTCCCCCAGTCTAGATACCCATGAATGAGATGACCATGTCCAAGATATATATATATATATATAAAATAAAACATATTTAATATATATATATTTTATTGCTTATCAATAGAAATGAATAAAAATATATAAACCGAGCTTAAAGTCCTTTCCTTGCCCTCTACCTCCCCAAAGCCTCCCATGTGGTCCTGCCACCTCCTTCCCCTCTTCCCTTTTCTTGGAGTCATGTCCTGCCCGTCCTCAGACCCTGCTTCACAGGTGTGGGCGGACGCCTCTGTGAGGGAGGCACCCGCCGCTCCTCCACAGTGAGAGGACATTCTCTGAGAGGAGAATCTGCTTAAGATTCTGTCTCCCCCTCCCCCCCTCCCCCACCGTCCGTGCATGCATAGGTGCAGGGGCACTCTCTTGCTCTTAAATAAATAAATAAATAAATCTTGAAACACAAACAACTGATCTGCTTTAGGTGCCCCTGGCCGGCTAAGCCAGTAGACCATGCAACTCTGGGTCTCAGGGTCATGAGTTTGAGCCGCATCATGGGCATATAAAAAACAAAACTGAAAAACTGGTATGCTTTAAAAGGCCCCCACCAAAGTAATGATGATGATGATGATGATGATAATAATAAAAGTCCCAGAGTGCAATACCCATGTCATCCAGTCTGCCTTGCAGGGCCAGTCCTCAATGACATCTACACTGGGGGGCTGTTCCTGGTCTGTCACAAAACTTTCACTGGGTGGCGGTTGTGGGAGGAGGGACGGGTCCTGGCTATACCCCCCACAGGAGAGGGGAGTGGTAAGGTTTGGTTAGGATGACAGTCATCCTAATTTCCAACAACAACGTCATAACATTTGCGCCATCAAAGTATTGCCTCATTTGTAAATTCATTTCTCTGAAACGCCAATGATGGTTTAAGTATTAAATCACATTTAACCAAACGTTTGGCTAATTATTTTGTTATCAAGATGAGAATAAGGTTGTCCAGATTAGGATGCCCTGAACAGTCAAGGGTGGGTATTCCTGTGGGGGCAGCCTGCTGGTCTGGAGGGCTCCAACTGTGCCTGCTCTGCTCGAAGAGCAAAGCTGTCCTCCCCAGGGCCCCGGGCGGGCTTGCCAAGGCCTGGGAAATGTCTAGAGCCCTGAAAGAAAAGATTTGGGGGCTATAAAATATTAAGTAGACTGCATGGTGAAGGTTTATTCAAATGCTTTCGGAAAGTAGCATGTCAATTTTAATATCGCTTAAGTTTGGTATCCATACATATGTCATTATATTTGAAAACAATCTGTAAGTTGGATTTTTGGCAAGAGTTCCAGGAGATGCAGGATGATTGAAGAGAAATCACAGCCAAGAGTAAATTAAATGACTTACTCATAGTCAAGTATTTTCAAAAGTAAATTTATAAAAGCCCTTTTACATTTAAAGCAAAGAAGTAGGGGGGAGGAGGGGTGGGGTTATGGACATTGGGGAGGGTATGTGCTATGGTGAGTGCTATGAAGTGTGTAAACCTGGCGATTCACAGACCTGTACCCCTGGGGATAAAAATATATGTTTATAAAAAATAATTTAAAAAATAAAGCAAAGAAGTATTCTATCTGATGAGGGATTCGGGTGCATTTTAGTTTGCTGTGATGGGGGCGATGGGTCTGAGAACAGATGCAGGGTCTGTAAAGGGCTGAGAACAGCCCTACCCCGAAGGCCTGCTTGGCGTCTGGGGAGGAGCTTGACTTCCGCTGAAGGCCCCTTGGCCTTCCTGCCTCCCAGGTAGGCCGCACGGTGTCCCAGCACCTGCTCCCGCCGCCTGTCTTCTCCAGGCAGACGCCAGACCACGTGCAGCTGGAGTTTCCATCTGCATCTTGCAGACAAGAAACCGCCCTGGGTTTGGAACCTGCGTGTTCCATTTACAAGCTGGGCAGGTCCCCCAGTCCTCCCTGACTTCCCAGCTTTGGCAGCGACATAGGAAGGGGAGAGAGTACCAAGCTGTCTGCCGCTTTGTGTGTCCACCAGCAAGGCAAACAGTTGCTGGACTGCCACGGGGCTGACCTCTTCACAATTACACATGTATTTAGTGTACCTGCGGGCCGCCCACTGGCCCTCATAATGGTGCTCCTCCTAGAGAAGACCTAGGGCCGAGGAGGTGAAGCGCCTTGCCCCAGCGGACCGAACTAGCAAATAGCAGAGCTGACATCTGAACCCAGAACCGTCTGGGTGCAAAGTCCTTGTTCCTCCCACTCTATTATGGTCCATGCGGTGGGCCTGAGAGTACTGAGTGTCTGCGGGGCTGGGACTCTGTAGGATTGGGGTCTCTGGGAAAGGATGGGGTCTGGCTCTGGGGAGCAGAGGCTGGAGGCAGAAAGGCCATGTAGAAGGCTCCTTCAGCCTCCCAGGTGTGGGTGATGAGGCCCTGAGCGGTTGCAGTGGGCCTGGAGAGCAGCTTTTGTGGGGAGGCAGTAAGGACTAGTACTTGATCCAAGGGTGACAGAAGCTTGGGAACATGAATGCCCCCAGGTGGTGGGGTGCCCTCCAGTTGCCACAAGCCTTACCCCTAACCCAATCCACACACTGCCAGCGAGGCCTCTGAGTCCGTGTTCCCTGGGATAAAAATCACCATTTTGGGTTACAGCTCTTTCACTCGTTACCTGTGAGATCTTGGATAAATTACAGGGATTCTGAGCTTCAGTTATCTTATCTACGCAATGGGGCCGGGGCTCCTGGGTGGCCCTTCTTCCCACTCATGCACACATACTCTCTCTCAAATAAATAAAATCTTTAAAAAAAATATGGACCCAAGGGTCTACTGAGTTGATATGCAATACTGCATTTAAAACTCTTAGCAGACTTGACCAGCGCATAGCAAACCCTCCGTGCATTGGTGGAACTTTGAAAGCCACAGTGGAAGCCAGTGGGGGAGGAGACAATCATATATCATACCTGAGTTCAGCCCAGAGGACTTGGAAAATTAAAGAGTTACCATTGGGGCACCAGAGACGCATGGGCTAAGTCCTTTTGGAGAGAAACAGCAACAACATCCCACCTGTATTGTGTTTGATTATTTTCCATGTTTAATTTTTGCAAGAGTCTTATGAGTTAGACAGGGGTGTGCTTACTCCTGCCAGCAGCCCAAAATTATTTTGAAATAAAATGGAGTCCAAGCAGAAATTTTTTAAAAAGTTAGATATCCATGGTGGATAATGGAGATTATCCATTATCCTCATATCGCAGAGTCTGGAAAGACATTTGCTTGGGAGGGAGGCTGGTGCCCAGGAAGGGTGGGAAAAGGGGTGGAGAAGGGAGGGGAGACTCCTCTGCAGTCCTCACCAAGGGCTGTGGGAGGATAGCAGAGGTCGAGATGGAGATGGGGTTCAAGAGGCTGCCGGGGGCGGGTGGTCCTGCAGCTCAGATGCTGAATCTGTCACAGCGTCCAGAGATAACCAGTCCCCAGGAACAGACTTCCACTAACTCAGCTCACAGAAGATGTACCCCGGACCAGGAAAGCTACTTTCCAGCTTGTGATAGGGGAATCAAAGCACCAAGCATAGGATTTTTTTCCAAAGGTCAGCGAGCAGTGACTTGGAACCAGGATTTTGAACACCCTGGTCGGCGCTGCGCCCTCTCCTTGTGCCCCAGGGAGATACATTCTGGCTTATAGGGTGCCTTTGTGTGTTTAGAACAAGATGCCCCTTCCTTGGGTCAACACAGCCTCATGCGGGGGAGCACAGCTCGGTGAGCAGAGAACAGTCTACTTTCGCTCCCTGATCATGCAGGGGCTCTTATCAGTGCATATCCTGCCTGACAGAGGTGGCAGCCTGGTCCTCAAGTCCCTGGGCACCATCAGCCTGAGGCTGTGCATACAGCTGTGTTTCCATCGAGGCCACTGGCACTTGCCCCTGCCCGTAGAGGAGGTCCCCGAGTTGGGCCTGGGATTCCCAGCAGCATCCCGCAGAAGCTTATACATTAGGAGAAGCTACAGTTCCCTCCGCGTCACCCCAATCCTGTTCTGTAGCAGAACTGGGCTCAGGGCCCACAGAGTTGTCCGGGGGCTCAGTACTGCTGTGGGAGTGGACGTATCATGCCAAGGCTCCCCCAGGGTGGCCTGCCGGGCGTTGGAGCCCCCGCCATGAATAATCCAGGTGCATGGCTCTCTCCCTCCCCCTGTGCCATGTCCTGTCGCTTTGCACCAGGCAGCTTGCGTGACTGCTTGGGCACCAGGGTCATGCAGAAATCCAGGATGGATGCTCACCCAAGTGTTGCCTTTGAGTAAGGAAACCGTGGACCCTCTGGGCAGACATAACCCTGACAGCTCACAGAACTGCTGGTATGTTTGGGTAGGAAAAAGGTCGTCCTTCCCTCCGGTGGTTTTAGCTGCGCCAGGACCAGATCCTGAGCGCAGGTGCATGGCTCTCACCAGAGCAGAATATAGGCTGGATTTCAGCTTCTTGAACTTGCTCCTGACTGGTAGCCCTTTGCAGTATCAATTTGTCCATGGGGTGGCGGTAGTGAGACCTCCGTGAGGACAGCTTTGGCTTCTGCATTCTGAAGCTTCTGGGTCTGGGGCACCCTCTTGAGACACCCACACCCACTAACTCATGAAGTGGGCACCTGTGGGGCCCCACTCTGCCAACCCAGTAGACAGGCTGGCTCACGTATGAATCTTCCTAGTGAAAGCTATGGTTTAGGCTAAGCCAGGACTCCTGCAGGAGAGCTGCTCAGGGGCCAGCTGATGTGGACATGGTTTCTTCTGGACAAGGCTGGAGGCATACACTCTGGCCCTTCGGTTTTACTATTCAAGATCCTGAGCCCCACTCCACTTTGCTCCCCATGGATGGTCAGGGAATGGCACTGGCAGGGAGTTTGGGGCCCTGAACTGAGCCATGAAGGGTAGTAACAACAGCTAACATTTATTGAGAAATTACATATGCAGATAAGACCTGATTTAATCCTCAGATCAGGGGCGCCTGGGTGGCTTGGTGGGTTAAGCCTAGTACAAACCTCTGGGGATGTCTGGGGGAGGAGGGGTATTGATAATGTTCTGTTTCTGTCTGGGAGGTGGTTGTCCAGAGTGTTGAATTTGTGAAAATATATCGAGTTGCAGACTTTGAACTTCTGTACTCTCTATTCTAGTAAGACATTAGAAACCAAAATTGTGGGGAGAGGTCAGTGTGGGGCTAGCCCACAGACCTGACCTGGGAGTGCCAGGGACCCAAATCTGGGTGTTCCGGTGCACAGGACCGTAGCAGAGCCTGCGGAGATGGTTTGGGCTTGGCAGGGTTAGGATGGGAGACACTAGGAAGGCTCTCTGACCTAGAAGAGATTTGCCTCAACCTGCTCACCTTGAGGCTCACCTCTTGCAGAATCAGGGTTGGGTCTGGTTTTGGTTGCTGGAGGGGAGGCAATGTGGGCCACAGAAGAGTGACACATTGGCATGCATTTGTTTTTCTACCTCCAAACCACGGGCTTTGTGTTTGCCAGTCTTAGCTGTCCTCTCCACATATGCCATGCTATTATTTTTCTTAATAGTTTCCTTTGTTTTATTTCATTTTTAAAGGATCTTTTTAACAAAAAATATTTACTTATTTGAGAGAAAGAGAGTGAATGAGAGAGAGAGAGAGAGAGCACAAGCCAAGGGGGAGGGGCAGAGGGCAAAGCACACTCCTTGCTGAGTAGGGAGCTGATATGGGGCTTGATCCCAGGACCCTGCGACCATGACCTGAGCCAAAGGCAGATGCTTAACCGACTGAGCCACCCAGGTGCCCTAGTAGTTTTCTTTAAATATTAAGTCGATTTGGGGTGCCTGTTTGGCTCAGTGGGTTAAAGCCTCTGCCTTCGGCTCAGGTCATGATCCCAGGATCCTGGGATCAAGCCCCGTGTCGGGCTCTCTGCTCAGCAGGGAGCCTACTTCCTCCTCTCTCTCTGCCTGCTTCTCTGCCTATTTGTGATCTCTGTCAAATAAATAAATAAATAAATAAATAAATAAATAAATAAAATCTTTAAATATTAAGTCGATTCACTTAAAAAAAAAAGCAGCCTCAGTACAGCTTCACAAACACTCAGATGGCTATAATTAAAAAAAAAAAAATACAGAAAAAATAACAAGGGTCAGCAGGACATGGAGAAATTGCAACCCTTATTATCCACTGCTGGTGGGAATGTGAAATGGGGCAGCCACTGTGGAGAACGGTTCAATGGTTTCTCAAGAAGTGAGACATAGGGGTGCGTAGGTGGCTTAGTTGGTTAAGCCTCTGCCTTCAGCTCAGGTCATGATCTCAGGGTCCTGCGATCCAGCCCCACATAGGGCTCTCTGCTTGGCAGGGAGCCTGCTTCTCTCCCCCACTGTGCCTGCCTCTCTGTCTACTTGTGATCTCTCTCTCTGTCAAATAAATAAAATAAAATAAAATTTAAAAAGTGAGACATAGAATTACCACCTGAGCCCACAATACCACTCCTAAGATAGAGCCCAAAGAATTGAGAATTGTTATTCAAATGAATAAATAAACGGGTATAGCAGCCCTGTTTACAATAACATAAAAGTGAAAAGATCCCAAGTGCCCATCAACAGATGAATGGATAAAATGCGGTATAACCATACAATGGAAAATCATTTGCCACAAAAGGAAGGTCTCACACAGACCACACCGTGGGTTAACACCAAGGGCAAGAAGCTGAACACAAAAGGTCAGCGAGATGACTCTGTTTATGTGAAATTACCAGAATGCGTAAATTCAAAGAGACAAAGTGCAGGCTGGGGGCTGCCAGGGTCTGAGGAAGGGGAATGATGGGGGACGACTCACTGCTTAATGGGTATGGCGGTCCTTTTGGGGTGATAATAATGTTTTGGAACTAGAGATGTTTGCACAACACAGTGCATGCATTGACAGCCACTGAATTGCACGCTTTGCAATGTTTAATGTGACCTTATTAGAATTTCACCTCAACAGAAAACAAGCCAGGACAAACAAGCAGTCTCCGTTTTCTTACGGGTGAAAAAAGGCTAGTACTACTCTCCGCCTCATGGGAGCTGAACATGTGTGGAGGGGCTCGCCTTCAGCTAGTCAATAAAGGACAGCCACTGTCTTTCGAATGCCACTTACTAGGGTCTCACCAAGGAGGCCGCGTCTCCGAGCCAACCCCAGGGTGCGGGGTTGGGGGGCGATGGTGAGGCTTACGGACCTGAGTAGAGAACTCGAAAACCTAAAGAGTGGCAGTCTCAAGGTGACGCCTAAAGGGCTGTCCCCGTCGTGCGGACCCAGGTGCGCCCCTCCCTAGAGCGGTGCCGCAGGTCCGGGCGCGGAGAACAGAGAGGCGGGGCTGTCAGTGCTGGGCCTGCTGGGTTCCCGGTCTGCAGGGCTGAAGCGGGGCCTTTCCCCGCCGGGAAGCTGCACGTTCGGCCACCAGGGGGCGCTGCTGGGAGCCGTCCTGCCCAGGAAAGGGGAGACGACTTGGGTCTTCCAGAGGACTGACTGAAACTTGCATCCTCCTGGTAACCGCGCCGCCTACTAAACGTGGGATGTGTCAGGCTTCCCCAGGCTTCTAGCGTGGTTTACCCGAAGCCAGACGACCCCCCCACCCACACACACACCCCGGATCCTCTCCTGTCCTTCTCTAGCCTGCACCCCCTCCAGAGTAAAGGGGTTACTGCATCTTCTGTGGTGAAGGAGGTGAGCTCAAAGGGGAGAGCAGACATTTCTGGGCCCAGCCACCCCCAGCTACGGCACCAGTAGCCTTGCCTCTGCCTTCAGAGTCGGCCAGTGCGAGAGGCAGGCCCCACCTGAGAAGGTTCCCACCCAGCAGGTGGTGGGTGGAGTTGGCCTCCTAGCTGAAGTTTCCACCCGGGGGTGGGAGAGGTGTCCTGACCCCTCCATGCCAGGAAGCCACAGCTTTTCCTTCCCTCCCAACCTCTTTGGCATGAGCCGCGTGTTTATAGGGCTCTTCTCAACCAGGCTGGGGTCAGCCTGGAGTCTCAGTTTGCCCAATGAGACCCAAGCTCTCTCTAGACCCTCCTCTGGGGTGGTCCCCAACCCCTGATGCTCCACCAGGGACAGAGCATCCTGAACCACACCACTGGCACCACAACCAGCATTGCTGCCTGGAGACCCCTGCTTCTCCCCTGCTCCTGGTCAGACCTCCTGAATGCATGCAAGAACATGGCCAGCGTCCTGGCCCAGCCTATATCCTGCTTTGTGCTCCTGCCAGACCCAGCTCATTACCTTGCGTGCCTGGTCCCATCCTTCCTCTGCATACTTGCTTTGTATTTGTTTGTATTCAGAATGCCACTGATCTTCTCATGTTGTCCAAAAGCCCAGAGGTTTAATGCAAGGGGCCTCTTGCAACTCAGTGAAGTTTTTGACCCCTGGTGCACTGCTCTGAAGCTTTCCAGCACATTCTTTCTGACTTATGGTCTCTCTCTCTGACACAACTGTTGCTATGCTTACACCACTTGAAGTGTTTATAAGATCTAGCCTTGGGAAGTTGAGTTTCTTTTTTTTTTTTTTTTTTCTTAAAGATTTTGTTTATTTATTGACAGAGAGAGAGATCACAAGTAGGCAGAGAGGCAGGCAGAGAGAGAGGGGGAAGCAGGCTCCCCGCTGAGCAGGTAGCCTGATGTGGGGCTTGATCCCAGGACCCTGAGATCATGACCAGAGCCAAAAGCAGAGGCTTAACCGAGCCACCCAGGCACCCCAGAGAAGTTGAGATTCTTGCCGATAATGAATACAAAGGCACAAAGCCATCTAAGAAACATCTGCTGTGCTGGGCATATGAGGGCCTCTTAGGTTATTTGCCAAGTCTGCCTAGTGTCAGCTCCCACTGGGTTTGGAAGCAGCCTTGGATCGTCGTTGGATCCTCCGTCCTGTGGTTTCACCCTGCAACCTTTGGTAGGCAGTGTGATGTCCTGGGTAAAGCCAGTCCCAGAAGTTCCTTGGTGACTTACTGTGTGTCCTTGGGCAGGTTAGTTCATTTCTCTGGGCCTCAGCTTCCTCACCCATAAAATGGGGGAAGAAATATGTCATTCAGAGAGAGTTCAGTGAGAAAGTGTGTATAGTAGACATGTGACGGGCATTCAAGAACTGTCGGCGGGGATTATTAGTAAATGCATACGGGCCCCTTCTTTCAAGAGGAACAGTGCCCTTTCCTAAACAACTTGGTCACACTTAAATTGGCTTCTGGGAAGTTATCACTCCTCAAGGTGTCCAGGAGCAGAGGCCAGGGGAAGGAGATGTCCCAGGGTGCTGAGGAGCGGTGCTAGGTTTCTGTGCCCTCAGGCAAAAAGCAGGAACAAGACCATTTCCAGCCTCTGCGGGTTTGAGGAGTTGAGCCCTTGGTTAGGGCAGAGGCTGTGTTGTTCTCAGAGATATTAGGTGGAAGGTCCACAGCCAAATGTGGGATCAATTCTCAAAGAACAACAGAGTCTTGAGGGACCTTGGATGGGAACCCATAGGACCAAATATGCTGACAGCTGCTGGGAGCCCCGCAGCTAGAGGCCAGCAGAGCCAGGCATGGGTGAAGGTGGTGCCCATTTATTGAACATTTACTGCGTACAAGGCACTGCTTCTAAGGGCTTCTTGTGTCTTAGCAGATTTAATCTCCCGAACAACTCCCACTGAATGAAAGCTCTGTCAAATCTGAACTTTTGTCTGTTTTGGTCACTGCTGAATTTCACAAGAGTGCCGAGCACATTAATTAGATGCTCGGTAAAAATCTGGAGAATGAACAAACCGTATGAGACATGCACGTACTACGGTAATCCGAAGAGGAGATGCAGGTGCATGGAGATTGAGTAACTCGCCCCAGATGGTAAAGGGCAAAGTCAGGATTTGAACTCAGGCCAGGGTAAGAAGCTGCCTCCAGATTCCCCCTCTTCCTCCTGCCCATGGTTCTGAGACCTTCTTGTGATCCTTCCCTCCAGCTTCACTGAGATAAAACAGGTGTACAGCACTGTGGGACTTTAAGGTGTACAACGTGACGGTTTGATACAGATATAGATTGTGAAACGGTTGCCACAATGAGGGAAACGAACACCTCTATCATCTCACAGAGTTACCATTTCTTCTGTGTGTGTTGAGAACTTTTTTTTTAAATTTGAGAGCAAGTGAGAGAGAGAGAGAGAGAGAGAAGGGGAGGATGGGAAGGAGAAGGAGAAGCAGTCTTCATGCTGAGTGTGGAGCCTGACATGGGGCTTAATCTCATGACCCTGGGATCATGACCTGAGCCCAAATCAAGAGTTAGGCACTTAACTGACTGAGGCATCTAGGTGTCCCCTGGTGACATTTAAGATCCACTCTCTCAGTGATTTAAAAAAAATTTTTTTTTTTATTCAAGTAGGTTCCACACCCAGTATGGAACCCAGTGTGGGGCTTGAACTCACAACCCTGAGATCAAGACCTGAGCTGAGATCAAGAGTCAGATGTTCCACTGACTGAACCACCCAGATGCCCCAACAAAGGGGCTATTTTTTACTGTCATAGATAAATCCCTGATTTGGAAAATTGGAAAATGGAAAAATTCAGAAGTGGGGAAAGTTGCATAGTGATGAATTTTGTGCTCTTGGAATGGCTGATGTGTAGCACCAAATATATATTTTTTTAAGATGTGATTTATTTATTTGACGGAGAGAGACACAGCAAGAGAGGGAACAGAAGCACGGGGAGTGGGAGAGGGAGAAGAAGGCTTCCTAATGAGCAGGGAGCCCGATGCAGGGCTTGATCTCAAGACCCTGGGATCATGACCTGAGCTAAAGGCAGATGCTTAACAAGTGAGCCACCTCGGCATCCCAAACCAAGAGCTTTTAAATGGAGTTTTGTAAAGATGCTTCACAGTATTATTCATAATAGCAGAAATACCCCAGCAACAATGTTAAACCAACATCAGTGGCGTACTATAAAGTATTGCCAAGGATATTTTTAAGACATGTCACACTGCTGACAATGTCTTAAAATATCATGTCAAGGTAGGATGTGGACAAGAACCAAAGTCTTGAGAGCCCTTCATACTTGCAGATGGACTTTGTATAGTTCCTCTAGCAATGGATTATAAATATGTTTGGGTTATTTTCTGTTTTCTTCTCACAGAAGATTAAAGAGTTTTCTTGCCAGGGAGCTATGATGCTAACTGGAGAAAAAACAAAAAAAATTTTTTTTTTTTTTGCTTGATTTTGTCTCCCACCCTGAGAAATTTCCATTTGTCTCTCTAGTAATGACAAACACTCATTTTACTGGTACTGGTATTAAGAAACTCTATAAAGTTTGCCTTTTATCTCAAAACTTTTGCTATTCTTGTCATCCATAGTCCTAGGAAAAATAGAACTAATGGAATCCTAAAAGCTGAACTTAACAAAGTTTCCTTAAATTCCACGGCCTAAAATACTACCATTAGTTTTAATGTGTATAAGATCAACCCCCACTGGGACTCAAGGTTATACCCTTATAAATCAATAAAAGGTTGGTTCATGTGTTTGAAAATCCCGCCCCACCAAGCTCAGATTCTAGCCTATTACAGGATTTGATTGAAATACGATTCCGTTCTACAAGGGACTCAGACAATACCTCTAGCTTTATCATTAACAGGTCTGAGCTACCTTTCCAAACCACTCACCTGTGATCAACAGCAGAACAGTCTGTTCTGGAAAAGACACCTGAGTTAAACTGCCCTTGAGCTTCGAGGATCTTAGTATCCTATTAACTGACCCAACATTAGAATTGCAAAGTATTGATCCTCAGGTTAATATTTACCAGCTCAAAAGATAGACAACACTTCCTCCTGAGGACTGCACGTCCACTCTATTGGAAATCTTAAACTGAGATTCTTAGGAACCTTCTAGAAGATGCTGCTTCAGAAGTGGACAGCTTCTGCTCAAGACTTTGGATCGAGATTAACATTATGTTAATTCAAAACCGAATCACATCAAACCTATTAAAAAGAGGATAACTTAATTCCTTTGCTTCCTTGAAAAGGAAATCAGCACTGTGCCTTTTGGCTTGGAGACCAATTGTTAGGACCAATAGTCATTTTGTTTCTGTTAATAGCTGATTTTACAGTTGTCCAATGCCTCATGCCCTTCAATGCTACTGCACAGCCACTGTCATACTGACCGTTCAACCACTCATCCTATAACTGAGGGAGAAGGAAAAAATGAGCTCTGGTTTAACTATAAACCATGCTCCATGCACACTCTTCTGACCTTAGGAAAATGTCAGCATTGGGAGAAATCTGGATTTCATAAATTAATGTCTTGGGGTCTGACTTTGTCATTGGCCCAAAGGTGGGGTGGGAAACTGAGAAACAAAGAAAGTAGCCCCTGCTATCTCAGAAGAGTGTGCATGGAGTGTAGACCTCGGTGTCGTTGCAAGCTGCTCAGATCCAATAGAACCCTGTTCTTCTCTTGTTTGCTTATTTATTTTTAAAACTTAAAGTATAGTCCACATACAATATTACATTACTCTCAGTCATACAACATAGTGACCTGACATTTAATATACTTTGGGAAATGCTCACCATGAGAAGCGTAGGTACCAATCGTCACCATACATTATTACAACGTTCCTGACCGTATTCCCTATACTGTACTTTTTATTTCCGTGACATATTTTTTGATAACTGGAATTTGTACCTCTTCATTCTATTCCCCTACTGGACAAGTCATCCCAGTTACTCTGAGACCACAAAAAAAAAACAAAACAAGACCACTTTATGATTTTACCTAATCACAAACAAAAGGGCACTGTGACAAGATACCCAACCATAGAACTCTCCCAACTCTCTGACAGTCCCCCACCACCCCCTTCCTAGGACCCTTCCTCACATCACCCAAGCAGAACCCGGATATTCTGATGAGGTTCTTCTCACACTCTCTTCCTGAGACACTCTGGTTTTCTGCGCGTTCTACTTGGCTTCAAGGACCAATAAAGCCAACTTCCTACTTCTCTGCATTTCTCATGGTCTTTTGTTGGAGGGCAGTGACAGTGTCCATCATGGTCATTTAAAATTCTCAGCCCTTGGGGTGCCTGGGTGGCTCAGTGGGTTAAGCCTCTGCCTTCCACTCAGGTCATGAATTTAGGGTCCTGGGATCCAGCGCCCACATTGGGCTTTCTGCTCAGCAAGGAACCTGCTTCTGCCTGTCTCTCTGCCTACTTGTGATCTCTGTCTGTCAAATAAATAAATAAAATCCTTACAAAAAATAAAAAATAAAATTCTCGGCCCAGATAGTAAAGCAATGCTGTGTCTGATGGTGACTGTTCAGGCCCGTTGCTTTTTTTTTTACAATAAGTACACTTCTCAGATGCCCATGACTGTCTCTCTCCTACTCTGGTCTTGCTCTCTCTCATTCTTTTTTTTTTTCCCCAAAAGTCTTATAAAAAGATATACAAAATTGTAGAAAGTGAGTGAATCGGGGGGAAAATGAAGTAAAGAGACAAGAAACAGCAGTGAGTCAGGGCCCAAATTTACCCAGAATGAACATCATGAGATCCTGTTTTCTTTCCAGATGACAGAATTTGGCTATGACTTGCCTAGAACTCAGGGCGAGAGTGAAGTACAATTTGTTGGGTAATTCTGTGCCTGGAAAAAATAAAAGTGAAAAAGTGAACCAGTGGCTTGGGGAAAGCCACCTGTTCCAGGAATAACCCCTTAGAAGAACGTTTCCTGCTCCCACAAAATGTAATGAATACCAAACATATCCACAAGGGAAAAATCCAATGACATGTTTCAAGGCACTATCCTTTGCAACATCCTTCTAAGGAAGGGTTTTAGGATCCACTGCAATAAGGACTGCCACCCTTCACTGGCCGCTCTGCCCTGCTGACACCACTCCACCCACTCACCCCCCCCCCCCCCCCCAAGAAGCCATTCTTGACGAGCATGGGCAGTCCACGGCTGGCTCTATCCATCCGCGGGGCTGGAATGCCAGTTATCTCTTTCCAGGCCTCCCTGGAACCCCGTGGGCAGCTGGCTGAGGCAGAGGACCTAGTCCCTTCCTCAGGATGGGCCCTGTGTCACCTGTAGGTGACAGCCAGTCAAGATTCCCTTCCTTCTTCCTGCCCCAGAGCCATAGCTTTCTCCTGCTTCTCTGATGGGACCTCCCCAAAAGCAAGGGGACTGAAAATACCTGAGGTTCTTTCTTTGTCAAAGATCTATAATAAATACTCTGGGAAGGGACACAGAAGTATTTGAATTCCTTTTGTAAGAGCCATCAGCAGTAGCGGTGTGTGTGTGTGTGTGTGTGTGTGTGTGTGTGTGTGTCTTTATTTATTTATTTATTTTTTTCTTTATCCGTTTGACAGAGAGATAGAGAGCACAGGCAGGCAGAGGGAGAGGGAGAACCAGACTCTCCGCTGAGCAGGACCCTGGGACCATGACCTGATCCACTCAACCGACTGAGCCACCCAGGCACCCCAAGCCAGGGGGTCTTAATCCCTTCTGCTGGTTCTGTTTGTAGAGATGTCTGAGAGCCTCAGGGGTCAAGTCCCACAAAAGGGAGCCTGCTTCCGCCTCTCTCTCTGCCTACTTGTGATCTCTTTGTCAAATAAATAAATAACAAATCTTAAAAAAAAAAAAAAGAAGATACATTAAAAAAAAAAAAAAACAAAACAAAAACTGCCTTTCAGAGAGCGAGTCTTCAGACCACACTTAAAAAATTGTGGTAAGGTCCACATGACATGAAATTCTCCTTCTGAACCCAGACTACACTTTTGGGGCCCCTCAGAGGATGGCTTTAACAGAGCTGAGCTTTGGCATTTGATACCCGCCTGCTGTGTCGGGAGACCCTGAGGAAAATCCTTTTTGTGGGATCCAGGACCACTTCCCAGCACTGCCATACCAGGTGGCTCCTTGTTGACCTCCTCTTGCTCTAGACCAACACCATCTAGTGGAAATATTCTGGCTATCTGTGTAATTTTAAGTGTTCTAATAGCCACATTAACAAGTACAAAGAGAAAAAAAAAAGTAACTTTAGTATTCTATTTTATTTAACCCTATAAATCCAAAATATTATAATTTCTACATGTAAATCAATTTAAAAATCATTAATGAAATATTTTACAAGCTTCTCCCCTCCCTCCCCCCTTAAGTTTTTGAAATGTGATGTCTACTTTATACTTAGAGCATATCTCAAATTGGACCCTAAATTTTCACTGGAAATATTTGAACTGTGTCTAGATTTCAAAATATTTACACTTGAAAAAAATTGATTCACATACCCAGCATGTCCCAAACACACCTTAATGCTTTTTATACCCAAATGGAGCATCAGTTTTATTTTATTTTATTTTTAAAGATTTTATTTATATATGTGACAGATCACAAGTAGGCAGAGAGGCAGGCAGGGGGTGGGGTGGGGTCAGGGAGTGGTTCCCTGCTGAGTAGAGAGCCCAATGAGGGCCTTGATCGTAGGACCTGAGATCATGACCTGAGCCAAAGACAGAGGCTTAACCCTATGAGCCACCCAGAAGCCCCAGAGTATCAGTTTTAAAAATTAAACTCATTAAAATGAAATGAAATGAAAAGCTGAGTTTGTCAGTTGCACCCCATGCCTAGCACAGGTTCTTGATGGTTGGAATTTTTTCTTTCATTCTCAGAATCAAACATAGAGTCCAGCATGTAGAGGTACTGAAATGTTTGTTGAGTGAAGAGCTAGTAGGGTTAGGACTTTCAACAAAGGGGCAAATCAAGAGCATAGCAACATGTTTACCTAACAGGAGGGGCCTGGATCCATGTAGCCCAACCTCTCTGGGATAGACCTCCCTCACCTAAATCCTTTTAAGATTCTAGAGAACCCTCCCATCCAAGCCTGTGTGGATGTTTTCACACATCCACGAAGCCTTGCAATATCCTTTATACAAAGGGAAATGAACCACGGGGCCAAGCTCTGCCCTACTCGCCTAGTTTGAAATAGTCTCCTGCCTTCAGGGAAGAAAGTTGGCCAGTAGGACATTGTTGTCACAGATCACAGATCACAGAAGAACCTGAGAGGCCACCTGAGCCTCCCTGAGCCACAGAAAAGCACACATGGATGGGAAGCCAGGGTCAGGCCAGAATGCGTGCACTAGAGGACTGAGGGTCTGCTGGGGGCCAGCCAGACTGTGATCCTGCAGGCCACCCCCTCTGTGGCAGGACGGGTGACTGGCCAGGCAGAGTACTCCCCTTCCCCCTTCAGTCACATTCTGTGTGTGACACCATCAACTCCGTGTCACTGTCCTGGCCATGTAGGGACATCCTGCTGACTGGCGGGGCATCTCTGGGACTGCACCTCCTAACCCTGCCCTTGGCTAGGACTGGTTCTGGATTTACATTCACAACTTCAGTCTCAAGGGTCATTGATTCATTTCCGCTTGAGCTAAAGGGTCTCAGCCATGTGACCGAAGGGCTGAGGCACCGCAGGCCCTGAAGGAAACACTGAGACCAGGGTTCCATTTCTCTGGCCCTCATCCTGGGCGGTAGTTCCCACCCACCACCGATAGTGTGTTCTCTGGGGCTCCTCCTGGGAGGAATTTTCAGACTGGCCTGAGACCTGGGCTTCCCCGGACAGGCGCTGCTTTACACTCCCGGTTTGAAGGACACCACTCTTTGGCTTTATTTTGGCAGCCAGAGATCTCATCCCTGAGATCTGGGCAGCATAGGGGCGAGGCGGAGTGATGCCCAGGGAGAAGAGTGTGCGCTTTCTGTGATTCAGGCTCGCCTCCGAGCGCCCCGCCAGCTCCCAGACCTGGAGAGAGAGCTTCGTACAGGACAGGGAGCCGCGGGCTGTCGGGGAATCCGGGGCGCCCGAGGCCAGGAGGTCATTCCTCACTACGCCCCTCCTGCATCCGCCCGGCGGCGGCGGATGGAGCGCGTCTCTTGGCACAGCTCTGGCGCCCAGAGCCTCGGGTGGTGGAGGCTGGCCGGGGCGGGGCAACTAGGCCCCGCCCCCGATGAAATTTCAGCCTAGTTCGGCCTAGGCATTACGCTGAGACCACCAAGCGCTTGCAGACCATGGCCGTGATCTTGGGTTATTGGGACATCCGCGGGGTGAGCGAGGGAACCGCGGCGCTGGGTGGGAAGGAGATGAACGGGGGCAGGAAGTGCTGTGTGGTAGACACCAATACAACCAGAATGTTCCTGCTCAGGACTGGCTGAAGTTCAGTCCTTTCCAGCGGTCTGCCCTTCTCAGGTGGGCCCGTTTCTGAATCCCCTGTGTGTGTGTGGCGGGGCGGGGGGGTGGGGGTGGCGGGGGTGTGGGAAGGCAGCAGGGAGATGAGGAGGCGGTGCGGATGAATGTATGTGCGTGTGCTCGCGGGTGGGGGCCCTGGCGTCTGGGAGGGTACCTGCAGCTGTTAAAGGCACCGAGTCAGGACTTCCATCTCTGACCTTGGGCATCTCTGGCAGCTTGCTCACGCTATCCGCCTGCTCCTGGAGTACACAGACTCACCCTACGAGGAGAAGAAGTACACCATGGGGGACGGTAATAGCATCCACCTTGCAGTCTGACTTTTGCCCTATTCCTGCTGTTCTGGTCCCCTGAACCCTATGCCCTGGCCACCTGCAGCTCCCTCTGCCGCCCTCCCCTAGCTGGAGCAGGGCCTGCCCTTTCCCTAACTCCTTCCAGGTGCAGCTGGCCTTAGGAGGCAGGACACGAGAGGGCATTGCTGGACCCCCTGTATGGGATTTGGGATGGGTTCCTTTTAGGGCTTGCATAAACATTCTGTAAGCTTACTCACGCAGGTTCCAGAGCCTTTTAAGCCTTCTTTGCCCCCAAACCCGGACTGTGAGATTTAGTGTCTCAGATTCCCCTTTTGGAGAGCTTGACCACTATCCTTGGTGGGCGGCCTCCAACCCCCAACCCCCTCCCCAGACCCAATGAGAGTGGGCTCTGGGGGGGGGGTTGTTTCACTCCATCTTCTCCACCACAGCTCCGGACTATGACAGAAGCCAGTGGCTGAATGAAAAATTCAAGCTGGGTCTGGACTTCCCCAATGTAGGTGCAGGGGGTGCTGACGATGTGGGGCAAGTGAGAAGGGTGTCTACACTGCCTGCTTTCCCAGCTCTGAGGTGACCCGATTTGCCAGCTTCTGCTAGCTTCTCTGCTTCTTGGTTCTTGTCCCTGCCTGTCCCCCATGCTCTCTGTTCCAGCTCATTCCTCCATTTTACAGTGGATTGATTAAGCGGCTAGCAGGGGCAGGCCGTGTGAGTGCCAGGTTTCGTGTCTCCCCTTTTTTAAGGGAGGGGGTGTCGGGGAGCCCGTGGCCTACCCACCTGCCCGTGTTGTCCTTATAGCTGCCCTACTTAATTGATGGGGCTCACAAGATCACCCAGAGCAACGCCATCCTTCGCTACATTGCCCGCAAACACAACTTATGTGAGTGGGCTGGGGTGGGGATGCGGGGAAAGGTGGGGTGCCCCTGGGCCTGCCTGGGTGGGATCCTGAGGGTGAGTGTCTGTTGTGTTGGCTGTAGGTGGGGAGACAGAAGAGGAGAAGATTCGTGTGGACATTTTGGAGAACCAAGCTATGGACACCTCCAATGAGCTGGCCAGGGTCTGCTATAGCCCTGACTTTGTGAGTCCCATCCCCGGGAGCTGGGATGGACAGGCTTTGGACAGGACACTGGACTCTTGTGTCCCCTCAACTTTGTATCTATTTGCCATTTGAACCCCGTGCAGCTACTTTTCCCCCAAGCCAGTCCCTATACTGTCACTGCAGTGACAATGCATGGGATGAAACTCTGCCTCAGTTCTTGCTAATCTTAAGAAGAGTCCAACTGCTCCCCGTATTGGAGCCCAAATCTCTGGAAGCATTCCAGCTTGGTTGGAAATTCAGTTACTGGGCAGTTGCTTGTTTGCTCAGCACTGTCTTCCTGACAGCCCCGGGCCTGAGCACAACTGGCCAGCAAGCAGAGCAGGGAGATATGGCTTTTTACCTCCCTCTCCTCTGTCTCTCAAACTCCACACCTTTCCAGGGGCTGTTCAAGGGCCGCTCCTATCTGCCCCCCAGCAGGCAGAAGTGGGGACTTGTTTCCCCAGGCCATTTCAACTGATCACTTCATTGCCTCTTGGAGATGAGTGGTGACAGATCTAGGGACAGCAAGGTGGGGTTCTCTGCCTTCCCACAGCCTCCCACAGGTGGGAGGTGGGACTCAGTAGGATCTGCTGAACACAGTTTGGAGAAATCATCGCCTGGGCAATGATGCCCCCTCCAGAGGGGGGCCAGAGCCGCTCACCTCTGGCAGCTGGGGGTCAGGCACAGCCCGGGGAACACCTGCCTCTCTGCCAGGGGAGTCTGAGTCTGAGGATGGTGACGGCTGTTCTGTGCCTCAGGAGAAACTGAAGCCTGGGTACCTGGAGGGCCTCCCTGACAAGATGAAGCTCTACTCACAGTTTCTGGGGACGAGGCCTTGGTTTGCTGGGGAGAAGGTAAGGGGAAGGCTTTGGGGGGGTGGGAAGCTATGGTTTTCCCCAGGTTCAAGGTTAGGTGCTCACTGTTCTTTGCTTTTCTTTAGCTCACTTATGTGGATTTTCTGGCTTATGACATCCTTGACCTGCACCGAATATTTGAGCCGAAGTCATTGGAAGCATTCCCGAACCTAAAGGAGTTCATGGCCCGAGTTGAGGTGATTCCCTGAGCCTCCTCACTGATGACAGGTCTTCTGTCCTCTCTTTTCTCTAATACTTTCCTACCTTACAGCGAAAACAAAGAATAAGTAGCACGTTAAGGAAGATTTGTTTATTTATTTGGAGAGAGATAGAGGGGTACAGGGGGCTGAGCGAGAGGGATATTAAAGCCTCAAGCAGACCCTCCAGTGAAGCAGAGTCTGGACGCCAAGGCTCCTGAGCTCCCAGATGCCCCACACCAAGTAGCATTTACTGAGGGTTTGCTTACACCAGGATCTGGGCTCACAGCTGACATAGAGTGTGTGAAGTGAAATCTTGATGGCATTCTTACACAGCAGATATGTTACCTGCCGTACAGTACAGATTAGAGCATTGAGGCAGAAAGGAGAAGTCATGTGTCAGGGTCGCAGAGGCAGGGCCGGCTGTCCTGGGCTCTCCGGTAGTGACTGCTTGCTGTAGACACCAGAGAGCGGCTCTCCCTTTCCTGGACCAGTACACCATGGGTCCATTCAGGTCTGGGTCACAGAGATCAGGACCCTAGGGACGTAGCCAATGCTCAGGGTTGTGCGTGGAGCTGGCATTAGGAGAGCAGAGCTGTGGTAGGGATGACAGTACATAGAAGGGCACAGAAGGCATTTCCTAGGTATCCCCGGGAAGCTTTCAGCAGTCCGATCCCCGTTTGGGGATGCCCTGACATTCCCAGGAATGTTGTTGGTCCTCGGCTGTGAGTGTCTAGGTGGGGCCCCTATGGAGGGAGTCTGTCTTGAGGCTTCTGTGCCGGGCCCCTTCCTTACCTCCCTGTGTTCATGCCCTTCTTTCCCATGAGCTGAGATCCTGAGTCAGGGATGGGGCAGGCCATTTCTTTCCAGTCCTGTTGGCCGATCAGATCTTCTCCCGGGTGTGAGCCTCTGTGTCGGGCACAGCTGGGACGCCAGGCGACCCGGGCCTAAAACCACCGTTCTGGGACTCAGAGCACTCAGAGAACTCAGGAACACCCAGCCATGTGTGGTGTGTGGGGCTGGGTGGGTGCTGAAGGAGCAGGGGCTGGACCTCAGCTGATGGCACTGGTCCCTTCGTTCCTCATTGGAGGGCAGCGGACTGTGCTTTGTGAGCGTTGTGGGGCCGGAGGCATTTGTCCAACGGGAGTTTCAGCCTGCAGTATGTTTGTCTTCTGCATTCTTCAGCAAGAGATGCGCTTTTTGGGCTGGTTCTTCTCTGGGTGATTGGCCTTGGGCTTGATGCGAAAGCTCCAGGAATAGCTAGCAGGAGGGACAGAGGATGGCTGTGGGCTACACTCTGTGGCCCCTGGGTCTAGGCAGTGCCAGGATCTTCAAACACTTTAGAATTCACTGGGCCCATGGTGTGCTGGGACGATGGTGCTCAGACACCCCTGAGAGCCACATGCCCCATTGGCTGCAACAGGGCGGGGGACGAGGTAGTTGGTGCCCATGACATTGGGTTCAGTCAGGCCAGTCAGTTGGACCTTCACCTTTAAGAGGAGTAATTGAGAGTGTGGCCTGGCCTGACTTCATGCTCCCAGCCTCTCCCCCTTCATACAGGTTTTGCTGAGTCACTGGGTGAGGTCTGGCCTCCCCTGCAGGCTGCATGGGCACATTCTGAGGCCTCTGTTCTGCTGGGGTTCCCTGTGTGGCGAACCCTGAGAAGCCAGGAAGCTCCCTCTGCAACCGGGGGATGTCTGTGGTCCGGAAGGGACAGGGTCTGCTGGAGGGCAGGGGAGGAAAGAGGCCAGCAGGAGGAGCCCAGCCCTGGCAAGAGAGCCAGCTGCCCTCCAGCCCTTCCCACCTGGGAGCCTGGGAGCCTGAGGTGGCCGCTGAAGCCACCTGGGCCTCTGCTTCCCTTCTGCTGGATGGTGATAGTGGTACGTGTCTTGTAGGGTGGTTGGTGGGGGTTCCACACCCATCATCGTGTCTGTGGGATTTAAGGCTCCAGGTGGAGTCTTGTATTTTAGTCAGGTGTCCCATTAGTTACAGAGAACTGGAAGGGGTGATGTCCCAGAGCAGGGGACCGCTGGCAGACTGTGCTGTGTGTCATCGCTGACTTCACAAGGAAGCGTCCCAAACTTGGTGTACCTCAGTGGGGCTGCATGAATGCCAGTGAGGCAGCAGACCCTGACATTGGACCTTCTTTTTCCACCCTCAGGGCCTGAAGAAAATCTCTGCCTACATGAAATCCAGCCGCTTCCTCCCACACCCGATATACTCAAAGCTTGCTGTGTGGGGCAGCAAGTAGGACTGAGTGAGGGTAGCTGCTGGCAAGAAGCAGTGCTGTGTTGTTGGGCCGTGCCCCGGAGCACAGCTGGACCACCCTGAATCCCTGGAACCAGCGATCTTGCTTCTTCCCCTCCTGTTCTTTCTGGTAACTCGCATTCAGCCTTATTGGGCCCCAATGCAAATTTGTCTAGGGCCTTTAAAGGTGAACAGCACCCCACCTTTCTTCACCCGAGTGCCCTGCAGACATGATCCTTCCTGCACACTTTTCTTCCCTGAGTGCTGGTTCTGTGTGTGGAGTCCGACCGCATCCCTGGCCCTCGGGCTCTGCCTGAGTTCCCCAGGCATTGCGTGAAGACTGGGGTGCAGGCCTGGCTGAGAGGAAGGCTGGAGGGAAGAGACCACCTTTCTCATTGGTACAGCTCCTTGACCATTGTCACCATATTATGGCTCTAAGGGGCCTTCATCTGCCTATATATTTTGCCCATCTGAGGTCTATGAGTGTTCCTGGGAGGCCAGTATGGCAAGGAAACTGGGGGAACAGATCTGTTTGCACAAGGACTCCTCCCTGGATGTTCATGTTTAAGGCAGTCCATGGCGTGCTTCTAGACTCCACATTTGGCCGTGCCATCTGGCCGTGAGAACCAGAGTCAGTCCCAGTGTAGACCTCAAGAGCCGGCCTTTAATTGTAGGAACTGTGCGTACAACCTTCTCAGTCACGGTAGATGCATTTGAAAAATAAATTCAGTTCTTCGTGTCCCAGCTTGCCCCCAAGGCTCCAGAAGAATTACTATCCTGGCCCAGGACTCAGGGCTGCCTGACCCTGAACAATGGGCGGAGAGCTTGGAGGGGCTTGCTGTCTGACAGCCGGAGTTACGCCCTGCAGGCCCCAGACCCAGGCTGCCCAGTGCAGTCCCTGTCTTCCTGTCTGTCACCTGTCATCCTTCTGACCCTGATCTGCAGCCTGGGGCCTGCTGTGCCTGCCCCCAGGGTAAGACTGTCCTCTTAGAGACAGCCCTCTGCCAGCTGGTCTCCTTTCAGTTGCTGGCATTGCTGGGACAGTGTTTGTCCAATTGTGGTTTTCAACCCAGGATCAAGCTAGGGTTTCTTCCCCTTGGCACTTCCGACCTGTTGAGTGCAGAATTCTTCGTCAGTGCCATTGTGCTGTGCGAAGCCTGGAGTTTGCCAGCGTTCCCAACCCATGCCCCGCTAGATGGCAGCAGCCTGCCCTGGTCGTGACAGTCAGCTATGTCTACAGACATTACCAAATGTCCCCCAAGGGGTGAAATCACCTTTGGTTGAACACAAGTCATTAGGGGATGGAGACTGTCATTAAAAAAAAAAAAAAAAAATCTTAAGACATCAGAGTGCTACAAGTAGTTAGGGTAGGTCTTCCTTGATGAAACTTGGATTTTGGCAAAGAATATATGTAGGTCCAGGAGTGGCTGGGTGGCCCAGGTAGTTAAGCATCTGTCTGCCTTCCACTCAGGTCATGATCTCTGGATCCTGGGATTGAGCCCCACCTCTTGGGCTCCTGATTCAGCGGGGTGCCTGCTTCTCCCTCTCCCTCTTCCTCTCCCCCTGCTCATGCTCTCTCACTCTCTCCGTACTGTCTCAAATGTATGAATAAAATCTTAAAAAAAAAAAAAAGAATATATGTAGGTCTGTATGTCCTGGATAATGCTATCAATGTGTTGTTTCTTAAGTATGGCTACATCAGACTTCTAGAAAAGGAGAGTAGTGTGAAAGAGTCCTGTGTACCCCAGACGTGAACTTTTCCACATTTGCTCTCTCGTCCCTCTCCTCCCTCCTCTGTCCTTTTCTCAATCAGTTCTGCAGGAGCACAAAGGCATTTGTACCAAAAACTTCATATTCTGTTCTCCAAGCTGTGGTCCCTAGTAGTAGAATTTAGGCGCCAAGTGACTGGGAGGCAGAGTCCGCCCCACCTGTGTCCTTTCCAAGTTAAGGTTCTCATGCCATACCTGAGTGCGGCTTATGACAAGCTCTGGAACCCATGTCCTTTGTGAAAGCTTGGAAAGTTCCTTAGAAAATTCCTGACAAACAAGTGTCCTATGGGTTATTTTTTTTCTTCACTAGGTTCTTACTACATGATTCAGAGCTTTTCTTTCTTTTAACATGTTTGCTGTATTTGTGTTTGCTCCACGGTATCAGAGAATTAACTAAAGGTTTCACGAGCGGAATGATTTCTACTTCAGTGTTTTTCTTCTGGGTCTTGCTCTAAATGTTTCACCTCGAATGCCATTCCTTTCCTAAATTTTGGAGGCCCTAGTTGTCTTTCCTTATACAAAATAAGATAAGCCCATAGAATATTTTCTTTCTAAGTTCCAGTGTGACATCATCTTGTAAATGGTTCTCTTTATTCTCTTATTTTTAGATTAAGTAGTATTCTTGCACCCTGGATTGCCTGAATTTACATATAATATTAATGACTTAAAAATATTACCATGATGTACGGTATTTTCACTGTACTTTGGCATTTCTGTCTTTTTTTTCTTCGGATTTATTTCTTTTTCTTCCAAATTTTTATTTAAATTCTAGTTAGCTTGGCATTTATTACTGATATGTAGTTATAAATCCTGAGGCTATTTTATGTAGGACTTCTGCTCCTTTACCTTGAGAGGACAAAATGTCAGCTGCGGAACCTGAAGGAATTGCAGAGCGCTGTTCAGAAGCCATACCAGAGACCAGACTTCCAAACTGGATGTGTTCTTAAAAATATTCAAATTTTCAATAATTTAAATCAGTAGAGAACACATATATGTCCAGAAGACCTGACAACACTGAGACCGACTTTCTCCAGGCAACCACTGGCCACATTCCCTCCCTTCAAGCCACTCTCCAGCTTCCCTGCTCCCCACTGCTCCCCGATGCCTTGCACCAGTGCCAGCATCCACTGCTCTGGTCCTTTGGGCCCTGTGCCCCTCGGTGAGCCCTCCTCCTCCTCCTTCTGCAGAACTGTCCTCTTTCTTCGGAAGGGGCCTTGGGAGCTCTGGGCGCATCTCCCGTCTCCTCAGGGTCCTTCCCTGCCAGGTGTCGTCTCTTTTCCCCATATTCTTCCTCTCTGCCTCTCAGTGATCTGGGTGTTTCCACAGGAAATGTGCCCCATAGTTGAAGGCATCTTTCTTGGCACTTCCCTTGGGCCTTCTAATCGTTCATGGCCAGGATTGTCTTCTTCGACGTGCCTACCGGGTGACAGCATGGACGAGGGCCAGGGGACCAATGTCTGTTCTATTATTTTACAGGTTCTTACCCTGCTTCTTGTTTAGCTTCAAAAATGTAATGTCTCAGTGGAATTTAGTGATGTTTGCTGTTCTAGGCTCAAGATGTAAAGAAGTCAAAGTGACAACTCCTTAATGTATTATGAAAACAGACCCACCTAGAGGCCAGCTCATGCTTAGGCACTTGGCCCCCATCTCCTTCCTGTGGCCAAACACACCCAGAATTCACCTTGACCCCAAAGGCTACTTCCTGAGCCTGGACCCAGACCTGGAACACTGGGGATTGGCAGGGGTGAATTGTGGGGAGCACATGCAGCAGGGGCTGAGCTCTGCTGGGCTCAGGTGACACCCCCACAGCTCCCCAGCGTGGCACGGATGGACAGACCTCTGACTTCTGAGATTGAATAGTGATCAGCTGAGGCCTCTGTGTCTTCTTTCCCCACTGCACTGTCGATCACGGTGCTTGGAAATCCTTATGCCAAGACTGGGTTCACTCCTTGCTGTCCTAACATAGTGTTACCTATTTTAAGCTTCGGTAATGCATTTTTCTGTGCTTTAACTGTAAACCCATTTGTTTTTTAAAGTTCCCTTCTTCCGTTTTCACACATCCCCGCAGCCTTGCAATACCCTTTATACAAAGGGAAATGAGCCACGTGCCAAGTCTGTCCTACTCACCTAGTTTCAAATAGTCTCCTGCCTTTGGAGAAAGTTGGCCAGTAGGATATTGTCACAGATCACAGAAGAACCTGAGAGGCCGCCTGAACCTGCCTGAGCCACAGAAAATCACATGTGGGTGGGAAGTCAGGGTCAGGCCAGAATGCGTGGACTAGAGGGCTGAGGGTCTGCTGGGGGCCAGTCAGACTGTGATCCTGTGGGGAAACCTCCACCCTCCTGCAGGCTACCCCCTCTGTCTGCCCTCTGTGGCAGGATGGGTGACTGGCCAGGCAGAGGATTCCCCTCCCTCTTTTAGTCACATTCTGTGTGTGACACCATCAGCTCCGTGTCACTGTCCTGGCCACGTGGGGACATCTCGCTGACTGGCAGGGCATTTCCGGGACTGCACCTCCTAACCCTGCCCTTGGCTAGGGTTTCCATTCACAACTTGGGTCCTAAGGGTCATTGATTCATTTCCACTTGAGCTCAGGGGTCTCAGCCAGGGGACTGAAGGACTGGGGCTCCCCAGGCCGTGAAGGAAACACTGACACCAGGGTTCCATTTCTCTGGACCTCGTCCTGGGCGGTAGTTCCCACCCACGGATGGTGTGTTCTCTGGGGCTTGTCCTGGGAGGAATTTTCAGACTGGCCTGAATTCCGGATTTGAGGGATATAGCTCTTTGGCCTTAACTTTGGCAGACTCCCGGAGCTGGCAGGATCTAGGCCGACCAAGGGCGAAGGGGAGAGATGTTTAGCGGGGAAGAGCAGACCTGTGTTTTTTTGTGTGTGTGTGACTTAAGCGCATCTCCAAGCGCCCTCTCCGGTTCCAGATCTAGAAAGAGAGCTCTGGATTGCGCGGTGAGCCAGGGGGCGGCGGGGAACAGGAGCGCCTGTGGCCAGCGACGTTCAGAGGCGGCCCCGCCCCCAGCGGCTGCGGACTGATAGAGGGAGCCTCCTTAGGTCTGTGCGTCCAGCGGGTGGCCCGGCCTCCGGCGCGTCGTGGGGGCGGGGCCGAGAGAGGGGAGGTCCCTTTAGGCCCCGCCCACCCTTCCTCCGCGGATAAATTGGCAGCACAGCTTCGCGAAGTCCTCGCACTCCGCTCAAAAGCCAGCGCCATGGTCATGATCTTGGGTTATTGGGACATTCGCGGGGTGAGCAAAGGGGCTGCCCTGCTGGGTGGGATGGAGGCGCACGGCGGCAGGAAGTGCTGCGCCCTGAGGACCCTTTCTACCTGAAGGCCCCTTTGGAGCTCCCTGCAACTCAGTCCTTTCTAGCGATCTGCCAGCCTGTGGGCGCGTTCCTGCGTATGTGTGTGTGTGTGTGTGTGCGCGCGCGCGCGCGCTCACGTGCCCACGGGTGGCGGGGGCTGGGTCTGTGAGGTTACCTGGTGCAGTGGGAGGCAGCAAGGCAGGACTTCTTCCTTTGACCTCCTCCTTGGGCGTCTCTGGCAGCTTGCTCACGCGATCCGCCTGCTCCTGGAGTACACAGACTCACCCTACGAGGAGAAGAAGTACACCATGGGGGCTGGTAATGGCATCCACTTCGCAGTTTGACTTTTGCCCTATTCCTGCTGATCTGGTACCCAGCACCCCATGCCCTGGCCACCTGCAGCTCCCTCTGCCGCCCTCCCCCAGCTGGAGCAGGGCCTGCCCTTTCCCTAACTCCTCCCAGGTGCAGCTGGCCTTAGGAGGCAGGACATGAGAGGGCATTGCTGGACCCCCTGTATGGGGTTTGGGATGGGTTCCTTTTAGGGCTTGCATAAACATTTTTTAAACCAATTCATGCAGGTTCTAGAACATTAAAAGTGTTCTTTGCCCCCACAACTGGACTGTGAGACTTGGTGTTTTCGATTCCAGATCCCCCTCTTGGAGTCTTGGCCACTGATCCTTGGTGGGCGCCCTCCAACCCTCAACCCCCTCCCCAGACCCAATGAGAGTGGGCTCTGGGGGGGTTTGTTTCACTCCATCTTCTCCACCACAGCTCCGGACTATGACAGAAGCCAGTGGCTGAATGAAAAATTCAAGCTGGGCCTGGACTTCCCCAATGTAGGTGCAGGGGGTGCTGACGATGTGGGGCAAGTGAGAAGGGTGTCTACACTGCCTGCTTTCCCAGCTCTGAGGTGACCCGATTTGCCAGCTTCTGCTAGCTTCTCTGCTTCTTGGTTCTTGTCCCTGCCTGTCCCCCATGCTCTCTGTTCCAGCTCATTCCTCCATTTTACAGTGGATTGATTAAGCGGCTAGCAGGGGCAGGCCGTGTGAGTGACAGGTTTCGTGTCTCCCCTTTTTTAAGGGAGGGGGTGTCGGGGAGCCCGTGGCCTACCCACCTGCCCGTGTTGTCCTTATAGCTGCCCTACTTAATTGATGGGGCTCACAAGATCACCCAGAGCAACGCCATCCTTCGCTACATTGCCCGCAAACACAACTTATGTGAGTGGGCTGGGGTGGGGATGTGGGGAATGGTGGGGTGCCCCTGGGCCTGCCTGGGTGGGATGCTGATGTTGAGAGTCTGTTGTGTTGGCTGTAGGTGGGGAGACAGAAGAGGAGAAGATTCGCATGGACATTTTAGAGAATGAGGTTATGGACAATCGCATATACTTTGCCAGGATCTGCTACAACCCTGACTTTGTGAGTCCCAGGGATGGGATGGACAGGGTTTTGAAGGCAGCTGGACTCTTGTGTGCCATCTACACTGCATCTCATTGTCACGTGCACCCCGAGGAGTGACTGATTTCCAAGCCACTCCCTATACTTTCACCAGAGTGACCGTCATATCTCAAGGCATCCGATGAACACTGTGACTCAGTTCCTTAGAGTACTAATCTTAGGGTAGAGTCAGTGCCCAGGGTGGAAATTCTGTTGCTGGATAGTGTGTTTACTTTGTTTGCTCAGCATTGTCTTCCTGACAGCCCCGGGCCTGAGCACAACTGGCCAGCAAGCAGAGCAGGGAGATATGGCTTTGTACTTCTCTCTCCTCTGTCTCTCAAACTCCACACCTTTCCAGGGGCTGTTCAAGGGCCGCTCCTATCTGCCCCCCAGCAGGCAGAAGTGGGGACTTGTTTCCCCAGGCCATTTCAACTGATCACTTCATTGCCTCTTGGAGATGAGTGGTGACAGATCTAGGGACAGCAAGGTGGGGTTCTCTGCCTTCCCACAGCCTCCCACAGGTGGGAGGTGGGACTCAGTAGGATCTGCTGAACACAGTTTGGAGAAATCATCGCCTGGGCAATGATGCCCCCTCCAGAGGGGGGCCAGGGCCGCTCACCTCTGGCAGCTGGGGGTCAGGCACAGCCCGGGGAACACCTGCCTCTCTGCCAGGGGAGTCTGAGTCTGAGGGTGGTGATGGCTGTTCTGTGCCTCAGGAGAAACTGAAGCCTGGGTACCTGGAGGGCCTCCCTGACAAGATGAAGCTCTACTCACAGTTTCTGGGGACGAGGCCTTGGTTTGCTGGGGAGAAGGTAAGGGGAAGGTTTGGGGGGGGGGTGGGAAGCTGTGGGTTTCCCCAGGTTCAGAGTTAGGTGATCACTGTTCTTTGCCTTTCTTTAGCTCACTTATGTGGATTTCCTGGCTTATGACCTGCTTGATATACTGCGTATGTTTGAGCCCAAGTGCCTGGATGCATTCCCGAACCTGAAGGAGTTTGTGGCCCGCTTTGAGGTGATTCCCTTATCCTTTGTACTATTTATATCTCTCCTGTCTTCCCTCCTTTCACTTGATGCTCTCTTCATCCTCTTTGTAAAATAAAGAATAAGTAGCATTGATTGAGGCTTTGCTATATCGTGATATGTGCTCAGGATCTTACATACTTGGTGCAAAATTAATCTTTACCACATTCCTACATGGTGCAAAACTTACCACCTGTTATTTACTGGTGTGGAAACTGAGTCTGAGAGGAGAAACCATTTGCTGAAGGTCACAGAGCTGATTCAGTGTGTGCTGGGCTCTGACTCAGCCAATGGCTTCTGTAGCTAGCAGTCCATGGCTGTCCTTTTCCTGGGCCAGAAGGAAGCTCAGTTTCTTTACTCCGCTGGGTCACAGAGCTCAGGACTCTGGGGACATAGTAGAGGTTCAGGAGTGTGCGTGGAGCTGGCGTTAGGAGAGCAGAGCTGTGGTAGGGATGACAGTACATAGAGGGGCACAGAGGCATTTCCTGGGGTTCCCCATGCAGCTTTGCAGCAGTCCGATCCCCGCATGGGGATGCCTGACATCCCCAGGAATGTTGTTTGTCCTGGGCTGTGAGTGCCTAGGTGGGGCCCCTGTGGAGGGAATCTGTCTTGAGGCTTCTGTGCCGGGCCCCTTCCTTACCTCCCTGTGTCCATGCCCTTTTTCTTTCCCATCAATGGAGATCCTGGGTCAGGGATGGGGCAGGCCATTTCTTTCCAGTCCTGTTGGCCGATCGGATCTTCTCCCGGGTGTGAGGCTCTGTGTCAGGCACAGTGGGGACGCCAGGGCAACCTGGGCCTGGAGCCACCGTTCCGGAGCTCAGAGCACACAGAGAACTCGAGGAACACCCAGCCATGTGTGGTGTGTAGGGCTGGGTGGGTGCTGAAGGAGCAGGGGCTGGACCTCAGCTGATGGCACTGGTCCCTTCGTTCCTCATTGGAGGGCAGCAGACTGTGCTTTGTGAGCATTGTGGGGCCGGAGGCATTTGTCCAACGGGAGTTTCGGCCTGCAGTATGTTTGTCTTCTGCATTCCTCAGCAAGAGATGCGCTTTTTGGGCTGGTTCTTCTCTGGGTGACTGGCCTTGGGCTTGATGCCAAAGCTCCGGGAATAACTAGCAGGAGGGACAGAGGATGGCTGTGGGCTACACTCTGTGGCCCCTGGGTCTAGGCAGTGCCAGGATCTTCAAACACTTTAGAATTCACTGGGCCCATGGTGTGTTGGGACGATGGTGCTCAGACACCCCTGAGAGCCACATGCCCCATTGGCTGCAACAGGGCGGGGGACGAGGTAGTTGGTGCCCATGACATTGGGTTCAGTCAGGCCAGTCAGTTGGACCTTCACCTTTAAGAGGAGTAATTGAGAGTGTGGCCTGGCCTGACTTCATGCTCCCAGCCTCTCCCCCTTCATACAGGTTTTGCTGAGTCACTGGGTGAGGTCAGGTGTCCCCTGCAGGCTGCATGGGCACATTCTGAGGCCTCTGTTCTGCTGGGGTTCCCTGTGTGGCGAACCCTGAGAAGCCAGGAAGCTCCCTCTGCAACCGGCGGATGTCTGTGATCCGGAAGGGACTGGGTCTGCTGGAGGGCAGGGGAGGAAAGAGGCCAGCAGGAGGAGCCCAGCCCTGGCAAGAGAGCCAGCTGCCCTCCAGCCCTTCCCACCTGGGAGCCTGGGAGCCTGAGGTGGCCGCTGAAGCCACCTGGGCCTCTGCTTCCCTTCTGCTGGATGGTGATAGTGGTACGTGTCTTGTAGGGTGGTTGGTGGGGGTTCCACACCCATCATCATGTCTGGGGGATCTGAGGCTCCAGGTGGAGTCTTTTATCTTAGTCACGTGTCCCATTAGTTACAGAGAACTGGAAGGGGTGACGTCCCAGAGCAGGGGACCGCAGGTAAAATGTGCCATGTGTCAGCGCTGACCTCACGAGGAATAGTCCTGACCTCAGGTTGCCTCTGTGCGGTAGCAGACCAGAGATATGACCTTCTTTTTCCACCCTCAGGGCCTGAAGAAGATCTCTGCCTACATGAAGTCCAGCCGCTTCCTCCCAGGCCCTCTGTTTCTAAAGGTTGCCATGTGGGGCAACAAGTAGGGCCAAGTGGGAGGAGATGCCAGCGAGGAGATGCCAGAGCTGTGCTCGGTGTGTGTCCCCGAACAGCAGTCTTGCCTCTCTGTCCTTTGGTGCATTCCTTTGTTCCCATGAAATACCCGTCAGTCCCCTTGCTCCTTCCCAACCCTGTCTTCATCCGGACCCTTTGCCGTAGCTCTCTACTTCAGCAAATTTCCTCCCCCACCAGTGTTATCCCTCCTGCACTAAAACCAACTGGAGCATTCTTCAATTGGCAGTCGCTGTTCCCTCTCCTGGCCTAGGGAGCTCATCCCCAAGCCCCCCAGCACTGCCCCAAATCCCCGTGTGACCCGGGGTCCCAGGCCCGGCTGTCCCAGGGTGGTCCTGCCCAGCCCTGTATGATCTGCAGTAAAGCCTTACTCACTCTGACCTGGCTTGTGTTCTTCTGTTCTGGTCTTTGGAGTCAGGGCCACATGTGTCTGGGGACATGGCGTTCCCTTTTCCAGTGTCTGTTATACCAGCTCAGTGGACCGGGATGTGTGTGAGGTGCCAAGAAAGGGGATATGTAGGATTATAAGGATTCTTGCTTATTTCTGTCTATTTCATATACTTCTGTGCCTGAGCATGGGGTCTCTACAGAACCAGGGAGGCCCTTCCGTGCCTGGGTCCCTCCTTAATGCAGTATTCCTGGAGTGTGTCCTGAAAGCTTGCAGAAGCTCTATGTGTGGCTGTCTGGGGGCTCTTTGGGCTTGGGCAGTCCACTGATAGTGTGGGATCCTGGCCAACTGCACGCTGTCTCCCTTCCCTGGGTGTTAGCCCTGCCTTGGAAACCCTTCCTCCGTGCCGCCTGTTCCATTATGAAAGGTGAAAGGAAATAAAATCACTAATGTTGAGGAGTTTTCCGAAGCAGCCAGGAGGCTATTAAGGAGATGGACATCCTCATTAATGAAACTGTGAACTTTGAACTGGGCCACACTACAAATATTCCAAGGACTCTGCCCAAATACCTGCAACTTTCTTTGGAACTTCCTATAGATAACATTTCAGGGGGGTCCCCTGTTGGTTTTGACTAGATAATCCTTATCTATAAGCCTTGAATTTATATTGTTTCTTCCCATGTGCAATACCATTTTTTTCCTACAAAGAGTTTTGGGGTTTTTTTGTTTGTTTGTTTTTTTAAGATTTTATTTATTTATTTGACAGACAGAGATCACAAGTAGGCAGAGAGGCAGGCAGAGAGAGGGGGAAGCAGGCTCCCTGCTGAGCAGAGAGCCCGATGTGGGACTCTATCCCAGGACCCTGAGATCATGACCTGAGCCAAAGGCAGGCCCCTGGGATCACGACCTGAGCCAAAAGCAGAGGCTTTAACCCACTGAGCCACCCAGGCGCCCCTGTTTTTGTTTTTGTGTTGGGGGTGTAAAGGAAAGCAGAACTTTTTTTTAACCTTTATTTTTTATTTTTTTAAAGATCTTATTTATTTATTTGATAGACAGAGATCACAAGCAGGCAAAGAGGCAGGCAGAGAGAGAGGGGGGAAGCAGGCTTTCCACTGAGCAGAGAGCCCAATGCAGGGCTCGATTCCAGGACACTGAGATCATGACCTGAGCCGAAGGCAGAGGCTTAACCCACTAAGCCACCCAGGCACCCCGAAAGCAGAATGTTTTATCATGATTTTTGCTTCAGCAACTTTGGAACAAATTAAAAGTCCTAAACTCTGGTGCCAGGAAAAAAAAAGAGAGAGAGAGATCTTGCTTAGTAATGGCCTTAGCAAACCAATTATATTCGGTTAAGATTAGTTTTCTGCCACCCACACAAGTCACAGTTCTTTGTAAATAACACATACAAATGCCTGCCTCTCTGCCTGCTTGTGATCTCTGTCTGTCAAATACATAAATAAAATCTTTAAAAAAAAATGTTAAAAAAATAAATAAATAAAAGATTTTTTATTTATTTTAGACAGAGAGAGAGTGTGTGTGGGGGCAGTGGGGGTGGGGTAGAGGGGGAGGGAGAGGGGACACTGACTCCCTACTGAGCATGTGCAGCCGTGACCACATGGGGTTTAATATGACCTGAGATCATGACCTGAGCTGAAACCAAGAGCCGACTGAGACACCCAGGCTCCCCCATACAAATGTCTTTTAACATCTTTGACTTTTGTTCCCTAAAGGAACACAATTTGGGTTGCTACCCACATCTGCACTCCCTGAATTAAACTCTGAGACCCCAAATACATGCTTTTGTCTTATTTCAGCTCTACCTCTTGGTTAACAAATGTATCTCAATAGAACAAAAAGGGATGAGAATAAAAAGGAAAGAAGTAATAGACATTAGAAGTGACATTAAGTTAAAAGATAAGCAGAGAGAACAAAACTATTAGGTCGAATAAAATAGATCCAGATCTAGAAGTGGAGTTGGCCGGTTCTTTTCTGTGAGAGTCTAGATCGGGCATGTTTTTGGCTTTGTGGGCCCTGCAGTCTTGGTCACAGTTACCCCCTGGCACTGTAAACTGCAATGCAAGTTTGCAAGGTAAATTGTCAGTTTGCAAGTTCCTCAGCAGCTTGCCAGGTGTGATTTGAGACCGTTCTGTGTATAGGAGGGCAGGCAGGGACAGAGGCAGGTGATTCCAGTTTGATAGGTGGCCTGTTTACTAAGCATGGGAATTTGTCATGTGATGAGGAGATCTCCATACCCATCTGCTGATTTTTTTTTTTTTTAGATTTTATTTATTTATTTGACAGACAGAGATTACACGTAGGTAGAGAAGTAGGCAGAGAAGCAGGCAGAGAGAGGAGGAAGCAGACTCCCTGCTGAGCAGATGTGGGACTCGATCCCAGGACCCTGAGATCATGACCTGAGCCGAAGGCAGCAGCTTAACCCACTGAGCCACCCAGGCGCCCCTATCTGCTGATTCTGAAAAAAGTTGATAGAGAGGACTTAACTGGGTCCAGTCACAGGTGCCATACGGATGGTCTCAGCATCACATCAGTATCTGAAGGCTCATCCTCAGGGCAGCTTTGCGGAACAGGGAAGGCAATGGAATGCACCTGTTAGGGATGGGGAATGAAGACTTTCTGATTGCTGGGGTCCAGCCCATGGGTCAACCAATGGTCGTAGTATCTGGATGGACCCCCCCCCCCCAATCTAGGGTGAAGGCAGCCATGGATAATACATAAATGAATTGGATGAGCCTGTAATCCAACACAAATTCAAACACAGGTGGCCAGAGTTCCCTGACTCATGACCCAGAAGCTCAAATTAAAAGGGCATAGCTAGGGGCGCCTGGGTGGCTCAGGGTGTTAAAGCCTCTGCCTTTGGCTCAGGTCATGACCTCAGGATCCTGGGATGGAGCCCTACATTGGGCTCTGCTCAGCAAGGAGCCTGCTTCCCTCTCTCTCTCTGCCTGTCTCTCTCTGTCTACTTGTGATCTCTGTCTGTCAAATAAATAAACAAAATCTTTAAAAAAAGAAAAGAAAAGGGAATAGGTATACAAAACCTTAAATGTTACCCTGATTGGCTCAGTCGGTAGACAATGTGACTCTTTTTATTTTATTTTATTTTATTTATTTATTTAACAGAGAGAGATCACAGAGAGAGAGGGAAGCAGGCTCCCTGCCGAGCAGGGAGCCCGATGTGGGACTCGATCCCAGGACCCTGAGATCATGACCTGAGCTGAAGTCAGCGGCTTAACCCTCTGAGCCACCCAGGCGCCCCAGAGAATGTGACTCTTGATCTCAGGGTCATGAGTCTGAGCCCCATGTCTCGGGTAGAGTTTACTTAGAAAGAAAGAAAGAAAGAAGAGAAAAAGAAAGGAAGGGAGAGAGGGAAGAAGGAAAAGATGATTATTGAAGAAAAGAACGAAATAATGCAGTCCTTTAAAAGGAGGAAGATATGATAACAAAGATAGTTGTAAATGAAAGCAATTTTTTAAACATGGTCAAAATCGTAAAAGGTAAAATAGTACATTTTAAAGTCCAGGGGTAGGAGTAGTAGAATGTATCTACTTCAAACTGAGGCCACCAAGAAAGATTATTTTACTGTGGCTAGGATCTAGCAGAGGCCCCAAGATTTGGGATGTTTTGGCATCTGATGACGGGGCCCATACACCATCTAGTGTGTGCCTTCCTCTTCTAGAATGGGAGAACAAGATGGGCTCTGAGCACATGGCTGGCTGCCCGGTGTCTTCGGCAGGGATCCATAATCACTTGCTGTTAATTACAAGTTCCCCGCCTAGTATTTCTCCATTGCCATGGTGTTAGCAGAGAAAGTTGAAGTTGGTAGAGACCACAAGACAGCAGCTTCCAGAACGTGGAAGTTTATTCTCATTTCACGTCTCACGGGGAATAGTCCAGGCTGTTGGCGCTCCAGGAGATTATTCAGGGACCCAGGCTCCTTCCATTTTGTGGCTGCTGCCATCCCTGAGGGGACATCCTCTCCTTGGTTGAAGCTGTATCATGAACATGGGAAGGAAAATAGAGAAAAGCCAAGGAAGCAACTTCCCATGATGCAAGTGGGCAGATTGCCTGCCTTACACTCATGAGGTTCAGTTGCATGGCTATGCCTAGTCACAAGGGTAGACCCTAGTTTGGACAGAAGAATGGATGTTGGTGGCCAACTATAGTCACTCCCACACTCAGAAAAGCAAGGATAAAGGTTACATTCAAATCCATGAGAAACTTTGGGTTTCAGCCAGTGGTTTCAAACAGGTAAGATAGGGTCTAAAGTATGAAACACAAGATCTTTATTTTCGATAAACCTAAAGGGAGTGCCCTATCCCTTAGGGATCCTTGCTGCTGAAACAGGAAAATGACTTATCAGAGGTATCATATTGCTCACTGAATCCCTGAGAGGGCCAGTGAGTTGGCATTGGAAGCTGGGTGGCCAGGAGATGTGCCTAACCACATGAGAGATTGTTCTAGAGAAAGCCTCACAGCCATTGCTGGGTACAGACAGTGGAGCTCTGAGCCCTGACAGGCAGACCCAGATGCCAATGTCTCACCACTGCTGCCTCCAAAACCCTGACCCTTCTACTCCTGTCCTTGCCAGAAAAATAAATTCTCAGGGCCTGCTTCTTTAGAACTGAAATCCTACACCACTGTGCACAATTAACAGAACCTGGGTCCCAGGCCTGTGCCTCAGCCACAAGGAGGGGCTGGAAAAGCAATTGGATTAATTAGGATTAAGTTCTGCTCTATAGAACTAGATAATAACCTTGGTTTAAATGGTTTATTTCTCATGCAAAGACAGGTCTGGAGGCAACCGGGTAAATACTGGTCACCGTTGGCTTCATTGTAGCCTTAATGGCCTAGCTTAGCTTTATGCTGCCCTCATTCTCAGCATGTGGTGTCCTTTCTTTTTGTCACCTCATGGCCTCTGTGGCTGCTAGAGCCCCCCACCACATCTGCATTCCAAACAACGGGGGGGGGGGGGTGAGGGTAGGGGGAGGTGAGAAAGAGGAATGGGGGTTGCTTTTTTCCTCTTGAGGAAACTTCTGGAAGTAAAGTATAACACTTCCATTTATACCTCACTGGCCAGAGATTTAATCAGGTTGGAAATGATATCTTTTACCTGAGAAGCAATGTGCTGGCAGAAATGGGGGGTCGTGACAGCAGAAGTCGGGGAGACAGATCTCAAGAGTCAACTGGCAGTCTTCTACCATGGGGAGATGGGATTTAAACCCGAGAAATTCTCCACCTGTAGGCAGGACTGTAGGAAGGATGTTTCAAAGATGCAGAAGACAGGTTGCTGGGTGGCTCAGTAAGTTAAGCGTCTGCCTTCAGCTCAGGTCATGATCCCAGGGTCCTGGGATGGAACCCCGTGAGGCCTGCATCGGACTCCCAGCTCAGTGGGAAGCCTGCTTCTCCCTCTGCCATATCGCCCCTCCTCATTCTCTCTCTGTCAAACAAATAAATAAAAATCTTTAAAAACATAACCGGTTTCTTTCTTTTCCGTATGTGCGTTTCCAAACAATAGCCACCACCATAAAATCCTCTTGCAACCATCCCTTATACAAACAAAAACATTCACTCTCTTTTACCCAAAACAGGAAAACTCAAAGTGTCATCCACCACTGCATCGGGTTCCAAGTTGGAGATCTTTGAGAAACGTTCAGGTTGATATTTAAAAAAATGACCGTCTAAAGTGTAATGTCAATGACCCCCAGTTTGCCCTATAGAAAATACTAAGGGAATGGGAGATAGAAAAAGGAAAATTAGGTGAGTGCAATAATATAGTAGAAAGCAGCCTGCACTCAGATTTGCAGATAAGCTGTTATGCATTTATTTGTATCTATTTACATCTTGCATTTATTTAATACTTAACAGATGCCCTTCTTTGTTGAATTCCAAAGGGATGGTGCATAATAAGGCTTTTTATACTTGGATATCAACAACCTAAAGGCACTCCCTGGATTGGCCTTTTTTTTTTTTTTTTTTTTTTGTAAAGATTTTAATTATTGGTCAGAGAGAGAGAGAGAGCACAAGGGGGAGTGGCAGGCAGAGGGAGAAGCTCTGGCTCCCTGCTGAGCAAGGAACCCAATTCTATGCGGGATTCCATCCCAGGACCCTGGGATCATGACCTGAGCTGAAGGCAGACGCTTAACTGACTGAGCCACCCAGGTGCCCCTGGATTGAGCTGGTTTTTTTTTTTTTTTTTTTTTTTTGTCTCCATTCCTCTGATCATCACACTTTCATGTTCACTGTCATCCCACTTTGTTAGCCCACCTTTCCCTAACTCCCGTGACATGATGAATGAAACCTTTGCTGAAGACAGACCCTCAGAGACCAGCCAGCTGCTACATCGTGACTTAAGACCTGGGAGGCAGAGAATAAGAGAGGCCGATCCTTATGGATTCCAGGACAACTCTTCCTGGAATGCTAAATGCCATATTCCTAGCTAGCCGGATCTGGCATTTCCCAACAGATTCTACCTTTTGAGGTAGCCCCAGCAATATCCTGATAAATCTCAGTTCCATCCTAAAGGCCCAGGGCCCGCACACCCTGTGTTTTCCCACATTCTTCTTGTTCTCTTTCCATTTGAAGCATAATTTTGAAAGGAAGCAGATAGGGCCTCGGTCGCAGTTTAAAAAATATTAACGCAGTTTGGAAGCATTAGACCATAGAAGAAAAAGTACAGACCTATTTGAATTGTGCTTGAGACCTCTAACACAAGACGAACATTATCCTGTTTGCTTTAATCCAATCCCTGTGCACCACTGAAAACACTCCCTTCTACCGACCTGCGGCTGGCCCTCTGTCTCCATGTGGGGTGACACAGCAGCCGTTATTTACCTGAAATTCAAATATACACACATCCATTTAATCTTTTCTTCTGGATTACATCCCACATGAGTCAACTGTAATTATTTCCATGGAAAATGCCAAAAGAACACTGACAGCCCATCCCTGTTGGCTTTTAGAATTGTTCCATTCGAGGGACGCCTGGCTGGCTGTTAGTTGAGTGTCTGCCTTCCTCGCCGGTCATGAGCCCAGGGTCCTGGGATCCAGCACGGGCATTAAACCCTGCTCAGCAGGAAGCCTGCTTCTCCCTCTCCCTGCTGCTCATGCGCTCTCTCAAACAAGTAAAAATCTTAAAAGAAAAAAAAATTGCGTTCCAATTTGTCCTAAGCAAGGAATAAACCAGACTCCAGAATCATTGAAACCCACTCTCCATGCTTGGAACTCTTTTGCTGATCCTTGGGACCTCCCTGAACCTGGGCTTTTGTCCTGACTTTAAACACTTCTACCTGGACCATCTCTACCTGTTTTAAAATCAGAACATTCCATTTTTCCAGAATGGGGGAGAATGTGAAAAAGTTTTTTGAGAGCAGTAAGCGCTTATTTGAAGCAAACTCCTTTTCTCTTTCCAATTCTCATTAGAACAGAGTGGAGTCAATGCATTGTGTCTGCTTTATGTTGGGCTCTATACAAGCACTAAATATAAAAATTTGCTGAAGACACATGTCCCTGCTCCCAGGCACCTTAGAGTTTAGTGGCGGAGACAGACTTTTAAAGATTTTATTTATTTATTTGACAGAGAGATCACAAGTAGGCAGAGAAGCAGGCAGAGAGTGAGGGAAACAGGCTCCCGGGTGAGCAGAGAGCCTAATGCGGGTCTCGACCCCAGGGCCCTGAGGATCCCAGGATCCTGACCTGAGCTGAAGGCAAAGGCTTAACCCACTGAGCCACCCAGGTGCCCTAGAGACAGACTTTTAAACAAGCAGTTAGAGTTCAGTGTGGTAAGTTTATGGGAGAAAACACTGAATCCTAAAGGAAGAGAGATTTAACATAACTGTATTTAATTTTGTCTGGGGGAGGACAGATGTCAGTCCTCAACCAAATCTCAGTGGTTTTTCTTTTTTAAGTTTTTTTTTTTTTAAATTTATTTATTTATTTCAGAGAGAGAGAAAGCACCAGAAGGGGAATGGGCAGAGCGAGAGGCAGACTCCTTGCTGAGTACGTAGCCCAACTCGGGACTGGATCCCAGGACGCCAGGATCATGACCTGATCCGAAGGCAGATACTCAACCAACTGAGCCACCCAGGCACCCCATCAGTAGTTTAATAGACATTCATTTCTGACTCATACTTTATGTTGGATGTGGTCAACAGGGGCCCTGCTCCTTGTTGTCTGTCATACAAGTAGAAACTTCAGTTTGATACCTGCTCACAGAGGCATCACAGCGATAGAGAGTGGATAGGGCAACCCATGCTCGTGCTCTTAAAGCTTCTGCCTGGAATATGTATGTAATTTCTCCTCGTATTTAATTGACCAAAGCAAGTCACTTAAAAGCAAGAGGGTAGTGAAGCTTTCCCCAAAGGAAAACAATCACAAATTTTGGGTGATCATCACTAACCATTTTGGTGGGGGGATGTCAGTTGTGGCCTCCAGAGGCAGCAACTTCTAAGCTTACCTTAGAAGATGAATGGTCATTAGGCAGGCAGGGCTGGAGCAAAAACATTCCAGGCAGAGGCAACAGCAAGAACAAAAGCGTGGAGATAAAAGAGATGGTACTTTCAGATTACTTGTATTTACAAATGTATGTACCTTTGGTCTGTTCTGAGTGCTCTAGAAATATTGGCTTCATTCTCCTAATAACCCAGTAAGGGAGGGTTCACTTATGGGAGAAGGCACTGAGGCACAGGAGGCTAGAAATTACTGGGGCAGAGCCAGGATCTCTACCCAGGCAGCCTCCAGACCCCGGAAGCTTGCTTCTCTTTAGGGAATTCAGCAAGGCTCGTAGCCAGTGCTCCGGGGCAGGGACAAGACAGAGGTCAGATTATGAAGGATAACTAAAGCAGGGGAGGGCCATGAGCACCTTTGCGCATTAGAGAAATCACCGGCTAATGGTCCATTCCTTCTCTCTTCTCTACCATCCATCTCCAGCTAAATCCCTTTAGCTGGTGTGGCTCAATGACCCACCTAGTCCTGCAGATGAAGGATAAGGAGTGTGTAATTTCTGTGCCAAAAGCAGACATTCTCGCAGGCCCTCGAGCTGGCTGTCGAGGCAGATCTGTCCATCCACATCAGTGTCCCCTAGGCCACTCATCCCATCAATGAGATAGCTCTATTTCTCTTGAGTCCCATAAGCTATTTCTTTCTTCCTTTTTTTTTTTTTTTAATGTTTATTTATTTATTTGGCAGAAAGAGAGAGAGAACAAGTAGGCAGAGAGGCAGGCAGAGAGAGAGGAGGAAGCAGGCTCCCTGCTGAGCAGAGAGCTTGATGCAGGCTTGATCCCAGAACCCCAGGATCATGACCTGAGCCGAAAGCAGAGGCTTTAACCCACTGAGCCACCCAGCCACCCCAAGCTATTTCTTTCTGAACTGGGAGTGCCTTAATCCAGCTGCTCAGCCTTCAACAATGAATGCAGGTGAATTTCCCTAATACTTTGGGAGACCTGCTCTACCACATTTAAAGCGCTGATTAAAGGTTTTTGTTTTCATTTGAAAGCTCTTATGGATGTACCTAGTACAACCCCATTGTTGGTAGACTAATCTCTCAATGTTTGTGTGTTGTGTGCCTCTGGGATGACAGGGCATGAACTTCCCCTCCTTGCTTGGAGGCCACCACTGTGACAGTAGTTTCTTCCCCGCCTGTGTTAGAGTCATTGTTGGGGGTGGGTTGGGGCCTGAGGGAACTGCAGCTCCTGTAGAATGGATCTGTTCCTCTCAGTGTCCTTCCCAGCTTCCTGGGCCAGTAAGTTCACTGGTTTTGTATAACCGTTTAGTGGATTTTCCCTAACAAACATAATGACTAGAAAAAGTTGGAACATGTGATTTACCCATTATCCACCTGGAATTCATGTGAAATCCATTTCCCTGGCAGATTTATGCTTTTAAAACCTCTCCCTTGTAACTGCCTTGTCACTGTTTTCTGCCACCCATCTTTCCCAGGAGTCCTCTCAGAGGACCACGCGGCCAATTTCCTGTTTCCTTGCCTTCTTCCCTGTGGGGAACAGTCTCCCATAATCCCACCCCCTGGTGCTCACGTTCTTGTGAGAAATTCTCTCCCCCTGGGCGTGGGTGGGACCAGTGATTTGCTTCTAACAGAGGAACCCAAAGGTGATGGGATGTTGCTTCCATGATTATATTACACAGGGCTGTAGCAGCCATCTTCCCAGGAGACCTTCCCTTTTACCAGTGTTAATGAAGCAGGAAGTCCCCTTTCCAAGGAACCCAGGGTGGCCCCCAGCTGACAGCCAGCAAGAACCTAACACCCTCTCTCAGGCCAACAGGTCATAGGGAACTAAATTCTATCAGCAATCTCGTGTCTCAGAAGCAGGTCATTCTCGATCTGAGATCTCGATCTTGAGCCTTGAGATGAGATCGTAGCCCCGGCTGACACACAGATGGTGGCTTTCAGATGAACCCCTGAAGCAGAGGACCCTGTAGAGATGTGCCCAGATTCCTAACCCACAGAAACCACGAGATAGTGTGTGTGGTTTTAGTGTGAAATCGGTGGTAATATTGTTACACAGCAATAAGTCACTCATTCTCTTTCTGACTTCTGGTCACATCCTCTATCTAGTGACAGACACATTCTCAACTCCTCCGGCCTTCCCTAAACCCACAAGTCCTTCCCTTCCCTGAGGACACACTTCACCCACTCAGATTATGGAAATTCATGTCAATAGTTCATGGGTCACCGAGAAACTCCAGCTTCATATCTCTCCTGGCCAGTGGTTCCCCGTATCCAAGATATAGCCCTAGGTATCTAACTACTGTCACCAGTGCTGACAACAGGTGGCAGTTGAACCACCTGCTTAATACCTTGTGTCTAATACCTCCTGAGGCTGCCCTCCTGACATCACCTGACCATTCAGACCCTCTGTCCCTGAGAGGAAACAGAGAGAGAGAGATCTCTCCCAAGAGAGATCTTTGCCTCCTGGTCCACTGAGGACAGGAATCTGGCCCTCATGTCACTATCTAAGACTGGAAACCACTTAAAGACTTTGCATATGGAGTGTGGTGCCAAATAAGTCTCCAGAGGAGTTCACTTCCCCTTAGTTTCTCTTACACAGTAATATATGAACACACTCCCTTTGTTAAAAGAGAAAACAGATGTCCAGGTGGCCAACAGACACATCATCAGGGAAATGCCTCACACCTGTCAGAATGGCTAGACTAAAAAAGACAAGAAATAACAAGTACTGGCGAGGATGAGAAGAAAAGCAGAACTTTGTGCACCCGTGGTGGGAATGCAAACTGGTGTTGCCACTGGAAAACAGTATGGAGTTTCCCCAAAAAGTTAAAAATAGAAATGTTGTATGATCCAATAATTCCACTATTGGGTATTTACCAGAAGAAAACAAAAACACCAATTCAAAAAGATACATGCACGCTATGTTTCTAGCAGCATTATTTACAATAAAATGTGGAAGCAATCCAAGTGTCCATCAATAGAGGAATGGATATGGAAGATGTGGTATATGTATACAATGGACTATCACCCATGTAAAAGAATTGGATTTTGTCATTCGTAACGACATGGATGGGCCTAGAGAGTATTATGTCAAGTGAAATAAGTCAGACAGAGAAAGATTTTACAGATACATGGACTCAAAAACCAAAACAAGTGTAAAAATGAAACAACAACCCCTAAGCAGACTTAGAGAGACAAACTGGTGGTTTCCAGAAGGAAGGTGGGTGGGGGATGGGTGAAATGGATAAATGGAATGAAGATGTACAAACTTCCCATTATAAAATAAATAAGGCATGGAGATTAAAAGCACAGCATAGAGAATATAGCTATACATTGTATTGTGACAGATGGGGACTACACTTACTATGGTGGGCACTGAGTAGTGTACAGAGTTGCTGAATTGCTATATTGTCCACCCGAAACTAATAAAACATTCTATATTAACTGTACATCAATAAAAAATAGATATATATAGCACAGTAATGTGGGAGGCCACGTTAAGGCTTCAGACGAGGACCAAACCAGGCCCTGACTTGTGCCTCCTTTAAAGGCTGAATAGCGGAACAAAAGGCTAAGGTCAATAAAGTTGAGTAGCGCTGAGAAAGGGACTGTGCTATGTGCTGTGTGCTCGCCTACATGACTTCCCACACGTTTGCTAGTCAGATAGAGACGATTTGGTCGGGGTCAGAAATTCCTGGCTGGTCCTTGCTGTCCTTGTACGGGCTATAGACTACACCACTGTAAGACTGTGCTGTGTCTTGAGTGGCCTTGAAATCAGGACATCTGGCGCTAGAGGGTCTGCTATTGGGGCTTGGGAAATAGATAATGGGAAAGCTTGAAGGATTTTCTGTGCATGTTACAAACTCTTTAGTAAACAACTAAAAATAGATACTTTCTTATGATTGTTTCTGTTAGCTATATAATGCCTCACAGCCTTGAATAAAATTGGCACTATTGGACATCCTCCTTGGTGCTCCTCCTGCCCCCATCTCTTTGTCTCTTAATTTCTTTTCACCATCCTCTTACCCTCACGTTCCTGGTCGGTTTGTCGCGCCACTGGCCGCGACACAGTAAAACAAGCAAAACATGGAATTCACCCTTTTGAAATGTACATTTCAGTACAGATGGTCCCCAGTGCATAATGGTTCTAACAAAGAAAAAAAAAAAAAAAAGAGAAATCCTTACCCCTATCTCTAAGATTCCCTTTAACTTCCATCCTGAAGCCTGGGGCTCTCTCCCATTGGCCTAAAGTAAGCATTTTTCAGTGTGTCCTTCCAGCCCTTTTTCTGTTTCTTTTCTTCTTCTTCTTCTTCTTTTTTTTTTTTTTTTTAAGATTTATTTATTCTAGAGAGAGAGAGAGAGAGCACAAGCTGGTGGGGTGGAGGGAGAGAAAATCTCAAGAAGTCTCCATGCTAAGCGGAGGGCTCAATGTAGGGCTCGATCTCATGACCCCAAGATCACAACTTGAGCTGAAACCAAGAGTTGGATGCTTAACCGACTGTGGCACCCACATGCCCCCTTCCAAGTCTTTTTCTACACATTTACAAACATAAATGTATCTGTAGAAAATGCTTACCTTATGGTTTCCTTCTTTAAAATGCAAAAGGTTTTGCACCATATATGCTTAGCTGCAATCTAATTTTTAAAATTCAAAAAATGTGTCTTGGGGGCTTTCCACATCAGTTCACACAGTTCAATCTCATTCTTTAGTTGCCTTATGGTATTCCATGATACTGATGGGCATGGACAGGATTTTCACCTGTTCCCACAAACCATACCCCAGTCTTAGCATATGGCTTAGGTGCATGGGGAGGTTTTAACCAGAATGGAAATTGTTGGGTTACAGGACGTGATTTGATTTTTAGAAGATGTTGGCAAACTGTCCTCCAGTGTAACTGATTTACAGGCTCATAGGCAGGAAATGCCAACACTTCACAAACATCTTAGTTTTTATTCATTTGATAGATGGAAAATGGTTTCTCACTGTTGTAACCTGCAGTTCTTGGATTATAAACATCTGTTTAATACTTTTTTTGGCTGGCACATTTCTTTTTCTGTAAATCATTTGTTCATAGATTTCTATCCATTTTAATAAAGTCTTAATGATTTATAGGAATTCTTTATATAGTCTTTACACTGGTAATTTTTTTTGTCTTTGTTTTGTCCTTTTTTGTCTCGTTTGCCATCTTGTCATTTAATTATACTTATTTGTCCCTTGTCATAGAAAATTCTTAAATACTGTTCAATTTGCAAATCTTTCCCTTTATGGCTTTTTGTTTTTAATGTCCTATTTAGAGAAACCTACCTTAAGATCACAAATATTCTTACATTTTCTTGAACACTTCTACAGCTCTGTTTAATGTTGGGACTGAATTGAAGATGAGTTAGTTTTAGTGAATGGTTTGAGGTTAGGGGTCTATTTTTTTAAAAATTTCTTTTCGGTGTTCCAGAATTCATTGTTTATGTACCACACCCAGTACTCCAGGCAATACATACCCTCCATAATACCCACCACCAGGCTCACACAACCTCCCACTCCCCGCCCCTCCAAAACCTACAGTTTGTTTCTCAGAGTCCATAGTCTCCCATGGTCCGTCTCCCCCTCCAATTTTCCCCATTTCCCTTCTCCTCTCCATCTCCCCATGTCCTCCATGTTATTCCTTATGCTCCACAAATAAGTGAAACCATATGATAATTGACTCTCTCTGCTTGATTTATTTCACTCAGTATAATCTCTTCCAGTCCCATTCATGTTGATACAAAAATTGGGTGTTCATCCTTTCTGATGGAGGCATAACACTCAGTAGTATATATGGACCACATCTTCCATATCCATTTGTCCGTTGAAGGGCATCTTGGTTCTTTCCACAGTTTCACAACTGTGGCCATTGCTCCTATGAACATTGGGGTACAGATGGCCCTTCTTTTCACTACATCTGTATCTTTGGGGTAAATGCCCAGTAGTGCAATTGCAGGGTCATAGGAAAGTTCTATTTTTAATTTCTTAAGGAATCTCCACAGTTTTCTAAAGTGCCTGCACCAACTTGCATTTAAGGTATGGGGTCTATTATTATTATTATTAAAGATTTTATTCATTCATTTTATTTATTTATTTGAGAGAGAGAAAGCACGCAAGTGCACCCTAATGTGAGGTTCAGTCCCATGACCCTAAGATCATGACCTGAGTTGAAACCAAGAGTGGGACACTTAACCAACTGAGCCACCCAGAAACCCCACTATCATTTTTAATTGGTAAGTAATTGCCCCAACTTTCTTATTGGTTAGCTTACCAGTTTGAAATTCCATCTTTATCACACTACATTCCCACATATAAGGGACTGTTTCTGAACTTCAGTTCTGCAAAATCCAGTGTCCCATACAGTTTCACTTGTTATCTATGCCACATCTTTACAGGGCTCTAGTCCCATGTAATGGACCTGTTCTCTACAGTTGCACAATCTCACCTTTGTTTCTAGTGCTCGCTCTCAGGACTTGGGCAAGCACCTCTAGCTTGGAACACAGTTGTGGTGTAGGGGGATTGTCAGTGTTGCGGGGATTGGATTCACATCTTGGAAATTTTCCACATATCCTTACTCTCTTCTGGCCTTTACTCCCAAAAGAAATTCCAGCTAGACATCAGTAGCCTAAATGCTGTTTATTGAAAAGAGCCGAGAAGTGAGGGTACATGCTCCCTAGGGACAGGGTGGAATAAAACAAGCAGTGCAAATCCTTCTCCGGCTCAGCATATTCTCTTGCTGCCCCACTGGGCCATCTTGTTATTGACGGGCATCTTCAGGAAGCGGTCAGACTGCATGTAGTTAGCTATCTTCTCCAAAGCCTGAAGGGAAAGCACACCAAACCTGGTAAAGACGCTAACCTAGTCCAACAGACACATCCCAAACCAGGGACATTCCCATACTGCCCGTCTCTATAGCATCCATCCCACCCCTGGCCACAATTTCATGCAGATAGTGCCATTAGGGTATAGAAGCCAGGCCCTTCCTAAGACATGAAGGTTTAGAGGTGTCCAACCATGGATCCCTTTACGCAAATGCTGGTGCTGAGAAAGAATATACCATAATGGGGTCCTCTAGGGACCAGGGAAGTATGGGAGTGTTTCTGAAAGGGAAAGGTGCAGGGAGCATTACCTCAAAACGGCACATGAAAGCCTTCAGGTTTGGAAATTCATCCAGGCACTTGGGCTCAAACATACGGTTCTGATCTAAGACATCATAGGTGAGGAAATCCACAAAGGTGAGCTAGGGGAGCAATAAGATGGTCAGGTTTGCAGGGTTCAGTAATATTGGGGAGATAGGAAGGCATCTTCCCCTTTTCCTGTCTTCCTACCTTTTCTCCTGCAAACCATGAGAATTTCCCCAGGAACAAGGAGAACTGTTTCAGTTGTCCAGGTAGCTGTTCCAAGTACTGAGGCTTCATTTTTTCCTGGGAGAGAGGGAAAAAGAGAGAAAGAGAGAACAGTTGTTACCACCTTCAGAGCGAGTCAGGGCATGAGCCAATGAGGGGACACTTAGCGGCCCCCTCCTCCGTGTGCCTCCCTCTTACTGCCTTCAATAGGGGTTGCAGAACAGAAAGAACAGGGGGCCAACACCAGAGTTATAGGACAAATGGACCCCCCCGCCCCCGCATTTCTGACAGGCTGGGTTGGTGGGACAGCAGAAGTAGCAGAATGGAGCAGAATGAACGCCAGGGTTTTTAAACACTCCTTTTCCTTAATGTCTGCCTGCTAAGGAGACTTACAAGGTCAGGGCTGTAGCACAGCCGGATCAGCTGCATGCGGAAGTCCATTACTTGGTTCTCCACGATGTCCACTCGAATCTTTTCTTCTTCAGTGTCGCCACCTACAGGCCAGAGGATGAGAAATCACCCTTGGAATCATCCACCTCCCGGAGAATTGCCAGCCTGGTCTCCCCTGCTGGCCCTACCCCACTCACACATATTGTGCTTGCGAGCGATGTAGCGCATGATAGCATTACTCTGAGTGATCTTGTTCTTACCATCCATGAGGTAAGGCAGCTGGAAGGAAAAGGACAGGTCAGATGAGCAACCAACCTCTCTCTCCTGGGGAATTTGAGACTTGCAGGTAAGTAGTAGAGAGAAAATGCTGTGTTAGGACAAAGAAGAAAATAGCTGTTGGGTCCCCACCTGGTTCTATTTTTTTTTTTTTTTAAAGAAAGGAGGGCTTCTATTTATTTATTTATTTGACAGAGGGAGGGAGAGAGATCACAAGTAGGCAGAGAGAGGGGGAAGCAGGCTCCCTGCTGAGCAGAGAACACGATGTGAGGCTCGATCCCAGAACCCTGAGACCATGACTTGAGGTGAAGGCAGAGGCTTAATCCACTGAGCCACCCAGATGCCCCTCCACCTGGTTCTAGGCCAGGGCTCTTAATCTTTCTGTGTGTGTATGTGTGTGTGTGTGTGCGCAGCCACAGACCTTTTGTCAGAATACGATTTTTAAATACATAAAGCAAATTATGTAGGATTTCACAATTTGTAAAACATTAAAGAAATAGAATTATCATGTGTGTCTATTTTATGTGTTAAATAACAAGGTGTAATAACTATCATTTCAAAGTCTGATGCACGTAACTACTATTTATGTACAAGATCTGCCACACATGTAATGTAATGTGAAAATACCCAATTTTGACTAGTGACAAAGTCACAGTCATGGCTAATAACCAATGTCACTTATTACCTATATTCACCAGAGAAGGAATTCTTAACTTTTCAATTGTGGTTATTGGAAATGAAAATAACTTTTTTTCCAAGCTCAGGCACCCTTGAATTCTACCTATTTTATCCAGGTTAAGAGCCCACATTCTAGATCCCCCTAGACCAGAGAGGAAAGAAGCAAGGATATACTTGAAGGCCTTCCCTTCTGCCCCCTCTTCTCCTAAGGACACCTACGTTAGGAAAGTCCAGGTCGAGCTTGAATTTCACATCCAGCCACTGGCTTCTATCATAGTCCGGAGCTGTAAGAGAATGAAGTGGGGCCCAACCTTCTTAACATCCTGCCTGAGGAGAGTAGAAAGATCTAAAGAAATAACCTCATCTCAATACCTCACATTCCCAGGATCCCAAAGTTAACCATTTACTCTCCGGGCCTATTAAGTAAACTGGGTTGGACCGTGGCAGAGGGAGGATCCCCAGGCTCGATAAAGGATGCATCCACCTCTCCCCACGCGGGACACAGCAGGGGGGTCCCGGGTAATTGGGACAGATGTCCCACCCAACTTAGGCGTGATGCCACCCTCTGGGCATAAGACCACAGAGACAGTTCGAGGGCCGGGGGCTTAGCGCTGGACACTGGGTCACAGACACGGGACGCATTACCTTCCCCGCACGTGTACTGTTTTTCCTCATAGCATGTTTCGGTGAACTCTAGGAGCATGCGGATGGCATGCGCCAGCTGGGGAAGAAAAACCTGCCGTCAGCGCCTGCGCGGCGACCACAGGGCCCCCAACCCCCGCCCGCCAACGTCCCTGCCTGGGGCTGCGGCGACCGTGCATACTGCCCAGGCGGTCGTTAAGAGCGCCCCCCCCCCCCCCGCTCCGCCCGAGATCGACCTCAGCGTCTTGCTGTCCTCAGCCCTCTCCGGGGCCAGGCGATCCCAGAAGCCAAGCGGGATCGGTCTCCGCGGTCGGGGATCCCGGCTAGGGCGGGCTGCGCCGTGGCTAGGGTCGGCGGGCTCCGGAGTATCGCCCCCTCCTCTCGGAGGCCGCTGACCCTGAGCCTCGGGTCGCCTCCGCGACCGTCTCCCTGACCGAGCGGCTCGGTCGTCGGGACGGCACTCACCCCGCGAATATCCCAGTAACCCAGAACCATGGTCGACTTGGACAACGACATGACGGCCCTTCAGTGCCTTCGAGGTCTGGGGGTACGCGGCAAACGGGCAGGACTTTATACCCGACGTAAGTGGGCGGGGCCAACGCGAGAGCTCTGACTCCGCCCCCACCCAGCGTCCTCCCTTCTCTCCGCGAGTCCAGGGGAATAGCGGCGGGACAACCTGTGTAGTCTTAAGGGCTGGAGGTAGGGCCGTGGCGGAAGCCGCTGGGTTTGGGGCTTTGCGCTCCCTGGTGGTGGCGCTGCGCTCAGGTGGTTAATAGTGCCAGTCAGGGCTGGAGGAGCACCAGCAACCCAGGCAGTGAGGGCCCTGCGGAATATCTGGAGGGTGAGATTCCTGTCCTAAATATTTCTCCAGAGGGAGGAGGAGGGTGTTGGTTGGGGGGGGGGGGAGATGGACAAGCACCCCCATCTGGATGGACAAGCAGATGGACAAGCACGGAGAGGTGATAAAGGAAATTTTCAGTTTTCAATGTTTGTGGGCCCTGCTTCTGGGCTCCCAGCGAAGCACAACTGTTATCATGGTTACAGTGACTCCACCAAACTTGAAAGCATGGGCTCTATTTCTGCCCCCAGCAGGCATTGTACATCTGCTAGCAAAAAAAAAAAAAAAAAAAAAAAAAAAAAAAAACCAAAAGGAAACATTTCAAACTAAAGATGAGTAAACATCTCCCTAAGTTCTGTTCTCATAGCTCTGAAGCCTTGACCCTTGCACATACTAAAAGCACAAGATAAAATTTGTGATTTTCCTGAAATGTCCTTCATCATGGTGATTTGTAACTCTTGATGTAACAGAAAACCATATATACCCTGTAGTAAACATTCATTCTCAGCAGCACTCTCTTCTTTGTGAAGATTGTATATCCTGGGTAGTTGTCCTTACTTGGGTTCTAATAAAATTCTTTTCCTTTTTTTCTTTTTCTCCCAGTTCTAAAAGGTTTGTTCATTATGTGTTGGCAGTTCTGTTATGTTGGCATAGCAGCATATCAGAGCTGCTTACCTGAGAACACCTTGGGGTCGGCTGGAACTCTGTGCTAGTACCAGCACCAGCCCCCTGTGCCCCTCTGACTTCTCAGTGTCTCATAGCTGTATCTGGTAAATTCTCCTGATATCTGGACCTCCTGAGTTGAAGCTCCTAACTTTTTCCCTAGTTGTTAAAGGTTACTGGTTGGTAATGTTCTCTAGGTGGGAATAACCTAGAGGGGGGATTTGATGGGTTGGTTGTTTCACTTTGGCATTATGCTGATGTTATTAATATGAAGCTTGAAGTTTGAATACAGTTTCTGGCTAGAAATAGGAGAGACTAAATCACTCAGCTCTGAAGAGAGGGGCCATTTGCTTCTTCCAGCCAAACAGTGCTTTCAGGTGACTGAAAGCCTAGGAGTGTCTGAGGATATTTCTCAAGACTTGTCACGGCCCCATAGGAATTTCCATTTGCTGAGGTAAGGGCTCCCCTGGGGTCTTACACATAAGGACTGATCATTCAGTGCTCTGAGCCCCCTCAGGGGTCTTAGATCTTGCTGGGGAAAACTGAGACATCGAAGAGTACATCACAGCTGTTTGGAAAGTGACACTAATGAACAGCACCCTGTCAGTCTGCCACACTTACTATTCTTAGACCTTATTCAAGCCTTATTCTAAAAATAAAACCAAAACTAAAAGAAATGGGGAACCTTGCTTCAAAGGATGGAACAACCCCCAGAAAAACCAAAAGCCACCCACAAAAATTCTGGTTGGCTATATGTATAGCACAAATGAGCCTATAGTTGCAAGTATTTACATAAATGGGAAAATTTAAGGATATTCTGAGTCTCACATGGGCCAAATAGGGTTCTTTTGACATGTCTGAATTAGTTTCTTGTGCACAAAGTTAGAGAAAGCCAGCTGTAAGACTAAGTCACCAGACACTGGGAAGACATCTGGTTCAGTCAGTGAAACCCCCGGCTTTCGGGAAGGGACCAAGGATCACAGAGGTGTTCTGGCTTCATTTGGTTTGTCTGTTGCTGGAGCTTTTGGTATCTTTGTACACAACCAGCCATGTTCTAATTGGAAATGGGAAATAACTAATTAATGGATCCATAAATTTTAAGGCTGTCTTATAATTAGATTGTTTTTATCTTTTTAAAGATTTTATGTATTTATTTGACAAAAAGAGACAATGAGAGAGGGAACACAAGCAGGGGAAGCAGGAGAGGGGGAAGCAGGCTTCCCACTGAGCAGGGAGCCCAATGTGGGGCTTGATCCCCGGACACTGGGATCATGACCCGAGCCCACGGCAGACACCTAATGACTGAGCCACCCAGGTGCCCCAGATCGGTTCTAATAAAATGGGGATATTTGGAGGGCTGCCTGGGTGGCTCAGTGGGTTAAAGCCTCTGCCTTTGGCTCAGGTCATGGTCCCAGAGTCCTGGGATGGAGCCCCACATCAGACTCTCTGCTCCACAGAGAGCCTGCTTCCTCCTCTCTCTCCCTGCCTGCCTCTCTGACTACTTGTGGTCTCTGTCAAATAAATAAATAAAATCTTTTTAAAAAGGGGGGTGGATATTTGGAAATTGGGTCTTTAATGTCCTCTCCACAAATTTCTTTTATTATTTTTTAAAAAGATTTTTATTTATTTATTTTGAGAGAGAGAGAGAGAGAGACAAAGTGAGAGAGAGCATGAGAGAAGAGGTCAGAGGGTGAAGCAGACTCCCCATGGAGCTGGGAGTCCAATATGGGACTTGATCCCAGGACTCTGGGACCATGACCTGAGCTGAAGGCAGTTGCTTAACCAACTGAGCCACCCAGGTGCCCCTCCTCTCCACAAATATCAGCGAAACATAGACTAAAGCTGTTTGCATCCTGTTTGTGTACAGGTGTCCCTGTGCGTTATAAGCACAAGATGTTTGCGCTACTTCTGGATGGTATTGCTCAAATTACCTTGTGGAAGAGCTCTATTTAATTGGTTTACAGGCAAGCACTTGTAAAAATTGGGCAGTCTAAAACTCGAAAGAAAAAAGCTCACCCAAATGTTTTTCAAGTTCACATGCTCTGGGATAAAATTCTCCAAATTCTGACTTTTATGTTATTCCATACTAAAAGACACATCCCAGGAAGGGACCTAACTGATGATCCAAAGAGATAAAGATGAACAAAATTTAGGACACCTGATCCCTTTCCCAATAGTCAGAATAATGAGGGAGAGGAAGACAGGCAGACACTACAAATTCTAAACCTACCCCTTACGCTCTGAGCACAAGCACCAGAATTGGTGTCCAGCCCACTCCTTGCCCCAGACCTCTACCATGGGGCTGAAACGCAACCAGACAGCAGAAGGAGATTTTTTTTTTAATGTTATCCGAAAACTTTAAATCTGCCTCTGGCCTTGCCAGCCACACCCCTGTCGCCTTTGTCTCTGCCTCCTCTGTTCCTGTACTCTACCCAGCCATCCCAGGGCCAGCTCCTGTGCTGCCTTCATGCCTCTAGCGCCATGAACTCTGGCTCCTCCTACCCTATCAAGGAGCAAAAGACATCCCAAGCTATTGCGCTACCTCCTTAGGAGGCTCAAACTAAAACACCTCCCAATTCAATATGAAGGAGCCCAAGAACTCCCCTGGACTTAAGCCACTCACTTCAGAGTTCTCAACAGGAGCCCCAAATAAAATTGGTCACTGAGAAAGAGACTGATGGACTTTCCAGTGGATACAGATGCAACAAAATGCTGTATTAAAGCTAAAGAAGGTCATCAGTTTGATTTAAATAAACGTGTCTTTAGAGTTATCCATATCAAATATAATACAGAGAACCAACTTTTGTTCTACCCAAATTAATATATTAAGTTTATGTTATCCCTGTTGTAGTTTATCAGCAGGAGAGGACTTAAAATAATGATTGACTTTGTTTGTCTCATGAAGTTTTCATGGGTAATTGTTAAAAATGAGTAGGTGAAATAAATGAAAGGGTTTGTGGATAAACTTTTAAAGAACTTCCAAAAAAAAAAAAAATCACTGGTCATCTAAAACTTTGAAGTTGTGCTAAGTAAAATGATAATTTAGGTTAAATTCATTGGCTGTCCAAGTCTTTTCCAGATAAGATGAAATATTAAAATACTACTAAATGTAAGTTTGTCTGCTTTTGGCTTCTTATTGCAGAAAAATGAAAGATAATTGAGTAGGTTGTAAACATGCTTTGTGCCTTATTGAGAGGTTATACTATGAAAAGAAGTTTCTAGAAGTTACAAAATATATTCATAAATTTGCCAATCTGAAGAATTCTGGTGTCATAACTCACAATTTGTTACTAGTTTTGACTGGAGACTAAGGTTTCTCAGAATTAAAATTCTGATAAATATGATTGAGACTGCTGGAAGATGATTTTATTTTATTTTTTTTAAATGATTTTATTTATTTATTTGAGAGAGAGAGAGAGAGGGCATGAGAGGAGAGGGGTCAGTGGGAGAAGCAGACAGGGAGTCTGATGTGTTACTCGATCCCAAGACTCCAGGATCACGACCTGAGCTGAAGGCGGTCACTCAACCAACTGAGCCACCCAGGTGCCCCTGGAAGATGATTTTATTTATTTTTATTTTTTTTTTAAGATTTTATTTATTTATTTGACAGAGAGAAATCACAAGTAGGCAGAGAGGCAGGCAGAGAGAGAGAGAGGAGGAAGCAGGCTCCCTGCAGAGCAGAGAGCCCGATGCGGGACTCGATCCCAGGACCCTGAGATCATGACCTGAGCCGAAGGCAGCGGCTTAACCACTGAGCCACCCAGGCGCCCGGAAGATGATTTTAAAAAGCTACTCTGTATGTACAAAAATAAGTATGTAAGAAGAATGACATAAGAAATGAAAAGACATTTTTGTTGATGGAAAAGAAAATAATTTTGTCCTGAAATGAAGCTGGTTAGGTAGAGAGGGAAAATTTAGGACAAAATCTAAGTTAAAAAGAAACATGTAGAAGGTTTGTGAAGGTGAATTTTTGAAAACAATTTTATGTGTGGTCAGGACTGACTAAGATTGAAATAAACGAGTTTTAAAAGTACACTGATATAAAATTCAAATTTGGCTTTTCTCTCTGTTAAAAAAAAAAGACCCGGTTTTTTGGATTATTGGTCTGCTCTTGTTAAGTAGTTATAAACAAGTTATTTTTTTCTTCCCTATTTTCCCAGAAAAACAGGGTTTTCATATTTGTTTTTATCAGGTCTTTGATTACTTTAAAAAACTAAATCTTTCAATATTAGAGGAGCTGAGTGGCTTGGTTGCTTAAGCATCTGACTTTGGCTCAGGTCATGATCTCAGGTCTTGGGATAGCGCCCCTCATTGGGCTCTGTACTCAGTGGGGAGCCTGCTTCTCCCTCTCCCTCTGTCCCTCTCTGCCACCCATTTCATGCTCTCTCTCTGTCAAATAAATAAAAATCTTAAAATGTATTAAAGAGTTAAGTTTTGGTAACAATTATACAACCTCCCATAAAATCTCTTATGGCCACCTGGTTAAGCAGTAATTCAATGTTAAATTTTATAATAATCTATGATCTTATGTAGATACATCCTGTAAAACATTCTGTGTTTTTTTTTTTTTTAAGATTTTATTTATTTATTTATTTGACAGCAGAGATCACAAGTAGGCAGAGAGGCAGGCAGAGAGAGAGAAGGGAAGCAGGCTCTCTGCTTCATAGAAAGCCCGATGTGGGGCTCGATCCCAGGACCCTGGGATCATGACCTGAGCTGAAGGCAGAGGCTTAACTCACTGAGCCACCCAGGAGCTCCCATTCTGTGTTTTTTTTAAACAAACTTCCCAGAAATTCAAATCCTAAATGAAATATTTTTGACTAATTAGGCTTACTAATTTGGTATGTTAATTTACTTGGAAAGCACTGTCAAACAACAATAATCCTTAGGTTGTATTTTATGGATAAACACTATAACTGTTCTAGAAGATATATGAAATTTCTAAAGTTTTAGTATGTTCTGTTATTAGATCATCACTCATCACTTGATATTCTGATTTTTTTAAAGATTTTATTTATTTATTTGACAGAGATCACAGGTAGGCAGAGGCAGGCAGAGAGGGGGAAGCAGGCTCCCCACTGAGCAGAGAGCCTGATGCAGAGCTTGATACCAGGACCTTGAGATCATGACCTGAGCCAAAGGCAGAGGCTTAACCCACTAAGCCACCCAGGCTCCCCAATATTCTGATTTTTGAAATGTTATACATCAGAAATAACTGGATTTCCTTGCCACCCATATTATAATGAGATCTCATATCAGATTTTTAACCAAGTCCATTTTTGAGTTCTTTGTTATTTCTAGTTATTTTTCTGATGCTCTTGCAAAATGTGTTTCCTCTTCAAGGAGACTCATAAAAGGAACTTTTGACAAATATAGTTATTTAATATCTTTAAGATCATAAAGCTAAGCTAAATAAAAATTTCCAGAACTAACAGAAAAAGCTGCATTCAAACAAGAATTAATAACATGGAGCTAAATGGATAAAGAAAGATGATTATGGTTTTTTTATGACTCTGACTTAAAAGATTGTTGGCTTTCTAATGTTTGCTCTTTCAGATTAAGGAAACTTTCTCTTAAAATATCCATGACCTACAGAAATATGATAAAAATATTCCTATATGGGGCACCTGGGTGGATCAGTGGATTAAAGCCTCTGCCTTCAGCTCAGGTCATGATCCCCGGGTCTTAGGATTGAGTCCTGAATCGGCTCTACGAAGCAGAGAGCCTGCTTCCCTTCTCTCTCTCTGCCTGCCTCTGCCTACTTGTGATCTCTGTCTGTCAAATAAATAAATTAAATCTTTTAAAAAAATTCCTTTATGAACAAATTAAGATATTTAACTTTTCTCCCTACCTGAACCCTCTGAAATTCAGAAATCCTAAGTGAGTATTCTTTCTTTCATGGCAATTACAGTTATTTGCATAAATTCAATAAAAATCTCTTCTCCTTATAAGAGAACACCATTGGAAACACTGGTTATATTTTCAAGGTTTGGACTGGAATGTTGTATTTGAGAGAAACATGCACAGACTCAGATATGACCGGACAGTTTTAAGGAATTAAGGTTGACTCTATGAAGCCAATAGAGCCCTTTGGAAGTGTTGGCTTGATACCCTTGCTTCTGGAGTTCTCAACTGCCTTTCCAGGTAAGAGTGTTGCTTCCTGAAAGGTGCAAGAACCTCAGGATATTTTGGGAGCCTTGAGAAGAGGAATTATCCCAAATCTACAGATATCACAAGCGAGTCTGATGGTAAGTATTTGGCTTGGCTTCTGGATTCTAGAGGCTACTAAAAATTTAATCTGGAGATTCCTTATGAAAAGTTCCAGGGGTATCTGATTGGCTCAGTCAGTAAAGCAAGCAACTTTCAGGCCTGAGGTTGTGAGTATAACCCCACACTGGGCATGGAGCCCACTTAAAAAAAAAAAAGTTCCAGCAATACAAGTTTGAAAGACTATGGTCAGTCACGGCTCTTGCTGAGTAAATAACTGGGCCAAGTTTGTTAAAACTGGACCTGCTTTACAAACAAATTAGTCTTGAATTTGGCTATATTTAAAATGAGGATGATTATGGGGCACCTGGGTGGGTTAAGCATCTGCCTTCAGCTCAGGTCATGATCCGAGGGTCCTGGGATCCAGCCCTGCATCGGGCTCCCTGCTTAGCTAGGAGTCGTCTTCTCCCTCTGCATAACTCCTCTCCTTATGTTCTCTCTCTCTCTCAAATAAATAAATAAAGTCTTTTTTTTTTTTTAAATGAGGGTGATTATAGAGAGAAAATGTTTCAATAACACATCTTTGTAGACACTAGATTTTAATATTATTTATTATAAACTAGACTAGATCCTGAATCCTTCTGGTTTCCTCAAGTATCTGGCCCTGGCTTTCTAAGCTAAGGTTTCTAGTCTTCTTCTCTTCTCCTAACTAAAACTGCCCATTTTTCCTAAAACCCTAAAGACTGATGTTGGACAACTTGAGGTTAGCTTCAGAGGAATTGCCACCAAACCAATATATAGACAATCTTTGTACCTGTTGCTCGATGGGATGCTCAAATAGATCACAGGACACATTCAAATTACAAACCGAAAAAACCATCTGATTGCCACTGCCTGTTCCCACTCTGCCTGAGGACGTTTCAAGCCTGACATTTGAAAATCTGGCAGCATTCAAGACTCAGGCCCTGGGTTTGTCATTTGCTCCAACCATGAACCTGTTTTTTACTTTTGTTTCCATAGAAAATGCCTCTTCCTAGTTACTTTACTGCTTCCTACCTAAGGCAGAATTTCTGTGATGGCTAGCACTTACTGCTCCTATAATGAACTCCCTCTGGGAAACAGAATCCGTATAGGTAAAATCAGACAGCAAGTCCCTTGGCAGCAAGAAGCCCTTGACCGCCAAGCCTGCTTTTGCAAGGTGGCGGGGACTGGATTACTCAGCTATTCTTTTGGATACCCACTGATAACAATTTTAGAGGGAATGATGAGTTTAACTGTAATGTTACTTTTCCATAAAATATACTTGGGGATAAAATTAATGATGTCATATAGTACCAAACTATGTGGGAAAATATCCAAGTTCTCTATCTCTGAATTGCGTCCTATAGCATTTCATTTCCTTCCATTGCAAAGCCCCTACTGCACACCAATTCAGCCTGAAGCAGTGACAGAAGACGGGCCTCCACCCACGTTCCATAGAAATGGAACGAAGGACTGACAGTGGGAAATTACAACAGGAAAAAAAAAACTTAGCATGTCTCACTCCATGTTGCTTCTATTTCCCTTGCTGCTAGAACCTTTAAATTAAAACCTTCTGCTTAGCCCAGGACATAGGCATCGCACAGCTAAGATCTGCAAGAATGGCTTTTTACCCTAAACCCACCTCACCTCAAGAAATAAAGAAGTGGCCAAAGTGGTCATCATTTTGGTTTTTCCACAGTGAGGAAAGATCGTAACTCGGGAGAATTGCGTTAATGAAGTTAAAACTAACAAAAAATTTAAAACTTATTTTTCAGACAACCATTTCCGCCCATCAGCTAGTGTGTCTTTTCAGACCCCACTAACAAGCTCACTAGCTGTCCAAGCAGAAGTCTGGACTCAAGGCCGGTTGATATGGCTCCAGCCTGGGAACGAGGCTCTGCATTTCTTTTTCTTTCTTTTTTTTTTTTTTTTTTTTTTTTTAAGATTTTCTTTATTTATTTGAGAAAGAGAGAGTGACAGAGAGCATGAGAAGGGAGAAGGTCAGAGGGAGAAGCAGACTCCCCACGGAGCTGGGAGATCCGGGACTCTGGGATCACGACCTGAGCAGTGGCTTAACCAACTGAGCCACCCAGGTGCCCAAGGCTCTGCATTCCTCATCAGAGACAACGAGCCTAAGACCCCACCTAGGTCATACCAGCTCTTGGCGCTGGCCCAAAGCCCTTTCTCTTTATCCTAAGAAAACCTCCTGATGTGAGGGACTATTTTGCCTTCTTCTGATGTTAAATCTCTGCCCCGAAGAAACATGGGAATATATGTTATGTTTGCCCCATGCACATGCTTCATCTTTCCCATAAATAATCATAAATTTCCCTACTCTTTTATCAAAATGTATGTAAAGGATTTTTTGGATTTTTTTCTTCTAAGTCTGTTTTAACATCATATTGGTTTCTTCAAATTCTGCTTCTTGGAATTCTTTTACAGTCCATATGTCTTTGTTATAAATGTTACATCAAAACTAGACAATCTAAGTCAAGTACGTGTGCTATGTTTGCTCGCCATTTGGTCTTAATAGAGAATACATATCACTTTTAAGCTTCCCACCATTTATATTACAATAAATTTTCCTCAACAAAGAGCTCTAGATAATATATAAGAGATATATATTTTTATATACAATATATACAATATATATCATATACATATGCATATATTATGTATGCATAAGTATATTGTGTGTGTGTGTATTTATTCCCCCCCCCAACACCTAGCAACGAGGGACTTGACATACTCAGGACAGACAAGCCTGTCATCCTGGAGCCAAGAGATATAAAATAAGGTCGATCTTCAGTGCTTTCTGAGGAATGATTAGTGATCCAAAGGGGGAAATGATAAAGGAAATTTTCAACTTTCAGTGTTTGTGGGCCCTGCCCCTTGGCTCCCAGGGGAGCACCACTGTTATTTACCAAGATCAGAATGACTTCATCAAACTTCAAAGCAGGGCTCTACTGCGGTCCCGAGCACACATTGTACATCTGTTCGCAAATAACCTAAAAGAAACATTTCAGACTAAAGATAAGAGTAACAATCTCCCTAAGTTCTGTTCCCATACTTCTGAAGCCTGCAGCCTTGCACATAAAATAAAGTTTGTGATTTTTCTGAAATGTCCTTCATCGTGGTGATTTGTAGCTCCTGATGTAACAAAAAACCACATATAACCCTGTAGTAAATGTTCCTTCTCAGGAGCACTCTCTTCTTTGTGAAGATTGTGGATCCCGGGCAGCTGTCCTCACTTGGGCTGGAATAAAACTCTCTTTCTTCTTTTTTTCCTTTTGCAATTCGCAAAGGTTTGTTCATTTTGCTGCGGACAGAGGGACTGAGACCCTTGACCACCAGGAAATGGCTACTGTCGACAGTGGTGGGAAGGCTGCTCCTCAGAAGGAGCCTGGCCTGGCCTCCACGGCATGGCCGTCAGGACACTGAACCCCCAGCCCCCAGGCCTGAGGATGGCAAACCACATTTCCCCCTAGCTTGCTAAAGGGAGGTTGGGACTTTTACACTTCACTAAAGGGAAGAAGGAGAAAAGTGTAAACGCATAGGGACAGATGACTTAAGATGCCTGGATTTCTCTTCCAAAGTGCCAGATTAACCTGAGGGAGAAGACAAACATGTTTTGTTTGTTTAAGGCTTTTATTTATTTGAGAGAGAGAGCACAAGCAGGGGGAGGAGCAGAGGGAGAGGGAGAAGCAGATCCCCACTGAGCAGGGAGTCCGGCTTGACTCAGGGGCTCAATCCCAGGACCCCAGGATCATGACCAAAGTGGAAGGTGGGCGCTTAACCGACTGAGCCCCCTCGGCATCCCAAAAGGTGATTATGTTTTGAACTCCTATGATATGTCAGACAAGAATCTAAGTATTTCATATACGTTGGCTAACTTGCTCCAATTCAAGCTTCACAACAGTTTTGTGAAATAGATTTTATGCCCATTTTATTAAGACAAGCAATGCCTGGGGAGCTTAAGGTTCTAAACTTCAGTTCCCATGGGTGGCTTGGGATTCAAACGCAGGTCCAATAGCATAACCAGTGCCAGTTCCACTGAGCCTGGATGTCCAGGCAGCCACTCACCTCGTCGGTCTTTGCTGGGAAATCTGGGGAGCCCTTGGTTTGTTTTCTGGTCCTGAAGTCTTTCCCTGTGTCTAGGACTCCTTCAGCTCTCTGAACACCCAAAAGGGTGATCGGTTAATATCTCCTCTCTCCACCCAAAGGAGTCAACATTTCTGGGTTAACTTTGGCCCTTGACAGTCAGATTCTAAGACTCTTGCCTTTTTTCCCTTTTGTGAAGGAAGGTTTTGGCTTTCCTATTCAGTGTGACTAGCTAAGATGTGATTTTCAGATTTTCAGAGGCGAGGCACTTGAGGGAATGGCACAGGCAGTCCAAAAGACCCAGACAAAAAAGAGATTTAGGGGAACATCTTAAGAACCCTCCAGGGCCACTGCTTATAGGCACATCAAGCCTTCTGTGTAGCCAAAATCAATGAAAGTATAATCTCTGTTCTGTAGGGAGGAGAGTCCATGACAGTTATGAGATTTAAAAAGGCTATGTATTATACTAAATATTAGAAGCCACAAATGGTCCAAACTCTTCATGTAACCTTTGAAAAAATAGGGACCCAGAGTGTGAAGTGACTTTACTACAGGTCCAACAGCCAACTGGTAGACTTTCAACTTGCAGTCCAATGTTCCCTATGCTCTGCCACTAAAGAGACAAGCTGGGGGGCGCGGGGAGCTCAGGGTTGGCCCACCCAACGGGAGGGGACCACAGTCGTATTAAAAGAGGACGTTGCCATGTCTAGCCGGGAGCGGCTGACATGTTAGTGCTGCTCTGGGTCCTGAACCCAGGTGCTCCCGACCAACAGCTGTGACTCTGAACACTCTTTCCTCCTGTGAAGAGTTGTACCTCAGAGGTCCTGGGTGCCTTGGGACATATGGGGAGCAGTGTGCAGAGGAGAAAGATGGAGTTTGTTCAGAGAGTAAGGAGAGCTTGGGCCATAGTTCTCAAATTCTCTCGGCTCCAGCTATACTACGTGAATCCCCGCTCACCAGCCAACAGCCTGGCCCAGGGGTGGGTGTGGGGCGGCTGCTGTTTCATGGCCAGTGTTCCACCTCTTCCTGCCTCCCTGCCTTTGGCCCCCCTCAGGCCCAGAAGAAGCCGCAGGAAGGCACATACCAAGCTTGAAACTGCTTTTATTGGGGAGGAGGGGGACTGAAGGGAGTCCTCCCAGATCTATCGCAAGTGCTCCAAACTTAGGAAAGAAATACAATAAATAGGTGATAAGTGGGGAGGGCTCTCAATGCAGGGAGGAGGGGCTCCGCTGGTTTCAACCCCTGGGCTTGTGCTGGGCGAGCTGGGGTGTGGGGTTCGATGCAAACTGGGGACCCGAGAGTGGATTTTTCAAGGTTCCAAAAAGTATCAGATCTGCCATCCTGCTTGGTCTCAGAAGCATCTGGGTTGGGACCTAATGACTCATCTGAAGAAAGAAAAGGATTAAGGTGAGGCAGGTGCCCAGTGAGGGCTCCCCGGGGCTCATAGCAACCATCAGCCTAGAGCATGAAGTCAAGCCTCTGGGGCTGTATCCTGTGCCCGGGACCTGTCGCACTCCATTCTGGCCCAGGGCTGGGCCTGCGGGACTGTCCATCTGGCATTGTCCCTTCCACCCAGGGAGGATCCCGCATTTCCTGTGGGGGTCAGGGCCCCCGGGTGTCCTCACCCCCAGCATCCTTCTGACGGCGTCTAACCGTGCCAGGACCCGTGGGGCCTCCTGTGGACACAGCATCCGCAGCTCCCCAGGTCTCAGGTGAAGCAGCTGGCTCCCTGTGAGGAACCTGAGGCTCTTCACAGTTCTGGGAATGAGAACGGGGAGCAGTCAGCTGCAGAGCGAAGGACCTGGGCCTGTGTATTTGGGGCTTGGTCTATTTTGGAGCATTGGATGAGAGGCTGTTTGGGCTTGGAAGCTGGGGTTGCAGGAGAATTCAGGGAATAGGGTATCTGGAGGTGAAGAAGAAAGAATTCACATGTCGGCTTAAACCTATTTCAGGACTCCAGGGTTTGAATCGAGAAATACCCTGGAAGAGAATTTTGTGGTGGGAAGGGGTGGCTGGCAGCTGAAGTTCTTCCCGAGCTCCTGGGGATCCTGCTCTATTCCCCAAGGCAGAGGCTTCTCATTTAGTGCTTCAGGCCAGGCATGGACACTCCCATTCTTCTACTCTAACTCAGCAGGTGGGGGACACTGCGGGTCTTTTCTGTACCCCGTATGTTCTGTGTCTCTGGCTTTCCTTGGCTATAATTTGAGTATTTTGAAGAGGTTCTCCCGACACACCCTCTGTGGCTAGGCACTTACATGGTGGAGAAGTTCTCAGCCTGCAGCCAGGCTCTGACCTCCTCAGGCGTTGAGCTAAGTCGAAGCATTGGAGCCTAGAATGAGGGGAGCTGGGGGTCAAGGGCCATCTCATTTCATTTTTTAAAAAAGATTTAATTAATTAATTAATCAATTATATATTTTATGGAGTTATAATATATGTGGAATTATAATATATAATATATTATATATAAATATTTATTTATAAATAAATATATAAATAAATAAGTTTAATTAATTTATTTATTTATTAGAGAGAGGGAACACAAGCAGGGGGAGCAGGAGAGGGAGAAGCAGGCTTCCCGCTGATCAGGGAGCCCCAGGGAGCTCTAACCCAGGATGCTGAGACCATGACCTGAGCTGAAGGCAGACGCTTAATGACTGTGCCACCCATGTGCCCTCATCTCATTTCTACCCATAGCCCCCATCATCTGAGCCCCTGCTCTGGGTTCCTGTCAAATCACTTATCTCACTCCATGGTTTGCTTCTTTGGTGGGGACAAGGCTTATTCTCTGCTCTGGCCCCATGATAAACTTGGCACGTAGTAAGCCTGTGATAGTACCGATGAACTTGAACCAGGACTATCTCCTCCACTTGCCATTGAATCCTCCCTGCTTCCACCCCCGACTTATAGTTTCTGGATAGTCTAGGCTGGGTGGTACCCGAGAAGGTGACTGGCTCTGGCTCCTGGAGGCCCCCGACTGTAGGGGCTCTAGGATGTTGCTGGGAATGTAGCCGGTCTGTCCCTTCTCATTCTTCACCAGCCACCACCGCTTGCTCTGGTCCAGGACCTGCCGAGAGGCACTACCTCAGTCACCTGAGCCTCTGTCCACACCGCCCCTCCCCACCCCAACAAGGCTTTCTTCCTTCTTGCCATCCCCTACCCTTCTTCTTCCTATCTAGGCCACCCATCCCAGCAGCCGCATACCTAGACCACCAACGCCAGGCTGCCTATGAATCCCACCAACCACCACCTCCTTTCCTAGGCTCAAGCCAATGCCTCACCTCCAACACCTCTTCCTGGGCCACAGTCAGTTCCTGTGGGTTCCTGGCTTCAAACTCATACAGGACTTGCATTTTCAGGGCTGGCCTGACAGGTCTGGGGCCGGAGGGCGCATGGTTGGGGTCCCCAGGCTGAAGGTCATGATGTGTCTCCTCTTGAGCGAAGTGGGAGGTGCTCCCTAACTCAGGGCTTTCCCCCCTCCCCCCGACCACACACAGTCAGGATGGCTGAAGAACAGAACCATTAGAGACCGAGTCCCTGTCCCAGCCCCAGGTGTCTCCTGCCTGGAGTCTAGTGGTGACTTCTCAGCTGCTGCAGGGTTTAATGGCAGGTCAGTATGAGACGGGGCTTGGGGTGGGGTCTCCCACAGCTTGGAGGGGTCTGAAATGTCACTGATTTCTGAAGACTCTGCTAGCACTGGACCTTTCTATGTCTGAGTTCTCCTCTGAGTGCTTTATACCTGAGCTTTGGGGAATCAGAGGCATGTGCAGGTTGTATGATGAGAAGGATTGGAGTCTGAGAAGGTAAAACACTACTTTTCACCTAAGTTGGACAGGGGGGCAAGTGACCAGCTATAAGTGAGCCCAGAGGGTCTCTGAGTTGTAGAATCCACGGATCCACAGGGTCAGTCCCACCCCTCCCTCCCCAGAATCATACTGTCCCTACTAAGCCCAGGGCATACCGGAGGGAGGTAGAGTTCTGGTATCCTGAGGGTGCCTGTAGGGAAAAAAAAAAAAAAAAAAGAGCGCGCAGGAGCAGGGAGTCAGCCAGCATGGTGGTCGGGAGCTGGGGTATCAGACCACAGCCCTGCTCCCACACACCTGCCTCATATCCCCTCCCCTGCCTGGCGACCACGTAGGTCCGGGTCCCTCTGCGAACCTACCTTCCATGTCATTGTCATGTGACTGTGGTTTGGACTGAGAGGGCAGAAAGGAGCAAGAGAACAGGGCTTTGAGCAGGGCACTTTGCGAAGCTCCCCTTACCTGGCTGGAGGGTTCTGGAAGCTGCCAACCATCAGAGAATGTGGGTTGGTAGGGCGGGGGCTCAACACCTGTCCAGTCGGCCCTGAGGAGAGAACAGAGCTGAGTTCACTCTGCCAGGCTGTTGGATGTGGATAGGGAGGAGACGGCAGGACCCAGCCTTGGGATCTTCTAGGGAAGGGGGGACATGGCCTGTGAGCACAGATAAAAGGCCAGACACCCATAAAGGGGCACATGGTGAAGCACGCACACCTCCCACTGTGTGGGTCTCTGCAGCCCAGCCTCACCCCGGCTGTCAAGTGCAGATACATCAACTTGGTAAGAACAGACTGGGTCCTTCAGCACAAGGACAGGGGGTTTGGATCAAAGGGGTGGAACCACGGAGTGTCGCAGCTGGAAGATCACCCCCCTAACCCCGGGGTCTCGGGCAGGGCTTCTCAGACCTGTTTTTCATATCTTGGCAGCAGCTCTGTTTCTTTTGGCTAACTCGTGGGTGGAACTCCACCTCGAATTATAGGACCTGCTATGCTTGAGTCTAAGGTGGCGACTGCTCCTTGCTTCTCTGCCTTCCTTCCCCCTCCTGGCCCGCTGCACTGCCACTGCAGGAAGAGGAATCTCTTCCAAGGGCCTGTCCCTGGGGAAACCCTGCTCACCTTGAGGAAACTCCCTCCCTCCGTCACCAGGCCAGAGGGGAGTATTCCTTCTGGAACGCCCCAGGGTTACTGCTCCTCTCCCACTGTATCTCATATGCTTCCCATATCTGTGTTTCTCACTCTCCGGAGCCCCTCTATAGTGTCCCGAGTGCAGTGGGTAGTATATTGGAGACAGCTAGTATCTACTAGTATCTACCCAACGGGCATGAATACACCATTCTTTTTCATTGGTTCCCTTCCTTTACCCTAAAAACATTCTCAAGTCTTCCCTTGACCCTGCTAATATTCCTTTCAGGCAGTCATTCTAGCACCTTCTCTTTTCTGAGGATGTGTCTATACACTCTACCTACATTTTCTTACCTCCAGGTCTTTCCTTAATTTTTGCAATCTGATTTTTGGCTCTGCTTATACTCTATCAAAACTCATTCTTGGGGCACCTGGAGGCTTCGTTGGTTAAGTGTCTACCTTTGGCCCAGGTCATGATTCCAGGGTCCTGGGATCGAATCCCACAGAGTCCCACATCAGGCTCCCTGCTCAGCAGAGAATCTGCTTCCCCCTCTCTTTCTGCCCTTTCCCCCTGCTTGTGCTCTCTCGCTCTATTTCTCATGTTTTCTCTCAAATAAATAAAATCTTAAAAAACAACTACAACAACTTGTTCTTCAAAAGTCCCAATAATCTCCCAGTTGCCAAAGACAATGGCCTTGTAGGGTCTACATGCTTCTAGATCACCACAGCATTTAATGCCATTTGTAATTTCTGGTCAGTTTGCCTATATGCAAGTCACCTAAATATAATTTGCCAAAACTCAACTCGTTTGAGGGTTTTTACATCTTTTGGGTTAGTCTCTTTTCTGTATTGTCTTTCCATTCATTCATTTATTGATTTTTGGTTATTTGAAGAAACTGGAAAATATTTTAGGACACATCTGACTTCATTTTATATTTGGAATAATAAACAGGGACAGAGAAGAGAACAGAAATTACCGGGGACTGGGGAGAGGGAGGCACGTGTACAGAGTTTCTGTTTGGCATGATGAAAAAAGTTCTGGAAACAGCTGTGTACCTGACAGCTACACAACCCAGGGAACATAACCTAAGGCTCTTGATTTATATACTTTAAATGGTAAATCTTATCTGATGTATGTTCTCCCACAGTGAAATCAATAAACTACACTGAGTTTTAATTCATGTCTTTAGACAGATGGGGTGAAAATTCTTCGAACGAGGCTGCATAGGAAAGGGCTGCCCATGAGACAGAAGACTCACTAGCACAACTGGCTGACTTCCTGGTTGACTCCTCTCTTTCTTTCTAAAACCCTCTTCTCTTCTGCTTTTCATGCTCCTCCTTTTTTGTTTCTCCTTTTAACTTTCTGGAGTTTCTCTTGGCCTCCTTGACCCTTTCCCTCCTTTGCCACCTGCATGGGGACGTGTCCCTTCCTTCGCCTCCCACGGGCTGGGGTGAGCCTTGATGGTTTAAGTGAGTCCCTGGGGCTCCCTCTGGAGCCCTTCCCCCAAGGGGCTCCAGATGTCACTTCCGTGCTCACTGTTCTCAAACCCACAGTCCAGCCAGGACCTCTCTCCTGTGTTCGGGGGCCCCTCACTATCTGGGGAATGTTTCACCGAAGCCCCAGCTTGGTGCACCCCCGGCTGGTTCCACCTCCTGCCTGCTCCCCGAGGCCCTGGTCAGAGAGGCCTGACTGCGCTGTGGCTCATCTCACGGCCACACCGCGTAGTGTAGCTTTTTTCCTTTCCCCACCCTGGCCCGCTGGTTGCTAAGTCTTAGTTGATGTGACATCGGCAGCTCTTCCATCAGCAAGCCTCCAAGTCCGGCTGGATTGAGACAAAGTTTTCACTTTGTCCTTGACCAAAATGAGAAAATATTTTAATAGCAAGCAGGCTGCCAACTCTGCTTTCTTGGCAAGAGTTGTTCTTTCTTCCTTCAGTGGTGTGGGTGATGGTGAGTGGCCAACTTTTCGTTTTTGCTTTTTTTTTTTAACTGTTTGTACTTAGTCTAATAAAAAGTTGGGAACTCCATGTAGAAGTCATCCCAAATTTCTTTTGCGTTATTTCTGGCGTGTGACAACGTAGAGCCTGCCATTTCCAATGTCTGGCCCAATGCCCCCATGCCCAGGCCTTGTTCTCACTCACCGGCTGGTGGTCCAGGCCACACCCAGCCTCTTCCAGAAGTCAGTCTCAGCCGGGCTGAGGCAGGACTGTAGCAGGTCTATGGCTTTGGGGGTGAGGAGCGGGGAGATCACTTGGGTTGCTAGGCCAGGCTCAGGGCAATGGGCCAGGATCTAGGGGAGGGATGGAGGGTGTCAGGAAGCTGAGGCTCTCCCAGGGTCAGAGAGGAGGGGGAAGGGGCCCACAATTCTGCGGGCTTCCCACTCTTGTAACACCATACTGCCTCAGGCCTCCAGCTCCATTCCTGTCTCCCTTGATCCCTGGTGTCCTCACACCAACCCAAGCCCATCTTGCCTGTTGAGGGGTTCTGTACACAGCAGGGGTGGTGTCTTGGAGTCAATGAGGAGGCCGTATTGTGGGGAGCAAGATGCAGGCCCCACAACCTCCCTCTGCCCCCTGCCTTCTGCCCTGGCCTCTGCTCTGTCTTAACCTTAGCCTGGCCTTCTTCGTCACCCTGTGGTCCCCAAACTCACAGAGTCTAGAAGTTGGAAGAGGATGTGCACGAATTCAGGGGCGTTCCCCTCTTGCATCCAGGTGGCCAGCTTCCCCTGGGGATACAGCACATTATGGGCTACTACCCTTCATCCTTCCCCAGGAGCCCAGGACCCTGTAACTGTTCAGGGGTTTGGGAGGGAGCCTGGCACTCTCCAAATGTCCCAAGAGGAGGAAGGGAGGTTCCCAGGGGAGAAGCTAGAGAGGGAAAGGATTGGGGTGTCTCCAAGACCAGAGAGGAGGTGGTTTTTGGGGTGGGATGAGGGGAGGGCTGTGGACTTGCAAAGAGTCACATACTAGGAGGTTGAAGCTGTACTTGATCTTCTGGAAGCAATCCGTGTACTGGGCCTGTGTCATCACTACAGGGGAGGGCAAAGGTGGTGGGCTGTAGATCATCCCAAGACCATGCCCCCACCTTCCTCCTCTCCCCTGCAGCCCTCAGCACTCACCCCACTGATTCTTGCCCTTTTTCTTCCCCAGTCTCTTCTTCTTATGATTGTTCAGCTTTCCTGTAAACAGCTCGATGTCCCTAAGGACGTGGTTTAGTATCTCCTGGACCCAAAACAACCATGCCCTTGAGTGGCCAGTTGGGCCTACCCTGTGACTCCCACAACCTTGCCCCCAACCCTTTCTCACCACCAATCAGAGTCTCAGGCCCAGCCAAGGGCCTGATCAAGCCTCCCTGTTCCTCCTCAGTCCCAGGTCTGCCATGGCCAACCCGGGCCCAGGCCCATAGAGCCTCAGCCAGCTCAAGATCACCTCCAGTTACCTCATCCCTCTCCAGATTCTCGGGTGATGGAGGCCGCAGCGGAGGAGGCAGAGTGAAGGTGCCTAGTTCTCGGACACTGGAATTGCGTGCCAGGGGCCTTGGGGATGGTGGCGCGCCTGCAATGGAAGGGGACCATGGCCCAGAACCTTTTTGATCTTTGATCCAAACCTTCTTTCCACCTGCCCTCATGCCCCACACTTACTGAACCCTGCGGTCATCCAGTAGGGCTGTTCTGGAGGGGACCCCTTCTCCAGTGGGGGTGCCTGCTCCTTGGGGAATGATCTTTCCAGAGGAGGCCCCCTCCATCTGTCTTGGCTGGGGCGATGGGCTCCAGATGGGGGTCTGCTGAGCACAGGATGGGAACACAGCTTAGACGGGGTTCTTGGGACAGAGGCTCTGCCCTAGGATCAAGGGCAGCACCACCCTCTCCAGGAGAGCCACTTGCTCTGCTCCCTGGTCTCTACCTGGATTCACTCTGCCTCATCTGCCTGCTCTGTGGGCCCTCTCGGTCCCATGTCAGTCTTCTGGCACATCTCCAGGGTTCCTTGGGCCCAGTCCCATCTCCTCCCCTGTGCCCATCTGCACCCTAGCCCCAGACTGGTCCCTCCCCAGTTCCAAGCCCAGGTCAGTGGAGCCACAGGCTCCTAGGATTTCCCAGAATTAGGGCCAGGGCCTGAACTACCCAGGCCCAGGCTCTGAGGTCCTGCAGGTGGGAGGGGGCACAGACCGCCTACCTTTGCTGTTGCTCCTCCTCCAGGGCCCTCTGCAGGCCAGTCCTTAGTTGCTCTGCCTGGAGGAAGTGGCAATCAGGCAGGCTGTATGTGCGTCAGCAGTGGGAGGTTTTCAGGGGGACCCTGTACCCACTTCCTCCCCAACCTCGCCCCACGTCCCTCACCCCCACTTCCTGGCACTGGAAGAGCAGAGTGCTGGTGGCTGGCAGGCCCGACTCCTGCACCGTGATGGACAGGATGGAGTTGTAGGAGCAAGTGTTGAGCGCCGTGTCCATGGCCTGGATGCTGTCCAGGCGGTAAGAGTCCAGCTCCTCCTGGGCCAGACAGAGAGTTCGACCGTGACGCCACTGAGCACTGGGGTGGCTACTGGGAACTCCTAACCTGGGCTGCCCCAGATCTCCCTGTGGCCCGGGACAGGGTGTCGTCTTCCCTGACCCTGATGCTTCTGTCCCCCAAGCCTCCCTAGGCCTGGGTGTGTACTGTATATGGGGACAGGTGGCTGCTGCTTGGGACACAGAAGGGGTGGAGTCCATGCCCCGTGCTGGCTTCTCCAAAACCCATGTGTGCTATGACCCACTGCAGAGTCTGGTGGGGTGGGGGGTGCTGACCTTTGTCTCAATGTCCAGCAGCTGGAGCCAGCCATCTCTGACCTGCAGGAGCAAGTCTTGGCTCCACACCCGGCCCTGGGCATCCATCTCCTGCAGCTTCCTCAGGGCATCCCTGGGGTCCTGGACTTTATGTGTCCCCAGCTTACATGTCATCAGGTGCTGAGGGGAAAGGAGGTTTGGAGAGAGGGCACGCAGGTGGTGGTGGGCAAGGGTGGGGGAAAGGCAGCAGAGGATGTGTTCCTGGCCTCCTTGTCGGGGAGGTCCCAGGCCATCCCCATAGAGAAGCCTTCAAGGGCCGATGGGAGATCAGTCGCAGCTGGGCTAGGATAGGGCCCCGGGTGTCAGGGTCAGAAGAGCTGAGCCAGAGCATTCAGGACTCTGGAGGAAGGAGGTCCTGAAGGATGTCATGGCCCTTACCAGCCCAGGCCAGCAGAGGGGGCTGTTTGGTGGTAGATGTGGGCTCTAATAACCCAACCAAAAAAGTCTGAACTCCTATGGGCGGGATATAGGACCCTCAGATTCTGTCTCTGGCTTTTTTTGCTCCCTTTGGGAATCCACCATCCCAACCTGGTCCTTCCCCTCACTGCCCGAGCATTTCCTGCCTCCCTGCCTTGGCTCACACTCTTCCCATGCCCAGAATGCTTTTCCCACTTCTGCTAGTCTAGCCCTTTCCCATCTCCCAGGAAGATCAAGAGCTCCCTCTGAGTTTTGCCTGATGAAGGCCATGGTCATCTCGGTCTCACTCAGAGCCTTGACCCATGCGAATCCTATCATCCTGGCAGGTGTTCGTGTTACTCTCCCTCCTTGAGGAGACCCCTTCCTTCTCCCATCCAAATGCTACCTTCAAAAGCCACAGTCCTACACTTGCCCTCTCCTCCAGGCCCTTGCTGGGGGGCCACCATTGCCTCCTGCTCCTGATGCCCTGCCCTGCTCTCTGCCCAGCCCTCAGCGCCTCTCTGGGAGTTCATGCTGCCTACATGTTCTGGGATGTCTACACGAACTCATGCACATCTGGGACACAGCTCCTCTTGCTCCCACCTGCCAGGTCTCATGGAGCCAGTTCCCTGTGAGGCCCAGGACTCCACCTGGCTGAGGGGTGGGGAGCCCCGCCCCTGCTGCCCTGCAAGCCTCCAGACCACTGCCCCTGTGTCCCTCCCTGCTTCCCCTCCCCCTGAGAACCCAAATCTGCTGTCTGCCCCCAGTGTGTCAACCTGATGAGGTGTCTGCTTGTTCCCCCCACAGCCTTCCAGCCTGCGCTTGCCCTGTGGCGTCTGCAGCCCGTCAGGCCACCAGATCTCACAGTGCCCATGCCGTCTGCCTGCACAAGCAGGGCGGGAGCCTTCCTTTCAGCCCCCAAGTAGCGCATGCCTGCCCTGGGGGCTCTAGCCCAGACCTCTTCCTGCTGAGACAGGGATCTGCCGGAGTCCTTGCAGGAACCGCTAGGAACTGCTGTCCTCCCACAGGCCATCCTCCTCCCGCCGTGCTGGGTCCTGGGCAAAGAACACTGGCCCAGGGTTACTCACCTCCACCCTGTGCTGCAGACAGGTGGGCTCAGAGGAGATGGCCTGCACGTAGTCCTTCCGCTGCACTGCAGGGGAGCAAAGCAAGGGGATGGAGGGCGAGGAACCCAAGGGGTAGGGTAGGGTGGGGGGGTGGTCAGCGACGGGGGGTGGGGGGTGGGATGGGGTTGGGGGGAGACCCCTGAGGGTGGGGGTTCCAGGAGGGAAAGAGAGAGCAGACCAGAGGGGGCGCTTACGGTAAATGGCTCTGCTGCTGGGCCTGGACATGCTGGCACAGTGAGAGGACTCCCAGAATCTACACTGAACCACAGAGACAACCATCAGGGCTGGGGAGGAAAACATGAGGGCAGAACCAGGCAGGAGACGCGCTCTTGCAGCTCGCCCCTCACTCAGGCCTGGGTCCTCCAAAACTTCTGGCTCCAGGGGCCTTTCTGGAACCATCTGTAGCCTTGAGTTCCTCCAAGGAGCCCCATCTCGGCTGGGCTGGGGAGGCTCAAGGCAGGCTCCTGACCTCCCATTTTTTGGTCACTAAGGCTCATTCCCTTGGGCTCGAGAAGGCTGTGTGGACAGGCACCTGGGAACATATCTTGTCTTGGGCCTGAATGTGAAAGATGCCAGGTCCAGGGGCTGCACCTAGCTTCTGGAGGAAGGGTGGCAGGTACAGCACCCTTTCTTGCCAAAACAAGCCTCTTGTCCAAGCCTGTTTCGGTTCTGCAAATCCAGAAGAGGTCGATGTTGTCCCTTAAGCTGCGGTCGAACTTAGGAGTGGTGTGTTGTGTGTGTCTATCTGTTTGCCCGCTTTAATCATGGGGCTCTGTAGGATTTGTCAATGATCTGTACCTCCCTGAATGTCTTAGATAATCAAGACTCCTGTCTCCTCACCTTTCCATACTCTGAACCCTCTGCCCAGAGCCCCTCCCTACCCAGCCCTTGAAATCCAGCTGAAGGATCACCTCTTTCGTGAAGCCTCTCCTTGACCACCGCTCTCCCCTGCCCAGAGTGCCCTCCCGATGCCACGGTCAACCTTGTATGTTTCTCACAAAGACAGCCACTCTGGTTAGTGTGTGAACCTGGGGCTGCACCCCTTATAAATACCGTATTTCACTTTCACTCCCATCGTATGGACTTCTTTGGCTCTACGCACTGTTCTATGGACTTCACCCTCATCAACTCTCTTAGTCCTCAAAACCACCTCACCCAGAGGGTGCTGTTATTGTTCCATTTACCCGATGGGGACTCTGAGGTTCAAAGAGGGTAACAGGCTTGAGGTCACCAGCGAGTATTTCCTGGAGAATGAGCCTAGCCCAGTCTGGCTTTAACTGTGTAGATATGTCTCTGTGTAGATATAACTCTGTAGATATGTCACAGCACAGGGCTGTGACCTGCCGAGGACAGACTTGTCTTGCCATGGCTGTCTCCCCAGTGCCTTCCCAACATGGGGCGGAGGGGAGGGGTTGTCTAGAATACACACAGGTTGAAAAGCAATGGAGGTAAGTATAGTGCGTGTGCATGCATGGGTGGGGGGGGAGTGAACTGAGCATGTGGGTCAAGGGTAAGTGTCACTAGGATGACGTGTGTATGTATCATGAATAGGGTGTCAAGTCTGTGGACACCATGCATCTCCATGGTGTGCCTGGGTTGTACAGAAACCCTGAAATATCCCGGGCAAAGTATAAGAGAGCAGCCCACACCTGTTTATTAGGACTGTTATGAAAATAACAGAGGTTCTGATAAGATGACTCAGGGATGGGGAAATCAGTTGCTAGGAAACGACTGAGGGATTGTGGAGGAGGTGGCTGGCTCTGTTTTCCTTGTTTGGGAGCACCGAGTCCCCTTGGAGGGGACAGGGCTGATGGAAGCCTGCTCCTCCCCACTCTACACCCCTGGGTGCAACACTTCCTGCTTCTAGGTCCGGAAGAGAAAGAAGAGAAAATTAGCTCTGCCTTGGTCAGCCCTACTCCCCTCCTCCCATGCTAGTATGTGGGTCCGTGTGCGCAGGTCTCCCGGAACTGTCTGAAGCTCAGAATCACAGACGACAATAGAGGGGAGGCAGCTGACTTTGGCCTGCTTTCCCCTTGGGGGAGGAGGGCTGTGGCCACCTAGTTGCCCCACGTATCCCCTGAACTTAAGGGTTTGGCTCAGGGAAGGTGTGTCTGCATCACAGACCCTGGGAGAAGAAGACCAGAGATGCTTCTTTTTTTTTTTTTTTTTTAAAGATTCCATTCATTTACTTGGCAGAGAGAGAGATCATAAGTAGGCAGTAGGCAGAGAGGCAGGCAGAGAGAGAGAGGAGGAAGCAGGCCTCCCGCTGAGCAGAGAGCCCGATGCGGGGCTCGATCCCAGGACCCTGGGACCATGACCCGAGCCGAAGGCAGAGGCCCAACCCACTGAGCCACCCAGGCGCCCCCCAGAGATGCTTCTAATCCGGATTTCTCCTGCCCTGCTTCCGAGCCAGCTAACCAGCCCGAGTCCCAAGCCTTTCTTGGGCTTGCTCTTCCTGGCAGCATTCGGGAACGGGCTGGAGACCTCAGTGGGGAAGACACGGACATGTTCCCACAACCCAGGATCCCCTGCAGCTGAGCGGCAAACCCCGCCCCCATCCTCCAGAAGGCCAGGCCTTACCTGTGTCCGGGTGAGGTTTGTCTCCCCGCAAGGGGCTGCCGTTTGAGCCAGTGGTGGGAGCGCAGCGGCTGCTCTGCCAGCAGCCCCAGACAGAGGCCCTGTGACCGGCTGGCCCTGGCTGAGCCAGCAGGCCTTATGGGGATGAGGCCAGGAGGCAGCCACACCTGTGCTCTTTGGACTCCGGTGGGTGTGGTGGCTTCGTAGGCCAGCACCCACTCCACGCGGAAGCGGGGACCTATGGCAGTGCCAAGCTTAGCCAGAGTCCCCCTAGGCCCAGCCTCCCCCTCTGCTCTCCCCCAGTGTTTGGGTGTGGCCTTCTCTTCCCTCTGCCTTTTGGGTTCCTCTGCTGAGGGCCCCAGTCCGCCTTAGGCACTAGAGCTAGGGCTAGAAGGAGAGGGCCCCTTGGCCAGGGAGGCCTGGCTTCTGTGATCAGGGGACAGGTGGCTAGAGGTGGGCCCCTGGGGTTTGGGGCACCTGTGCCTGTGGGGGTGCGGGTACCACATGCATGATTGCGCATGCTCAGTGGTGCCCGTGAGTGGGACAGGGATCTTGGAAGAGCTGAGGGGGTGGGGGTCGCCAGGGGGTATAATAAGGAGGGCTGAGACTTCTCCCGGCAGTGCTACCTCATTCTGTTCTTTATTCTGTCTCCTCCCACCAGCAAGGAGCGCCCCCTCACCGTCCTTGCTCTTCCACTCACTTCTCACCCCCTGCCCAGCCAGCACAGCTCTGGGTGGTCTGGAGTCCAGGGGTTAGATCCTGGCCAGGGCCTTCCCCACCTGCAAGAGTCCATCAGAAACCCAGCATTAGGGGCCCAGGGCTCAGGTACCTCTTGGGCCAGCCCTAGTCATGGCCTCATGGGAACTGGCCCTCCAGGCCTCCCTGGGGCTCAGCCTGTTGGTCCTCCAGCTTCTTCCTGGATAGGACAGCCTGTCACCTTGCCTCCTCCAGTCCCAGCCCCAGCTTCATCAAGGCTGTAGCCACATTCCACCCTCGGCGCAGGCCCCAGTGCCCAGCTAAGTCCATGCTTCTGCCCCGCTCAGGATGAGCCTGCCCTTCGCATACTCCTCCCCTGATGTCAGTACAAGGACAGGAGACTCTCGCACAGAGGACTGTGGGCAGGGGAAGGGGAAAGGCCCACCGCAGAGATACACGTGAATCTTAGGGCAGAGAGACAAGGAGCACCACCTGGCACCCTGGGCTCTTGCTCTCCACAGTGCCCTGTGGGGTGGGGGTGGGGGCCCTTGGGAACAGTATGGGCTTCCCCAGAAAGGAGCCCTTTGCGGCCTGGGTGGAGCTGGCCCCAGGCCTTTGAGTCAGGCACTGAGGACATCTGACCGAGGGGAGCGCTCCAGGGAAGAAGGGACTTAGGAGGGACAGAGAGGCCAGGCCATCTGCCCCGGGGATGTGGGGTCCATTACTGGTGCTTTTGCACAAAGAAAGCTCCAGGTACCAAAGTATTTCTTTAGTGAAGTCATCCTGGCTGGAACTCAAAGGACATCTCCTTGAACTATGAGGCTAGAAGACTTTGGATCTCATCCACTCACTCACTCACTCACTCCCCAGCTCTGTATGGGGGGCTTCCCATTGGCCGGGCACCTAGCTAGATGCTAGGAGACACCTTGGGACTCAGCCCGAGTTCAGTGTCTCCCTCTAAACAACCCAGCCTCGCCACCCATGTACCCAGCCCGGTGGAGGCTCCAATTCCCAGCCAAGCATCCAAGCAAGGATGTCCCTGGTCTGTTGCCTCCCCAGAAGGCCCTGCCACTCATTGGTTCTCAGGGCCTAGAGTGAGGCTGCCACCGAGTGGGGGGTAGGGATAGACCCAGGCACATAGGCTTTAGGCTGAAGAGGCCAAGGAGTACCCCTTCCAGGTGACCCCAGCCTGGGCCTCTCAGAAGCTCCAGAGTGGGCCCTGTTCAGTGCCAGGGAACTCTGCTTGCATGAAGGGCCATTGGAGAGAGAGGACAGACTCCGGGATTTGGGGACAGAGGCCTGCTTGTGGCTGAAAGTCACAGAGAGCCTGAGGCTTGTGGAAGCAGAAGCCGGGAAGGGTCCTGTCACAGCTCTTGCTAGCCCACTCCATGGGTGATGTCAGATAGGGAGCTGGAGCCTGAATCGTGGCCATGGCCAGGAACTGATGCTTAGGTCCTGGGGCTTCGAAACAGACCCCATCTCTGCCACTGCTGCCTCCAGGCCCAGCACCTGGGGGCAAATGGCTTCTAGAAACCAGGCAGAGGAGTCCACGAGAGACATCATGCCTGCCATTTGGAGCTTTCATTCCAGAGGTAGAAGAAATGAGTAGATACAAGGTAATCAAAGCTCTGATAAGTGACAGGAAGGAAGCCAGCGGGGGTGATGTGATTGAAGGCAGGGGTGTGGGAGGATACTTTGGATGCCTGTAATCAGAGAAAACGTCTCCGAGGAGGGGAACTTCGAGCCGAGGTAAAGTGTTTGAGAGGAGACTGTGCTGTGAAATACCATGGAAGGAAGGCAATGAGACAACGATGTGGCAGCTGGAAAGGCTGCTGGGAGACTGGAGCTGAATGGGTGCCAGGAGAGGCGTGCCACCGTGGTCTGTACCAGGGCAGGCCCAGGTGGGTGGTAGTCAGAGTGCCCCAGGCTCTGCAGGCTGGGAGTCTGGCTTTTATTTCAAGGGCAGTTGGAAGACGCTGGGGGCTTTTGAGTAGAAGAGTGGTGTGGTCTGATTTGTGTTTTAGGAGAATAGGCTGCATTGGAGGTGTGGGCCCAGGGAGACCGATGGGCAGCTCTGCAGCCCTGGGGAGGAGGCAGAGGCCGGTGAGCATGTAGGTGAACTGTCTGGGGAGCACTGTGGTGGTGGAGAAGGGCCCTCTGGGGGAGGGACTCAGAGTGTGGACAACCAGGCAGGGTATGGTGACCCTTGGTGAGGTGGGGAGGACCAGATGAGGAGGAGCAACCGCGAAGGAGGGAAGAGGTTCAGTTCTGTTCCTGGCGGCTACGGTGGGAAAGGCTTCTGCAGATTTGGAGTGGAAGCATCGAGAAGGCAGGAGGAACCTGGAATCAGAAGCTGAGTGCGGTGGGATGACCCTGAGGCAGCCATTCAAGACCGTGGGGCAAGACTGTTCAGCCGTGTGGGGGGAAGTTCATGGCGGTGAGGACTGAGACGGAAAGAGGACAAAAGCAGGGCAGCAGAGTGGTGGGTCCCTGGCAGTTGCACAGAAATCCTGAAGAAGCCTGAGGGGGTGGAGGCCACTTGGGGAGAAGATGTGAATGGAGGGCAGTGGCCTCAGGCTGAGGGCTGGCAAGCCACCTTAGGGCCACCTTACAGTTTGGAAGGTGAGGGAGAACCCACCAAGGAGACCGAGGTGCAGCCCGTAAGCCCTGAGGGGAGCGAGGAAGGGAGAGTATTTGGAGAAGGAAGGAGTGGACTTGGGTGACAAGTGGGTGGGGAAAAGCGCTGAGAGAGAAGAATCCGTGTGCTTGTGCACATGGAGGCCACGGGTGGGCCTGAGGAAGGCAGTTCCCCGGAGCCATAGGGAACCAGGGCTGGCTGGAGAGGGTTCGTGTAGGTGGCGCCAAGACGCTCTGCTGGGAATGGGATGGTGGGCTCAGGGAATGACCTGTGGAAACTTGTCCAGACGTGTTTAAGAGGGCAGATACCATGGCATACTTGCTGCTGAGAGAAGCTACTGGTGCCAGAACAGAGATACCAAAGGACCGGAGACTTCAGGAAGCTATGGGAGAATGGGGTCAAGTGTAGATGGTAGAACAGGGGTTCACAGCCTGGGGGGACTCTGCTGTGCTCCTCCACTCCCCATTCAGGCAGAGGAAGGCAAGGGGGCTGGAGCAGAGGGAGGCTGGGGGAGGGGGTGACTTGAGGGCATGTAGTCCATCCTCTGGGGTCAGTGCGGTGTCACAGCTTTGAAATTTCCAGACAGAAGGCCAGACCCCAGGTGCCCCTGGAAACTGTCCCCTCCAGGGACTGGGAGACCAGGGTTGGAATCTCAGACCCAGCCCCTAGCTTGCCTAGGTTGCCCTCAGTCCCTCCGTCTCCCACAATCCCAAACCCAAAGCCCATGGTCAGGCCTTATTTCTCCTACCTTTCCCTAAATGTCCCTGACAGCAGGATGTCATTCTAGGGGTTTCTCAGGGCCCCTCTCCCTGCTTCCACTTGGTTCCATCTCTCTCCAGCCTTAAATCCACTGGGTCACTCCCACACATAGCTCTTCCTCCCTTCCTTGTATTCTGCGGCCTCTTCCTCCTCCGGGGAGAGGTGTGGAGGTGGTCCCAGAGGCCCAGATTCACCCAGTACCCCCTTGACCAGACAACACTGAAGGAGAGGCCCTCAGTGATGTCTGGAAAAGCCCTTCCTGGAGGCCTGGACTTTGCGCTGTGATTCAGAGGAGGCCTTCATGAAAGCGGGCCTGTAAGGGCAGCCTCAGAGGGGCCCGCCTCTGGGAGGGACATGCCCTCTGTGATCTCGAGGGAGTGGCCTGGCCAGACCCAGCTCAGGCTTCGCCTCCTGGGTGTGCTGGGGAGGGGACCTCAAGCAGCAGTCCCTCCAGCATATTCTCCTGTTCCTGCCTCCACTTCCACATGCAACTTTCAGGATGACCACAATGCAGCCACTCAAAACAGCCTATAAAAGACCCTTCAGGAGTATGGGGGAAAGTTCACGATGCAGAATAAGCTGGAAAAGGCAGGCTGCAAAGTAACAGAGGCTTGCTTCCTGAGATCCTCCAACTAACAAACAAATAAATTGAAATCCTATAAATGGAAACAGAAGAAATTGTCTGAATCTCAACAAAACCTAGAATCATATACCTCTAAATAGAAAACAGTACAGTCATACAAATCGACATACAGAAAATCTTGGCTGGCTCAGTAGGTCGAGCGTACCACTCTTGATCTCCGCATTGCGAGTCTGAATCTCAGGCTGGGTATAGAGATTACTTAAAAATATAGTCTTGGGGCACCTGGGTGGCTCAGTGGGTTAAGCCACTGCCTACGGCTCAGGTCATGATCTCACGGTCCTGGGATCAAGCCCCGCATCGGGCTCTCTGCTCCATAGGGAGCCTGCTTCCCCCTCTCTCTTTGCCTGCGTCTCTGCCTACTTGTGATCTTTCTCTGTCAAATAAACAAATTCTAAAATATATATATATATATTAGAAATACACACACACACACACACACACACACACACATATATATATACACACATAGTCTTTAAAAAAAGAAAAAAAATGTTCATGATGTAGTTCCAGGTGAAAGGGGTTACTTACAAAATGGTAACACTCAACTTTGTAAAAAAAAACAAATTGTAATTGTGAAATCTTGAGCAAGATAAAAAATTGTCACCGTGTGAACCTAAACATTTATGGGGCACTGGCCCTCATCTAGGGGGTCAGAGAATGCTGACAATAACCGGGGAAGGGAATCGGGTTCTGTTATCTGTATCTCCGATTTACATATGAAGACACTGAGGCACCAAGAGGCTCAGAGGTTTAGGAATTCGCCCCGGGTTACACAGCACTAAAGGGTGGGCCTGGGATTTGAACCTAGGAGGCTGGGTTTGAGAGGATACCTCAAGAACCGAGTCAGTAATCTGGCTGTGTGGGCCCTTCCTGGTGGCTTTACTCTCTTTTTTGTATTTTCCAGCTTCTTCCCTAAAGAGCAGTAATCCAGGCCTCTCTGCTCCCGCTCTGCCCCACACAAAATAAATGGGAACTTAAAAAGTAACAAAACAAGGGGCGCCTGGGTGGCTCAGTGGGTTAAGCCGCTGCTTTCAGCTCAGGTCATGATCCCAGAGTTCTGGGATCGAGCCCCACATCGGGCTCTCTGCTCAGCAGGGAGCCTGCTTCCTCCTCTCTCTCTGCCTGCCTCTCTGCCTACATGTAATCTCTCTCTATCAAATAAATAAATAAAATCTTAAAAAAAAAAAAGTAACAAAACAAGACAAACATATCCAGGAAGTCACCCCTCCTGAGGCCCTGGGACTCTGTCTTACGCAGGGGTGGCTGCGGACGGGGGAGATCAGTGGCCTGAAGCCAGGGAAAGACTCAGATCTCCCCTTTGTCCCACATGGCCCTCAGGAGTCCCAGAGACCTGGGCAGTGCCCCTGAGAATTTCAGGGTACCCCACCAAGGCTGGGGCCAGGCCTCACCCTGTTTGGCCTTGAGAGACACTGGCCTGGCTGTGCAGGCTTCCTTGAGCCTTGGGGAGGGGTGTGTGTGTGTGTGTGTGTGTGTGTGTTAGAGAGAGAGAGAGAGAGAGAAGGTTCCTCGTGGGTGGGAACACAGAGCCAGCCAAGGAGTCCAAAAGCCTCTCCTCGATTTCTTGGCCCTCACATGTCCACCGCACATTCCTACTCCACACTGTTCGGCCTCCCTATAAAGCAAGGTTCTTCCTGGGAGCATCCAGCTGCCTTTGGGACCCTCTTGGTGACTAGATGCTTCTTACCCCACCAGCAATGCCGGCCATGTGGGGCTCTCCACACTGCAGAGTGAGGTGCCAAGGGCCTTGGAATCCTAGTGCTGGCTCTTAGCCGTGTGGCCTTGGAATCCAAGCTCTCTGAACTTCAGGTTCATCATTTATCTAAAGGGCTGACGCTGGCTGTGAGGGTTACACAAGACAGCATGGGTCACATGTCTGGAGCAGGGGAGAGGTGCCACGAATATTCTCCCTAAAGCTGGCCTCCGTGGAAGTCCTTCCTGCTGCTCCCAGCACACCAGCACAATCCCTCAGAGGTTGAGACTGGATCTCTCCCAGGGTCTCCCCTCCAGGCATCTTTCCCCAGCACCCTCAGCCACCCCAGGATAGCAGGGAGCCCAGGCAGGCCACCATGTTGGTCGCTCTAGGGCTGTTTCTCAGGTGCTGGCTCCATGGGAATCCCTGGGGAGCTTGGTTGAAAACGGAAAGTCCTGGACTCCACCGTGGAGAGTCCACGACGGAGTCTCAGAATCCAAGTTTATATAGTCTCACCAGTGGTTCTGATGGGAGCCATCCTCCTCTTCCATCTTCCTCCAGCTGGCACTGCCCTGCCTAAGAAGTGACAAGTACTTGGCTGCTGCCCGACCAGCTTGGACCCAAGAGACTGTGCCTCTGGCTGGCTCTCACTCTCCCCACACAGCCCTCTGAGAATGCCCTGTGGGGTGTGTGTGGGCCCCAGACAGTCACCATCCTTCCAGAGAAGCTCGTCCTGCCATGCTTGATTCTGAAACTGGACAGTAGCTGGGGCCTGGAGCCCTGGTCCAGAATGTTGGTCCATCTAAAGGTCTGGGTGGACATCCTCACAGGGCTCCCAGAATGAGCCTGGTGAGCTTGCTCTGTGGCTCCCTGGCCCACCTCAATATGCCCACCTCATAGCCCCATGAATGCAGCACAAAATTCAGGCCTCCAAAGAACCCCCTACCCCCACCCCAAGGCTTGCCTGGGAGTCCAGAACAAGCCTTTGGTGAGAGAGATAGCCAGTGCAAGTCTGCCCCTTGGTCTGGGACTGGGATCCAGAGGCCCGCAGAGAAAACACCAGGCCCATCTAGCCCTGAGGCAGACATGTTCCAGGAAGGGTGTTGATAGCAGTGAGGCCCCAGCAGAGCTGAGCCCCAGATGGGAAGGGGTCCCTGTTACTCAGAGCAGGTACCCACTGTGCCTGGCCCCTCAGGCCTCTCAGAATGTCACCCCCTGGGCTGGAGATGGTCTCAGACCCACCATCCCTTAACTCCAGACTCCCTGAGAGAGCCACGGAGTCCCACTGACCAGCTCCGACCGTCACAACGTTCTTCCCTGGGCCAGTGTCAGGCCTGCGTCCCCAGAACATCTACTCTGTGTGCCCCACCTTTAAGGCAAGTCCTCAGATTTAGAGATCATATCCTACCCTCTGAGAGTTGCCCATGTCCTCATGAATGCCCGAGTCCCTGGGTTCAAGTTAAACTCTTGGAACCTCAGTTTTCTCATCTGTGAAATGGAGACAACTAAGGCTGCTGCTCCCTGAATGTTCGTCCCCCACCCGGGTGCACTGAGCATGTCACAGGGCGGCCGGCACATCCCTTATTCAGCAAACTTTCCTGACCCTGGGCCGGCCTCCTCAGCACGGGCTCCATGCTGGGTGGAAGGAGGTGATGGCTCCCTCTGCTGGACAGAAGGTGAATTGCAGACAGAAAAGGCTAGGGCGAGAGGAACCGGTCCTTCCTGGTGGGAGGGAGCTCACAGGTGGCCTGGCCCAGCTGGATGTTTTACAGATGAAGAAACCAAGGCAGCGAGAGTCAATTATCATATGGTTTCGCTTATTTGTGGAGCATAAGGAATAACACGGAGGACATTGGGAGATGGAGAGGAGAGGGGAGTTGGGGGAAATCAGAGGGGGAGACGAACCATGAGACTGAGGAACAAACTGAGGGGAGGGGAGTGGGGTGGGAAGTTGGGCGAGCCTGGTGGTGGGTATATGGAGGGCACGTATTGCATGAAGCACTGGGTGTGGTGTATAACAATGATTTTGGAACACTGAAAATAAAATAAAATTAAATTAAATTAAAAAGAAAAGAAAAGAAACCAAGGCCAGGGCGGCCACTTCACTGGATGAAGTTTGTCTGCATGGCCCCTGGACTGGGGAGCTTGCCCCAAAGAGAAGAGCTGGGCCATTCTGTCCTAATGGGCTCCCTGACTCCTCAAGCCCCCTTTTGATCCCATTCTGGCTCAGTCCTCTGGGCTGCCCAGTGGAGAGGTGGGAATCAACATGATGGGGAGGGTATGGCTTGTCTTCAGGCTCTGGGCAGAGGCTGCGGCCCCTGCCTGGTCCTTTCCCCTGCAAGCTGCAGTTCCAGGGAAGGTCCTGAAGGGCGAGGCAGGGAATGAGGGGGTGAGCTGGGGTATCCCTCCAGAAAACACCACCCCTGGGAAGGACAGAGGCTCAGACAGCTGGGTCTCCAAGCCTGTGCCTCTCAGGGACATAAGTGGGATTTTCAGGGACATCTGTGTCCTTCCTGGATTTGCTCATCCAGCTGGTGACACGGGTGTCAAATGGAGGCCCAGAGGGGTTTCTGGCCCAGAACACTAGCACACTTGGACGATTCTGGAAACTCGTAGCTTCTCTATGTTTGCTGTTCATGACAGTGGCTCTTATTTACTGAATACCTCTTGGTAAGGAGCTGTGTGATGAGCTTTATGGGTGTTGTTTCTTTTCCTTTCAATGATACAACAAGGTGGGTATTATGAGGGCCATTTCATGAATGGGGAAACTGAGGCTGGAGATGTAAAGAAATGCTTACATAACTGGAGCACCGGGGCCATGAGCCCATATACTGTGACATGAGTGCCTCTGACTTATGGCTCTGCCTCTAGTTCTTTCTCACCTCCCGATCTCCCCAGGGATTGGTTATACAAGCCCTAAAATGAGCAGGGTGTTCCTTGTCCACCTCCTTTCCCTCCTTTACCCACCATCCTAGGTGAGTGTGTTCAGTCCCACAGTTTTAGCAACCATCAGAGAGCTGACAAGGCCTTCACCGAGGGGTTGAGCCCCAGTCCCTTTGCACCTCAGACCCATCTCTTAGTCAACCTCGGCCAATGAGCCTCAGACATTTTGGGTTCCACACTGACCCTGCTCCTTCCATAGTCCCAATCGGTTCCCCACCCTGTGTCCCCATCCCGGTGGTGGTCCCACCATCCACTCCCCAAAGGCACCCACCAAGTCCTGGGTCTTTCTTCCTTAATGCTCCAGAATCTGTTCATGGTTTTCCTTCCCTACGGTTACTGCCTTAACTCAGACATTGATTCCCCCTTATTCCACCACAGCACCCCAAACCTCTCATGTGGGGTCTCCTCCCCAGGGATTCTCCTTCTGCTCCTTCCCCTGCCCAATGGATCTTTTAAAAATCGGATCTACGTACGTCACTTTTCTGCTTGCAAATCCTTAGTTTGCTCCCATTGCATTAAGGAAAAAAGCAAACTCTAGATTAGTCCATGGCACCCAAGATCTGCCTTCAGCCTCCTCTCTAGTTCACACCCTCCCCACCCGGCCACAAAGAGGTACCCGGAACCCCGACCTCACCTCACCTTCTGCCTCCCCAACTTTCTTGCCTGGAAGGTTCCCCCAGCTCCCCTTCCCCCTCAGGTTCTGAGGGTTCTGACCCGAGAGAGCACACCTCTTCTTCCATCTCTTGTCAGAAACCTTAATGCAGGATATCAGTGAAGATCTTGATTTTTTTCTTCCACTAGACATTGAGGACAGGGGTTTGCGTCTTTTCTGGGTAATGCCCACCTGAACCAATAAGGTCTAATGGTGATACCCACAGGACAGTGGGGTTGGAGTGGTCTTTGTCTTCTAGAACAATTCCATGCAGGGGGTCCAGGCAGCCCCTGGCCCTCGTCCCATCCCTCCCTCTGCACCTCAGACCACCTCACCAGTTGAGGGGCCATTCCTGTGCTGGCCAGCAGGGGGCAGGACAGACCCAGGACATTTCTTTCCGCCGGGTTTGGGGTGGGCCGGCTGCTCTGGCAGGAGGAGTGAAGAGGCCAGCTGCGCACAGCTGGGGCAGGAGGGGCAGACCAGCCTCTTTTCTTAAAAGGCCAGTTTACGGTAACTGGAAATGCCAAGTCGGGTGACTTGACATACAGCCCCAGGATGGGCACCCACTCTTCTGGGTGCATACACCTGCATCCCAGCCTAGTGCTCCAACTGTGCCCCTTTGCCTTTGGTATGCTCAGACACTCCTTCCCCGGGGGAGAGAGCCCCAGTGTCAAGAGGTGTCTGAATAGGGCCCCTCAGGATACCCCCAGCAACTTGGGAATCAACCCAAATCCAGGAATTTGACTGGAGAGAAAGAAGTCCCATTCCTCTGCTCACTCCTGTCCCTCAAGAGGAGGAGGGAAGGTTGTCTGTATGAGGGGAAGCCATTCATGTGGGCATTTGGCAAAGATTTATCCAGGGCCCTCTGTGCTAGGGACAGGGACACAAGGATGGGAGAGCAGCTTCCAGCTATGAATCTTGGACCGGGACCCCCAAGTGCACAGGGCGAAGGACTCTAGTGACTCAGCCTGCAAAGGCAGGAAAGGCTATGAACAAAGTGCCCGAAAGCTCTGAAGAGGGGAGACCGCTTCTGCTCAGCAGAGGGGTTGCAGAGGTTTTGACAAAGGAGTGATGTCACAGCTAGGCTTTGAGACATGAGTAAGAATTGGCCAGATGGAGAAGAAGGGGCATCCTGGACACGGGAACCAGCATGAGCAAAGGCTCACATTGAAGGCATTTGCCTTCAGCTCAGGTCGTGATCTCAGGGTCCTGGGATTGAGTCCTGCTCTGGTTCCCTCCTCAGCAGGAAGCCTGCTTCTCCACCTCCCACTTCCCCTGCTTGTGTTCCCTTTCTCACTCTCTCTCTCTCTGTCAAATATAGAAAGAAAATCTTTAAATAAAAAAAACCCACAACTATATGCTTTTTAGTGACCCCTTGTGTGGCAAACATAGTGCTATCATATTTATTTGTATTATTTCTAATTCTCACATCAATCCTCAGGGTACCATGATGCTCATTTTACAGATGAAGAAACTGAGGGTCAGGGAAGCAAAGTAATAGCCCTGGTAAGAAGCTCAGAAGCTGATATCCCACCCGAGGGCCACGGGACCCCACATGGACTGGAGTTAAGGTGGGGGGTGTGTAGGTGGGAGGGATCACACAAAGACCAGAAAAGTCCTCCCCTCTCATAGGACCCCACCTTTGGCCCATCTGTGTGTGATGGAGTTCTGAGAGGGAAGACATCCTTTTCAAGATGAAAGAGAAGGCTGCTTCTGCGGGGCTCCCCTTCTCTGAAGAGGACCCCCCAAGTCTTCCCTTCTGCACCTTGGTGCAGCCATCCCCACCCCCTCCCCTGGGCCCTCCTCGGTACTCATCCAGTCCTTATAAAATGGAACTCTCATGCCGTCCTTGCCAGGGGCCTCTTTTAAAGACCAATAAAAAATCATAAAAATAATTATAAGTAATATAATATATCAGTAAATAATATATATGGTAAGTAATATATCAGAGAAGGGCATGGACAAATTAAAAGCATTCTACCCCCTCTTGCCTCTTGCTCCAGCCTATTCCGCAGGGAACCACCCAATAATTTCTCATTTATCCCTAAAACAAGGCTTTCTATAGACAAGCATAAATAGCACAAGTCACTACACATGCTTTAAAAAAAAGTACAAACGGTGGGGCACCTGGGTGGCCCAGTTGGTTAAGTCACTGCCTTCAGTTCAGGTCATGATCTCAAGGTCCTGGAATTGAGCCCTACATAGGATTCTGCACTCAGTGGGGAGTCTGCTTCTCCCTCTCCCTCTGCCAAATAAGTAAAATCTTAAATAAAACACAAACGGGGGGGGCACCTGGGTGGCTCAGTGAGTTAGGGTCTCTGCCTTCGGCTCGGGTCATGATCTCAGGGTCCTGGGATTGAGTCGGACATTGGGCTCTCTGCTCAGCGGGGAGCCTACTTCCCCCTCTCTCTCTGCCTGCCTCTCTCTGCCTACTTGTGATCTCTGTCTGTCAAATAAATAAATAAAATCTTAAAACACACACACACACACACACACACACACACACACACACACACACACACACACACAAATGGGACCGTATCATAACCATTCTGTTTTATAGCTCGCTTTTCTTTCTTTCTTTTTTTTTTACTTAATGTCATATCTTCGACATCTTTTCCATGTTAATATCTGTAGATGTACCCATCATATTTTTAAATGACTACAGAGTTCTTTGTAGAGACTTGCGCTACCGGTTTCTTCTTTGATGGACATTTAGGCTGCTTCTAGTTCTTGCCATTCCAAACAGTGCTAGGATAAACAGCTGTATTTGTAGATGAATTGCCCACTGACTAATACGGTATGTGTTTAAAATTTGAATATATGTCCCCAAATTGCTTTCCAAAAACACTGTGCCCATTTACAGATCCACAATGTATGGGATTGCCCAATCCCTTACATCTGCACCGGTACTGGTGCAATCAACCTTTTAAGTCTTCGCTGATCTGATAGGTGAAAAATTACATCTCGCTTAAAAAAATGTAAATGCCTTTAAGAGTGAGGCTGAACATACTTTCATATCTTTCTTGGCTATTTGAATTTCTTCTTTTTCTTCTTTTGGTGAATATCGTGTCATTGGCCTTTGTCTATTCTAGGGGAGGGTGATTCATCTTTTTCTCCTAGATTGGTCAGGGCTCTTTGTATATTAAGGCAATAAGCCTCTAAGACCCATTTTATTATTTGCTCTGCTACAAACTCCATGTTTGGGAAAAATTTGTTAAAGAGCAGTTGTCCTTATTCCTTTCTGAATTCTCTCAATGTGATCCTTGTACATAGCCCCTCAGAGTGTTTATCTGCGCAAGATGGCCAGACTTTCTGTATGGAGCTGGTGTAATTCAAGCCAAACGCAGAGCCTTGGAATTTTTGTTAATCCTAGAAGCTTCTCTGTGGCTAAATGTAGGATGTCCGTTGGCTTTCTGAAATGTTTTAAGTGGCGTAAGAAACTCTAGAAGTCTGGGCCTCTAGAATGGGAACCACAGTTCCGGATCTGGCCCCCTCGGTGTGGCTCATGAGAGAGGCAGTGTGGTCTGCACCTGTGTGCCTCCCTCTGTCCAGCTGTGGCTTCTTCTATTCCGGTGAGTGGGTGGAGGGTATGCATGTTTGCTCCTTTGTTTATATGCACTTAGGGGTGTGGTTCCCCCTTCCCTTTGGCAGAAGGTCCCTGAGGCGGGACTGAACCTACTATCCCCAGGCCAGGCCCAGTGGGATTTTGCTGGTGCCCAGTCCCACTGGGGGTTGAAGAGGAAGGCAAGATGGAGGAAGGCAAGATGGCGCAGGGAAACACTCACTCCCAGAGCCTCCCAGCTGGCCCCAACACCTCTGGTCTTTCACTTCCTTAGGGAAATCTCCCTGGAACGGTGTCCTGTTCCATACAGCGTGGGTAGAGGGTCCCAGCCAGAATGAGAGGTGGCTGGCAGAGCCCCAGGTTGGGGAGTGGGGTGCGAGACACCAAATTCAGGCCTGTGAGTGCTGAGGAGGCGTGGGGCCCACAGAGGGTGGTGGCGTGGAAGCAGGCAGAGTGGGGGGGCCCCGGAGCAGAGGGAGGTAATGATTTCATGTGGCAACACTGTTCCCTCCTGGTTCTGAGGTGTGCTGGGGAGTGACGGTAGCAGGGGTGCAGTGAGCAGAGCGCAGCAGAGGACGAAAGGCCAGGAGCCTGGTAGAGCCTTGGCAGTTGACTTAGAAACCTAGGTTGGTTTGTTTGTTTAACCCAGGGTGGACTTTTATGAGACCGCCACATTCCTGGGGGATTGAGGAGCGAAGGTGATTAATGGCTTTGGCTGTGGGAGTTGGAACAGCAGGAGGTAGAGTTGGAGGGGGCCAACAAGAATTCTGGAGTCCGTGCCCGTGAGCCTGAGATGCCCCATGCTCTGGTGGGTGCCTGGGCTGGAAGGGGGGGCGGCACCTCTGCTGAGCCTGGGATGCTAAGGCGGGAGAAGCACTAATGCCTTCTAGACTTCTCAGGCAGGAGGGCTTGGCCCTGCTCCTGCTGCCTGGTGAACAGACCCAAGGCAGGAGGGTATGGCGCCGGGACCAGGGCCAGGAGCAGGCTGGAAATATGCCTAGGGCCGCAACACACCTTGCTGAGCCTAAGCTTCCTCCTTGAAACAGGGCCACCAGGTGACTTAGGGACAGATCCTGGCCTTGTCATCTCCTCAAATGTTATCTCACTGGCTCTGCCAGCCCACCTGGGCCCTCGGAAGAGGCAGTGAGAAAGAACTGCCCCTTCTTCTAAAAGTTCGACATTGGTATGTGCGAGTATTATCGCATTAAATATACGAATATCCCGCGACAGCAAATTTGAATGCTGCTCCCTTGTATGGGGCACCTCAGCGGGCATATTAGTTTCCACTTCCTCTACCCTGTCCCCGTCATGCTGGTCGGTCACAGTCACGGATGACACTTGAAACCCAGTGGTGGAGAACAAGGCTCCAGGGCCAGAGCCAGACAGACAAGGAGCGGAGCAGGCCTGGCCATCCAGGAGCTGGCCACATCTCAGCTACTCAGCCTGGCAGGACCCAGTAGTCCCTTGGTGGTGAGGGTTAGTCCCTCCCAGGGCTCTGGCTTTCCCGGAGCGCACCGCACTCCCCCCTCCTGGCCAGGCCGTGTCGGCCAGGCCCCTCAGAGCCAGACTCTAGGCTAGACTGATCTTCCCATCTGTTACATGAGGCTGCTCTCAGCTCTCAGATGTGACAACAGTCTCCACCACGAGCTGCAGGCTTCAGCTGTCTGACCCCACGATCCATCCGGCAAGCTGGCTTTCCAGAGGAGGCCGAGGCCAAGAACTGGGGATAGAGCTCTTTTGGGGGGAGAGGAGTCAGGAAAGGCCTAGAAGGTAAGGGAGGTGTGGGGCCTCGGCTGGAGGTCAAACAGGAGGTGGTTGATGTTAGTTGACATGGGATATGTCTGTGTATCTGTGTGTACGTGGCTGCGGTCAATGGTGTGTGTGTGTGTGTGTGTGTGTGTGTGTGTGTTGTAGTAGTGTTTCCAAATATTTGTGCCATTTTCTTGTTTTTCAAGAGCCTGGCCTGATTGGGGCAGTGTTTGTCCTAGAACCACCAGAGCAGTGTGTGTGTGTGTGTGTGTGTGTGTGTGTGTATGCACACGTGTGTACGTGTGACTGTGTGTGCATGCATGTGTGTGTACATGTGTGTGTCGGGGGCAGAAGTGACAAAATGTGGCTCTTGATAAGACACCATCCAAAGGCTTCTCAGTTTCTTTGGTTTATGTTCCTGATGCACATGAACTCAAAGTCTTCTATTTGATTCATTCCTTTAGGCATGTGCTGAGCTCGGCCCAGGAGACTATATTCTGTCCAGAGACTGGCCCTCCCAGAGATAAAGGGAGAGCAAGGTGTGATTCCCACATCCCTGAGCCCACAGCCCTATGAACAGTGCCAAAGTCATGGGTAGCAGTGTGAGTCCCCAGGCTATGATGGGATTCCCAGGCTGTGTGGTGTAAGTCCCCAGGCTGTGGTGGCACAAAAGGGCTGTTTGCTCTGCATGGGATGGGGTAGCTGGAGGCTCCACGTCTGCCTAAAGTGGAGATCAAGTGGGCATCAGCACAGTCTCCACAGTGGGGCAGGCCCGTGGCTGAGGTCCTGGCTATGCCAGCACTTAGATATATGAAGCAGCATGGGCAGCAGGAGAATCAGAGGCAGTGTGGTGTGGCCAGAACCTTGGGGACAAGGACAGTGAGGATGGGTAGATGGAGATGCTCATCGTGAGGGAGGGTCCCATCACCAAGGCCTGGCAGAGGAGTCTGGACTTCCGCCTGGGTCTCTGCTATCCACGGGGACCAGGATGGGAAGGGAGGGTGGAAGAGGCTAGAGCAGGGAGAGGGCAGGAGGGAGGGCAGGCTTTCTCTGGGCATCTCTGGCCGCTGTCTTCTGGGGCGGGCAGACACTGTTGATAAGTCACCCCATGGACTCTTCAGGAAAGCTAGAAACCCAGATTTTTCTGTGGGCACTGTTATTTTTAGATGTTAGCAACGATTTCAAATTTAACACATAAGAAAACAAAAACACATGGTGTGGGCAGGATAGAGAAGGTCAGTGATCCAGATTTGGCTCAGAGGCCACTGGTATGCTTCCCCCACCTCCACCCGCAGGGTCCCAGGGGGAGTGATGGGGTCCCAGGCGCATTCTGGAGATGGCTTCAAGAAGGGCAGAGTCCAGGGAGGCAAGGAGAGCACTGAAGAAGCTAATGGAACAATCTCCTTCTTCTTCATTCATTCACTTAACAAATGCTTATTGGGCGCGTGCTCTGTGGGAGACATTGTTCTGGAATACCGAAAGGAATACCCAGATGTCCAAGGGGAGAGTACAATAGGCACACTGAGCTCCAGGGTTCAAAGTTGCATGCTTATGTCTATGTTCTGGGCCTCTGCTTCCTTTAGCCTCATTGTGCCCACCCATGGGCCAAGGTCTAGGCTCATTCTGTTCCCTCCCAGGCACCCTTTCTTGTCCCTCTAGGCCCCAGGGCTCCACTGCGAGGTCCCAGGCCAAACCTGCCCTCTGCAGGGCCTTTGTCACAGTCTCTTTTCTAGATTTTGCCTTCCCTCTGGTTATCCCTGCCTCCACCCCTCTAGAGCTTGTTGCTCCCTCCTTTGGAACTCACAGGTTCTCCGAACGCTCCCATTTGCTCCATCACTCGGGCCTGCACTCATCCTCCAGCCCCTGGATCTGGGAGGGAGAGGGCCCTCCTCCCGCTTCCCTAGTCTGCTCCTGAGCAGGAGGTTGGCAGAGCTTTGACTCTGGCCTCAGAGGAGCCCTCACATACTCACGCATATAGCCGACAACCACTCCGGGCCTGTGCCGGCCACACCAGATCCCACCTTGTCCTCAGGGCCCTGCCAGGTACTGGGGAGTAAGGCCTGTTCACTTAATGCACTTAAAAAAGCCACTTAATGTCTGAGAGGTGGTCCGGTGAGGCAAGGAGACCCCATTCTCATGCTAGATGCTCGACCTTCATGTGCTCATGGAAGCCTGGCCACAGCCCATTAAAATCAGCCCTATTATTGTACCATTGTACAGATGAGGAGAATGAGGCTCAGAGAGATGAGTTCCCTGCCCACCATGGCAGAGCTATCTGCAGGAACCCGGGGTATTGGGCTGCAAATCCCACTCTCCCCGTGTACACACTATCCTCCCAGATAAAGGATGAGCACTGGGCTGTGAGCCAGGGTCCATAACCCACTTCTGACCTTGACTCTGGGCCTGTAAAATGGGCACAAGCACTGATTATCCTGCAGGGATTAAAAAAGTATGATGATCACACCCAGAAACTGCTAGGCGAATGAGGAGGCACTATTCAGTCATTCACTCCACAAATCTCTGTCGAACACATCCTCTGTGTCAGGCTCTGGGCTGGATTTTAGGGATATGGTCCCAAGGGAGACACACAATTTCTACTTACATAGGTAAAAATGTAAGTGCAAAGTGAATCACACCAACAAGATCGTCTAATGGGGCCCAAACATGGGGCCAGGGAGGTTTTCCTGAGGAAACGGGATTTAAGAGGAAGGATGAGGGGTCAGCTGGGCAGAGAGCAGGGCAGGGGTCTCTAGGCCCAGGGTGGGAGTGGGGAACAAGCCAGAGGCATGAGGCAGGGGAGCCTGGGGGTACTCACTGGGCTCCCTTGGGCGTAGTCTTGCAAAGGGGTGTGAGCAGAGGATTGAACTAACAACAATCACCCTCGATTTCTAGACTTTTCCTATGTGACCCAGGGCCCTGGAAGGTCTCCCTGTCTTCTTCACCCTTGGGGTCCATCCTGTGCGGTGAGAGCTGGGCCCGGGGAGGAGTCCTCAGCACCCGTCCCACCCTGCCCCCTCCCCAGGCTGAGGGGCAGCTGATTGGAAGCAGATGCTGGGCCCTCCGGGGATGGCGAGGCCGTGGTGGGCCCGGCTCCCCACTGCTGACCTCAGACCTGCACCGCTGGTATGTCCAGGCCGCAGACTCTCTGTCAGCAAAGCCACATCCGTCCTGCAGAGAGACGGTCACTGTGGCTGTCCGCACCCCCAACCCAGCAATTTCCCTGCCACGGTGAGAAACCTCCCGGGCTCCGTGGCCACGGCCCAGCCTCCTCCAATCGAGCCTGAGATGCCAAGTCAGTTCATGGACAGGCACAAGGCTGGAAGAGGTCTGTGTCACCCTCCCTGATTACTTGGACACCTGTACCAGCATGAGGGCACGTGAGGCCACGGTTGAGTACCACGCGCAAGGCCCTGGGCCGAGTGGTCTCTCTCCTGCCACCGAATAGTTCCATGGGGTCTGTGCTTTTGCAGGGCACATGCCTGAGGCTCAGAAAGGGTGCCTTGGCACATGGCTGGTAGGTGTGAGCTAGGGTTTGAAACCAGGTTATGGGGCTTCAGAGGCCACAACCTCACTGGTATTCTTCAGGGGGTGCAGGCTATGGTTTCTGTCTTCCTCAGGCTCTCCCTGTGCCTCCTGCTCCCAAGGGAGCCCAGGTCAGTGGCTGTGCAAGCCCCCAGAGGAATCTGGAAGCTTGCCTCGTAGCACCGGGCACTGAGAGGGGCACAGAGAGAGCTGGAGCCCCTTCTGGGTGTGCACCTGAGGGAGTCCACAAATCTCCAGGGTTCTCCCAGAGATGCCTCCCTGAGGTGAGGGAGGCACAACTCTAGCACCACCCAGAATGCCCCTAGAAATGCATCCTCTTTCCTCTGTTTGCAGGATGCTACCCCACCTCTCCTGAGACCCTTCCACTTCCCTGCTTACCAGGAGCTTGGTTTCCACTCTTCTCCCCAGTCCAGCATCTCTGCTCCATCCTCCACCCTTCAGATGGGATTTTTGCTCTTGGCGAGTTGGTCAGTTGACACTCGCTGAGCCCTGTGGACATATTGGGGAGAGCTCAGAGTCTGCAGCCAGGTGCTGGGAGATACAGAAATGTGACCCCCTTGCTCCCACGTCCAGGAGCTCACGACTCCTGTTCCTGGAGCATAAAGAGTAAAGGGCTCTATCCTTGCCTTGGCCTCAGATTTTGTTCTCCCTGTGTCTAGTTACCGAGAAGAAACAATATGGCAGCCTGCCCCAATGGCGATGGCTTTCTCTCTGTTCGGTGTGCGGGTTACCTTGGTGGTCCCGGGACAGGTGAATCAGCCTGGAGGCTAACCGTTGGGTAGGGGGCTGGAGTGGCCAAGGTGCGCAGTTTTCTGGGCACTTTCAGACACACAGGAATAGAGACTGTTTGTGTTTGGGGGTCTGAAAGGGAAAAGTAGCCCCAACCCCAGTGTGGATCCTGGGGAAGGAAAAGGGATTAAATACCTACCCAGTCTGTAAGGGGGTGGCACCCAAAAGCCCTGTGGACTCAGCCCTGGCAATGGCCATGTACATGTACAGGCACCAACAAGCCACCGGTATGGGTAGTGCCCTGGGAATAGGAATGAGGGCCTTCATGGCCATACTTGGAGTCCTTTCTCCGGAAGATCCATGTGGCCTTGCAGGGCTCCAGGGGCTGGGGGAGGAGGACTAGCCTCCTCCTTCTGACCACCTGGGAACAATGGTCAGCAGGAACCATGGCAGTGGGACTGGTCAGAGCTCCAGTTCTCCTGGCCAGGGGGTGAAATTGGACCTCCCACCTCCATCTTTTGAAGCATGTAGGGCTTAGATTCTGAGCAATTTGAAAGGAAAGGAAGCATCCAGAAGAAGGTATATGCTTCCTTCAAGTGTAGTAGGTTGGGTCTAGATGGTTTTATTTTTTTATTTTTTAAGATTTTATTTATTGATTTGAGAGAGAGGGGTGGGGGAAAGGGGAAGAAGGAGAAGGCCAAGCAGACTCTGTGCTGAGTGCAGAGCCCGACATGGGGCTGGATACCAGGACCCTGAGGTCACAAGCTGAGCAGAATTCAAATGCTTAACAGACCAAGCCACCCAGGAGCCATACAGGAGCCCTGGGTCTGGATGGCTTTAATTAAAACTGCAAAATCGGGGGCGCCTGGGTGGCTCAGTCGGTTAAGCGTCTGCCTTCAGCTCAGGTCATGATCCCAGGATCCTTGGATCGAGCCCCATGTCAGGCTCCCTGCTCTGCTGGGAGGCAGCTTCTCCCTCTCCCTCTGTTCCTCCCCCTCTCCTGCTTATTCTCTCTCTCTCTCTCTCAAAATACATAATAAATCCTTTTTTTTTTAAGATGAAAATAAAACTGCAAAATCAAATAAGTGTAATAGCGTTTGCACTCTGATTTCTGTTGTCACTCATAGTGTTTAGTGAAACAAGAGCTTCTATTTATTGAGGGTTTACTGAGCATCAGGTATTGTACCAAAATGTCCATGTACACCGTTCTATTCAATCCTTACAAGAAGGCAGGGTTTTTTTTTTTTTTTTTTCAATCACCATTTTACACGTTTAGGAACTGTGGCACAGAGAGGCTAAACAGCTTGCCCAAAGTTGCACAGCCAGTGAAACTATGAACAAGGCTTCTAACCCAGTCTAAAGTTCTCCAGCCACAGATCCCACCCTACAGCTGCATCCAGGGGTTCCCCGTATCTGGGAAGGGGGCCTATGAGGAGGAGCCCTGAGGTGTGGAGGGCCAGGAACTGAGATGGAGTTGGGGGCACCATCAGGTGCCTGTCCCCCACAGCAGCTGGATCACATTGCAGCATGGAGGGTAGTCTTTAGGAAGCCACCTTCTCCTGGGCTGCAAAGGAACAGGGTTACCACAGCCAGTGAACCCTGGGGCCCCTTGAGTTCCTGCTGCCCGCCCGGCAGGGTTTCACAAACCCGTTGACGTTGACAGGGCGGCCTGTGTGGAGAGGGCAGGAAGCTTGGGGGCTCTGTGGTCTGCTGGCATTGCTCAGAGTTTCCTGGGCTGAGCTCTTCCTGCTGGGCCAGTGCCCCCTGTCCTGAGGCCTCCCTTGGCCCTGCCTGGCCCGGAGAGACAACTCCTGTGGACTCCAGAACTTCTGAAGGGCCTGGAAGGGCCCATCTCCTGGGTGCTGAGCCTGGGGGAGCTCTGAGATTCTGGCGATTACCTTGGGGTGTCTGACGTTTCCTGGGGACCAGCACGGTGAGGAGGGGAAAGGACAGGGCTGCCTAGCATCAGAACACCCGAGCTCCGCCCTTAGCTCCAACATGGACTGGGGTTGCAAACTCTGGCAGGTGTCTTAGCTCCCTGAGCCCCTTTTCCTCAGCAGCAAGTGCTTGGCAAGTTAGCGGCCCCAGCAGGGCTGTGGTCTGACCCTCGGCCTGCCTACCATCAGTCCTCCCTTCTGAAAACTCTGCCACAGCTAAACCCACAGATCCTTGCCAAAAATGAGAAAAGCATTCCAGGTGAAGTGTAGTGGGAGCAAAGACATGGTATGCGCATGCACGCGCGCGCACACACACACACGTACACACACTGAAGTCTGTGCTAAGAACTGTTCTAAATGTTGTACATATATTAACATATATGTACATATATATTAACTCATATTAACTCATTTACCTCTCTTAACACCCCTATGAAGTAAGTATTAGTTTACCCTCATTTTATAGATAAAACAAGTCCAGAGAGGTAAAATGACTTGCTCAAGTTCACACAGCTAGACCTGGGCCCCAAGCGGTCTGGGATGATAGCATGATTGGAAGCAAGATTGGTGGGCCTGGAAAGAATGGGAGAGACCCTGGGACTGGCCACATCTGCCTTGTTCACTCTGCCAGGGGCCAGGGCCTCATATAGTGCCTGACACGTAGGTTCCTGAAGCATGAGCTTTGTGGAAGGTCTGGGGATGCTAACATTTTGCACAACAAAGAGATGCTGGAGGTGTTTGGTGGGGGGCAGTATGGGCCTAGGGATGAAGCTTCTTAGACGGCCTTGTCTCCTCTCTAGCTTGAGATCTGGCGCCTGCCCAGGCCTACTGGAGAGTACCCAGCTCCTTCTCAATCGGGCTGCTGAACAGCCACCGGCAGGAGGGTCCTCTCCAGGTGGGTGGTTGGGAAGTTTTAAGCAGTTCCTCTATGCCCCTCTGACCCCCTCCCTTTCGACGCAGTCTCTCCTCCTTCGGTACACTAGCATCCTTCCCTCCCCGTGGAATGTTCTTAGCTCACCAAGAGTCAGGGTCTAGGGAGGGCGTGGCTCTGTGGGAAGGAGCCACGCAGGCCTAGAGGAGACCGTTTGCTGCCGGCAGAGGCTGCTGAGAGACCGGACTGTGTGCTGGGCTGGAGAGCTAGGGTCTGGTGAGAAAGGAAGTTTCCGTCCTCTGTGGCACTCAGACCCCAGCAGGAATGTGGCTCTGGGCCAGAATCCCTATGGGGAAGAAAGATGACTCGGCAGAAACGGCGTCCTGACCCACAGGATAACGCAGCCACGGCACTGGGGGCGGGTGCCAAGCGGCAAGGCTGAATTCATGACCCTCCGCCTCAGCCTTCGTCTGTCCGGTTGCCAGCCCTCCCTAACCATCCTTCTCTGGGCTGGGGTTTTAAGACTCTCAGAGGAGCAACGTTCAGACAGATGAGGGAGGCACCCCGCCCTGGCTTGCTCTTTCCCACTCCCAGGGGAGAAAGCAGCCTGCTGTTGAGGCCGGAGGAGGGCCTCTGGCCAAGGGCAGAAGCCCCCGCAAGGCTTCAGGGCGGGGGGCCACTGGGCAGTGGAGGTTGCTGGGTTGGGCACTGGGGAATTCCAGCTGGAGGAAGCCAACTGGAAGCGCACGTGTTTAGACAGGCGCAGAAACCCACAAAGCTGCTTCTCCATTCCTTGAGCCCACCTTCTGAAAAATAAAGGATTTCTCACCAGGAACCTTGGGAAATGTGTCCCTTTGTCACCGGACCCTGGTTGGTCACCACTGCGGACTACAATGGCGCTCCAGCGGGCACCAGCCACCTGCCCACCTGCACCCCAGGTCCTGGGCAAGAGTGGGGGCTGGCGGTGGGGAGAATGATGATACCGTGAGCTGTGACCGTGGCTGCTGTCGAAGGTTTCCCACACACCCTGCCGACCACATTTAACTATCTAATCTCGTGCATTCCTCCTAACAACCCCATAAAAGAGGGAGGTACTCATCCTAATTTTTAGAAAGGAAACAGCATAGCAGAAGATCGGGTACCTTCCAGAGGTCACCCACAGTGTGATGGCAGAAGAAGCTTCTGAGTCTGGGATCTTAATGACATGATTTATTCATGACCCCTTCTTCTGACCCTTGGAGGAAGGAGGAAGGCAAAGTGCCTGTGGCCCTGCACCCCTCCCCTGAGCGCCCTTCAGTGACCGAGGGTCCCTGAAATTGGCACATGGAAACACTGACCCCCTTCTGGGAGCCACTGTAGCCCCTGGCAGTTTCCATCATAGGGAGACTGGAGGTCTGCGGAGCAGTGATGATCCTGGGATTCAGGGCTAGAAGACACGGGTTTGCCTTCTGACTTACTAGCTGCCTGACCTTGACACCTCACTTTGGCTTTCTGAACCTTGGCTCCTTCAACTGTTAAATAAGAAGGAAGAACACAACAGCTTGCCTTCTGTTACCTGCCCCAGCGAGGAAAAATGTAGACCAGGAGGCCACTGTGGCCAGGGGCCTGGTTAGAGAGAAAGCAGAAGGGGCTGGTGGGGGGTTGGGAGGAGAGGAGGCACAGGGTGGCCCGAGTTGGGGTGTCAGGTGGGTATCGTGCTACTTCGTACTAATTCACATGCCTGATAGAGACCCCTGGGCATGACCCGGGAGTCTTCCATGAGGACCCAGGGCAGAACGGCTGCATCTTCCCAGGAAGACAGCATGGGCAGAATGGTTCTAGGTGCCAGATGATAATCCGTTTCTTGCAAGTGCCCTGTTTGCAGACTTCCTGGGATGGAAACTGTCCTGCTTTAACCTGGGCTTCTGTTAGTCGACTGGTTTCCGTTACCCCAGCAACAGAGCAAAAGTGGAGGCGGTCACAAGTAGCTATATGAAATCACTTCGTCAGCTGTCACACACAGGCGCTGTGTCGCCCAGGGGTGGTTACAACTGTGTTGGACTTAGGGACCATTCTCTACTAAATGTGGCCGAGATTGTTGTAAACATACATGGCAGACAACGTGCCTCCAATAGATACGTCTTGGTTGATGAAAGAACTTGGGGAAGCATGAGGACTTTAGACTCTATCCCTTCCAGTGTTCACGGATAACTGTATTTTGTTATATTTAAAACCTTGGCAAACCCGACATTTACGTAGGATGTGCGCGGACAGGCCAACCCCCCACCCCTTTCCTCGGCTCTTCAGAGGGATTTATCAATAACAGCATATCCGTCCTATTGGGGCTGTTATTATGGTTCGCTCCTAGAACATCCTGCAGTGGTTATTTTCTGGAAACATCATTTGGTTCATAATCTCTTAGCAACAGAACTTTGAGGGCTAACGGCTGGTGCACACTCCCAAGATGATTGTGACTCGTGGGCAAACAAACCCACAGCAGCTGAGGCCGAGCACCCTCTGATTATGGGTTTAATTGTTTTAAGTCCTCGGACGTCACCAGCACCCACCATGGGCTGAGCTTGCTTTGTTACAGGCCTGAGAACATTTGCTGTATCAGCCACACACCCAGGGCCTGGGGAAGCTTTCAGTCACCAGGTACCCGAGGCTGTCGCAGTCCGTCCCCTCTTGGGTACAGGTCCTGGAACGTGGATCTGAATCCACGTGTTTATATCTGGCTTGCACGGTGCCATTAAGACTGTCTTGTCTTCCATGTGACACCTGAGGCAGTGAAGGGTCTGGCCACACATGCAGGCTGGCAGAGGCAACAGCAGAATTGGAATCTGGACCTGCCTGAGCCCCCAGCTCCCCCTCTTTCTTTCTTTTCTTTCTCCCCACCCCAATAGTTTTGTTTGTTCAGGGGCTCATACTGCAAGCATTGAACCAAGCATGGGCTTTGCTTCTGTGAGCCCCAATTCACATATCTAAGATGATAAAAAGCAAACTATAATCCATGTACGTAGATAAAAACTAGAGATTCACGGTTAGTCACTTTGGAGTTTGAAATTTCGATAGCCTAGAACGCAGAGGTCACAGATCTCTTAGGTCCTCCTGGATGTCCCACAGGGATCTGCACTTTTCTTGAGTTGAACAACTTGGTCAGCCTTCTGCTTCTGGTTGATAATGCTGGTTAACCCCTGAGCACTCAGCAGACATGGAAGGCTCAGGAAGACTCTGTTCTCAATGCCATATATTCCTTTCACCACCACTGACATGGGATGAATCCTGGACAGATTTTCAACACGGGATCAGTGAGATCAGCCACACTTACCCAATAGCCCAGCAGGTATATCCTTCGGGCTTGATGGCTCCACAGGCACTATCTTACATACTTAGGCACTTCCTTGCAATTTTCACTATCACTGTCCCTTTCTGTTCTAATTTGGTTCCTAGAGAGAAACACCTGCCATCCTCCCTGCACTCCATAGAGCCTCACTCGAGACACTAGGATCTCCCCAAACTCGGCAACCACTGGGATGAATGCCAAGTTTTTTAGCCATAAGTTGGCAAAATCTAGCAAATTCCAGATTACACTCACTTCCCACCGTGGGGTGCTCAGGTAATCCAGTTCGTTTCCAGATAACATGTAAGAATCTGCTGGGCTGGGAAATATAATTATGATGCAGCTGGGACTGGACTTGATGATGTGGAGAATAATGAATTTGAAGACATTAACATTCCTCAGCTCCAGACTGAGATGACTCTCTCCCTTTTGCTGGCGGACTCCTGCATTTTCCATCACAATCTTTGAATTGGCGGTCACACAGTCATCTTTATCTGCTGGGTTTTGGCGTCTGAAGAAGTGAGCTCCTGTGCCTGAGATGCCTCATTTCTTTTTGGGGTTTATCTTCTAAAACAACCACACGAACACATTTGTCAGCCAGAGAGTTTCCCAGAATGCCGAAGGCACGTGCCATACCAACTTATCCAACACCTTCCACCATGATTTTATTGTTTGGGACCATTGCCTCTTCTGTGACCAGGGCGATCAGTTTGTACAGAAGAGTTGCCACTGGGCACGAGAGGGAGAAGGCTCTGAGGCTGGTTGTGGTAGCTGTGTAAGGAAGGCAGTGCATGTTGGCTGTGTGCCCTGCCCCTACTCTCTGCTCACCCCGTTCACACACCTAGGTGCACAGGGGCACCTGGGTCTTCACTGGACGTGTGATCGCCATGGGCTGTGTGGCACAGTGTGGTGCATGAGGGCCGCCGCCGAGAAGGGTCCCACACTGTGGGCATCCCAGAGTCACTGAGCCTAAAACGCCCAGGGAGCGTGGGGCCTCTCTACCACCAGGGCTCACGATCCCCTCCTAATTCTGGTTCTTTCTGGTCCCTCTCCAAGGTAAGATCACTGTTCTCCATCGGTGAGGAGTAGGTATAAAAATCAAAATCCTGGCTACCCTGTATTACTGTGAGTCAGGCTCTTTACTGATGCTATGCCCTTATAAGGACATGATATTGTTTTCCCCATTTACAGATCAGGAAATCAGGGTTCAGAGTAATTGAATGACTGGCTGTAAGTCACAAAAGCAGGTTCTGTTTGTGACACCCACAGTCACACTCCTCCCCTCCTCCGGCCCTATTACTCGTGAGCTGAGGTGGATTTACTGAGAAACTCCTGGAACTCGGCTCTAGGCCCCCTCACTTACGCCCCCCCCCCACCCTGTGCAAGGCCCCAGAAATTGGTTCAGATGGTTACATATCTTTGTGCCATTTGCAAAAATAAGATACTCTAATACTTTGTCTGAAGGAGGGTCCCCCTTCAGATTCCACAGAACCCGGATCCACCCTGCTCATGGGTGCAGACCTTGAATATCCTAGCTAAAGATTTAACCCCCCTCTTCCTCCCCTTCGCCACTCTGTTGGTTCTCCTTAGCCCTGTCACTAATACACCACGTACTTGTTGCTTGCATCTCGTTTATTGCACAGTTCTTGCCCACTCACCATGTGTTTTGAATGAATGACTGAACACAGCCCTTGTCCTTATGCTTCAGTGGTCCTGAGCAAGGTGACTGGCTCAACGGCCCCCACTTACAAACCTGACCCCCTTTCTCTTGCTCTGAGCTGCCTTTGTACTAGGTCATGCCTAGCTTTCCTCTGGCTCTGACATTACAGTTTATTTACCCACAGACCAGACATTGTCTCGCTGCTCTTTCTTCCCTGAGTCCCCGCTCTCAGTGACTTCCCTTGCCCCCCAAGTCCTATTGACCATCTCCCAAATGTCTCTCCAACTTGATCACCCTGATCATCTCCACAGCCCTCATCACAGGCAGGGTCTCCCTCGGCTCCCTGGCTGCTCCCTGCCCCCGGTCTCTTCCCCACACAGCTTCCGCAGGCTGAGTCTTCTGCTGGAATTACCCTGTGAATTCTCATTTCTTAGAAATCATATCTGAAATCCCTAGCTTGACCCACAAAGCTCACACTGACTTTTCTTTTTTTTTTCTTCCAGTTTCTCAAACTCACTCTCGCCCTGACTAGGAACCTCTGCACACGCTCTACCCACTTCTGCTACCAGAACAGCCTTCCCCTCCTCCTTCTCTACCATCCTACTTAAGTTTTATCCTTCTGGTCAAGCATCACTTCCTCGGAGCTACCTTCCATGTCCACCCACACTGGGTCAGAACCCTGTGAGTTGGTTTTACAACTTCCTGTATAACTCTGCCTGGTACTTATTTCACCTCCAATTAAATAACCAACCGGATCCTCTTGGAGGCTTGATCTGCCCTTGTGATCCCTCCCTCCAGCCTCCTCCCCAGTCAAACAAGAAGTTCCCCAGGGGAAGGGACCATGTCTGCCTTGCTCTCTGCTCTATCTTTGTCTTGTCTATCTGGCGAAGGACTATAGATCTTCATTCCTTTCTCACATAACCATTGAGGTGAGTGTTTCTTATCAGCCGGCAGCAGTGTCCCATGTGGTCCTTTAGGGACCTGGGTTCCTTCCAGGCTGTGGCTCTGTCATCCCTAAGTGCTGTCATCTGCATAGCAGAGTCTAGGTCATCACCACCCCTGGGTTGGAGTCAGCAGGAAGGGGTGGGGGAGTTTTCTAGGTCCAAGTTTGGTTCCAGGGATCTCTTACTGCCTAACAAAGCACGCTAACATTTAGTACCATAAGACATCAACCATTTCATTATCCTCACAGATTCTGAGTTCTGTGAGGAATGCTGGGGAGTTTGGACAGAACACCGGCAGGGGTCTTGTCTCACTGATCTACAGGCTGAGGCCTCAGCTAAGACTCAGATGACTGAGGGGGACTCCAATGGTCGGGGGTTGAACGAGCTGGAGGCATCTTCACTTACCCGGTGCTTGACGAAAAGGCTAGGCACAGCCAGGCCTCTATCAGGAAACTTCTCCAGTTCTGAGACTCAGGGGAGTTAGACTGCTTTACGGAGGCTCAGGGCTCTAAGAGCAACAGTTCTTGGAGAACAAGATAGAAACCTCTATGCCCTAGCCTTAGAAGTCACATTATAGTTGAAGACTGCCCAGGTTTGAGTGGAGGGGTCATAGAGCCCCCTACCTCTTAACAGGAAAGAGGATTGAGGAATTTGCATCATATGTATTTTTTAAGATTTTATTTATTTACTGGAGAGAGAGGGAGACAGACAGAGATAGTGAGAGAGCAGGAGCATGGAGGAGAGGGAGAAGAAGACCCCCTCGCTGGGCAGGGAGCCCGCTGTGGAGCTCGATCCCAGGACCCTGAGATCATGACCTGAGCCAACATCAGCCGCTTAACTGACTGAGCCACCCAGATACTCAAATTTGTGTTATTTTAAAGCCATTATACCCAGAGGCACACCTGCCAACTTCGTTCCCATTCCTCTGCTGAGAGTGTAGTTGTCTGGGAGACAGAGCTGGGAGACACTGTTCCTAGCTAACAGCCACATGTCCGGCATCAGCTCTGTTATAATAGAAGGGGGAGAATGGGTTTGGGTGAGCTGTCTGCAGTCTGCCACAGCTACTCCTTTGGCCACCAAACACCCAGGTGTACCCACTCTTCAGACACGTACAATACATTTATTCTTGGGGTGAAAAATGAAGTTGGGTTGACCGCCTGTTTGCTGAATGACTGACTGGTTGTTTGCAGAGCTTCTGAGTTCAGCCCATCCACTATAAAGATAGGGTGGGTGGAGGCAGTGTTCCTTTCCTTAACCCAGAACCTCAGGGTGGGCTAGTTCTAGGTGGGGAGGGGGGAGCAGTGCAAAATCAGGTAGCGGTGGCCTGTTAGGAGTGGAGAGAAATCCGCTTTTCCCTTTATCTTGGTACTTAACTCCAACTATTGACAGAGTAGGGAAAACAGTAATTGTCAAATGAAAAGAATGTCTATCTCATTGTGCATCTAAAATTAATTCCAGATGGATCAAAGATGCAAATGTAAAAATAAACCCATAAAATGCTAGGGGAAAGACAAGAGCATACAGTTCACAGAAGAAGATAAATAAAAGGCTGACAGTGGTATGAAAAGACACAATCTTCAGGATGTGGGGAGACAGGAATTCTTATGCATTATTGATTGCTGTTTAATTGGATCATTTTTCTCCAAGGGGACTTGGCAGTATCTTTCAAGATGTCAACTTTTCAATACTCTTTTATCCAGAAACTGCTCTTCTAGATATTTCCAGATATACACTAGTTCCACAAGTGAACAAAATTAAATGTCAGGGATGTTCAGTGCAGGCTTGTTTAGAATAGCAAAGCAGCTGGAAACCACCTAACTGCCCCTCCATGGGAAACTACTAAATAAAGTAGAATCCCACACAGCTGTTAAAAAGAATATGGTAGATTTATCAGTACTGCCATGGAAAAATGTCCAAGGAACTACAATAACCAGAAACAAAAGGCAAGTTGAAGAACACGGTACATAGTGTTAATTCATTTCTATTAAGAAAGAAAACAAGTGAATATGAATTATATTCATATTGTATTTAAAAATACCTGGAAAGATGCATGGAAAGTTTTAACAATGGGTACTTCAGGGGGAGTAAGTTTAAGATTGTGGGGAGCAGGAGGACTTTTACTTCTTGCTTTATGTCCTTCTCCACTGCGTGGGTTGTTTTCATAGTAAAATGTGTATCACATATATTGCTTTAATAGGAGAATCGCCTTCAGAGTGGTGATTGTTCCTAGGGAAAAAGGAAAGGGAATGGAGGAGAGGCCACAAGGACTCTCTGTGTATAATGCTAGGTTTCTATAAGAAATCGAAATGGTTAAGAAATGGTAAATTTTCTTAGTTACATTTTCCACCAGCAGCAGCAGCAGCAGCAGCAGCAGCAGCAGCAGCAGCAGCAGAATGAAACCAAACGTGGCAATATGTTAAGAACCGATAAAGCTGGTAGGTAGGGACCATGGTGTTCATTTTATAATTCCCCATGCGTTTCTAAATGTTTGGAACATTTTGCAACTTAAAAAAAAAAAAGTTTTTTTAAAAAAAGGATTCATTCAACACAACACCAGGAAATAAATGGAAAAGAAGCCAAAAGAATGAAGAGAAAGGAAAATTGGGCAGTGAAATAAGGTTTACAGCCCAGATTTCCGAAAAGCAACTTGGTAAATTCTATCACAGTCTCATAGGAAGGAGATATGGAAACTTCTCGGTTCCCATTTGGAGTCTGGGATGCTCCTCCCCTGTAAGGAACACTACGGGAGGAGTGGCTTAGCGAGGGGAGGGTGTGGCTTAGCGAGGGGGAGGCGTGGCTTAGCGAAGGGAAGATTCCCCGCCTGAGGCCTGCTGGGTGGGCGGTCAGGAGGCTCCCGCCTGTCCAGGTGCCAGCAGGAGAGGCCCTGGCAGCGCGGGGTTTGGCGGGGTGCCGGTGGCGGCCTGGAGTTCACCGCCAGGGCTTCCCAGGGCAGAAGAGCTGGAGGGGGACAAGGCGTGGGCCTGGGGCAGTGCTGGGCTCCTCCCAGGTCTCCAAGCGACCCCTGATCCTCTTTGCTTGCTCGTGTCATGCACCGAGTCATCCTCTGTCAACCTAAAGATCAGAAGGGACAGCCCTGTCTCCTTCCTCCCAGGGACTGCTTTTGGAGGAGACCGAGCAGCAACCCCCATGTCCCCTGTGCAAGACCTTCCCAGGCCCTTCCCTTTGGGCCCCTTCCCCCAACCCCCCACCCAGGCAGGGCCTTAATCTGCTGCACCTGCGGTTCTTTGATCTTTGGTTTCCTTTCTTTTGAAACAACTGACCCAAGTGGTGCTGCTGACCTGCGTTGAAAACCCTCTTCCTGTGAACCTGAAATGCGGGTGCTGAAGCAATAAAGGGCAGAGGTCTGTGGCTCTCACCAAGGGCCTTTGTTCTGGGCACTGGTGTTTTGTCACCCGCAATCCGGCAGGCCGAGGTGGGGCCCAGAGTCTGTCCTGGAGGCTCGAAACGCTGTCCCAGGCAGGGCCACCTGTTGCTGCTGGGGTCCTACCTAAGGGGCATCCCTATGGGCGCATGGGAAGATTTCTCCCCAGGGAGGTGGGTGAGGGCTGCCAAGCATCCGTGTAGCAGGGTTTGGGGTTCCAGGCAGCATGGGGCCCTAGGGCTGCTTCCACTGCTCCACCCAGCTCAGATCCCTGAGGGCAGGCCCTGGACTTAGAGCAGGCCCTGTGCTGCTTCTCTCCGGAGGGGCTAAGGTGCAGGGCACCACCCTCCCGCAGCTGCCCCTGAGAGAGAGAGAGAGTGTGTGTGTGGGTGTGCGCGCGCAACCCACAGGCTCCTGCAGGGAGACCGAGAGTTTCTTGGTTCCAGTCCTGGTGGGGACAGTAAGACCCGCTGAGCAAGCTTTGTCCCTCAGTTGAGGGACGGTGCATTGTTTGATGTCCAGGGTTTCTGGGCAGGCGTCTGGCTTCTCAGTGGCCCCGATTTTGTGTTCTTGTTGCCAAACTCCTGGGAACCAAGGGCTGGCAGCCAGCCAAAACATGCAGGACTCCAAGCTGGAATCCTTAAACACAAATGAATATAAGCATGTTCAGCCTCCCTTTTTTCCAGAGGAGGAAACTGAGACCCATAAAGTTCAAATCTCTGGCCCAGCATTCCCAGCTGGGAGGAGATGGGGTTGGGATTGGGCCTCTTCTCACTTCCAGGTTTGCTCCCCACCTTCTCTTCCCTGCTGTGTGCACTGAGCCAGGACTGTGGGGACTGCATGGGGGGAGGTGCCCTTACTCTGCACAGTGACCCAGGGGGAGCGCTGACAGCATGTGGGAGGCAGAGAGGAGCAAGAGAGTGTGGCACTTAGTATGCCCCCCCCCCCACCTCCTGTGGGGTGGCCATGATCTGTCTGAGTCCCTCAACTGAGGCCGCAGCTCCCATCAGGGGCGCTCTCCTCCCAGATGGGTTCTAGTTGCCCCTTCTGCCTCTCGCCCCTTCAGGCTTAGCAGTGGCCAGACTGGTGCTCTTGGTCCAGGTTCTGGCCTCTGAAAATCATAGCTTTATTGAAATGTAGAGATGAAGAGATCCCATCCTGGGACGGCCCAATCTGAGTGTGCTATCTGCTTCCTGCTGGGACCCTGCCTGATCCACATCATGCTGCTAGCTCACTGGCAAAAACCCTTGGGTCTGCCGAGTGGTCACAGACTACAGCTGAGCTCATGGGGGAGGGGGTCCGTGTGCAAATTCCTACGCTTTTCTCTGGCTCTGCTCATTTCTTTGCTCCTCCTCATCTGCTTGCTTTGCCTTCCACTCCCACCTGCCCCTCCCTGCCAGATGTCCGGGTATGTTTAGGGGATGAGAGTTCGGGCTAAGCAACCCCTTTCCCTACTCCATCTGCCCATGATGCATCCGGGAAGTGTGCTCCAGGATCATAGGCATCACAGGCCAGTCACAGAGGCCCTGGGTCCTTGGGACAAGATGTTTTGGAAGCCAGTACACAGAAACAGGATGATTTCACATTGCTGGGAGAGCCTTCTTCCCTGGGGACCTGTGATCAGGAAAGCTTATCCACTCACCCGCCCACTCACTCACTTGCAATGTGGAGGGGCTGACTCCCCACCAGCCCTACCCCTAAGGGACGGAGCCACCACTTCCTCAAGGAGACTGTTTGTGGCATTCGCAGAGATCGGCTGTCCTGCCCTGTCCCATCCCTCCTTGTTTTGAAACCCTCATCACACTGATCTCCCTTGTCAGTGTTCATATTCCTCATCGTACCTTCTGCTCCCCCAAAGCAGGTCCTGTGTCTGTGCTGCTCACTGCTGTACCCCTCGTGCCTGGTACACATGCTAGGCGCATGGAGGGAGTGTGACAACTGTTGAGCTGAAACGAAGGCAGGGTAATTGAATCAGTGCTGTGCAGCTTTCTCCTCCCCTATCTAGGTGGCCACTGAGAGAACGGAGTCTTGGAGAGAACGTCAGCCTGCAGAGTCTGGGGACAGGTCTGTGACCCTCATCAGTCTCGGAGCTGGAGGTCCTCATCTGTAAGATGCAGATAATACTTACATTCCTTTTCTACTGCGTCATAAAAAGTGATCATAAACTCAGCCACTTAAAACAACACGTAATTGTTAGCCACAGTGTCTGTGGGGCAGGAGTCTGGGTACAGCTTCCCTGGGTCCTCAGCAAGGCCAAGGTGTCGGTCAGGGCTGGGCTCTCATCTGGACGCTCCCATGGGGATGGGTCTCCTTCCAGGCTCACACTGGCGGCGGACAGAATTCATTTCCTGGTGCCTGGTGGGACTGAACTCTCTTTGTTGGCTGGAGGCAGGCGGCTGCCCTAGTTCTGAGAGGCCAGCAGCCACAGTTCCCAACCAGGACGCCCTCTCCACAGGCTCTCTCAGAACACAGCAGCTTGCTTCTTCAATGTCAGCAAGAGAGGGAGGAGTCTGTGTACAAATCTGCAAGCACGACTGTGTCTCTTATGAGGTAAGGTTATCATGAGAGGGATGCCCCACTGCCTCTGCCACTATTGGTTAGATATTGGCATCCTTGTTATTCTATTGGTTAGAAACAAGTCACAGGTTCTGACCATGCTCAAGGGGAGGGGATTACCCAAAGGCATGGACATGAGGATATAGGGATTATGCAGGTCACTTTAGACTCAGTCTCCTACAAGGCTAATCCCTCTCTCATAGTATTCTTAAGAGAACTAAGGAAAATAATATATGAGAGTGCTTCACACAGTGTCTGGCACTTAGAACTCAGACATGTCACTGAAGGGGGCTTGGAGCAGCCATCTTTCCTTTGGCCCACTTTGAAAGAGGATATGTTGGCCCACAGTTGATCTCCAGGCCCTACAATGCCTTATCGCCTTCCACCAGGCTGCTCTGGCCACCTAGATCATCTGTCTAGATCTGGAAGGCAGTTGAAGCTGCCCGGTGGCATTACCTAGTGTGAACAAATAGGTGTTCTTGCGATTGTCATTGAAAGTTCTTGACATGTAAGTCCTGTATCTTTTCTAGCATCTGGTGGGCCTAGGGTGTTGAATTTAGCTTGGAAACTCCACAAATGTTGAGTCATAGCACCAACCAGAACGACCTGAGTGCAAAGCTATAGGCTAGGGAACATGCAGTGGTTGGCGGGGAGGGAGGGAGCCCAGTGCGGGTTGGATGCACGAGTTGAGGGAGGAGCAGGAAGAGTGTCAGTAGGTACCAGTGTCAAGTTCTGCTGCGGGAAGCACTGCGGCCCTTGTCGCCATGTCTGCCCACCTCTCTCCACCCCTGGCTTTCCTCCCTTCTTACTGCTCATACCCCTCCCTTTACCCCCAGCTCCAGCTGAGTCTTCATGGGATCAAGGTGTGGAGGGCCCTGCCCATGATGATGAGGGAAGAAAAGATGGATTCCTTTAGAAATGGACTGTCTGGGCTGGGGAAGGGCCTCAGCCCATGGGAAGGGGTCAACGACTGTCTTTAGGTTACTAGATGCGAGGTCATGCCTCTGGCTCCACGCTTCAGTTTTTTCATTTATTGTCTGTCTTTAAGGTGGATGAATGAAAACTCGGAGAGAGAAAGTGGCTTTCCCTGGTCACACAATGGATGGGTGGCAGTCAGACCAGAACCTAGGTATCCTGAGCTGCTTGTCCAAGGTTTTCTCTCTACAACACCCCTTGCCCTCAGATCTGAGGGCGCACTGGTGCTTGGGGTGGGGGCACACTTTACCTTGCCCCAGCCCAGGTCTCCATTCAGGGTGCTCTGGCTCTCTAGTTCCTCATTTCCTCTTTCCCTTTGCCTCCCTTGCTTCCAGCACTTTCTTCCCTCCAGGTGCTCCTTCTGGTGAGTCTGTACCACATCTCTCATCCTCACCGGCCATAGCGGATGAGCCAGACCCTAAGCACAGAGATTCCATCCCAGCAGACACGGAGGCTGTTTGAGGCTCTCGCATCTGAGCAGCTGTTGCCCGAGTCGAATCTGCAGAAGAGAAACCAGAGCGATCATGTCTGTTGTTTCTGGGCAGAGTCACAGCCCTGGGAGTCGGAGTCACTTCAGAGAGGCAGAGGACCAGCCTCTGATGTGGGAGGGGTAGCGGTGAAGAGGGTCCTACCTAGGTATTGGTGAGGAGGGTGCGGTCGCCTGTCCTTGGACAGGCTGGTCCCTTTAAGGCAGGTCAGACAGGAAGACCCTCCATCCTCCTCAGGTAGCTGTCATCCCAGCCCAGGACTGTAACAGCTGCTAAAAGTCTGCAGCATCTGTAAACCCTTCTTGTGGGATGTTTTTGTTACTCACTGTGCTTTCCCTGAAGCGGTCAGAGCTAAGCCCCTTAAAAGGCTGGGAAGAGAAGGGGAGCTGGGTACCTGTGTCCCTTCTGCCCCAGGATTAAGTATGGGGAGGGTGAGAACAGATGGCCAGGGCTGAGAGAAGCTGGCTGTGTCCCAGTAGGGGTGGGAGGCAGCCTGGCCCCCTCCCCGCCAGGGCTGGGCGGACACTTTGTCAGCGCTGGGAGCCAGCTGCAGTGAGGGCTTCAGTGCACTGGCATGGCCCTGAAGCCCAGCCTGACTTCCAAGAAACCACTCTAAAGCCGGTCAGTGACCCAGGGGAAGAGCGTTCTGTAGCTTAGTTCCACTTCCTTTCATAAGTGGGAGCCTGGCCAGCCTCCTTGAAGGTTGAAGCTAGAAAAAGAGAAAGCACACAATGGACACACACGCACACCCATCTGTTACTGGCTATGGATCTGGGGCTGCAGACCCCAGCCTCCTCAGGCCTGTGCCATGGAGCACACACATGGTCCTGAGGAACACTTTGCAACCCGCCCCATCCGTCGTACCCTGGGACACTCAGGAGCATGCAGCCATGAGGAGTCACATGTGACCACAGGCTCTCATGCGTCCACAGGCCGCGAAACACAGCCACTTGGTTTACACACGCGGTGCGCACTAAGCCTTAACCACATACACACATACTCACCCACCCATCTGCCCTCATCATGCACAGCAGGACACAGGCACACATGGGGATTCTGAAGCCCATCTAGTCACGTGCAGACTCACACTCCGCTGCACAACTTCTGTGCATTCAACCGCACTCATTGGCACATCAGGACACAGAGTCATAGGCAATCGCCCATGACCACATCCGGTCACAGGCCCTATGGAACACAAAATCGCAGGCCAAGCTGTGACCGGTGCTTTTACACCAGCAGGAGGGGGTAGGGGGCTGGGGAAGCCTTGTTCTCGGAAACAGGGATTCATGAGGGCTTGGCCATGACTAAGTCAGAGGCAGAGGGGTCCACTTGGGCCATCAGACCATCCACTTCCTGGTTATCATCCCCCTAGAATGGCGGAAACTCAGAAATTAGTTGTCCCCCTTGGCCACCCGGCAGAGCATTCCCGGGTCCTGAGGCGGCCTCCTCCCCGTCCCTCTGGCTCCAGCTGTGGCGGGGACTGCAGTGAGTCAGCAGGAAAAGGCTCAGGGAATGCGGGTGGGTGACCAACAGGGCCTGCTGTTGCTGAAGCTCTGGGGGAGGAGCGACTGCCCACTCACTGGAGCTCACCCGCCTCACAGGCAGGGCCGCAGACACTGGTCTGGGTGCTGACAGCTATTTCTCAGCCAAGCCCATAGGCAAGGAAGCAGAATTAAGGCGCCATGTCTCCCCCCACCCCTCCATGCTGCGCTCCGCCTCCCTTAAGGGCCGTCCTCACCTAAGCTTGGCCCAGGGGCCCAGAGCCACACCCTGCTCTTCGCCATCACAAATACATGCATTCATTCAGCCCTTCCCAGAGCACCCACCACATCAGGATGCATGATCTGTGCCTTCTGGTGGGAAAAGGTCACAACAAAGATGATTCCAGAGCAATGTGGACATGCAGGAACAGGTGCATGCGTGCTCTTGTGGAAGCTACTGGGGCCCACTGTTTGTGAGCTCTTGAACTCCAGCCTCTGCTAATGGGGGCCAGGAGGGCTGGTGCCTGTCCCTCAGGGTGCTCCTGACCTCTGACCTATCCCAAATGAGGCAGTGGCATAGTACAGGTGGGCATGACCATTACTAATGAGGCATTTTCCTTTTTCCAACAGAAAAGACTGGGAATTACTTTTTCAGATTTAAAGAACAAAAATTTAAATGCCATATCTGAAGGAAATCTTTCTAAAAGGACTTCCTGCAGTGTGCCAAATTCCTCACCAGCGTTCTTCTTGCTGCCTCAGGATTATTATTTTTTTAGTGCTCGCTTTCTTTCTTTCTTTCTTTCTTTCTTTCTTTCTTTCTTTCTTTCTTTTTCTTTCTTTCTTCTTTTTGAGAGGGAGAGAGAGGTTGGGCAGAGGGAGAGGGAAGAGAATTCCAAGCAGGCTCCATGCCCAGGGCTGCTTCAGGGCCATTATTACAAACTCCCATTAACACTACACCAGAGATATCGGTCCTTTCTTGAGCTCAGAGTAGGTGGTCAGTAAATACTCGTGGAAAGAACACATTCTGAGGAGTCCAGATTTCTGGGCTAAAAGACTAGAAAGCAGATGGCAAAGTACAGAAGGCTCTATGGGGTTTGGTATGGGGTTTGGTATGAGGCTTGGGGTACAGTGGACGCTACAGGAGTCTTTCTCTTGCTCCCTAAACTCATCTCAAGAGACATATCCTATTCTTCCCTTCCCTTCACTTCCCTTCTCTTCCCTCCTTCCTTCCTGCCTTTGGAACGAGAACAAAGTTTTTTATTTGTTCATTTCTTGCATTTGAAGGATTACTCAAGGACATCCTCTGCTATTGCCCTTAATCACCACACAACCACAACTGACCACGTTGTGGGGTTTCCCTCTGTCAGTTTTACAGAGGCCCACCCATTCCCCTAGTTTCTTGCCATCAATCTTAATTAGGTTGATTTGGCATTCTGCACAAAGAGCTTCCACCAATTTGACATACATGCTTATCCGGGCTGGACCCGCCCTCCTTTCTTCTGCCCTGCAGAGGCTCACCTGCTTCCCCTCCTTGGGGGCTGCACCCCCTCTTCCCAATGTTGTCTGAAGCCTGGGTCCCTGTCTGGCTTCCTCCTCCTTTCCTGACTGTCACTGAAAGTGAAGACAAGCACCAGTCATGTTCCTTCTAACCCTTCTAATCACTCCGTGGAAACAGATGTTAACAAAAATCAGAACCACAGGAAATCGATGGAGGGTCTGGAATCTCACTAAGTTCTTACATCCTAATTGTATCCGGGCCTTACATGTATAATAAAATAAAGTCCAGATAAATAAATATTTAAATAGAAAAAGGAACCACAAAGGTCATGAAAGAAAACATGGGTGATCTTTTTTGTTGTTGTTGTTATTTAAGAGTGACAAAGACCTTTCTAAATAGAAAAACCAAAAAAGCCTGACACATTTAATGACATAAAATTTGTCAAGTCCTGACAACAAGAGCTCTATACACAAAGTCAAAACACAAAGGACAAGCTGGGGAAAATATTTCCAACAGATAAAACAAAGGGTTTGTATCCCTAATCTACAAAGAGCTTTCACAAGTTAGTAACAGAAAGATAAATAACTCAATAGAAAAACAAAACATAACAAAACAAACAAACAAACAAAAAGAAACAGAGGCCACGAGTGGTTAATCCATAGCAGAGGAATTATAATTAGTTAATAAGTGGATGAAAAGATGTTCACCCTACCTTAGAGTTTTTAAAAATCAAATTAAATCTATCAGGATGGCAAATGTCAGGAAGATGGACAATATTTAGTTCTGAGAAGACGCGGGTAAATGGGAGGTTGGTGGGAGAAAAACACAAAAAACCTTTTTTTGGGGAGGCCATTGAGCAATATTTATTTCAGTTTGAATATGCAAGCCCTTTGACCCAGCAGGAACTTCTGCTAGAATACGGGTACACATTCCCATCAGTACCCTCATGGTGCATCTTGAGGAAGTTAGTGCGGATTTGCTCCTCCTACACCTGTGGTTCCGCTCTACCCCCTTGGGATTCCACAGGCATCGGCGTTTGGGTCCAGAAACCCACTTGCTTATCTCCAAGCAGGGCTCTTCGAGCCCATTCACCTTTAAAGAGTCTCATGAACCCCCGCTGGTTACCTTCTGACTTCCCACTCCTCATTTCCCATTTTCCAATCTCCTAATTTTTATCAATCTGTCTGACTTTGGGAAAGCCATCCGCAACTCCAATCCCAGGGAGGGAGCATGCGCCTTAGACGAAGTCTGGGAGGCCGTGCCATCTGCTCATGATAGTGATTGGTCAGTGGTCGCACGTGACTTAAACTGGTCCAATCAGGATGCATCTCACGCGTTTGGTCGGAAGTCCTAGGACAGCGACGTTTTAGGGACTCTGGGCGCTGAGATGCTCTAGCCCTTTCTGCTGCAAGGAGGAGAATGAGTTTGTGGACAAAGCTAACCCACAGGGTAGAACTGAGCCAAGAAAAATTACAGAAAAATGAAACCCGAGCCTGATGATCTTGCCAACCTCTGGGTAAAACCGCACCTGAATCTCACCCAGGCCCCAAGCTTTTCTGACGCAGGCGGCAGGACGTTCTCCCTGTTGCTGAAGCCCTTTGGAGAGGAAATGTTTATGCCCTCGCTGTGGAAGCATCTCCACAAACACAGAGCCCCTCCTTTTTTTCTGACAGTCTGGTTCCTTGACCCTGGGAGGCTCAGCTGTGGAAAACAAAGGCCTATTAATTCTTTCCGGGAGCTTGGGAAACCCTGACTTCCTTCACCCAAGGCTTGATGGCTTTGGGGGAAGGTTGGGGTAGTGTGGAGGAGAGAGAGAAATACCTCCCGTCATTGTGGGCCTCCCATAGTAACATGAACAAATCAGATATTGGTAACTCACTGGATTATCTCACCATGTTGTTAGAGCCAAAAAATTAAACAAGCAACCCGAATGCCCGTTGACGGTGGAACTCTTTATGGCCCATCTGCCTGGTGGTGTACCCTTCAGCCTTTAGGAAGATGGAGGAAATGCTGCAGGTACCACCATGGAAGGCCTCCAAAATATATCCTTTATCGAAAAAACCAGATCAAAGAACAAAATGTGTAAATCCACTTTTCTTTTTTAAAACTGTAGGTATATGGTTCTCTCTGAATAGAAAAAGATCTAGAAGGAAGATCGCTTTATACAATTAAAAAAAATTTTTTTAATGATTTTATTTATTTATTTGACAGACAGAGATCACAAGTAGACAGAGAGGCAGGCAGAGAGAGGAGGAAGCAGGCTCCCTGCCAAGCAGAGAGCCAGATTCGGGGCTCAATCCCAGGACTCCGGCATCATGACCTGAGCCGAAGGCAGAGGCTTTAACCCACTGAGCCACCCAGGTGCCCCGCTTTATACAATTTTTTAAAAAATTATCTCTGAGGGCTAGGATACTGAAGGATTTGTGTTTTCTTACTTTTTCTCCATTTCTTTATTGAATTTTTATACTGTGATTTGAAAATATCTGTATTTTTAGACTTCTTACAGTCCTGGGCTCTGGGCTATAGCTTTCTATTTCCTTTTGTGGTGGTGACTGGAGCCATAAAGGGAGCTGTCATTGCCTGAGGGTACAGTTCCACATCCTTGCTGCTGGAAGCTCCAGGCCTGGCCCATTGGCAGGTCTTACAAGTTACCTCCAGGAGAGGCAGGACCTCAGGGTCATAGCTGTGTGGGCAGTTGTCCTTACCCAAGTGGTGGTGCCAGGTAGAAAGAGATGAAGCAGAATACCAGGGGGGCTCAGTGGTGACCTGCTGTTCTGTTTTGTTGGAGAAAACCCTTAGCTTAGATGGCCTTACCTTGGCTCAATGAGGGTCCCCGAAGATACTAGATTTGAATCCCCTGGAATCTGTCAATGCTACTGTATTTGGAAAACAGGTGTCAGTGGATATAAGATTAAATTAAGACTCTTGAGATAGGGAGATACTTTTGGATTATCGGAGGGGGGGGAGTCCTAGGTGACATCGCAAGTGTCCTTAAAAGAGAGAGGGAGAGGGGGACTTGACGCAGATAGAAAAGAAGGCAGCATGACTACAGAGGTAGATACTGGAGTGACGGGGCCACGAGGCAAGGAATGCCAGCAGCGGAGGGAAGCTGCAGAGGAACAGACTTTCCCTCAAAGCCTCCGGAGACAGCACAGCCCTCTGGACGCCTTGATTTGGGCCCAGTGATGCTGATGGCAGACTTCTGGCCTCCAGTACTATGAAAGAATGTGTTTCTGTCAAGCCACTGGTTTCATAATAATTTGTTACAGCAGCCGTCGTAAACTAATAAAGTCTTAGAAAGCGAAGCATGCTAGCTGTGAAATGCTCTTCCCAGATTGGCCTTCCTGAAGACACACTACCCAGACCAGAAAGAAAGCCAGACAGGGCCTCCAAGGTGGGTGATGAGCCCCAGTACTTGTGACCAGCGTGCTAGGGGGCCAGGGAACCCACCCCTGCCTCTGTGCCTGGCCTCGGCTCCGGATATGAGAGCAGAGGGGTTGCCTGTCAACCCCAGGAGGGCATGGTGGGCTCCCTCCCCGCTGTCCCTGGTTTCTCCTTAGAGCAGAACACACGTATTATTAGAGTACAGACACCATTCAAAAAAACAATGCACACCAACCCTCTGCCCGAAATAACTTCCCAGTTTCTAAAAACGGAATTCTTCCCGGTCATCACATTTCTCAGTCCTACATTGGTAACGTTTCTCACCCCCTCGTGCTCTGTAGGTGTGTGACTGGCCGGAGAGGGAACTACTATTAGCGGCAGTTTCCACCTGACGTAATCCCCTTGGTGAGCCAAGCTTGTGCGGAAGGTGACGGTCCCTTGCATAATCGATGTCTCCTTCCTTCCACGGAACCTCCCCTAGGGCTTGGGGTTTTGCCTGTTCCGATATCCATAGTGTCCCCTGGCTCGAAAAATAATAGTAATTTTTAATATTATAATAGTAATATAGTAATAGTAATAGTACCCTCGACCCTTGAATGGCAAATTGAAACTGCATGGTCTGCTTACATGTGGATTTGGGGTCATAAACACAGCATGGTACTGTCAATGTACTTTCCCTTAGGAGTTTCTTAAAAACATTTTTTTTCGCTAGCTTATTTTATTGTAGGAATGCAGGATAGACCATCTGTAATGTAAAAAACGTGTTAATCAACTGTGTTATTGGTAAGGCTTCTGGTCAATAGGAAGCTATTTGTGGCTGAGTTTTGGGGGGGAGTCATAAGTTATACATGGATTTTTTACTGCATTAGAGTTCAGCACTCCTGACCTCTCCCATTGTTCAAGGGTCAACTGTAATAATAAACGAACTGATTATGGAGTTCTCACAATGTGTCAGGCACTCATATACTTCCCATGATTTATCTTATGGGGTAGGTACTATCATATTGTTCTCATTTTACAGGTGAGAAAACAGAGAGGTTAAAAACTTGTCCAAAGTCACACAGCTAATAGGTGGCTGAGCTGAGGTTTGAACCTGGGCTGAAGGGTGGCAGGGAGGCTCTTACCTCCCATAGTATGTTGGCTGGCTGGAATGGGGTGGAGAGGCTACAGTCGGCCAGCTGGTGGCTGAGACCTCTCTCTGTGCAAAGTGAGCTGTCTTGGGCAGGGGCCTAGGCTGAGACCAGGGCCTCCCCAGCAGGAGAACCATTGACTCTCTCCAGGTCAGAGCTGCAGGGGCCCAGAAAGGCCTTCCCAGCCAACTCTCCCCTCATGCCATCCGCCTCATCTTCCTGCTGCAGCCTTTGTAAAGGCGGTGACTGTTGAGCAGGGTGAGGAATGACCATTTGCCTTCCCCACTTGGGCCTCGGATGGGTGCCCAAGAGAAACCAATGTAAAGTCCCTAGGCTCAGGCTCGGGGCCAAACCTGGCTTTATCTTGCTCAGGTTTACCTGACAGCTGGGTGGAGAAACAGACCAGGTGCCCTGGGATGGCTCTGGCTGCCAAGACCGGAAGGAGAGCCAAGGAGCCTCCCTCTTCTCCCTTCCCTAGGCGGGGAGAGGTGGGGCAGAGGGACCCTTCCCCTGTGCCCTGGGGTGAAGAGGACAGGCGCCCACTCTGGCTGCACCTTCACAGGGCTGGTCTGACTGGCTGAAATGAACAGCCTAGAACTTGGAGTGAGGAGACCCGGCCTTGTCCTCATTCTCCCAGGTATTCCTTTCTCCGTATCCCAGATTCCCCTCTGTAAGCCAAGAAATTAGATGCGTTTTGATAGGGGAAAGCCCTTTGTAAACGCCTTACTGCTGTATCAATCTGAGCTTCCTTGGGGAGGCAGCAAGCCCTAAGCAGCCAAGTCCAGCCCTCCTGGTCTGCACCTCCTGCCCGGCCATCTGCTCTCCCTGAGACTCCATTCCCTTGGGCTAAAAAAAATACACATCTCAGGGTGGCTGCCTGATTTCGAAGACATAGCATAGGAAAGCTCCTCCTCTCAAGGGCAGAGCCCGGCCCCTGGGGAACTCCCTGGAGACAGGCTCCTGCTTCCCTGAACCAGGGTGGCTCTTGGTATCAGTGCTGGATCTCTCAGAGGTGGAAGGCAACCAGCCAAGGGGATCACAGCTTGGCAGCTCTGGACTGCGTGGGCCTGACCCAGGTTTTTGCCCAGCAACACTAGCACATTGAAAACATACTGCAAGAACCTTGGGTAGGAGAGGAGGGCTTCCCGGGTTAACATACCCGCAGTACCACCCCACTCTGCTCCCACTTGGGGCTGCTTAATGCTTTTGAAGATTATTTATTTATTTATTTATTTATTCATGAGAGACAGAGAGAAAGAGAGGCAGAGGCAGACGGAGAAGCAGGCTCCCTCCCCAGAGTCCGATGCAGGACTTGATTCCAGGACCCTGGGATCATAACCTGAGCCAAAGGCAGACGCTTAAAGGACTGAGCCACCCAAGTGCCCAGCTTAATGTTTTTGTAACCCGCTTGGGTGCAGCTGACAAATGAGCTGGCCAGAGAGCGTTTGGGTGTCAGTAGGGAGGGGGAGGGGTGCTCTCACCCCAGGCCGCAGCCAGATCTTGGCAGAGCACGAGTGGCTGCGTCCTGAGGGGGAGCCCTGAACTGATCCAGACCCCACAGCTCACCCTCACCCCCACCCACTCCTCAGAGACAAGAGCTCCAGGTCCAGCCTCTGCTGGGGCTGCTGCCTCCTTTCCTCTGTCCCAGCGGCCCTGGACCTCTCTTTCCCCAGAGGGAGTCTGGGCAGAGGGAGGCAGTGTTGCTGCTGGGCCTGTGGGGGAGGCCAAGGGCTGGGTGTACCCTGGCCAGCAGCCCAGGAAGCCTGAGCATGTCATTAAAAGATTCTATCTTCCTGGGTCTGCCTTTTGGGACAAGAGCTCTCAGTGTAGTCTTCGCCTTGTGACCTCTGTTTGGGCACTGCCTCCCCTGCTGCCTGGCTCTGTTCTGTCCCTTTAGGCGGGGTTGGCAGTTCCATTTCAATTGGTTCTGAGCAGAGAGGACAGACTCCCCTTCTCCCCTTTTGGCTTCCTAATATCCGCCCAGCAGGGTGAGCAATCTGTCTGCCCACAGCTGGTAAGGCATGGTGGCACCCATTCTGGAGAGGCAGATCCTCAGTCTGCAGAGGCCACCCAGCTAATTAAGTGCAGAGCTGAGCCTCCAAGGACTTTGCTGAGGGTGGCAGCCGCTGTGGGGAACATGGGGGTTGGGGATGGGGTGGGTATATGGCAGTAGAGCTCCCCACCCCCCAGCACTAGACAATGGCTTTTAGGAGCTCAGATGGGCATGGACACTTGGGCCTTTGCAAGACCATGAGACATCAAGGCATCATGCCCTTGCCAACCCCATACCTCCCCATGGGCCCAGCTTCACCAGCCAGAAAGAGATAAGGCAGGCAAGTATGCTCAGCCGGGAAAAGGAACCGGCTTCAGGGGTTGCCAAGGGGGGTGGGAGCAGGGTAAGACAGAACAGAAAGGTCAAGAGCTAGGAGCCTGGGATGCCTGGGCAATGGGGAAGAGCATTTAAGGGGTGAGCCAGTGGGCTGGTTGTGTGGCCCTTACTGTCTTTCCGTTCTCTGCATGTGGTCAGGAGGTGGAGGTGGTGGGCATGTGATTTCTGGGCCTGGGGGTCTGGGCAGAGAGGCTGTGCATGCCCATGGGCCTGGCTGGCAGCGGGCTGTCTCCCAGGCAGGGGGCTGTTGCCCCAGGTCTGTTGTGGCTGCCATTCACTGGCTCCGTGCTGAGAACTTTACAGGCACCATTGTTAGCCCATTCTACAGATGAGGAGAGCAGGACTCACCTCCTAACCCAGGGCTGGTGCCAGAAGTTGAATCAGGTGAGTTTACTCCAGAGTCCACATTCTTAGCATAACTGCCCTCCCCCACCCCCTCCATCCTACCAGACACCTTTGTGTGGTTTTTCTCCTTCTTGGCCTTGGGGTCATCCCCAGGACGCCTCAGGACGTCAAAAGCCTCAGACCTTGGGGAGCTAGGGAATTCTCCCTTTGTGTTCAGCTGGGCCTCCTTCCTGCCCTGGAAAGAAGAGCAGGGGGAGGCGTGAGGGAGGGGCTTGGGAAAGTCTTGGGGGTAGCCACGGAGGAGATCTCCCTCGGAGACTGGGAACTTCTAGGTAGTTGCTGGCTTAGTGACCCCAGCTGGGTGGGGATGGGTGAAGAGAGAAGGGTTGTACACCAGGGATGGGTGAGAAGGTTTGCTTAAGGGTATAGCTAATGAGGATGGATCCCAGAAACTCTCCAGAGGCTTCTTATTCTTTTCTGAAAGAGTTAAATCCTCAGGGCATCCAGGTCATGTGGCCAGTCAGCCCTCAGGCTTCATGACTTCCCTCAGCCTGATCTCTGCCACCTCACAACCAGCCGGTGGTGTGCTGTGGTGGGCCGCTGGAATCCGGCAGTCTGGACCCAAGGCCCACCAAAGCCCCTGAAACTGTGTTGGGACCCGGTTCCTGCCTGCCTAAGAGTAGGGCCTGCGCTGTGAGGGGTGATAGGAAATACCGCATCTTGCCGGCAGGTCAGGAAAGGCCTAGAGTGCAGGTCCTTTAAGGATGAAGGAACCAGGCCAGGAATGAAAGGAAAAGCATCCCTAGGGATGGGAATAGCATGGTCAAGGGCAGGTGACAGAGCAGAGCCTTTTCAGTGAATTGCAAGTCTGCTGGGCAGTTGGAGCAGAGGAAGAGCGAGAGGGGAGGTGCAAGGGGTGGATCACATTCCAGCCGCGAGACTGGGGAGGCCCTGAATGCCCGGTTGCAGGGCAAGGCCTCCAGTCGAGGGCAATGGGCAGGCATTGAAGGATTGAAACAGGTGTATGATGTGGTCACCCTTGCTTCTGGAAAAGCCCCACCTGGCTACAGGCGTGGCATGGGGAGAGCGGTCAGGCCGTGCCTGTCAGAGCACGGTATCCACAGACTTCGAGGAGGAATTCGACAGTGAGCAACCTGAACAACTGTTCAGTGGTGTAACGGTCCCTGCTGGGGCCAGACAGGTCGTCCTTCCCAGAGCTGGAGTGGGGCCGGCTTGGCTGGAAAGACGAGCAGGCTCGCAGGGAAACAGATGGGGCCGCCATAAGTGAGGCTGGGGAGGCTGTGGTGTGGGCAGATGACTCAGTTGCCTGTGCCCCGTGCCAGTACTGGGAGCTTCTGGGGTTGGGACAAGCATTCAAGACAGGGTGGGGGGTGGGGGGGTGAGGGAGTGGGTGAGGGGCTGCCCAGGGAAGCTGGACAAGCACCAGGTCCCCACCTCTGTTTCCACCCAGAAGGCACTGGAGCAGCGAGGGTCTTTCTGCAGGAAGCTGGGCAGTCCAGGTTAACCCCTTCAGTGCCAGCCATGTCACACCAGGCCCCTCCCTTGGGTCCTAGTGTCCAGGGAGCCCCAAGGCAGGATGGGCAGGTCAAGCCTGCATTTCCTTTCTTTTTTTTTTTTTTTTTTTAAAGATTTTATTTATTTATTTGACAGAGAGAGATCACAAGTAGGCAGAGAGGCAGGCAGAGAGAGAGAGAGAGGAGGAAGCAGGCTCCCTGCTGAGCAGAGAGCCCGATGCGGGACTCGATCCCAGAACCCTGAGATCATGACCTGAGCCGAAGGCAGCGGCTTAACCCACTGAGCCACCCAGGCGCCCTGCATTTCCTTTCTCTTTCAGGTAACGGTATCATTGGCTTCTGGCCATCCCAGCCTGAGAAGCCCAGGGCAGCCTTGGTTCTGAGGTCATTCCCAGGGGCCGGTGCCCTCTTCCAGACTTGCCCTTTCCTCTAGGCTCTGTCTCTGCCAGCTGGCTCCTCAGAGAGATGTAAGTCACCAACCAACACCAGCTGGGCTTCCCAAGAAGGTAGCTAAAGCCTAGGGCTTTGTCGGAGGAATGGATTCTAGTGGTAGAATATCAAGCATCCCAGCAGGGCGAGGATGAGGGGCATAATCGTGTAGGTGGGGGCTGTCAGAGGTTATCCACGTCATGGCTCAGACACTCGGCAGGTCTGGACAGCCTTCCCTTGGGGCTCCCTGGAGCTCTGTTTCAGGGTCCCACTTGGGAATGGTCTGGCTCTGCAGGAAGCAGGGCTAGAATGTTGGCCCTTGGCTCTAGAAAGGGAGGGCAAGAGGACTGCTGGCACCACTGTCCTCACCAAACTCAGGGCCCTGAAGGCCAGAGTGAGTCACTGATTCAGGCTTGGCTGCTCCCTTGGCTCCACTGGAGGAGGGGAGGGAGGTCAGAGGGAGAACCCAGGAGGCTCCTCTGGGGGCAGAGGGACAGGAACAGCAGTGAGGGCAAAGGTGGCTCTAGGGAGACTCCATGAACAGTGGAAAAAAAGCGGGGGGCAGGAAAGATGACTCCATGAGCACTCCCTTCCTTGAGTAGAGCAATGACAAGGGGTGGAGCTGAGGGCTGTTGAGTAATGTCCTCACGGGGGAGGCTGGAATGAGGCGGGCATGTGACCCTCGGGTGGCTCGAGCCTCAGTGAAGTCATTCTTTCTCCTGGCCTCAGCTTCTCCCACTTCTCAGGATGACAGGGTGCCCCTCCTGATGCAAACTCTTTCTTAATGACACAAGACCAATCTCTCTGGCTGGCCTTTCTTCCCTCCTCCCTTCCATCCACCAGCAGCCACTGAGGACAGAGAGGAACAGGACTTTTAGGCTGATGGGCGGAGTGGAGGGCACAGATGCACAGGTGGTCAATTCCTGCTTAGTGAGTCCCTGTCCAAGCATGCAGGGGTCCAGGGGCAGAGACATGTGGGGGCCCTGGGAGAGGGGCTGGCTCTGTCCAGTTATACAAGGAGGCTTCACAGAGGGGGTGACATTTCCTAAAGAAAGAGTAGTGACTCGCTGTGAAGAGAGAACAAGAAGGGGATTTCCAGACAAAGGGTCTGTGGCACACAGGGGCCAGGGTAACCAGAGGAGGCACAAGGAGTGGGGAAGGCATGAAGACTATTGAGCAGGGAGGGGATTGCCTTAGAGGGGGCTGCAATCATCCACCCATCCCCTGGACTTGACGCTGGGTGAGGAGTAAGAGAACCCCAGTCTGAGGTAAAGAGTGTGGGTCCCGGAATCAGGCAGGCCTGGGCTCGGGGTTCTGTCACCTGACAGCTGCCACTTAACACCCTCAGTTTCCTTCTTGGTACGATGGGATCAGTGCGGCCCTGGGGTTGCTGTGAGGACCAGATGTGACCGTGCTTCGCAGTCTGTAAATAATTCTGCAAATTTGCAGCATTCGTGGGCTTACACAGTGGCAACAGCCCGCTTGTGCGCTGACCTTTTCAGGTGCCATTTCCTGGGGAAGCGCCCCAGAAAGGCTGCTCTCACCAGGCAGGCCAGTGTTCATGCCGAAGATGAGGCTTCTAACCTCTACTATCCGCTCTGTGGGGTCACTTTGGTTGGGGTCCACTGGTGCCCAACCTGTGTCTTGGGGGCCTGCTTGGAGATCCCAGGGGTGTTGAGCCCAAAGCCTGAATCTAGAATGGCAGGGTGCTATAGTGCTGCTTCTGGACGCTGGGACCATGATGCAGGAGGGGTAGGGCCAGGGTACCCTGTGCACCCTGACCAGGGGGATAGGACCCCTGAGGCAAATAGGACAGTGGGACATCTGGTTAGGGAGGCCGGAAGTGGGTGGATACCTGAGGATGTGGGGAGAAGGACAGGGTGGAAAACAGGTGAAGGGAGCAGACAGAGCCACCTGCACCTCCCTCACTCCCCCCACACCCTCACATTCCCTCACCCCCCTGCCCCACACACCACGCTTGGGCCTGCTCAAGGAGGTGAGGCTGGAGGAGGAAAGAAAAGTGACTTTGTAGCTCTAAGCCCCTGGTGATGTCTCTCCTCAGACCTGCTCTCTCCGAGCTGTACTATGGTAGCAGATTCAGTTCCCCCAGCCCCCAGGGACACCCTAGCTTAGCCCTGGCAGTGTCCTGAGGGGTCTGTGACTCAGCAGTTCTTGCCAAGGGTGGGGGCCCCCAGTGGGCTGCTGAGCTCACGTCCCCATGCGGCTGAGGTGTCTCTTGGGCCCAGGGGGCCCTTGGCACCTGACCTGGCTCCTGCACCCTCTCCCAGCCCCTCATCTGCTCCAGGGACCCTGAAAGTCACTCTGTCAGTGATGCCATGGTGCCAGCACAGGGCCGTGCCCAGTGACTCAGCCTGGCCCGCTTCTTTGTACTGAGTAGGTGCCATAAATATTTGTTGAATGGAGTTCTCGCCTCTAGTGGGGATTTTCCACTGCAGCCAGGTCACCGCTGCTGGCCCTGCCATGGGCTGAGCCCATTTCCATGCCTGCCTCATGCATTCATGGTCCCTTCTCATCCCTACCACACCCTGCCCTTCCCCAGGCACCCCTTCAGACTGCTCCTCCAAACGTCCATCTCTTAGAAGTCTTCTGTTTCCCCAGGAGTCTGGCAGCATCCCTGTTCTCCCTGCGGGACCCCGTCTGCCCCTGAGCCCTGGCAGCTGGGCCCGGTACACCGTGCTTATGTCTGCCTTCTGGTCACGGCTGTCTTCCTTCTTCTGTGCAGCTCTCGGCGGCATGGCTGAGGAAAACAGGCCATGAGACAGATTCTCTTGTGGAGCCCTGTTTGTGGGGGCCCCTTTGTGAGCCTCCAGTCAGCAGGGCCAGGCTAAGCCATGTGAGACCAAGACTCTGGCGTGGAGAGAAAGAGCATCTCTCATCGGCCAGGAGGCCATGTAGGCTGGCACCTCAGTGCAGCTCTGGTCTGGCCTGTTGCCCTGGACAGATGATTGAAGAACGGTTTAAGTTAGAAGGCCACTCAGATCAGGGGGCCCGAGGGTATGGGGAACTGAGCTCATGCCATGCCTCCAGGGCTCAGCAGGGCGACTCACTCAGGTCCACCCCTCTCTCCTCTTACAGATGGTACTGAACATCACTGCCCTGACTGAACCTGGGTTTCGAGATGGAGGCGATTCCTGAGGAATACTGTACCTGGACAGCCTGTGGTTTAACTACAGGGTGGATTGCAAGGGCTTGTGTGACAAATGTGTGAGTATCAAAGAAGGTCAGGTAAGAAAGGGAGGGAGCTTTGTACACTGTAAAGTTCCGGATGTTCATGACAATGGCTAACCTTTGTAGGGGACTTACCATGTTACTCAGCAAGACCATGACCGGAGTTGTATTATTGCCCCCATTTTGTAGATGCAGAAACTGGGGTGCAGAGAGGGTAAGTGACTTACTACAGGTCACACAGCTAGAAGGCCAGGTCTCCAACTCCAGAGCCATATTCTTAAACAGTATGTTATCGTGCCTCATAGCCGAAGCTTCAGTGCAGCTGAATTTTGTGAAGAAAAAAATAAGGTCAATTGTGTAAGTGGGCTTTGTGAACCAAAAATGCTTTTATAAATGTTAAAAAATTGTAAATTATTTTGGAACTAACTCATTGACAACAATCTATGGAGATACAGTAGAAAATGAGAGTATTTGCAAACTTTACCCAAACCCATTGCCTCAGAACTAATCATAAAATGAGATTGTCAATTTTTCCCTTCTTCCTCTCTTTTTAAGATGAGTAAATTATAATAGAATACTACTGATGGTCAATTTTAGCCATTTTAAAAAATATTTCATTTATTTATTTTGCAAGAGAGAGAAAGCGAGCTTGAGGTGGGGGTGGGAAAGCAGAGGGAGAGGCAGGCTTCCTTCTGTGCAAGGAGCTCACATGGGGCTCGACCCCAGGACCCCAGGATCATGACCTGAGCCGAAGGCAGACGTTTAACCGACTGAGCCACCCAGGTGCCCTGGCCACTTATTTTGATCATCAGTGTCACCACCGAATTCTGTTTACCCTTGATTCAAGGTAGCTTTGAACTAGGGCCTGTTCTCAAAGTTTTCTGGGATTTTATCCACAGCTGTGCCCTCTTCACACCACAGCTAAATTATTACTAGTACTAGGGTCCTAGCCATCGCTCAGCTTCTCACCACTCTTGTCTCACGTCCATCCTTCCCGCGGCTGCTTGAAAATTCAACGTGGTTTTCACCACTCCCAAGAAGGGCCTAATGATAGCCAATGGGCAGGAAATAGAGATGGGAAGTGGGATAATGGAAAAAGAGCTGGCCAGGTTTTCTTAAGTCAGTAATGATACAAGAAAATGTGGTAGAATTCACTGACAGGCAAATATTTTAGATGACCGAAAAAAATAACAGCTGACACCTATGTAGAAAGAACGTTCCCTGTGCTGGGCCCTGTCCCCAGCACTCTCCACGCATTGCCGGGGAGCAGGGACTTCATCCTCATTTTGCGGGCAAAGAAACTAAAGCAGTGAAGTTCAGTGGCTTGCTCCAAACCTAGGCAGTGTGGCTCCTGTGTCTGCTCAGCTCTTTTGCTATTAACAGCTTTCCTATGTGCCAGCCATTACTTCCCACAGGAGGTAAGTATACAAGGTATACAAGTATACAGGAGGGCAAGATACGTTCATCAGGGGTGTGGCCTTTCCCACCTGGGTGGCTCACTTTGTCCCCTGGGTCCCATCGCAGCTGTGCCTGCACGTGCCCAGAGTCTCACATCGTTGAGCACAAAATTGTCATCAGCTTCTTGCCCTTGTGCCAGTAACAGCTGGGCACCCCCACCCCGTGCCTAGGGATCTAATGGAGAGGAGCACTGGCCCCGTCCCTTCCTCAGCGAGAATGCATTTGTCCATGGCAGCCCCATTGGCAGAGGTGCAACTCTGCCTGTGGCAGACACAGCCAGAGCCTTCTTGAAATCATGGCTTCGTTTTAGGAGAGGGCCTTTGATAATTAATAGACCCATCTGGGGAGTTCCTCCTCAGCAGAAAGACAGGATGCCCTGAGTGAGTGTGGCAGCCCCCACTTTCTTCTCGAAAAGTAACTCCTGGTCGCCACGCCAGCCCCCGGAGAGCAGCACTCGTGGCTTCCCAGTGTCCGCAGGACCCAGAGGAGGCATGGGTGACACCATCTTGGTTTGCAAGTAGAGTCCATGTATTATGGACTATGTATTATGGGAGTTTTTCCAGGGCTGAGACAATTTCTTCTTCTCCTTTTAATCATTTCCGGGGCACCAAATAACACCCTTAGAGGAACAGGATGCTAATTGGTTGATTGACTGAGCTATGGCTTGTGACTCGCCCTCCGGAAGCAGTGGAAGGAAACAACATGGATTGGTATCTTTTATATGTACCCAGTATGTTAGGTACTTTCCCATGTCATCTTATTTCTAATCCCACAACAACCTTACAGAGTAACTGTTGCTATAGTCACTACAGATGTGAGTAAACCAATGTTTCAAAAGGTTGAAGAACTTTCAGTAAATATTATGGCTATAACACAAGTCTATTGGCTGCAAAGCCCCTGGTCTTCCCACCATGTTATACTGCCTCCACAGGAAGACCCCTTCTCTGTTGTCTTGCTGAAGAGACCTGGAGTTGGATGGGGTGTGGGTTAGGGTATCTCCCCAAGTGACAGTTGGCAGCTACCGTGGGACACTCCCCACTGTGATGAGAAAATTCCAGGGCAGGTGGGAAAGGATAAGATTTCCAAGGACCCCTGACTTCATCTGGATGTGACTAGCAGCTGTAGAAAGAAGGTGTCTGATACCCCATCAGACTGAGCTTGTGTCGAACACTCCTTGGATAGCGTGAACCCAGCAAGGCCTTCCCCATAACCTACCAGCTCTAGATCTTTCTTCTGTGTTCCTAGCCCATCTACAGGATGGGACAGCCCCTCTGGGAGACTTGGACCAGTGGCTTTCCCAGCCCAGGGCCTTGGGCAACACTAAGGACTGAGGCCGAACCCACAGCTCCTCTCCCTCGGGCCAAGTTGAATGCCAAGATGCTGGTGGAGTAAACAGGAAAGAGGGAGTTCAGATTTAGTCCCCAGTGCCAGGCCTGAGGGTCAGCCTGTCCTTAGTGAGGACAGGGAGGTGGTGGAATCTTTCTGTTGCCGCCTTGCTCCTCTCCCTTCCCTGTTGTCCGCACCGCCCTCATCTTAATGCAATTCCCTGCAGCTTTTTCAGGGGTGGAGGTTTGCCTGGGGTAGGTCTGGATGAGACAGGGAGGTTGGGGTAGGGGTCCCCAAAGGGAAGAACCGGTGTGGCCCTGGGGGCACTCCCCAAGCTCTCACCACCCTTCAGGGGGTGTGTTGAATGTTTCGCATACATCGTTTCTGTGAATCCTCACAAGCACCAAGGGCGGGACACTCAGAGTATCGCATCGTACAGATTCAGAGGCACACAGAGACTTTAGTCCATGTCTGTCTGCCTCTCCAGCGGGCACCTTGCCACTCTAACGCATAACGGACAGGGCCCAGCAACCTCAGGCAGGGCATGTTGTCCCCGAGTTGAGGTCATGGTGGTCCTGGGTTCCCCATTCCTGTGGCTCCCTCATCTTGCCGCCCCCGACTACACACTCCTTGGTTTGGTGGGCCTGCCTCTTTTAAGTACCCTTCTGCTGTGTGATTTGCCCCAGGAAACCCTGCTTCCTGCAAGGGGCCTGATGGTTCACACTAAAACGCAAAAGACTCTGGGGAAAGCACCGCATGCAGAAGACCAGGCTCTGTGTCTTCCCTGGGCCACTTACTAAATAGAGACCGCTAACCTGGGAGAAACAGCCTAGAATCGTGCCTGAAGTGTAGTAGGTGCTCATTAAAATTTTCATTTGTAAAAGCAGAGATTATAACCCCACATTCACAGGCAGTGATAAGGTTGGATAAGTATCCTGTGTATGAAAACTCAGGAAACTGTGGAAGTATTTAATCGTAAGAGTATTAGTATGATCTCGGGAATGTGTGTGTTTTATGAGGGCAAAGCCTTGAGCCAAGGGATGAGGACTTGACTGGCCAGGGAGTTTTCCTGGGTACAGAAAGTCCCCACTGTTGCTCTTGGAACACACCTAAAATCCCACTGTTTGTCTCTGGCTGCCTCTGAGGAGGCAGGAAGCCAGGCTGAGCTAGTAAAAGACTCTCACAAGGAACCCCAAGACTGGATGCTTCCGAGCTTCAGAGAATTTTCCAAGGAGCAAGAGATCTTGTTTTGAGAGTCACTCAAAACGAGGGGAGAGGGGCCCCCTGTGATTGCACAGGGGGTCCCGGCACTACTGCCACAACTCTCTCAACTGGCTGCCCCAGATCAGACAACGGACAGGCAGGGGTGCGATGGGAAGGGGCTGCAGGTTGCATTCCTGCACGTGGAAGGCACAACACTTGGGATTTCTCTCCAGCTCTGCTGGGCGCTCTTCTCCCAGCTGACCCACCTGTCGGCGTTGAGAACCAGCTATTTTTCTGCTGAAACAGCTCAGCTGTCAATGGTTGATAGCCTTCATCCAGCTCATAACTTTGAAGAGATAGAGCGGGGGTTTAAAGCCACTTGTGTCAGCATTCCACACCCAGGTTCTGTCTGGGAAGTGATGTGGCTTCCAAGGAGCATTGTCTTTTAGAAATTTTTTATTTTAGAGGCGCCAGAGTTTCTCAGTTGTTGAAGTGGCTGCCTTTGGCTCAGGTCATGATCCCAGAGTCTCTGGGATCGAGTCCCACATCATGCTCCTTGCTCAGTGGGAAGTCTGCTTCTCTCTCTCCTGCCTGCTGCTCCCTCTGCTTGTGTGCTCTCTCTCAAATAAATAAATAAATAAATCTGTCAAATGAATAAAATCTTAAAATTTTTTTTTTACTTTAAATTGTGGTAAAAAATACATAGCATAAATTTCACCATTTTTGTCTTTAAGTGTATAGTTTAACAATATTTAGCATTTTCACACTGTGGAGTAATGGATCTCTAGCACTTTTTCACCTTGCCAGACTGAGACTCTGAATTCACTGGATAAAAACTCCCGATGCCCCCTCCCCCAGCCCCTGGCCCCCACCACCCCACTTCCTGTCTCTATGAATTTGACCACCCCAGTACCTCATGTAAGTGGAACCACACATTTTCCTTTTGCGACTGGCTTATTTCACTCAGCGTGACGTCTTCAAGGTTTATCCATGTTGCAGCAGGTGATGGGATGTCTTTATTTTTTTTTTCTAAAGATTTTTATTTATTTATTTGACAGAGAGAGATCACAAGTAGGCAGAGAGGCAGGCAGAGAGAGAGGAAGGGAAGCAGGTTCCCTGCTGAACAGAGAGCCCGATGCGGGACTCGATCCCAGGACCCCGGGATCATGACCTGAGCTGAAGACAGAGGCTTAACCCACTGAGCCACCCAGGTGCCCCATGTCCTTATATTTTTTTAAGACTGAATAATGTTCTACTGTATGCGTTTATCACATTTTTTAAATCCAGCCATCTTTCAATGGACCGCTTAGTTATTGTGAATAATGCTGCAGAGAATATGGGGTAAGCAGCACCATCTGTTAAAGCAAAGACATTTGCACGTGTGTGCCTGTCCATGAAGACATGAACACACGTATAAACGAGTGCTACATACACACACAATCACGTTTTCATGAAAGAGCATCAGGTTTTGAAAATTTTATCAAATTAATTGATCAGTAAAACAGAAGAGAAATAGCCTTTTAAACTTTTCACGGAGTTCAAAAGAGTGGGTCTATTTTATTTTTTAATTAAATTGCTTTGGGATTTAAACCCTTTTTGATTGGCTTCCTATCTTGAAGCTGCTGATCAGATTTTCCCAGGGCTTGGGAGTGGCACTTTGCCATGTTGTGTGTTTGGAAGCACAGGGACCTTTTGCAAAGATGGTCTGTCTCACTCTCCGTGAAGATGGATGTTGGGGAGGTTTTCAGCTAGGAAGGAACACAAGTACATTTTACATCTCAATCCCAGACACATCAACGCACGTATGTAACTGACAAAAGTTTTCTGAAGCAACACTTCCCCTCATTCTGTGACATACACTCACATTTTCCAGCCCAGCATTCCTCGTGGTGAGGTCCGCGAACTACTTATCGCCAGAGGGGAGATAAGGGCAGAACTTCAGAATAAGTGTTTAGGGTATTAAATGATGCTTGACATATCAGCTATTGGCGAAATGCAAATGCAAACCGCAAAGAGGTGTCACTTCATGCCCATGAGGATGTCTATGATCTAAGTGTTGATGAGGACATTGAGAAACTAGGTGAGAATGTGGCAAGGTGCAGCTGTTCAGGAAAACATAGGGGGTTCCTCAGAAGGAGAACCACAGAGTCTATGACCCAGCCACTTGACTCTTAGGTGTCTGTACCCAAGAGAAATGAATACATATGTCCCCCCAAAAACTTGTCTGTGAATGTTCCGGGCAGCATGATTCATGACAGCCAAAATGTAGAAACAACCCAATGTCCGTCAATGGAAGGATGGGTTGGCAAGATGTGCTTTATCTATCCAATGGAATGTTGTTTGGTCATGAAAAGAGCTGGGGTACTGACCTGTACTCCAATGGGGACGTAACTTGAAAATACTATGCTTAAAAAAAGGGCAGCCGATCACAGAAGATCACATACGATTCCATTTGTACACAGTGCCCAGAACAGGCAAATCTATAAAGATAGGAAGCAGATTAGTGATTGCCGAGGGTTGCCGGAGGAAAGAGGACTGACTGCTAATGGGTAGAAGTTTTCTTTCAAGCGTGATGAAAACGTTCCAAAAGTTGGCAGTGATGGCAGGGCCCCAACTCTGTGAATATATTAAAAATCATTGAAGTGTGCACTTGAAATGCTGGATTGTATACTGTGTAAATTATATCTCAATAAAGCTGCTAAAGAGTGTTTTAAAAAACATTTCCATAGCAATTTGAGATTGGTGTGGCATCCAAGAGCATGATCCCTTTGCTAGTAATTCATGTTTATTGCTTTATTACATTTTACTAAAGTATCAGTCCAGGACGAAGGAATTAAAAAAAAAAAAAAAAAAGGAACAGATCATCCATGACAGGTCACATGAAAGGCACTGCTCTGGTCTATTTCATTTTTATTTTTTAAAGATATGGTTTGAAAGCATTAAGTTGGTTTCATTAGCTACTAATGGCTTATGACCTGTAATTCGAAAAGATATGGCAAAGTCCGGCTCCTGGGACCCGTGGCAAACAGGCAGGCAGAGCCCACCCTGTTCAAGTTTCTTAGCAAACCATCAGGGGAGGTTGCCCCCTCAGGATAAACTAAAGGCATATGCATGCATGACCTGACTTCTGCTCACCCCTCCTGCCCCACCTATCCCTGTATTCCCATACAGACCCTCCACTCCAGTCACGTCCAACAGCATGCTTTCCAGAGCGGGCCAGACTTGCTCAGATCCCTGTGTCTTTGCAGATGCAGTCTCCTCTGCTGGAATGAGGACCCTCCAGGGCTGCCCACCTAGGAATCACCACACTGGGCTCCAAGCTGCAGCCCAGACATCATCTTGGGACTGGCGTTCTCTTCACTGTGCTTTCCCCAAGTCCATAAAAGCAATCATTATATATAGTGTGTTGTCATATCCTTGTAGGTCCGTCTGTCCCAGTAGACAGTAAACTTCTTTTTTTTTTTTTAATTTTAAGAATGTATTTTATTTTATTTATTCATGAGAGAGATTGAGAGAGAGAGAGACAGAGAGGCTTCCCAAGGAGCGGGGAGCCCAATGTGGGACTCGATCTCACAACCCTGGGATCATGACCTGAGCCAAAGGCAGACACTAAACCTACTGAGTCACTCAGGCACCCAGTAGATGATAAACTTCTGAGGATAGGTATGATCTTTGGTTCACTTTTTTTTTTTTTTAAAGATTTTATTTATTTATTTATTTATTTGAGAGGGGGAGTGAGCAACAAGCAGGGGGAGGGGCAGAGGGAGAGGGACAAGTCAACTCCCTACTGAGCAGGGATTTCCTGGATGAGGGACTCTGGTTCATCTCTGCATCCTGGTGCTCACCAGAGGGCATGATGAGTGCCCAAAGCACAAGTGTGGAAGAGTACACCCCGGTTTATATGAAAACCAGACACTCCTGTCTCTGATGCCAGGGCCAAGAACCAGACAGAGCCCTTCAAGTAAATGCAGCTCACCAGCCCCTCCCCCGACCCTCGGCCTGGGCTCTCCCTTCCCTTGTGCTTCTGGGTGCATCTCCCAGCACTACAGGTTTCTATGGTGATGCTTCCAGGTCTTATCTTCCTTGCCTCCTTCATCTTGGTACTGACTACAAGGAACTTCTGTTTCACACTGATCATGGTGTCTGGGGCTACAGTGTCTACCATCCCCAGCCTTCTTTGACATGGAAAATTCTTATTTTGCACTGTGCCTTTCAGGGACAAATGTTTATTTCTGAACATATTACTCATAAAATGATCCTCCTCCCTGCCTAACTGCCCCCTCCAGTTTGGCCTGAGTTTTTATGTCCAGCTGGACCCAGGCTACTATTTATTATACACGGTATTGTGTTAATCTTGTTTCTCTCTCCCTCCCTCCCTCTCTCTCCCTCAAGCATGTGATCATTTAGCAACTATTAAAGTATAAAAAGTCAAATTACTGCTAAGGAGGTGAGCAGTATAAACAAATCAAGGGAGACAAGCAGACTAAAACATATCGTTCAGATGATTCAGAAAGGCAGAGAAAAGCAGGTGGAACTAAGCTCCACTTGGGCTAAGGTTTAGTACAAATTAGCAGTAACTTTCATTCAGGGTGCTTGGGTGGCTCAGTCGGTTAAGCATCTGGTTCTCAGTTTTTAGATCCACTCATGGTCTCAAGGTCATGAGATCGAGCCCTGCATCGGGTTGGGTTGTGGAGTCCGCTTGAGACTCTCTGCTACCTCTGTCCCGCTCCTGCTCACGTTCTCTTTTTCCCTCTATTAAAAGAAGAAGAAGAAGAAGAGGTAACCTTCCTTTCATTACCATTAGCCGCTTCCAAGCTGGATTGGGACAGAGTTTGTGTCTCCGCCACACTAACAAGGCGGCATCGTACAGCATTCAGGAATGGAACATGTGGATACGCATGCCCGCTGCGCTCTTTCCCAGCTGTGTGACTCTGGCCAAGTTACTGAACTCCTCTGTGCTCCTGTGTCCTTCCTGTGAAAGGGGGATAGCAATTGTGTGCGTCCCGTAGGGCTGATGTGAGAGTGAAATGAGGTAACACAAAGGGGCACATAACACAGTGCCTGACTTATGGTAAGTGCTCACTTACTGTTGGCTGTTATCAGCCGGTCTTTATTTTCACTGCATGCGCTCATAGAGCTAAAGACGGGAGCAAGTCAGGAGCCGGGGAGATTGACTTCACATGCCCCGCCTAGGCCAGGCCAGCCTTAGTCGTAGCGGACACTCGATACCTCAGTTAATTCTTACAGTCACCCTGTGAGTACATCGTGTTACCCTAGCTCTCAGCACAGTTAGGCTTAGAAAAGTTAGGACAGAAGGAAAAAAAAAAAAAAAGCAAAGAAATGATTGTTGCAAGCGCAATGGCCTTATACGGGATCTTGGGAGGACTCTTCTTAAACTGAAGGTCAATGTAGCCATCGTCTGTGCTGGAGAGCCTTGAGTATTTCACTTTACTACTGGGGATTCCAGTAGCCAGGTTGGTACGAGACGGCATCATAACACACTGACACAGCTACAGTCGGAGCACCGCGCCAGGCCGCCCGCGTGCCGACAGCTCGCTCACGGTTGGCAGCAGAAGCGCCTGAGGCCTCATGGCCCGCCTCACCTAACTGCCACCCCTCTGAAATGATTGTTTAAAGTAGGGCAGCACCATGAGGGCTTTCAGTTTCTGTCAACAATTTCTTTCACCCTCCAAAATTAGTAGGAGGTGATGCTTGCTTCCCCATCTAAGGATGTGAAAATGTGGCCAGGGCTGGTTCCGGAAACATGGCCCTGCTTAGTTGCACAGGCTGCCCACAGAGCTTCTCCATGCGGCTGGCGAGCCCCTGAAGAACCTCGTAGAGAAGGGAATTGTAAGGTCCGCCGTCGGTGGCTGGGGAAGTGAGCCGTCTCAGGTAGCCAGTGAGCGACAGAGACGTGCCTGCAACTCAGGTCCTTTGATGGCCATGAGCACTGACCGTGTCCTCCCCCCTCCCCACCCCTCACAGATGTAAGACGTCAACAGTTCGGATCCCTGCATAGGCTGTGGTGGCTGGTCTAGAGGGAACACGCCCATGGTCTCAGCCACACGCTTGAGAAAACTCCACAGATGGGCTCCCACACACAGGTCATCCTGCTGGTGCATCTGAGTTGGAAAATGGTGGTCAATTCTCCTCTTCACAGTCCCCTTCCCTCCGGCTGGCAGCTCTTGGGGGGCCTGTCCCACCAGTAGTCCACAGGTAGGACTGCGTCAACTCATCAGAGAGGCTCTCAGAATCCTGTGCCTGAGAAAGGAGTATGAAGTATTGGGGCATGGAGCCCTTTCCTCTTGATATGTATTTAGTAAATTGAATTCCATTGACTCTGATTCCAATCCCAAGAATTTCTCATGAGTCACATAAAATCGGAAGCTGCCTGTGGAAATTCAAATCACTTTTACTTATTCCTTACAGATGACTTTGAATCATCTATAGGAATTGCTCAACTGGGGACTTTTAAATGAAAATCTCAACTTTCTTAGCTTAGGTCTGTGTCTCACCCAATGATGGTTTCATTGTTTTGTTACCTCCGTCCCCCTTCCCCCACCGTCCACTATACCTCTAGCACCTTGAGAACAGGAGAGATTTTTTGTTTGTTTGTTTCTTTTTTCTTTTCTTTTCTTCTTCTTCTTCTTCTTCTTTTTTTTTTTTTTTTTTTTTTTGCATTATTATGCCCCCAGTGTCCCACACAGAACTGGCGCATAGCAGAAGTTAAACAAATGTTTTTTTTTTTAAATTTAATTTAATTTATTTATTTGACAGAGAGAGATCACAAGCAGGCAGAGAGGCAGGCAGAGGGAGAGGAGGAAGCAGGCTCCCCCCTGAGCAGAGAGCCCGATGCGGGACTCGATCCCAGGACTCCGAGATCATGACCGGAGCTGAAGGTGGTTTCCAGCCACCAGCATGCCTTAATACCTCCTAAGAGGCATCCCTGTGTTTCTGCCCCAACTGGGAATTCCCAGACCTAAGAACCCAATCTCTGCCCCTCCAGGGACATCCTCCCCCTCATGAGAGTCTTGCAAGAGTGAGAAGACTGGACATACGAGCTATTGGGAGGGCTGTAGGCAAAGCCTCCTGCTACCAGTTAACAGTGGACTTTGGCAGCAAACCTGTTAGAGGAAGCGCCCACTGTTCCTGCTGTTGTCTTGCTAACCTGCTCTGTTAGACCTTTGTCTGCTCTGCTCCCTACCCTGAGTCTGACACCCTAAAGGCAGGAGGGCCCTGGCCCGCTGCCCCACGACTGTTCTGCTCTGCCACCACCTCCCTCCTTTCCCTCTCCCTGGCTTCTTATTACTCAGGCTTATCTTCTGTCTGGATCCTGCTCAGTTCTGCCAAGGCCCAGGATATGACTGGTTCGTTCTAACTGATAGAATGTTCTGCCTAGCGCCCAGCTGAAATCTTCCGAATGGTAATTCTGCCTCTTGGTTCTATTTCCATCCCTAGAGACAATAGTGAATGCTCTACTCCATCTTCTGCGTGGGGGTCCTTCAGGGTTTTGAAGACAAGTAATGTACCCCTTTAAGACTTCTCCTTTCTAGGCTGACAGCTCCAGTTCTGGCCAGCGTTGCTTGGGGGTCTTGTTTTCCAGACCCTCATCATTCTAGACATTTTCTGGTTTGTCAGATTTATACTGGAAAAATCTTTAAGAAGACTGAAAAACTGTCTCCAATTGAAGGAGACTAAGGAGACATCACAAGTAAATGCCATGTGGAAGCCTGATTGGGTTCTGGACCAGAAAAGGGAGAAGAGTGGGACAAGTGACTCAATTTGAATAGCATCTGTAAATAACTAAGGGTATTACTGTTGATCTCTTCTGTTGATCAGTAGTTTCGCTCATCGTACTATGGCTGTGTAAGATGTTAACATTTGGGAAGGCCAGGTGAAGGGTATATAGGAATGTTTTTTGCAATTTTTTTGGAAGTCTCATACTATTTCTAAATGAAAAGTTGATAAGTAGTCTTTCAGATATTGGGTTGAATTTGCACTTATCAGTGGACCTAAGCTGAAAATACAACTCCCAGAATGCCCTTTTCTGCACGGGGGTGTTGGGGGGAGCAGGGCACAAGAGATATTTGCATGGGACAGAAGGCAGAGGTGACCGCTGAGGAGGTCCCAGCTGGGGCTGGTCAGGAACTGCTTCTGCTCACAGCCTGTTGTTCATCTGTTGGTCTACCTTGTTGGTGTGGCACAGGGCCCTGCCTGCAGCTCCTGCCTGATCTGCTTCAGCTTCTCCGTCTGCTCAGCCTAGAAGGGTACCATTGGGAAGGAAGAGTTTGGAATCTCAAGGCTGCTCATTTTATTTTCCTATATTCTAAGCATTTTCCTTGGGAACCCTTCCTCGCCTCACCAGTATGCATACCTCGTTATTCCCGTGTCTCAAAGCTAGCCATGAAATTGGTTTTCCCGGTAAGCACACTGATGACTTATATGAAAATCATTTTAACCATGGGTGAAGAACTCGATTAGAGTTAGTTGTTATTAGTGGATCTGTATCGGTGTGGTCTAAAACTGCATTAACTTTTTGAGAGAGTGTTACTCTCTCCTTTTGAATTACTCCTTTTAAGCTGGGATCCACTGTAAGTCTCCCCAAAATTTCCCTGGACGAGTTGTTCTCAATCCAGACCTCCTGCAGTTCATTCTTGCACACTGACTTTTTTGAACCTTAACTTTGCATTTTTCCCCATCAAATTTCATCTTGGGGCTTTGGGCTCTTCATTCTCGCTCTTGATTAATTTGGATGTGGGACCTGCCATCTATCATGTTATCCCTACCAACTCTGTATTACTTATATATTTGATAAGAACACATTCCAAGTCTTATCCAAGTCACTCTAGTGGCGTGCCATCTTCAGTTGGCCAGCATCAATCAGTCGGTCCAATTGAGGGCTCAGCGAGCTAAAACCCCTCATTCTTGTATTATCCTCTAACCCACATTTCTCTAGTCAAGCCACAAGAATACTCCAAGACCTTGTCATTTCAGCATCTTCTTGATTTATCAGAACAGATAAGACAGCTGCTTAATAATTTGGAACTGGTGTAACCTGCTTTACCAGACTGGAATTTAAATAAGATTCACATCATTTCTTACTTTCCAGATTCATCTCTCTAATCCATACATGCCCAAATCAATTTGTTTCTAGGACTGCTGGAACAAAGTCCCACAAACTTGGATGGCTTAAAACAATAAAAACATGATTTCCCATAGTCTGAGAAGCTAGAAGCCTAAAATCAAAGCTTGGGCAGGGTTGCCTCCTCCCAGAGACTCTGCCAGAAGATCTGTTCCAGACATTTCTCTCCCAGTTTCTAGTGGTTCCTAGCAATCCTTGGCGTTCCTTGGCTTGTAGTATATCCCTACGATTTCTGTCTCTGTGGTCACGGGGCCTTTTCCCCTGGATGTCTCTGTGGGTCCTTCTTTCTCATCTTATAAGAGTACAAGTTGTATTAGATTTAGGGCCTGCCCTAATCCGGGATGACCTCATCTTAATTACATCTCCATTGACCTTATTTCCAAATAACTTCACTTTATGAAGTTTCAGATGGGCATGAATTTGGGGGGCTGGGGAGCTGGGGTGGGAACCACCATTCAACGCAGTATATCAACTAATCAAAAATTTCTACCTCCCTGCTGTGTATGGCTGTACAGTTTGTGCACTGCTCGTCCTGGGGAACCAGGCTCTCTCTCTGCTGCTACCATCTGTCTTACTATTGAAAACAGAAGGCCCCACCCAGCCCCTGCTGCGTTAATGCCAATGGTCTAGCCCTCAGCACAGGCCATCGGGAATCTTCCCTAGTGTCATGCTTACACAAGAATGAGCCACACTGGGCTCCTACTCCAAACTCTCTGGGGCTGCTGGACCGGGAGGGTGCATCAGCCTCAGCCTCACACTCTGCTGGAAAATAATCAAGTCAACATTTGACACTTTCCCTTCCTTCCTGGTTCATCTCCCCCTCAGTGGTAGAGGGTTCTTGGCCACCTAGTCAGATAATGACCATTTCAGTCCATCAGAGAACATCTAACAGTACCTTCCTTCAAACAGAAGGGGTTGGTCCTGATCCTTTTTGTCCCAGGCCCCTTGCACCTGTACAAATTTGTTCAATTCCTTCCAGAAACCAGCTATTCATACCAAAAATATGGAGAACAGCCTTTGTCAAGCTATACATCCGGGGAAAATGTTCAATTATATCCTATTCTCAGGATAATGATGCCTAGCTGCCTACATTTATGTAGTTGAAGGGTACCATTCATGACATATTTCTAGGAACAAAGACTTCCTCCAGGGTGATTTGCTGCCTCCGCCTTGCTGGCGGGTGTCTTTGAAATGGTGGCTTATCAAAGTAGAAAGAGGTAAAATTCCACTTCCTAGGTACCCCATCACACTTCTAGTACATATTTGTGCCGTGAATCAACGTCACATTTGGAAGTCAGAGGCCATTAAACTTAAACCGAATGCACATTCTTTCCCTTTTTGAAAACTGAGAAACATCTCGTGTTTCCCTGGCTATTGGCTCCTTTCCCAAATTTCTCAGAATTCATGGACAGTGGCTCTGTAATCTTATCTCCACATTCTGATGAGATTCATCTGATGCTGAAGTTCGTGTAATGTGGCCCAGATGCTCCCACACCTCTTCTCTGATCTTGGGCTCGATATTCTTCTTCCGGAATCTGCCTTTACACTTTCCAGTTTGAGAATCAACTATTCTTTTTTTTTTTTTTTTTTAAGATTTTATTTATTTATTTGACAGAGATCACAAGTAGGCAGAGAGGCACGCAGTGTGAGAGGAAGGGAAGAAAGCTCCCCGCCAAGCAGGGAGCCTGATGCAGGGTTCGATCCCAGGACCCTGGGATCATGACCCGAGCCAAAGACAGAGGCTTTAACCTACTGAGCCACCCAGGTGCCCCGAGAATCACTATTCTTGAGAGAGAAAAACATTGTGCATTAAACATTGTGCCCTTTCCACTAAGTGTGGGGCCTGGCTCTTCCTTGGTATTTATCTTGCTCCAAATAATCTTCTACATCAGTCTTTCTGTGGTCTCAGCCATTTGTGAAAGGTTCGGCTCCTTTTACGCATTAGTATTCTTGACATCAGTCTTACAGGTTTGTGCTTTTTGGCTTTTTTTTTTTTTTTTTTTGGCCCTCCACCCCCTCCCACTGCTAGACGTGCTCTTTGAAATTCTGGACTCATTCTGTGTTAGCAGTGGTTTCTTTAGATGACCTCTCCTCCTCCACTTTACCTTCTTTCTCAGTAAGGTTATTAGTTTCTTCCTGCCTTGCAAATACTAGTGCGACACCCGCCATGTGTTGGACACAGTGCTCAGCATCACTGGTATACCAGGGAACAAAGCCAGACATGGTACGTGCTCTTACAGAGTCAGGGAAAAAGACAGGATTCAAATGATCAAGCAAATAGTGTAAAATTGCAACTCTGACAACTGTGAAAAAGAAGAGGCACCTAGCCCTCTAAGAATTTATGAGTTTTATTTTTTAATCTAGTCTAAGATGCAAAAGGGGACCACTGAGTTAAGACCTAAAAGGTGAGGAGGAAGTGTTTATTGAGGTCAAAAAGGGAGAAGAAAATAGTCCGACTGAAAAATGAACAAAAGAGGGGTGCCTGGGTGACTCAAGTCAGTTGAGTGACCAACTCTTGATGTCAGTTCAGATCCTGGTCTCAGGGTCATGAGATTGAACACTGTGTTGGGCTCCACGCTCTGCTTGGCCCTCTACTCCTCTACTCCTCCCCAAGCAATCTGTCTCTCTCTCAGATAAATAAATAAATATACTTTTTATTTTTTTTTAAATATACTTTTTAAATGAGCAAAAGATCTTAAAAGACACCTCATCAACGAAGATAAAACAGGTGGTAAATAGCATCTAAATAGATGTTCAACATCATAGTCATTAGGAAATTGTAAGTGAAAACGACAAGATACCCCTACACACCTACTGGAATGGCCCAAATCCAAAGCACTGACAATGTCAAATGCTGGTGAGGATGTGGAGCAGCAGGAGCTCTCCTTCATCGCTGGTGGGAATCCAAGATGGTACCACCACTGGAGAAGACAGTTCGGCAGTTTCTTATAAAACTAATCACACTCTTACCGTATGATCCAACAGTTACTCTCCTTGGTATTTGCCCAATGAACAGAAGACTTTGTCCACACACAACACAAAAAAAAATGTTTATAGCAGCTTTATTCATTATTGCTAAAACTTGGAAGGAACCAAGATACCCTTCAGTAGGTGAGTGGATACAACTGTGGTATGTCCAGACAATGGAATACTATCCACCCTAAAAAGAAGTGAGTGATCAAGCCATGCAAAGACATGGAGGAAACTCATAAAAGTGTATCACTAAGTGAAAGAGACTAATCTGAAAAGATTGCACATTACAAGCTGTGAGTCCAACTCTATGACATTCTGGAAAAGGTAAAACTATGAAAACAGCCAAAAAACAAAAAAATCAACAGTTGCTGAAGGTCTGGGGGGAAGAAGGATTGAATAAGTAGAACATGGGGAATGTTTAGGGCAGTGAAACTATTCTGTATGATACTGTATTAGATGGATATTTGTAATTATACACTTGTCCAAGCCCACAGAATGTACAATACAAAGAGTGAGCCATAATGTAAACTATAGACTTTGGCTGATAGGAGTGTGTCAGTGTTGCATGGATTGTAACAAATGTACTACACTGGTGTGAGATGTTGATGGTAGAGGAGGCTGTGTGTGTGTGTGTTCCTGTGTGCACACATGTGTGTGGTAGGGAGACACAGGGTATATGATAATTCTCTGTGCTCTCAATTTCACTGTGAACCTAAAACTGCTCTGAAAAATAAAGTTTTTTTTTTTTTGTTTTTGTTTTTTTTAAGGCAAGAGGGAGAGTATTCCACGAATAAACTAACACATGCAAAGGCCCTGTGGAACAGGAAAGTTTGAGGATCATGTGGGCCCAAAGGAAGGCCATTGTGGGTAGAAAGAATGAGTCAGGGCTGGTGGACCTGGTGGAGCTGGAAAGACAGGTGATGGCCCCACTCTGCAGGACCCAGGGAGGTTGTTAGAGCTGTTTTTCTTTATGCTGAGAGCCCAGGAAGCTATTGAGTGGTTTTAGGGTGTGGCGATGGGATCAAGGATAGCAAGAATATGATCAGATTTCTATTTCTAAATAAACACTCTGGCTACAGTGTAGAGAGTGACGAACACATTGGAACTCTAGAAAGGGCAGAGCTGGCTTGAGGAGGCCAGTTGGGGAGCTGAAGCTACAACCCAGCTGAAAAGTAAAGAGTGGGTAATGTTGGGAGGTGTAGAAAGGCCAAGGCCAATTTAGGATGTCATAGGGACAGTACTGGGAAGGAGGTGAAACATATGAAGGAGGGGGAGGAGAGAAGGATCAAGCATGCTTACTTGATTAATCTGTGATTGTATAATGAGAAGCTTATTCCTGGAGATTTATATCCCTCTTTAGCCATATTCTCCTTTGAACTTTCTGACTCATGCAAATTTCCCAATTGGTTGAAATTTGCTTTCCTTAAGTGAAATGAGCATGGCTAAACACGTCCTATGGGCCCAAGTCCCTTTTGTACCATAAAGGACTCCCTGATATCACTTCTACCTTGCAAACCAATATTGATACATGTTTTAGAATTGGGTTCAACAACGGAGCTCACCATATCTCTTCTACTTTCCAAAAGTTGAGTTCATAAACCAATTTAAACATTCTTGTGTAGCCTACAGGAGGCATGGTCCCCTATGTACACAGTACTTACCACATACCAGGAGCTGTTCTGAGCATGTCATTAGCTCACGGGTATCCCCAACAGCTCAGCTGAGTAGGTACAGTTATCATCTTTATTTTATAGTTGGGGAAACTGAGGCACAAAGAGTTTAAATAATTTGCTGTGTACACACAGCCAGGGCTGGAACTCTGGCCCTGGAGTCCTTGCTTGAGGCCATTACTTGAATTGCCCCTCCAATGAGGCCTTTCTGCAGAATTTTTCAAACTAATCCTCGAGAGAGAATTCCTTTTGCTTCTTAGGTCTCAGAAGTGGGGGATGGAAGCCTGCAGGTGCCTATTCCATGGGGAAAAGAGCAAAGCTGACCTGCAGAGTAATCTGAAATGAGAGATGGGAAGGGACAGAGAGATAAAAAGAGACAGAGCAGACACTGGCCAGAAGAAAGAGATCTAAAATGTCTGCAGGAAACCACCGTGGCCAAAACATGAGAAATAGCCAACACCAGCATCTCTCAAGGATAGTTGGCCCTTTTCCTGATAGTCAGAAGGTGAATGTCAGTTTGCCAGGAGGCACGAGGAAAATAAAAGATGGACATCTGTTTCCTGAGACACAGGGCTAAAAGCTAGGTAGCTAGGGAGCTGGAGTGGCCTTAAAAAGTTTGATGAAGACAAAGACAGGCATGAGCCTTGGCCAGGCATTGTCTGACACTATGGTTCTTAACTAAGAGGGTATAGCCGGCCTCCAGGGGGTACTTTAAAATTCTTGCACCACCCTGATATGAGGAAGTGGTGATGCAACATGGGGGCTTAAGTGGGTAGAAGAAGAATCAATGAAACAAGATGGAATTGGGAGGGAGACAAACCATAAGTGACTCTTAATCTCACAAAACAAACTGAGGGTTGCTGGGGGGAGGGGGGTTGGGAGAAGGGGGTGGGATTATGGACATTGGGGAGGGTATGTGCTTTGGTGAGTGCTGTGAAGTGTGTAAACCTGGTGATTCACAGACCTGTACCCCTGGGGATAAAAATATATGTTTATAAAAAATAAAAATTAAAAAAAAAAATTCTTGCATCAACCCTACAGAATCTTCTGGAATGGGGTTGGTTCCAGGTGTTTGTATTTTGTGAAAGCTTCTAAGTGATTCTGGCAGGGGGCCTTGGTTAAGACCTATGGGTCTGAAGATATGTAACTGATCTTCATAAGAATTCTCCAGGTGAAATTTTTACCAAGTGTTTAAGAGTTAAAAGGGAAATCCTTGAATGCAGATACCAGCTGGGGGCCCTGCAATTAATTTGACCTAAAGAAGCTTTGACTATTGGCATTGAATTTATCCATCTGGACTGCAGGTGGGTCAACTGTGTTTAATGAGGCAGAAATGACCTGGAACTATCTTCACATAGACCAGAGAACGAGACCAGGGAAAGTGGGTGTCCTCACAAGAAAGGCTTGCGTCCCATATTTCTCACCACCTGCCTTCACCAGGAGTGGGATTTGATCACCATATATTTGGGTGTTGAACTACAACTTCTGAACTGAGCATGGGTATAACTGGAATGATTACAGTTTGAAGAATAAATAGTTAAAATGGCATTTCATCAGTTACTATTCTATCAACCCTCCCTGCTCAAGTGTAGAAGAATTCTTTTTGTCTATGAATATAAACACTTCCCTCCTCGCAAGACTTTTAGGAAGAAAATGAAAGAAAAGGACTTCAAAAGGGAGTTGACAATCCCACAATAGATGCAATAAAACTATATAAAAAGGAGAGCAGAGAAAAGAGAAATATGGGATGTGGATTCACAGATATCTTGAATAGGGAGAGTGTGTTGATGGGGTATGTATGCTTTAGGGTGCTTTCATTTTGAATGTTAGGTGTGGGAGTATTTATTCCATTATCAAAATAACCAGAAAACAGACCAAATAAATAAATAAAAGTGGCTCTGCCTGAAGGATTATCATCAACCCAGTTCTCTGCACCTAAGGGGCAATTTAAAAAGAAATAAAAGCTAGATACACAGGGAAAACTCACCTGCAGATAATCCCCCCCCCCCCAGGGTAACGACTACCATTAACATTTTCCTTTCTAGGCTTTTTTTGGACTTTTTTTTTTTTTTTTTAAATTTGACAGAGAGAAATCACAAGTAGATGGAGAGGCAGGCAGAGAGAGAGAGAGAGAGGGAAGCAGGCTCCCTGCTGAGCAGAAAGCCCTATGCGGGACTCAATCCCAGGACCCCGAGATCATGACCTGAGCCGAAGGCAGCGGCTTAACCCACTGAGCCACCCAGGCGCCCCATTTTTTTGGACATTTTTTAAAGAGTATATTGTTATCTATGATTGCTTTGTATTCTCTTTTTTATTCTCATTGTAATGTGTGCACTGAGAAGTCAAAACAAGTTCCAAATACTGAAAGCAAAAAATGTACAAAAAGGCTTTGACAGGTGTTACACAATGATTCAGATTTTATAAAATTTTGTGTTGAACACGGGGATTGCATGGTTTTTCTTCTAGAAATCGAAACTCTTATTTTTAAAAAAGTAATTGGCTTTATTTTATTTTTTTAAGGGAACCTATTTTATTTATTTACTTCTAAAGAATTTATTTTTAAGTTTCTCTACACCTAACATGGGGCTCAAATTTACAACTCTGAGATCCAGAGTTGTGCACTCCACCTACTAAGCCAGCCAGACGCCCCACTTTATTTTTTTTTAGGGCAGTTTAAGTTCACAGTAAAACCAAGTAGAAAGTACAAACGTTTTCCTCCTCTTTTTACTTAACATCTGGGCATACAAATATTTTCATTTCATTAAAAGCTTCTGAGAAACAAACTTTTAACTGTCAACAAAATGTTTCCTTATATGGATGGAATATAGTTTACTTAGCCTTACCGCCACTGGACATTAGGGTTGTTTCCAGTTTTTTGGTGGTATAAGTAAAGTGGCAATGAATATTTTCCCGTATAAATTCCACCCCGCACATATTTAGCATGATTTCTTTGGGACAGATTTTTAGAATCATTGAATGAGCCAATATGAACATTTTAAGGCCAATTTTATCAAACTACCAACTTTCTTTTCAAAAATTTTATACGAATGTCTACCTTTACTGGAAGAATTTGAGATGATCTACTCACTACACTCTTACCAGCTGTGGTGGGTGGAAAACTAGCCCCTCCCTACCTCTTGTCCCAAGATGTCACCTTTAATTCCTGGAACTTGAATAGGTTACTTTATTTAACAAAGGGGCATTAAGGTTGTTAATCAGCTGATCTTGAGATGGGGCCAATGTAATCACAAGAGTCCTTAGAAGTGAAAGAGGGAGGCAGAAGGGAACCAGAAGGATAACTGAATGAGAATGACTCCGCTCTAGGTTGTTGGTTTTGAAGAAGGAAGGGGCCATGAGCCAAGGAATGTGGGAGAGGTCTGGAAGCCTGGAAAAGGCAAGGAAATGGATTCTCCCCTAGAGCTTCCAGAAGGAACACTGCTCTGCTGACACTTAGCCAAAGAGATATGTTGGACTTCTGACTTTAGAAATGTAAGAAAATACATCGGGTTATTCTAAACCACTAATTTTTTTTTTTAATATGTTACCCCAGCGGTAGAAAACTACATTGGTTATCTTCATTTTGTTTCATTCCAGTGGTATTTAATACCAATTTAATTTGTATTTGTTTGATTTTCTAGGCAGAGCACATCTATTGTTCTGTCTACCCAGAAAAGACTCTACTGGGAAGTGCACCTTCTCCTCCATTATAAGCACATGGTCCAAAATCAAGTTGGATCCCCAAGCAGGTTAAGTCATTCAGAGCCTTTCTTTGTAATTAAAAATTTTAGGATTAAATACAAACCCCTTCCTTCTATAGAGTGCGGAGTGAGGTGAGTCACAGCGGCTGCCAAGGACATGTTTCTGCCACCAGCATAAAACCTGGCAGAGAGACTGACATGCAGAGGAAAACCAGGCAGAGGGGCAAAGAGAATGTCTCCACGGGATTGGTCACTGAAGTCAGCCACAACCCTGTTTTTCTGGCTGGGTGACTCTTCCAATAAATGTCATTTTTGCAGAAATTAGTTTGTGTTTCTGTCATTTACCACTACAAGAATCTTAATACAGACATTGGAACCTGAACTGGGAAGTGGAAATTGATGAGCACCCAAAGGGATGCATCAAGGTTGGTTAAGGAGGCGGCATTCCCGGGGGGCATTCAGCTGCAGATCCTAGGCTGGGAAAGTTGCATTCCCTAATTTTTATGTCAGCAAGGCAATTGGTTAGATTATTTTTCCAGTGGCTCTTGGGACTCAGACCATGTGTCATTCCGATTTACACTTTGGGAGACTTGGTGCTAAAATACCAGGATAAAAAGATGTGTCGATGATTCCTCATAGCCTTTGGGAGGGTGCTGTGAGAGAGACGAAGTGTGGGCCCAGGAGAAGCAAGCGTTCGAGGAGCCGCTGGACAGTGATGGTTTTAAGAGCAGTCTTTTTGTTGGTAGCTAGAGATCCCAAATGGCCAAGGTCACAGAGTCATGCCCTTTGTTCAACAGCCAAAGCCTAGTGCTCTGCCCCACACTACAGGTTCTGTACTGAGGAAGAAGCTATAGAATCCTAGAAATCAGGATTGTGGTACCTGGGGAGGACCAAACCTGCCAAAATGTTGTACATTCCCTGCCTGATGAGAAATCACCCCGCCCCAGTGCGATGTGAAAATCCCAGAGCAAGGTCAATGTTGAGGGCAGGGCAACCAGCAGTGCCCTCCCATCTCACATCTCCTGCTGAGCTGCAGGGAAAGGATAGAGCCTTCAGAGCTGCTCTAAGACGATGGAAGCCACATGGGTGGGATTTCAAATGCCCCTCGTGCCTTATAACTTTCTGGGGTTGGTTATTGGCCAACAGAGACCCCCAAAATGAAACTTGAAGTCATGTGATTAAGATTGTTTAAGGTCAAAGTGCTATAAAAGCCCAAGTCTGCCAAACTGAGGTGTGTGATTGTTCAGCCACTAAGGTAGTTATTTTTCAAATGTTCGTGATAAGAGCCACCTGGGATGATTGTTGAAAATACAGATTCCCAAGCACCTCCCCCTGGAGAGTCAGTAAATGTGGGGTGTGATTTAGAATCATTTTTTTTCCCCACCAAATTCCCCAAGAAATTTCTGTCCTCCAGCAGGTTTGGAAACTCTCTCATGAGGTATTTCCTAGGTAACTGGACCAACAGGAAGTAGTTTGTGAGGCAGTTTAGCCCCAAGGGGGAGAATCGTCTCCACTGCTCTGCTTATGAAGGGTCGGTGGATGTGGGCAAGGGAAATACTACTAATAGGCAAAACCTGGAGAGTCAGACTGGGGACCGGAGAACTCAGTCTTTGCCAAGAGGCTGTGATATTCACCAACCACAGTTCTGACCTCACCATTCCTGTCCAGCTGGATGTGGTTTAAATGCTGGACCAGTGACCACTGTGTGTCACCTCCTTTTCACCCATTCTAAATGGTGGCATTTATAACAGTCACCCTGCTTCCTGCTGGCATTGTACATGAGGTGTGTTGGAGGTGGTTGGTGACTCCAGGAATCACATACCAAAGAGAGCAAGATGTGAGGAGCCAAGAGGAACAAGTATGCTCAGGAATCCTGGACTTGGACTTGCCATTAAATGGTCCTCAGAGTTAATGCTTCAAGCATCACTTCTATCCACACCCAAACTCACTCATTTTCTCCAAACATGTAAAAATAATACCTAACGTGTATTAGCACTCACTATGTTCTAGGCATTGGTTAAGAGCTTTCTAGGCACCAGCTCACTCAATCCCCCCAACTGGTACTATTACTATCCCTCAGTTACCCGTGGGGAAACTAGGGCTCAGAGCAGCGAAGAAACCTGCTTGAGGTCACACAGTCACTCAGTCATGGAGCCAAGACCTGCATGCAGGCCACCTCCAGAACCTGAGGTCTTACCCAGCACTCCATGCTGCCCCTCCAGGGAAAGTGAGACAAGGGAAAGAGGAAGATAGAAGGACGCAGCCACATTTCAAAAGAAGATAAACATCTCTGTGGATAGAGAACGAAAAGAAACAGGGAAAACTAATGTGAAGGAAGACTGCCAACAAAAGCAATCTGCAGGAGATGAACTCCCTCCAGATAAAAAGAAAACAGTAGAGCAAGATGAAAATGATTGTAAAGTGAGTGTATTTAGAATCCTCAAAAGATGAGGGATGAAGCGAACCAGAGTCAGCGGATATGGAAGAGGAATTATTTATTAGAAACCCTGGAAATGAAAAAAATCCCATACTTGAAATAAAAACAGCAGATGGGGGAAGATTTGGGTCAAGCAGAGATGAATGAACAATTAGTGCTTTGGAAGATGAAGCTGGGGAATTCATCCAGAGCCCAGCACAGGAGAGAAAAAAAAGAAAAATGGAAAATTATAAAAAGGTAATTGCTAGACATGGAAGAGAGTTTGGGAGGCTCCATCTGAGAGAATATTCCAAAAAAGGAGCAAGTGGTGGAAAAGACCTGAGAGATAATAAGGAGAAATTCGTCAGAATCCTTGGACAGAAAGCACCCACCGAACACTAAGAATATGTAATAAATCCTCACCGATCCATGCTGTTCTATATCTGCAGACCATCAAGATTACATGAGAAAATCTTAAAAACTACCAGAGGAAAAAGAGATTTTCATCTTGTAGGTTCTGGACTTGGAGTCCAGAGTGGGATGTGCAAGTGAGACGTGGAAGGGTGGACAACTTTGAGTTACATCCCATTGGGAAGGGGATGATTGCACATGATAAGAGATGACAATGTGCAGGTATTATTTGTATGGAAAGAAACATGGATATGCTGGGAATCCAGTGACTGTCCATTGTTTTGAAACCCCCTTCTTCTGAGCAGAGTTCTTTCCCCACTAACCATGTGGGTTGCATACCTGTTTGATTCTCCTTCAAATCATGCCCCCAGTTTATTGACCCAAGGCAGGGTCCTCATGGAGGTGAAGGTGGTCAGTCACAATAGTTCACTCTAGGCTTTGGTTAATGGACCATGTTGCGTGAATAAGAGCCCTTCCTTGGCATCTCTGACTTTGGGACCAGTGTGAGCAGGTCCTAGCAGCTCTCTAGAGACAAAACTGTGAAAGGTGAGCTGTGGGCGCTCTTGGAAGCCATGCTTTCTGCCATGTGGGACAGTGCCCGTTCCAGAGGGAATAAAATTGACCTGCAGAGAAAAACAAAGAGAGGCAGAGTGAATCTTGTCGGTGCATGAGTTTCTGGTGCTTGATCTACCTTTGCTCTTCCAGTCTTTTGTGAATCTTCCCTAAAATCTCCCTCTTAAACTAAACATGTAAAACTTAACATTTCTGTTATTTTCAACCAAATGAATGTTTGTTCATGGAATGAGGAGATTGACACTTTGTTATTCTTTAACGATTTGCATGTTTTCTTTGGGGGAAATGTTTATCTTCTGGGTCTTGTGTGTGGTTTGTTTGTTTGTTTGTTTGTTTAACTATGCAATATCCCAAACGGAATATCTATTTTCTGCATCCCAATTCCCCTTCTTCTTTCCCTTTCTCTTCTAAAGGCTTTCTTATCTTTATACACACCCAAGACAAGGGCCTCAATGCTATCCACTCTTCTTGATTTATGCCCCCACACTCCAGGAATCCACCGAACCCCATCAATTCTACCTTTGAATACAGGTCTCAGACCCGTCTGCTCACTTGAACAACAACTAAGCCATCATGGACAGGGCTGTAGGCAACACTCATTGATTGCTGAGTATAATTTAGAACAACTTTTCTGGAAGCAAATTTGGAAGTATAGCTCAATAATCTTTAAAATATTTATACCTTTTTTTTAAAAAAAGATTTTATTTATTTATTTTAGAGAGAGAGAGTGAGCAGCAGAGGGAGAGGGAGAGAATCTCAAGAAGACTCCATGCTAAGCACGGACCCCGACACGGGGCTTGATCTCATGACCTGAGCCGAAATCAAGAGTTGGGTACTTAACAGATGGAGCCACCCAAGTGCCCCAATATTTATACCTTTTGACCCAGCATTTGTACCCCAGGGATAAGCATAAGAAATAAGGATAAGGATAAGAAATAAGAAAAGATATGAAACACTGAATTACAGACAGTATGATTTTCATTTCATTAAAAATACACGTCAAGCGTGCTGGGTGGCTCAGTTGGTTAAGCAACTGACTTCGGCTCAGGTCATGATCCCGGAGTCCCGGGATAGAGTCCCGCATCAGGCTCCCAGCTCCATGGGGAGTCAGTCTGCTTCACCCTCTGACCTTCTCCCTTCTCATGCTCTCTCTCACTGTCTCTCTCTCAAATAAATAAAATAAAATCTTTTTAAAAAGAATACATGTCAAATTTAGGGAGTATGCAAAATTTGATCTAATCAGTAGGCTTCCTTTCTCCCAGGACTCATTCTCAAACTGGCCACCCTCTGCCCTTCCCTTCTGAGGATGAGGTGGGTGAGGTCAGGAAGCAATAGCTTCAGGGTCATTTTAGGGTTTTTCTTAGTTCAGTGTAGAGTACTGAGTGCAGCATAATTTTCAACATCTTCATATTGTGCCTTTTGTGATAATACAGACCCCCCCATTATTGTTTTCCAAAATGCCACCCCACACTTAATACAATTTAATTTTTATCTCCTCACACAACACAATTTGGTAGGATTTTACTGTATTTGTAGATCTACATAGAAAAAAATAGGCGAAGGAAACACTGAAACACCAAGAGTAGGTCATTTGCGGGATGGAAGTTTGTTGATTTTGTTTCTTGCCTATCTTTAAATACTTTCGGATATGCGATCGCCAACGGTTGCTTAGCGTTCCAACATATGGGCACACTCTAAAGTATTCAATCAAGCCTGTATTCTTAAACATTTAGATAATTTGCCATTGTAAGCAACGCTATGGTGAACATCTTGGTATCTACGTCTCTGGGCCTGCTGAGTCCAGCAGAATTATGCTGACACGAGGCAAGAAGACTTCTGCCTTCCAGGGCCTTTGCTCCTTAGGAAAGAAGAGCAGAAATTTAGAGAAACAACTAAAATGTGAGACAAAAGGTGGTAAATAACTTATGTGGGGGAGGGAGTCCCAATCCAGGCAGGGAGCACGATGCCTGGAAGAGGGGGAATTTAAGCCCAGCTTCTCAGACAGCTGGGAAGAGGGAGCTCATCTTTCCAGTAGCCACAGAAAGTTGACCTTAGTGGGTTACCCTGGTGGTGCCTGAGAGCTGAAAACAAAACAAAACGAAACAAAAAACAGACTTTGCACGGGAGCCCAAGAACCTGGACCCTGCAGGTTTGCAGATTTCTCATTCTTCCTTCTAGCCCCACCGGAGTTCACTCTAACATCCGTGCCCCTGTGCCTGTGGGAGGGGGAGGGGTCTCTATAGGCCCTCCTGCTCCCCTCTTCCCCACCCCCACCCCGGGGAGCAGGCCAGAGGGGGGCTTCCTTACCGAAGTGAGCCATATGGCAGGCCCACAGGCACTGGGTCCCCAGCTTCCAGCACCTCCTGCCAAACCCCGGCTCCTGGGGTCAAAGGAATGTTGAGCAATCTTTGGAATTTTTCAGCAAGAAACAAGCACTTTTGAATTCCGTTCAGGCCTCCTGAGCTGGGCAGGCTGCCCATAGCCTGGAGCCCTGAGTCTTCCTGAGCAGACATCTGGGAGCGCTGGGGGACTTTTTCAGTGTTTGTTTTCTCCTCCTGCTGGCGGGGCTGTAGGACACCATTACAGTGAGGTCATGGAGCCCGGCCCCGCTGCATCCACAGCTGGACCAGCCGCCAGGATTTTTTGGTCCCCAGTGGTTCGCGTGTGCTGGGGGATGGGTGGGGTCTGGAAGGACTGTGGGGCAGAGCCCCGTCTGCGCCCCTGAGGACCTCCCCACTGCATCACGGCCAGGGCCGAGCCCCTGCCAAGGGCCTCCCAGCCATGCTTTCTGCCCAGCTTCCTGGAGGCTGTAGGAACATGTGGCGAGCCCAATTTTGACTTGCTGGAAGGAACGGATCATCGTCTTGCAAATGATGAGGGAGCAGAAGGCAAGCTGAGGATAAAACACAAGCTGACACCCGCAACCTCCCCGCCCTCGCTCCCGCCCCGCACACACACTCACTGTGGGACATGCGTGCATTCCTCGGGCACTTCTGACTGCCCTAAGACTAACGGGAGGGAGAAACAGATGGTTAACTGCGAGAGATCACGATCCCGCAGGACGGGAGTCTCCAGTGGTGGACGAATGTCTTAGTGATTAACAAGGAAAAAGCATTCTCACCAATAGCCCAACTTTCAGAGACCCACACCTCAATTTCCTGGAGCGCTAGTGTCCCCCTCCCTGCCAGGAGAGACTGTGGGAAACAGGCAGAAGGGAAAATAAACAAAGTTAAGTTTCTTCAGGACCTGTGGCCCATTGACAAGGACTCAGGAGAAAGAGTAGGACTTTCCTCTAGGAAGCTCCCAACTCTCTCAATGCAAATGACTTCCTAGAAGGAAAACAACAGGAGCTTGACAATAGCCAGGTCTCCAGGAGCCCGAGGGTCTTCTGTAGCATCTGAATGTCCTTTTAGACACTCCCCTTTCTCCTGACCTCCCCCACCTTCCTAGTGTCTAACCAGCCATTTCTCACTTTCTGCCTACCCGGGTCCTGTCCTAACGCTATGATAAACTCCACTTTTTGCACCAAAGACTTCTCGAGAATTCTTTCTTGGCCATGGGCTCCGGACCTCACCAACATTCCCAAACTACATCACCACTTCTCAGAGCAAACTACACTTTGGGGAGACCTTCCAGACACCCACAGCCCCTCCCCCTCGAATCTTTATTACACACTTTCATGGCACCCTGGGCCTCTCCTTCAAATCTCTTGCCTCTGTGGTAAATCATAACGAGCTGCGTATTCACTTAATGTGTGTCCGTGTCCCCCACAGGCAGTCCGCATTATGACGGTAAGAGTCCCGTACCTCAGGAACTTCATTCTGCCAGACAAAGCAGGACCCCACTTTGAGCCTTGTTTGCCTGTGTGGCAGCTCCCCACTCTCAGCCTCACTGGTACCCAGTTTGTCAGGAGACCAAAGGTTCTTCATTTAGTTGGAAGTATGTTAACTAAATGGAAATTAAATAAAAACTTAAAAACAAAAGAAAGTTCTTTTGTCTGTGATCAGATTGCAAGTCCCCTAGCAAGGGGACCTTTGCAGGTCCCAGATGTGTCAACAGCACCCGCAGCCCCCTATTTCAGGTTCTTTTGTCAGCTCTGGGGCAGGGCCTGCCTCCACCAGCACACCTGCCACTTGGGTTCATTCAAGTCTGAAAGTTCCTGAAGCCCATCACCCCAATATTGTAACTGCTCCTCCCAGCGGGATTCAAAAACCAAGACGTTCCTCTTAGAAACTTTCCCCCCGAAAGTGGCCTTCTCTAAGTCATGGCTGGGAAATCTTAGGGTTCCGTTTCTAGCTTCAGGGGTGGGAGGGAGAAGGAAGAAAGGAGGTAGAGAGCGGGAAGTTGACACCCTGGAAGGAGGGAATCCAGGCTGGGCACCGGAGGCGAGAATGCAGACATCTCAGAAGGTACTGGAAACCAGGTAGAACATACATGCTCTGAAGACTGGACCAGAATCCTGCACTTTATCAACCAGACCATTTTTATGTTTTTTATGTTCTCTGTGTTCATTTCCCTAATTTTTCTACCATAGTAGGAAGCAGGAAAAACTCAGGGAAGTTCCAGTTGGCTTCAGCTGTGCAGAAGGGAGCCAAAGGAATGGCTTCGGCTCCATGCTTGTGCCAAGCATGGAACAGTGAAAGGGGCAGCACCCGCAGGGCAGGAGACTAAAAAAGGGGAGGGGGATGGGAGGACAGGGAAGTGACCCCTATCCTGACCCTAGGCACCTGGGAAGGATCACAAGTTAAAAAACCTGGGGTTGGGGCGCCTGGGTGGCTCAGTGGGTTAAAGCCTCTGCCTTCGGCTCTAGTCATGGTCCCAGGGTCCTGGGATCGAGCCCCACGTTGGGCTCTCTGCTCCGCAGGGAACCTGCTTCCTCCCCTCTCCCTCTCTGCCTACCTCTCTGCCTGCTTGTGATTTCTCTCTCTGTGTCAAATAAATAAAATATTTAATTTAAAAAAAAAAACACCTGGGGTTTTCTGTCATTAAAAGAAATCGGTTGCCTTTACCACCTCATAAGGGTCCCATCACTCACACGGTGAGTATTAAGTTCTAGGTGCCCGGGACGCCAAAATGAAGAACTCTGTCCTCCTGCACCTTCCTTTCTAGCGACAGCGGGCAGACTGCAGACATCAAATAGAGATCAGTCCATTCCGTGGTATGTTAGAAGGCGTGAAGGACTACTGTGGGAGCAGGTGAGGAGGCGAAGGGTTTCTGGGCTTGGGTGGGGGCCATATTAACTGCGGCCATCAGGGTGGGCCTCAGAGAGCAGAGGAGACCTCAGCTTCAGGTGTCAGGGACCCAGGCTGCCCAGGCAGTGGTGGGGAGTCCATGCCCTGTGCTCCCTGAGGACCGGAGTTGGTCATTGAGGCTCAGGCAGGGGGAGTGTTAGGGAGAGTGGCGGGAGCAGAGGTCAGAGAGGAAAGGGTGGGCAGATCAGCAGTGGTCTTGTGGGCCATTAGACAAACAGAGAGCCTTGGAGTGTTGATTGCTCTAGCTGCTATGCTGAGAAAAGACTGAGGAGGCGGCGAGAAGAGATGGGATGTTGGCTACAGGGAGAGACAAAGGACTTGCTGGTAGTTTTCATGGGGGATGTGAGAGAAAAAGGAGTCAAGGCTGACTCCATAGTTTCTGTGTGTGTGTTTCTTTTTTCTTTTTTTTTTTTAATTTAAATTTTAGATAGTTAACACACAGTGCAGTATTGGTTTCAGGAGTAGAATTCAGAGATTTGTCACTTACATACAACACTTAGTGCCCATCACCATATGTGCCTTCCTTAATCCCCATCACCCATCTAGCCCAGACCCCACCTCCTTCCCTCCCTCCCCACTCAGTTTGTTCTCTGTCATTAAGAATCTCTTACGGCTTATTTCCCTCTCTCCTTTTTTTTTTCTTTCGCCCCTTCCCATATGTTCATCTGTTTTCTTTCTTAAATTCCACAGATGAATGAAATCATATGGTATTTGTCTTTCTCTGACTTATTTCACTTAGCATAATACACTCTAGCTCCACACATGTCATTGGAAATGGCAAGATTTTGTTCTTTTGATGGCTGAGTAATATTCCATTGTGTATGTATACCACATCTTCTGTATCCACTCATCAGCCGATGAACATTTGGGCTCTCTCCATAGTTTGGCTATTGTGCATAGTGCTGCTATAAACATTGGGGAGTATGTTTCCCTTCAAATCAATATTTTTGTATCCTTTGGGTAAATACCCAGTAGTGCAATTGCTGGGTCGTAGGGTAGCTCTATTTTCCACTTTTTGAGGAATCTCCACACTGTTTTCCAGAGTGGCTGCACCAGCTTGCTCTCCTACCAACAGTGTAGGAGGAGTCCCCTTTCTCCACATCCTCCCCAACATCTGTTGTTTTGTGTGTTGTTAACTGGAGCCATCTTGACAGGTGTGAGATGGCATCTCCTCATGGTTTCAGTTTGTATTTCCCTGATGCTGAGCGATGCTGAGTATCTTTTTATGTGTCTATTAGCCATCTGGATGTCTTCTTTGGAAAAGTGCCTATTTTTGTCTTTTGCTCTTCTTAACTGAGTTTGTTTTGGGGGAGTTGAGTTTGATAAGTTTTTTGTAGATTTGGGATACCAGCCCTGGATCAGATGTGTTGTTTGCAAATATCTTCTCCCATTCCATAGGCTGCCTTTTAGTTTGCAAATATCTTCTCCCATTCCATAGGCTGTTTCCTTTGACTCCACGGTTTGGGGCTTGAGCTTCTGGAGGGATGGAGTTGCCATTAGCTGAGATCATCCACGTTATTATAGCTACTCCGGGCTGGGACCTGGGTCAACCACTTTGCACCCTGGTCCCACTCCATCCTTACAACCCCAGAAGGTCCCTCAGCCCAGAGAGAGTAAAGAACTGACTATGGTCATTCAGCATGCAAGTGGCAAATCCTAGAAGCCTCAGGCTGGTCTGACCCATGAGGCAGATGTGCATATCCTGTCCCAGGACTCAGGACAGCAGTTCCTTCACCTCACCCGACTTTCTCTGGCCTTGGACTTCACCTCTTTCCCTTAGTCAATCTGCCTCAAAGTTACAGAGCTCCCCAGGCCTGATGTTTTCTATGTGCTGGGCACTTCTTTTGAATACTCCTCAAGACTTACTTGGGTATCTGAAATTAAGTAGAGGGGCCAGGGCTATGATGTTTGGGGACTTCCTCAGAGACCTTTGGCAGACAGATCGTCTGAGTCAGGGAGAGAACAGGTTGGGGAGAAGGCAGGGAGGCTCAGCAGCTGCTGCAATTAAATCTGGAATTCCTATGAACACAGTCAGCTCAGAAACACCCCTCGCCACCATCCCTGCACCCAAGCTGGGGAGCTCCTTTCCCACCCTCAGGATTTCTCTTGCCCTTCCAGACCACTGTTTTCACAGTTTATAGGCAAAACACATGGACTCAGAGATCGGACCCTGATCTCACTCAGATATGGGGACAGCATGTGTGCATGCATGTGCGTGTGTGAGTGTGTGTGTGTGTGTGTGCCTAGGGAGGGAGGGACAGGGGATTGGAAGCATGGAAATCAGCATGCCCTGCACAAATCAGTCAGGGGTCAGAACACCAGCACCTCAGCCCAGAGATGCCCTGGACCTCCTTTTTCTTTTTTTTTTTTTTTAAGATTATTTATTTATTTGAGAGTGAACAAGAGGGAGAGAGCACAAGCAGGGGGAGTGGCAGAGGGAGAGGGAGAAGCATACTCCCCAGGGAGCAGGGAGCCTATGGGGCTCGATCCTAGGACGCTGAGATCATGACCTGACCCAAAGGTGGGGCTTAACCAACTGAGCCACCCAGGCACCCCCTGTGGGCCTCCTTTTAAGGATGACTTCAAATAAGATATGGAGGTGCTTCTCCCACATATCAGTGCAGAGCTCTGCCTGACCAGGGCTGGGTCCAAGGCTGCCAAGGTCCAACCTAGCAGCAAACCCAGACTAGGAGTTCCTGGATGGATTCTGGGCTCCTCGTTGCAGTTGTGCTGAGGAATCAGACATAAAACCCTGCTGTCTGCCTGAATCACAAGGGAGGCTTTAAACATGCATAAACACTTAATTCACACACACACACACACACACGCATACACACACATGCACACTCACCCTGCTTTCTCATAGGGATTATCCCCAGCTGAATGAAACCGAAGTTCAGAGAGGTCAAGAGTGGTTTAGAGGGGTTCCTGAACCTGTCCCCAGCACAGCTGGGTTCCCTAATCGTACCCTCTGCTGCCCGACTCCAAGGGTCCCAAGGCCCAAGGTCTCCGACATGTCCAGTGCCCAGTCCTCAGCCCCCATGACACCTCCTTCCTGACTAAGTCCACAAGTCTGCTGAGGGGCAGTGCTGGGTCAATCTGGCTTTCTTACCAGACACTGCACCCTCTCTGGAGCCTCCCAGGCAATCCTGGGATGGGGCAAGCCTGCAGGAAGAACCTAAACTTTGGGAATGAGAAGGGGGTACTGCACTGACCCAGCTTTGGGATGTTTTATGACGTCCCTGTCCTTTGGGGGCAGAGAGTAGACCAGGACTTGGGGGCATGTGAGTAAGAAAGAGCATCTCCCTCCTTAGGGAGGTCCTGGGCTGAACCGGGCAATCTCTATCCCCTCTGATACCCTCAGACCCATCCTCTCCCTGGTCCCACCCCAAAGCCTCTTCTCCAAAGCCAGGGACCTCTCCTCTGGGCTCCCTCTCAGCAAGGGGGGGGGCCCTGGATATTTCTATTGGCCCCTTTGCTGAGCCTCCTCCTCTTTTACCTCTTCTTCCCCTTTCTCTGAGTGTCTCCCCTCTGCCCAGCCCCCTGGACCCTACCCAGTTTCTCTTGGTAGAAAAAAAAAAACTCTCTGGTGCTTGGGGCCGGTGGGGTAATCACCTGGTTGACAAGGCCCTGCATAGAAAGTATTTATCCCAAAGGGGAGAATTGCTAGAAAGAGGTCATCTGACCTCCCAGATGGACACTGCGAAGAGTCTGCCCCTGACCTTGCCAGAACTTCAGGGAGGTTTGATCTGGGTTCAGGGCTTTGGGACTTCAGGAGACCAATTTGGAGGTGCTCTGAGCCCTAGATTCCCAGCGCTGATACCTTATAGCCCTACAGTGGGGGAAGTCAGAGGGGGGATGTTGAGGGTGGTCAGAGTCAGGTGTCCGGGATATGATGGGACACACATTTGGCCCGCTTTGCATGCTGTTGGCTCTCCCCAAATCCCGCCCTTCCAAACTGCCCCCGAAATTGCCACTGGTCCTTCTGTTGCTCAGATTCTGTGTGTGGAGAGCTGCTGCAAAGAGCCAGGGGATCTGTACGTGCAGGAGGCCCCGGTGGAGGCCAGAGACAGAGCCTGGGAAGGGGGCGGGACAGGCACACAGATGGCCTCTGTTGGCCCAGGCAGCGGAGGACACTAGCTAGTGCAAACGCTGTTGTTTGCAAATAAACAACCTCAAGCTGGGGGGGAAACAGCTCATCTTTGTTCAGGCTGCTTGGGGCTGGTGTGGCTCCTGCAGCTGCCCACCTCCTGCCCAGCTGTGGTTCCTCTGTCCTTGCCTACTGCTGCCTCGGAGCTGGGCTCTGGGATGAGGGACACAGCGCTGAGGTGACGCTCATGCCTGAGGCACCTGGTCTGCAGACTCGAGGGTGTGGTTCTCTCAGGAGTGACCCTTTGCACCTCCTGATCTTGGGAAGTTGACTTAGGGTCATGTGCCCCCTGCCCATCCCTGTTGGCCTAGGCCTCTGCCTCCACCTCACTGGGCGCTCAGAGATCTTTTCTCTGTCTAGCTATTGGGTGGTAGCTCTGGGCCGTGCACCATCAGAATCCTGGATCAGGGAGCCTTGGTCTGTGGATGAAGAACCCGAATCCAGGGGCGCCTTGGTGGCTCAGATGGTTAAGTGCCTGGCCTTTGATTTTGGCTCAGGTCATGATCTCGGGGTCTGGGATGGAGCCCTGTGTCAGGTCCTGTGCTCAGTGTGGAGTCTGCTTGAGACTCTTTCCCTCTTCCTCCTCCCCTCCCCCATCCCTGTCTCTGAAATGAATAAATAAACCTTAAAAAAAAAAAAAAACCCACCTAAATCCAGAGAGGTTAGGTGACTTGTCCAAAGTCACACAACTGGTGAGTAGCTGAACTGGTTGTCTTTCCATGCTCTTGGAAGAATCCTCCCTCTATTTTTTTATATGGGTCCCTCCCAGACCCCAGCCCACCCAGGAGAGCCCAGCCTGGGCCAGGACCAGCGCTCTCTGTACACATGTGGTGCTTATCAAGCGAGCAAGCAGGCCTCGCAAGGTTTCGCAATGTGTTCTGGTCACCCCAGTGGACTTGGAGCTGCAGGAGGACAGGGGCCCTCCTTGCTGTCCTCTTACTGTGACCCAGATCACTGCCACACCCTCGCCCAGAGCCAGGGCCCAGCAAGTTTTGCTCAGAGAGAGAGGGGGTGCTGTAAGGCCTGGAGAAGAAACAGCCTGGAGCCTCTGGCTTTCCCCCAGAGAGGGAGCAGAGGCCTGGGCAGCGCAGAAAGGCAAGGCCACAGAAGTTTGGAGGAATGGGACTTGTAAAACTGGGAGGGGCTACGTTCATTCAGAGGGGCCTTGGAGCAGCCAGGTCACAGAACCAGCTGACATGCTCAGAACTGGAGGCCAGGGACAAGTCCCCGGAGAGGCTGAGGGGAAAGGCCAGCCAGAGCCAGCATGGGCAGGATCCCACACTGGAGGCACTGAGCTGGCAGAAGGTGCCATATAGAGTTTGTGGGCCCTCAGGGATCAGGCAGCTGGGACTTTTCTGGGAGCCCTTCCTTCTAGGATTAATTAACCCCTGCTACTCTCCACTGAGCCAGCCAGGCGGCTCAAGCAACTGGCATGTCTCCAGGCTTCCCAGGAGCCCCATGTGGGGCTAGGAGCGGGGTTGGGGTGGGGGAGGCAGACAGCAGAAAGAGAAGCCAGTGTCTGCTTTCCAGGGGCCCGTGGAATAGGAGGGGAGCGTAAACAAGCACACACAAATCAGATCACTGTGAGAATGGTTACATAGCCAACCGTGGGGGACCGAATACAATAGGAGGCTGTGGGGGAGGGTCCTTGCCGCAGCGAGACAGCAGGCATCTGGTCTTTTATTTCCATTCTTTCCTTCTACCACCCCTCCTTCCTGCTCCCCACCCCCCCACCCCCGTCCCCCTCCAGCGCCGCGCTCGCGCGCGCACGCGCGCGCACACACACACACACACAAACACAGCACCCCTACATAATGGGGACCGGGAGAGAGGCTAGAGAATATCTCCCTTAAATCACGACTCCATGAGGCATCAGTGACATCTCAGGTCCATCCCTGAATTGACAGCTCTCAGAGCACTCCCACTGCGGGCCACCCAACCCGCCCCCGGCCCCGCCCAGCCCAGGGCACCACTGACACCATCCATCTCTCCACCAATGGGCTGATTCTCAGTGTGGGGGCAGTCAGCACATGCCGGTTTGGGGCAATATGGTGCAGAGGCAGGGAAAACCTGGAAAACAACGTGGCAGTGTGCATATGGTCTCACGGGCGAGAAAGAATAAGGACTAGAATTGTTCTCTAGTGAGATTTGCCCCAGCAGATGCCACGGTTCCTACTTCGGAACCTTCACACTGTCCCCAGACCTGAAACTTCCTCCTCCTCTCACCAGACAGGTCCCGCCCTGATTTTGAAACTGACTTCTAGGGAAAGCCTCCCATCTGACTAAACCCAAGGGTCCAGCTCAGGCACCCCACTGTCAGCTCCCCCCCCCCTCCTTTCGGGTCCAGGATCTCTCTGGTCTCCTGTGTAGAAACATGTTTTCCACTCAGCAACCTCTCTGAGCTCTGTGCCTCACTCCTCAGCAAGAGAGCAAGTGATACTAGCGAGCCTTGCCCCCCAGAAGCTCCCAGTCTCGTTAGGGAGAGACCACATAAGCCCTCCAGAATGAATTCCCCCTGGCAAGGCAGCCTGGGTTCCATGTCAAATGAGCAGAAGAGTCATTACCTTTTGGGGGGTTATTTGTTTACTTCTGAATTTATTGCTTACAGCAGCAGCTCTATTTCCTCTAGAAACTAAAAACAAACCAATGTCCCTTAACAGTCATTACCTTTAAACAGGGCAGATGAGAAAAAGGCTTCTTCTGAGAGTGGGAAGATAGCCCTGCTTCCTGAATTTCTAGGTCTTTCTAAAAAAGATTTTATTTATTTATTTGAAAGAGAGAGAAGCCGATTCCCCCCGCTGAGGAGGGTGCCCAATGCGGGATCCGGTCCCAGGACCATGAGATGATGACCTGAGCTGAAGGCAGACACTTAACCAACTGAGCCAAGCAGGTGCCCCTGAAGAATCTGGGTCTTCAAAGAATTTGGACAGGGAGAGAAGAAGTGGGGAGCTCCCAGGAAGGAGGAATTGCTTGAGTCAAGGGCTGAAAGCGTATAGATCAAGTTTGGCAAATACACAGCATGCATGACACCTCTCTTCCATCCCTTGTCCACAGAAGACATTGTGAATTGATGGCCGTACTCTTTCCACAGCCCCTGAATGCATAGTCACTCTCAATGTCTCCATCATAGATTGCTTAAAGCTGTCAAGTGGAAATAAGTCTATTGGCTCTTTCTGGCCCAGAGTGTCTGGAAGCCTAAGGAAATGGGTCAGGCTGGAGCAGAAGCCATCTGGAGTCAGCCACATGGCAGTCCAAGGCAACTCATTCCTTACTCCAGCACACCTTCTGTCCCATCCCTTCCAAACACCCATTCCTTGTGTGCTAGAGGCCTCTGGTGGGGCAGTGTTGGGGAGGAGACCTGCCTAGGTTCAGTGGGGCCTCTGGGGCAGAGAAATCAGTGGATTCTCTCTCACTGCTCTCCTCCCAACGGAAGGTACTTTCTCCCGCCAGAGCCTGCCCTGAAGGAGCAAAGCATCCATGAAGGATTTTCCCAGGCAGATCCCAGGCCTCAGGGAACCATTGGAAGTTTCTTGGCAGCATCACGATTAAAGTGCTGATTATAAGATAGTATGAAGCATTAATGTGCCCTGTGTTCTTCTAAGAGAGAGTCCTTCCTGTTGGGACCCTCCTGAATAAGACTGAGGTTCTGTAGAATGGGGGTCCCTCAGGCCTGGGAGCTCCAAGGCCAGAGTAGCCCCTGAAGCTAAGAAGAGAAGGCTGGGAAGTGGGGTCTGCATATCTGAGTTGGGGTAGAGTGGAGAAAGAGGCCTTACCCTCAGAAACAAAGCTCTGAGGTCAAGGCCCCTGGAGGCTCCCAGGAGGGAAACCACACACAGCTCTAAGATCTTTGGTTAGTTGCTAGACTTCCTAACTCCCAGCCCCAGGCTGGATTAATCGGTCACTTGTTTTGCTGCTTGTTTCCCTGAAGTAGATGTAAGTAGAGGAGGATGTTGTAGGCTTGTCTCAGGGGAAAGAACAAAGTGGAAACCTGGGGAGACTCTGGCCCTCTCTGCAGGCAGGTTCTAGGACACTGAGAAGGGGGAGGTGAAAGGCAAATCCCAGGCCAAAGAGTGGGCGCTGGCGGGGAGAAACACAGAGAAGCATGCAGGCTGCAGGAGCTTGCCCACGAAAGGGAGGTCATCCAGGAAACCCCCCTTCCTGAGCAGGGGCAGAACTGAGCAGTGGTGCTAGAACTTCCCGTAGACTATCAGCCTCTGAAAGATGGCGACCATCCCACCACCTTCCTCAACAGTCACAGGCTCTCGAGGCCAGACACAGAAGCCCTGAGCTTGCTTGATTGGGGTTGACTTTCTCTTTCTTCCTGAAGACTCCCCAAATCCTATACAGCTCTCTCACTTATAGAAAGGGACATGGAGGGAAAGCATTCAGAGTGAAGGTAGAAGGGGCTGGAATAAGAGAGAGAAGCGAATTTTTTCTCTTCAAAGGTCACCACTGACGAACCATTTTCCAACCCCAGCTTCCACTTCTCAGAGTTAACCTCTCGAGGGCAGCTGACTGTTGCTCAATCTTTGCTTCTTTAAATGTTATCTGTTGGGCTCCCAGCCTGTCCACCTTCATGATTCTCCCTCTACAACTCCAGTTCCTCTTTTTCTACTTCTTGAATAGTTTACTCTTCTTGAATCCCTTAAGCCAGGCGTCTCCCAAACTGCATCATCGATCATCACCTTGGACATCACCATAATTGATTCTCAATTCTCTTGCTTGTAAGAGCCTGCTGGGCAGGTGCAGTTGGAAGCCCTCCGTAATCCCCAAGCTCAACACATCCACTGGTGGGTGGCTTCCAGGGCACTGGGTCACCATGCTGGAGGTCACACTTCAGGAGCCAGGCCCGGAGACAAGGCTGCCCTCGTGGCTGGGTCTTGGCCTCAGTTTACCAGCATCAGGCCATTATGTTGCTAAACCTGATAACCCTACAGGCCACTGAATGCATGGATCTGAGGCTCAGTAGAGAGTTCTAGACGGGGGTGTATGCTTGACAACTGTCTGCAAAGAGAAGCACTAGAAGCATTGGAAATGTAGAGGTGTTTAGGGACAATACTTAGAGGAGACAAGGCCTAGGACAAGGTCTGATGAATGCCAACATTTAGGGTCTGGGGAGCAGAGAAAAAAGAAGAGGATAAAAAGAGAATGTTCCAGATCTAAGGGTGGTAGAAAGGACACAGAACAGAAAAATCCACTGCACCAGGGCTAAACCTTAATTTAATATTAGAGACTTGAACTTGTTTAAGTGTTGATGGGAAGGCATGAGTAGAGAGGGAGAAGCTGAAGACAAGGGAGAAGAGGAGACAGGCAGGGTCCCTAAGATGACAGAAAGGAAGGGTTGAGTCCCAGAAGATAAGCAGCAGGATTAGACAGAAGGATATCATCTTTCATTTCCCCAGGAGGCACATGGAGGGTACAGGCGGGTGGATAGAACGGATGGCAGGATGGCGAAAGACTTCCTGCCTCGAGGTTCCTATTTTGTCTTTGAAGAAAGAGGTGATATCATCCACTGAGAATTAAGATGGAGGTAAACATGTAGAAGGTTTGAGGACAGGGGATAAGGCTTTAAAAGGCGGTTGTACAAGGAATTGAAGAGGTGTTGCCTGGGGAAGCTACAGCAGGCAGTGCTGAGGACCCAGTCAAGCTTGGTGACCACCAGTGATGTGTATCCAGTCAGCTTGCTGGTGTGGTCTTCCCTGGCAAGAAATCACCCACGTCATAGGTACGGTTGAGAGGAAAAGCAGAGCTCGTGGACCTACAGTTAGGTTTTTGCCAGGTGGTGCAACCAAGGGGAATTTACATACCGGGGAAGGATGAATGAAGTTCTGAGCTGCACAATCTAAGCCATGAGAGAGGAGGGTGAAGAAAGAGGAAAGATAGGGAGGAAGGGGTGGGGTGGGGGGAGCTGTGGACAGGTGCTTCAGATGGAGTCAGAAGACAGGTGCAGGCTAATGACTGAGTGACAATGCAGAGAGGATAGAAGGGTGTCAGAGTTAGTAATTTCAGAGGTGGGGGAGTTCTGGGTGGTGACTAGGTCTGGGAAGTGGTTATGGGAGTGGGCGGCCATGACACAGTGGGACAGAAGGTTGTCAGAGATAGAAAAGCCAAGCGACCAAGAGGCTAGGGTGTGGGCTGGGTCACATCACGGAGGCTGACGTCATCCACAGTGACAGCACACATCTTGCGTCTTGGCAACGCGTCCCTGTTTGTCAGGCCACGTGGGTTGCTATGGTGGTGGGTGGGGAGAGGGGAGGTGGCGGTGGCTAAAACCAGGATGGGACTGGGAGATTTTGTGTGATCTTCGAGCAAAATAGATTCCTCCTTGTCCTCCTAGGCTGAAGGCATCCAGCCTGTCGGCAATAGGCAGCAGGACTAAGAGAATCTTCTAGGAGTCCTTCTCTTCTCAACGTTACTTAAGGAGCCCAAGGAGCCAGTACTGGTAACAACCCAGAATAGCATGCCTCATCTTCTTCCCCCAGCACCAAGAGCCTGTGCCTTCTCTTGTGTTCTCTTGGCCACTCTGGGTAAAAAGTTCAGTCTGACTTCCCATTTCCCATATCAAATTGGTTATTCATTCTGCCTCTTCTGTTGCCAGTACCCCTGTTCTGATTCACATCATTGTCATCTGTCTCCCAACATTACAATGGCTTCCCAAGTGATTTCTCAGCACATCCCCCATCCTGACTTTCCCCAGCTTCTCCCCCTCTTCTAGAAGCCAAGGCCAAAGTAAAGACACTCCTAGCAATGCTTTTACCACACAGACCCTTCACAGCCATCAGTATAATCTTCCCAAAACACTGCTTGGTCTCCATGACTCCTGTTCTTAATACTTCCCAGAAGATCTCGGTGTCTACAGACCAAAGATCAAACTCCTTAGCATGGTCTCCATAATTCCTCTTGACCTGGCCCCATGTTCCTTGCCCCCCACATCTTCAGCTCCTCCCTCCAGCACCATGTACCAGTCCCTCCAGCCTAGTTCACGTTTGCTTTAATAAGCCATATATTCCTTCCTGTCTGTGGGGCTTTGTCCCTGCTGTCCCCTCAGCCTGGGATGTCCTTCTTCCCATTCATTCTCTACCTCCATCCTCTAGGGCTTAACTGATCACCCCTCATCTGATCCTCATATTCAGAATTAACTCTTTCCTCTCCAACAAAGGCAAGAAATTGCCAAGATCTCTGGTTAGCACGGATCTTCAGTCTCGTGATACAGTCAGCAGCTTAGAAGTCCTGTGTGTAACTTACCTTGTAAATATGTTTCATTTTGTGAGACTCTGAGGATAGGAAGAGAGAGCACTAGTCCCTGCCTTCAAGGAGCTCATGTCCTGGTGGGGGTCCTGGCTAGCTGACAGGCAATGACAGAGCCTTGAGGTGCATGCTGAGATGGGCGAGACACCACCTTACAGTGGAGTTACCTGCGCACACCTGTCTCCCCCGGCAGAACCCATGTTGCTTGAGTTTAAAAAGACACTTTATTCATCCGAGTCCCCATGCCCCCACCCAGAGCATGGAGTGTCGTGAAAGCCCACCCGAGTGATCTGTTTGCATGAACCTCAGGGTCCCTGAAGGCAAGTGCTGTGTCTTCTTCATTCTTTCATCCCTTTTCCCTCTAATGCCTTGCAAGAGGTATGGCAGGGTCAACATTTGCCATGATGAACTGAGAGAAAGACTTGCTCAGAAGTAGCAAGCGCTCTGGGGACCTGTGAGTAAACAGTTGGCCTGGGATGTGTCTCAGACCAGACGAGTGCTCAGGATTCATGTGACTGCTGTCTAGACCCAGGCACCAGTGGGTCACGGCTTGTCCTGGGGGACCCCCCCTGAGGCTGGCTGACTGACAACACCTTCCAGCCCACCCTATAGCCACTCTCTTCCAAATGAGGCCCCAGGCACAGGGAAGGGAAGCTTCCAGCAAGCAGAGGAAGGAACAGGAACTATAGGGAGCCGGCTAGAGTGACTCACTGGGAAAGGGACTGGGGCACTGAGATGCACAGTGGAAGCCTCCTGCCCCAGCTGGGATTGGGCCCCATCTTGATTTTAGAGGTGTGCCTTTGCAGTGGTGGCCTGAGCCATTGAGTCACCTTAAGGAGAGGATGGACCCACAGATGGAGGGGACCTGTTCCCTAAGTGTGGGGAGAAGTGAGGGAAAGGGTTGCTCCTAGACCAGGTACAGAGGTCTCCGGGAGGCTCTCTCCTCTCCCTTCAACCCACCCTCCCCAAATTTATCTGCAGGGAGCAGGAAGAACTTTGACGAAGAGTGTGAAGAAGTCCTAATAAAAGCTGGAAGGTGTCCCACGCCCAGGGCTAAGTAACCCCCCCCCCCAGGGGTTCTATGGTTCCTACCAGGAAATAGGGAATTCCCAGCAGCTCTGAGGGGAGGAGTGAAGGGAAGAAAGTGCCACCAGGTCAGTATTTCATTAGCAGAGGACCCCTTCCTGAGACAAATCCCAGTTTATTCCCTGGATGTAGACTCACAGACTCCGGCTGAGCTGCCTGCGGGGATCCACAGTTGTTCCTTCAAGGCTCCGGACCCAGGGTGCCTGGTTCCCACGGTTCCCACCTGAGGCAGGCTACCCCACCCCCAACCCCTCCCAGGCATTCCCTGCCCTTCCTGGCTCCTCCTGGGTTCCTTCTCCTCCCCTCCTAGCACTCCTCCCTGGCCCTTCTTTATTCCCCTAAGTCTTCCTCTCATCGCCCCAAGAGCAATGAGAGGCAAGGGAGGCTAGGCTAGTTCTTTCTGTAGAAGGTCCATGAGGCAGGGACATCGTGAGAAGAGCTAAGGTCTGGTCTGTGCCCGCCTGCTGACTCACCTTGCTGGGCTCTGGCTCTGTCTGGGCAAAGCCATCCAGCTTCTCTGAGCCTCAGCTTGTTGCTCAGTACAAGGCTATCCCCTTTGCAAAGCTGCTATGCAGAGCCACTGCGTATAAGGACTCTGAAAATTTGCCTTAGATATTTAGTTATTCATTTATTTAAACACCCATCCCTCACAGTATGTATCTATGCCTACTATGTGCCAAACACTTTTCTATGTGCTAAGCATGTAGCAGTGAGGGGCACCTGGGTGGCTCAGTCAATTAAGTGTCTGCCTTTGGCTCAGGTCATGATCCCAGGGTCCTGGGATTGAGCCCCGCATTGAGGGGAGGGTGTCCCTGCTCAGTGGGGAGCCTGCTTCTCCCTCTCCCTTGTGGCTCCCCCTGCATGTGTTCTCTTGGTCTTTCTCCCAAACAAACAAATAAATAAATAAAATCTTAAAAAAAAAAAAAAAAAAGCATGTAGCAGTGAAGAAAATAGACAAAAATCTGTGTCCTCCTGGAGCTTACACTTCAGTAGGGAAGGTGAACAAGAAACTGACAAATAAATACATATTTAATATAGAGTAGATATAATGTTCTGCCATGCAGAAAATTAAAGCAGGGTAAGGCAACAGAAGATGGGATGGCTCCCTCTTAGGATGTTCAAGAAAAGCCTCTCGGAGGAAGTGACATTTGGACAGAGACCTGACAATAGGGCAGGAGAGGGCTAGGTGACAGTCTGGAGGAGAGCATTCCAGGCAGAGGGAATAGTCGTGTCAATGCCCTGGGGCAGGGAGGTTCTTGGCCCAAGGACCAGCATGGAGCCCATGTGGCTGGAGTGGAGTGAGCAGGGCCAGTGTGGGGGGATGAGGTCAGAGGATAAGGCAGGGCCAGGGCCCGGAGGGCCTTGTTTTCCACATTAGGGAGTTTGGATTTTATTCTAAGTAATGTTTTTGAGCAGGGGAGTGACATGATCTGATTTATGCTTTTGAGATTATTCTGCTTGGAGTTCACTGCCAAAGTGGGGCCAGGAGAGCCAGCAGGAGGCTGTGATCATCATTCCTCACCACCGATGTCCCTATACCTCTGTTCCCACCACCGGTTTCCATCAGGGGAGCTGGCACAGAGTCTAACACCTCTCCCATCTCTCCTCCTCTTCCCTTCCAGTCTCCCAGCTCATTCCTCACTGTATCTGGGGTCTGGTCTTGCACTCCACAGAGGCTGCCGTCACAAGCCTGCTCCCAGGGTCTCTTCCAGCCTAGAACTCTCTGGGTCCCCTCCTTCTGTTGGGACTCTGTGCTTCCTGGGTATCTTGGCACAGCATACACTACCTGAGGTTCCTCTCCCCTGCCTGAGGTGTCAGCCTCTGCCCCAGCCTTTTCTCCCACTCGGTGTCCCCTTGACACCCTTCTGCCCCTGCTGCTGGCACAGCGGTCCCCTCCCCATCGAGCCCTTCTACCACCTGTGTTCACCAGCTGCCTGTACTGCACAGCCCACAGGTGCCTTCAAGGTGAGGGTGAACCAGACAGATTGAATCCTTGCCCTGAAAGAAGCTAAGTCCTGGGTGTAGAGACAGAAAAACACCTCAGTGATTCACAATGGAAAGCACAGTGATTCACACTGTGGTGAAAACTGAAGCAGAAGAAGCAATTAGAGAGTGATGGGGTAAGGGGCTGTTCCAGAGGGATCCAAGTCATTTGTGTGCACAAGCCATGTGAATGTATGTGTAAGGAAAGAGTGTTTTGGGCTGAGGAAAGAGCCAGTGCAAAGGCCCTGAGGTGAGAAATGAGCTTGTGAAGAAGGCCGATGTGGGAGGGGGATAGCGGATGGGACTGCTCCATGTGTGACTCCAGCTTCTCCTCCTAGCCTCAGGCGCCAGTGTCCTGTGACTTTCTGGACTTCTTCAGCTAGAGGTTCCTTCTGCAGGCATCACTACAAAATCAGTGTTCAAAACAGAACCTGTTTTCCTCCTCCTGAAACCTGTCCCTCTTCTTGTCCTCTAAACTGACCCCCAGTTCAGTAAACTGGGAGTAGCTGGGACTCCTCTTTCTCCTTTACCCCACACACTCAGAAAATCATAAGCCCTATTAAAAGCCCTTTTAAAATATTTCCCTCTCTATTTTATTTTAAAATATTTTAAATATTTTAAAATATTTCCCTCTTTCTCTGGGTCAAGCTCTCACCCTTGCTAGGAAGATTTTGCAAGGGTCTCCTAACTGGCTGACTTCTGAGAACTCTCTGATCAGAAAGATGGAACATACTGCGAGGTCAGCTAATCCTACAAGGCAGCACATACAATGTCAAGGGAGGGCTAGGGCTGGGTACAGTAAGCAGTAAGTAGGAGCCAAGGGTGGGCTTCGTGGAAGAGGAACATCTCATCATCTCCCAGTTTAATGACCATATGCACCCAGGGCCTCCAAGTCTATCCCTGCACAGGGACCTGTCTCGGGAGATCTAGCTTTGTCCGCCCCAGGGGCACCTGCTTGCCCTTGACGGCCCCTCGGAAAGCCCAGACTGAACACGGCCAGGTTTGCACCCATCACAGACTGCTCCTTGCGGCCGAATTCCCCCCTGCTTCATCAGCCATGCTGACTGTTTTCCCTGACACCCAGCTAGGAAATCGCCAATTCCTCTTGGCTGGGAGGAGATCTGGATCCTTCCTCTGGGCCTCAGCTCCCGGGCCAACACTCAGTTCCAGCCACCATGCCTCTGGCTCAGACCACATAAAATTGTCTGCTAACCAGTGTCCGGAGCTGCTTGCCCTCCTCCAATCTGTGGCCTTCATTGTCATGACTCTGGACCCTCTAAGGCTCCAGTCTGCTTAGTATGAGCCTCTGTTGTAATAAACCTTGGGTCGGCTTCTCGTGACTCTGAGGAAAAGTCCAAACAGTGCAGAGACACTGGGAAGCTCTCAGCCTCTTCTCCCAACATGCCCCCTTGCACTGTCAACTTCAGACGTTATGACCAATGTTCAGTTCCTAGATTATACCATCCCTTTCCTCAGGCCTTCCTATTTTCCTCTTCTGCTGGTCCCAACATCCTCGCTGCCCCCTTCTCTTCCTGGTTCTCTTGCCTACCTAACTCCTCCTTACTCCTCAAGACATCAACACTGTCACCTCCTCCAGCAAGTCCTCCATGATCTGCTCAGGGTGGGGCCAGGTGCTCCTCCTAGGTGTTTCCCCAGCACCCCGATCCCCACTTGCTACATTGCAAGTGCCTATGTATGTGTCTGCACCCTCCACAAGTCTGAATGCTTACCTTGTCTAGCTTGTTGGTGGTAGAAACCTCAGCCCTCAGCCCAGGGCTTGACACATGAAGGCGTTCCGCAAGTATTTTTTGAACAGATGCATGATGTGAGAGTGGAAATAAGGTTTAAAGTATGGGCAGGTCTGGAAAGGACGAGACATTCAAGCAGCCAAAGGCAAAGGTGTGGAGGTGGCTATGAGCGCTCTTACATTCAGGAGTGAAGGAGCCACGCTGCCTGGTGCCGAGGACTTGAGGGGAGGTAAAAAAGGAGGTTGGGCCCAACCTAAGGCACTTGGACTTTATTCTAGAGGAAGTAAAGAGCCTCCAAAGATTGTAAGCAAGCTTGACTTGGCCAAAGCCATGTTTGAGAACATCAGATGGACTAGAGGTCACCCCCATTTGGGGGGCCCTCGCAGGCTGTTGTGAGCCCCTCTCTCTGAGGGATGTCCTCAACTAGCCGCAGGCCCCTGGCAGTCTTGGGCTGTGGAAGGAAAGCTCACACACTGAGGCTTCCTCCTCCATTGGCAGAGGCTGATGGCCCTTCCCGGTGACTCACCCCAGAGGGGTCAGCTCTCAGCAGAAAGTCATTGTTGACAGGAAGAGGGGTCAGACTTTCCCCTCCCCAGCCAGCCTCCTGGGCACCAAGACAACAACACAGGACAACACAGAGGGGGAGGGAGGCCCCCAAATGGGCTGGGAGCACACCCACCCACCCCAACCCGTGCTGCCTGCCTTGCCGCTCGGGACCCACCGTGCCACATGACAGACAGCCTGACAACACCGGTTGTGGATGAGTCAGGCCGTTCTAGAAACCTTCTTCCAGTGATCTGGGGAGGTAGTGTAGGCCATGAAGGAGAGGGGAGGCACCCTTCTATTCCTCCCAGGCCTGACAGTGTGAAGGGGGCACACCGGCCCAGGCTGGTTCTGAGGCACACCCTTGTGAGGGAGACGCTAGACCCACGGAGGACATCAGAGTCAGGACAATGTCTGGCAAGGCTTCTTAAGGAAGTGAGCACTGAACGAGGGGACAGAGGGCTCCAGGCCCCCAGAAGGGTGTAACCTGGAACTAGGACCAGGTCAGGAAATCCCTCCCTCTGACATAGAGGCAGGCAAGAGCGAACCTACTAGAGCTGTTGCCATGGAAGGCTGGCTCCGACCTCCAAACCCTCTTGGAGTTTAGAATGTGTTCACAGAAGATCGATGTCACATCGCCTTGTTCCTGGACTCAGCTGTGCCACAGAAATCTGTGTGGGCCATGATGTTTGGTGAGAGAAGGCTGTGGTGTCTACTGTTGATGATGCTATGGCGTGCGCTTAACATTTTGTTAAGAGCGTAGATCTCATGGTAAGTGTTCTTACCACAAACATAAAACAAAGCGAAAGAAAACACCAAGGGCCACAAAGAAGCTTTTGGAAGTGGTGGCTATGTCCACTACCTTAATTGTGATGGTTTCACGGGCATACACATATGTCCAAACTCACCAAATTGTTTGCATTAAATCTGCAGGATTTTTTCTATATCAATTATACCTCAGTAAAGATTTTTTAAAAAGAAAGAGAGAGAAGCTGCAAATTTGTGTGTGAAGGAAAGGAAAACGGGGGATGTGAAACAGTCCAGATGATATAGGTACATAGGTATTTTCTCAACCCACAAAAAGTTAGGGAACCATGCACCGGAGGGCAGGGCTCCCAGGTTTTGTTCCAGTACCAGGGTCTCCCCATTCCCTATATCTGGAGGTCCAGCCTCCCATGCACAGAAGGATGTGGAATCCGACCTCCTGCTCACGCACTGGATGGCAGAAAGGAAGTGCCTCTGGCTACAGGTAGAGGGGAACTGGCTGCCGCAAGCCTGGGACCTGGAGGCAGATGTGAAGAGCAGAGACAGGTGCCAGGCCTGGGCACCAAGAGCTCTGACTTAGGCGGTGGGAGGAGAGGAGGGGAGTAGCAGAGCTGGACAGACAGGTGGAGTGTTGAGCAAAAGGATATATCCTTGGAGAGGGGCTGAGGACCAAGAGGGTGAGGAGACACGTGCCCCCTACAGTCATTGTGGCACCAGAGCTGGAGATCAGAAGGCACCCAGATTTTCCTTTCTGTCCTGTCCTTCCTCTTCCTCTCCCTCCTCCTGGTCCTCTTAGAACCACAGCCCCTGCTGTCGGTCCGGAACTGGGCTACGGGGTGGGAGTGAAAGCTGCTGTGTCTTCAGCCTGGGATTCTCTTCTTCTAGTGGCCACATGGTGGGCACCTTGTCACAGGGGTCTCGGCTTAAATGTCACACACTCTGGGAGGCCACTCTCAGTGCACCTGTCATAGAGGTCACCCTGACATCACTGTCCCAGCCCACACTCCATTCTCTTCATAGCCCTAACCACCATCTGCTCTTCTCCCTGATTGGTTTCCGCATTTCTTCCCTCTCCCACGGCGCCCCCCCAATAATGCTACTCCACCTGCTCAGGGATCTGGTCTGTGTGGCTCAGAGCTGTATCCCCAGAACCTAGACCAGTGCCTGGTCCAGAGTAAGTACTCAAAACTTTAATTTACTCATGAACAAATAATAATTGCTAACACTGGGGCGCCTGGGTGACTCAGTCAGTCAAGCATCTGACTCATGATTTCCGCTCAGGTCATGATCTCGGGGTCCTGAGATCAAGCCCCGTGTGCGGTTCCAGCATGGGGCCTACTTAGAATTCTCTCTCTCTCTCTCCCTCTGCCCCTTCCCCTTGTGTGCGTGCGTGCGCGCGCGTGCGCGCACACATACACAGTCTCTCTCTCTCTCTCTCTCTCAAATAAATCTTAAAAATAATTGCTAACACTTATTGAATGCTTACTATATGACAAACACTTTCTTTATGCCTTAACTCGGGCTCAGCAAACTACAGGCTTCGGGGCAAAGTTGGCTCTCTGCCCACATTTATCAATAAATTTTCATTGCCCTGCTTGACCGATCATGCATGTACGGTCTAGGGCTGATTTTGAGATAAACTGGCAGAGTTGAATAGTTGTGACCCAAACTGTAGGGTCAGAAAACCAGAAATATTTACTAGCTGGCACTTTACAGAAAGGACTGCTGGCCCCCGTGTTAATTCATTCAAGCCTCACAGGTACCACCGAAGCCAGTGCCGTTCTTATTGCCATTTTACAAATAGGGCAACTGAGGCACAGAGCACTTGTCCCAGCTTATACAGTGAGTACAGAGGTTGGATTTGAAACCAGACAGTCTTGCTCTGAGGCCCATATTCTTAGGTAACTGCCAAGTGCCATTACCTTTCTAGGAAGAGATAAGAAGAGAAGGAAGATCAGGAGTGTCTGGGGCATCTTGGGGGTCAGCCTATAAGAAAGGAAAGGAAACTGGAAAGTAAGGAAAGCTAGGGCAGCTGGGAGGCCAGCAGACCCTTTAGGACCCTGGGCCATTTCTTTTGAGGTCTGGCCTGCCTGAGACCCAGAGCTCTCAAATTCTGTTCCTTGGAGCAGGAGTCCCACCCCTAAACATAAAGACCCACCTGAAGGGTGAGTGTAGAATGTCCTCTATTTAGGACTTGAGGTTCTGACATTCTTCTTAAACTTTAAACCTGTGGCTCCTGCTACTGCTTGTCTCTAGGAGAACTGAAGATCCCATGGTCTCTGGTTTGGCACAGGTAAGGATGATCTTAGGTGGCACATACTACCTTCTTCTTCTTCTTCTTCTGTTTTAAGTTCCACAAAAAAGGTTTTGGTTTCTAGGGGCTCCACCATGTGAACATGTTTGAGAGCTTCCCATTCTGATGTTGAAATTTGGATACCATTCAACCCAGAGGTTAAAGAAAACAAGCAGCAAAATCTTCTAGAATTAGAGGATGCTTTGCAGCTTTGGGAATCACAGTCTTACGCAGGAAGAGGCCTCCTAGCAGAGCTGGAAGCTTTTCCTTGCTGATAAATGCAGAAAGAAAGAAAGAGAGAAGGAAATGGAGAAAGAAAGAAGAGAAGGAAGGAAGGGAAGCAGAAAGGAAGGAAGGAAGGATGGTAGGTAGGAAGGAAAGGAAGGAAAGAAAAGAAAGGAGGAAAAAAGAGAAGAAAAGAAAAACAAAGGAGGAGCAAACCAGAGAGGAGTGAGCCAAGCCTAGCTGAGCTGGTGGGCTCTGTCCAGGCAGGACCGCCTAATCTGCACACAGCATCTCTTGGAAGGGGCACTTTGCCAGGAACACTGGAAACTTCTGACCTTTGGAGTCTGCTTTAAATTTCACCTAGCTCTTTCACATTTGTTGGTGCGCTTGCTTCTGACAAATCCCTGAGGGAGGTATTACTTTTGCCCCTATCAGAGAGGCTACAGGATTTGCCAAAAGTCACACAGCAAATGGCATCAGATGACTGTCTTTCCTTTGGTTGGGCTCCTTGCTCATCAGACAACCTCCTGATGACTCAGGTGAGCCTGATAAAGGGACAGGTGCTCTAGGTGGGGGACTTAGGGGGTTCTATTGATTTGTGGAGGTCTCTGCTGCCTTCCGAGGATCCTAGACCTGGCCCAGAACGGGTGTTCTCTAAATATTTGCGGAGAGTATAAAAATGACATGTTCCTTCTCTGGAGGAGTAGCCAGCCTGGTGGAAGAGGTAGGGCTGGTACACATATAAGGCTAAAATAAGCTAGAACATGAAAAGGGCCCTCAGAGGGATACGCAATGCCCCTGGAGGCTGGAAAGGAGGAAAGTAGGTGGGCTGGGGGAGCAGGAATTCTGGGAGAAGTGTTGAATATTCTTGAAGGAGGGGTTCCTTTCCACAGGTGGGCATGGATGGGCGTAGGTGCACAGTGACAGTTCTGTGGTCCAGCCCCTGCCCACCTGACTATCAAACCCCGTGTTGCCCACAACCAGCCACGCCAAACTAGTGTCCCCTCCGCCCCTCTGTGCTCACCACTCCCTCTGGCTGGAACACCCCTCCCTTCCCCTCCCTTCTCTCCTCCCCGGTGGGGTGGGGGTGTGGGAGGTTTGGGGAATGGCGGGGGTGGGGGGAGTGTGCCCCTTCCCTCCCTATTAGCCATCCTGACCCCCTCCTCCTAGCGCTCCCATGGCAACCTGGGCTTCCTGCCTCGGGCCCTAACTCAGGGAAGGGGCGGGGCACCCAGCCGGCTGCTTCCTTGCCTCACCCCCTCCGGCCCCGCAGGACTGTGAGCTCCTTGAGAATGGACTGTCTTTTATTTTAGAAATTCCGGCAACTAATCTTCAGCTGGGCCAGGGTAAACATTGAATAAAGATTCATCGATTAGGGGCGCCTGGCTGGCTCAGTCAAAGAAGTGTTGACTCTTGATCTCCGGGTCATGAGATTGAGCCCAACACTGGGTGTAGTGATTATCTAAATAAATAAAACTTTAAAAAAAAAAAAAAAAAAAAGATTCATAGGGTGGGTGGGTATCCAATTTTTGTGGGGCCTGTGGCTGGATAATGAAAACTAAGGCTGAAGCAGAAGACTGGGACCAACCCATCGGGCAAGGTGGGAGTCAGGGATGGGTGACCCACGGAGACACTGGAGCACTAGGTGACTGCAGTAGCTGAGGGTGTCCACTGACCGGATGGCTGGGACATGAAGGCTGGAGCAGAGAAAAGAGAGACCACCAGGGAGGAAGGCCTGAGGGCTGCTCCAGCATCTTGTCAGCAGGTGTCAGGGGCATTTGGTGAGCCTGCACAAGCCCCCCAGGTTCTTTTCACACCTGGGCTCACTGACAGAGTGAGTTCAAACCCTGCAGCTTGGCCTCCGGCCAGAGCCATGACCTCACCCTAGCCCAGAGGGCCTGTAACAAACATGTGACCCAGCAGCCAGCCTGGGCCCAAGCCGCAGGAAGGGAAGGGAGAAGCTCAGCTAAGGAGCAGGGGAGGGGGGGAGGGGAGGAGGGCAGGGGCGGGGCGGGGGGGGCTGGAAGGGGGGTGGTCTTTTCCAGATGAGGAGTGACCTAGTTTCTTGAAGTCTGTTCTTTCGTTTGTCCATTAATTGATCCATTCAACACACTTCTATTGAGTGCCTAGATTAAGTGCTGTGGAGAGAGATGTTCAAGGGCAAGGATGGGGGGGGTCCAGGTGGGGAGGAAAGAGGAGGGTCCAAAGTTCACTGCCTCATTCAAAGAGGCAAACAATTATGGAGCATTACCAAGGAACCTCTGTGGCTGTGGTTCCCACCTCCCAGAGGTCCTGGTCTCTTTCTGCCCAGCCTGCTGCCCCAGCCCAACCCTCCCAAGTCCTCTTGTTGAAATCACCTGTCTAAAGGTGTCCGAAATGTCCCCTCCCTTCCCATTTGCTGTCCCCAGGAATGCTTTCTCCCTCCTCTGGGCCCCTTGGTGCTTTGGTTTTTGTCTCTCCCTTTTGTGTGTCTGCTTCTCATCCTTCCTCCAACTAAACTACGTGAGTCTTAAGGATGGAGACAGCTTTCTGTCTCCTACAGCACCCGAGTACACTAGGTGCTCAGCAGAAGTTTGTTGAATGGATGCATTAATAAACGAAGGAATGGTCTTCAAGAACACAGGTCATTTCTCATCTGGAAAAGACAACCCCACTCCCAAACTCCTGTCGCCCGTCCTGTTCCCCACACCCCCTACTCCTAGCTGAGCTCTTTCCTTTCCTTCCTGGGCCCCTCAGAACCAAGAACAGCATCCTAAGCTCAGAAAACATCCATCGAATGGAGATGGATCCCATCCTGACACCCACACCAGCTTCCTTGGTGGCTCCTCTAGGTTAAGTCAAATGTCATATGTGCCCTACAGGCCTGTTTGCCTCTCTCCCTCTGCATTCTTCCTCCTTTGCTCCAGTCATTCCAAAATAAGTACACTGTCCAAAGCCCACTGCTCTGTGGCTCACCTTTCTTGACCTTTGTACATGCTCTTCCCTGTGGAATGTCCTTTCCCCATTTCTGTACCTGGTAAAACTTCTGCTCTTGATGCAGCTCAAAGATCTCCCCCTCCTCCTGGAAGCCTTCCTGGCTCTCTTGCCACCCATACCTTCTCTTGATACTGTCGGACACTGCTGCTCTGTGAAGGAAGAGTGTGTTTACGAGCTCTTTAAGGGTATGGACAAGTCTTGTTTGATGATTTTAGCCTTAGTGCCAAGGGTCCAGGCAGCTGGTAGGTGCTCCCTAGAAGTTCAGTAAATGCATGAGTTAATTAATATCTGAAGAAATGCTAGTGATTTTAGAGACACCTGTCTAATTTTTCTCTTTGGTCCTTGCTCCCAGTGGCAGAAAGGGTGGGGGAAACTCCCTAAAGACACCACATCTGGGATGACGTGAGCCCACAATCCAGGATCCTCCTGAAAACTCAACTCTAAGAAGATCCCTTTTTCAAGTTGGCTTAAAAAAAAAAAATCAGGCGTAGAGTCCGCGGTCTTATTTTTAACATCCAAGGAAGAACTGGAATATGATTTTTATTGTTGTGTTCTAAAAATATTTTTTCTATGGTTTTTGCTTATTCACAATAAAATAGCTTTTGGCATGACAGCATTCTTGCGTAAGTGAAAATACAATTTCGTGAAATAGCATTTTGTGCGATTTCAGGGAAGCAACTATCTGACCTACGGAGGGGGTGCAGGGAGCTGGGGGTGCTCTGGGCAAGATGGTCCCATCCCCCGTAGAGCAGCCCAGGGCCTGGCACCGGGAGGTTTGGTGTTTCCAGCATTTTGAGGGATGTCGGCACCAGAGTCTGGGATCAGTCATCCGCAATCAATCAGCAAATATTTATTGAGTGATTCCAGTGCTGGGAGCTGCAGCTGAGTGGAACGGAAGATGCTTGCGAGCCTGGGTTACTTTTCAAGGCAAGTTCCTCTGGCCATATCATCACTACTAATCCAATGAAAAACTGTAACTGACATTCAGTGCAACCCTTGTCCCTGCGACCAGGGTCTGCTTTTTATCTTCTACTGACTTTTCACCAACTCTCTAAGGCAGGTAGCATTATTTCTACTCAACAGATGAGAGAAACTGAGGCTCCAAAGAGGCTTTTCCAGCTGGAGAGTAGCAGATCTGCGATCTGAGTGTGGCTTCTCTGGTTTCAGACCCAAAGTCCTTAGTAATGATAGCCAACATCTGGCGGAGTCTTGCAAGAGTACAAAGTATTTTCCAGGAAATATCTAATTGGATCCTATCGCTATCATGTGAAGTCATAGTGATTATAATGCCCATTTAAGAGATGAGCAAACAGAGGTTCAGGGAATTCTAGCAACTTGCCCAAAAGTCCGTGTTGGTGAATTATATATGTAGAACTTGAGCTGGAGCCAAAGCCTGTGTTCCTTCTGCTACGCCGAAGGAGGACTGGATTGTGGAGTTTGGGCCCCACCCAACTTCTAGCAAAGCTCTAGAATTCTAGGAAGAGGATTTCATTCTAGGAAGGAAATTCTCACCTAAGAGCCCCAAAGAACCTTCATGCCACACCGTAGCCTTGCCTTGGACTCTGCTCCAGATGCCTGTCTGGGGGAAGAGAGAAAGTAGGGGACTCTTAGGCCGGAAGGGTGGGCCACTCCAGGAGCCCAGCTGGGGAGCAGGAATGTGAGGGAGGGGGAGGGAGCTGCGCCAGGCTCCCGAGGAGCAGGAGGCTTTCCAATGAATGGACCATTGGTGGTTGCGGTTACGTGGGCCAATTGTGGTTAGGAGAGGGAAGAGGCTCCCAAGGAACACTGCATTCCTGCTCCTGTCAGCAACTCAGAGAGCTCTGGACAGGGCGGGAGCACAGGCCCATCCATCCCTCTGGGCTCCAGGGTTAAGCGGGTGCCCTGCATCCTCCTGGCCTCCAGAGCAGGGCTGCAGCCACCGCAGGGCCCAGGGGAACCTTCACCCAGCAGGGGAGGGGCTTTCCTGAAGGGCAACCAGCCTTGGCCTGGAACATCCCTACCGCACCCTGACTTGTTCCCCCAGCCCAAGCACTGCTGAGAAAACATTAGCCCGGCCACTCTGGAGTCCTCTTTTAATTGAGCATAGGGTAAGAGACGACTGGTCAGAAGATGCAGTGCCCTCCTGACCGAAGGCTTCTCCCCCTGGCAGAGCACCTACCGTATTCCAGACAATATTCTAAGGATTAGACACATAATAACAACTTTATAGAAGCCCATTGAAGAAGATGCCATTATTATCCTCATTTTATAGATAAGGAAACTGAGGCATACAAAGGTTATATAACCTATGTGGGGTCATAGCGCTAGCAGGAGGCAGGGTCGAGTTTCAACCCAAGAGGTACAGCTATAGAACTAATCTCTTGCTCGTCCCCCTCCACGGCTGCACTGGTGAGGGCTCCTCTGACTCATCTTCCTCCCTGGAGAACAGTGCACAGCACCTGCCAACAGGAAGACTTGCCACCGGGCCCCTTGAGAGCCTACTGCTGGGCCAGGTCTGCTCCCCTGGCCTGGAGTTTAGGGCAGCCACAGAGATGAGTGCTGTAGGCAGGAGTGGGAGTCACTCATGCCTCTCCTTCCCTCACACAGAGGAACCCTGGAAAGGCTTTCCCTCCCACACTCACGCCCCTCCTCCCGGGGTGGCCGGTGAGGCAGTGGGGAGGGTGGCGGGGAGCAGGACATCCAACAAAGCCTGGCCCTCCAGTGAAAAAGGCTCCTCTTGGATTTCCCAGTTGGCCTCAGGCAAACCAACACAGAGAGCCCAGGCAAGCAATCCCCTTAAATCACAGGGAGCAGAAGGAAGGGGTCGTTAGCCAGGGTATCTGGCACCTGGACTCTTCCAATCCTCAGGCTCTTCTCTCTTCAGGTTTCTGACTCCCTGTAGTGACTTCTAGAAGCCAAGACACTGGCCCTTGGGGCACTGGGACCTTTCTGGGTCATGACTGGCCCTGCCATGCGTCGGACTGTCCCTGGTGGCCTAGGAGCCCAGGGATGTCATTCAGCTGGCCTGGATGAGCTCAGGACCCAGCATGCAACACGAACTCAACAGTGACCGTGCTTATTGCATTAACAGATGAATACAGAGAGCGTAGGTTTTACTTCCTGTTTCTAGGTAATTCTTTTTGTCCCACAGGACCAAAGATAGGAAGTGGGCCTGTGTGCTGCTTGGACACCAGCGGACACCTCATCCTTCTTGTGATTCTCTTTTTCCAATGAAGACTGGAACAAAATTTTCTTCTAGACATTTCCTCAGCTGAGGGGTTGTGACTCTAGGGGGAGTGGGAAGGGGCACTTGGGAAGCCCAAACTGGCTGTGGGTGGTTTGCTTAATTTCTAGATTACATTGATCAGCTCTGAAGAGTTCATGAGAGCAGCCTGAGAGGGCCCATTGCTGCCCACATCCAGGAGACGGTGCCCAGCCTGCTGGTGGCAGGAAGCAGAGGGCAGAGCGGGACCCCTGATCCAGACAGCCTCCGACCAGTGACTCTGGGTGGTATGCTATGACACCAGCACAGGTATTTCCTCAGCTTCACGGTCAAGGGGGATAGCAGGTTCTCCCCCCAGCCAGGTGAAGAGGGCTCTTAACATCTAGCTTGGTAGTTTTCCACATAGTGGGCTCTTGTTCATTTATCAAATACAAAGTCTTCACGACAGAGGCCTGGGAAGCCAGCTGGCTGAGAGTTACCATTCCCATTGAACTGATGAGAAATCCTGCCAAAGAACCTTCCACTATGGCTGCTTTACCACATTTCGTGCCCCCCCACCCAGCCTCTTAAAAGCGGGGAAGACATGTTTAGAAGGGTCGCCTAATGTGGGGAAGGACTGGAGATGGGATACCTAACTTGGTCAGCCCGGGGTCTTAACACCTTCTGGTCCTGAGGAGCACCTTGTCAGGAGCACGGGGGCAGGAAAGCGGTATTCCCTCTCTAGCCCCCAGCATCCACGGCTGCTGCGATCCACACGCACACACCCCGCCACCAGCCACTTCCCAGAGAGCCGTGGGGCCACACTGATGGAGGAAAGAGAGAAGGAGAGAGCGGAGGAAGGAAGGAGGGAGGAAGGATGAAAGGGAAAAAGAGAGAAAAGGAGAAGGAAGGAAGAAAGGAGGAAAGAGGAGGAGAGGAAGAGAGGGAAGGGGAGAAAGAAAGGGGCAGAAGAAAGAACCAGCAAGGAAGCCCATTGTGATGGAAGTCAGCTCTCTGGAAAGGATCTCAAGGGAATATTGCCTGTCAAGTAATTTCAAGGAAATGACATGTCAACGCCCAGCAAATGAGGCTTTCCTCCCACTTCCTGCCATCCACCTCCATTTCTCTTTTCAGCCTCTCTCCTCCCACCCTTGGTTCATCCCTCTGGTAGGCAGGGTCCCTCTCGTACTCCCTTCTGCCCTCCTCCGGGGTCAGCTGAGTGCTGCCCTCTTGATGCTGCTGCATTAGGAAAGCATCGAAACCAAAATCTTGGATTGTTCCAAATTCCTCCATGCCTCCCCAGTGACCCAGCTCCGGACAAGACTCCCCCGGAAGTCAGTGTGGAGAACGGCAGCAAATCTGACCCGGGGAGAGTTCATGGGACCTGGGGCTGGTTCACTCTAGGCCTCACTCTTAAAGCCCTCACCCCAGAATACACCGACTTGCACAATCCTCTGGAGGCGGTGCCTTTACCTGTCTGGGCCTTCATTTGCTCACTCAAGGCAACTGGGGATGCAAATGTTTCTAATTGTGTGGTTCTAACACTCCCTGCTTGTGGCTAGGCACAGGCAGGCCTCCCCTGGTGTGAACAGCTAAGGAGCTGTGTGCACGTGGAATTGTCCTTCTGGGTTAGGCCTGAGATCCAACAAGGCCTCGCCTGCCCGAGGTCTCCCAGGCAGATGGGCAGGGAGAGGGAGCAGGAGTATTGGTCCAGTGCAGGAAAGAGCACAGGAGATGCAGCCCAGGGGAGCCCATCAGGCACACCGTAAATAAGCTCTTCCAGCCTCGATTTCCCTGTGTCCTGTGATAAAGCACATATGAAATCAAGCAGAGTCACAGCCTCTCCTTTTAAGGAAACAGACATGAGACAGCTGTGAGTCTGGCTGTGGTGTCCTGGTGATCCTGGGCCCTCCTGGTCCCTCTGCGGCTGGAGGCAGACAGAGCTTCCCAGCATCCCACAGCCCGAGATTCCAGAGTGTTCTTTCATAACGAAGCATTTGTTCCATGCCGTCGCCTGCCCTAGAGACTTCTATGTGTCGCCCATTTGACCTCACAACCATTCCTTGGGGGAAAGGGCTTGCCATTGTCATTGCACAAATGGGGAAAGAAGGGCCCAGAAGAAGTCAGGGCTTTGTCTAAAGTTACACCGCAAATGAGCGGCAGAGCTGGGACTGAAATCTGGCTCTGGGACTCCCAAGTCCACTGCGCCACTGCTGTGTCATTGCTCACGGTCCCTGTGAGTGGACAGACAATAATAATAACAAGAATAACTACAACAGCAGGACTCACTCCCTTCAGGCCCCATGGGAAACACTTGCACGCGCCATCCTGTTCAATCCTCACCACTTTGGCAAGAAAGGGAAATTAATGTCTAAGTGGCAAAGTCAGGGTTCAGGGAGAACAGGGATGCAGGCTTGGACCCACGGAGAGGACCGCTGCCTTCCTAGGAGCCTGAGCCAGGGCTGGGTGGTAAAGGAGGGAGCAAGTAAAATTTGACTTCCTTTCAACAAGCCAAGTGGTTTGTCTCCTCACATTACTTCCTCTAACCCGTTATCAGTTGTAAGCACTACTGTGTTGTGTGGGGTTTTTTGTACAAGGGACAAGTGACAAAGCATGCCTGGCGGAAGTAAATCCTTACCTCTTTCCTCTGGCTGGGCTCTGTCTCTTATCTTCCTTCCTCTAGGCTCTGAGGACCCACCACTGGCCAGCACTCCTTAGCTCTTAACCACTCTCAAGCCCCTGAAAGCAGGGACTTGTGCGCGTGCAAGTCCATTATCATAGCCCCTGGGGGCCAGCACAGTGCATATCTGTTGAATGAATGACTTGTTCTCTACTGGCCTCATTTGACTCAGTCACCGGGTACCTAGGGTGTGTTAGGCACTTGTTCTTAGGTAAGTGAGCAAAGGACCAGCCTGAAGGAAGTCTCAGTGAGAGTGGGGGCCCAATAAAACTACCAGTACTCCCTTAGATGCTTCTCAGAATGTGGCAGACAATGAATAAATGGCAACTTACCAGGGCCACCATGAAGGAAGGAGCCAAGGTGGGAATACAGAAATAGGAACCACTAGTCGGCCTGGGGAGTCAAAGAAGGCTTTGCTAGTGGCGGATGTGGTATTATTTCAGGCTTGAAGGATGAGGAGTTTGCCTTAACGAGGAGGGGGGAGGAACATTCCATGCAGAGGAACCAGTGTGAGCAAGGGCACGAGGATGTAAAATTACTGCTTACTGTTGGAGCAAGCGACAAGAGATACGCCTTTGGGACCAGGCCTCATATCATGTATTTCCCAGGGGGTGAGGGTGGGTGGCCTCCCAGAGGGACCGAGATATGGAATCATGATGAATGCAAGAAGGAAAAAAAGCCTGAGGTTGGCATTATAATTAATAGGTTCATCCTATTAGGCTTCATATAGATTCACTCTCATGGAGAGACACAGTGCGATTAACCATCTCGGAAAATCCATTTCCAAAAGCATCAAGAGATATCTAGGGCCCAGGTACCAATCACCCCAGGTTTGGGCCATCAGAAAGGAGCACAGTTATCAGCCATCGGGCAGGTCAAGTGCTCTGGGTGTCTCTTGGCACAGAGTACAGCCTCGTGGCTCTGTGCCACAGGACACGGTCCCTCTCCTCCCGGGCCAGGTAGCGAGCCTCCCTGCCTGTACCCTGCCCCCAAATGAAATAGCCCGGCTGGAGCGGGCTGCCAGAGAAGAAGGGGGCTGCTGCAAGTCGCTGACTCAAGCGCCACCGGGTTGCTGCCCCGTGCACCACCCGGGGAGGCCCCGGGCTCCAGTGTTTGCCCCTGCTCTCAAACCATTTCCTGCTCAGATTTGGGAATTTTCAGGCCTGGAGGGAAAGTCCCTCGAGAGGAGTATTAGAAAGAGAGAGAGAGAGAGAGCGAGAGAGCGAGCACCGGATCTGCCTAAAGAGCGCGGAAGAAAAGAAAAGGAAAGGCTCGGTCCGGAGCGGGAGCGCGGGAGGGCGGGAGTCAGTGGAGCCCGCGTGCTCTGCTGAGGGCTCGGGAGCTGAGCACAGAAAACAGGGCGACTGGGAGGACCACGGGTAAGACCGGCCCCGGGGGCGGGGGAGGGGAAACGGATGAGTGGGGGCTCTGGAGTGTGTCTGTGTCTGGGTTCTGTGGCAGTGCGCGCGCGCGCGTGCGCGCGTGTCTGTGTGTGTGTGTGTGTGTGTGTGTGTGTGTGTGTGTGTGTGTGTGTGTTTGGCGCCTATCCAATGTGATTTCCCATAAACCACATGTCCCACAAGTCCGCTTAAAAGGCTGTGCCGAGGAGCTGGCCAGTGGAGCCCGGCTGGTGGAAAGTGAAAGTTGCCTGGGTGCTCTCGGCGCAGCCGCCCGCTCTCCGCACCCCCCGGACGGCAGCGCGGCCCTCGGCCGGGGAGCAGACTCTGCGGCGGCCAGCGAGCGAGCTAGCGAGGGCGGCCGACGCGCCCGGCCCGGGACCCAGCTGCCCGTATGACCGCGCGGGGCGCCGCCGGGCGCTGCCCTCCCACGGTAAGCGGCGGCTGCGGGGCTGCGGGGGGCCGGCAAGGCTGAGGCGGGAGCGGGCGGCGCGGCGCGGCTCCTTGGAACCCATTACCCTGGCGCGCCGGCCGGCGACGCTCCCCCGCGGAGACCGCGGGCTCCGGTGTCCTTCCCATCTTTGCGTCGCGGCTGCTTGAGGTCCCGGGCGCGCCCCGACTGAGCCCCCTGGCGCCCTGCAGCTGCTCCCGGGGCTGCGGTACTGCCCTGGAAAGGGGACGCTGCTCACCCCCATTGCACCGAGGCGCACACTGAGCCACCCGCTGTCAGGAGAGAAGGGTTAGAAGCCAAGGCTCTTTGCCAGCTCTGTGGAAGCCCCTGCCTCTCTGTCCCCTGACCGGACACCGCCAAGAGTCAGGGGCAAAGGCTGGGCGCTGAGTGTGGCGCCTTCGCAGCCGGCATCTTCCTCTCAGGGCCACGCACATGCTTCCAGACCCTGCTTGGGGGGAGTGGGCGCTTTTGGGTGGGGGAAGTTCAGGGGTCAGCCGGCTTACAGAATGCCAAGGCCTGTGCCCAGGAACCTGCTGGCAGAAGGAAGGAGCTGGGCAAGCCTCTACTTGTTCCAGGGAGCAGGCAGGAGCTACTGGGGACTTGGGTGGCTGGATCCAGTCTGTTTGGCAGGGGATGGGACTCCTGAGCTTTCTGGAACTAGTTCTGAACCTTTTCACTGCAAAATCTGGTTCAGTCAGCTGGGGAGATCCTGGTCTTAGAGGGGGCAGAGGAAGGTGGAAAGAGGGTTTGGTGGCACAGAACCCTGGGTGTGCTAAGGGCTGCTCAGGGCTGCATGGGGGAATGTCTGGACCCAACTGCAGGCACTAGCTGGGGCATCTTCTAGAAAGTGCAGGGTGGCACTGTCAATGATCGATAAGGTGGTCTCTGGGTGGGTTTGCTTCTGGGGAGCCCTAGAGGAGAATGGGAAGAGAAACCTGGCTGGGAGAGAAGCAGACATATTTGGAGGGGAATGGAAAGGAGTTGCAGGTGGGGTTGAGATGGAAGAGGAAGAGCACATCCATCCCCAGAGGGAGGAAGAGCCCAGCTGAGAGAGAGGAGGCAAGGCTGGGAGGGGACATCATGGAGGGGGAGCTGATAGGCAACAAGACAAAGATAAGGGCTGGAGGGAGACCATGAAGAAGGCTAAGGTGGAGAGAGCAGGGGGCTGGTTTTAGACGGGAGCAGCCAGAGGTCCGGTCCCGCTGAGGTCCCTCCAGGGCCCTTGTTGACAAGGAGGAAGGGACAGGTGATGCTGGTCAGTGGGGCTGAGAGATGTCTGGGCCTGCCGCAAAGGGAAAAGGTGCCTTCGTGGCTCTGCCAGAGGCGGAGGCCTGAAGGTGGGAGGAAGAATGGAGGGGGAGAAGAGCCTGCCCAGCCACATTTGAGCTGAACCAGAGTGTTAACCCTTGGGTGCCCATATGGCTCATCCTCTGAGGCAAAACTGGGACCCCAGGGGCAGGGGTGGGGGTCCTTTTGGGCCACCTTCAAAGTCAGCTTCCCACGTGGTGGCCACAGTATTCCCACACCAGTGCCTGAAACAGCTCTGAAAGCCAGGAGGCATCAAGATCTTGAAGTGCCTGTGGCAAGGTTGTCTTCCTGAGTATCTCTTTTCCCACGGGCTCTTTCCTCCATACCATGCAAAACCGGGGGCTCAGAACCTCAGTGGCAGCCAGTCTGGGATGGAGACACACCTTCTGCATGGCCCCATTTCCAGTGGGTCCTGAACTGAAGGTTTCGGAAGGCTACCTCTTCAACTGCCCAACAGAGCCTGAAGTACCCCTATGGCTGTCCTCCCTCTTCTCTACTCTCCCTCCCCCAGATCAGGCCAGGACCCTCAGCCTTTACTGAATGGCATTGGGCCGTCCCGGGCCTCTGCCCTCCAGACCTCCCCTTTCCTCTCTCTGCTATCAACTTCTCCCCCATTCTCAAGGCCTCACTGAGGCCTCCCCTCTGTGCGCCCTCCCTGGTAGCCCAGCCAGGGCCTCTCCTCTCTGGTAGGAGCTAACAAGCTTTTGGACTTGTAGTTATATGTAAATCAGCATGTCGTTGTTGTAGGCTGTTTCATAGCCTCCTTGTTTTTCCAATGTGCTGTTTATTTGCAGTATTTGTCTCATCATCTGGGTTTCTGAGGCAGAGCCCAGAACCCAGGAAAGTGCCAGCTCTCTCCCCACGCTGAGAGCATTTCCCTGAATCTGGGGACATCAGCTGCCAGGAGGCAACCTTGAGCTGGGGGGAAGAAGGCTCAAGAATCCCGCTGCCTCTGGCTGGAGAAGGGGAGATCTGGGCCAGGGAGAGGGTTGAGGGGGCCTCGGAGAGGAGGAGGGAGAGAGGAAAGAAGGGGGAATGATGGAGTATCAGGCGCTAGTCCCATCACTCTGAGGGTGAGAAGCTCCCAGGCCAGGTGGGCGCAAAAGGAGGGAGAGATCTCAGAACACTTCCTGGTCATATCAGAGCTGGCTGGCTGGATATAGAGCCTGATGGGGTTCCAAGGGGCAGGGATGGCCTAGAGCTGGCAGGGCTGCCTCTGGTTAAGCAGTTGGGCTCCTTTGGACACACACACACACACACACACACAGAGCTCCAAAAGGTCTCCAGCATGGGATAAGTTCCCAGTGAAACTGAGTTTGGGGCCCCGGTTTTACCAGTAGCAAAGCCAGACCTGTGTGGAATCAGGTGGGAGGAAGGGCTGGGCCCAGGGGAAATGTCTCCAACTTGAAGTTTGGAGTGGGTGCATGAAAGTGAACCTGAGAAGAGTGGGCAACCCACAAGTTCTCTAGTTTGTGTTTGATGTTGCAGGGACACAGCAATGAGCAGGTGCCAGTCCTGCACTCGAGGATTTGCCCGTGTAATTGAAATTTGGGCAGGTAGGAACACTTCTCAGGTCCTCATGAAAAGTTCAGTGCATTGTCAGGCTTGGCCTGGGTGAATCTGGGCAGGCTTCTTGGAGGAGGTGACGTGTGGGTAGTTGTCAAGGGAGCGCAAGACTGCGCATGCCAGTTAGGAAATCCTGAGAAAGTGGATTTGGGGAACACTGCATCCTGTGGCTTTGTAGTCTGGAGCACTGTGGGTATGAGGTCCTTGTTTTTTCCCTCCTGGCAGGGCATGGGGGTTCCTAGGGAGATGGAAAACTGGGAGTAATGATGCGCTGTCTATTATAGACATGGCTGACACCCCTGCTTCTGCTGGTCTGTCCCCTGGTGAGAGGGAGTATTACCGAGGAGGCGTCGGAGCACTGTAGTCACATGATTGGGAATGGACACCTGCAATTCCTCCAGCAGCTGGTGAGTACGCGGCCGTGCCTATCTACCTTCTCCCCTCTAGGAAAACTGAGGCAGGAGCCAGGGAACAGGGTCCAAGGCAAGGGTTGCAGGCAGAGAAGCACAGCTGTGCAGGCCGTGATTCATGGCTCCACTGATGCTCTCCTCATTGACCTTCTCAGTGTCAGGGCCTCTGACCCACACCCAACCCTGAAGCCCTCCATGATTCTGCCTGCAGGTAGTGGAGTGGGTGGGCTTCCAGCTTTTGCCCGAGTTGATGATTGCCTGGAAGGTCACCCCTGGATTCAGAAGGGGTTGGTGAGGCCTGATCTCCCTCAGTGAGAGGAAGCATCTCCAGGGAGCCAGCCCTGTCTGCCTGCTGTGTGCAGGTGTGGGCGCGGACTCCCGGGCTCCCAGACATGCCGCTAGCCTGCCATCAGGGCCACAGCCAGATCTGGTGGGAGGGGAAGCTCCTGCCTCACTCCCAGCCCTCCACCTTCCCTTTCCTGGCTCTGGACTGAGGCCTAGGACTGGGAAGTACTGCACACCAGGCCGTCATGAAGGAGCCTGTGCCTTATTCTAATTGGGCTGGCAGAGAGGTTCCCAATTCCAAATGTGGTTCAGCCAGGCAGAATCAGGTTACCATCATGGCCGCTGTCCTGCTCAGAAGAGAATCTACTATCACTTGGGCCAGCCAGGCAGGGTGGAGTACCACTTGCTGAGGCCGGCTCCGGCTCCGGGGCCCTAAGCTTGGGGCCTGTAGGCTGGGTCTGCTCCCTTTCTTACCTCTACACTTTCCCTCTTGCATGTAGCTACTGCAGCTGTCCCAGCTGGGCCAAGAGCCACAGCATTCTCTGAGGCTTAGAATGCTCTGGGGGCCAAGGAGGGCTTTCAGGACATCTAGCCCCAACCCCTATAGATCCCAAATTCCCAGAGCTTGTCTAGCCTATGCTTGAATTCCTGCCACTATAGGGAGCTCACTACCTGTCATGGAAGGTTAGGCCCTAGATCCTCTTAGAGAGTTTTCCTTATAACTAATGGCTGTTTGCTAGATTTGATGGAGTGGGAGGTGGAAGGAGGAGACTTCTTGTTCTTCTATAGCCCAGCCTGGGCCTGTGGGAGGCCCAAGTCTTTCCCCTTGGCTCTGTCTTTCCCAGCATAGTCGGTGGGGAGGTAGAGGAGGATCAAAACTCCAGTTCTCATTCTTAGACCAGCTCAGTTGAGCTGCAGACACCCAGCCACCACCGGCCTACTCTCTCTTGCAGATTGATAGTCAGATGGAGACTTCCTGCCAGATTGCCTTTGAGTTTGTAGACCAGGAGCAGTTGGTGAGTTATGGTTATTTACAAGGCCCATGTGCCGGCCCTCTGTGTGCTTCCCAAGGTGGGTATATGTAGGAGCTTGAAGGGAGGAGAAATCCCATAACTGGGTAGGGGGAGGGTGGGAGGATCGCTGGTGCTCCATCCTGGGGTGCTAGGGTCCACGGCTGAACAAGGTCCAGGCCTCAAGCCCCCTACAGCCTCCCTTCTCCTGGCCCTGGCACCTGTCAAGGTCTTCAATGTGCCAGGCACTTTCTCATTTTATCCTGACAATTATGTGACATGCTGATCTTGGTTATTGTCCTCAGGGAGATTAAGGGAGCACAGCTACTGAGTGGTGGAGGCCTGATCTGAACCCAGGCAGGCTGGCTCTAAGGGCCTGAGGCAAACCAATATGACTTCTGGGTCACATGCTTTCCTTAAGGATGTCATTTCCATCCAATAGACAGAGCAGCAGCCAGGGAGTCGGTCCAGCCCTTTCCCTCTTCCTCCTACCCCACACCCAGCCAGCCACCAAGAGCTGCTCATTCGGCCTCCGAGCAGCTCTGGGTTCTGCCCCAGCCTCACCCAATCAGTTGCTTGGACAGTTTCCAGAGTCTCCTAAGAGGCCTTGCTGCTTCTAATGCACTCATCACCCCACCAGTAGGGGGAGCTCTTGGAACTCCAACCTATTATCTTCATTTCTCGCTCCCTAACCTGGCAGGGCCCCCTCACTCTAAGAGAAAGCCCAGGTTGGTCAGCTTGGGGTTTACACCGCACAGTCCCACCCACTGCCCTGGTCGCCTGCCTCCTCTGGCCTCCGGGCCTTTGCACAAGCTCTTCCTGTACCTGTGAGGCCTTTCCAACTGCTCCCACCCCATCCCTTGGGCCACATCCGCTCATCTTTGTGCCTCACACAAAATCACTGTGATGTGCCCAGAAGTTGCTCCCATCTCTGAGCTTCTGCTCACCTGACCCATACACACATCTGTCAGAACTGGAGACCACATCAGGGCCCAAAGAATCACCTTAGTATTTCACTCCCTCCTTCACACCTCAACAAGCATAGCAAGCTTCTTCTGCTAGGAATCAATGGGACTAGGTCCTAGGAATACAGAGCCAAAGCCGAATCTCTGTTGAAGCAACTACCATCTCTCAGGGAGACAAAACACTAAGGTTATTCTTTGGGCCCTCAGATGGTCTTTAGTTCTCCTGTGGCCTGGAGGATTAGAAGGAGCCACCTGGTAACGGACTTGTGAAAGCAAGCCAAAAGAGAGACAGAGACACGGAGCATTCCCCCAGAACCCACCCTACGCATGCGCACCCATTCTGATTAAAGTTTCATCTTCCAGAAATCCGAGGCTATCTCTGATCAGAAGCCCATGCATGTCTTTCCCTCTACCCCAGTTCCTAGCAGTTCCAGATCCCAGACACAGAGCATGAAAGAGCAGCTGGGGTCAGCGCCCCCCTTCGGACTGGAGTGGCATGGCCCTCCCTCAAGGGCAGGCCCCCTCAGGGCCAGGGGTAGGGTAGGCTGCAGCCCTCGTTCAGCCAGGGATGAGGGCACCCGCCACAGAGCCTGGTGGGTTCCCAGACCACATCAGCCAGACCATAAACTCCAGGTTCTCGTTTTCCAGAAAGATCCTGTGTGCTACCTTAAGAAGGCATTTTTCCTGATGCAAGACATCATGGAGGACACCATGCGCTTCAAAGACAATACTCCCAATGCCTACGTCATTGTGAAGCTCCAGGAACTCTCTCTGAGGCTTAAGAGCTGCTTCACCAAAGACTATGAAGAGCAGGGCAAGGTAGGAGTGTTCTGGAGCCGGGAGCTTGGAGTGAGAGCAGAGGGCGGCTTTGGTGGTCCCACGCCTGCCCAGATACACAGAGGGTGTTCCCATGTCTCCCCTACTCTCCCCCAACCCTGGGTCATTGCTCACTCACGCTCTCATTCATGGATTCACCCCACACACATCTGCTAAGGACTTGCCAGGTGGGAGACACAGTGCTAGGCCTTGATGATGTCATCAGTGTTATCACGAGCAAGAACAGCATGGTTCACACCCTCGTGGGAGGCTGACAACCATTAAACAATGACAAATAAATAGCATTATGAAGCTTGAGGACCGTTCATTCATTCAACAAATAGTCACTGCGTGCCTGTTGCATGCCATTTACTGGTCTGGACACTAGGAAACAGCTGGGATCAAACCAGACAAAAACCTTCGCATGCAGGGAGCTTACGTCTGGGGGAAGGGATGAGACAGTTAACAAAACATATGAGTGAAATATGGGGGATGTAGGGTGGCAATGACCAGGCAAGGGAAGGCCTGAAGGAGGCGAGGGAGGGAGCCGTGAAGGGGGCCTCCTTGCGGCTCCGAGAGACAAAGGGCACTCTCATTTAAAAAGGGAGGTGGTGAGGAAGCAGGGAAGAAGAAGGCTTCTGAGTAAGAGAATATTCATTTGAGGTCCAAAGAGGAGTAAGAGTTAGGAGGCAGTGAGGCTGGTCAGAACATTCCAGAACAGAGAAGGCTACACACCAAACCCTGAGGTCAGCTACACACACATTCAGGAGGCCAACCGGTAGTCATCAGAGCCAAGGTATGGAAGAGACAGAGAGAGGGGAGGAGGTGGAAGCCAGCGGGGGCGCACCGGGGGGCCTTATAGACATGGGATGTTCTCTGAAGTGTGAGGGGCACACTGGTGAACAGGAAGTGACCGAAAGGAACTGTGAGGCGGGTTTGGTAGCCCTGCAGAGAGGGGACTGCAGGGGGCAGGAATGGAGGCCGGGAGGCCAACAGGGGGCACAAGTTGGACTGGAGATCCTAGAGGCTTGGGCTAGGGAGCTGCGGAACTTGTGAAATGGGGAAAATCAGTAGGTGGAGCAGATTCGGGGGAAGAGCAGGAGCTCAGATTGGGGAACACAACCCCGAGATGCTTGTGAAACAGCTGAGCAGAAATGTGGAGCAGACAGCTGGGGCTTGAGTTGGGCTGCCAAGATGCTCATGAAAGAGGGGGCAGCAAGGATGTCATGCAGGAGGCCAGGAGATGGTAGGACAGGGCCCTGGAACCCCAGCCCTCAGAAGCCAGGTAGGCACAGCACCCGATGAGGAGACTGGGAAGGAGCAGCCTGAGGGGTGGGAGGAAAATGAGGGGACTGGTTTCACTGGACCCATGGAGAAGGGGGTCTCAAGATGGAATGAGTTGTCGCCTTTATCAAATGGGGTTGAAAAGTCCAAGCAAGACCAGGGTAGGAGAGCGTCTGATGGGTCTAGGAGTATGCAGCTGCCACCGGAGGTGGGTACTAATGGGTGAACACAGAGGAAATAGAGGTTGCCCTGTAGAGGAGCTCAGCTCCACAAGGGCCCAGAAAAAGGGAGAGGTTGCCAGAGGGATGTGGGGTTGCAGGAGGATCCCTTTGTCCCAAGAGGTATTGAAGCCAGGGTGTTCCACCATTAAAGTTCATACGTATCCCTTGGAGAGCTTGCTTAAATTCCAGATTCCCGGGATGCACCCCTAGAAAGTCTGATACATTGGGTCTGTGGGTGGGCCTGGGAACCTGCATTTTCACCAGCCACCCACCCTGCACATGGCCTAGATCCAGTGTGGAAGCAGTGGTGGCGGGGAAGCCTTGAGGAAGGAGGGAGCCTTTGAGGCTAGAGGAGCCGGTGTACTGAGGGGAAGGCTGGTGCGGGGATCAGAGCCCCTGAGGAGATAAGGCGTAGTGTCTGTGTCATAAGTGGGCAGCCGGACCTTCTGTTGGATGGCTGCTGTCTTCTCTATGAAGACTGAGGTGAGGTACGAAGGAGATGGAGGTTTACGTAGAAGGGCGAGAGAGCGCCAGTGTCCCTCTTTCTTACCACAGCCCTGGTGGGGAGGCTGGAAAGGATGATGGTTCTGACTTTAGAGAGGAGGAAAAGAGCAAAAACGCAATAGTCCCCTCCGCCAGTGAGTGGAGGAGCTGAGCGATGGTCTTCTCATGCCTGTGTTCATTCATTCATCCCTTGGGTCACCATCCCCCCAGGACCTACTGTACACAGGCCGTGGGCATTTAGAGATGGCGCTGAGGACCTCAGAGCCTAGTTAAGCTTACAGTTCTCCCCTGTGCACCTAGGGGTAAGGGAAAACTCAGTATTTGGAACTCATCGGCAAGTAGGCCACCGATGAACCCATGGGCCTGTGTGGCATCATCTGGGGTGAGAGGAGAGGTGAGTCCAGGACAGCCTTGAGGAATGCCGGAATTTATAAATCAGCTGGAGGATGGGAGCCTGGTAAGGAGACTGAGGAGCAGCTCAAGAGGTGGGAAGAAAGCCAGAAGTGTGTGAAGCGAGCTCCAGTGGGTGTGGGGAACCTGGCTCCTACAAGCAGAATAGAAAAGAACAGCTCAGCAGACAGGACTACAGGTAGCTTCAGCCCTCCTTCCAAGGCATACCAGTGCCGAAGAAGGACCCAAGTCCTCATGGCCTGCTCCACACCACAGCAGGATGACCATTCTAAAACTTAAGTCTGATCGTGCCACCACCCACCTCCCTGCAAACCCTCGGATGTTTTGTCTTTGCTCTACGGATCGAGTTAACAGTTTCCAACATGGCCAACCAGGGCCTACAGGAACTGGTCCTTGCTGACCTCTCTCAGTTGCATCTCTTGTTGTACCTTCTTCCTAGATGGCCTTCCTGTTTCCACTCCAGCCATCTTTCAGTCTTTGGGCATTTCAGGCTTTTCCTGCCTCAGGACCTTTGCACAGTTTGTTCTTAGCACTTGGACAGCTTTCTCCAACCCTGCCTCCTTTCCTGGGTGACTCTTGCTCCTCTTTTCATTGGTTCCATGGGAAATTCTCCTGAGCCCTCATTTAGTTCCACTTGTTGTAATATTCTCACATCATTCCGCACTTCTCCATGTGACTCACTGCACTTGTAACAGTGCATATAAGGCAAATGCCTTGCTGGACTCAGTGTCCAACTCAGCCACCAACCATGTCTTTGGTGTTCGTTCCTTGATTCCCAGGTAATTGTCACATGCCTGGCACACAGATATGTGTTAAATAGATCTGCAAATAAATGACGTATCTCAAGTTCTCAGGACTGATTCCACCACAGGCTAGGGGCAAGGGGAAGGAGAAAATGAAAGAGAAAAAGGAAACAGATGTGAGAAAGGCCAGGGGAGTTTGGCAAACAAGCAAGAGACATAGAGCAATGCTCATCCTCACCAAGGGGTCCCTGCTCTCTTTCCAGGCCTGTGTCAGAACTTTCTATGAGACACCCCTGCAGTTGCTGGAAAAGATCAAGAATGTCTTTAATGAAACCAAGACTCTCCTGAAAAAGGACTGGAACATTTTCAGCAAGAACTGCAACGACAGCTTTGCTAAGTGCTCCATCCAAGGTCAGCACTGAAAAGGCCAGTGAGTGCAGGACAAGGGGAGGAGGGAGGGCAACAGAGCAGGGATTGGGAGGTGAGACATGGGGCCCGAGGGAGGCTGGAGGGAGGCCAGAGGGAGGCTGGAGGGACCCTGGGGAGGCAGCCTGGCTGCTACTCGTGCTCCTGTGTGTGTGCAGATGTGCTTTCCTTGTGTACATATGTGGCTTCCTGTGCCTCTGGGTGGGCCTGGGCACATGTCTTTTCCGACATGTGTGTGCATGCACACCAACTATGTCTGCATGTGGAAGCATTGAGAAGGATCATGCTGGTGGCTGTAAGATAGGGCAGGGGAAAGGGGCCCCCCTCGGAGAACACTGCAGGCCTGGAGGCTTTCCCTGCCAGCTCTGCAGGCTGGCTGAACATACAGGGGGTTCCGTGGAGAGACCGAGGCTCCATCTGGGACCCAGGGCCTTGCGCCAGGAGCCCTGCTGTGAACCACCAGGATACCCTGGCTCCAGAAGTCCCCAGGACGCCTTAAGTGTCCCCTCAATGGACAAGGCTGGATTTGAAGTCTGAGCATCGTTCAGAAGCTCCCAGTGCAGGCCCAGCTGCACACATGTGTACCCTGCGTGTCCTCGTCTCTGCGTCCCATGTCACTTGTGTCCTCCTACATTCAACCTTGCTCCTTGAGGCAGGGCCTGAGTCCCCGCGACCTGCCAGTGGCCAAGTCCAGTCTCGTTACTTCAATCCCAAGGCCTCAAGTACTGGCCGTGTTCCAGCCCCAGCTAGTTCTCGCCCATGGCTTTGGCTGTGTGGCCCCTGGCTGTGCACGAAACTGCCTCGCTGCTTTCCAAGCGACACTGTCTATGGGACTTGGGGGTGACTTGGGTTAGTCCTGGAGGCCGTTGCTCCACTTCCTGGCTAGCTGCTGCTTAACCCTGGCTTGGCACCTAGCCGGTTGGAACTTCAGGAAAGGGTGTTCCCTTGTCTTCCCTGCCCCTGGCCCCCGATCTGTGTCTCTACACCCACTCTTTGCTCTCTGCCTGTGAGACCCCGCAATCTGTACCTTCACTGCCTGAGGCCTGTGTCCTGAGCTCTGGCTCCAGTACTGTCCTCTCCTCCGCCCCAGCGCTGAATTAGGGGGTGAGGGACTGCCCCTGGACCCATATCCCCCTCTCGACCCCCTCCCCCACCTGGGAAAGCTGTGCTGGAGGCTGGTGACTCTATCTCCTCCCCGTCTTTCTCTCTCCCTCTCTCTGTGGTTCTTTCAGATGTGGTGACCAAGCCTGATTGCAACTGCCTGTACCCCAAAGCCACCCCTAGCAGTGACCTGGCCTCTGTCTCCCCTCAGCAGCCCCCTGCCCCCTCCATGGCCCCTATGGCTGGCTTGACCCGGGCTGACTCTGAGGGGACAGAGGGCAGCTCCCTCTTGCCCAGTGAGCAGCCCCTTCGCACAATGGACCTGGACCCAGGAAGCGCCAAGCAGCGACCACCCAGGAGCACCTGCCAGAGCTTTGAATCTCCGGAGCCCCCAGGTGTGGGGGCCAGCTCCATTGGAGAGTCACCTCAGCCCCAGCCTTCTGTCGGGGCCCCCGACCTGGGGATGGAGGACACTCTTAACTCTGCGTTGGGCACCACCTGGACCGTGGAAGAGGCCTCTGGAGAGGCTAGTGAGGGTCCCATACCCCAAGGGGCAGAGCTTTCTTCCTCCAGGCTGGAAGGAGGCAGCTTCCAGGCCGAGACGACCGCCAGGCCCGGTGACCTCTTGTCAACACCTTTTCCCCTGTCCTACTCAGCCAGGGGCCAGCAGCCAGAGGACATGACTGGCATTCCCCTGCCCACGGTGGGACCTGCAAGATCCGCTGGCCAGGCCCAGAGTCACACACCTGAGAAGACAGACCATCCGTCTGACCCGCCCAGAGACCACCAGGAGCCAAGCTCTGCCAGGACCCCGTCACGGCCGCCACGAGGCCTCAGCAATCCCTCGGCCCTCTCTGCACGCCCAAAGCTTTCCAGAAGGCACTCTTGGGGCCTTGTGCTGCCCCTCGGGGAGTTGGAGGGCAGAAGGAGCACCAGGGATCGAAGGAGCCCCACAGAGCTGGAAGGAAGACAAGCAAGTGAGGGGGCAGCCAGGGCCCCTGCCCCTTATAACTCCATTCCTTTGACTGACACAGGCCATGAGAGGCAGAAGGAGAGACACTCTGACCCTCAGCTCCCCCGGTTTACCTTCCACCTGCTGGTGCCCAGCATTATCCTGGTCCTGCTGGCCGTCGGTGGCCTCCTATTCTACAGGCGGAGATGGCGGGTAAGGAGAGGCCCCAAGAGGGGAGGGCAGCTTATGGGGGGAGGGGCACACTCTGGGGGGAGGAGCAGGTCAGAGGATTATTGGGCCCTGCTGGATTCCTCAGGCACCAAGACGGGGGCCCAACCGAACACAGAAGATAAGAGGTTGAAATGGAAGGTTTCTTTAAAAATGCGAGAAACCCAAGCTTATAAAGTCAACGGGAAGGGACGGAGAGAGAATATTCTTGGGCCAAGAATGGGAAGAGAACCCACATGGCCAAGCAAAGTGCTATGAGGGTAGCGTGTTCACTGGAAGTTCTGTGGCACCTGGGCCCAGGGAACCCCCGGGATTGGAAGCAGCCAGCCTGGGGAGAAGAGAGGGTGAGACCTAGAAGGGAGGCCTCAGAAATCTCTCCTGGCCTGTGCTCATCCCCACATCTGCGTAGCTGGGGGCGACTTTGATAACTCACTCAGCTACTCCCCTGCGCACCCCTGCCTGGGGGTGAGGCCGCAGTTCCCACATCAGTCCCCAGCTCCTCAGTGAACCTGCTCTTTGCTGTCTGTCCCCAGAGCCATCGAGAGCCTCAGACAGTGGATTCTCCCATGGAGCGACCAGAGGGCAGGTGAGAGTTTCCACGGGGTGGGAATGCTCTGGAAGGCACGGGGGTGGGGGTGTGTGTCTTGGCATCTGTCTCCCTTCTAGACCTGGGGGAGACTTTCTTTCTCTTGCTCTGAGGAAGTGGAGCAGGATGGGAGGCGGAGAGGAGGAAGGGCGTTTCTTCTTTACCAGATAGCTGGGATTTTTCCTGATTTCTTCTTAGGGCTAGGCAGTTCTGGGTCTTCTGAATCTGAGAGGGCTGGAGCACATGTATGGGAGGGTTGGGGGACAAACGTAAGGGGTTCCCTCACTCCTCAGCCTCTGCTGAAGTCTTATACCAGCCCTGTGCTCTGCCTGCAGCCCCCTGACCCAGGATGAGGACAGACAGGTAGAACTGCCCGTGTAGAGGGGTCTCTAAGGTAAGACTCTGATTTGGATCTCTTTCCACCCCTTAAAATGAGCTAGCCCTTTTCCAGTCATTCGACCTTGGGGAAACCTCCAACTCCCCCCAAGGCTGGGCCACACTTAACTTCCTCCCCTCCCACTCCCTTTTCCACCCATCACCAGATCCTGCCCACTGTCTCCTTTCGGGATCCTCAGGTCTTCCCCGCTCCCTCTCCCTGCCCCCCAGTCTGAGCCAGGCACTATTACCCGTGTATTGGGTTATTATTTCTGTATTCGCTTTTTAGTCTTGCTGCCACTCTTCATTCCAGAGCAACCAAAATCTTGTGTAAAGTCTTTACCCTCCTGGGGAATTTGCACCGCTACCCACTTCAAACCCACCATTCTCAACTGGGCTCCCAGGCTCCTCCAGCAGCTAGCCCTAACTTCCGCCTCTCACTGGCTTCCTATCGGCCTGCACCCTAGTTGACCCTTCTCCCCAGCCAAGATCGTTTCTATGTCCCTGCCTTAGATTCATGGATCCACAGAACCTAAGTCTTGGAAAGGCTCTTAGAGGTCATTTGGCCAGCATCCCCCACCATGGGGGTCTTCCCTTTTCACACCCGACGGGGTCAGCCAGCTGCTGGGCCCGAGCTCCCAGTCCCAGGCAAGCTCCCTCTCATCTCCCAGGAGCGCTGGAAGGAGGTCTTTCCTCTAGGGAGCTTCCCTGCTCCTTCCATGATGGTTCTCCCTCCTCATGAGAGCCCTCCAGTGTCTCAAGTCTGTTATCCATTTCCCCTTAAAGAATTCTCTAAGCTGAGTGTGGCCAAGTGCCTCAAACGTTCCTTATATGTTGCGGTTTTCAGACCCCTCACCATCCTGGCGACCTTCCTTTGGACACACTTGTTTGTCAATGTCCCTCTGAAAATGGGGCCTGCAGCCCTGGACATGGTGCATCAGATGTTTTCTACCAGCTCCAAGTACAGTGGGACTGTTACCTTCCTTGATCTGGACAGTAATCTTCTATTTGCACAGATTCATATTGCGTTAGTGGGTTTTCTGCTTTGTTTTTTAATAGCTACCTCGTGCTATTGTCCTATGTTGAGCTTGTGGTCTGTTAAAACCCCAAATTCCATTTCCCATAAACCTCTGTCAAGCCAGGCCTTCTTTCCCTTACGTGGACAGATTTGTTTTTTTAACCCGGGTGTAGGAGTTTCTGTGTGTTCTTGTTGAAGCCACCTCGTTGGTTTCTGCCCAGCACCTGAGCCCATGGAAATAGTTTTTAAATCCTCATTCTGTCTTCCTAGCCCTCCCTAGTGTGTCTCCTGCACATTGAGGAGCGCCTTCTGTTGTCCTGACCCACGTTGTTGATAAAGATGTGATCCTTATCTTTCCTCAGCCCTGGCTCCCCAATTCCAGGCAGCCCCCCCCACCCCACCACCTCCCGTTTTTCCAGACTGACTTCCCCACCCCCTGCCTGCTCCTCAGTTCCTACCTCTCAGCCCTTCTGCATTTGGTTCATATTATATCAATTTGCACTAACTTGGAAGTTGTTTTTATACATATTCAAACCTTCTTCTGTGTGTGTATGTATAGTCTGCATCCGTAAGGAGGCTGTAAGCCCCTTGAGGGCAGGGACTGTGTCTTCCACTTTTTTTGCCATTTTCTTCTGTCCCATGTTCTTATACAGAGAGGGCTTCTCCATACTTGTCACAAACTCAATAAATGTGGCCTGGTTGGCTTAAGGGTTGACTGACCACCCGAGCCTGGCTGGTTGTTTCTAACCAACCGGTCTTCTGGGTGACCTGTTAGCCAGCTAACTAATAGACTCTGACAGACTGACTGACCAGCTGGTGAGGTGACTTTGACTGACCAACTGACTAGCTGGTAACTGCTTAACTGGCTGGTTGTTGATTGGTGAGCTGACTGGTTGATTGGCTAGCTAGCTGGCTAATAGCCTGATTTGCTGACTAACTGGCCGGCTGGCTGACCAGCTGGGGTAACCCATTTGGGCTTCTCGTTATACCACATGCCAAAAGCAAGTGAGTACCTTAGGACCTTCCCATGTGTTCAGTGACAGGTCTGGGCCACTCCTCGACGTGAAAGGGACCTAACGAGCACTCAAAATCAGGAAAGTCTATTTAGAAAAGAGCGCGAAGCAACATATCTGGAACCCCGGGGTCCCCCCTTGTTGGTGGGGTAGGCTAAGATGGGTGAGCGGATCAGATGGGACACGGGCAGGGCTATGAGACTAGCCCAGACCTCCTCAAGACTGGGAAAGCAGAGGAGGGACCAAGGACCCTGGGGCCTTGGCTACACCTCCTTCTGACTGGTTGCCAGCCTCCCCCCCTTGGTCTTGACCTTCTGCCTCATCTCCTCTGTACTCCTTCTCTGTTTTCCCTGCCTGCCTGTTCTCAGGCCCTGACAAGCTTTCCCCCTTTCTCCCCTCAAAATCTCACTGGGAGAGGGAACCCAGGACAGGGGCCATATCCAGACTCCGCTTGGATCAGTAGGTCCAGCCCAGGCCCCAGGAGCCCCAGGAGACTCGGGGCATGTCCGTAGGGTACCTACCACTCTGACAAAGAGACAGGAAAAAACACAGGCAGAGAGATTGATAGAGGGATGCTCAGAAAGAAAACACAGACCCCAATCCTTCCACTCCAAGGAACGAGGACACAGGGGCAGTGGAGCTCACCCACTTGGTCCTGTTTCCCTCCTAGCTCCAGCAGGGCCTGTGGCCCAGCTGTACCCAGGGAGGCTCATGTCCATTTTATGATTCTCCCTTCTTCCCTCTCCAGAGCATGGGAATGGGCTGGGAGCCAGAAGCTGTGGTCCCATCTGCCCTCCTTGTCCAGTAGACTTTGCCAGTAGGCCTATGGATGGTCAGGATGGGAAGCTCCACACAGGATCCAAAGTCAAACTCTTGGATAGGGTCCAGGGGATTTCTGCTCTGGGAACAAAGCGTTCCAAGGATGCTGGGCAAGGGAGTACGATGGGGGTGGGGTTGGAGGGAGCAGGGCCCCGGCTCCCATGGATGGTGCAGGGAGGCAAGTCCCTCAGCCCACTGGGAAGGAGGCTGGGTGGCTTAGGGGTTAGCATGCCAACTGGCAAAATGGGAGTTTCCTTGTTCCGGAACTGCCTCTGGTTCTTCCTCTTCGTTACCCATGACTTGCTGTCCAGAGTAACACGTGTGATGACCCTCTGTGATGAATGGTGTAGGGTATAACTCTTTGCTAGAGTTAGCTGGAATCACCCTTCGGTCCTTGGCCCAAGGCCAGTCAGATGGTCTTATCTGAAAAGGGGTCTAAGGGTCTTCTAATGCCCCTTCCCTCCCCGTGAGCCTCTGCCACTCGAGCAGTGATCAACACCCTCCCCCAGCCCTGCTTAAGCCTCTACCAGGCCCCATTACCTCCCTCTGCGGTCCCTAGTTCCCCAGGAGGAGGTAGGAGGTGAGGCCAGTCTGGCCAGAGGCTTGGGTCACTGCCAGGAAAAGCGGCCTGGTCCCTTGCGGTGTCTGGGGTGGCTGGGAAGGCGAGGGAGCAGACGGATGGAAGTCTTGCCTGCAGCATGGCCATGAGCCCACAGGAACGCTAAGCCTCTCCCACTCATGTCCTTAGTGACCCCTCCCTCCACTCCCACTCAGCTGACTGGTCTTTCTTTCTCTCCCCTACAGCTGGGCACATAGGATAGTCTCTCCACGGGAGAGATGTGATGGGAGTGTCCACCACCCCTCCCCCCCAGCTGTTCTCCTGGGAATGTGACCTGCCCACCACAAGAGCTCCTGCCTGCCAGGACTAGACCAGAGCAGCGAGGCTGGGGTCCCTCTGCCCTCGACCCTCAGACTCTGGACTGACTACGAGAGGGCTGGAGGATGTCCCCCACGCTGCTAATGTTTATCATGGGCCCTGGAGGCTCCCATTCACTAGAGGAAGGCTGGGAAGCCCTGCTGAGGACCCTCTGTGCCTCAGGGACCGTGATGGGCCAGGGACCCAGATGCCCAAAGGACGTGGGAGAGCAGGATGGGCACTGAGGAATGGAAGAGCCTTGGTGCTCAGAGGACTGCCTGGTGCCAAGGGATCCCAACACCGACAAGCAGGGACTTGTCTCCGGAGAGAGAAGCATGAGCTCGGCAGGGCGGGCCAGCGTCGGCTAGATTTCCCGTCAAGATGTGCAGCCCAAAAGCCGGGAAGAGAAGGCCTCTGGGCCTGCTGGTCCGTGCTGACAGCCTGGGGGGTGCCTACACCCTCCGCTTGCCCAGGTGTCTTCTGCTGGTTGCCAGGTGGAGAGGGGAGGTCAACCCTGCCCTCAGGACCTGTCTGGCTTGGCTCCAAGGCCAAGGGGAAGAGCCAGCTCCAGCGTCTGCCCCACCTTCCCTCCAGCTCTGCCAGAGCTTCTCCGGGAGGCTGCGCAGAGGCTCCCCTCCTGAAGGAAGCCATTGCACTGTGAATACTGAACCTGCCTGCTGAACAGCCTGCCCTGTCCATCCCTGTGAGCGAACGTCCGTCCATCCTCCCGCCCCTCCGGCCTCCTGCCAGCAGCCTGCGCCTAGTGCCCGAGCTGGCCTTGTGTGTCGACTGAGGGAGCCCCTAAGCCCCTGACCTTCTGCTGACCGAGGCTTCGACTCCCCAGGGTGGGTGGGGCAGGAGAAACGCCTGGGCCTCCAGCCGGAGCTGGTCTTCAGGCTGCATCCTTATTGTTGTTCGCAGGTTTCTGCGTCTTGCACTTTGACATTCCCAAGAGGGAAGTGACTAGTGGAAGGGAGGACAGAGGCAGACCCCTCCCCACCCCCGGGGGAAGGCTGCAGGGGGCGCTCCCACGGAAACTGGGTCTTCGCAGTTATGGGTATGCCAAGGTGGTTGGGGGAGGGGGTCTGCACCCCGACCCTGCCACCTGGTCTCCTTTCCCATACCAGTCCCTGGCCCCACCACAGCAGCAAGCCTGTGCCGACCTCACAGCATGGCACCCAGGTCCCATCCTCTTCCCACCCTCTCCTTCCCCACCCAGGAAGGCAGTGATCTCCCCAGCTGTCGCCCCTCCACTATCTCTCTGACCAGGCCAGCCGGGGTGGGAAAGAGACCAGGCATCCACTTCCAAGTCTGCCTTGAGGGCTTCAGCTTCTTGGGCCAGCCCACGGCCACTGCTCTGAGAGCTGGCAGGAGGTGTCAGGGCCATTGATCACCCCGCCTTGGTCCCTTTGTGCTGCTGTGCCCCTCCTCTCCTGCTGTCCTGGGCCCACCAGTGAGAGATGCCGGCCTTCCTGGCCGCTGGGCGAGGGCCCATGAACTTTTCTTCCTGCCCTCAAAAGTGGGGGTCTCCTGCCCGCAACCCCTCCCTGCCCCTGCCCTGCTGCTCTCTGCTGAAGGAAGGGCAGCGGGGGAACTTGCCTTGTGGGGCTCCTACTAGTCACAGACTCTATATTTGATGCCAGAAAATATGTATTTGAAAGTGAAAGGGAAAAAAAAACATACAAACACAGAAAAAAGGCATTCCTCTCCCATCCCAAACGTATAGTATTTTAAAAGTGAAGAAAGCAAATCCAGCCCATTGCAGAAGCTCTTTGTGGGCGTTTGGTGACACAGGTGTGGGAAGGCCCCCAGACCTCTGGGAGCCCCACCCCGGGCTACCTGCACAGGAATCCTTTCATTGAGAAAGCTGAGAGGGAACATTGGCTCACACACTGTGAGATTTTGTTTTTATACTTGGAAGTGGTGAATTATTTTATATAAAGTCATTTAAATATCTATTTAAAAAATAGGAAGCTGCTTATATATTTAATAATAAAAGAAGTGCACAAGCTGCCATGTGTGAGTCATGGAAAAGTGCTTTTGGGGCGTGGGGGGCAAAAACAGGGGTGGGCGGGCAGCAGCTGCTGGGTGAGCCCCAGCTCAGAAAACTTTTTCCAGGATACATGGGGAAAGAGGGTTCTCTCCAAGCTGCAGTCTTGTTACCAAAACCTCCTGCATCATTGCTGTCCCAAACACATTCACTGGCATATCTGTTTAATGGGAAAGTAGACAGAAACCAGCCAAACCTCAGGCCTGGCCCGTGGCCCCTGCTCCAGCCCAGCTTCGCCCAGCCTGGGAAAATGGCTGGTTGGGCTCTGTCCAAGGGCCCCAGGCCTGCAAGGACGGGGCTCCTTGACACCGACCCTGGCTGTCCCCTGCTCTCCAGGGGCAGGAGACTGCGGCCTAGCAGGGCTCAGGTGGATGAGTGCTACCTCTGCTAGGGAGTGGGTGAGGCTGGCAGAGGGAGAGTCAACAGGTCTCTTTTGAGATCCTTTGTGAAGGGTCTTAGGGCCTGATCCTCCCACTGGGCACTGTGGCCTGGAGGGGTAGACAGGTGTTGGGAAAGGCCAGGGTGACTGAAGGCCCAGCACAGCCCAGACACTTACCCTAAGTAGCCCTGTGAAACCAGGCCCTCCCTACCCGTGAGATGCAGCAGACAAGATTTTAGATCGATAGTTCTCAACCCCTGCTCACCTGAGAGTCACTTGAGTTGTTGCCCCAAAAAGCCCCACCCTAGATCAAGAAAATCAGAATCTCACGGGGAAAGACGCAGACACCAAGCATCAGAAATTTGAAAGATATCTTAAGTGATTCAAATGTGATCCAGGGTGAGAAGCACGTAGAGGTGCACTGTCTGACATGGTGTTTATTTACTTTGAAATGAATTAAAACGAAATAAAAGTAAACATCCAGTTCTTCAGTCATGCTAGCAACATTTCAAAGGCTCACTAGCCACACGTGTGGCTACCATGTTGGAGGACACGGAAGATCTTTCAAACCATCACAGAAATCTTATTGGAGCATGCTGACTGAAAACTTTGGGTCTTTGCACTTAGGGGACCAAGGTTATAGGGCCAGGACTGGCCCTAAACAAACTTGGCCAGGGACTAAGTGTCATCCTTCTGTGTACCTTAACCCCCCACCCCACCCCCCGCCAACTACCATCCTATTCCTCATCCATTCCCCGAAGCTTATCCCATCTTTCATGAAAAGCCCCTCAGAAAAGATTTTTGAAGAAGCTTACTCATAGTTTTTCCTCCGAAGCCCAACTTAAAAATCACCTCCTCAGAGAAGCCTTTCTGCCCTGTCATAGGCCCCGCAGGCCCACCCAAGCTTAGTGCCTTCCTCCTCTGTGCTCCCACCAACTGAGAGCTTGCAAATTTGTCTGTCCATCCCACTGGGCCGTGAACTGTAGGAGGAAATGTTCCGCAACCTTCCCAGTGTATCCCAGTGCCCAAGATTACCCGGCATACAGTAAGTGTCCAATAAATGCGTGTCGAAAGGTTAATACTGAATGAGTGAACAAGGCATAACAATGCAAATTCTGACCAGAATTCTCAGATGTCCTTTTCTAGGGCCTTACTTGGTCCTAATTCGTGGAATGTATATTGAATAACTATACTCATTCATTAGCCAAGGAGAGAAGGAACATTCAGAGGAAGGTTCTCCTGGCCTTCTGATGGAGATGAGGTTAGGTTAGAACCCTCACTAATCACTGGGCTATGGATGGAATGGACACTTTAAAGCAAAGATTGGCCCAAAAAAACCCAACCAACCAAGAAAAAACATGGCTGCCCTTCACCTCCCTTTTCAGAAGCCTCAGGAAACATCCACCAAGAAAGTCCAGAGAGTCTCAGCAGGACTTTCCTGGGTTTCCCAGGTTGCAAGCGGCTGCTTGAGGAGTTTCTTATCTATGGAAAAATAGTTTGGATTCAGAGCAAGAGAACGTAGGTAGCTGGTTTGGCTCTCCTACTGCTGAGCTGGGCGGATTTTTGCAATTATGTGCCCTCTCTGAACCTGGGCTTCCTCCTCATCCTTGGAACTGGTTTCAGAATACAAATCAGGTGTACTTCGTCTGAGGGGACGCACCAGAAGGGACCACATGGACTCGAAAGGGCTGCTCCCAAATAAAGAAGGTTCTGGTGTTATCCTTGCCAAGTGGTCCCTGAGGGCCTGGTCTAAGCACAGCTCCCTTCTGGCCAGCCACCAGGGAGCCAGGAGCCTACCATGGCCTGACTCGTCTCAGCAGAAGCTGGCAGAGCTGCTGTTTCCCAACTGGGTGAGGTTTCAGACACATTGTAGCTCAGAGATTTCTGAGCAGAGGTAGGGGACAGGTAGGAGACCCAGGGGAAAGTGGCTCTGGGAGGCCGTAGGTGCCCATCAGCAGGGAGGGTCAGGAACTCTGTCTTCGAGTACGCCCGAGAAGGGTCTGGCCAAACCCCAAACCATTATCCGGCCAGAGACAGGAAAGTGAATCAGAGATGATGAGGAAGAAGCCTGAGGTTAACCTCTTGTAGAAGGCTGGCCCTGTAAGGAAGGGACCAGTGGTGGCCTGGGGTCTGGCTGGGCATCTGATGACACCTTGAACAAGGTGCTAATGTGATGGAGGAATGGGCAGTGCCCAGGACAGCTGCTGGGCAGCCAAGGGAGAAGAGCCCACCTTCCCCTACTCCAGTGAAGTCCCCCTCTGCCAGAGCAGCACATTTGCCCCCTAGTTTCCCACTTCGGTTTCTGGGAAGGGCCTGTGACCGGGCTCTGCTGGCCTGGAGGCTGGGACTGCTGAGGGAATAAGGTGGACCACGTTGGCTGGAAAAGCCCCATGGCAAAGTGACTGACCCACAGAGAGGGTCACTGAGGCCTGCAGGGACTATGGCTGCCATAGAGCGCCATCCCTGGTCTGAGACCACAGGAAGGCCCGCAGGTTGACCCCCATGACCTCATCCGGAGTCCATATTGATGCAGCTCTGGGACTGGGGGGCAGTGGGGCAGGAGAGGTTACAGATGGGGGAAGTGGAGGAGGCTGGGTCAAGCAGTTGTCCAAAAAACTCCTGGAGGAGAGCTGGGTGAGAGCCCCAAGCTGAGCTCCAGTCGCTGAGGTCCCCAGGTCCCAGCACTGTTCTGAGGTCAAAGACACCTGCCCCCAGCCACTCTGCTGTCTGGTTCCTTCCAGCATGTGCACCTAGTAAGGTCTGCGGAGGCCAAAGGCTTATCCTTATTCACTCATCCCTTTCCCCATGAATTGCTAGATACTGAGCATAGAATGGTGAGCCAAGGAGTCAGTGAGGGAGACAGGTATTAGTCAGTCACACAAATAAGTGAGCATAAGGCTGAAATAGAGATAGGAAGATACAGATGCCGGGAGAGCTTACACCAGAGGGTACAGTCCCGTGCAGGATTGCAGGAAAATCAAGGCAGAGGAAAGCACAGAAAGATTTCAAGCAGTGTGGCGTTGGTCTATCCCTCTTCCTGATCCAGTGCTGCCAACAAGATGAACAACTTTCCTTGACTAATTGCCTGGTGTGAGTGAGGCACTCTGTCAAAAATGCAACGTCATTCCATCCTCCAATAGCCCCATGAGTGGGTGGTAACACGCTCTTTCACGGATGTAGAAACTAAGGTCTAGTGACACTTAGAACTTGGCCAAGGTCACAGAAGGTGGTAAGTGGCAGAACCTAGCTTTGAACCCCAACCTGGCTGTTTTCAAGGTCTTGTCAGCCTTGTTAGATCACAGTCTAGTGGGCATTTAACATAAGCTCATTACATCTGGCACAACTAAGGGCCACTTCTCACCGAGGGTCCCCAGGGCCTTAGTGTCCTCCTTCTTCTTCCCCTCAGAAGGATTGTTTAGTCTGGCACCGGGCAGGGATACCTATGACAGATTTCTACTCAGATTCATATTTGGCCCTACTGCTAACCCTACGTCTACCAGGAAGAGAGGAGGGTCCTTCCCAGGTATGTGCCCACCACCTGGGCCTCGGGAAAAGCCCCCCCCCCTTTAAAGATTTTATTTATTTATTTATTTGACAGAGAGAGACACAGTGAGAGAGGGAACACAAGCACAGGGGAGGTGGAAAGGGAGAAGCAGGCTCCCCATCAAGCAGGGAGCCCAATGCAGGGCTCGATCCCAATATTCTGGGATCATGACCTGAGCCAAAGGCAGATGCTTAACAACTGAGCCACCCAAGCACCCCTATTTGTGGAGAGGAGAGGAAGGTCCTTCTTGACTGGCAACCCCTCTACTGATTTCCTTGGGCTGGATCCTTCGTGACCCTTGTGTTTTCTCCCTGTCCACCCTTTGTGCATTTCCCAGGCCCCTGGCTAATTATTGGCCCAGGTGACATCTGGGCACTGATCACTTTAGTTGGCAGCAGGCTTTGACATTATTCTTATTTTGCCTGATCATGACGTTCTTGGGAGAAGAGACTGGAAATATGCTTGCCATACAACCAGCCAGATCTCCAGAGGAGGTTGTCATAGGCTGGAATCGCACAAGAGAGGATGACAGGATCACTGTGACGTCTGTAGGTCTGACACACTCTCATCATTCTGAGGAGACAGAGAAAAGGCTGAGGCCATAACCCTCCCTCTGCCTTTGAGGTTTGCGGGAACCTCAAAGAGGCGTCATTATTAGAGTGCCCTGTGGACACCCAGTCCACGTTGGTTTTCCTCATACGACTTCCATGCCTACACGTGAGAAGTTGTCTCTAGTCTCCCAAAGAACAGCTTTAGTCTTGAAGAGAATTTGGCCCAAGGCCTGTGTTATGTTTGGCGTATTTTACTATAGCAGCGACAACAACAAACCCTGGGGAGGGAGTAGAAATCTGATTTCCAGAATTGTTACATTATATACTTTTGAAAATCTGGTTCTAACAACAACAGCAGCAAATTACAAGATGCATAAAGATGCAAGAAAGTTGATTCATACATGAGAGGGGGAAAGCATTCAGTAGAAATTGTCCCTGAGGACACACAGACATTGGACTTACTAGGCTAAGGTATTAAATCTAGTATTGTGTGTTCAAAGACTACAGGAAACCAGGTCTAAAGAACTAAAGGAAGGGGTGCCTGGCTGGCTCCATGGGTGGAGTATGCAGCTCTTGGTCTCGGGGTTATGAGTTCGAGCCCCATGTTGGGCATAGAGATTACTTAAAAATAAATTACTAAAAAAAAAAAAAAAAAAAAAAAAAAGAACTAAAGTAAAATACGTGAGTAATATCTCACCAAAGAGAGAATGTCAATGAGATATGGAAATTACAAAAAAGGATCAAAATAGAAGTTCTGGAGCTGAAAAGTACAATAACTAAAAGGAGAATTTCACCAGAGGTACTCAACAGTAGGCTTGGACATCCAGAGGAAGAATCAGTGAATTCGAAGATAAATCCACTGGGATAATCTTGCCTGAATAACAGAAAGAAGGAAAACCAATGAAGCCTCAGAGACAGAAGAACAAGCCACACCAACAGATGCATAATAGGAGTCCAAGAAGGAAAGGGATGGGGCTCTTGGTGACTCAGTCAGTCAAGCATTTGACTGCACTCAGGTCATGATCTCGGAGTTCTTGGATCAAGTCCTGTGTTGGGTTCCTGATTTAGCCAGGAGTCATGGGCATCTGTGCTCAGCACAAGTCTACTTGAAATTCTCCCCACTCCCTCTGCCTCTCCCCCACAACTGCTCTCTCAATAAACAAACAAACGAAAAAACAAATAAATAAATGAAATCATTTTTTTAAAATATTTTATTTATTTATTTGACAGAGAGAGAGAGAGAGATCACAAGTAGGCAGAGAGGCAGGCGGGGTGGGAAGAAGCAGGCTCCCTGCTGAGCAGAGAGCCTGATGTGGGGCTTGGTCCCAGGAGCGGAAGGCAGAGGCTTAATCCACTGAGCCACCCAGGCACCCCATGAAATCATTTTAAAAACCCACTGTGCAGTCTCAGTCTGCAGGTTCATTCCATGGGAACAGAACCCAAATCATTTATGAATTGACCATTTTCAAGGTAAGATGACAGCTGCATGGGAGTTGGTTTTCATTTAATCTATGCTTTTGCAGATTTTTGAAAATTTTCAGAACAACATTTTAATATAAATAGTGTACTCAATTCACTGTTCATGTCACAATGCTTGAGAAAAAGTAAACATCACAAATATTTTAAAAATTAAGTTTGTGTAATCTAAGCCAGATTGTTCTAAAATGCTGATGGTAATCCTTAGGATAACCACCAAGAAAACAATTCAAAACACACACACACACACAACCAAACAAAACAAAATAATTCAACTCCCCCAATAAACAAAAAGAAAATTATTCAAAAGTGTATAATAAAAGAAATAACAAGGGAATTAAAATGGTGTACCTGAGTGTTTTTCTATGAAAGGCTCACTCTCAGCTGTCAATGAAAAACTGAGGAGCCTTAACTCCCTGAGGAGGGTAAATGGGCAGATTCTCCTGGACCTTATGCTCTACTCATCGCTTGAGATAAAATACTCAAACGTTACTTAGGTTTCCACTTTCTCAGATAAGATCATGTTTCCTCCTCACAACAACCTTATGAGGCAGACTTTATAACATCAGTTTTATAAGTGATGGCTCTGGGGCTCAGAGAGGTTAAGTAAAAGTCCAGGGACACACAGCCAGTGTGTAAAAGGTAGGAGGACTAAATGAAGTCTGTCTCATTCAAGCACAGGGCAGTTTCCTCCAGAGCTCAGCTCAGCACTTGGCCTTCAGAGATGCTGGCTTCCTTTTCCTTGGTTCTCCTTTCTAACTTTTAATTCTAGAAAATATCAAACATACGCTAAAGTGAAGAGACAGTAAAACGAATCTTCACACACCCCTCATTCAGCTTCAACAACTATGGCAAATCTGGACCCACCTCTACCCCCACTCACCATCTCCTGCCCCCTTCTCATTATTTTAAAGCAAATCCCAAATACATCCTTTCAAATGTAAAACACTTAGCATGCGTCTTTAAAAGGTAAGGATTGGTTTTTAAAACATAACCACAAAAACTTCTTATCACCTCTGAAAAATTAATAATTCCTTAATATTATCAAATATCTAAGTTGGTGTTTCAATTTTCAGTCTCATAAAATTTTTTCGGAGTTTGTTTGCATGTGAACCCAAATGTCATTCATACACTGCGAGTGACTGACATGCCTCTGAAGCCTCTTTCTGTCCTAGATTTCCCTTCGCTCATCTCTTCCCCCACCCCCACTCTGGCAGTTTCAGTCCCTAAAAATCTGGTTCATTTGTCCTATAGTTTCCTAGAATCCAGATTTTTCTGAATGCGTTGTAAGTGTCACTAATGTGTTTCTCTGTCACTTGTTTCTTATATATTAGAGGTGCTGGTGTGTACTTTGGTCAGGAGATACCCAGGGCTGATTGTCTCTCTTTTTTTTTTTTAATGACATTTTAAATTTTTATTTTATTCTTTTTTCTTTTCTTTCTTTTTTTTTTTTTAAGATTTTATTTATTTAACAGAGAGAGACACAGTGAAAGAGGGAATACAAGGAGGTAGCTGAGATGGGAGAGGGAGAAGCAGGCTTCCTGCCAAGCAGAGAGCCCAACTTGGGGCTCCATCCTTGGACCCTGGGATCATGACCTAAGCCGAAGGCAGATGCTTAACCGACTGAGGCACCCAGGCATCACAACATTTTTATTTTTAAAATACAGAAACAGTTTCAATGCCTGATACCAGAATGGTTACATAGTGAAGGTTCATTGTTACCGTGGAATTTTATGCAGTCCTTTGCAATCATAGTTTTCAAAATATTGAGAGATACGGGGAAAGCTTATCATATTATTTTAAGGGAAAGAAGCAGGAATAAAATATACATACAGTACGTGATGTATCTATACAGAGGGAAAAGGTTAGGAGGAACCACTAATTACAAGAACAGTTATGTTAATAGAGGCTATCACTAAAGTTAGGATTATGGGGGATTTCTTTTCTCTCTTTTTTCTGCATTTTCTAATTTTTAATAAAATGTTCATATTGCTTTTATAATTGGAAAAAATGATTCAAAATATTTTGTGAAACTTCTACTTCCATGTGCAAAGTCATGATCTTCCTGAAGCCATCCTTCCCACCACAAAATGTTACCTTCTGAGCCGAAACCTAAACAAACAAAGGCAGTTTGACCAATTGAGCAAATTACTGGTCAGTAGCTGGTTGGTGACAGGTTGTTTGATGTCTCTGAATGGTCATTTTGGTCACAGACAGCAGTCTGCTGATGTGCACAGGCCTAGAAAAGAGTAGAGAACATATCAGAAAGGCTAACTGAGCTGGACCAATGCAGTAGCCCACCACCAAAGGTGAGCCTGAGCGGCCCTCGGCCAGGACGGCAGGACCAGGCTGCAGGGTTGACCCAGATAGAGCAAGAAGTGAGAATTCCACCTACGATTTCGACCTTCTCCTTCCTGTTGAGATTAACCCACATCAAGTCCCTGAACAAAGTTGGCAATCTACTCTCTTCTAGGACCAGTTTCCTCCAAAGCCCATGGGCCATTTGATCTATATTAAAGGGAGAAATCTTTCACTTTCTCATTCATAAGTAATCATTTACACTATGTTCTCCCGTGTATACCATCAGATTGTAACACAGATGTCACACACACACACACACACACACACTCACAAACAGAGGCTGTGAAATCCATACCACAACCTAAATTCCACTCAACCCCCCAGGGAGACCACAGATCACCAGGGCGAGCTTCCAGTCATGTTGTTCTTGCTCTCCTCTAAGTGGATGATATATTTGCAAACTTTCATTTTTTTGTTTATGAAGTTCCCATAAGCCAATGATGCATAAATGGGAAAAGACAAAAAGCATACATAAGAAAATAAAAATTTACTCTTAGCCGTACCATTCTGTGACAACTGTCAACATTCTTTTGTATTTCCTTCCAGTTCAAAATAAAGTACAATGTTTATGTTTTTATATGGTTAATATCATGATGTATATTCAGTTTTTTAAATAAGAATTATGTGCTTTATATTTTTTTAATTTTTTTATTTTTTAAGATTTTATTTATTTATTTGACAGGCAGAGATCACAAGTAGGCAGAGAGGCAGGCAGAGCGGGAGAAGGAAGCAGGCTCCCTGCTGAACAGAGAGTCCGATGCGGGGCTTTATCCCAGGACCCTGGGATCATGACCTGAGCTAAAGGCAGAGGCTTTAACCCACTGAGCCACCCAGGTGCCCCTATATCCAGTTTTAGAGCAATTTTATACTTAATATTATAATCGTGAAATGCCTCCCACATCATTACAACTTTTACAGATTTTCTTTTATTCTTCTAGCTTCTGTATTTTTCCGAGCCAATTCACCTAATCCACAATTATTTACTGAGCATCTGCTATGTACAAGATAGGCAAGGAGGAGCGTTCAAAGGGATGAGCCCATAATGGCACGTGTGTCGATGATGACACAGGCGTACAAAACTTTCAGACAAGGCCAGGGAGAATGGAAGAGACAGGATGTGTGACTGTGGAGACCACATTTTCTGAGCTGGAAATTGGTCCACAAGATCTGACCAAGGAGACCTGGGTAAGTCATCGAATAGCCCAGTTTCCTCATCTGTAAAGTAAGGATGATAATAGTACCTATCTCTAAACTGTCCTGGGAAATAGCACTATGCCAGTGTTTGCTGTTTTTATTATTTGGGGGATACAAAAGTATTTCAGAAGCTGTTGCTTGGTTGTCAAAATATTTGCATTTCTAGCACATTCTAACGTAGGGATTGTGGAGGAAAATATTTGAACTATGAAGTGTCCTGGGAGATGCAGAGTAAAGGCCATCCTTGGAGAAAAGGGGATGGGGAAGGGAGGGAGAGACATAAAGAAACAGAGGCAGAGAAAAAGAGACACAGAGAGACAGAGTTGTTTCAGCTAAGGATCAGTGAAGCTACACAGAGGGAGCAAGATCTGAAATGAGCTCTAGAATCTTCCCGAAAAATTATAACCCTTTGAGTTAAAAGTCCAAACACTGAGGCAGAGGAATCACACCTGATCCATAGCCTCACCAGGTGTGAACTCCACCCCCAGAGCCTACCCTTCGCCCAGCACATGGCCGGACAGAGGAGACACTCGGTTCGCCTCTGTGGAGCCGAAAGGAACCAAACAGGAAGTGACGACACTTGCAACTTCTAAACTGATGATTTCCCTCTTTAGTTTTCACCAGGAGCCAAACCCTGAGCTGGGACTTTTGTTCCACTGCAAACATTCATCACCAATTTTTCAGCACGATATCATCTGATAGGGAATATCAGCAGAGAGCCAAACAGCATACTTTACACAGCATTTGACTTTCTGGCTTACAGTTACAGATCATCTTTCCCAGAAACTATTCTCTTCATCCTTTCACATATTTGACAACGAGCAACTTCCTCATTTAAAAAAAAAAAAAAAGAAAAGAAAAAAAAAAAGGAGAGAGATTTCACCTGAGCAGTATTTTTTAAAAGGAAGAAAAAAAAGTGACTGAAATCCAGTGCTTAAGTCTGCGCCTGTGGTTTAGACGGCTCTGATTGTGAGGTGAGCCCTGATTGCTGTCCCCCGCCAGGATTCAACTCTGAAGGCCTTATGGAGCTGCTGGGAGCCTCTCTAAGGTGAAGGTGGCAGAAGCAGGGAGATCTGCAGACCCAGAAGGGTAATGGAGAGCCTGGTATTCAGCCCTGGAATATGATTCATAGGTTACAAAACAGCTTTACCCATATTTTATTACTTGGTCCTCACAACATCTGGTGAAGTAGCTCTTTTTATGATTTACCCAGAAAGAACCGAACCCAGAGACTTGAGGGAACTGGTCCACAGTAAGGACACCCCAGGGCTTTCGTGCCAGGTTTTCCTCTGCTGGACCGGAAACTCCTTGAGGACAAGAACTCTGCTATATGCATCCTCAGATCCCCATCGAACTCAACACAAGACCTGGCTCGGAGCAGATATTAAATGTGTACTTGGGGAATACGCCTGTACAGGCCTAGGCTGATTCCTTCATTTCTCCACACCTCAGAGTGCTGGCTGAATGGTCCTTCTCCACTCGGAAGCATCTGTGGCCAACACCTTTCCTCTTGGAATTCCCTTCGGACACCTGTATGCACTGTGTCGACAGCGTGATGCAGCACCCGTTCCGTTCTGTGCTCCTTACTACCCTGAACCCTGGTGTGTCCATTTCCCATTGCTGTTGTACCAGATCACCACAAACTCGGTGGCTTAGAACAGCACAAACTAATCTTCGTACAGTTTTGGAAAACATTAGTCAGAAATCAGTTTCCAGTTTCAATGGCCTAAAATTCAGTTGTCTTGATTGGGGCTGCTTCCTTCTGGAGCCTCTGAAGGGAGAATCTTTTTCCTGGCTTTCTTCAGTTTCCAGAGGTCCCCCACATTCCTAGCCCTGTCACCCCGCATTCAAAGCGCATCCCTCAGCCTCTGCTTCTTCCCTCACATGGCCCTCTTCTCTTTGGGGGTCACATTTCCACCTGCTTCTTTCTTGTAAGGACACCCATGATTCCATTTAGCTTCACCTGGATCAGGTAATATCCTCAGGGAAGACCATTCCTGTGTTGTTAGGAAGTATTATTCAGGCTGCCACTTTTATCATTATTTAATACTGACCATTCACCTTTTAATTTTATATAGGCCTGTCTCTCTAGGGTACCGGGAGCGACTTGAGAGCGAGGACTGTACCCTGCTTACCTCCATATTTACAGCTCCTAGTACAGTGCCTCATATCCCGTACAGACTTCATAAATGCTTCTGTGAATAAATAATCCCATATCTGGGGATTGCTTCTGCCCTCAGATCATCACAGGACAACATTCCGAAGAAATCTAAATCTGACTTCAAAAAGCCTTAAAAGATGAGTCAGTCTTTAGCAAAATTCTCTTGGGGACAGAGAGGAGGAGGTCACACAACGCAGTACATAGCAAAGCTTCCTTTAAAAAAATGCCCTGGAGACATTTCTCCCTCCCCTCCAGACCCCTTCACTCAATCTCTCCCTTCTTCTGCCCATCTACTGCCCCAAGCAGAAGCCAAATTTGTCATTGTTCCCAGGGAAAATGCAGGAGCATCAGGATTTAATTTTGACACTACCCATGCTCAACCAATGGGCAGGCTCTCACTAGAAGAAGAAGGAAAAAAAACCAAACAAAACACTATCCACTTCCTAAATTCCTGGGTGTGTTCCTGGATCTGTCTTCCCCACAGCAGAGTCTGTGAGGCATTGTGTCTCCTTCCCAGTGATCCCATTTGGACCATATTCGGGACCAGCCCTCTGTCCCAGGAAGAAATTCAAGCAGAAGAGCCTGCAGCCAGGGCCCAGAGGCTGACTCCTAGGGGTGAGGAAGTGAGCTGCCCAGCGGCCTGTCTGGCCCCAAGGTTCTGGAACGTGCAACCTGGCCAAGGCAGCCCAGCATCTCCAGTGTTGAACGCCTTGAAAGCCTTCCTTCTTCCTCCTTCCAAATTAAAGTCAAAAACCAAAAAATGAGTCTGAGTAAAATCTCACTTGGTTTAGTAACTCTGGGCTATAAATTCCCGATGCTATCAAACGATCTAGCCCGGCCTGATTCTCCAACCAACCCCTGCTTCCAGGCACTTCACTCACGTGGGCAGGTCACTCCAAGGGCATAATAATGACAAGAGCCTCGGTGTTTCATTTACTTCCTGGTGGGTCAGCTTTCGAAAATGGAATAAATAGTTCGGGAGATATGACCAGACAGTATGAAAATTTTTATAGCTTTTGGTACATATCATTTGATTGTTTAAGGAATTACCCGAACATAACATCACCAGCAACATGTAGGTACATAGGGCCTTGTAGTCCTGTTAACACGAGATTTATCATTTTTATTTGTTTTTATAAGCTTAATAGTTCCAGAATATTATCTTAAAGTTGTTTAGATATGTTTTTCTTTATTGCTTTCAAGGCCGTATATTTTCTATGTGATGTTTTTCTTCCTTTTTATTTGTTAATAAACTACTCGTCTCTGGAAACTTACAAACTGGAATCCAGACACAACTATATATGCATCCATTCTTTCCTATTTTGGGATAAGCTTCCAATAATTATATTTTCACATCTATTTTTTCTATAGCTCGTGTCTACCATAAGTTTTTAAATAATCTTTGTTTTTTAAGAATTATGTCTATATATTCCTATTTCTCTATCTCGTCCTCAATATTTGTCATCTCTTCAGTAGTCTGACCTTTATCACTCCTTCAAACACAAGGTTTTTCCTTATTCTTAAAAATACTAGTGCACATTTTACTCTGAAATTTGCTATTCAATGTGATATAAAGTATTTCTCTAAAGTAACACATGGCATAAAGTAATGAACTTCCTTTCTATTATCCCATTGCCTGAACAATTAGTGAGCAATGAATTCTTTCTACATTGTTGTATTGTTTCTCATTTGTTTTAAATTAAGTATATAAAGTAAGACATCTGATCCACAGGAATTTGCTTTGTTTCATTCACTCGACAAAAAAAAAATTTTTTTTGAGCACCTACAATGTGCCAGGCACTGTTCTAGGTGCTAAGAACAAAACAAGCATTTCTACCCTCATGGAGCCAACATTCTGGTGAAGGATTAGGAAGGAGGGAAATAAATTCTTTAAAAATGCATGATAGACTCCTATGTGGCTCAGTCAGTTAAGCAGCTGCTTTCGGCTCAGGTCATTAGCCCGGGGTCCTGGGATCGAGCCCCATGTCGGGCTCTCTGCTCAGCGGGGAGCCTGCTTCCCCCTCTCTTTCTTCCTGCCTCTCTGCCTACTTGTGATCTTTGTCAAATAAATAAATAAAATCTTTAAATAAACACACGATAGATGGATAAATAAATAACAAGTAAGGTAGGAAAAATGTTAAGGAGACTGGCATGGGGTTGAAATTTCCAAAGGGGAACTTAACAACCTCACTGAGAAGATGACATTTGAGCAAAGACAAGAAGGAAGGGGAGGAACAAGCATGCATATATGGGGGCAAGGGGTGGGTACCACCTGTGTGGCTCAGTCCATTGAGTGACTTTGGTTTCTGCTCAGGTCATGACCTCAGCATGATGGGATTGATGCCCTACTCAGGCTCCATGCTGAGTGTGGAGTGTGCTTGGAGATTCTCTCCCTCTGCCCCTTCCCCACGCATGGACGTGCTGGCTCGAACTCTCTCTCTCAGGTACATAAATAAATCTTTAACACACACACACATATCTGGGGGAAAGCAGGTGCAAGAAGAGAGCAACAGTTGTAAAGGAACATCAAGTTCCTGACGTGCTCTGGCTGGGGTGCTAGAAAGCCCACAAGAGAGAAGGGAAGCCAGTGGGTCTGTGAGGAGGCTCCAAGCTACGGTAAGGACAGAAGGCTGGGGGGTCTCCTTCAGGGGCACAGGTGGTGGGCCAGTGAGAACTGGTGGGTTCTGGATTTATTTTTGACTTGAAATAAAGAAGGTCAAAGATGACTTCACTTATTTTGGCCAGACCATTGGAAGGGTGGGTTTATTTGTTTGTTTTTTAAAGATTTTATTTACTTACTTGACAGACAGAGATCACAAGTAGGCAGAGAGGCAGGCAGAGAGAGAACGGGAATCAGACTCCCTGCTGAGCAGAGAGCCCAATGCGGGGCTCGATTCCAGGACCCTGAGAACCTGACCTGAGCCAAAGGCAGAGGCTTTAACCCACTGAGCCACCCAGGCACCCCTGGAAGGGTGGTTTTGCCTATACTGAGATGGAAACAGACTGAAGGAGGAACAGTGGGAATTTTGAACTGGTTTTGAACTGGTTCTGCTTTAAGCTTAAGATGCTATACCACGCGGAGGTGTTCCACTGATTTTTTTTTTTTTTTTAACTATTTGGGGACCTCATTTTGATAAATGTGCTTTTTACAATGCATTTTCAATCCTGTGAGAGAGTCCTTGTTTTTTCCCACTGTTCTCTAAGATGGACATCAATTATTCAGCTTCTATAAGTATTTTATAAAGCCTTAAACTAATATTGCATTAAATCTATCAACTTTGAAAACACTGTCACATTTATTGGATTTTGTTTTTCAGTAATGATCCAGTATATCTCTCCATTTGTTCACATCCTCCTTTCCTTTTCCTGTTATGGTTTAATAATCATCTTGGAATATATATTGTGGCTCAAAGAAAACCCTCAACCAATTTTATTTTTGGTTTGTGGTTATAAATGGAATCTTTCTCTCTTCTTTATTTTATCTTTTTATTAATACATGGCTGTATTTTACTAACAGCTAGAAATAAAATTGTTCTGTATGGGTTTCTTTTGGCTACATCTTTGCTGGATTCATTTATTATTTCTAGTAATTTAGGCGTTGCTTTTCTTGGAACTTTCAGGTATATAATCATGTCAACTACAAAAAGTACTATTTTTTTTTTAATCTCTATATTTTTATGTCCTGCGCAAATAGCTATTTCCAGCAATTCCAATACCATGTTGAAAGAACAGCACTGGGTGACACTTCTGCTACGTGCTTTCAACGGGAGGAACCATCCTCAATCGCTAATAAGTGTGACATTGACCCTTCAGAAAGAGTACATGGTTCTTCTCCTCAAAGAATAAAAATCTCCACATCTTATTTCAAAGCTTCAATGAGGAATAAATATTAAACTTTATCGACTATCTTTTCATCAACTGTTAGACGAGTACACACTTTAAAAAAATAGTTTTCTTTTTCACTTCTGATTTAATTTGCTACATTTTCTCGTTCTAAAATGGAAATTAAAAATAAATATATAAATAAAATGGAAATTAACTAATGTAGTGCCAAGGAATCCAGATGCAACTATATTTTTCTTTCCTTCTCTTTAATTTTTACCAGCTTTTGGCTTATGTCTCTACTGTATTATTTAGGACCCAAAACTTGAGAATTGTTAGGCACTTATTGTTTGATGTATGTTGTCACCTTTAATGTTTGTGATTGTAAAATCTACTTTATTTGATATTCTGTTTTTTACATAGTCAGAACTTAGAATACGCCCATCATTTTGGTCTTTTTTTTTTGAAAAGTCTTTTTTTTTTAAGATTTTATTTATTTATTTGACAGACAGATCACAAGTAGGCAGAGAGGCAGGCAGAGAGAGAGAGGAAAGGAAGCAGGCTCCCTCCTGAGCAGAGAGAGAGCCCGATGCGGGGCTCCATCCCAGGACCCAGGGATCATGACCTGAGCCAAAGGCAGAGGCTTTAACCCACTGAACCACCCAGGTGCCCCAAGTCTTTTGGTTTTAATTAGTTTTCTTATAGGTAAGGAATAGTTGTATGTATTTTATAACCCAGACTTTAAATTTATTTTCTCCTCATAGGGAGGTTTGTCCCCTTGACGTGTAATAGAAATTATATACTTGTATGATCTTTTCTTGCCCTTTACATTTATCATTATTTCTCCTTATTTTTACTTGCCTATTTTCTTTTACTTGTCTCTGTGGAGAAACAGAAGCACCAACATTTGTGGTAATATTTTGACAGTCTGGAATCCTTTTTGAGATTCTAGGTTTTTCGGGTAGGATTTGGCAGATATTGGAAAGCAGGTTTTTTTGTTTTTTGTTTTTTGCTTTTTTCCCCAGCAGTGTCTCACTGACATGTGGTAATAGATCTGGGAAGCAGGTATTATAATCCTCATTTTGCAGACATTGAGGCCCAAGGAAGTTACACGATGTGTCAATATTTTACATCTAGTAAGTGATAGAACCATAAAGAAAACTTCCTTATATTGCCAGTGGGTTTTACTTTGATTTGTTAGCCTTGCCTTTCGCAATGTCCTTATAGACTATTTTGTCTTTGGGGTTTCTCTACTTCCTGCTCTTCTTTGTCCCTGGCGGTGGTCTTTGCCTCTGTAGGGCTCTGCTGGTAAGTAGTACCCAGCCTCTCCTTCAGTCTTCAAGAAGGAAAGATGGAATTGGCCAATGTCACTGGCTCATGGGCAAAGGGGAGGCTCAGATTCAAGTGTGCCACCTCGAAAGCCGTGAACTAACCTCCATGACGGCATTTCTGTAGGTGTGGCCTGGGGACCACCCACTTAAAACATATCTGAGACCTTAACTGCTCACTAAGAAAACGCATTCCTGGGCGCCTGGGTGGCTCAGTTGGTTAAGTGATGGCTTTCGGCTCTGGTCATGATCCTGGAATCCCAGGATCGAGTCCCACATCAGGCTCCCTGCTCAGTGCGGAGCTTTGCTTCTCCCTCTGACCTTCCCCCTCTCATGCTCTCTCTCAAATAAATAAATAAAATCTTTAAAAAACAAACAAACAAACAAACAAACACATTCCTAGGCCCCAGCTCAGACTGATAGAGGCAGAAACCCTGTGGATATAGCCCAGGAATCTTAACTTCATCTTAACTGAATGGGCCCCTCTGGGGGTTCTCATGCTCACTCAAATCGGAGAACCACTGCCTAAGTCTGACACATATGTCAAACAGACGTAGATGTCCCCCTATGCATCCTGTCCCTGTGTAAGCCTCTCCCTTGAGTGTGGGCAGAATGTGTGTGGCAAAGGTAGTGGTAGTGATACTTCTGTGATTATGGTAGGTTTGATAAGACTGTCTTACTAGAGGACTGGAGAGGGAAAGTGTTTCCTACTGGCCTTCAAGGTATGCCGCCATGTTGTGGAAGCCTAGGAGAGGGCCACATGCCAGGAAATGTGGGTGACTTCTGGACGCTGAGAGCAGGCCCCAGATGACAGCCAGCAAGAAATCAGGGAGCTCAGTCCTACAATCAGTGGAACTGAATTCTGCCAACAGCCATGTCTGAAGAGGACTCCAAGCTCCATAAAAGAATGTAGCCCCAGCCAAAACCTTGATTGTAGCCTTGTGTGACCCTGAGCAGAAGGCCCAGCAAAGCCATGCTTGGACTCCTGACCCAGAGAGACTGTGAAATAATAAATGTAGGTTGTTTTTAAGCCAGTATATTGTGGTAATTGGTTACATAGCAATAGAAAACTAATACACCTCCCTTCTCAAAATTTCAACACCCGCCTTTCTTATCTCATTATTTATAGACTTGAAGGTAGAGGCTATAAGCTGTTATCTATCTGTTTATTTTAATCTTAAGTGTATCTTTTAAAATAGGTAAGGAACACCTGGTTGGCTCATTCAGTTTAGCGTCTGACTCTTTCTTGATTTTGGCTCAGGTCACAATCTCAGGGTCGTGAGATCGAGCCCCACATCGGATTCTGCACTGGGCTTGGAGCCTACTTAGGACTCTCTCTCCTTCACCCTTTGCCCCTCCCTCTCTCTCTCTCTAATAAAACAATGTTTTAAATTAAGTAAAATAGGTAATACCATTATATATATATCATAACATTTAAAAGACCAAAGATGCCAAATATTGGCAAGGATGTGGAGCAGTTGGAATTCATGCCCTGGTAGTGGAAATGGAGAAGGGTCCAATCTCTTTGGAAAACCGGCATTTCTTATGAAATTGACATATACACACCTACAATCTAACCTTTCCACTCTGAGGTATTTATTCAAAAGAAAAGAAAACATATTTTCACCCAAGGATGTACAGGTAAAGGTTCACGGCAGCCTTATTCGCGTAACCCAAATCTGCAAACAACCCAAATGTTCACCAACGGTGGCTGAATAAACAAAATATGGTACAACCATACAACAAAATACTATTTGGGAACAAGCTCTTAAATACACAAAATAACGTGAATAAATCTCTAAGCCATCCTATGGTGTGTGAGAGCCAGATATGAAAGAGATACGGCTCGATTCCCCTTATATAAAATGCAGACCAGCCTCTAGTGACAGAAGGCTGGTCAGGGGTTGCAAGGGACCAGGGTAGAGAGAGAGAGACAGCAAAGGGCATAAGGAATCCGTGGGAGATGACCTAAATGTTATGTATCCAGCTTGGGATGGTGGTTTCACAAATGTATACAATTTTCAAAACTTATTACATTGTGCCCTTTAAATGGATATGGCTTACCTATGCAATAAACAATAAATTCGGCAAGGAAAGATCCATGTGGTTTAAAAATTCAAAAGGTACAGGGGCGCCTGGGTGGCTCAGTGGGTTAAAGCCTCTGCCTTGGGCTTGGGTCATGGTCCCAGGGTCCTGGGATCGAGCCCCGCATCCGGCTCTCTGTTCGGCGGGAAGCCTGCTTCCTCCTCTCTCTCTCTCTCTGCCTGCCTCTCTGTCTACTTGTGATCTCTGTCTGTCAAATAAATAAATAAAATATTGAAAGGAAAAAAAAAAAGAAAAATTCAAAAGGTACAAAAGGTGCAAAGTGGCCCTTTTGTTAGTGGCCCTAACAGAGGCAACCTTCTTGGGTAGCTTTTTGCAGATATTTTTACTTAATATGAGGTGAAGATCTTTACATATCAGTACATTAAAAAAAAAAACAAAAAACCTCCTCTTTCTTCTTTTTAATAGCTGTATAACTGTCCCTTTATGGTTATACCATAATTTGCTGAACAAGTTTCTAACGAATGGGTGTTAGGTTATTTCCAGACTTTTCACAAAGAAAGCAACAATGAGCTCAAACTGGTGGGTTCCAGAGTATGTGAATTTTCTTTTATTTTTTATTTTTTTGAATTTTCTTTTATTTTTAAAGATATTACTAAATTACTCTCCAGAGGTCATAGCAATACCTATTTCCATAGTCTCGCTAGCATACTATGTTATCAAAGTGTTCCACGGGATAGATAAAAAAGTATAGATCATTATAATTTTACTTTGTATTTCTCTTATCATGAGTAGGGTTGAGGGTCTTTTCAGGTTTTTAAAGAGTTATTTATAGTTGCCTTTGCAGTTACTTTTTTGTGAACTAGTTATTTTTATCTGCCTATTTGTCCTTAACATTGTTGGGCTTTTTCATACTGCCTTCCAATAGCTCTTTATATGTGGTCTTGACTCAGATGGCCTAGGAAACTGGCTGAGACAAAGCTCACATGCAAGTGCTTTATTGGGGGAGTGCAATCCCAGGACAGCAAGAATGAAGGGAGAAATGGGAGTGAGGCCAGAGAGTAGGGAAAGCAAATACCAGGTGGGCCATTACCAAGCTGCTCACAGCTTCACAAAGAAACAGACCATCACTTGGTTGTGTGAATATCAGGGGCCAGGCCTGATGAGAATGGGGAGAATGGGATATCCTCTGTCAGTTCCCTCCCATCTGCCATCTCTCAGAGGTAATGTTTACCCCACAGGGTGTCCTGCGGCATGGTGTTTTTCTGAGTCCAGAAGAGGGGAGAGGCATATCTCCCAGATCTGGGCACTAATGCAATTGTGGCCCTTGCCCAGGCTTCATGTTGTTGGAGGACAAACCAGGCAGTGTGTTGGGGACAAGATAATGAAGACAGTGGCCAAGGGACTCCACTGAGCAAGCAGCTGAGGTCCTGGAGAGCCCCAGGGAGATCCTAGCAATTCTGGAGAAAATTTAATATGTTTACTATATAAAATTATAAATTTTATAGATATATATTTCCCCTCTAATTGATTAGATCTACCTGCAATATGAAACAGGATAATTTTATATTTATATGATAAGGACATTATATTTTATTGTATATATAATCTATTACATATAAACAATATTAATATAAATAAATATATATTAATATAAATGGTATGATATATCATTATATATGCTATCCTTTGTGCCATATTCTAAGTTTCGGATACTCCCCCCTGCCCAGTTTGTTATTTGATTTTGACTATTTATGGTGATCTTTTTGCTATGCAGAGAAGTTTTATTTTTATGTGTCTGAATTTATCAATACTTTCTCTTATGGCTTCAACCCTCTCCTACTTTAAGATTATGAAAGTTAAAAAAAAAAAACAAAAACCTTCCCACGTTTTCTTCTGGCACTTTTAGAATTTCATTTTTCAAAGTTTAGATATCTCAGATTCGTCTTGATTTTATTTTAGTATAAAGGCATATAGTATGGCTCCAAGTTTATTTTTGTTCTAAATGGCCATACAGTTGACCGTAATATCAAAGGACAGCTTTATCATCTATTGAATTTCCTCACTTTGGAAGACTTTTTATTGAATCTGCTTTTGCCTACAGGGTCTGAGACTCACTAGGTGGAAGGAATGATTTAGGAGACGAGAGTCACATAGTTAACGGACCTCTACTTTGTACCCCATCATGGTCCACTCCAGAGAGGACAACCATGGGCAAAGAGCAGGCGGGTTTGGTTTTTTTTTAGGATTTTATTTATTTATTTGACAGGCAGAGATCACAAGTAGGCAGAGAGGCAGGCAGAGAAAGAGGGGGAAGCAGGCTCCCCGCTGAGCAAAGGGCCCGACGCAGGGTTCTATCCCAGGACCCTGAGATCGTGACCTGAGCCGAAGGCAGAGGCTTAACCCACTGAGCCACCCAGGTGCCCCCAGTTATTGTTTTATTATGTTATTTTTTAACATACCTAATACTGCATTTTGTGATATTGCATGTAATAATTTGAACTATGATACATCAAAACAGGCGCTATCTCTATAACTAACATTTCGGTTAAACAACGTTGATGGAACTTTGAATTATGGCTTCTTCCCCTGGAGAATGTCGTAAAACATAAATGTAGTTTGGGATGTGCTATTTTTACTTGGCATGGTCTGTGGGATATCCTCAAAGGTGTTTAAAGTGCCAAAAGACCAGACAGGAAAAAGGGGGAAAAAAAACCCAACAACAATTCTTTTAAAAGAAACTTGGCCTCTGTAGCCACTCTTGGCCTAGAGCATTAATTCTTTCCTTGTGCCCCGCAATGCAATTTCAGTGAAGTCAGAGATTTATGATCCATCCCTCCTGGCTAGGCATACATTTCTTAGGGGCGTAGACTGAACCCAGCCCCAGCTATATTTAATCCCAGGGTTTAGCCTAAAGCCTGAACCATAGTCATTGCTTAAAATGTGTTTCTGGGATGAATGAGATAAAGAGCAGGATAATGAATGAACCCAGATCACCTCCTGTGAAAGTTTTCTTGATGCCATCACTGTTCCCTTGAACCCTCCCCCTGGACTCTGGGGGTCCACTGGGCCTTCTTCTTTAATCGCTGACTTCCCCTCTTCTCCTTTTATGGATCCCGCTTCCCCATCACAATGTGAACTCTTTAGATCTGTGAACGGTCTTAATCAATTTTACATCCCTAGCACTTAGTAAACACTCAATTAATGTTTGTGGAGTGAATGAGTGAATGGTCTGTAGGCAGACTGTTAGGAAAGGTCTGAATGGTGCTAAGGGATAGCCGCTATCTCTGGTCTTCGTGTCCAGAAAGGAGATTATCTTTCCAGAGGAGAAAATAAGGTCAAGTGGGACGAGTATAGACTTTGGACAGCGAACACCTGAGTTCTGAGCCCATCTATCTCCTTTGGACAAGTCAACCTCTCATTTCTCAGCTTCAGGGGCTTGCTCTGTAGACTTGATATATTGAGGATTGGAGATGAGGTTTGCCAAGTGCCCCCTACCCTGCTCGGGGCATGGCATGTCCTAGGCCCACTCTAACAGCTGTTAGAATTTGTTGCTGTTGTTATTATTTACCACTATGGCTACTTAGAGGTGTGAGGAGAGCATGGAGGAAGTGGTTACATATGTAGCTTAGGCAGCTTTGGAGGGGAGAGTCTGGGGACAGGATGAGGTGTGGGGAGATGTCTGATAATTGCTATGGTGATAATAACCAGCAATTCTGTTAGGCATTCCACACACAACCTTTCGTTAAATCCTCACAACAACCCTTAACCTAGGTGGTATCACCCCATTTGTCAAAAAGAGGAAGTAGAACCACAAAGCCCTTCTCTGAAGTTCAAGGTCATAGAGATAGTAGACGGTTCAAAAGCTTTGCTTTAGGTTTGAGCTCCTACCCCATCCTGAGTTACCCAGGAGCTAAGAACATTTTGGGAATAAAACCTAGGTTTCAGACCTGCCAAGAACTTTGATATTGAGTTAACTTATGTAGAATTACAAGAACATATACACGCAGGGGTACCTGGGTGACTCAGTGGTTAAGCGTCTGCCTTCAACTCAGGTCATGATCCAGGGTCTTGGGATCTAGCACTGCATTGGGTTCCCTGCTCACCGGGGAGCCTGCTTCCCCATCTCCCTCTCCCTCTTCCCCTGCTTGTGCTCATTCTCTCTTTCTCTTTCTCAGATAAATAAATAAAAACCAATTTAAAAAAGAGAGAACTTATATACCCATTTTTTTCATGAACCCCTGCTTATCACTCCTGCTATCATTAATGATGTCTTAGTATTTAAACAACGGAGCTTCCCTGGACCAAATGGACTGCACTGGGTGTGGGGAGGTGGACTTTGGGGGGAAAAAAAAAAACCCTTCACCTGCACCTGTTCCTTTAGCAGCAGCAAGGTACCAGTGGTTTTAGGGTATCTGCCTTTTAAGAAACTGCCCTGGGCGTGGCTCATCCTCTAATGGAAAATGTCATTGGTTTGCATTTCCCCGGCACACATCAGCTGTTTGCCTTAGCATACCATACATTCTCCAAGTACAGGGGCATGAAGACCCACCCCAGTCAGGGCTGTCACAAAGCTTCCTCCTCTGTAGCCTCTTTATCCCCTTCTCTTGTGCACAAGTTCATCCTGGTGAGACTTCTCTTGGGCATCACAGAGTTTAGAACTGGATTCTGGATTCCCAATTACTGGCGGCCATCTTTGCGTCGGCCTTCTCTCCATCAGCAAGATGGTCTTAAATGTGCTCTGATCCCCCACCCCCACTGTCCCCAGTAAGTTGCACCTTGTAGGTACTCAATAAATATGCCCTGATTGGAGAGGTTAGCTGGGCAAGAAGAGTTGAGCAATACCCTCTCTCGGCATTGGTTTCATGTGGCGTCAGGATTCAGGAGGGGTTGAGGGGATGTGGAACAGGACCGACTTGTTTAAAACCTCTTCGTTTGTATATATGTCTCTCCCACAGAGAGGCCTGCTGAAAATAAACAGAGCCTGCCCTGTGTGTCTCCACCACAGGAGGGCTATACAGCACAGATTAGAACGGTCTTCTCTAGGGGAGCTTTTCCAAAGGACACTATCTATTTACTCAGCAAATATTTACCAAGCAAGATGGGAGGTGGGAGGGCATTCCAGGGAGAGAGAACAGTTTGAACAAAGCTAAAGAGAGGGGAAACCAGGGGGATGCGTCGGGTCCAGTGAGTAGTGAAATTTAGGAAGGAACATTTGAAAGGTAGGAAGGAACAGATCAAGAGCTTTGAATGTTTGGCACAAGAGTTTAGACATATTTCAACAGGCAGGAGGGAGTCAGAGAAAGATTCTGAGTAAGAAGGACGTAATCGAAAGTGCTCATTAGGGAAATTAATTTGACAGTAGTGTCTAAAATGGACTGAGATGAAAGATAATCATACAGAGCAGCCAGCAATGACTGGATACTTACTCTGTACCCAGCACCATGCCAAGACCTTTATACACATTATCTCATTCGATGAAAGTAACAGATAAGGCATTGAAGACCCAGTGCCTGACTCCTAGGCTTTTCCAATCTTCACCCTATAGACCTGGGAATTGAGTATTATTCTTGCCTCAATTTTACAGATGATGCCTGAGGGGCAAAGAGGTTAGTATATTACAAAGAGGTAAGTATATTACACCCAAGGTCAGAAGTGTTAGGTGCTGGGGTGGGGGCGGGGGCAGGGAGATACGGTCCTTGAGCGTCAGACTCTTTTTTTTTTTTTTTTTAAGATTTTATTTATTTATTTGACAGAGAGATCACAAGTAGGCAGAGAGGAAGGCAGAAAGAGGGGAGAAGCAGGCTCCCTGCTGAGCAGAAAGCTCCATGCGGGACTCCCAGGATTCTGAGATCATGACCTGACCGGAAGGGAGAGGCCCAACCCACTGAGCCACCCGGGTGCCCTGAGCATTAGACTCTTGGTTTCAGCTCAGTGGTGATCTCAGGATCTCAGGGTCATGGAAAGGAGCCCTGCCTAGGGCTCTGTGCTCATCCGGGAGTCCGCTTGGACTTCTCTTTCCCTCTGCTTCTGTCCCTCCCTTTTGCTCCACCACACTTGCTTGCTCACTCTCTTCAATAAATAAATAAATCTTGTTGTTGTTGTTGTTAAAAGCAGTGCCAGGGTTTAAACTCAGATCCGTTTGACTCTAAAATAAATTCTTAAGGAAGGACATGTTGGAAAGTAATTGCAAAACTGGGACCAGTGGTGATAAACCAGAAGAGGGGCAAGAGGGAAGGAAAAGAGAAAATGGATGTACAACTGAGTTGTGGAAACCTAATAGACATGACGTAGCAACTGAATGACTATTGGAGAGACAGAGTGGTCCAAGATGTCCCAAGGTTTAGAGGATGGGTCACCAACAGAAAGGTCGCCTGTAATTGAAAATTAAGAACATGGGAAGTAAAGCAAATTAAAGCAGTTCAAACCACGACGAGTCCGATGTGTTGATGGCATTATCACGTAGTAGTATCTTGCAAGCATTTGGAAAACCCACCTTATTCCTTACACTAATGTCTCATTTTTAAGTGTGTCATTCTTTTCTTTTTTTAAATGTTATTTTTTTTAAAAATTCAATGCCATAAAATACACCTAACATAAAATTTACCTTTTAACCATTTTAAGAGCCTTATTTTTTAAACTAACATTAAGTTGACTTCTGGTTTCCACTCCAGCATGGAAGGACCTTGGAAATCATCAGCCTGTCCACCCAACAAGTAAAAAGCTGAACAAACTGAAAAAAATCAACTCTTCTTAGATCCATCAAAAAACTGAGGTCGCAGAGCACACCGCTGCCCCCCAGAATGGAGAGAGAGAGACAGGTACATACGGAGAATCACAGCTCCAACTTCAAGTAGCACAAAGCTCCATGGGAATCAGTCCTGGGGGAGGAGAACCTAAATTGTAGCTGGCAAGTTGCTGGGGATCAGTGTGGACAAGTCCGAGAGTTAAAAACTCCAGAGGGGGTGGGGGGGGGGCGCCAATCATGGGGAATGCCCATGCTTTTGTGAGTTTTAGCCCTAGAAGCTGTACCAGGTTCTTGCTGAGGCTATCAGAGAAAAAATCCCCTTGTGCTTCCTTCCAACACAGGAAGGGAAAAAGTGACCATTTTGAACTATGCCAGAGCATTCCATTCTTCTTAACAAAGGCCTGCTCCCAGGAGAAACTATTTTACCACAGCCTAACCTATCGGGGTTTTCCCAGAGCTTAATCCTTGACAGGGGAAAGGGAAATACCCAATTCCAGCCCTTATTCCACCTTAAGGGAGAAAGAATGGGGAACCCTGTGGGAAGTCCATAGCCCTGGAGCACAGCCTCACTAAAAGACTGAGACCTAATCATCAGGCTACGGAATGCTTCCTCTCCCACAACACGTGACCACCACACCACTAAAAGCCTGTTTTCCAGAGTTCCTTTTACTCAGTACATCAGGTTAGGCTTTCAACAACCAAAACAAACAAACAAACAAACAAAAACTCTGCAAGGCATACTAAAAGGCAAAAACCGTAGTTTGAAGAGGGAGAGCAAGCATCAGAACCAGACTCAGATATGGCAGGGGTGTCCTGTTATCAGCCTGGGAATTCAAAACAACTACAATTAATATGCTAATGGCTCCAGTGGAAAAAGGAGCCAACCTGCAGGAACTGATGGTAATGTAAACAGAGAGATGGAAAGTCTTAGAAAGAATCAAAGAGAAATGCTAGAGATTAAAAACAGCAACAACACTGTAACTGAAATAAAGAATGCCTTTGATGGGCTCATTAGTAGACAGGAGACAGCTGAGGAAAAACTCTCAAGCTTGAGGATAAGTCAATAGAAATTTCCAAAACTAAAATTCAAAGGGAAAAAGAGTGAAGAAGAAGGGAAAAAAAAGGAACAGAACAGCCAAGAACTAGGGGACAGCTAGAGAAGGGGTAACATTTGCATAATGGAGCTACCACAAGAAGAAAAAGAGAAAGGGGGGGGGCTATTTGGAGCAATTATGACTAAGAATGTCCTCCAAATTCATGTCAGACACCAAAGTACACATTCAGAAAGCTCAGAGAACATTGGGCAGAATAAATGCAAAAAATAAACAAACAACAAAAAATTACACCTAACCATATCATATTGAAACTGCTTAAAATTAAAGAAAAAAATCTTGATAAAAGCAAGAAGGGAATGAAAAAACATGCTACCCAAAGAGGAGGAAAGATAAGAATGAATTTGGCTTCTCAGAAATCGTGCAAGCAAGAGAACAGAGTGAAATATTTCAAATGGTAAGAGTGAGGGGGAAAAAAACCCCACAACATAGAACTCTGGGCTCTGTGAAATGATCTTCCAAAAGTTAAGGAGAAATAAGACTTTCGCAGACAAACAAAAATTGAGGAAACTGGTTGTCAGGAGGTCCTGACTTGCAAGAAATGTTGCAAGAGACCAAGGATATGATATAGGTCAGAAACTCAGATTTACATTAAAAAGGGGGAAAAAAAAGAGGAAAAGAAAGTAGGTGAAAGCAAAAAAACAAAAACAAAAAAACTTTTACTTTTCTTATTCTGAACTAATCCAACAGATTATTGTTTGGAGGGGGGAATTTGGAACATTTTGTTGGCACTCACACTACCCATGAAGTGGTACAGCATTATCTGATAATGGACTTGGGTTGGTTGTAAATGTATACTGCAAACTCTAGAGGAATCGCTATAAAAAGTTTAAAAAGGAAGAACTGGGGCACCTGGGTGGCTCAGTAGGTTGAGCCTCTGCCTTCAGCTCAGGTCATGATCCCAGGGTCCTGGGACTGAACCCCGAATCAGGCTCTCTGCTCAGCAGGGAGCCTGCTTCCCCCTCTCTCTCTGCCTGCCTCTCTGCCTACTTGTGATCTGTCTGTCAAATAAATAAATAAAATCTGTAAAAATTAAAAAATAAATAAAAAGGAAGAAGAATTGACAGACTGAGGAAAGAAAGAAAACGGAACTCAGTTAAAACTTCAAAAGCCAGAAAGAGTGGAAGACAAAAGTAGGGACAAAGAACAAGGGTAATGAGTGGAAAATAGCAACAAATATGGTAGACCCTAAAACAACTATAGCCATAATCACATTAAATGACAAAAATCTATCATGCCATTGAGAAGACAGAAATGTCAGAGTGGATCAGAAAAACAAGACCCAATTAAATGAAACCCATTTTAAATATAATAAAGGTCATATATATGAATAAATATGATTACAGGTAAAGGAATGGGGAAAGATATACCATGTCAATACTAACCAAAAGAGAGTGAGAGTAGCTTCTCTCACTCAGCTTAATACCTTCGGCGGTCACCAAAGTTATTTTAGATAGAAATAGTTTATTACTTTTTAATCCATTGTATAGACAAACCACAGTTGGTTTTTGTATCCATTCACTTATTGAAGGACATTTGGACTATTTCAGGGTTTGGCAGTTATGAATGAACTGCTATGAATATTCTTGAACGGGTTTTTATGCAAACATAAACTTTCATTTCTCTAGTGTAACTACCCATGAGCACAACTACCAGGTCATAAGGTAATTTATGTTTCATTTTATAAGAATTTATCCAATTGTTTCCCAGTGTGGCTGTACCCTTTTTCATTCCTACCATTGGTGTATTGGAACGATGTTCCAATGTATGACACCATCCTCAACAGCACTCAGTATATACTGTCAGGGGTTTTATTTTAGCCATTCTAACATGTATGCTGCTATCTCATTAAGGTTTTTTGTGTGTTTTTTTTTCCCAGATTTTATTTATTTATTTGAGAGAGAGAGGAGTGCCTGCATGCACCTGAGCAGGGGGAGGGGCAGAGAGAGAGGGAGAAACAGACTTCCCACTGAGCAAGGGAGCAAGCCTGACAGAGGGGGCTCAGGCTCTAGTCTCAATCCCAGGACCCTGGGATCTTGTCCTGAGCTGAAGGCAGGCGCTTGTTTAACTGACAGAGGCACCCAGGAGCCCCTCAAAGTTTTAATGAAATCCAATATAGTTATGGATCATGTTTTTCTCATCAAATCTCAGAATGCTTTGCATAACCCCCAGGTCATGAAGATTCTCCTGTTTTCTTCTGAAAGTTTTTATTTATTTATTTATAAATAAATTTTATAAATCTATATATATTTTAATATATATTTATATATTTTAATATATTTATATATTTTAATATATATTTTTATATATTATAATATATTTATATTAAATATAAAATTATAAATAAATAAAACGCATAAATAAATTTTATAAATTTATAAATAAATTATTTATTTATTTATTTGACATAGAGAGAGAGAGAGAGAACACAGGCAGAGGGAGCAGTAGAGGGAGAACCAGGCTCCCCACTGAGCAGGGAGCCCCATGCGGGGCTCAGTCCCAGGACCGTGGGATCATGACCCCAGCCAAATGCAGATGTTCAACCGACTGAGGCCCCAGGCACCCCTCTTCTGAACGTTTTATAATCTGATGTTTTATGTTGGAAATTACAGGAATTAAACATCCATTCTGAGTTAATCTTTGTACGTGGTTTGAGGTTTGTTTTTCTGCTTATGACTCTCCAATTGTTTCAGCCCAATTTGTTGGTAAAAAAAAAAATTTTTTTTTTTCCTTTTCTATGCTGGATTGCCTATGTGCTTGAGACATCAATTAGCCATATTTGTATATATCTGTTTCTGGATTCTCTATCTCGTTTCACTGACATGTGTCTTTCCTATTTTGATTATATAGCTTTGCAGTAAGTCTTAAAATCAGGTTGTGTGATTCTCCCAGCTTTGTTCTTCTTCTGCAAAATTGTCTTAGTTCCTTTGTCTTTCTGTACAATTTTTAAGAAACTGCTTGTCTATATCTACTAAAAATCTTTTGAGGCTTTGATAGGAACTGAATTAAAATTTATTGATCAAGTTGGAGAGAATCAAATCTATACCCTATTAAGTCTTCCAGTTCCTGAACATGGCATGACTTTCTATATTTTTAGGTTCTCTTTGGTTTCTTTCATTAGTCTTTTATACTTTTAAGCATATAGATCCTGTATATGTCTTAGAGGGTTTGTATCTAAATATTTGATTTTCTTAGCTATTGCAGTGATATTGGTTTTTTGAATTTAGTTTCCAATTTTTATTGTTCGTATATAGATATGGGATTGATTTTGATTGATTTGTATGGATTGATTTTGATTGATTTATATGGATCTTACCTTTTGCAATCTTGCTAAACTCAGTGCTAGGTAATGTTTCGTGTGTGTATATGAATTCTATGGGGTTATATGAAAACCGAGACAGTTTTATTTCTTCCTTCCAATCCATATGACTTTTATTTCTTTTTTCTAAAATCAGAAATAGATGTGAATTTTGCCAGGTTTTTTTTATGCATCAATAGCTGTAATCATTTTTTTTTTTCTTTAAATGGTAAATGTGGGAATTACATTGATTAGCTTTCAAATAAGGAACAATTCCTTGCACTTCTTGGATAAACCCCATTTGGGCCTGGTGTATTATTCCCTTTTTATTGTATTGTTGGATTTGATTTTCTAATACCCTGCTGAGGATTTGTATCTATGTTCATGAGAATTATTTGTTTTTAATTTTCTGTTCTTGTGATGTCTTTTTCTGGTTTGGGTAAAATGCTATTCCATTAATAGACCAACCCTTTATTTTAAAAAAGACTGAACCTAAGAAATGATGAGGATTCTACAAACATCCTATGAAACACAGTTCCTGGATTCTGAACCAATGCCATTTGCCATGCTGTGAATTGGATATAATTTCTTGTATGTTTTGCTCCTGGATCCAAAATACAGATGGTAGTCATGTTGGCTACAGTGATAACTGACTTCTGTAATCTCAATATCTCCTTGCCAATTACTAAAACTAGTCTTCTCTGCTGACATGTCTTCAATGATTGATATAACAAATGTTTTTACAATTTCCCACAGCTGCCCTGTCAACCTGATCTCTCTTCCTCTTCTGTTTTGCAGTCACCCCTGGAACTGCACAAAATCTCCCGGCCAGGTAAGCCCAGGCCTCTGGGCGATTCACAGCTACACACTCCCTGATTGTACGGTTCCACTTAACAACCTTTCAGCTTTACCATGGTGCAAAAGCAAATACACTCAATAGAAACCGTACTTTGAATTTTGAGTTTTGGTCTTTTCTGGGGCTATCTAGACACCCTCCGAACTTCTCTCCAGATGCTGGGCCTTGGGATCCAGCCATGGCTCTTGGCCAGCCATGTGATCAGGAAGGGTAAACAACCCATACACATACAACCATTCTGTACCCATATTCAATGAATTACGTGAGACATTTGACACTTTACAATGAAACAGGCTTATGTTAGATGATTTTGCCCAACTTCAGGCTAATGTAAGTGTTCTGAGCACGTTTAAGGGAGACTCCACTATGCTATGATATTCAGTGGTTTAATTGTCTTAAAAGCATTTTCAACGTAAACAACTTATTACAGGTTTATTGAGATGTGACCCCATCATAAGTGGAAGATCTGTATACTGATTTCCAGAGGGCTTAGGGTATTTCTGCTTCCTTTTCTCCAGAAAGGGACAAATCATTCAAATAACCCCAAGCCTCTAGATAGCATGCATTTGGCTGGCTAGATTGCCCATCTGGGGCTCATGATCATTCAGGTCAAGGCCAGCCAGGTCATCAGTGTGAAAGCAGATAAAGGGGGAACTTTCCATTTTGCAGCCCCTTGCCAGGTGATGAACAGAGCAGATGAGAAACCAGCTATTTACTTGGGTTTTTTTTTCCATTTAATTTAATATTTTAAATTTTATTTATTTGAGAGAGAGACAGAGAGAGGAACAAGAGTGCAAGCTGTGGGGGCTGGGGGTGGGGGTGGCAAAGGGAGAGGGAGAAGCAAACTCCCTGCTGAGCAGGGAGCCCAATGTGGGGCTCCATCCAAGGACCCTGGGATCACGACCTGAGCCAAAAGCTGATGCTTCACTGACTGAGCCACCCACATGCCAATGTTTTGTTTAATTTGGGAAAAGCACCATTCTAAATGTTTTCTGAAATATTAAGTTTATGTGGAGGGATGTCCATAAAATAGGGTGTCCATAAAATTAAACAACAAATACATTAAAATGGTTAAAATTTAGGTAATGCTTTTTATGCAGCAAGCAAAGCTCAAAGCCTTTTACATGTATGAACTCATTGTGACAAAATCCTCAGCAAGGTAGGTCTCCTTGTAATCTCTATTTTACTAGGTAACTGTCTACATGAGGGGCTATACAGTAAAATGAATAGCCTTATTTATGTAATAAAAAATCCCACCTATGAAAATACGAAAAATATTCTGTGGAAGTGAGGTTCCCCACTCTAAGCCTGGAATATGTGCATGCCCAGGGAAAGAAGATTTTTGCTTTTGTCGCACAATACATCTGTTGGCTTAGATTTGTTTTCACAAGTATACATTACTTTTATAATTTAAAATTGCATTTTTTAAAGATTTTATTTATTTGACAGACAGATCACAAGTAGACAGAGAGGCAGGCAGAGAGAGAGAGGAGGAAGCAGGCTCCCTGCTGAGCAGAGAGCCTGATGCAGGGCTTGATCCCAGGACTCCAGGATCATGACCTGAGCCGAAGGCAGAGGCCCTAACCCAGAGCCACCCAGGCACCCCTAAAATTACATTTTTGTTCAGATCGCTCACCAAAGGTAATATGCACTTACTATCACATTTTTAGAAAATGAAAATATGTACAAATGAGAAAATAGAAATGACCACTTCTATTTCTCAGAGAGAAATAGCATTTTGGTGTTTATCTTTTCAGTTCTTTTTGCTTTGTATAAATAAGTGATTTTACATTTATCAGAAAGTCGGTTCGTACTTGGGAGATAATGGAAAATATGTATTGGTCTGTGTCCCCCATTCCTGGCTCTTAAACCATTGTGATTTCCCATCTGATAAGAGCCCCAGGGGCATCTCTCATTCCAGTGAGGGGACTATTGGTGGGCTTCTGGTGGGGGCTGGTCACTGGCAAGAGGAAGCCATGATTTGAAGCTCAGAATTTTCAGACTCTTCGAGAAGGAATGGCTGAAATCATACCTGCGTGATACTAAGTCCATCAAATTCTCACAGGTACGGGCTCAGAAAGCTTTCAGGTTGAGGACCATATGGAGGTGTGGAGAAAGTGGTTGCTCTGCGTCCCTGGGTATCTCTCCCATCTGGGTGTTCATCCCTTATCATATCCTTTATATAAGAAACTGGCAAATTTAAGTCCTGAATTCCGTGAGCAGCTCTAGCAAAGTAATCAAACCCAAGGAGGGGTCATTGGCATCTGATCTACAGCTGGCTGCTCAGAAACACGAGTGGCAGCCTGAGCATGCAACTGGTGTCTGGAGTGGGACTGGGGTTGAGGGTGTCCGTGTTGTGGGACTGAGCCCGGCACCTATGGCATCTGACTCTGTCTCTGATAGATGACGTAGGAATGCAGTTGAATTGTGGGAACTCAGCTGGTGTCGCAGAGAATTGCTTGTTCTGGGGGAAAACTTCTTCATATTGGGAGACCAGAAGTGAGGTGTTCTGTCTAAAAGTAGTGAAGACACACAGAAGAGACACACGGGGGGGCAGGAGCTGAGTTTTCCCCATTCATAGGTAGAAAACGGAGTCTTTCCGTACACAGTGCTGTAATGCCGTTTTAAAGAGCTGCCTTTTTCATCTAGTATTTTTATCATGAGCCTCTTTCCAGGTCATTAAGCATTCTTGCATGATATGGCCTTGACCACAGTTTTGGTGGACTGTGGCTATATTTTTCTTTTGCTATTGGACGTGAGAGAGGATGATTAATTGAACATTTAATGTGGTGGAATAACGTGATTGAGAAATCAGCTATATGTGGTTTTCTTGGCTGTGGACTCTTCAGGAAAGAATGTGAAGTATTTTCCCCACATCCTCCCAGGAGAGTGGGGAGAGCTTCCAGTCCTGGAGGTCAAAGGGGATTAGAGCTGGTTTTCCAAGGCGGGGAACAGGAGCCTTACCTGTGGAGCAGTGACTTCCAGTACCTGAGAAGAAGGTGCAGGATCGCAAGTGGCCACAAGAGGCAGATGTTGAGATCCAGCTGGAACACACATCCCCTGACCTCGCTCCCACCAACACCTCCTCCGCCCCACGGGGTGGCAGAACCCGGTATGGGACAGCTATGAGGAGGAAGCAATACTCACAGATGGGAAGGACCAGCGTTCAGCATGTAGTACAAGGAGCAGATGTTACTGTGGCCATTTCCCCTGAATAAGGACCAGCTGCCTCACTTTTATAAGATCAAGCCCTTTGTTTGCTTGTTTGGGGATTTTTGTTTTTTTGTGGGGTTTTGGTTTTGCTTTTGTATTTAATCCACTAGGCCAGGGGATGAGGACCTAATGATGATTTTAAACTTCTTACCAACTGTGGATGGGGCTTATGGTCATATTTAAATAAACATGACAAAATAAAAATACTGGCATTTCTTCCCCATCAAGTGTCATGGAGTTATTCCTTTTCTGACTTATGAATGACAATATGAGGAACATCTGCGTGGCAAAATCTGTGTTCATCCTTGATTGCTGGCTGTTGATTTCAAACATCTCTTGGCTTGGAAAGTGGGGCAAGGTCTGCTGGGCTGGCCAGCTCCCTTGGATTAAGAGACCAAACTGGGCAGAGATGGACCAGAGTAGCGGAACCTGATTCCAGTCCTCACTCTGTTGCTACTGTGCTTTATAACACTGAGCAAGTTTCTTGAGCTCTCTGTGTCTCCATTTTCTGGTCTGTAAACTTCTGTAGACCTCTAAGTCCTTCCCTCTTGGAACCATCAGGCTGTAGGAAGTCGAGACAACCCACAGTAAAGTAAATGACATATTCATGGATACCGTAAGCATCTCTGTATCCTCCCACGTGCTCCAGTCAAACTAGATTATGGACCATGTTCCAGAATAAACTCTTTGAGTTTTACACGTCTGTGGTCTTGCTCTTGCTGTTCCCCCAGAATGGGTGGCCCTCACTCCTGCCTGTGGAAATCCCACTAGCCCTTTGAAACTCAACAAAAAAGACTCTCCACTAGCCCACTCACCCTAGGAAACCCTCCTTCTTTCTTCTTCCTGTGGAATCGTATGCCTGTGATCACAGTCATTAGGGTACATTTTGCAAGCTCCCTGAGGGCAGGGGCTGGGCCTCACTCCTCTTGGTGGCCCCCACAGGACCCAGCCCAGGATGCTACACGTTAAGGCGCAGCCAGATGTTTGTGGAACTAAAATTGGGACCTGGGCCTAGGCTTGGCTCAAGTTTCAGGCTATTTCAGGCGCTGGAATGGGTGGGGTGATGAGGGGAATGCTGGGGCTGCGAGATAAAAGGCCTGAGCGGGAATGTGGCCTGGGCTTCACTGCCTGGAAGAGCCTCTCTGCCTCCCATCTCTCCCTGCCACCCAAGCAGGGCACAGGGAAACACTGTGTACTAGAGACTTCCATCGGACTCCTGTGGGCCCCCTAGGATCCTAGCCCTGCCCACCCCTTCCCTGGGTCCCTGGAGTTGGGGAAGTATGGGCCAGGGCCCAAGCAGGTCTGCTGGCAATTGTTGGAGGGGCTGTGGGAGAGGGTAATGTCCAAGCTCCTGGTCTCCACTTGGGTCCCACTGTGGCTTTGGGTCGAAAACGTTGTGTTGACCCTTTGTCCAGGCTCTGTTTGGAGGGTGGAAGTGGCATGAGCTCATGGGAGAGGCCGAGGAGCCTTTCCTCACTGCTGCAGTATGGGACAGAGGCTGAGGGTGGGGACGAGGGAGGTTAACTCTTCTCCTGGGGAAGAGCCCGGGCTTGCCATGCCTAAAGTGAAGCCAGCCTTCAGCCCTCAGATGGACACCTAGGCAGAACTCCTGCGCACCATGGAACAGAAAGCAGGTTTGCAGGAGCAAGACAGGTGGGTGTCAGGGGCAGCGCTGCAAATCTAGGTCAGCTATAGGAAGGCCTGGGAGGGTGAAATGGTTAATAGTTTGTTGAAAAACAGGGAGAGTCCCTCCTCCAGGGGCCCAGCTGGCTGCAAAGCCAGGAGCAGAGGCTCCAAGGGTGATGCAATGGGGCCCGCCCTGCACACCAGAGAGGGTGAAGAAGGCAGGCTCCCACCCAGCAGCAGCCTCCACACCGACCGCTGACCATACTCCTCCAGCTCCAACAAACCAACCTTGGGGCAGGACCTCTGGGGCAAAGGGGGTAGGATCCCAGCCACCAGAGACTTCAAGAAGCTTCTGGCTTTCCTACTGCATCCTGTCCCAGTGCTCTTCCAGCCAAGGCAAATCCCTCTCTGAGTCCCCAACAGCATATCTCATCAACCTGGCCATCTGCTTGTCTCTCCCAAATCCAAGACCATTTTCAGCCCTAGGGGCAGGTGGCTGGCGGCAGGTGGGGAGCCAATGCTGGTGAGAGGCAGAGAAAGGCAATGCAGTCCCTGATCCTAGGAAACCAGTGCCTCCACCCAACCAGCCCACTCTCCATTGTCTTGGGAAAGGATATCTGCCAGGGAGAGACATTCTAGAAACTTCTGAGACTCAGGATAAAGCCAAGGGTGGGTATGTCGATGCAGACTCTGGAGATGAATGGCCGTGCTCCTCCCTACCCTGAGGTCTGGCATGGTAAATGCAGTTTACTTCTCAGAAGGACTTTGCATGGTGAGGTACATGGATAGAGGAAGGAGGAGGGCCCCACTCTGAAAAGATATTGTTGGCGGGGGGACAGATTTTGTGACCAAGTTCCACTAATGACTCTAAGCCCCATGAGGCCAGGAACTGTCTGTCTTGGTGACTGCAGGCTCCCTGGCATCCAGCCCAACCCCTGACAAAAAGCCTGGACTTAATAAATAACAGACTGGCAGAGACCTGGACACAGGCTGATGCCTACGGCCAGTTTCATAATTACACACTCACAGGCACAAGAAAGTACACAAAGTAGCACAAAGAACCAGCAAAACAGATTCCTTGAACATTGTTTACAATGACTGGAGGCTTGCTCAGCCTTAGCTTTATGGGCTGCAGCTTTGGAAAACGAAAACTGAAGAAAGTCACATCAGACTCTCTGGTCCAACCCAGAAGAAAGAAAGCATTTGAGGAAGTCTGGAGGGGCTGCTGGATACACAGTAGCCAGACCAAGGCCAGGCTGGGCCGGGGAGGTGGCAGCGGCTCCTGGCTGGGACGGCTCCAGCCTCTCTTCTCAAGGAAGTATGATCCCTGTGTAAACAAGGACTCAGCACCAGCACTGACAAGCAGGTTGCTGTGGCCGCTCCTCATTCTGGGAAGCGGTACACCGAGAGAATTCCTAATTCTTGCCAATAACACCTTCCCCTCCCGATTTTCAGCTGGAGCCGCATTTTGGTAACTTACATTTGCACAATCCTTGTAACTTACTCAAAGCTCTTGGATATTTATTATTTATGAGATTGGATCATCCCAGTCCCCAGATGGAGAGCTATCCCCTTGTTTTGCATGAAGAAATGGAGGCCCAGAAAGGCCCAGGATTCCAGCAGCCAAGTTGGTAGCAAAGTCAAGACTGGAGAGGCCACCTCGCCATCTGTCCAGATGCCCGGCTTCCCTCTACGCCACGCAGTCCCCCTCTGTGTGTCAGCCATTACAAGTTGCGAGCGTTGGGCCTCCCATCCCCTATGTCCGAAAGGTGCCTTCCCCCAAGTTTCTATGTATGGCCAGGACAATTGGCCTTCCAGTTTATATTTTTGCTCCTTCTCTCTGGCAGGACCTGGGTGCTGTGACCCAAACTTGTCTGTTTTGTTTGAAAGCCTAGCCACTCTACAGACACTTTATTCAGATGGCAGTAAGCTGGAAACCAGGGCCTAGCCCTGGGAGCACAACAAAGCCAACTTTTACGGCAAGACAAAGGAGTGCTTGGGAAACACTGACAAGGACAAGCATGTAAGCAATCTCTGTATGTGGTAATGTGTTTTCGAAATATTGTAATCTGATCAAAGCAGAACACAAAGCGACACGCACCTATGGATCACAGGTATGTAAATCTCAGCTTCTGCAAATGGCCAAGAACCAGAAGCGAAGTTAGAGAGATGGGAAGAGATTTTTGTCTTCGCAGGGTTAGAGGGGGGCACCTGGGTGGTTCAGTCGTTAAGCATCTGCCTTTGGCTCACATCATTATCCCAGGATCCTGGGATCGAGCCTCGAATTAGGCTTCCTGCTTCTCCCTCTCCCACTCCCCCTCCTGTGTTCCTTCTCTCACTGTGTCTCTCTCCATCAAATAAATAAATAATCTTTAAAAAAGAAGAAGAAGGAGAAGAAGAAGAAGAAGAAGGAAAGAAAGGTCTAGAGTTACAGAGTGGGAGGCGGGGGATACTGGACATGGGTTGTATAAGTGGAAGTGGCCTGCGAAGCCAGTGTCCCGAGAAGCAGAGGTGGAGCTCGGAGCCTCGCCTCTGGGGTCCCTCAGGGCCAAGACGTCAGATCAGCAATCTGGAGTCCTGCTTCAGGAGCCCCTTTCACATCAATGTTCATGCTGCCTCCCGGAGTTGTGCAACAGGGAGGCCCTGGGACAGAAGGAAGACGGGATATGATCCATCGGACGAACGTAGAGCCACTGAGCCTTGCTCCCTTGCTTCTGTGGTCATCCAAGCTCTCTTGCAATTTTTCTGCACCTTTCATTTCAGAGAGCTAAAAGGACGCCCAAAGGCCTCCAGGGGGAGGTCAGCCTTGCTCTGTGAGGTGCCAGCCCTGCTAGAAGCCAGCAGGCTAGAAGCCAGCAGATATGAAAGGTACCAACCTAGGCTCTCCCAGGACTCGGGGACAGTGCGCTCTGCAGACATACCAAACTCAGACAGGTCTGAAGCTGACTCCTTATCTCAGCAGCCCCTCCGCCCAGATTTGCTTCTCCTCCCATGTTCCCCATCCTGGTGGATGTCACCACCACCCACCCACCCACGGCTTGCCAGGATCTGAAGGATCTGGCTCCACCTTCCGCTCTCACTCTGCTCCATTTTGCACCCCAGGCCCCACCTGCACCGCATTATTGACAGTACCTGCAATACATCACGTTATTTCATTGCCCTGCCTTTTCTCATGCTATCCCTTCCCTACCAGGCCCAGCTGCTTATAGGCTAAGGGACTGCTCAAGGAGCCGCTGCCTCTTACGAAACCTTTCCCCACCCTCTCCCCACCCCTGAATCCCCCACCCTCTGTCCCCCAGTAGAGATCAGTACTACTTTTGTCTCTGTAGCTCCAATGTCTAGTGGTGCTCCTAGCACATCTCCAGCATTCGATGTACATTTTATGAATTAAAAAAAAAAAAAAAGAATGAATGTGGAAGGTAAGTTTGGGGGTAGGAAGAAGAGTGAATTTGATTAACAAGACCAAGTCCAGGTGTGATACTCCAGGGCAGGCACATTTCTGGTGATGGCATCTCCCAGTTCATCTCTACCCTCAGGCTACCCCTTTCTAGAACAGGGTCACTTCTGACCCTGAGGCTCGTTGGTATCTTCCATTCACCACACACAACAGAGGCACCTGTTTTGGGGGGCCCTCAAACGTGGGCCCCTGGTAGTTGTTCTCATCTGTTAAGATTATGCTCTTTGGGGTAGGATGACTGAGGACAGGTCATTTCTTGTAATCCATTAGCGGCAACCCCCTTAGCGGGGCCAAGTGGGGCCACCTAGGAGGGAGAGGGACGGCATGCCATAGTTCTCACCCATATTAGGTCATTACACTTCCAGGCTGGGCAAGTTCTTCGGGCTCCAGCCTGCACATGGTGGGGACAATACCAGCCCACCATGTCCTTAGCAGCAGGCTGATTTCCAGGAAGGTCCTGGGCTCCAGCCCGACATGAACCACATAGGCCTGCTGCCTTTTCCAGGGCAGGGAGTACTGTCCCTCCTGCCTTACAGTCTAGGCACCCAGATCCCCTTGGTTGACCTCCCCAGCCTCCCCTTTGGCCAGGCACTCAGGTAGGCAGAGTCAGGCCTGCCGGTCTCCGTCCTGGTTCAAGGTGCAAAGGTACAGCTCTGTCTTCAACATCTTCAGCAGCAGCGGAGGCCAGTTCTGTGAGCAAAGGGTTAGGGAAAACCTGTTACTTTGATTCAGGGGGAGTCTGAGAGACGGGATCTTACATTTCTAAGAGTCTCCGTCTGATTGCTAACATCCATGGCAGAATTTGGGCTTGCAGAGACAAAGTTCTCAGACAATGGGTTTTAAAAATCAGATCCAAAGGACAGACACATCTATGTTTTTTTGTTTTTCTTTTTTCTTTTCTTTTCTTTTCTTTTTTTTTTTTGTTTTTTGGTTTTTGTTGTTGTAGTTGTTGTTTTAATAAGTAATAAGCTATCCTAAGTCACATGTTTTCCTATTATAGGGATGTGGCGTTTTCACCTCTGTTCCAACTGGCTCTGCCTCTGTTCTCTGAGCAGGCACCTCTGATCCCTGGACTCTGACAACAGTGTGGGCAAACCCACAGGAAACAAGCGACTTTAGGCTGTAGGTCCAAAGACTCCAGGGTGTGCAAGTAAGGCTCCTGGCTCTAGATGAGAGATAAAGAGGAAGGTACCAGTCTGGCCCCCTTGTGGACGAATCTGCTATTCTGGTCCCCTTGCTCTCTGTCCCTTCTGATAAAGGAATACTGCCAGAGGGAAGTTGGGGGCTTGAAAGAGTGGGCAGATGAGAGAATTCTAACAGTGAAGATGAGGACCTGCGGAAGCATGCAGCCTTTCGGGCACTTTCGTAGCCCGATTCAGACGGCCCCCTGGGGTGGGGTGGTTGGAACATGGGCTTCTCTGACTAAGACTCTAGGGCCCCAGAGGCATGTATTTCATACTCTCCCCAATCTTGAATACAAACCAGTGGAAAAGATGTCATTTCAAACCACAGCTTCTTTCTTGAAAGAGTTGAGCCTGTCAAAGACCTGATGGGCTTCTGGGTATAAGAAGGTGGGCTTGGCTGGGCATGAGGAATTTGAGACAAGGGTACTGGGAGGACCTGAATTACTCATCAAGGTAGAGAGGAATCTGGCTTCTCAGAGTCAATCAAGGAAGAGAGAGGGAGGTGGAAGGATAGAAAGAGAGTAATGGATGGGGTAACTGGGTGATTGGATATTAAGGAGGACACATGGTGTAACATGCACTGGGTGTTATATGGATTGATAAATTATTGATCTCTACTTTTGAAATGGATAATACACTATATGCTAATTAATTGAATTTAAATAAAATAAAACTGAAAGGGAGTAATGGAGAAAGCCACATTAGACAGCACTGGGCTAGGGGAACTTTGTGGGGTGGTATGGCCCATGAGAAACCCCAGGTGACAAGATAGCCAAAATAACTTTGCAGAACATTTCAGAAATGTGATTTTAAATTGTTTGCTGTGTGATGTAATCTCTCCCCTGTGGCCCACAAACCTTCATTAAAAGTTCTGCTACATGTTACAGCATTATTTTTGCCGTTGTTTTGGAATAGGCGTGGGGGTTGAAAGAAGGGGCTGCGTTCCATATTTGAATTGACAGCAGAACTAAAGAAACAACCACCACCACCAGAACAGTGAATAAAACTTCAGATGAGGCAGAAATCTAGAGCCAGAGATAACCATGAATATCTAAGTCATTCCCCCAACCCCACACACAGACTCAGTAATTCACAGAAATCCCGGGAAGGGCACTGGACTTTCCACAGGACATGGCACTCAGCCAGTGTCCTTTAAATCTCAAAGGACATGCTACCTCAGCTGGCATTAGGTTCCAAATAGGCTTTGCCTCTGCAGCTGGACTGTCTTGCAAAACATAAAATGTATCACAAATACCTCTACTATCCAGGCCCTTAACCTAGAGCACATTGTAGGGACCAGTAAGAGAATGCCCCAGGTGCCACTGGGAGCTGGCAGAGTCCATGCTTGGGGGAGAGCAGGAAACTCATTCAGGGCAGGACTTCTCTCTACCACCCCCAATTCCCCCTCCTTCTCCGCACTCCCTACCCATTAACCCCATCCCAATGGCCAGATAACACTAGCTCTGCGGCCTGAAGGTCTTTTAAACAAGCAAGACCTAGCGGAGACGGTGGTGGAGGTCACAAAAGGTTGTACAGAAACCAGCGTGCTGTGAGTCTGTTCTGCTGACCCTTACGGGGTGAGCACAAGGGGAAGGGGCTGCTGGTCCAAAGGGTCTGGGGCAGTGAATGGATCGTCTGGGTCCCCGCATATTTCCTGGTACTGGCTGTAGAATGTGTCACGTAGGACTCCGGTTTTTGCTTCCAAACGTCAGCCTTATGGCCCTCTGAGGTCTTGGTGGGGGAACTCCACAGCCCAAAGAAACCCCTTCTCCCCCACGCCGAGTTCCGAGGCGTCCTTGAGGAAACCACGCGCCGCTCACAGGGCTGATGCCGCCACCTGGCGTCGGAAGGTATCCAGCTCACTCTGGGAACCAGCGAGGCGGGGAAGAAGAAGGCGTGGCTTCTGCAGCCCGCTCCAGCGTGGCGACGTCACGGCAGGGCGCCGTTTCTCCCCGCCTCTTCCCCTGACCCCGCCCCACTCGAAGCTGCCAGTACTTGACGTGGCGTCACCGCCCTCTACCCTTAGTTTGCGTGCGTGTTTGCGTGCAGCGGAGGTGGCGGCGCGGGCCGGTCGGACCTCGGAGCTGCTGCTCTTGGTGATCCTGTAGCCGCCGTCCCTGTCTGGCTGGTTTAGACTGCCGAGCGGACGAGACGCTGGCCACAGCACCTTAGCATCGGACGCAGCTCCACGCGGGCTCTGCGGGAGGGTGGGCGAACGCGTGTCTGAGGGTGCCGCGCGGGCGGGCGGGCGCGGGTGAGGGAAAGAGGCGGGGGCGGCGGGTCAGCCGCGGGCCGGGCCGGCCGGGGGATGTCGATGCCTGACGCGATGCCGCTGCCCGGGGTCGGGGAGGAGCTGAAGCAGGCCAAGGAGATTGAGGACGCTGAGAAGTACTCCTTCATGGCCACCGTCACCAAGGCGCCCAAGAAGGTGCGGGGGCTCTGGGTGGCGGCGGGGGCCTGGGATGGGGCCTCGCGGAAGGGGCGCGAGCTAGCCCAGGGCCCGGGCTTCGGCTAGTTCGGGACTTAAGGGGCCAGGTCTGAGGTAGTCCGGGACGACCGAGGTGGTGTGAGGGGTGGCGGGTGAGTGACCCCAGGCCTATCCCGAGCTGGAAAGGCCGCCCCTGACCTCACTTTCCTTTGTCCCTTGGCCCTAGCCCTCCGGTATCTTTCTGAAATCTGAAAGGGCCGGGCCTTAAATTTGCGGCTGACTTTTTCTGGATGAAGGGGCTTTCGAAGACGGGGGTGGGGGGTGGTTGGGGGGGGTCCGTGGTGAGCCAGCTCAGTCCACCCTTGTGACCAGCCCCAGGGGATGGCGCTGTACAGAAAATCACCCCTCAGGTGAGTGGGTAAGTCTGGCAGAGCTGCTTTGGGCAAATCTTTGGGAGCAGTGGCTGGTTTATCCAGCAACTGCGTGCTAGCTTGGAGGCAAGAGGAAAAAATACGTGGAGCTAGCTCTTTTATACAGGTGAAAGCAGCGAGGGCAATATGAGATTGAAAAGGAAAGTATGATTTTCACCTTCTACGCTCGTCCAGTTGCTTCGACATATGTAAGATATTAACGTTTGGAGGTTGGTGACAGCAGACCCTGTCTTGGATACAGGTTGATCGTAGTCATGTGAATAGATCACTTAGGCATCCCTTGAGAAAGGAGCTTGGGTGGGTTGGAGGGGTGGGTGGTAAGGAAGGATTGCTCATTCTTTACCGCACTTAACTGAGACAGAACAAGTTTAGTCTATTGTGCTGCGGGATGAGCTCAAAGGACACCCTACCAATTCTCTTGTCGTGAAAGATTAAATAGCAACCTTTGGAGATTTTAGCCTAACTAGCTCTCTGAACGGTGGAATTGGGATCCCAAGTGCTTTGTAAGCATTTGCTGTCAACCGCATCTTGACTTTCCACATACCTGGCACCCAGTTAACAGTAGACTGGAGAATCTTTGCAGAGAGGTGACCTTTCTGAAACCAGTGAGAAGCTGGATAAATATTTCCCTTCTGTAAAGACAGTGTTTCAAGGCTGCCTCTGCCTGCAGTGTTTGATGGGATGCAGTGCTTGTGTAAGCTGCATACAAGGTTTGCAGGAATAGTTACAGTCCTTGAGGCTCCTACACCTGATTTAGTTAAGCTGTCATAGTGGGAGGGATGACTTTGTTTTTAAAGTAGATTAATCTACCACTCCAGAAATCAAACGCAAGATTGAAAAGACAGGTCGCCATTGTGTGCTGTAGCTCTTTTTTCCCACAAAATTGAGAAATGTACCAGTAGAATGCCTTTAAAAGGTAGTAGAAGATCTTTTGATTCTGTGGAGTCTGATTAACTTATTTTTAGCACTTTCAGTTCAGTTGACTGCTTTGTTGGGGCAGTAACTGTAATCTGCACTATTTGGAATCACAGGCACAGCCTTTCTAAGAATGCTTAAGGGTAATACCTACAATGAGTTAGAGGAAGGTCCTGGTACCCTAATTCCCTGAACTCTTCTCTCCCCATTAGCCTATCCTCTTTTGTCTAATAGCTTCAGGGATTAAGCATCTTTATTCTTACGTGCCTTAATTTTAGTAAGACCGTATTCTTGCAAGTGCTACTTATTAGTAAGGCAAAGTTTGTATTGTAGATTGTAAACTACATAAAGGCAGGGACTCTTGTTCACCCGTGTATGTATTGTGCCTAGCTTTATACCTAGCGTGTAGTAGGTATTCAAATATTAATTGCCCACCTAGCTAACTAGTAATTGAGAAGTCTGTAGGACCATCTACTAAGAATAAATATTCCTTTTCCTCTTTTTTTTCCAGGAGGAATATTGTTCATGTATACTATTGTCAAGCCAAATGCTAATGATTTTAAAGACTCATTGCATTAGCTGAAATGAGCAGTCTCTGCCAGGAATGTGGGAAGACCCTATTATAAGTTTCCATTTGTTGGTAAATGTACCCCCGTGTTTCTTATTAATCCTGCTCTGCCTGAGGTTTGTTTAGCATTTACACAGCACTTTGTATTAAAGTGATTTATGATGACTAATTACCCTTCCCCTGGTGATGATAAAAGGCATTTATTTAGTTAATGAGTTGACTGAGGACTGGTCAAGGTCACATAGCAAGTTCTAGGTGATCCGTTTTTTCAGAACTGAATTGGACCTTATGACTTAAGTAACTTTTGTACCTCTGCCATGTGTGGATAATGTGAGAAAGCTTGAGAAAAGAGAAAAAATGCAGTGTGGTGTGTTCTGAGTGATATAAGAAAAAGACCTCTTCAGATGGTGCCGGCCTTACCCTGTGAGGATTCCAGTGTGGCTATAGACTAAGTAATCCTTAGATCATTCCAAGCCCCAGGGCCCCTCAGAAAGTGAGGTGCCAGTCAGGCTATAGGTCACTTTAGGGTGACCTTGATGGTCCTTAGATCAGATTCCAGTGTAACTGGTGAAATTTTGTTCACTTTGGGGGCAGAGTAGATGTCTATCATTTAAGAGCAAAGACTGAGATTCTTCAACGATAATTGTAACTTAGTTTTGTATGCCCCAGGGTCTACCACAGTACTGTGAAGTTAATAGGACGTGTTGGTTTGATTCAAGGTTTAATCTAGGTGTCAGGAAGTCAACTAAATGGGTGCTACCTTAAGCAAGTGAGGTTCTGTATCTCAGTTTCCTCATCTACCAAATGAATGCTTTTCATTTGGAACAGGTAGAGATAGGTGCATGTTAGGAGATAAGATTGCAAAAGTGGTTTTAAGAAAGTCTGTTGGTATACTTACTATCTTTTAGAGAGCATTTGAGATGGCTTGTCACACAAGATACATACAATATAGATAGAAAGTCAAAACAGGGGTGCCTGGGTAGTTCAGTTGGTTAAGCTTCTGCCTTTGGTTCAGGTGGTAGTCTCAGGGTCCTGTGATCAAGTCCTGCATCCACTCTCTGCTCAGTGAGGAGCCTGCTTCTCCCTCTCCCCTCCACCCATGCGCTCACTCGCTGTCTCAAATAAATAGATAAATCTTTAAAAAAGAAAAAGTCAAAAGTGTAGAAGGAAGGGAAAAAATATTAACCCTGAGGACTAAGACAATTGATGAGGCTGATCATCACATGCAACTCTTCCCTCCTAGGAGTCAGATGATAAATGGAGTTGCATTAGCAGATGTGGGCGGTAATACATGTACCATTTACCTGGGAAGACAGCTTTGGCCGACCCAGAGTTCTAAAGGAGATTTTCATGGGACAGTATTAACAGCTGTAGTATGAGTCACATGGTAAGACTTGTTCATAAGTTTACTGTTGATTTCAGATTGTATTGCCAGGAAAATTGGGGTGGGAAAAGGGGTTCCTTTTTTTTTTTTTTTAAGATTTTATTTATTTATTTGACAGAGATCACAAGCAGGCAGAGAGAGAGGAAGGGAAGCAGGCCCCCCACCAGGCACAGAGCCGGATGAGGGGCTCCATGCCAGGACCCTGGGACCATGACCCGAGCTGAAGGCAGAGGCCCCAACCCACTGAGCCACCCAGGCGCCCTGGAAAAGGGGTTCCTTAGTTGTAAGGGTAGTGTACATTGTGCCGCAACTAAAGAGGATCCTTGTTTAATGTTGGCAGTTACTGGTAGACCCAAATAAACCTGCTAGTTCCCATAATCACTGGGTGTTTATCCCTCTTTTTGCTACTTTGTATTGCAGGAGTGAGAGCTGTCCTTGGGCTTTGGAAGTAGACATTGTATCGAGTTGATTTTATTTTTTTCTAAGAGTAAACCCAAATCTCCAGCTTGATGAAACTTCCAAAGAAGATCGACTTCTCTGGAAGCCTGTCAGAGCATTTGCTATTCTCTGCACTTCTAAACGTTTACTGGGGGGACAGTCTGTACTTCCGAATATTTAAGGGGGGGGGTACTCTCCAGAGTGATACATTGGGCATTAAACCTAAGATCTATGCAGACAGACTTTTACCACCAGCAGTAGGGGAAAAGAGAAGACACACTACTACTTTTGCTTGTAGGATATTCTTTGAGTAAAGCACATATAGCAGCCTCAGTTTATCAAAAGGTTGAGCTAGTGAGAGCAAGTAGAGCCCTAGTGAGTCCTACTTAGCTGTTAACCTGTCGGATGGAATGCAGGTTGCTCCTCTTCTCATCAGGGTTATGTTATGGCTAATTCTTGGTGCAGTGTTACTGAATTTGCACCAATACTTCTTGGGATTCACCAGGAAGAGGTTTAATAGGTAAATATTTCCTATCTTCTCTACATTATTAGGATCTCTTGATTCTCTTCAGGACGGCTGCTGTTTTAGGGACAGAAGTCAAGGGTGTAAGAAGATCATGTTTGGATTTCTCCACAGATACTGATTATCTCGCTTTCTTATTTGGTTGTTGGACACTAGTTTCTAAATTACTTTGTTCTAAGTTCCTTTACACTTTTATCTTGTAATTTGTTCATTGTCTAGATCCCTTGCTGGCAAGATTACAGTCGTGTTATGTTTTATTTTATGGGGGGGGGGTATCATTTGGGTCCAGTGTGTGTTTCCCTATGTATTCTTGTGAAGTTACTTATAAGGATATTTTGATACATAGAATCTTGTAGATTTCTAGTTGCCTGTGACTTCATAAATTTACTCTGCCACCTCAAGAAGTTATGATCTGGGGCACCTGGGTGGCTCAGTGGTTTGGGCTGCTGCCTTCGGCTCAGGTCATGATCTCAGGGTCCTGGGATCGAGCCTCGCATCGGGCTCTCTGCTCCGCAGGAAGCATGCTTCTCTCTCTCTCTCTCTCTGCCTGCCTCTCTGCCTACTTGTGATCTCTGTCTGTCAAATAAATAAATAAAATCTTTAAAAAAAGAAGTTATGATCTGAAAATAAGATTCTTACCACAAATTGTCTTTCCTACCCTTGTCAGTAAACGATGTCAGCATCTTGAATATAAGCAGTTAAAACTTCACATAAAAGTATGGTCACCTTTTTTCTTACAATTCCATATTTCCCTTTGACTCATTCAGGTAGTTCTCTTGCTCTCCCACTCTTGCTTAGCTGTTACATAAGATCTCTTTAACTTCCCCTTTTTGTTCCTAAAACTGAGAAGTACAATGTACATTAAGCACTTGATTTTTGGAGTTGGGTTTACCTTCAGTCCCTGGCGTCCAAAAACCATGTGACTTTGGGCAAGTGACTGAATCTGTGGAGCCTCCATTTTCTTATCTGTAAAATGAGGAATAATGATAGTACTACATACAGGATTGCTGAGGGGATTAGCATTTAGTAAATTTACTTAGCGCTTTTGTTCCTGGTGCAGTTCTGGTTTAGATCTGTTGTCCCACCATGCTGTGGTGACTGCCTCTGTAAACTTTGAAAAGTACCCTGGTTTAAATGGAATTTTGAAATGGTCTTAAATTAAGAGCCAAAACAACAATGTTTCTGTTGGAATGTCTTTTCAACAGGAAAAAATTTTTCCACGAGAAAAATGTTATTTTATGTAGGACTTAAACCTATTGAACACTAAAATAGTGGACTTCTCAGAGGTGCGCAGACAACGGGAGAACCTAGAGTTTGTGATAGAAATGGGGCGTGCTCTACCTGACCCCTTTCCCCCCCTTCACATCACACAGTGCACCTGTGGAAGGTGGGTGCCTTTCAGACAGTGGGCTAGCTGAGTCCAGGAGTTTATTTTCTCAAACTGCAATCATCTGGGAGTCTTCCCAAACTAGAATCCCTGAATTACATAAAACAATTCCAAAGACCCTTTGGAGGTGTGATTTTATCTTTTTATATAATCACCATCAGATCCCATCCCTGTGTATTCCAACTCCCTCCCTCAGGTACTCTTTCTCTTTGCTCTAAACAGCCTGCTGCTAATTACATTTAACTGATTTTCTCCTGCAGAAGTGTGTGGCCTTTGCTCTGAAGCAATTACAGAACTAGGGTGGAACACCCGTGCTTTTGTTGACACTGAGACTGGTCTCATTTTTTTCCTATCTCTGTTCAGTTTTTCCAAAGGATTCAGTTGGGTGCCTTAATCTCAGAATGAGTATAATGATTGGTGCTACTTAGCAATATACAATGGGGCTTAATCATTTACTATGCAAACGGACCACAAAGTGAAAAAGCATAATGAACCACTGGTAAGAGGTAGTATTTGGAATCCTGTGGTTGAGAGGAAGAAAAGACCTTGAAGAAACACAAATGTAGGACTGGCCCAGCATGCTCCTGCTTTCTTGCCAAAGAAGTCCCAGTACCTCAGCTGACATGCCTCTGTACTTTACCTGTAGAGCTTAATGGGCTGAAAATGTTCTCCTTCACCAGCCCAAACCAGTTCGCTGCTAAAGTGGACACCTGGTACTCAGTCGTGTGGTGGAACAGGGCTTGAGCAGGAGGGTTTGGGACTGCCCACTGTTCCATGCTGTTCATCTTGGACCTGCCTCAGGCTTAGTTCTCTGTTAATCTGAAAATCTGCCCAACTAGAAAAAGCCCTTTCTCTTCTTTCTTGAAGAGTGTGTGCGTGCACAGTGGCGTCAGTGGAATCCCGCTGAGCATGCTGTATGTTCCAGGTGCCAAGGGAAACGCTAATGTGTGAGCTAGATGGGGAATTGGTGAGTGAGCGAGGGAGGGGTTAAAGGCCCAGAGGAGATGAGTGTAACCGTGTTTCATTTTCATCTCCTGAATGAAGCTGTCCATTGCACTGTGGTTTGAATAGTGTCAGGATTTTGGAAGTTCTGGGTTTGGTTTTGTCTTGTTTTGTTTGTAAATGTTTCCAGCTCTTGTGGTACTTATTAATTAAGGTGAACCTTTGGGGCACAGATTTCCACGGACATAATGGGAATTACTTTATTCCTTTCCCCCAGGACTGGCTTGACCTCAAGTCAGAGTTCTGGGGCTATGGCTTGTGTTCATCATGATCTTAGGATCCTGAAACCAAAAAATGGGACCTATTAGAATAAGTAAGTGGGACCATGGTTCTGTTCTGCCTGTTTTGGCCGCCTCCCTTCTCAAAGATCTTGAGAAAGATTTATTTGGCCTCTCAGGATGGTTAGCTTTATTTTGGAGATGTAGAAAAGAGCTCTTCGCCTTGAATTTTCAAAGTGCACACCCTCATCTCTGTTTCTCCTTTTAGGAGAGAGGTCAGCAAGTAGGTGAGTCTGTATGGAAACTAGAGAACTGAAATAGGTTTCCCTTTTGCCAGTTTGAGGGATGCTCCTGAGATAGTCACTGGATTAAAAACTCTAGAACAGTGGTTCTTAATCTTTTGAGTCATAGATCCCTTTAAGAATCTTATGAAAATTACAGTTCTTTGGGAAGATTCAGCAACACAAAAACTTGTGTAAGTTTCAGAGGACTTGCGATACTTCCTGATACGCATTCGTAGATCCTGGGTTAAAAACCCTGATTTAGAAGCGGAGGTCTTTCAGCTGTAGTGTCTCTTTTCTTTACAGATGCAGAAACTGCTGAGATTGTTTCCAACTTGCAGTTTGTCCTTGAAACAAAGCCGAGGTTGTTGGTGTTCTTTGCCAGCCCCCTCTTTGGGATGCTCCTCAGCTTCCCAAGAGACTCATTATCAGTGCCTCGAGGGTTCAACTCAGGAACTTAGGCATACTGAAACAAGCATTTCAGCAACTTCCAGGGGTTCTTACACTGTCTCATACCCTCTACCCTTCATGTGAAGCGTGGTGCCTCCAAAGCTTCAGAGCTGATTCTCAGGAGTGTTTAGGGAACTCACATGCCTCACTATTAAAACTAAACAAAATAACTTGTTTCTCTGTATCTCTCAAAAATAGGTTTGATTTCAGTGTAGTATTTCTCAAAACTAATTTGCAGGACTGACTTAATACCTGAATCTGAATTTTCATTTGGTTTCTGTAACCCAGGCATACTGAGGACAAGGACCATATCTCACATTTGTGTATAGCAATGCCTGGCATAGGAGTACTGTCAGTACTTGTTTATGGAGGAAAATACTGTGAGATGATTATCACTGGGAGAAAGTGAGTTGGACTCACTTGGTTGCTTTGGCTCCCTGTCCCTTTCAGTTGGCAAAAGGTTGTTTTTTTAACTCGATCCCCCTCATGTGGGTGATAATGGAAATACCAAAAACTGCAGGTGAGAAATTGATAATTTCCAATAGCCTAGTAGATCTCTTTATAATGCCTGAAATAGGAGGTAAGGGAGGAGGCTGTTGAGATACAAATCCTCCAGCTTCTTAGCTGAGTAGCCAAGAACCAGAGGGCAGTAAGCTAGAAGCTTAGGGATATCCTTACATGTAATGGGAAGGTAATTTGATGTCCCACCAAGTTTTAAACCACAGGGCAGTAGGCTAGAAGCTTAGGGATATCCTTACATGTAATGAGAAGGTAATTTGATGTCCCACCAAGCTTTAAACCTTTAGCATTAAGGACACTGCCCTAAGTTGAAAGTGGTGTTCTGGTTTACACATGCTCTTGATTTAAGGAGCAGAGGCTTACTCTTAGGATGTTTGGGATTTGAGGGCCGGCAGTGAGTTGAACGGTTTCATTTTGGAGTTTGTGTTGGAGTCCTAAAAGTAATAAACAACAGTGGGCAAACTTCTTATTCTTTTCCTTCTGCAACGCTAGTTGCCTCTTCTGAACCAATGGCTGAGCTCCGTGTTCAAAAGCTTTATATGCCCTTGTCTTTGAAAGACACCTTCTTCAGAGTTACAGTCTTCTGGGAACTGAGCCAGTGCTTGTCCTAACCAGGAATCAGGCTCTAGTTGGCATTGAGGATTTTGTGTGTTTTGTTTCCCTAAGTATGTGATGTAAGCAGGATTCAGGGGAAAGGGAGACCTTCAGACCTCTGTAGTTTGGGAGGTCGAAATAGGCACTTCGTAAAGAAGACAGATGTGTGTGTTTGTTCTGGTAACTAATTTAGTTTTCTGTGGGTGACCAGGTAGTCTCCTACAAGTTTTTAGGGCCCAGCTTCAGACCACCAGACTTCTTAGCACGCAAGACATGAAGATTCCCAGTGTTCAGTTCTTATGGAGAGTAGCCCAGCTGGCTTGTCATGCTGGACTAGATGAATTGTGAATGTTAATTATACTGATCAATACAGTGGCCTTGGTAACAGACTTGTAGCTGCTGTAGAATCTGTTTACTTCAGATTTATAACAGAAAAGAGACCAAGCTGGTTGGGAACATGATGTTCTAAATGTAATAAGCTGTATTGTAAGTCCAGGGAAAACGCATGCTGGAGGCACTGACCTTATTGCACCCCTTCCCCAGGATTTCCCCGGGGAAAACATTACTCTGGGGGTGGTTTCTGCTCTTATTTGCCAGTTGAAAATAAATTGAGGTTGGCTGAGGCATGACTTTTGTGAGATGGGGTAAAGGATATTTACAAATCATAAAGGTTAGATGGAGAGCACCCACGTTGGGAGGTATCTCATTCGTCTACCTAGTTTGTAATTAGGAGTGGAGAGTTGATGAGATTAGTTTCAAGCCGTGCATTCAGAAGAAGGAACCCCTCCTATTTGAGGAATAGAGGGTTCAGAATTCTGCACATTCTTTTTTGACTCCACAGGGAGGGGATTAGCTGAACACTGGGCATGTTTGGAATGAGAGCACCTTGCCAATTCTTACTGATTTTGGACCAAGCCATTGTAAAAATACAGTCTGTCTTCCTACGACAAGCTCTTTGTCATGTTCTCCTAAACCCTGTAGATCTGTTTAATGGATTGGCTGTACCTGACAGATGGAGTTAGTATTAAAGAGGCAGATTTTCTTCTTCTTTGCCGTATTTGTTTTATCTCTGAACGAATTGTGTCTAACCCGGTTGTTACCTGTGTTACCTGTGTGCCTTCAGTTGCTCTAAGAGCCTGGTGAACTCACTGTGCTTGGGTTTGCTTTTTCGGATCCTGCTTAGATTGTCTTCGATGAGTACTTCTCGTGGAGTGAAAGGAACAGAAGAAATCAGTCACCTAGGGAGCTTTTCAAAACATTCATTTCAGGACCCTAACCTAGATCTCCTTATTCAGAATAGGTAAGAGTTGAGGGATAGGAGCAAGTGGAGAATAGGATAGTATATGCTTTATGAAACCACTTAAACTTGAAAGATCCCATATTTAGAACCAGTCTTTTATATTATCTAGCAAGACTGGCCAAAATTGTTATGAAATCTGATACTGGGATGGTAATGTAGCTCCCACCTACCTTGAATGACTTTGGCACTGAGGAAAAATCTTGTGCCCCATGTGAGAGGTCCTGAAAATAGCTTAAGGTTACTCTTCTTTTCCAAAATATTCAGCATAGACTGTGACCAGAAATCATTCAGCTCAATCAGCTCAGGGTTGAGCATTTACTGTTATATCTGAGGACCTGTGCTGGGCACTTGGGATTCAACAGTGAACAAGACAAATATCCATATCCTCTGGAGTTTACATTCTTGAGAGGTTATTATTTGGGTCACATAAGTCAAGTGTAGTGGTTCTTAACCATCTGGGGTTTGGAACCCTATCAGAACTGTGTTTATCTTCCAGAAAAATAAACACACATTTTAATGTAAATATTATGTGTATATATGAGACAATTCACATATAAGGGGAGTTGGCAGCTTGGTGCCCATCCATAAACCCAGGCTAAAAACCTAGAACGCTTGTCTAGAATTGAGAACCTGGTGGTTAGGATCAGGCCAGGCCATGAGTTGGATATTTGGGATTGTTCTGTCCTAGCCACATTGGGTTGTAGTTTCTTCTTATGCATAGCCAAGGCCATTTGTAAAGAACTTGAGGGTGCCTCTAAAAAAGCAAGTGCAAGGAATTTGCCTCCACTACACCAATAGCATTTCTTGAGAATGCGCTCTTTGAATGTTTTTGACATTGTTCCCATTCCCACCTCTTGATCTCTGGTTGACTGAGCTTCTTGGACTCAGTGGATTAAAAGTTGGGTCAGAAGATGAGAATTTTCTTAACATGATAATTTATATTATCAATTCCTAGACTAAGAATGTAGTAAAATTGTAAAGATCATGAGAGGACGTTTTAGCGAAATTCTGGCTTCAGCATGCAGCCTCACAGAAGGAGCTGATTGATGAGGGGCTGAGGAAATAGCCAAGGAGCAAAAAGACCGGAGAGAGATGAGAGGAAACAAGGTAGGGTGGAACCCAGAAAGGTGTTTGAGTTGGCAAGCCAGGTAGCCTTAAGCCAAAGGGAGTAGATTTGAGACCCACGCCAAAAAAAAAAAAAAAAAAAAGGAAAAAGAAGATTCTTTTTTACTCCATAAGGGTCTGCCACTATTCCTTTATTACCAAACAGAACTCAGAATAAAAAGGGGAGGGCAGACCAAGCTTTGCTTTATGTATACCAATATTAATATGTCTCTGTCCTTGGGAGACTGGGTGTTTGACTTGAATGAATGGCTAAACCCTGCCTTAGAGTTAGTACCATGTATAACATATACTGCAGAAGTATGAATGAAATTTCATTTGGGACACTGGGAAAAGAATTTTGTAGAAAGGACACAGCCAAAATAGAGGTTGGAGCACAGTGAGCACCCAGAGCCCTGTGCCAGTTCTACCTTGACCTCCCTGGAATCTGATCATTAGCATAACTACAGATCAAGACCTCTTGAAGGGTGATCTTTACAGGGAATTCTTGTTTCTCTTTCCAGAGATTTAAGGGGAACTTTCCAGACCCACACTGAGAAAATGCTGTATTCAAGGCCTTCTAAGCCAAAATGCTGTACATTCAGAGCCCATTAAAGAACAGGCCCCACAGTCCCCCGCCAAAGGAGACTGGAGGCTCTAGATGATTCAGTTGTAACTGCTCCAGTTTGTCCAGCATATGGAAAAGCTGATCTGCTATGAAACCTTCCAACCTGCTGTTAATATATGGATGTCTCGATGTTTGCTTAATGATCCATTAAAAACCAAAGCTCCCTAATCTAGGGGAATAGAATCATACCACCAATTTATTTTCTATTTTTAAAAAAGCCCTTTGAATGATCAGAGGAATTTCAAACCTCACTTCTGGGACTGTTTAAGGTTCTATTCAGCATGTAAGCTATATAGTTAAAACCTGCTACTCAGTTTTTGGAAAAATTATCCTAAACCATATAGCCAGAATGTTTTCTTCATTCATTAAATGAGTAGTTTAAATACCTACCATAGATATGAAATCAAAATTCAATAATCATATTGCTTAAATCCAGAATACTTCAATAAAATTAATAACCATATAAGAACTATTTTTTAGTTGTTGTAAAGTCAGAGAACTTGTTTTGTATTGGAAAAATCTGAAAGATTTACAGAAAGATCTATAAATATGCCAGATCTTTCAGACACATTAGAAGATACAAGATGACTTGGAGTAGGTTTTTTGAATACCACACCACAGGTGAGAAAGGGACCTGGTGGAGTTCTCAGTTTAAGGACATATACTCTAATTGTGCTGTGTGTGAGAGGTAAAACGCCCACGTTCCCATTGTGCACAACATAAATAAGTTGCCTTAAAAAACACATTTAAAATGTATTCTCTGTTGCATGTTTTAAAGTATGGTCTTTTTTTTTTTTTAAGAGTTTATTTATTTATTTGACAGAGAGAGACAGATCACAAGTAGGCAGAGCAGCAGGCAGAGAAGGAGAAGCAGGCACCCTGCAGAGTAGAGAGCCCGATGTGGGGCTCGATCCCAGGACCCTGAGATCAAGACCTGAGCTGAAGGCAGAGGCTTAACCCACTGGGCCACCCTGGCACCCCTCAAGTATGGTCATTTCTTATGAAAATAGCAGGTTTCCCGGATGATGAAAAAAAAAAATCATTGGTTGGTTTTAACCATACCAAATTTGAAAATCTCCTTGTGTAATAAACACAGATGAAATTTCTACATTGCTCTTGATGCCTATAAGACATTTTGGGGTCATTTCTCTCATCCTAGGGGTCAGGGTTAGATTGCCTGTGCATTCTCCTCCTCCCCATTCTGCCACCAGAAGACAGTGGACATACATGCCAGCACAGAACTTTTTGCTTCCACAATGTTTGGTCTCTTACTCTCTCCTCACCCTTTCCAGCCCAAGGAACCATACTCCTCAAGGCAATTTGTTGGCAACTTTAATATATTTCTTTGCATCATTGTACTTCTCCCAAAATCAACGTAGATTTTGGAACAGAAAGAATTTTTTTCCATCCCTAGATTCACAAGTGTTCTTCCGTGCAATAGTAGACTATTCTGTAACTGACTTCTTGAAAATACAGGGGAAAGCTGCTATTCCAGCCTATTCTAAAAGAAGGATAATAGTACTGGACCTGTAGGGATTTTTGTCTCCCTTGCTTTTTCCTTTTTTTTTTTTAATCTCAGCATTGTTAGCAAATTTGCCTTCAGCAAATCACTTAATCCCCACCCCTTTTCTTTTTTTTCATCTGTGAAGAGCAAATCCTGCACTCAAAGATTCTAAAATATTTTGAAAATACAGATCCTCTGTAAGGAATCCTCTATAAAGAAGTCATATCTGTGGGCCACTGATGTTGAAGCAGAGTACTTAAACTAGAGATGTCATAGAAATCTAGGCATTCAGGTGATGCCAGAGTGGCTTAGTTGGTTAAGCCTCTGCCTTTGGCTCAGGTCATGATCCCAGGGTCCTGGGAGTATCATGTCGGGCTCCTTTCTCATCAGGGAACCTGCCACTCTCCCTGCTCGTGCTTTCTATCTTCTGTCTCTCTCCAAATAAATAAAATAAAAATATTTTTAAAAAGAATACAGGCGTTCACAGGACCTTTGTTTTTACAATACTGGTTTAAATGTGGATTTCAAATTTATGATCAGCAGTAAGTAAAAGTCCTGATGTGATGCTTACAGGTGGTTTTACTTGTTCTTTGTATGCCAACATTTAAACAAAAATGGTTTGAAAAATACTGAGATCAGTGATGTTCTGGCATTGTTACTGATAAAACGTGCTGAGTAACTCCTCCTATAGCAGATTTGATTTTGACTTTTAGTTTGCGATACAACATAAAGCAAGAGATCTTTATCCTTGTGCGTCTATCCACTTTACTCATTAGAGAAATGACCGTTAAGAAAGTCATGGGTCAGGAAAGCTCCACTTTTGTATTCTGGTCTGGGAAATAGAGTGAGGGGATTATCCTGTATTCATTCTGGAGCAAATAGGTAGTTTTGTTTTGGGGGTTTTTGGTGTGTTTGGAGTTTTTGGTTTGCTTTTTGTTTGCTTTTTGTTTATTGTTTGTTTGTTTTGAGAGAGAGAGAGACTTAGCGAGTACATGGGGTGGCGGGGAAAGGAGAGGGGAGAGCAAGAGAATCTTAAGCAGCCTCCACAGCCAGCAAAGAGCCAATGTAGGGTCTGATCCCTGAGGTCATGACCTGAGCCCGAATCTAGTCAGACAGTTAACCAACTGAGCTACCCAGGTATCTGGGTAGTACTTATTTTTAAATAGCTCCAGAGACATTACAGCCAGCAATTCTTTTCACCATTTTCTTTCTTACAGGTTTATCTGAGGTCATGATTTCATCCTGAGACTTTTATCTAAAAATGAACTTACACATCTCAAGTTAGAAAGCCAGGAAGAGATGGCAAACATTACTGCTCTAGAATGAAAAATATAGTTATGTTTTTGATGTAACCGTTGGTCACATTCTTGTCCTTGTGTCTCTAGTCTCCTAGAAGTTTAATATTTTCTGTTTTGTTAATAGCTGTGGAAGCTAAAGCCACCTGCAGCTGAATCTTTAAAAAGTGATTTTACCTTGTTTTTTGAAATTGAAACTATGTGTCTGCGGAGTGGTTCTGAAAGGTCCTGTTAACCCACCCACATTTGGATACAATACCTGTTACTACATAGTCACTGTTCAGTATTAGGGCTTTAATATCTTTATTTAATGTTGAGTTTTGATGACTTTTTGCTCCCTTGAGCCTATACTTTATGGGAAGCAATGGATAGTAACTAAAAAACTGATAGGATTTCTGTTTTATTAACCTTGGCTGGGTGTTTGTCTCGAGTTTAGAAAGCACATCTAGGTAAACTCAGCTACTGCTTTTATGGAACTGCTTGTAGTTGTTCTGCTGTAAACTGTTTGGCAAGGATTTGCATGTCTTGCACCTCTCAGTGGATATAGCTTTCCTCAAAGTTGCTCTGACTTACAGGTGGGACTCAGTCACTCAAACAAGTATGTGTAGAGGCTTTGAATTTTCAGATGTAGTTGGTTTTCACTTTCATGTAAACTAAACTTCCAGATCAAGGAAGGAAGAATTGTTTTTATACATCTCCAATCTTGCTCCTTCTTGGCAGGCTAAGAAATTATACAGATGGCATTTACTCAGTCTGTGTGGCCACCTTCCAAAATGTCAGAAACTCCATCTTCCTTCTAGATCTGTCCATTGATAGATTGCTTGCATTTGCTATTAACTTTTCTTTGCATAAAAATTCATTTCATGTGTACAGCTTTACCTATTTATAAGCATTTGACAAATTTTCATCTTAAAGAATACCCCAGCATACCATTCAGTGAGGTTTGCCAGTTTAATTTCTTTGAGCTCTATTTAAAGTCAAGGTTGACTTTAGGTTAATGACTTTTTATTAAAAACATATAAGGTGAATAGTAGTAACCTGCAGTCCTTCCCAGCATTTAAGAATTACTGATTCTTGGGGCACCTGGGTGGCTCAGTGGGTTAAAGCCTCTGCCTTCAGCTCAGGTCATGATCCCAGGGTCCTGGGATTGATCCCCACATCGGGCTCTCTGCTCAGTGGGGAGCCTGCTTCTTCCTCTCACTCTGCCTGCCTCTCTGCCTACTTGTGATCTCTGTCTGTCAAAAAATTTTTTAAATAAATAAATAATAAAATAAAAAAACCTTAATTAAAAAAAAAGAAGAATTACTGATTCTTATACTCTGAACCAATTCAAAGTGATTTCCTAAGTGGAAAAAAACAAACAAAAAAACCAAGGTGCAGAATATTTTAGCATTCTGGCTTTTGGGTAAGAAAAGGAAAATAAGAGTATAAATATATACTTTTTTTTCTATCTCCAGAAATGAACATAAACCAGAAACCAATGAAAATGGTGATGGGGGAGGGGGGTGGAGTTGGAAATGGCAGAGAGACATCTCTGACTATACCTTTAAAACTTTGAGATGTGTGTTTCATAAAATATCAAAAAATTAAAGAGAAAAAAGGAAACCTTATAATTGCTTGTTAATAGAAACAAATGAATAACTACATATCAAATTGATTATATAATCACCTAGGAAATCATACTTGAACTATACATCCTTTGAGGTATTTTCTAAAGACAAAAAGAACTTCAGTAAAATATTGATACTTTACTGTGTAGCATGTTGTTAGTAATATTACTCTTAAGATTTTGAAATTGTTTTAGATGTATTACAGAATAAAACAAGTAAGTGTATGATTGCTATTAGAGACCAAGACTGTCATCATAAGAGGAAAGAAATACAAATAGGAAAATTGAAAGTTTTAAAAAGACAATGTTAAATTTGAAATGGAAATACCAATATAAACTCATGAGTAAACAAAAAGATTTCTCTGTCCCATAAAAGAACTTACTAGCACTGACACCTCTAATAACAACTAGCTCAATTTATATACTCAGAAACTAGTTTTAATATAACATTCCTCACTGAAAGAAATATGGGCTTCTTGGAGAAATGGCTGATTCCAGGTCTGAAGCAGAGAAAGAACAAGGTGAATCTAGTGTATCTTGTGCCAGAAAGGAAGGAAGCGCTTAAACAGAAGAGTCAGCTTGAAGGAGACTCCCCCTGGCCCAGTTTGGGACAACTGGAGCATTGAGTGTACTCCTTGTATAATTTAGTGTAACAGATTAAATAAATAAAAATATGAATGACAAGTAAAGAAAAAAGTAAAAGAAGGAGAAGAAAAGCTTTTCTTTACAAAAGTAATGCCAGTTAATGTATGTGCAAAGAATGATAGGGGAAAAACCATGATTCTGTAACACCCCCCCCCAATATAATTGGTTCAGGCAAGGATTATGAACAGATGGTAAAGTCACTAGGGAACAGGATATTCACAGACTGAAAAATAACACCCCACAATTTAACCTTTACTTGCAAAGGAGAAAATATACCTTTCAGAGACTGATGGTCTCACTTTAACCCAGGGTTCAGCTTGGTGTCACTGATCATGGCAGAACCTGATGTTATGTGCTGCCTGATACGATGCAAAGTATACAATGTTAGCTATGAAATATTCTTGCCAAAATTTTAATCTCTTCCAAGTCAAACTTCAAAACTGAACTTCCAATTTACAGGAAAGAACTAATCTGAAAAATTCAGAATAAGGGAGATTCCATAAGGCAACTGGCCTGTACTCTTCCAGGAAAAAAATACCGCAGAGGGGAATAAAATAAAAGCAGGAGAGCTGTGCTAGATTACCAGATACTAAAGGAACCCAACAGCCAAATGCATTTAGTGAACCTTGATTCCATCCTGGCTGGAAGAGTTGGGGAGGCATTTGGGTCTATAACTATGAAAGATTCTTTTTTCTTTAATTGCTCAAGTGTGAATAACACAGTGTTATATTAATTTCAGGTGTACAGTGATATAACAGTTCTATACATTACTCAGTGCTCATCAAGTGAAGTCTTCATCCTCTTTATTTCCCTGTTCTCTTCCCATCCACTTCTCTTGTCCACCACCAGTTTGTTCTCTGTACTTAAGAGTGTGTTTTTGTCTTTTTTTTTTTTTAAGATTTTATTTATTTATTTGAAAGACAGAGATCACAAGTAGGCAGAGAAGCAGCCAGAGAGGAGGAAGCAGGCTCCCTGCGGAGCAGAGAGCCCGATGCAGGGCTCGATTCCAGGACCCTGGGATCATGACCTGAGCCGGAGGCAGAGGCTTTAACCCACTGAGCCACCCAGGTGCCCCTGTCTCTTTTTTCTTGTTTGCTTTTTAAAATTCCACTTACGAGTGAAATTGTATGGTATTTGTCTTTCTCGGACTCCCTTCACTTAGCATAATACCCTGTGGTTGCTGTAGATGGCAAGGTGTCGTTCTTTGTTATGACCATGTAATAGTCCCTTGTGCACATACCATATCTTCATGAAAGGTATTCTTGAGATAATTGGAGAAGTTTGACCACAGCCTGGATGATATAGGCTTATTAATATTCTTAAAAGTATGAGAATGTTACTGTGGTTCTGTAAGAGAATATCCTTATTCTTAGAAGATTCATTCTGAAGAATTGATTGGTGAGTTTTCAGGTTTGCAATCTTTTTGGCAGGATCACTTGAAAGGATGCATGTGTATATATACAGAGGTAGAAGCTTTTGGAAATGGGAGGATTCAGTGTAGAGGGAGGGTATACAGGTATTTATTATACTATTCTTTTGAAGTGTTTACATGTAGAAAATGAGAATAAAGTTGGGAAAATGGGACAGTGGGGGTGGAGAGTGAGTTGAAAGGGAACTTGCGTGTATCACTGAAGTCATGGATATGTTCCAGGAATCTAGATTTCTTCAGTCACCTCTACAAAAAAAATAAAATAAAATAGAAATAAAAATATATATATACACACACAATTTATATTTATACTTAATGTATATATTAAAAATACATATGTTGTATCCTACTCATTGTATAAGTAGGATACAACATAACGAGTAGGATACAACATAGGAGCTAATAGAAATCCATGAGGTACATTGTCTCATAAGAAGGGTGGGGGGTGGGGGAGTAGTTGATAAGGGTAAGACTGCTCTTTGGCAGAGGTTTTCAAGCTTTATGTTCCTTCCTCACGGGTTAAGTGACTAGGCAGTGTGAGCCCTGGTGTTGCCTCACCCCTTCCTCCCACCAGCATTGATGAAAGATCAAGTTAAGTCCCATTTTTGAAAACACTGTTTCTTCCAGAAGTGTATTCTGGCAGTGTGTGTGTGTGTGTGTGTGTACACGTGCATGTGCATGTGCATATTATATCCTGTTACCCTTGAGAGAGATAGGTGGAGTGGTGGAGGGAGATATGTGCTGTGATTAGTCAGCTTGCTGTCACCCTCCCCCGCCCCCCACCCAGCTCAGGCCCCATCTGGGGAAACTGAGAACTTAAGAAACTTGAGACAGGGAAGGAGGACAGGGAGCAGCCAAAACCTGCTGAGTCTCAGAAGACTGGTTTCTGCACTAGGGAGTGGAAGAAGTGACTGAAGGAGGCTGTGGATTCAACTCAGTGGCCTGAGATGGAGTCCCTTGAGATAAATTATTTTCTGGTGGTGTACCTGGGAGCAGCACGTTGGGAAGAGGATACCCTTCTTCTTTGGGAAATTTCTTTTACCTAATTGAAGGTGTGATAGATGTGCAGACTTACATAGTTCTTGTACCAAAATATTGGTGTTTATTGATAACTATTTCTTTGGATTCATCCGAAATGGAATCAGACTGATCAGTGGTAAGTATCAAGGCAAGATCTTGCACCTGTTTTGTTTAGGCTGATAGCCATACCCTCTTCCTTCCCTTTGAAAAGAGAGCAGATGAGAGTAGATTCTATAGAAGAAGGAATCCATTAGCCAGAAGATGTGTGGAAGAGGGATTAGAAAAGATGTAGGAATCCTGGAAGGTGTTACAACACCTTAGTAATTGACCTTATTAAAATTTCTACCTTCTGATAGTCATCTTTTTGCTCAGTTGCTAAGTACTAGCTGAGAAATATGCAGAAAATTCTGCACATACAGTATGCTGGAGGAGACAGTGGGACAGATCATATAAATTTGGGAATGCCTCAGAAGATCAGTCGTGTACCAGAAGGGGGGATACTGGCCCTTCACATACTCCCCAGCAGAAAGATAGACCAGTCCCTCTACTCACTTCTAAGCTGTGCTTTCTTAATGGTTTGTTTTCCTAATGATTGCTATTTACCTTTGAGTCTATCCTTCACCCTTAGGAGGAAACCTTTCTGAGGAAATTAAAAGCTGCTAGATAGCATGTGAAATCACAAGTTTCTTAAGATGTCTGGCCTAACCTCTGAATTTTGGAGCCCTAAGCTGAACAATATCCAGATAAGACTGTTAGACTGCAATATCTAGGCTCTTCCTCAAGAAGCAGTAAAATTCTGTGATGGCCATTTGTGTTACGGTTACCCTCTCAGTAGATGAAATCTATGGACTGTAAGGGCTCTTATTTCCTTTCATAGATCTTCCCTGGGATAGCGCTGGGTACTTAGTCGGTGCCTCCCAAATGTGTTGACGAAAAGAATGTAACACTCCATGAGTATTATCCTGATCATCATCCCTTGGCTATACATAGTGCAATTCTGATGGCTTTCAGTTCTCGGGGATTCAGGAGCTAGACAGCAAGATTGGGTGGGACCTGGGAAGGAAGTGTGGCTAAGCTATTATTTAACATCTGGGTAGGTAGAACATGTGTTTGTGGAAGTAAACTTTTCAGCTTCTGATGGTAAAAACCAGTTGGGATAAATCGAATGAATAGTATTAAACAGTTTGTCTTCCCTGGAGGCTGATAACTGTTTTGGGTTGCCTGTGATCCCTTTTTCTTCATAAATTATAAACAGCAGTTCTTTCAGCTCGCTTGTCACCACACTTACCCACCAGGTGGTGGGTGCACCAGATCCCAGATTCTTTGGAAAGCTTCTTTTCATCCTTTTCAGTGTCACATGGAAGAGAGTCAACCATTGTACCCACTGAGCCCTTCGAATGGGTGCTTTAAAATAGCACATTGAATTGGCCTGATATTTAATTGAGTTTTTAAGGCACGCCAAATAGACTTCTGTATTTGGATGTGCTATTTGGAGAATGGGTCAATCTGACCTTCTAACTTTTCTCAGTTGTAATATTAGTTCAAGAATGAAACACTGGCGTGCTTGGTGTGGGTAAGTCTGTTTATGGGATGGTGAGTATTCAAACACAAAATAGTTCTTTAACATAGGACTTTTTGATTTTCAGATACTTTTTTTTTTTTTAAAGATTTATTTATTTATTTGACAGAGAGAGATCACAAGTAGGCAGAGAGGCAGGCAGAGAGAGAGAGAGGAGGAAGCAGGCTCCCTGCCGAGCAGAGAGCCCGACGCGGGACTCGATCCCAGGACCCTGAGATCATGACCTGAGCCGAAGGCAGCGGCTTTACCCACTGAGCCACCCAGGCGCCCTTCAGATACTTTTTGAAGTTCCAGCTACCTTATCTCTTTTTCGCTCTCCCTTTCCCATTCCACATCCTATTTAGAACTAGCCTTCCTTAAAGATAACAGCTTTGAAGAAGCACTGAGGTACACCAGTGGAGACTTAATTTTGATGGGAAGAAATGATGATAATAGGAAGTAATGTAAACAGAACAGCTTTGCAGCCATCTTCAGATTTTGTTTTTACCTAAATGATCATATTTGTGTAAGTGGGGTGAAGCCATCCCAACTTAGAAGGCTGTTGCTGAGATCTGGTTTCACTAGAGAGAAAAACAGGTAATATTCAAACCCTGCTCTTGACTGCAGTGTCTTTGTTTACAATGTGAAGGTGAACAGCTCCAGCTCCAGGCCGTACTTAAAAAGAAAAACAGAGCTGCAGGCTGTCAGGCCGCCCTGGAGCAAGCAGGCCTGGTGGGCACTGGCAGAGCATAAGTTGTGATCTGGGTTCTCCTCAGCACGCAGTTGGGGCGGGGTGAGGGACACGGTGATCAGGCATCTTCATATAGCTGGACCACCTTATCTGTAAGCAGTGAAAATATCAGAGAGCTCCAAGAATAGACAGCCACCCATCCATGCCATGGCTTGAATGAACAGTCTGCCCACTTCAAATATGGACATATTCATTATTTGAGAGATGGGGTACTGCACTGATCAGTAAGCTGCTTGCAACACAGCCTAATATTTTTAGATGGGAAAGATTTTGCTAAGCTGTAGACTACTGATGAGCTTTGTTAATACAAGGTAGGATTACGACTATTAAATCAGTTCTTAGGTTGCTGCAGAAACATTTCTATCTTGCCACAGCCACCTCTCTCTCCCGCTCTCTCCTTTTTTTTTTTTTTATTTAAGAAACTGCGAATGTTACTGCATTTCCCTCCCCCACCCCCGCCACCACCAGGTAGGTGGTGTCTGGGAATGTGCCCAGAGCCTTTTGAAAAAAGATGAACAGGGGAGGGAATCATAGCAGCCAAGAGAAAAGAGTAGCTTCCGACTAGACTGCCTATGCCAGGAACAAGGAGGCTGATGGAGGAAGGGCTGCCTCTGCAGGGTGTTAAAAAGCATTGATGGTCTCTTGACTGTATTTTTTCTCCCACCAAAAGAACTGCATGTTGGTTTTGAAAGTCATTACCTTGGTCCTGGATAAATCTCTTCAGTAAAACTGGCTTTGCTGACTGCAGAAGTCATGTGAACATGCAGTGGGAAATCCGCTCTTAAGGGCACATGCTGACCTGTGGCCACTTCGAGTGGGTTTGTTGTTTTGTTTTTAGATTTATTTATTTGAGAGAAAGAGTGCATGTGATGGGAGGGGCAGAGGGAGAGAAAAACAAGCAGACTCCATGCTGAGCATGGAGCCAGGGCTCTATCTCATGACCCTGAGATCACAACCTGAGCCGAAAGCAAGAGTTGGTTGCTTAACCAAATGTGCCACACAGGTGCTCCCAAAGAGTGGGGTGGGTTGGTTGGTTTGTTGGTTGTTTTGAAAGGCACTGTGCTTTTGGCATTTAAATTATTTAAGATTTAGCAACTAAACTAAAAAAGCTGCTTAGGATGTATAAAGATACTTGTTAATCAAGTTCTGGTGTCGTGTATGTTGTTTAGACTGAATGCTTTTTATTTACTGAGTTCTTTTTCTGTGTTGCACTTTTACGCCTGATTCCTATACTGCCGCTGTAACAAACAAGCAGTTTACTGTTCTGGCTTCAGAGTGGCTATAACCATGTTGCTAGCATTATGGGGAGAAGATTTTAATCTGTAATAGCTTTTATATTTCCAGAGTTATCTGCTAAAGACTTAGCTTAATGAATTCTCCATGGGAACCTTTTCAGATTTAGTCAGATTGTGAGGAGAATCTCAATTCATAGTCTCAAACTGTTCTGTTTTGCAGGAGGCTGAAGTTTATTTGTATTTTAAAGGGTTTATCAGCATTCAGGAGGAAGGTTTAAACCATTTAATAGAATAAAATGTTTTCATACATTTTAGAAGCATCCATTAAGTTTCTGAGTTACATTAATTATAAGGTATTTGCCATTTATTAAAGCCCATTTTCCAAGTATCCTTCAAACAATTACCTACTTCTGGTGTATTTCATTTAATGAAGTTTTTAATAAAGATTTTACCAAGTCATTTATTTTCTGCTTCAAATTTGTCCTAATTAGTTAGATTTTACTGTGGAGTGCATATATTTTTTTGAATTTCGCATGCATTATTGTATGCCAGTATTTTATTGGATGTGGAAAGTTCTGGGCATACTGCATGGCTTTGTGAAGTATAAGTATCATTGGACTCTGACTTGGCACCCCAGTGCCTATCACCATTTCAAGGCAACTCCATAATTTTCTTCAAACAACAGGACCATTGCTAATTTCAGGATGAGAATGTGCTTCAAGAGAATCCTTTGGGGGAAAAAAAAAGCAGAAGCACTATGAGATTGTGTATTTTTTTGGTAGAGTTGGGAGGAAGGGTAAAGAGCCTGTCAAGTTTGTAAGAAGAAAGAAAACTTCATGGAATGTGAGAAGAAAGATTTGTGAAATTTGGACAGATGCTTAAAAAAGTTCGGTCTTGAGCTCCCCCCCACCCCAAAATTCTACAACAATTGGAAAGAAGCAGTAATTGGCATTTGGGGAGGAGTCAGCAATAACTTCCGCCCACCCTCACTCTAGTCTGAGAATTGCTGGCTTGTAGGAACTATGTAGTAACATTGGGTTTTAGGGAAGGAAATACATGGCCTTAAAAAATGGAACATTTCCTAGAATTCCTGTTGTAAATTTTCAATTGTTCGTCTTCCTCTTACAGCAAATCCAGTTTGCTGATGACATGCAGGAGTTCACCAAATTCCCCACCAAGACAGGCCGCCGATCTTTGTCTCGCTCCATCTCCCAGTCTTCCACGGACAGCTACAGTTCAGGTAGGTGTGAACTTATGTCCACACTGATCTCCCTTCCCAGTTCCAGAGTCTTAATCTAGTTCTCTGCCCACTGTACTTTACTTATCTAGAATCTGAAAGTACTTCCCATCTTTGTGCTGAGAGCTGATGATTAGCACTTGGGCAATGAGAATGTCCCCAGTCAGGCTTGTAGCTGGGGAGGCTTTTGTCATCCGGAGATTTCTCTTCCCCTGGCTGTCTCTGCGTGTGGTCTGTGGCCAGTGCCTGCTTGGTAGTGCTGGGCCAGTTCCCATTCCCACGTTTCTCCACCCACATCACAAAGGGAGAAAATCAATTCTATTTTGGCTGATCGAACTGGCCTTGAAAAAGAGGTGTACTTTGGAAGCATAATTTCCAACTCTGTTGTTTAAGATATACCCTGCCACCTGTCTTTTTCTTTCTTGGCTCTAAGACTGCTTGATTGGTAACAAGAAGAGTGAGTATTTTAGCTCCTTTTTATTTGCTAGGTTACCCTTTATGTTGAAGTGCCCTCCCCTGTTCACCTCTGGAGTAGGAGAGGTTCAAGTATGATAATGTGGCTCCAGCTCTGTTTCTTTTTAGTCCTCTCCTAATTTGATCCTATCTAAGTAGGCTTTTTTTTTTTTTTAATTGTGTCCTCAACTTTACATGGAGTACTGGAAAGTTAGCGTGGTTCGGGATGTAGAAGTTATGATTTGAGTACTAGCAGAGTAGACACTGGAAGATCCACAGGGGTGTCTGATATAACCCCACCCCCACTGTTCAACTGAGGAAACATTTAAGAGTTTAAGAGGCTTGCCCAAGGTCGTAGATTGCTATTAGTTTCAGCAAAGATATTTGCCATCTCCATAAATGACTTTGCCAGAATACTGTTTATATGGTGTTGTTAACATTAAGGACTGGACTTTGAGGGGAAAGGATTGTTTTTGTTTTTGTTTTTAAAAGTAAATGCATTTTTTTAAAAAGTGTCTTCTGCCCCATGCCACAGATAACCCAGCTTGGATAAGATAAGCAGATAAGAGCAAATGGTGGTCTACAGGGTTAAGTATTGAAATAAGTGAATATTCAGAGTCACTGTGGCATGTGTGCAAGAAGAGGTTCAAAACATAATGGCTGTCAAAAATAAAAGGTGTTTTGAAGTGACAGATACATGAAAGAGTAGGAGTGATAAGCAGACCGATTCCAGCAAAGAGAGAATTCATTGTGAAAAGCCGGGCTCTAAGAGGAAGATGGAAGGAGGGAGTGAAGAAAGCTTTAGCAAAGTTCTCAAAAATCTTGATGTCCATGTATTAAGAGGAGCTTATCAGAGCATTTTTTTTTTTTTTAATTTTGTGATCTAGTTCATTTGTCTGGTGAGACAGATACCTTTGGGAGTATTTGTGTTGGCTAGCAGTGTGTGGAAGACAGTGAGAGAGACCTGATACACTGGCAGAGACAGATCGGGAACCACTCGTTGATTCAGAGAGGAAAGAAGTGATTTGAGAGTAGGGGAATGTTTACTCTATGTCCCCCTACACATCTATCTGAAAGGACATTTTTAGCCTTTATGTGAAGCTGGTTTTTTTAAAGTTGAACATACTGAGTGATCTCAGGGCTGGCAGTAGAACCAGAGCTACTCACTCACCTTTTGAGTCGTTTCTTTCCATCTTTGTATTCCTTGAGCACAGCCTAGTGTAAAATCCCTTATAAGATTCTCTTAGCACTGTCATTCGTGTTACTAGTTCTCAGAGTGCAGTCTTCTGAACAACAGCAGCAACAGCTGGGGACTTGTTAGAAATGCTAATTCTTGGGTGCCACCCGAGATCTGCTGATTGGGAACCTCTGGCGGTGGGGCCTAGCCGTTTGTATTTTAACAAACCTTCCACATGATTCTGATGAATGCTGTAGATGTAGAACCAGTGTTCTACAGCAGTGGTGTTCCTTACATGCCCTAAAGTGTTCTTCCATCTTCGCCATGTCTCGTTCCAATCCACAGTGGGACCCAGTGCCCCTATTAGCTGGGATCCATAGAGCTGGTGCAGGAGTGGGCTCTGTAGCTTCCCGTTACAGGGACTAAGGGTAGGGTATCATCAGGGTGAAAGAAAGGGTTCCAGCACTGAGAGATCCACAACAATGTCATTCATCCATTAGACTCTGAGGAGGGAGACCTGAGAGTAGTGTAAAAGGTGGCTCCAGTTCTGAGTCTGCTTAACTTAAATGAGAGTCCTTGGGGGGAGTACACTTTGTGGAGTTAGGGCCATTGAGGATTTTCTGTCCTTATTTTTTTCTCTCCTGGCTCTAGCTGCGTCCTACACAGATAGCTCTGATGATGAGGTTTCCCCCCGAGAGAAACAGCAGACCAACTCCAAGGGCAGCAGCAATTTCTGTGTGAAGAACATCAAGCAGGCAGAATTTGGACGCCGGGAGATTGAGATTGCAGAGCAAGGTAAAGAAAGGGAGTGGGTAGGGGACCAGAAGCAACCCACTTGCTGGTCATCAGGATCCACAAACAACTTGACACTTGAAAGTCACCTTGAAAAATTCAACATTCTGGGCTCTTGTATAAGCAGATCTCTCTGCGTGCAGCTTGAGCCCCAGGGTTCTTGTTCTCCTTGCTTCCTGTTCTCAGCACGTAGTAATTACACAGAGCAGTTTCTGTTTTCCTCCCCCATGACACCATATTCGGAGATCTCCTTGTGGACTCAGCAAGTCCTGGATCACTACATGGTGGTTAGTTCTGCGGGATTCTACCACAGCTGCCAATCTCAGAGACCCACATTTTCCAGAAGCAGCAGATGTGGGAGGGTTTTCAGCTAAGGATGTGGTGACCAGTGTCTCTTTGGTCTTTGGTCCTTAGCACCCTCTGCTGGAGCAAGAGTGAAAGTGACTGACAGTCCATTAAATCTTGGTTTTCCCCACCCACCCCACTCCTGATAAGGTCTTTTTACTCTTGTTACTTTCACACTAAAGGTGTGCTCTCTGCTGGGGGTAAGTACAAAACCAAACAGACTGACAGAATGGGGTTAGGATGCATAGAAAAAAAGCAAGTGCTCTTCTGCTGAGGGTGAAGATATCCTTCCTGGTTTGATGATTAGGAGTCCTTTAGCCAATGCCATAACAACTTCCCTCCTCCCAAGTGAATGATGAGATTCACTCTCCATTTTGACCAGATGTGAGAATTCATTCTCTGTTCAGTCCTCTGCAGGAAGACAGAAATTTCCAAGCAGTTGAATAACAACTCCCCAACTGTCTTTCTGCTGTTGAAGCTGCCAGTCATCATGGAAATTTGGTGTTTCTACCTTATCTTGCAATATCTCAACAGATCTAGACCACCCCTAGATGTTGCTGGGGCAGAAATTGGTAATACTGCTAGTGCAGACCTAGCTCAAATCCTCTGTTCTTTCACAGACATGTCTGCTCTGATTTCACTCAGGAAACGTGCTCAGGGGGAGAAGCCCTTGGCTGGTGCTAAAATAGTGGGCTGTACACACATCACAGCCCAGACAGCGGTGAGTTTGCTGGGATACTAAAGAGGGACTTCTGATGAGGGGGAAAAATAAACTTTTTTTAAAATTTGCTTTTCCTTTCCTGTCTATCCAATCTCCAAATGCTAATGACTATTAGGTGGGACCTCCTGTTACACAGTAATGGGGTTTTCCACTCTGTGTATAGTTACAACCTATGTTTACAGACCTGACTCAGGGAGAGCTAGATCTGCAAAAATACGACTGTTAGGAAGATGTTAAGACTTTTAGGAACACATCTTTGGGGTAAAGTTAGATAGCAGTAGGCTCCCTCACTGGACCATACCCTCTTACAACTTCCCAGTGTAGCACTAGTTGCTGCAGAGTTGCTGGGCATGGTCCCCTTGTGTGCTGCTTCCACCCGGCCCTCCTCTCTCTCACTCTGTCCTCCCGTATGTCTACGCAGGTGTTGATTGAGACACTCTGTGCCCTGGGGGCTCAGTGCCGCTGGTCTGCTTGCAACATCTATTCCACTCAGAACGAAGTGGCTGCGGCCCTGGCCGAGGCTGGTAAGTTTAGCCTTTTTCACCAACAGTGCTTCAAAATAATTATTTAAGTAAAATATCTACGTATCAAAACTATCTTTATGGTTACGTGTTTGTCTAGAGGCTATAAAACTTTGGAGGGTAATAAGAATAGCAACAGGAAGAAAATGGGTATGATCCCTGATACGATCATAAAGAATGACCTTTGAAAAGAATCTTAATTATATGGGGAGATGCTTAATTCTAATGGTAAGTGAACAAGGAGGAATGTTAAACTGTGTGAGGTATAGGAGTTCAGCTTATCTCTTTTCACCAAAGGCTCATCGCTTTTGAGGGCACACAAGTAAGAAGTGCCTTTAGTACTAGTAGCTCATTAGATAATTTGGTGTTCCATATTGTATTGAAACTATATGGACTACTTATAAGTTCAGCTCAGCTTGAAACAGTTTTTACTGTAAAAATGTTCAGAAGAAAATCGTTGTGAGGTTTCTTAAAGGATTTACCATCTCCCTGGGATCCTCAGAGAGCAACTTTATAATGCTCTTGATTTTCTTGTTCTTTTCTGGTGTTCATTACAGAAAATTTAGGAATTTCCAAATAATAATAATAATCCTACTGCACAGGGATAATATTTTACACATTTTTCCTTTTTTCTATTGACTTTTTACAGAAATAAATAAGTCTCAATATATAATTTATAACCTAAAACATAACACTTTCAGAAGAAATTTTCCATGTCCCTGAAAACTTCTTGAAAGCATCATTCGTAATAATCATACGGCCACATGATTTTTCTTCATTGTTTTACTCATGTTGACCATTTAGGTTGTTCCAAGATTCTTGCTAATACAAATAATGTTCTAGTGAACAACTTTATTTTTTATTTTTTTTTAAAGATTTTATTTATTTATTTGACAGAGAGAGAGATCACAAATAGGCAGAGAGACAGACAGAGAGAGAGATGAGGAGAAGCAGGCTCCCTGCTGAGCAGAGAGCCCTATGCGGGACTCGATCCCATGCCCCTGGGATCATGACCTGAGCCGAAGGCAGAGGCCCAACCCACTGAGCCACCCAGGCGCCCCGTGAACAACTTTATTATGATTCCCATTTCACTTTATCTCCTTAGGTTGTTAAGAGTTCCAAGTATAAAACTGACGAAAGAGAGTAACAATTTAAGGTTCCAAAATACTTCTAAAAAAACAAAAATCTCTTAAATTTGTTACCGAATTCTGAACCACAGGTGCCATTTTGACTTTTTGCCCTTTCAGAGTTGTTTCCTGTCCAACATAGTTCCTGTAGTCCTTTTCCTCTTCATATGGATCTCAGAAAGTGGTATTGGTATAGCAGACTCCCAGAAGGAGGAGTGAGCTGATTTGTTCCCATCCCCACAGGAGTTGCCGTGTTTGCCTGGAAGGGCGAGTCAGAAGATGACTTCTGGTGGTGTATTGACCGCTGTGTGAACATGGATGGTTGGCAAGCTAACATGGTAATGATGTATATTCATCCCACACTTTGACCATAGATTTGTTTCCTTTTTTCCCTCAAAGCATGGTTCCCTAAATATGTTTTGGATGTATGTTCTGATACACTTACTTTGTTGTCAGAGTGTTTAGCTCAGTACCTATTCAGAATGGGTCTGAGTACTGAATGGAAAGGTGGGGGAAGGGTAAAACTAAAGTGAACACTTGTGGCTCAAACACAGCAGAATGAAATAGAAAGAAATAATGTGGTTCCTCTTTGGAGTAGAATTCTGGTTTCTTTCCTTCCTGCCCCAGCTCGCCTTTTGCATCCCACAGAGCTATATATTTCAAGACTCTAGACTAAAAACGAGTCTGTGATTAGCCTAGTACTCTTCACTATAGCCAAGAACAAACTTAGGAATCCTTTTAACCATTCTACACCAACAGATTTGACTGTGTTTCCACTGTCTAAACCTGTTCGAAGGAGCTCTGAGGAGTGCTCCTCCAAAACATACAGGGCTCTCTTACTAGAACAGAAAGTGGGTTCAAAGTTCCCCCCAGCTCTAGCAGCCTGAATGCCCATAGAAGTCTTCTGGCTGTTCTGTAGATCCTGGATGATGGGGGAGACTTAACCCACTGGGTTTATAAGAAGTATCCAAACGTGTTTAAGAAGATCCGAGGCATTGTGGAAGAGAGCGTGACTGGTGTTCACAGGTAACAGATTCTGGAGTAGCTGCCCCTTGTGTCCTTGCCTCAGCAAACTCTCCTGGTCTCCATTAGGCTTGAGGGCTATGTTTCAGACGTGTAACTAAATGGGAGTACCTTCATTAGATAAAACTTCTCTGTTTTTACTTCTGAAGAATCCAGGAGATCCTAAATGGCAGTTATTTCAGGTTCTAGTTCACACATTTTTCTTTCCCACTTATTCCACTGTGAGTCTCAACCAGTGTTGGGAGGTATAGGGAATGAATGTATCTGGAAAACTGTATTCAATATTGTATTAAAATTTTATATTTGAAATATGAAAAAAAATCCTATTGTAAAACTATATATTATACACACTACAAAAAGTAAAACTGGGCAGAGTATTCTTGGCTTGTCAAAAACCCTAAAAGATCTCTTTCTGGAAGAGTGTTTCTCCGTTGTGTGCACACTGCACACGCTCACACAAGCACACATAGGCAACTGAATCAGAGTCATTGATAATCTTTGTTTATCAGAAGTAGGCATGTTTGTTTGTTTTTTTATCAAGAAAATGCTGGTCTAAGGAAATATATCCCCTTTTATGGAAGAGAAGTCAATTTCTTCTGTTGAAAGGGGGTTTTTTCCCCTTCCAAGAAAAGGGCGGGGGGCCCAGGGGGAGAGAAAATGAAAAGAGGTGAGGACAAGGAAATGCTCTTGCTTACTGATATCCTTGGGCAATAAATACAGCTGGTGGGGGGCGGGAAGCATGGAGCTCGAAGAGAATTAGGCAGATTTTGCTGTGTAGTAATTTCAGTTTTGTTTGTTTTTGTGGCTTCTTTTCCCTTTAGGCTGTATCAGCTCTCCAAAGCTGGGAAGCTCTGTGTTCCGGCCATGAATGTCAATGACTCTGTTACCAAACAGAAGTTTGATAACTTGTACTGCTGCCGAGAGTCCATTCTGGATGGGTAGGTTGAAATGTATAGATATTCAGACTCCTAGGGGACAGGTTTGGGTTGGGTCGCAGTGTTATTCTGATACCACTCCTGGTCTTCTCCGTGGTCTTCCCGTTGTCTTCCCTTGGTGTTAATGGTTCATTAGAGGGGTTCGTGTCATACTGGGCCCAGCCAGCTTCCAGCTGGAGTTCTCATGGGGCGTTGCCTCACACTTTTGCTTTTGTGCAGAGGGTCTGTGTCTGGGCTAATAATGTTTAAGTTGAGCCCTTATCTGTTTTCCACAGCCTGAAGAGGACCACAGATGTGATGTTTGGTGGGAAACAAGTGGTGGTGTGTGGCTATGGTGAGGTAAATAGCTGGGTCTCAGTGTCTTTTCATAGACTTTCTAGAAATGTGGAGTGAAGGCAATCCATGCTGTCAGTGTGGTCACTGACACAGGGTTAAAAACGCTTCGAGATAATGTATCTCAGTAGCAGAAGTGCTTTATTCAGAATTATGAATAGAGATGTACAAAATCCATAGAGTTTTCAGATCTCACCACACTGTCTTGTGGAACGGCCTGTTGGCAGCCCCGCCCCACCCTCCACCATGATAACAGTTACCTTTCATGAGACTGACTTCAAGTGAACATGTGGCATTTTAGCCACCCAAGTGACCCGGAACTGGAGTGAAGGGTGGGACTCGAAGTGGTACATAGTTGATGATCCCTGAACTAGACTAGGTGAAGGAGACTGTTGTCATCAGTGACCCATGGAGGTTCTGGAACTGCTGGGCTGTCCTTCAGTTCGATGCATCTTAAATGAGAGTTAATCAGGTTTTTCTGGAATAAGCTATGAGAGGTTACAATTGCTCTTCCTTGGTCTTGTTTTCCTCATGGTAACACTTATTCGATCTCCCAGTTTCTTTCACTATTCCGAGCCCCAGCCCTTGCTGTGAAATATGAATGTCAGATCATCTCTCTGGCTGAGGGTCACAGCATAATCTGGATCTATTTATGCTCTGCCTGGCTTGGAGCATCCCTGCAAGGGCTCACTAGAGCATTGGTGATTTCAGGGAGGTTAATTCCCGTCTCCCGACTAGCCACATACCCCCTACCCATACCTTAAATGACCTGACACCCCTACTTCTTTCTTATGCTCTGCAGGTGGGAAAGGGCTGCTGTGCTGCTCTCAAGGCCCTTGGAGCAATTGTCTACATCACAGAAATCGACCCCATCTGTGCTCTGCAGGCCTGGTAAGAACAGGATGGTAATACTGTTAGATTCATTCCTGGTACTTTTAGTGTTTCTGAGAGTTTATGATTGATTATATTAATCATTCCTTGCAGAAATCTCTCTAAAGGAAGAGAAAGCTAGGAGGATGGCTCTTCCCTCCATTGTAAGCCCAGGGCACTCCTAGAGCTTCTTGGCATTTTCCCTTCCTGATTGGGATATCAGGGAGTCCACAGAGGCCAGTGTGTAGCTTAGAACAGCTTGTCACTTACCCGTGAGATAGCGCTGGACCCGACTTCAGAAGGGAATTTCGCTGGTCTCATTTTGTGACCAGCCTCTGTGCCCCTGCCTCCTTGCTTTGCTCATTGTGTTCCTTCCTTTCCTTCCAGCATGGATGGGTTCAGGGTGGTAAAGCTAAATGAAGTCATCCGGCAAGTTGATGTCGTAATAACTTGCACGGGTAAGTATCAGTGCTTTGGTGTACATGGAGAACTGGTAGCTCTGAGGCCAAATCTTGAAAGTGGTCTTTCAGATAAAGTAGGTGAGACCTGTGCTCGGTATAAAAGTCTCAGAACCAGAATAAGCTATCGGAACCTTAATATGTTTCCAGAACCAAGAGCCTTTTTTCTTGAAGGTGATTTATACTGTTGAATCTTAAAACCAAATCACTGAGTGTAAAAAGCGGTTATGCAGTGTACTCGTTTCTCATAAAGGATGCATTCCCTTCAGTGCAGCAGGCGCCCTCTTTTCCCATGTCCTCACTGGAAGCCAGGTACCTTTGTCCCCCAGCATCTTTCTTTGGCTGCTCTCCTTTACCTTTAGGAAATAAGAATGTAGTGACACGGGAGCATTTGGACCGCATGAAAAACAGCTGTATCGTATGCAATATGGGGCACTCCAACACAGAAATTGATGTGGTAAGGTTGCCCTCATTGATTTGCTGCAAGGCCTTTTTCCCCTCCTTTCCACTATAGCCCCGTCAACTGTGCCATCTTCCTTTCAGACCAGCCTGCGCACTCCAGAGCTGACATGGGAGCGCGTGCGCTCTCAGGTGGACCATGTCATCTGGCCAGATGGCAAACGCGTTGTCCTCCTGGCAGAGGTACACACACGGGAGGGCAATGTCGTTAGATCCATGGCGGAGGAGGGGAGATAGGGAGAAAGTACTGGGCCCAGGTTTTCCTGAATTCCATCTCTGGATAGAGATCTAGTCCTTAAACTTTCTGGTCCCTAAAATAGAACCACTCAAAAAAAGATCTACCTTTTACCAAGTACTACACTATTTCCTGACTCCCATGGCTGCTTCCGCTTGTCATACTCACACGGGCTTACGGGAAATAAGATAAAATCTAGAAGCCTGATGTGGTACTGTAATTCTTTCTGTACCGACTGAGTCCTGTCCTGCTCTGCTTCACTTGTATGACACTGGAATCAGACGGAGGGGGAGCACAGCTCACCCCGGGCTCTCTTACCTTTTCAGGGTCGTCTTCTCAACCTGAGCTGCTCCACAGTTCCCACCTTTGTTCTGTCCATCACAGCTACAACACAGGTACGTGGCCAAATGCCTGCCTCTCTTGCCCTGAGATTAGTGGAACCAGACCTAAGTCAGAGTTCAATGAGAGTGTGCCGTGCTGTGTTCTTTTCAACCTGGTTCAGGCCACAAGGGGCCAAGATGGGCTTTCTCAAGCGGAGAAAAGAGTCCTCAGGCAGAGTCAGTGTCTGTGCCCCTTTGAGTTGGCTATGTTAGTTGAGAAGGTAGGGTTCCAGCCTAGTTGTATTTAGTCTGTTCTTTTATTAGGAACTAAACAAAAAGAGCAGCAAATCCTCTTATGATGTGTGGTGGGTTACTGCAGGCCAAGTCCTGGGTACTGGCATCATGATAGATCACTGTAGTACTTACCCCAAGACCCTGTTAGATTGAGTTTTATTTTTAGGTCCCTAAGAAGTGCTTTTGTGTCTTCTGACCCTCTTTTCCCAACTTAGGCTTTGGCACTGATAGAGCTGTATAATGCACCTGAGGGACGATACAAACAAGATGTATACCTGCTTCCTAAGAAAATGGGTGAGTGAGAAACAGTAGGAGCCTGTACCGAGCCCCAGATGTTTGCATGGTTTGGTAAAATGAAAGTATTGGATTTAGAGTCAGAGTTCTAATCTGCATCCTAGCATTTCATGGTTTCTGGGCGTCAGGATCAATTCTAATCTCCTCAATATCTTTATCAATAATGTGAGAGTAATAGTTACATACTATTGTAGGATTGTAGTAAGAATTAGAGCTAATGAGTAAAAGTGCTTAGCATAGTGGTTTAAGGTAGATGTTCTTATTCTTAGTAGCCATATGGAGTTCAGTGAACTTCCCACCACCAGTGACTATAGCCTGTGAACAAGATGAGAGAAACAGAAACAAATCTAGGTTTTATCATCCATCTTCTGTAAATATGGAACCTCCTGATAATCTGGGGGACAGCTGTGTTGTGTTCATGTGGCATACTACATCCTTTCTGGTTCTTTGCCCTTCTGGAATAGTGGCACCCACCTCCCATTTATAACTGGTCAGCCCCTTACCCCTTCTTTAAAGGTGAAAGACTTCTCACTCTCATCTCCTCCAACCAGCTTATCTCAGATTTTTTTTTCTTTAATTCATATTCATAAAAGTAAAGCCTGGGAAGTTTTATCTATGGAAGAGTAATCAGTTTGCATCCGCTGCCTTAGAAATCAGTGATCCTAAGATTTGAGGCCTTTATGGGTATTACTCTAAAGAAATTGTAATGATACAAAGCACTTTTGAGCTATTGGTATCTACTTTGTTTCATAGTTTGAATGTAACTCAGTTAAGGAAGTTGCTACAGGAAGGTGAGAGTCATATGTAGCATGTTAGCCACTGGGGTAAAGCCAAAAGCTTTGCCAGGGAAGGATGGGGAGTTACAAGTCTACCCCATTTTGTCACCCTAGCAAATGGCTTTCCAAATGCATTCTGGATATACAGAGAGAAGTACCCTGCCAGAAAGGCAACTTTGAGGGTTCTTTAAGCAAATATTTCAAGTTACAGGTGCTTTCACAGTGATTCCATTCCTTGTCCTCCTCAAAAAGCTTCAGATGAAAATAGGGGGAGGGTGTGCCCTGAGAGGCAGATTGAAACGGAGTGAGCTCCCCTGCCACTGTGTTCTTCCTAGATGAGTACGTTGCCAGCTTGCACCTGCCATCATTTGATGCCCACCTGACAGAGCTGACAGATGACCAAGCAAAATATCTGGGACTCAACAAAAATGGGCCATTCAAACCCAATTATTACAGGTAACTTGGGGGAAAACAAGTGAGATGTTCTTTTACCCAATATTAAACAAAGCATGTTAGCCAGCTTTTTAAAATAAAGTGGTGTGCCTGATTTTGAAGAGTACCAGAACTCTGCTCCAGACTAACATGGTAGCAGAGAAATTGTATATCTAGTAGTAGATGTAAGGGGTGAGGGTTTTCGAGAATTTTGAAGCAGGAAGCTTGGCCTCACCCCCCAGAGATTCTAATACAGTTGGTCTGGCATGGGGCCCAGACTTATTTTGTAAAAGCTCCCTGGATTCATGTATAGTCAGGGTTAAAAACCACTGGCTTATATTATCAGGGAGCAGGAAATGAAACCAGAGATGGCATTGCCAGAAACCCCATGGAAGCAGAGGGAAGAATGATCCATGAGGAATGGCTATAGGGATCCCGCTGGGGCCGGGAGGGACCCTCTGTTTCTGATTTTTCTCTTGGATCTCTCATGTGGAAGACCCAAGTGCTAACTAAGCAGTCTCTTCTTTTACAGATACTAATGGACCATATTACCAAGGACCAGTCCACATGTACCACACAACTCTAAAAGAAATATTTTTTAAGATAACGTTTATTTTCTTCTTATTCCTTTCCTGTTGATTTTTTTTTTTTCTGTAATTTCATTTTTGTTTTCTTCATCTCATTGTCCAAGTTCTGCAGACCACACAGGAACTTGCTTCATGGCTCTTTAGATGAAACTGAGGTTCAAGGTTCCTCACCCTAGTCACTAAAGAAGGATTTTACTGTCCCAGCCCAGAAAGGTGATTCTTTCTTTCCCATTTCTGGGGACTTTAGTCTTAATTGGGTACCTTATTAACAGGAAATGCTAAGGTACCTTCTTTGTTGAACAATCTGCAATGTCTAAATTGCCTTAAAAGAGCCCACTTCTTAGCTGCTGAAATCAGTGCTCTTTCACTTTGTCAGAGGAGCAGGGTTGACACCCACTAGCCAGGTAGGTTAGATGTTAGGTGGCGCATGCTCATTTCTCCAGGTGTTCCAAGCCCTGTTTCCTGTGTGCAGGCAGTGTGTCTGGTTCAGAGATGTGTAATGTTAAGATCCAGTTGGTCCACTTGGATTTAGTACAACCCTTCCTCCACTCCCACCAGACCTTCTCATTTTTTCAAGTTTTTAACCAGACTGCACTTTATTAAGTTTAATTTTGTCCCCTGGCATTGATTTCTGTTGTACAAAAAAAAGAGAGAGAGAGAGAGAGAGAAAGAATAAAAAAAGGTAAGATAAATGTTGAGTGTTAACACTGAGGAACTGCTTGGGTGATTAGTCATTCCCAGTTTCTCTTTTGAACCTTTGGAGCTGAGAGTGCAGAGTTGAGTCTGGAGAAAAGCTGGCCTCAAACTCTGATAAGTCCCTCTGTTTCTAGCCCTTAGTTTATAGCTTCAATGAACTGGGGCCATAAAGGCAAATTCTGTCAGCTCTGCCCCATACAGCTTGTGCTGAAGGCGAATTTCTTGAGCCATTACTCAGTCTAAAACACTGAGCTCTATCTTTAGGATTTATCCTTTAAGAGCAAATTTCTGGTCAGCTGTGCTTCTGCAACCTAAAATATTTAAAGGGAGGTAGATGTGGATGGGAGGGAAAGGATCAATTGGGCCAGAGTGAGGGAAATGTAGTTCCATAATAACTGGTCTGGGACTTTAGGCCCCTTGTATAACGTTAGTTTTACAGAAGTGGTACCTCTTTTAATTGACACGTGTCACAAAAAGTTTATGAACCAATATCTTAAGGGGCAGAGAATGTAATCCGTGCATCCTGGCTCATGCTCAGAAAGCATCCCTAGAAAGGCCCTCAAAGATTGGAGAGGTATGTATTCCCATGCCATGCACCCTGCTTACCAGCATTTCTGCATGGTCCGATGAGCTTTATGCTCACGAGCTTTAAGTATATAATTATCCAGGATTCTAAATCTTCAACTTGTTCTAGATGGTGATCCTTCAAAGTTGGGTCAGGCATTAGTGCTAGGTACTCACAATGTTCATTTCTCTGTTGCCGTTGATCAGAGAGACAGACGTAAAAACATAAGAAAGGAAAGCTTTCACTCTGCGGCCTTCTAGCAGAGTCTTGCCAAAACATTTTTCCTTTTCCTCTCCCGGTTCTCCCCTCCCCAGCCCCTTCCCACTTCTTTTCAGTGTGACCATGCTTTCTTCTCTGTAGATGCTAAGGGTTCAAGCCCTTTTTCCCAGGGCATTGAACCAGCCAATCAGAATACCCCATCCTGGAGGGGCGGTAACCTGGCCAACAGTGGTATCCATGACATCAGCTCTGCTGGGGGCAAGGGGCTCAGGTCCTGCTGCCCTCTGGCCTGCCCCCTGCTCCCAATCTATTACTGTGTCCATAGGAATAATAGGTAAGGGCTCCATCTCTGTCAAGCCATGTAACAAAGGGCAGTGTGGGAAAATGTCTGGCATCAGAGGGAGCGTGTGGAGAGCAACTCGGGAAGAACAAGTTTATTTTGTATTGAATGATTTTTAATGAATGCAATATTAATCCTTGCAGATGAGCAATAATCATTAAAGTCAATTAAAATGATAAGACCTTATTGGGATTCTGTGTCATTCTTGCCTGAACAACAGAACGTCATTAGAACTTGTTTTCTAGGGTGGGATGAGTCAGAGGTCAGCCAGCAGTCTCTAACAGAGATGTGCTGAGGACCTAGTACGGAGAAGAACAGGCTGGATGCAGAGTTTTTCAGGAGTACCTTAAGTTGTGTGTGCCTGCTCTGTGCCAAAGCACTTGCACTCAGAATTTCTTCAAGAAACAAATCTGCAAGGAACCTGGCCGGCTCAGTAGGTGGAGTGTGCAGTTCTTAATCTCAGGGTTGGGAGTTTGAGCCTTGTGTTGGGTGTGGAGATTACTTAAAATCTAAAAAAGAAAAACCTGAAACTTCAGGGCCCCTCACTTGCATAGTTCCCCTTCAAGACCCCGCACCTAATTCTTTTCCTTAAAGAATGTCTCCGGGTTGCCTGGATGGCTCAGTCAGTTAAGCGGCTGACTCTTGGTTTCAGCTCAGGTCATGATCTCAGGGTCATGAGATCAAGCCCCACGTTGGGTTCTGTGCTTACCATGGAGTCTTCTTGAGATTCTCTCCCTCTGCCACTCCCCACTGCTTGCTTGCTTGCTCTCAAATAAATAAATCTTAAAAAAAAAAAAAAAAAAAGAATGTCTCCAAAATTAGGGAAGCTTCAGCCCCTCCCACAACTGTATCCAACTCTGGAGTTGTCCCCTGTTTTCGGATGTAACAATATATCTATTAATAATACTCAAAAGTAATACCTTTTCTGTTTTGTTAAATTGGTCCCAGACGATGTTGTTGATTTCTGTGCAGACTGGTAAAATGAGTGTTTTTAATGCTGGGAGGCTTTATCCATGCACATAAATCCAAACTTAAGATAAACTTCATATTGCTTAATTAGAGATTTAAACTTTAACTGTCTCAGGAGTCTCTTTGATAACTTTTAAGATTATAAAAAGTTGCCTCTTATGGTGGGAAAAATCACGCGTGTGTGCATGCACAAACACTCCCTAGCTCTGTCAACTAAATGAGCCTTGCAGCAGTCTCATTCCCCTGATAAAATGTACACATCTAGCATCCAGATTTAGGCATTACATTCTCCACTTAAAGGAACCAGGACTGTTCAGAGAAAGGGCTGATTCCATGGCTGGGCAGGAAAAGTACACGATGAGCCAGAAAGAAGGAAGGTGGTTAAAAAGTGATGGGAGCACGTCAAAAGGACACAGAAGCCAGCTTTAAAGGAATTTACGCTGGGCAAATCTGAGACAACCTGACATCAAAATAAGGGCTTATAAATCATTAAATAAAAGTGCAACTGTAAGTTTATGCTGATATGAATGAATGGTTAAATAAGGAATTGGCTATGTACATAGTTTCAAAGTACCTTCCTATAAAATAGTATAAGGGGGAAAGGAATAGTTTTCAACTAGAGAAGCTGGCAGACCACCTTAATTGAACAAAATAAAAATCAGTAATGGGGGTCACCTGGGTGGCTCGGTGGGTTAAAGCCTCTGCCTTCCGCTCGGGTCATGATCTCAGGGTCCTTTGATAGAGCCCCCATCGGGCTGTCTGCGCAGCGGGGAGCTTGTTCTCCCTCTCTCTATCTGCATTTCTGTCTACTTGTGAGCTCTCTGTCAAATAAATAAAAATCTTTAAAAAAAAAAATCAGTAATGGGAAGATGCTCACCTCCCATTTCAATCCTCCACCCCTGGAATGCATTGAAAAGGAACAGCATCCCTCTGTGATATTTCTGCCAAAGATGTAAAACCTGAATGTAATCATGAGGAAGCATCAGACAAATCCAAATCGTTTTACAAAATTACTGGCCTATAGTCAGGCTTCCAAAGTGCCAAGGTCACCAAAGTCAAAGAATGACCAAAAAACTGCAGAGACTAATAAAACAACTAAATAAACTGAACTGGATCATTTTTACTGTAAACATTACTGGGACAACTGGTGAAACCTGAAAGGAGGCCAAGGACTAGGTAGTGGGAACTTGTGTTGCTTTCCTGATGTTAACAACTGAACTGTTGTCTATAGAGTGTCCTTGCTTGGAGGAAATAAGGACTCACATATTAGGGGTGATGTGTCATCAGGAAAATGGCTCAGTCCCAGACAGGCTAGGAAAAGGCTATTTGTAATGTACTTGCTACTATTTTGTAAGTTTTATTGCAAAGTTAAAGAATTTTAATTAAAAAAAAGAATTTTAATGAGAGTTCAAGGACACCTCTCCCCCAAAAAATCAGACTTTAATTTCATCAATTGAGAAAAGTTTTTTAAATCTATTGGCTCTATTTAGGAACATCTTAGACCAGATAATAAAGTTTAAAACTCCTGGGTTAGCAAAGGAAAAGAAATTGACAAAGAAACAGTATTTTACCTGTCTACACAAAACCGTATTTCACTGATAAACCCCAGTGAAGATAATACACAGACCCGGGCAGTTCAACAAAAGTGTGGACATCCCTGTGTGGGCTCAGCGTGGTGTAACCGCTCCAGAGTGCTCCCTGGACAAAGTCTTAGCTGCCAAATAACTTCGAATGAGGAAAAATTTCAGAGAAATGTGTGAGTTTTCAAAGAGCATAGAACAAGAATTGACATCAGTACTTAACCTGCTAACTGCGTGCAAAACTCGGTTAGAGCAGGGGTCAGTAAGTGAGCCAAACCTGGCCCACTGCCTGTGGTAGTACAGCTCACAAGCTAAAGAACGGTTTTCACATTTTTAAATGTCTTTTTAAACTGTGACTGCTATTTTGTGACACATGAAAATGACATGAAATTCAAATTTCAGTGTCCATGAATGAAGTTTTATACACAGGCACACTTACTTATGTGATGTCTAAGACTCCTTTCACGATGGCAGACAGTTAAGTAGGTGCACCAAAGAGCTCACAAAGTGCAAAGTATTTACCAGCCTTTTACGGAAAGAGTTGCTGACCGCAGGCATAAAGGTGGTGTGGTAGGTACAAAGGGAAAGATGTGTTGAAAGGTTTGCATTTGCATTCTATTAGGTAAGAAGAGGGAGTACGAGAGCAGAGGTTGACAGAATGAAAGCACTGAAAAGTAATGGATATTGAACAGAGTATTGTAGTCGGCTAGCATCCTGCCAGGATTCCCTTTGGTACTAGGAAATCTCAGCAAACTGATAAAGCAACTTAAAAATTAACTTGGGGAAGATAATTTGTGATTCCAGTCTGGAGTGCGTGAGTGAGTAATCAATTTAGACTTAGTAATCAGTTTTAAATTGCAATCATTTCTCTCTATATGGTATTGGAAACTATATGTATATACTATAGGAACTTTTAATAGTATTTTGAGTTTGGTTGGCCAGATAATTAAAGTACTCTGAAAAGGAAATCGAATATATTAAATACAAAAATGCAATAGTAAATGTTTAAAGGAGTTTGTTTATAAATTGGATATTCAAATTTCCCCTAATTAAAAGTAATTAACATTTGTTAGCTTTATAAATATAAGATCTAGAAACGGAACTTTAAGAAGGTGATGTAATGTTTTTATTACTTCAGTAAATTGAATATTAATTTTTTGACTGAAGTGATGTCTTCTCTGCCCATACAGCAGCCCTTGAAGACATTTAAGAAATGTCCTCTAAAAAGAATTTTTCTTCTGAATTGTGGGCCAGAGGATGAGTCTCTGATGAGGCTTTTCCTTCTCCTCTGGCCCTCCTGTGGTGTGGTTCTCCACTGCAACCACCAGAGGGCGAGTTTTCCCACATTGTCTGGTTATCCCACGTTGTCTCCGGCCAAGGAAAGATAATGAGCTGTAGCTCCGAGTTCCCTTCTCAACAACCCCTGTGTTTTGAGGTTGAGAGTATTTCAGATTTTTAGGAAATACACAAATACACAGTATATCATCTACTGGGGCTGTGAGGCAGCATTCCATAAACAAATGTGTTGCTATTTCTTCAATTAAATTTTAATGCACAGAATAAGGGACAAAGACTATCAGTAGCCTCCCATCAGTTCAGATCAGGTTTCGCTGCCACATTGATCTGTGCCAAACTTCAGGGGAAAACTGTTTTAAGATTTACCTGGCAGAGAGAGCGTGCATGAGCACAGGAACAGGGGGGATGGCAGGCAGAGGGAGAAGCAGGCTCCTCGCTGAGCAGGGAGCCTGATGGCAGGGCTCCATCCCTGGGATCATGACCTGAGCTGAACCGAGGCAGACGCTTAACCAACCAAGCCACCCAGGCATCCCAAGGAAAAAGTTTTTGATTTTTAGAATTTGTTTAAATTTTGGACTTGTGGATAATGGTCTGTGGCTCTGGAATATTAAGAGGAACACACAGTGTTTGCTGTAACTGGCTCCATGCTAAAGGCTTTCCACAATTAGCATACTTGGTCTTCACAATAACCCCGTAAGACAGGTACTACTATTCTCCCCATTGTACAAATGGGGAAATTGAGACAGGGAGGTGAAATAACTTGCCCAAGGATACACAAATCCCAAGCTGGTGGAGCTGGAAGTAACCCAGACAGTCTGTCTCCAGGGTCCATGCGTAACAAACACGAGCCAATACGGCTTATAGGAAAGAGGCTCATACCAGGTTTCTAGTATGAGTCACATATGGGGCTAGTTAAAAATATAGATTCCCAATCCTGTCCCAAGCCCACTGAAACAAACTTAGGGCCAGGAGGAAATCAAGCATCTCGAGTCATAGGGCAGTTGATAGGTAGACCTAGGATTTGACCTTCATGCTTTCTGACTCCCTGAGGCCTTTCTTCTGAGTCACTTTGAAGCTCCTCAAGGGTACTTGGAAGCAGTTTCCCTGTGGTTCTCATTTCTTAAAAAAGATCCTTTCAGCAGAAGAAACCGCCTGGCCATGAAGCCCCACGCCGCAGATGCCATGACTTTGCAGATGTTTCCTGAATAGCAAGCCCCGGTCACCTAGGGAACCTGCTGTCTCTGGGGACACGGAATACTTGCTTCCCAGAGCCAGAGCCAAACTGGGTCAAAGTCACCCACTCCTGGGGCCCCACAGATCCCCTGATGACCCATTGAGCCCTTGTGCTCTGCATTGGGTTGTCAATCACAGAAGTTCACACACATAATCTACCCACCCCACTGTTTCCTTGCACAAACACCAAGTGAAAGGGGCATTCTCTTCAATGATTCCCTTGCCTTTGTATTTCTTTCTGGGCAAAATGCTTCTGAAGGGCCACTTAGAGGTGTCTTCCTATCAAGGAAAGTGTGACAAGGAGCTTGAACTGGACAAATACAGGCTTGCAACTCTCCTGCTGAGCACAGCCTTCCCTGAGGGGCACTAGCTCTTACAGCTTGCTTTCAGGCAAAACTGTCGACAGAGAGGATAGCTGTGCATGAATATTCTTCCAAGCAAAGATGGCTTTGTATCAGATATAATGGTAAGATAAAGAAGGGTATTCTCTTTCTCTGTCACACATACAATGGGGAACAACCATTTGTGTGGCTTTTTCCTATCTCTGCTGTGGGCTTACTAATGTGTGTGCTTTGGCTGTTGGATAGTGTTCTGTGTGTCTGTTAGCTCCAGTTGGTTTATTGTTTTAAGTCCTCTCTTTCCTTGCTTACCTTCTGTCTGGTTCTATCCATTATCATGAGTGCAGTATTGAAGTCTCCAACTATTATTGTATAACTATCCATTTCTCCCTTCAATTCTATTGGTGTTTGCTTCATATATTTTGACAGTCTTCATTAGATGCCATACATGTTTATAATTATTAGAGCTTTGTGCTGTTTTGAGCCTATTCTTATTACATAAATCCTCTTCTGGGGTGCCTGAATGGCTTAGTCAGTTAAGCTACTGACTCTCGGTTTCAGCTCAGGTCGTGATCTCAGGGTCATGATTGCAGGGTGGTGAGACGGAGTCCTGTGTCGGGCTCTGCCTTTGGCATGGAGTCTGCTTAAGATGCTCTTTTCCGGGGCGCCTGGGTGGCTCAGTGGGTTAAGCCACTGCCTTCGGCTCAGGTCATGATCTCAGGGTCCTGGGATCGAGTCCCGCATCGGGCTCTCTGCTCAGCAGGGAGCCTGCTTCCTCCTCTCTCTCTCTGCCTGCCTCTCTGCCTGCTTGTAATCTCTCTCCGTCAAATAAATAAATAAAAATCTTTAAAAAAAAAAAAAAAGATGCTCTTTTCCTCTCCCTCTGCCCCTGCCCTCATGCTCACACTTGTGCACACTCTCTCAAGTAAATAAATAAATCTTTATAAATAAATGAATAAATGAATGAGTAAATAAATAAAATCAATTGATATTAATACGGCCACCTCTGCTCTCTCCTGGTGACTACTGCTTGGAATATCTTTTTCTATCCTCCCCTTTCCACTTGATAGTGCCTTTGGATCTCAAGTGAGTCTTATAGATAGCATAGAGTTAGGTTGTGTGTTTGCCCATTCTGCCAATCTTTGTCTTTTGAATGGCAAGTTAAATTTATTATACTTAATTACTTATCAAGAGGGACTTACTCCTGGCATACTGCTATTTGTATTCCATATGTCCTGAAATTTTTCTCTCTCATTTCCTGCATTACTGTCTTTTGTGTTTAGTTTATTTTTTGTAGTGAGTTGTTTAAATTCCTTTCCCATTTCCTTTTGTGTATATTATACAGCTATTTTCTTTGTGGTTCCCATGGGATTACATTTAAGATTCTAAATTTATAATGCTCTTGTTTGGATTTATACCTTCAGTAACATACAAAAACTCTGCTCCTTTATAGCTCTGTCCTTACCCCTTCTGATTGCTGATGTTACAAAATATCATCTTTATACATTGTGTGCCCCAAAACAAATGAATAATTCTTTTAAATTCACTATTCTCCTAAATTATATAGAAAACAAAGTGTGGAGTCACAAACCGAAGATATAGTAATACTAGTTTTCACACTAACAGTCTTTTTCTTTAAACGTATCAGTCTCATGCAGAAAACTAAAGGTACAGTTACAAGTCTTTGGGGGATGGGTAATTGCTATGGTGTCTAACAGCTGAAATTGATCAAAGTGAAGGTAATTTACTCTCCAGGTCTTCCCTGCAGAGCCTTCAGCAAACTTAAGAGTTCCAAAACAGTTAAGGCAGACACATTCTGACAGTACAATTGTCCACTAAATGGGGAGACAGATTTCCTGGTGCTTCTTACTCTGCCTTCTTCCTAGAATCCTTCTCCTTCTCCAGGTCAAGCTGTCAGGTAAGACCACCGCCCTGGCCAACAGCTTTGACCATAACCTCATGAGAGACCTTGACATAGACGCTCTGCTTGTACAAACTGCAGTCAGCCTCCTCTGAGCCCTTTCCTTGATGAGGCCTTGACCTTGGCTCCCTGTCCTTGCCGGGCCTGCATAGCCCAAGTATAATAAGAATTCTACTAAGTAAGTTTAGCAAGAATCTCCTCACCCTTGCTATCTGATCACCCTGGCCCACCTTCAGCAAGAATCCTGTTAGTTTAGCAAGAATCACCCTACCCTTGGTGCCTCCTCTTAGTAATATCTTTTTTTTCATCCCACTTGTTGGCTACAAATTCCCAGCAGTCTTTGCTGGATTTGGAGTTAAGCCCAAGCCTTCTCACCTAGGGATAGTCCAGATGCCTATTCCAAGACTCTGGACTGAAGTCTTCCTTACCACGTTAACAGGTGCTAGAACAATTTATGCTTTAACATCCTGAGCTAGAGGCACTCAGCAAAGCCATCCCCGGATTGCTGACCCACAGAAACGATGAGATAATAACTATTTGTTATTTTGATCCTTAAATGTGAGGCTGGCTTGTTACGCAGAACTAGAAACTAAGGTACGGTGTGTCCTGGGGACGGTGACCCCCTGCTCAAACTCTCCTTTCGGGGCTGGGGCTTTCATAATTCTGGTGCCCGAAGTGTTGGCTGTTTAGCAGTAGCAGTTTCCAGAAGTCCTTCTCCAGTCAAGAGAGCTCCCTTAGCTTAAAAATACACCCCTCGCCCACGCAGTCTGGCAGCTGAGGATTCATCCATGCAGGAATAGAAAGGCCTGACTCCTTGGCCTCCAATGCGGGACAACTCCGCTCTGGAGGGCCTTGAAGGGTCCACCGAGATCTCTATGGCAACCATGTCACAGTTCAACTTCTCCCTCCCCCAGTCCTGGTGCTCTCACCTGCCTAAGGGGGTTTTTACCAGGGTCGGTCTCCAACACACCTGCCAGATGCAGATCTCTGCCTCAGAGCTTGCTTTCGGGGAAGCTGGTCTCAGACAGGATGTGACCTTTAGCAAATACTTCACCTCTCTTTATCCCGGTTTCTTCAGCAGCAAACAACAGGATCCATCCCAGAGGCATTGGTGTGAGGATTAAATGAGTTTAGGTGTTTGGCACGGTGCCTGACATAAACTAAGGATATATACATAGTTGCTGTTATTATTATTACTGTTATCTATAGAAAGAACACTCCAAGCTCCCTGCTCCCCTCACTTCAACAAACCAGATAGTGCCAAGGTCTTGAAGTAGCAGCAAATTTGACCTGCTAGAGAGATAGAGCCTGGGGCAGGGGGCAAGAGGCAAGGGGCATGAGGCCAGAGGAGGAGAGCGGCAGGAGATGAGGTCAGAGAAACAGGCAGGGCCCTCTGGGGGCCCACGTGAGCCTTGGATGTTAGGGTAAAGAGTTAGGATTTAAAAAAAAAAAAAAAAAGAGGATTTAAATCTAAGGGAGGTGGGGGGCACCTGGGTGACTCAGTGGGTTAGGCCTCTGCCTTCGGCTTAAGACATAATTGCAGGGTCCTGGGATTGAGCCCCGCATCAGGCTCTCTGCTCAGCAGGGAGCCTGCTTCCCTCACCACCCCCACCTTCTTCTCTGCCTGCTTGTGATCTCTCTGTCAAATAAATAAATAAAATCTTTAAAAATAAATAAATAAATAAAATAAATCTAAGGGAAGTGGGAAGCCATGGGATCTTGGGAGCAAGTCAGCTATACAAGTTGCTTTGGGGTTCTAAAAGCCCAGCCTGGGAGCACCTGGGTGGCTCCGTTGGTTGGGTGTGCGTCTGCCTCGGCTCAGGTCATGATCCTGGGATCTTGGGATCGAGCCCCGAGTCAGGCTGCTTGCTCAGCGGGGAGTCAGCTTCTCCCTCTCCCTCTGCCCCTCCTCCCCACTCATGTTCTCTATCAAATAAATAAATAAAATATTTTTAAAATAATAATAAAAGCCCAGCCTGGCTTGCCGGTAGAGTCAGGCAAACAGCGGGGAGGGAAGGAAGGCAGACTAGAGTAGTGCTGTTTATGAAATGGGAGCGTGGGGACAGTTTGGGTGGGAGAGCCACTGGTAGGTACAGGTACAGGGTGAAGCAGGGAGGAGTTAAGGGTGTGTCCTAGGTTTTGGCTTGTGAAAAGTGGACGGGGTTGGGAACATCATCTATCCAGAGAAGGAAAAACAAGAGAAGAGCCAGTTTGCGAAAAGGGAGGGAGAATTCAGAGTTCTGTCTGTAACATGCTAAGTTTGACATCTGAGTGAGATGTCAAATCAGCCATCAGATGTATGTTTGGGTCCTCTCTTGACTAAGCCATCGAGTAGGTAAGAAGGCTAGGACAGAGTTAAGCTGCTTGATTCCTTTGGAAGACAGGATTAATGTTATTTGCCCTATTAACTAACTAACTGTCACATTATCCACTTTTTCTTCTTCTTATGGCCATTAGTGGAGAAAATGCCACACAGCACTACAACTAGAGGTTTAGACCTGGCCCACAGATGCTCTACAAGTCACAACTTTAATATTGAGCATTTCAGGGACTGGTAATAACCTGATCAAGGCTAAGATGAAAAGTGCCTCCCGGCATGCAGTTAGGTGTGTATGGATGTGAAGCATCTTGCTTGGTAGATAACACCCTGAAGGCACATAGTTTGTGCTGACTTCCTACTAGGGAGCCCACCCAGGACCACCACCATGTTCTTGGCAACCCCCCCACTCCCCCGCAATGCTGTAACAGTTTGAATATGCAATTCACCTTCCTCCAGTCTCTGGAACCAAAACTACTTGTGGTGAAAGAAGTGCCTTCTCACCTCAGGCTTCACACCTTGGCCATAATATTCTTTTTCTTTTAAAGATTTTATTTATTTATTTGAGAGAAAAACAAAGGCAGAGACAGAGAGAGTGAGTATGGGCAGGGGGAAGGGTGAGGGGGGCAGAGGGAGAGGGAGCAGCAGACTCCCCACTGAGAAGGGAACCTGACATGGGGTTCAGCCCCAGGACCCTGAGCTCACGACCTCAACGGAAGGCAGACGCTTAACCAACCGAGCCACCCAGGTGCCCCAAAATTCTTTTTAAAAAAAAAACCCTTTATAAAAACAAAACAAGGGTGCCTGGGTGGCTCAGTGGGTTAAGCCGCTGCCTTCGGCTCAGGTCATGATCTCAGGGTCCTGGGATCGAGTCCCGCATCCGGCTCTCTGCTCAGCAGGGATCCTGCTTCCCTCTCTCTCTCTCTGCCTGCCTCTCCATCTACTTGTGATTCCTCTCTGTCAAATAAATAAATAAAATCTTAAAATAAATAAATAAATAAATAAATAAATAAAAACAAAATGCTTCATAGTTTTCAGAATGATTTCACATAAATGAGTTCATTTGATCTATAGCCTCATAAAACAGATGGGATTATCATCATTTTACAGATGAGGAAAGAAGGAAGTCTTAACCATTCTCCAAAGTGTCACTAAAAGTTCTTTTTAATATTAAACACAAATATTCCTGGCTTCTGTATATTCAATTTTATCCATGCCCTCATTTTTAGTTAGTCATTTTCTTGTTGGCTATTCCTCAAATTAGGTTGGTTCCAACTTTACACAATTGAAAATACCACTGGCATCGTCATACATATATCTTTGTCTAAGTCTTTGTTTCTTTAGGATCTATTACTAGAAGTGGAATTACTAAACTAAAACCTCAAATCCTCCCTATCCTGAATGGAGCTGAAACAGTACAGGATATTTAAAGCTCTATTTTGCCCCCACCCCCACTCCCCCAGGTGATAAGAGCTGTGGTAGGTCAGTCTTAGAACTTGGCCAAACTGGTAAGCAAAACTAGAGAGGTGTTATGTTTGGGGTTTTGTGGGACCTGCTGGTTTTATCCAAGAAGACTTGCCGCATTAGTCCTTTTCTTGAAAATTCCTTAGTTTTTCCTATCACCTTGGCCTCGCCCTGCCTGGGTGAAATGCTAATTTACAAAGTAAACTACTGGATTTGAGAAGAAATGGGCAAAGGACAGGATCATCAGTAGAAGTAAGTAGCAACATAGTGGCTTTAGATTTGTTCATTAGTTTACAATAAAGACTTTGAAAGCACTTACTGGCTGGGTGATGGAAATTTTGCCAAAGTTGCCTCATTGGGACTTTCTGAGAATTGAGCTGGAGTAGCCAAGATGGAACTCTGGAGAGACAAAGATGGAGGAAATGTTTTTAAGGATTTCAAAGTATAGTAACAGGTAATTATCAAACATTACCTCTAAGAAGTTTAATGGGCATCTCAAAACAGAAATCTTGATCTTCCTAAACCTTTTTTCTTTCTCCCAGACTTCCCTATTTTAATAAGCAATACAATCACTCATCTAGTTTCTCCAGCCAAAATCTACTCCACTCTATTCTGCCAGGAGGATTCCAGCCTTTCACTAAATCCTGTTGAATCTACCTACATGGTATAGAAATATCTTAACTCCATCCTGGTGCAAGCATCGTCATTGTCACATGAAGTGTCCTAACCTGCCTACCCTCTTCCACTCTCAACTCTCCAATCCCTTCTCCAAAACGCAGTCACATTGGTCCTGTAAACATCAGACCATGTCAGCTCCCTGGGTTAACACCCTCTGATGGTTTTCTTTTTTACTTAGAATAAAATTCCAATTTTTTTTTTTCATGCCCTTCACGGCTCTAAATTTATTTGTCTGGGGGATGATCTAGCCCTAACCTTTTCCTGTTCTTGCCCTGGCTCACTCACCTGCCAACCAACTTCAGGTCCCTTTGCTTAAGCTGCTCATTGGCAGGATTCTCACTTCTTCAGAACTTCTTCAGAACTCATTTAAAATCGTATTCTCAGGCTCACCTCCCTGGGCATCTGACCTAACATAGCCACGCGTCCCATCACCACTGCCACTTCCTAATCCCTTACACTTCCTTTTGATTCTTCTCAACACTTATTTCTCTAGTAGCGTATCGCTCATCGGGTCTCTCTCCCACTCGGTACTATGTTAGGTACCATTAGCGCAGGAACTTGATTTGTTCCCCCATTCATTCGCACTGCCTGGAAGCACAGACACATTTATTGTTTGTTGAATGAATGATGAATGCATGCTTGTCACAACTCTGTTTTACTGATTTATCCATTTGTTTAGCGTAACGCCCCCATGTGAGCATAAACTCCGTGAAGGCTGGGATCGTGTCCATTGTGTTAACTGTTATATCCCCTAAGCTTTGAACAGAGCTAGAACACTCACAAGTGCAAAGACATATTAAAGCAAGGTGGGGGCAACTAAACTGACCTAAGGAGCTATGGGAGTACTCACAGATCCAAACCGCACCTAAACAAGTACCGAAAAGACAGAGAAAGGTAAGAGTCCCGGCAGAAGCAATCTCGCGAGGTCATGGGCAGCCAAGATGGCTTCCAGCACTTACCGCCACACCTAATATGGCGACCCCAGGGAAGGTTCCTGGACGAAATCACGCGAGAGTTGCATCTCGGCTACAGTCCGTGAATTGAGCTGGGGGTGTGGAGCAGCCAAGATGGAGCCGGCAGCCGGCAGTCCCGGCCCGCTGATCATGAACAACAAACAGCCTCAGCCGCCACCACCTCCGCCACCGGCAACCGCGCAGCCTCCACCCGGAGCCCCGCGGGCCGGCGGGGGCCTCCTGCCCGGGGGGAAAGCCCGAGAGTTCAACCGCAACCAGCGCAAAGACTCGGAGGTAAGGAGCTTCGGGGGGCGAGTGTAGCACCGGGCGGGTGACGGCGGGGGACCCGGGCCCGGGGCCTCTTTCGGGTTCCAGCTGGCCTTCCGGAGGGTTAGAGAGAGCCCGGTGGGAGAGTTGTCATTCTACAGTGAAAGGAGCAGGAAGCAAAGTTGGCACCCCTGGGGCCGGGGGCGTGAAGCCGGGGTCCCATCCCCGAGCTCCGTCGTTAGCCAGAACCTCGCGGAGCCAGCGACTCCTCGTGTTCTTCTCTGGGGCCGGGGCTAAGGGTGCGGCCTCCAGGCCCCAGCTCCTGGGGAAGCCGCACCCGGTCCCAGTTCGGGGGTGAGGAATCCGTGGTCTACTGGAGTGAGTGCGCTCCAGGGGCGGGCGGCTGCACCCACATCCCTAATCATCTCTGTCGCCTGGTCCTGTGGGCTCCGCAGCGCGCGGTGGGCGGTGTGTGTGGGCAGGGAAGGGAGCTGGAAGCCGGACGGAGCTAATTATCACTAATAGTACTACTCGTCCGGAGATTTGAGAGTAGGCGGAGGTAACATTCCCAGTTCGGTCTGACCTTAGCTATTTACAGGTCCAGGCCATAGTTTCACAGTGCCTAGTGCGCCAGATGCTGAAGTGTTAACGATCACAAATATACATTGTAAACAGGCATTAGGGCTCAGCATTCCCTTTCTTGCTAGTGGGCTGTTCCTCCGGTTCCGGAGACACCGTAGTCTGAAGCTGACTAGTCACCTCACCCCGAGTTAAAGAATTCCTCCCACTCCCTCCCAATGTAGAGTTCATGAATGAAGACACGCACGTCGCAGCATTTTAGGGCTTCTTAATCAGTACGTTCCCAGAGTATTTACTGTGAGGTCGTCTTTACGAGAGAACTCAGAGGCTGATCAGCAGTAAAGCTCTTAATACTGAGAGGGAATTCCTCCTTGTCCAGACGCAGTATACCAGTCATACCAAAGGCTGAAGATAAGTGAAATCAATTCCTCTCAAGCTTTTGTATTTTGTTGTCAAGTACAGATCTCTGGCAAAGCGTGTCAAAATTTGGCAAGTCCAAAATAGAGGTGCACTGGGCTTGATGGGAATTATTTGAAAAAGCAGTGAAGCTGACTTTTTAGGAGCCTTTGCCTGGTGGGGTGGGAGGATTATGAAAGTATGGGGGTGAGCCCACCCTTATCAGGAGAGGAGTTACGGTTTAAAATTTTTCTAGGTTGTCTTGAAAGATCAAATAAATACCCTTTGATGCATTTGAATTTCTCCTTCTATCCTTTAATTTCCATATAGACTCAACACGTGGAAGGCCAGCCAATGAACACTTAAGCTGAGAGATCTGTTTCAATTTATTTTCTTAGAGATGTCTGTGCTGCACTCTCTCTTGGGGCAAAGCTGGAATCAGTAGCCTGGTAGCCTGAGCAATGCCTGGAGGACAGGGAGGACATCACTTGATGAGAGCCCACTGTGTGCTACATAATTTTGATTAGTCCTTAAAAACCTTCAAGATAGATTTCTGTCATCCCCATTCCATAAATGAACTGAAGCTCAGGAACTTGTGAAAGTGTGCAGTCTGTTGCCTCTGACAGAGTAGAGTTCTTCATGTTTTTCAGTGTCTGGGTTTGTTATGTCATTCTGTGGGTGGTCTTTGTCTTCCTAAGTAGCTTATAATTAGGCCTGAAGACTTTACCTACTTTGTCACCTCTTCTCTTCCCAGCACAAGGTGTGTTCTCAGTGATCACCTATCCCCACCAGTGAAAAGATTCTCTGTCACATTCTCTCCTGTGTGTGAGGGAAACCATTCTGTTAGACTGCGCCTTCTCTGTCAGTTCTCACTGAAATTTGAGAAAAGGGCAGGAAAACTGAGCGTATCAATACTCATTTTGTCCTGAGCTGTTGATGGCCTACTACTAGCCAGAAAGAAGCGAAGCTTCCGGAATCTTAGCATTGTATGGAAGGGGTCATTCACTGCACAGAACACTTAGAAGTTCTGTGTTCATTTATCTCACAAGATTTTATTTGACTATAAACTCTTCATTCAGGGCGCCTGGGTGGCTCAGTGGGTTAAGCCTCTACCTTAGGTTCAGGTCATGATCCCAGAGTCCTGGGATCGAGCCCTGCTTCTGGCTCTCTGCTCAGCAGGGAGTCTGCCCCCCCTACCCTTTCTGCTCGCCTCTCTGCCTACTTGTGATTTCTGTCAAATAAATAAATAAAATCTTTTTTAAAAACTTCATTCATTCATTCATTCATTCATTCAGGCGAGGTAGTATGCTGGGCATTGTGAAGTCACTGGTGAACAGAGTGGACAAAGTTCTCCTTCTCAAGGAATGGAAATTGCATATTGTGGAGAGACCGACACAAAACAAATACACATGCTGGCATATAATTAGAAGTTGTGCTCTTAAAGGGAAAGTGGAATGTGCTCTGTAAGGGCCCAATAGGGAAACCTGAGCTAGCCCCGGAGACAAAATGTGATAAAACCCCAGCAAATTGGAGGCAGTGGTGTCTTGTAACACAGCAGTGTCTCTAGACGCATATTATTTCCTCCTTCAGAAAACACTCACTGTGGTCTTTTGCATTACTGTCTCCTCTCCTCCTCAGGGCTATTCCGAGTCACCAGATCTCGAGTTTGAATATGCTGACACAGACAAGTGGGCTGCAGAGCTCTCGGGTAAAGCACAGACCTTCTTATTATTTAGAATTTTTTTTTTTCTGTATTGATCTTTAATAAAATTAAGAATGAATGTCATTTTGGAGTTCATTTTTTCCTTTGGTTACCTAGTGATATATATACGTATATATCAGTTGTATAAACTTGCATACACACACACACACACACACACACACACATATATACATACATGTTAATTATGGGGTTCCAGCTATGTGTATCTCATAACTTTGGTTTTTCCTTTGCTTTGGTGAAGCCTCTCTGCTGTGGTCAGCTAAGCTGGCTGTGGCCTAGTCACAGACAGTGGTGCTCCCGGGCCATACACTATCTGCCTGACAGTGGTTTCTCCTGGAGCAGTAGGTCGTGCATGAGGTCTGCCAACAGGTGTGGCTGCATCTGTGCACATGTGTTGCCGCCACTACTACTCACATGTAACATTAGGCTAGCCTGAGCTGCTTCTCAGGCCTCCATAGTACAGGTCCTAGTTAGGAGATCATGGCCATTTGAGAGGCACATGTCCATGGCGGCAGTCCGCCTTGCGTGGCATGGTGGGATTGATGTGCACCAGACTGGAAATGCCTGGACTTTTGTGTAACCAGCATTCTGATTGTGTGCTGCAAGGGGAGTTTGCATTCTCTCCACTGTGCATGTCAGAGCACTAAGACCCCTTTAGTAACTGGATAGTCCCAAGAGTCACTGTGACTCAGGGAGAGAGTGGAGCCTAGAGGCAAATGCCTTATAGTCTCTGCTATGGACAAGACCTGCTGTGGCATGTGGACATGGAGCTGATGAGACTTTGTTCTTGATAGAGCTGTACAGCTACACAGAAGGGCCAGAATTCCTGATGAATCGAAAATGCTTTGAGGAGGACTTCCGGATCCATGGTGAGATGATTCTCCGCACTTCTTGGTTTCTTTGACCCAGAGTCCTGAGAGCTGCAGGGCTTCTCTTAGTCATCTGAGTGACTTGAGTCATCCTGGACTGGCCCAAGAAACCTGCCAAACCATGATTGTGCCAGGCCCCATGTGACCTTTAGGGTGGGCTTGCTGGTGTTCTGGTGGTGGCTTTGCAGAGTGTGAGTACTGGGAGGAAATCTTTATGTGATTAAAATTGCATCAAAAAACAGCAGTGTGTTAGTCTGGAAATTTGTAGAGCAGTACATGACCTTCTGCCTTACCTAGCGAGTTAACTTCTCTCTCTGAGTGTTCTGGCCTTGTGACAGTCTTGAATGTGGTGAGTTAACATAGGTTCATTCCATCGTGAGGATTTTTCTGGGCTCAAGTGCGCCTGGTCTCTTGCCCCACAGTAACAGATAAGAAATGGACTGAGCTGGATACCAACCAGCACCGTACTCATGCCATGAGGCTCCTGGATGGCCTGGAAGTCACTGCCAGGGAGAAAAGACTCAAGGTGGCTCGAGCAATTCTCTATGTTGCCCAAGGTACTGAGCGGGCCCCCCAGGCACCCTGCAGCAGTTTTCAGTGATGCCGTCCAGTGTGATCCTGGGAGGGCCCCCGCGAGCTGTGCCTGTGTTTGCAGGCACGTTTGGAGAGTGCAGCTCGGAGGCAGAAGTGCAGTCCTGGATGCGCTACAACATCTTTCTGCTCCTGGAGGTGGGCACGTTCAATGCATTGGTGGAGCTTCTGAACATGGAGATAGAGTGAGTTCTTCTGAGGAGCTGGAGTAGGGAAGGGGAGGCAGGGGCTGAAGGGACAGGGCTGGCAGAGCTCAGTGGTTTTGAGAAGGGGGAATGGGCCAAGTGGGGCTGACGGGGTGGTCCCAGGCTCTGTTCTGACTAGTCGGGTTGAACCGTGGGCTCTTCTGCAGTCGAAGCACTTATCGTAGCATTTCATTCCCCCACTGGGCGGCCCTTGTCCGGGCAACTCCTTGTCTTCCTTCCTGGGGGAGGGCCTGACTCCCAGATGTCTCCTGCAGCAACAGTGCGGCCTGCAGCAGCGCAGTGAGGAAGCCGGCCATCTCCCTGGCAGACAGCACAGACCTGAGGTGAGGCAGGCAGCTGGCTTAGGCTCCCTAAGAATGAGATCAGAGCCGGGAATGGAAAGATGTCTTTGGGAGCCCTTGCTATGTGTGTGATCCTTCTGTGCTCGCCCATCTCCATGTGACCTGAGTCGGCCATGTGGGTCGGGGGTGGGGGCTCTCCCTTGGTGGGGCTCTGCTGAGAACTGCTCCAGCAGGAAATCTAGGGTAAGGCCACTTAATAGAGCCCAAGTGACGTGCGGCCTCCTGCCCACGCTGCTGCTGACAACTTGCTGGTGTGATGCTTTGTGCTTGATGGAATGCATGCCGTGTGGCTCCTCGGGCTCTACCTTCTGCTGCGCAGCTTGACCCCCATCTCCCTCACGATGTCCTGCCCACAGGCAGTAATAGCAGCTGCTGAACAATGGGGTCACCTTCCCATTTTGTGAGGCCTAGCATCTGTCTCTATGAGCTTGGTAGTTTTCAGACTGGGTGTTCATGGTGTTCCCCACTGTGGTCCCGTCCCTGGGTACTACCCCTGACTCCCAGTTTCCACTCCAGCATGGTAGCACTTGCGTGGTCTTGTTTTTGCTTTGACCCTGTGCTGCTTTGTTTGACCTGGCATCTACTTCCACAGCTTGCTCCCACCTCTGAGCTCTTCTTGCTCAGGGGAGCTTAGGGCCAGAAATGCTTTGGGCCATTCTTGTTATATTCATCCAGTCAGCAACCATTGATGAAGTGCCTGCTTGGATGAACACCTAGCTCGATGCTGGCATGCAAAGCAGAGTAAGATCTGTCATGCCCTTAACAGCAGAGGACAAGAAAGGCCACCCCAAGGGGCATTCTGTGGGACTCTAAGTTTGCTCTATGTCACAGCCCTCCGCCACCAACTAGCCTTTGTGCACATGCTTTCCTCACATTAGCTGGACCATGGAGAAGCCAGGACGCTCCCTTGCTTCACGATTGTGCAACATTATGAGCTGGCTCTTGTTCCCAGGGTCCTGCTTAACATCATGTACCTGATTGTGGAGACTGTTCATCAGGAGTGTGAGGGTGATAAGGCTGAGTGGAGGACCATGCGACAGACCTTCAGGGCTGAGCTGGGTAGGGCCCTGGAAACCCTGGGGTGTTGAGGCCCTGCCTGGGAGCCGAGGCTGCTGGCCTTTGGGAGGGTCCTGTTCTGCTGGTGGTCCTGATCCCTCTGTGTTGCCTCTAGGTTCCCCCCTGTACAACAATGAACCATTTGCCATCATGCTGTTTGGGATGGTGACCAAATTTTGCAGCGGCCATGCCCCTCACTTCCCCATGAAGAAAGTTCTCTTGCTGCTCTGGAAAACAGTATTGGTGAGTACCTCCTTGAAGGGGAACTCAGCTGGTAGGGTCAGGCCAGGAGACAGACTTTTCACTATATATCCTTTTAAACATTGAATTATGTGATAAACTCTATATAAATTGATAAATAACTAAACTATAAAACTGAGGTTTAAAACAAAACAGCACTTTTGTCTCACTGTAGCTGAAGAGGACTTGGCCCTTTGGTCAGAACAGATTGTTGGCTCCCTGACACCTACAAGCTGCTCCTCTAGTCATAAAATACCTTCTCCCCAGACTGCTTCCGAACCTAGAGTGTATGAAGTGATTGGAGACAGAACTAGAGCTGATGTAATTGGGTCCCCTCGGTCAGAGGTCCCTTGAGGGAAGTGTCGCTCTCGACCCGCAAGAACGACCCGCAGACGAGGTTGAGTGGCAAACTTCTTTATTGTCAATCTTGATCCGGGAACTCTGAACACCGATCATAACCCCAAGTTATAGGAAACAGTGGATAGAAAAACAACCAATCACCATGCCACACACTATAACATCCAATCAGTAAGGGTAAATAAGGTCCAATCAGAAACGATACAGGTGACTTGAATCCATATCATGCGGGGGGCTCGTGCCCACTGACGTGAGCCCCCGAAACTTATTGTTCACTCTGTTTATGTGCCTTTTCCGTGACACCTGATTAATCATGTACCTCTATTAAGACTCCCAGTATAGAATGTACGTCACTCATGAACGCACCCAAATACCTTGGGTTGATCATTCACAGCCTTGCCTCCTCAGACACATCCGTCTACATGACTTCTAGCAGCTGTCACATGGCTCTCCACAGGGAAGCAAGAGCAAGCCTTGTGCTAGTGCTCTCTTCCTCAGGGGGTTGTGTAGAACTTGTTTCTGGCTGGGGGAGGAATGGCCAGCAACCTGCCCAGCGCCCTTCTGCACCCAGTGGAGCTGCAGATGGGGTTCCTCCTTACCCCTGGGGCTCACCTCCTCCTTCCAGAGCAGACCAGCTCTGCAGAGCCAGGCTCAGGGAGGTTAGGGCCTCTTTAGAATGGTGTGCACATTTTATTTTGGTCAGAGGTCAAAGCTTCACTGAAGCCAGAGACGAAAGCTGAATACCACTGGGGTCTGGCTTCTAAGGGCATGATGAGAGGGAGCCTGGGTTTTTTTGTGGGGGAGTATGTAACAGTGTATCACCATTTTGAAAGACTGGCATGTATAGCCTTTGAAGCGTTTGACTCTCACAGTCTCTTCTAGGAACCTGAAGGAGTAGGCTCTTCAGTCTGCCCACCTGATATGATGAGTGTATCATATGGAGCAAAGCATGGCCACTAGCTCAGTCAGCCTGCATGTCTCCTTCCCTTGGTCTGACTGCTCTGCTCCCACGTTGGTGTTGCTAGATCCTCGTGTGAATGGGTTTAGTCCCTTCTTGAGAGATTGGTGCAGGTTGTGGTGTCACGCAGGGCTTGGGGACCCACTTGTGGAGGTGTTGAGCCTGGCCTGCTCTTGTCCGTGATACAGTGCACCCTGGGTGGCTTTGAGGAGCTCCAGAGCATGAAGGCTGAGAAGCGCATGGTCCTGGGTCTTCCGCCGCTGCCTGAGGACAGCATCAAGGTGATCCGCAACATGAGGGCTGCCTCTCCGCCAGCGTCTGCCTCGGACCTGATTGAGCAGCAGCAGAAGCGGGGCCGTCGGGAGCACAAGGTGAGGGTGACGGATGTCCCCTGTGAATCCCAAGGGTCCCAAGGTGCACAGCACATGGCAACATGCTCCCTGGGTAAGCGGGCTTGTTGGAAATCCTCTCTGACCAGCTAGTCCAAATGAAGGCCTCTGGGCCAGGGACACTGTGTCTCTAACCCAGGGTCTGGTTGACCGTGGGTACTCACAGCATGGCACTTTTGAGACACTGGGGCAAGAAAAGCCTTTCGGGCCCAGCCTGGCCTTCCTCTCAGGTTTTTCCCCTGCGCTTGGCTCCGCCTGCCACTTTTCTTTGTTATAGCCTCTCTAGCCTTCTTGCCTTTACAGTTGCTCGGTTGGCGCTTGTCTGATTCCCCTTCCCTCTCTTTTCAGGCACTGATAAAACAGGACAACTTGGATGCCTTCAACGAGCGGGATCCCTACAAGGCTGATGACTCTCGGGAAGAGGAAGAGGAGAATGATGATGACAACAGTCTGGAGGGGGAGACATTCCCCCTTGAGCGGGATGAAGTGATGCCTCCCCCGTTACAGCAGCCTCAGACTGACAGGCTCACCTGCCCAAAGGGGCTTCCGTGGGCTCCCAAGGTCAGGTGAGGCTCAGATGTCTGGCACACTTGTGGCTCCTAAAACCAGAGGCCTCCCAGCCCCAGCAGGAGGTCCTCTACAGGGCCAGGCTGACTTTGGCTCCGGGATGAAGCTCCTTAAAGTACTCTGTGTTGGCCCAGAGGTCTCAGGGCACTGGCCTTGCTCAGAGAAACCCGTGTATGGCTCTTAAATCAGTAATGTGAGTTAGTTTTTGGCTAGCCGTACTAATGAAGGGGAGAACCAGGACAGGTAACTGAACCCATCTCCACTTGCCCTGGGGTTGTATGTGTTTTAGAAAAATTAAAGAATAAGGAAGAGTTTTTAGAATCATAATTAAGGTGTTTGAGGTATGTGTGAATGAATCAATAGGTGGGAATGTGCCTGGGTGTATAGAAATGGTATCTGTTTGAAAAGGTGCCAGCTAGGGGCGCCTGGGTGGCTCAGTTAGTTAAGCATCTCTTTGGCTCAGGTCCTGCTTCTGGAGTCCTAGGATTGAGGCCAGGCATCAGGCTTTCTTATTCAGCGGGGAGTCTGCTTCTCCCTCTCCCTTTGCCCCTCCCCTGCCTGTGCTCTCGCTCGCTCACTCTCTAATGGAGAAATAAAGTCTTTTTTAAAAAAAGCCACCAACTTACGAAATTGGTGGACATGTGAAAGGATACAAAAGTCAGTTTCTTGATTTGAAACTCCAGTTTTCAGTGATATCTGATAGCAATGTAGAGCTAGTCGTCAGGAAATGCAAGACGTGGCAGTTGTTTAAGATGGACCCAGGACGCATAGCAAAATAGCTGTATTTGATAGATCTAATGGTTGTAATGACTTTAGATATTTGAGAAATTCTTTTGACAGACTCACTAGCTGAATAAAGTGTCCTTTTCAGTTTGATGTAGCACCTTAATTTTACCGGTAAGCTAGTTACACATAATATTTTCAGGTTATAGATCCAACAACATTATAAAGGACTTTAAAATAGTCTGAAGATTTCAGTTGATTTGTTTGTTTTCTTTCTTTTCTTTTTTTCTTCCCCCTAAAAAGAAAAATAATGGTGGGATACCATTTTTCCTGGCTTCTTGTGCATTCTGTGTTCTATTGACCATGACACCTTGAGATAACATTTTGTAAAAACCTTGTCTTTGTCTTTGGCAGAGAGAAGGACATTGAGATGTTCCTCGAGTCCAGCCGCAGCAAGTTTATAGGTTACACTCTAGGCAGGTGAGTGTGATCTGACTTCCTTTTGAAGAAAGAGGTAATGGGAGTTCTTTCTCCTGGCCTTTGGTGTTTAGGGATCGAGGCAAATTGCTGTCTAGGCTTAACACAGGTTTTCTTTATTCTCCAGTGATACAAACACAGTGGTGGGGCTGCCCAGGCCAATCCACGAAAGCATCAAGACTCTGAAACAGGTAGGTCGCTTTGAATGAGCTTTTGACCTACTTTGGTCCCAAGTGAGTAAAGTGAGAGCAGTCCTTTGGGAGAAACCTTTTGAAGAGTGTTGTTTGCCTGAAGGAACCTGGAGTGGAGGCATGGGTGGGCTGTGGCAATGCCCTTTAATACAGCTCTTTGTAGTTTTACTTATTTTAGCTGAGTTTTTGTTGGGGACTTGACTGGGAGTTTATTAGAGATATTACTTGATAGTTGGTGTTTTAAAGGGCCCAATAAATTGCCCTCCCTTTTCTGAGTCCAAGTTCTAAGCAGTTGAGATAGAGGAGTAGACAGATGGCAATTGAATCACCAACTTTATTGCTAATAGAGCGACTGGACAATGAGGCATGAGAACACAGCAGTGAAATGCACCCTATGTTTTACTTCCAGAATTAGGCAGACTCTACCCAGGGCCAGGTGGTGCTGGAACCCTCCTAAGCCTGGTTGAGGAACAGAAGTGAACATAGGCTTTTCTTTTTTCTAAAGAGAAAAGAGTAGTTGGCTGGGCTCAAAGTCCTGTACCTCCCCTGATACTCACCAGTTGGCAAAAGGAGAGGGAGTGGTGGAACGGGTTGGGAGAGTAGGGGTTTTTGACACTCTCCATGTGGGAGGAAGCATCAAGAGTGGGAAAGAGGTGTCTCCCCTGACAATGTATCAGGAGTGGAAATGTTGATGTAGTTTTTTGAAGTGTATTTTTGAGATTTATAGTATAAGTGGGCTAAGTAGGTCCTGTGCTGCTCGGCTTTTCTGAATCCTTGACTCCCCCTCTGATAGTTTTCTACTGGCTCTATAGTTATCTGAAAGCCCCTTTCTCCTTTGTTGTTTTCTAATCTGTCATGTGGGTTTTAGGCTGGGTTTAAGAAAACGTGCCCACTTAGAAAAATATTTCAGGTTTTGAGTTAGGGATCTTTGTGGTGACTTAGCCCTCTTTGAGAAGATTGTGTTTGAAGAAAATTGAGTAGGGTCTTTGCCAGGGTGTGGGGCTTCGGCCAGAGAATGAGAGGTGTTTCTCTGCTCTCTCTCTCTCTCCAGCACAAGTACACATCGATTGCAGAGGTCCAGGCCCAGATGGAGGAGGAGTACCTTCGCTCTCCCCTCTCAGGGGTGAGTCTGAGGCTTTCTCTGGCCACCGGACCCCCAGCTGTTCCTAGGCACTAGGAACAGTGCTGGGCCCAGATCGCAAAGCTGCCCCAGGCCCTGCCCTCAAAGCTCCCAGTCTTACTCCCGCTGCAGGGGTGTCATGTGTCTAGTGTGGGGGTCAAGATCACAGACTCTGAGTCTGTCACCTGCTTCTGACTCCCACTCCACCACTCAGTAGGTGGCCACTCAGGCAAGTTACTGGATCTTACTGTGCTTTGGTTTGCTCGCCCGTAGAATGGGAGTAGTAATAGTACCTTCTTCACAAGAGTTGCAGAAAGGATTAAATTAGTTAATACAGGTAAAGTGCTTCACATGTTGTATTATTCAAGGTTTGCTGTCATGATCAATGTCATTATTTACATTGCTACTTACATATGCTCCTCTAGCTGTCTAGCAAGCTGGCTCAGGAGACCAGCGGGATGGGGGGATCTCTATTTGTACCTGCTGTGTTAAAAGGGAGAAGAGGAAGTAGAGCAAGTACCTGCAGAAACCCTGTACCAAGGCTTGCTTCCCAGCCTGCCTCAGTACATGGTGAGTGCTCCTGTTCTTGGGCTCTTACCTCCTGCTCAGGAGGGCTTTCGGTCTGGGGCCCCTTTGGTGTCCCTGCCCACTACACTGGCCTTGAGAGTGTGCCCTGCCAGTGTCCTTAAGCCCCTTTTGCCACCCACCTGCGCTCCTCTGGAAGGACCGCCTCTCAGGGCTCAGGTCTGCCTCTCCCCAGATCGCGCTGCTGAAGATTCTGCTGGCTGCGGCCCCCACCTCAAAGGCCAAAACGGACTCAATCAACATCTTAGCAGATGTCCTGCCTGAGGAGATGCCGTGAGTGGTGTTCCCGTGAATGGCGCAGGTCGGGGACCCCCGGGTAGAGGGGAAAGGAGAGTGTTTTCCTTTGAGCCCCAGTCTTGCTAGGTTGTTTCTCTCTTTGGCTCAGTTTCTCTGTAGGTTAAGTTTAGGGTATTCCTGGCTCAGAAGAAAGAAACTATATCGGATTAAATATTTAGTTCTGCTGGTTGGGGAAGTGGTTTAGTGTGGTGGGCCTGGATTCTGATGCGGACTCTGCCGCTGAGTGAACTGGGGAAACGTCCTTTCCTCCCCTGTAAAATGAATCAGGCTGTGTTTGACATTTCCTGAAACCCTCCCTCGAAAGTGGTGTGATCAGGACAGCCAGGACACGTAGGTTGAGCTTCTGGACACTTTACCAGCCAACAGCCAAACCTGAGTGGGGTGCGGGTTCTTTCCTATTCACCGGTGATTTGGCAAACAAAGTATTTATGGGTTATCTCAGGGCGCTCGCTGGTGAAATCCTTAGGGGTTCTTTTTCTCTGGGGCACTGACCTCATCGCTTTGATACAAGAGTACAAACCGAGATCATTTTATGCTTTGAGAAGGACCTGGGCCTTGATCTGACCTCCTGCCAGCCTGCCAGTACCTCCCAGCTCCCTGGGGTTTAGGCCCCTTGAGTGATGGCCCTGTGAGGGAGGAGGCAGGGATTGGCTAATACCAAAGGGAGTATCCCAGAACACAAGGCCATCGTGATGATCCTTGGAAGAAAGGTTCCAGAGTCAAATACTAAACCTCCTTTTACAGAGATTTACAGTGAGAAGCCCTGAATGAAGAAACTGATTGAACTCAGTGCTTCTTCAATTTATCTGACGCCAAAGCCCTTTTTTCTCCATAGTGTGAAATGTCTCAATGTACTAGTGTTCCACAGAATACACTTTGAGGGACCTAAGTTCATATGGTAGCAGAAACTTAGGAAGAACTTGAAAAGGAGAAGTTCATTTTGCGAGGAAATCAGGGAAACAGGCTAAGAATGTGTTTGTGGCCTCACAAGAAATAAATTGTGCTGAGCTGGACTGCCTGCAGGGTGGGTGGGAGGAGCCTGGGGCCTGATCTCTCAGGTGTCTGGGGGTGGGGGAATGGGGTGCAGCGGCCTCTGCCCAGGGAAGGCTCAGGAATCCCGTGTCTCCTGTGAGCACCAGGAAAGGCTGTGCTGTACACACTGGTGGCTCACCGGGGAACTGTGTTTCCAGCACCACGGTGTTGCAGAGCATGAAGCTGGGCGTGGATGTGAACCGCCACAAGGAGGTCATTGTTAAGGCCATTTCTGCTGTCCTGCTGTTGCTGCTCAAACATTTTAAGTTGAACCACGTCTACCAGGTACTTCCAGGGACTGCCTGCCTTACTCACTGGGCCAGGGCCTCAGACAGTGCTGCTCCTCCAGCCCTGAAGAACCCAGGCCTTGACCTTCAAACCCCCTTGAGCTCTGCATGAATGTTTTTAGACACAGGTCTCCGACCAAGGCCTTTTATCATCGGAGGAAGGAGGGTGAGGTCCTAAAGGGCATGCTTAGTTTTTTCTTTTGGTTTCAGTTTGAATACATGGCCCAGCACCTGGTGTTTGCCAACTGCATCCCTTTGATCCTGAAGTTCTTCAATCAAAACATCATGTCCTACATCACCGCCAAGAACAGGTGATAAGGATGAGGGAGCAGGAAGGGGTGGGTATGGCCAGATGGCAGGGCTCCCTGCTGGCCTCGCCTCCTGAGCCTGCTCAAGCCCAACAAGCCAGCACTCCACCAGGCCCCCGGACACAAAGATGAGTGAGACATGGTTCCTGCTGTGGAGAATGCCAGTGTGTCCAGTCTGAGTCTAAGCTACTCTAGTGACAGGTGACTCAATCTGTGCTGGGTAGGAAGGTTCTCATCCTGGGCTCCAGTGCTGTCCTCAGTGTTTGGTGCTTTTTTTTTCTTTTCAAAGATTTTATTTATTTATTTGACAGAGATCACAAGTAGACAGAGAGAGAGAGGAAGGAAAGCAGGTTCCCCGCTGAGCAGAGAGCCTGATAGGGACTCAATCCCAGGACCCTGGGATCACGACCTAAGCCAAAGGCAGAGGCTTCAACCCACTGACCCACCCAGGTGCCCCTGTTTGGTGCTTTTTTGAGGAGACTGGCTGGGCTTCCTGATCTCTGAGGGGCTCTGCCATGTGCACTGTGAGACCCTGTCTGCTCTTACCCCTGCCGCCCCTCGCCTGGGGCCAGCAGATTTGACAATGTGCGGCAGGGTGAGCTCTCATCCGGACACTGTCTCCACGAGGGGTTTGGCGTACATTAATTACCTTGAGAAATCTTCCCCCTCCCCAGGCCCCAGGCTCATTGCTTTGAGGAAAGCAGGGACTCTGGACCTTACAAGATGGCAGGCTGGTCTCTGGCCATAGAGGGACCCTACAAGCTCTCTGATAGTAGGGATTTCATTTTCCTATAACTGGGGGAACCAAGGGGTGTAGATAAGGCAGAGTCCTACTTCCACTCCCAAGTGAGGGAGGAAGGCCAGGAGCCAGCCCTGTTGTAGCTGCTTCACCAGCGCCTAGCCTTTGCTCAGGATGGGGGCCCTGGCTCTCTGCAGCATCTCTGTCCTGGATTACCCCCACTGCGTGGTGCACGAGCTGCCGGAGCTGACCGCCGAGAGTCTGGTGAGTGGCTGTGCTCTTCCCCAGCTGTTTCTTTGGCGTGAGGGGTGCTGATGGAGGGCCTGCCTCCCCCGACACGGGGATGGAGGTGTGCACAAGTGTGAGGTCACTGTTGAGTGCTGGCTTTTAAAGCACCGAGAGGGCATAGAAGGGCCAGAGGAGGGAGCTTGCCGAGGGGAAAGATGTGGATGTAGGGAGTAGTTGGTCAGGAGCATGGTCTTCAGGGGCTCTTCATGGTCTTCATGGACCCCGAGCTCCCCTGGCCTGGCTGCTTCCCTCTCCTACGCTGGATCTCTGTGGGGTGCAGCTCTGAGGTGGGTGCCAGTGCCCCAGGTGTGGGGGCTAAGGGCACAGTCTCCAAAATCCACATGCTCCACGTGTCCTGCAGAAAATTTCTAGGGAGCTTCCATACCCCTGCCAAGCTCTGGGATAGCAGTCCTCCAGGGCTGAGGAGAGGAAGACCCGGCAGTTCTGAGAGAGGCATGCAGGCCTTGGCCACTGCTGAACCCCTGCAGCTGTGAGGGTTATAACTGTTCCCGGATTCTCCCTGCAGGAGGCAGGTGACAATAACCAGTTTTGCTGGAGGAACCTCTTTTCCTGTATCAATCTGCTTCGGATCTTGAACAAGCTGACAAAGTGGAAGCACTCAAGGACCATGGTGAGCTATTATAGTCAGCAGGCACACAACTTGGAAATCTAGGCAGAGGGCCACACCCCGTGCTGTCCCCTCCCAGGATGTCCCCAGGGCGGGCTCGCTGCTGCCCCTACATCCTTCTCACCGCCTTTAGCCATGTCCTTGCATTTAACGGCTCATTCCTGGTTCCTTGCTGAGTTGTACTAGAAGCTAGAAGAGGCTCAGTTGTGCCCTGATGTCGGTGGACACATAGAGAAGGGATTTTTCTATGTCCTCTTAATCTCCAGTGGTACCACAACCACGATTCTGGGAGTCTCCCTTAACCCTGAGTCAGGATGCCTTTGGGGTGGGGATGTCCATGAGTCCTTGGAAATTTTACATATGTGCACGTAGGAACGGCTTGCCTCAGATTTCGTGATGACCCGTGATTTAAGTGGTGGGAGTGTCCCGCGAAACCCCTCAGTCTGGGGAGACGGAGATGGTCAGTTCCCCTGCCTATAACCCCAGAAGCAGTGAGTAGAGGGCACAGTTCAGGTGTTAATCTCTGCCCGCAACCCGGCCCTCCATGGCCCTTCCCAGATGCTGGTGGTGTTCAAGTCGGCCCCCATCCTGAAGCGCGCCCTCAAGGTGAAGCAGGCCATGATGCAGCTGTATGTGCTCAAGCTGCTCAAGGTGCAGACCAAGTACCTGGGGCGGCAGTGGCGGAAGAGCAACATGAAGACCATGTCTGCCATCTACCAGAAGGTGCGGCATCGGCTGAACGACGACTGGGCGTATGGCAACGGTAAGCTCTGGTGCGAAGCTGGGGGTCGCCTTTCCCTCTGAGGAACCCACAGAGTCCAGGTCCTGCCTCTGTACCGTCCCACTGAGAGCTCCAGGAAAGATGTTGAGAAACTGCCTGGGATTGACACATGTGATCACCCCCATTCCTCTGTCCCCCTGAAGGAGTTCCTTTTCCAGAAACTGTCACAAGACGCTTACCCATCTTTTCTCTCCCCACGACCACTGCCTCGGTTCTGACCACTGAAATTCTCACAGAACCAGATGGTTTCCTTGCCCTCCTTTTCTTCCCCTCTATCAGTGCCTCAAACTGAGCCCCTGTGATCTTTTTAAAAAGCAGGTCCTGTGGCACTAACTCCCTAAGTAAAATCCTTCATTAGCTTCTGAACTCTTAAGCAAGACTTGTGAGGCTGGCCCAGTGTCTCTGCGTAACCTGATCCAGCTTCCCTTCAGCTCAGCCTCCGTCCCACACAGGGATCTTGGCCCATTAGCCCCATTGTCCCCTATGTTCCTTGCTCCCAGCAGGGTACCTCACTCATACCTGTAGCTGTTGGGTATCCACATGTGTGCTTCCTGTCTGGGCGGCCACCTCAGAGTGGAGTGGGCTCTTCCTGGGCTTTCCTGAGCGTGCTGCCACCCCATTCGGTTTCTTGCCCACAGCCCCATGGCCAGGTGACCACATCAGCGCCCCAGTGCCCTGTGAATTTGTGCAGAGCCAGAGTGGCCCCTGGGGCCCTGGCCAGGGAACTGAGACAATGAGCTTCCTGCCATCCATCCCAGAGATCCAGGGAGAATGTGACTTCCAGAGAAGTGTATCATTCCGTGGCCCTCCCTCGCTGGGTCCCCACTAGCTGCAACATGGCCTCTTTATAGATATGGTCTCTCTCTTTTTACCTGGTTTTCTTTTGTATCAAAGTAAAAAGTCCTGTCAGTCTTCCTGAGGATGGGGATTGGAAGTCTTCTGCTCTGGGCTGACAGCACTGCAAGCCAGAGTCAGCCTGGCCCCGAGCTTCAGTGAACCCGGGAGAGCTGCCACAAGGGCTTGGCTCCTAAACATGTCTTCCTGCTTTGTCCCAGATCTTGATGCCCGGCCTTGGGACTTCCAGGCAGAGGAATGTGCCCTCCGTGCCAATATCGAACGCTTCAACGCCCGGCGGTACGACCGGGCCCATAGCAACCCGGACTTCCTGCCTGTGGACAACTGCCTACAGAGTGTCCTGGGCCAGCGGGTGGACCTCCCTGAGGACTTCCAGATGAACTATGACCTCTGGTTAGAAAGGGAGGTCTTCTCCAAGCCCATTTCTTGGGAGGAGCTGCTGCAGTGAGGCTCCTGGGCAGGGGACTGACAAGGAAAGGGGGAGTGACCTGGAGGTGCCCCAGGGGCTGTCCCAGTCCGTGGGTGCAGTGCTCCCACCTTCCTCCAGGTGGCAGCATGGCCCCACGGTGCCCTCCCTAGGACGCGCTGGGCTGGTGGGGGAGGCCAGATTTGGCCCCTCATTGATTCCCAGCGTCCTGCTCTGAGTGCAGTCTGCTCTCAGCTTGGGATCCCCTCTTTCTTCACTCCTCCCTACCCTCTTCTCTTGGACACGGTTGGTTGCAGCTCATTTCTCATTCAGCCCAAGGCTGGGAAAAGCTGGAGTGGGCTGGGAAGCCATTGCATCTGAATCGCAGGGATCACGCTGACTCTTCCCAAGATGCACAGATTCTTGGCATGTCAGCCTGCTGAGGAGGAGGGCTTAGGGTATGGGCCAGGGCCAGAAAGTTGGAATCTTGGTTTTGCTTTGGGGGTTTCTGATGTCATTCCAGCCTCCTGCTAAGTTTCGTCCAGAAGCAGTTGCAGAGGCTCCTACATCTGCCTCAATGCTTTGATTTGGGATGGGGTTAGGGGGTAGGAAGGGAAGCTGCGCTTCGCCAGAGATGCCACTTCTCCTCTGGGTTTGCGAGGGTCTGTAAATACCTATATATATATATCTCTGTGTATTCTCTCGTGTCCTGAGGGGTTTTTAACGTGTTTGTGTATTCTGTTTACATTAAAAAGAAGCGAAACCAATCCCCATTGCCGTGTCTGCAGGAAGTATGGCCCCTATCTCCTCCCATCTAGAAAGTAGCCTTTCCTGCCAGCATTGATGGGTCACCCACTTGTTCCCTGCCATGCTACCTGCCTTTCCCACCTGAGAGGAAGAAATGGGGGAGTTGACACTTACCCAGAGTATTTTTCCCCACGTCAATCTGGAATCACTTCAGCCCAGCTCCAGGGCTCCGGGCTGCTGGGGTGACCCGTAGTCCTGTGTGCCTGGGTTTGATGTGATCGCAGTAGAAGCCCCAGGCATCTCTGGATCACACTTCTGAGTTGGCTTCCACCAAACCAGTTGTAGAGCCAGCGAGGGAGCAGCTGAGTCAGCGAGGGCTCAGCTGCTCTGGGCCCTCACAAGGGTGGGTGGTTGGGAGCGAGAGGAAACCTCTGTGCCCAGAGCCTGGGGAAGCAGTCAGCTTCACAAGGGGAAGGTGTGTGTTTGGGGGGCGCAGGAACCCACATTGCTGGGGAAGAGGCAAGGGAATTCTCTGTGGTAGGTGTTGGTTGGAGGCCTCCTGGAGCCTGCACCTGGCCTCTAATCCCTGGACACATGTGCTTCCACCTACTTCCATCTCCGCTTCTACCTCCTTCCATCTTGAGGTTCTGTTTCTGGTGCAAGTGATACCATAGGACTGTTTTCTTTTCAGAATTATTTGAAGGTCCCTTCTCTTACATGTAGGCCGTGTGTATTGGATCTTAAGTCTCTGAGGGGTCTTGACTTACAAAGGAAATGTACTCTGGGAAGAATCTCCCTTTTGCTGGTTCAGTGCCTTCCTGGCCTGGGTCTTGGCTGAGCCCCAGTGCAGGCCCCAAGCTGGGCTTCCAGGGTAAGCCTGCATGATTTGGAGCAGCAAGGGTGAAGCTAACACTGTCCTTTTTCCGTAAGCCTCTGAGGTGGGAAGTTCCCTGCGACTGATTGAATTTCTGCTCCTCGGTAACTTGCACCAGACAAGGGAAACAGACACCATTCATGTGTGTGGGATGGATTTTCTTCTGTTCCTAGCCAGGACCAATAGGAAGTATGTATCTTGAGATTTTAGTTCAGGTAAGACAGATTGTCACTTTCCTACTCCACCAGGCAGCCTGGATCACTGAACCAGCCTGTCTGAAGTTTTGCTTCGTTCCCCTTTTTATGATCTCCCTAGTCTCTTCTGAAGTTTCCCTTAACCAGAGGTGCCCTTTTTCTCCCCTCTTGGTTTGCAAAGGTCTGTAAATACTTATATATCTAACTTATCTATAAGTTTGTGCAAACAAGAATGCAGAATATCAACGCTGCAGCTTCATGAAGCCGGAATGGGCAAGTGAATGCCTGCATCTGTGGGCCCAGGGGCTGGCCCAGAGAGGCAGAGCCATATCCTAGCCACAGAGTGTGCTAGTGCTGGGCTGGCCATTCAGATCCAGGCTTTTGTACAAAAACAGCTTTTGGAACAAGTGGGCCACGTTCTCTTCGCAGTTTTCTTTCTCAACTGGGCCCTGTGATGGGCAGGGTACATGCAGGCCCTTTGTAAATGGTTGAGTTACACAAAATGTTGATGACTGCTACCAGGCTGAAGGTCTAGGGCTCCTTCCATCCACTGACAGATGGGTTTCCTGGTGGCCTTATCACCTGAGGGAACTGGCCCTTCTTAATCAAAAGCGTTTACCACTTGGTGCCACATAGGTACCAGGTCCGGTCCCCATGCTTCTTGAAAGCTTGTTCCCCACACAGGAGCCAGCCAGTGTTCAGTGCTTGCTGTATGCTAGCCGCTACTCTCAGTGCTTTGTATGTAATATCTTACTGCTTTTAATAACTCTGAAAGGTACCAGCATTACATGAGAAACTGGCAGAGAAAGGATAAGGAACTTGCCCATGGTCACAGAATAGTGAGAGCCAGGGCCTGGATACAAACGGAGATCTCTGCAAAGTGTGTAGGTCAATGCCGTCGTCCCTCCTCCCTGCCCCCCACCGCCCCCGCCCCTAGCATTTACCACCAGTGCATTCATTTGCTCTTTTATTCCCTTTAGTCCGTCAGTACTTAGTATTTGCTTAAGCATGGTCCTTGGCAAGAAGATTTTTGGCAGATGTCCACTAGGCCTTGCTCTGGCTTCTCATGTGCCCCAAATGTGCCTTTGTTGAGGTAATTCGGGGGCTGTCACTACTATCTTCCTCTTTGGCCTGAGCTGGGTTGTCTTTCTGTCCCGAGTCCCAGAGGCCTTGTGTGTGGCTACCCCACTGTTGCTGTCAGGCTCCTGTCCCGGGAGGCTGGCTCTCTCTGTCCTCTCAGAAGCCCACTGCTCCAGGAAGCTGTAGTGGGACCATTTCACTTATCACTTGGCACGATCAGCCTCAGACTACAGAGGACCTGGAGCTCAGTGAGCTCAACCCTCAGCTGGCTCATTTGTAAAAATCGGTTTAATAATAACAGGTGGTCATGAGGGCTAAATAAGATGATGGATAATGGCTTCCATGCCTGGCTATGGGGGGACAGCACAGCTCATAAGTGACAGCTCTTCGTAGTTCTGCTAAGGGCCCTTCCAACTCTAGCCCACTCTGAATTTGCTTCCACTTGCTGAATCCCTTGGAAAAAACTTCCTGTCTCCTTCAAGGGCCAGAACAATGTCTCAGGCCTCCACGTGTCCCTCCTCCTAAACTCACTGCTCTGTACACAGAAGGCTTCCAAAAGTCAGCCATTGCCGGGCCACCCTGCCACCCTCCCTCGAAGGCGTCTTCTCTGGGCCAGGCCTCGTTCCAGGTGCCCTGGGCATCCAGGTGAACCGAACACCACACTCCCTTTCCTTGACAAGCTGTCAGTCGTTAGACAGGTGCCTCCAACAGCAAGCGAGAGCAGTAGCATAGTGGACCCCAAGACATACCCGTGGGGCCACCTGGGCCCCACCGGCCCCAGCCAATGCTCTGGAGAAGACACTGGGTAGAGGAGCCTGCGTGGGGTTGTGGGGAGGGTGGGGGCTCCAGCGTCCGGACCATGGGTCCTGAGATTATTGCCCCTGGGGAAAGTGTCCAGGATGCGGCTGGAGTGGGAGTGCAGCGTGTGCTCCCTCCGTCTGACAGGGGGGAAATACCCGGCTCCTGGCCAGGCTGGGCTCAGTTCCTGTCTGGGGCTGCAGAAGGTCTGCTCCTAAGGGCTGTAATTCAGGTTGATGTGTAAATGCTTGGGGGAAGGTGGGGAAGGAAGATTGAATGCCTCTAATGAGAAGCATTTCCTCATGCCCAACTGAGACCAGAAGCCTGGACCGAAGGGCCCGCTAACAAGGGCTCTGTGCTCCGGACCTGGGGTCTGTGTCCCTGCCAGCACCAAGATTTAGGACAGGGTGGGTGGGCCTCACTAGGGCAGAGAGGGGCCTTAGCAAAGGGGCACTGAGCCTAGCAACTCTCTTAAATTTTGGATTCCAGGTGGGGCCACTTCCCCTTTCTTTTTCCAGAAGGAGTTAGCGTAGCCCCCAGCCTGGCCTGGGGACTAGGCTGAGAGCTGAGGTCACCTCTGGAGTGAGGCTGGGGGCAGGGGCATCTGAAGATGGGGGGGAGGGGAGCTGTGTCTTAGGGGTGAGGTGCCTAGGGTGTGGAGGAGGAGGGGAGGATGGGAGGATGGCTAATGGGAAGCAGGTGGAAGGGCTGCCTGTGTCCTAGCCAGGGGACAGGCCGGCTGGGATGGCCCAGTCTGTGGGAGAAGCCATCAGCTCACAGATAATCCTAGGGAATAGGCTCCGGGATGCCCATTCATATTCATTATGTGTGAAGTGGGCGGTTGTAAAGTTAGCTTTCTCTTCATTTAGCTGTCACTGGCCAGAAAAATATGAGCTGTGGGCAGATGCCCCTGGATGGGAGCCAGTAGCTGGTCTCTGGCCTCCCCATGCCCTCCCCCACCAGGGCCTCCCTCCTGCACGGTTCGCTCCCAGCCTCGGCCTGTCTCCTCCACTCTTGCTGCGTGGATCTCTGTTGGCTTTACTCTGTTGGCTTCTCTCATCCCTCCCTTTTGCTTCCTTTGCTTTCACGGATCCCTTCCTCTCCATGTACTGCCACCCCCGACCCCCCGCAGAGCTATGTGAGAGAGGGAATTGTGGTTTTTTTCTTGATCATTGTTCTGTTTCTGGCACCCAGCACAATGCCTGGCACAGAGTGGCCACTCAATAAATATTTGTAGAACAAACTAATCTTTCTGCATCTCTCTGACTTTGTGACACAGAATTCCAGAATTTTGCTGGCCACTCCTTGGGTACAGAAACTTCGAGTGTAGTGGTCTTAGCCCTGAGTTAGAAATTTGAGTTTGAGCCCAGTCATTATTGACCAGCTTTGTGAAGGGCGGGATGGGAGGGTTGTTGGGGAGGCGTTTGTGTTCCTCGGAGGTGCTGGGGCTGCCTGTCCCTACTACTTCAGCTCTTCCCTTCCTGGTGGCTACACGGCTCTCATGTGGACCTCAGAGCCAGCGTCAGTACAGAGAGGAAAGAAATCACCCGCAGCCTGGCCCTTGAATGAAGGGAAGGGAAGGAAGACACTGGTTTCTTCTAAAGGGTGCTTCAACCTAGCCACACTGTTAGAGGAAGGTCTGATCCTGATGGGGACTTGCTGTCTTTTTGGGAATGAGCACAGCACTGGTGTCTTTGTGTGCTCGGGTTTCTCCTGGAAGAGGAGGCCTGGGGTGTGGTGGCTGGGCTCCTGGCTGAGGCTGAGCTCTTCTGAGCAATGTGGTTGTGTTTACTGGGAGGGTGGGAGGGCCAGGCCTGCTTTCTTCCTGCCTTCCAGGCCGTGGAGATAAGGCAGAAAGTGGGGATGAAGGATAGAATGGCTAATACTCTGAAACCACAAGAAAGAGTCCTGGCTTTCGTCTCTGCCCCACAGCTCAGACAAGCTCCTGGGGCTTCTGGGAGAAGGGGGCTGCCCCACCCCCATGGTTCTGGCCCAGGAGAGCCCAGAGCCCTCAGTGGGCTCCCCCGTCTTTCATTCCACCCCCCACTTCCACTGCCAGTTCAGCCACAAGTTTATCTTTGCCTTCCCACTCGCAGTCCCCCATTTTTCCTTCCACATGGGCCCAACTGCCCTAGAGCTGGGCTCTTCTTCCTGCCACCCACACCAGCTGATCCTGAGCAGGTGACAGGGCCAGGCATGGCATCGCTCAGCCTAGGGGCCCTGCTGCAGGCCTACCTTCCCCTAGCCCCCAGGATCCCTGCTGGCCCCTCAGGAGGGCCTGGCCCAGCCACAACCCTGGGCACAGACCAGCTAACCAAGTGCCAAAGCCCGACACAATTGCCTGTTCCAAAAAATACTGCCATCTTTATCAATATGCTGGGCAGCACTTTTTTATTTATTTATTTATTTTATTTTTTTTTTTTTACAAAAGGGGGTGTTGAGATCTCAGGGGCTTAGACTCTGTGGAAATCTCATTTATTCTTACCAACATCTAACAAGTAAACCAAGGGAGCCTACAGTTTCCATGGCATAGCTCTGGCCTTATCCCATTGAAGAGAATCCAAATATTTGGTGGTGTCTGGGGGACTTTCTGCTCCCTTGCAGGGGGAGAGGTGTGTTGGGAGAGGGAGCACAGGGCAGGAGTTAAGGGGTAGGCTGGATCAGGAGTGCCGGGCACCATTTCCAGGGACAGCCTATGCACCCTTGTGAGCTCCAGATGCTGAGCGCTCGCCCCCTAGTGGTGGGTGGGGGAAATAAGGCTGGCCCCAGATGCTCATGCCAGCCATGTTTCCCCTAAGTCACAGAGAGCTTTTCCAGCTTCAACCTTTGCCATCCTCTTATTCTCCTGGGTTCCCTGAATGAGGAACCAATTCAGCCATTTCAGCTGGTGGGGTGACACTTAAACTCAGACAAAGTCTGAAGGAAGCAGGGCAAGTGTCTTCCTCGAGCCCAGAGTTGGATGAAGGGACCCAGTGTGTAGTAGGAAGAGTCCTACCTGCTTTGCAGCCCCCTTTGTCCTGGGCAGCCCCACCTTATTTTAAGAGAAAAAAAAAAAAAAAACTCTAGCTTGTCCCCTGCAGGAGGCTGAGTATCCCAGCTGCTCTCCTGGGGCCTCCGGGAACCATCTCTGGGGCTTGGAGACAGAGGTATGTCCTCTCTGGCCCCCAGGCTGGAATGGGGTGGGAGCAGCTGGGAACAGAAAAGCGGGGTGGGCAGCTTAGTCTGCATGTCTACACAACCAATCACGTGGTCCAGTTCAGTAGGGTGGGTGGCTCCTTGGACTTCACCCTGAGCGAGATGAGGCTTGGAGACTTATAGTCGCCATCTGGGGGAGGCTCAAAGCCGTGACCCCCCAGGGCCGGGGAGAAGCCATGGATGGAGTATATGCCAGGGTGGGCTCCAGGGGAAGCTGGCACCCCCATGAAGCCGGCCACATTCCCGTGAGAGTGGGAATACGGAGACATGCACGGCGAGGGCATGCCCTCTGGAGACACGAGGCAGGGTCCGGGGGGGCTCCCAGAACCTGGAGTGGGCCACAGGGAGTTCTGCAGCTGAAAAGAGAGAAAAGAAGGCCCATGAATCAATAGCCCAGGGGCTGCCTCCCTTACTTGGGGGTTCTGTCTCTGCCCTTAGGACTCCAGAAACTTACCCGGCAAGCTCTGCTTGACCGGAGTCTGGAATCTGCTCCCTCCTACCCCTGACCCTCAAAATGGAATCCAGGAGACCCCTGCCACTGCGCCAAGTGAGGTTTCCTGCGGTGCAGGCATCGTTCATGAGACAGGGAGGAGCCCTGCTTGGTGGAGGACGAGTGATTTACCCACAGTTCCACAGAGCCCTAATGCTGCTTCAGGTCTCCTGGGGGCCAGGCCCTGATGCGGGGCTGGGTGGGGTATCACCTGCGGGTGGCTGTCAGTTCGGGGCAGCACAGAGATGTCGTAGGCAGATGTGAAAGGGTTCCGCCCCTCCTGGATCTTCCCGTATCGCTCACGCTTCCGCCACTTTGCTCTGCGGTTCTGGAACCACACCTGGGGACGGAGGGGAGAGGCTGAGGGAGTGACACAATGGCCCTGAGGTGGGTGGTAGTGTCCTTCTGGAAGGTATGGAGCTGGCTCCCGCCTGGAGGACCTTGAGCCACCTATAAATTCCTATTGTTCTCAGGGCTGGGGAGCCCGGAATGAGGTCTAGGAAAAATCTGACTTTGGAGGGAGTTTCTTGGTCCCTTGGGTCCCCATTACCCTCAGACACCAGGCTAAGTCACTCTCTTGGTTCTCCTGCCCGCTTGGGCCACTAAGGGTATCATGGGATCTGTGGCCTCAGAGGCTCTGGGCCCCACCTAGGCCTCCCTTACCTCATCTCCAGTCCCAGGCCATCTGCCCCGGGCAGCTCCATAAGAAGACCCCTGGGCCCTGAGCCCGCTCTTCCCTACAGCCTCATCCCCAACGAGGCAGTATCACTGGATTCTCCCCCACTTGCTTCCCATGCCCACTTGCCTTTGAACCCATCCACCACCTTGAAAATCCCCTGTCTTGGCTTGGGCCTCCCCTGCCAAGGCTGCCCAACTCACCCTGACACACATACGTACATCTCCTGGGTGTCACACGGGCATCTCATACTCACCCCACCCAATTACCATTGTCTGCTTTGTACTCTTTGTGCCTCCCCTCATCTGCGAGCGCCTGGCAGATGAGGGGCGCCCACCCGTGTGCTGGGCGCTTATGTGTGCATCTATGATGGATCTGTGGGCCCTGCGGCTCTATGTTTATGGTCCCCATGCATGTGTTTTGTGTTTCTATCATTTAATAAACATTTCTGTGTCAGACTCTGGGCTGGATGTTGGCAATGTCAAAACTGAACCAAACCATCCCCTTGCTTTCTAGGGATCTAGCTGGGAGCCACAACAAATTCTATGTGTGTGTGTGCATGTGAATGTGTAAGGAGCCCCACCTCAGCCCCTCATTCACACCCCCATGGTGGCCGTTCCTACCCGCACAGGCAGGTGAAGCCACGACAGTTAAGGAGCTTGGCAGACCCCCAGCCCACCAAGCCTCAGAGGCAGAGAGCCCAGAGCAGGCCTGGGGCAGGGTCAGGGAGGGACCATCCTGCCTGCCCAGCTGCTGGGCCTTCCCTTCTCTATCCTCCCTGCCCCACGGGCAACTGAAAGAGTCTGGAGTGAGTGAAGGGGGCTGCTTCACTGGGCGTTCTTCCCCACCATCCCTGATTGTCTCTACAGACCCCACCGTAGCCTTCCACCTGCACTTGGGCCTGGCCCTCTGCTCGGTTCTGTGTGGTGGCTTACTGCTCTCTGTGGGGCAGGGCCCACAGGTGGCTGTCACTTTCCTGTCAGAGAAAAGAGCCCTCCTCTGGGGCCTCAAGCGTCAGTCTGGGGGCCTACAGCCGGCCCAGCACCCCCTCGGGGTTGAGAAGGCCTGGGAGAGGAGTACGGAGATGTACTCCAGCTCTCCAAGGAGTGCCACGGCCATGGCCTTTGGGACCCTACCCCAGAGGCTCGCTGAGGGTCTGGAGACTTGATGTTCTGGACTTCGGTGGCTCAAGGGCTCTGGGACTGTTGTGAATGCTCGGCCTCTTACCCTGCTGGCCCCGGCCCTGGGTACTCTATGAGCACAGTCCTAGAAGTGTGTTTTGGGTGCCACCTGGGGTGAGGTGGGGGGAATGAAAGCAGGAAGACCCAGAAGAGAAGGGGGAAAGAGCCCAAGCACCTCTGGTCCTATGCTGAAACCCGCTGTGGGGCCTTCTCTGCTAGAAGGCAGCTGGCCTCTTTGGGAGGTCCCATACAGGGTGTGCTATGTATGAGCTCTGTCCCTATGAGATCTCTTCTGCAAGGGGAAAGAGAATTTCCTCTGTCTAGAGGTCACTTCCTCACCTCTCCCAAGAAGCCCAAATCCCACCCCTCTCCCAGTGACTCCTGCCTGGCCTCAGAGAGCCTGCTGGACACCACACGGAAACAACCACCATCTTCCTTTTGGGCCAAGCTTTTCCCGAAGCCTCTTTCCCCATCCCCACCCTCTGCTTGCCATCTGCCTGTTCTTTCTCACCTCCGATGTGTCTTGGAAATGGACTTTCCTTCTCTCTTTCCCTTGTTCCAGCATCCATCCATCCCCTCACGCCCAACAGGAAGCTGGCCACAGCCCTACCCGGGAAGCCCTGGGGCCTGATCTCTGCTGGGGAGAGTTGGTTGGGTGGGGAAGGTGTCTGGGAGCTGGGGGGCCTGAAAATCGCTGGATCGGGATAGCTTTGAGCATCACTGAACCTCAGACCCCCCCCCCCATTGGGGACCCACCTGCTCTGGGCAGCTGCCTCAGGAGCTGCCGGATGTGTTCAGCCTTTCACTGCTTCTGAAAGGCTGCTGCATCTTGATGCTCAAAGACCATCCAAAGTGAGATCGAGACATTCAACGACATGCACTAAGTCACCTGGTCAGCTAGAGAGTGGCAGAGCTAGGGCTCCCAGACAGGTAGGTCTTTGAACTGCCAGAGGCAACTACCCCATGAGGCACTTGGGCTGCAGCGGAGCTGGGCATGGAGGGGGAGCCGAGGGGTGGCAGGCCAGGGGCAGGCACCAGGGAAAGGCGGCTCTGCATGGCACCAGCGCCCACCTCTCCCAACCCTTCCATGGCCTGGCCCACGGTCGGGGTGGTCGAGGCAGCCAGAGAGGCCCACGGCCGGGGTGCCCTCACCTGTACCCGGGCCTCAGTTAGATCCGTTCGCAGAGCCAGCTGCTCCCGGGCGTACACATCTGGGTAGTGGGTTTTCTGGAAGACTTTCTCCAGCTCTTCCAGCTGGAACGTGCTGAAGGTCGTGCGGTTCCGGCGCTTCTTGCTCTTATTCTTGGCCAGCTCCATGGAGTCCGGGAGTCCCGGGGACAGAGGGACATGCAGGCTGGCCAGACAAGGGCCCGGGGAGCCTTGCAAGCTAGAGGGCCCGTCTCTGGGGCCCCCTCGGCAGTCCAAGGGCAGCTGGGGGAAGCTGGCAGCTTTGGAGGCCTTCTCCTCAGCTGCAATGGAAAACACAAAAAGGAGGATGGAAACCGAACCAGGAGGTTTTGTGGGTGGACTGGGGGAGGGGGCAGAACGTTTGACGCTTCAGTCCCCGCCTCCCCCTTCCTTTCTCTTCCCTCGTCCCAGCAGCCACCCTGCACGGGAGCCTGGCATTTGGAGGCCTGTGTGCTGAGCCTCCAGCTCAGGGGGCCCTGGGGAACCATGTGCTCTGTGGTCGGGCGGATCTGCTGGGGCCAGAAGAGGGTTCATTTCGGGGAAGCGCTTTGTGGTGGCGTGGCCCACAGGGCGTGGGGGTGCCAGGACTGGCCCCCTGGGCAGGGCCTAGCACAGAGGCGGCAGGAGGGGGTGAGCCCCCGGGGTGGCTGGCATCTCCCGCCCCTGCCAGGAAGTGCCTCCTTGGCCCTGCTGTGGGGGCTGTGGTTCCCAGGTCCTCATGCCCCTGCCTCTGGTCCCAGGTCCAGGCAGGGGACAGACAGGGACACTCAGAGATCCCCTTTGGCTGGTCTCGTTGTGCCTCATTGCCCAAATCTCAGGGCAATGACAAATCCCCCAGCCCCAGGACATGAAGGACAAGATGGGGCAAAGAAGCATCCAAAAGACATTGTCTCATTCCTCCAGAAATTGTGATGTTTGACCCAACATTTAAGCTCCAGCATTGGAGAGCAGGAGGGTGAAGGCTTGGAGGACCAGTGTCGAAAGAGGCCTCAGCTCCCAACCCCATCACCCTGGTCAATGACTGTCCCTCCCTCCTCGGCAGTTTCCGATGGCTCCCCCATTGCCCAGGATGAGCAAGCAGGGAGGGGTGACCTGACTGCTGCTGGGCATAGTTCCCAGCAGCCCCACTCCGACACGCTAACCCGCACATGAGAGGCTTGGTGGAGCCCTGCCACAACCCGGTCATGGTGAAAAATAGGTCACCCCGATCGCTCTGCCCACTCCTCTGGCAAGCGGCATTGCCATGAAATCTCGAGAGCCCGCTGGGACAGCAGGAGCACAGCCACAAAGGCGCCCCACTGACTCACAGGGTCCTGGCCTGGCCCCGGCCCATCCCAGGCAGGGGTCTGAGCCCCAAGAGGCCCAGAAGGCCGGCACCAAGAGGCAGTTTCCTCCTTGGGACTTGGTGTCAGGATCACAGTTGTCATCAGGGAAAAATGGGACCAGAGAGATGAGATTTTTGGGTTCTGGCTCTGATGATTCCCCATCTGCATTATGGAGGACAAGTTGGGCAGGGTCCCCCTCAGCCGGAAGGTGGTCAGGGACCTCCCAGGACACCCGGGCTGTGCAGGAAGCTCCAGGCTGTGCAAGGATCCTGGAGGCCTGGCAGGGTCAGGGGCCTGCCCTCAGGTACCAGGCTCATAGCTCAGGCAGAGCATCGAGGAGAAAGTGCTCCAGCCACTAACTTCCGTTCTTGGCCAACATATTTTGGTTCTAGAGATAACTCCATGGGCAGCCGCTTAGGAAGAAGGACTCATGGAAGCTGAGCCAAACAATTGAAAATGGTCAGGGGGAGTGGGAGACTGGAAAGGGACACCCTGCCTCTAGCAGGTTTGAGAGGGAGTTCTTGGAGTCCTGGGTTCAGAGGGAGCTCCTGCTGGACTCCAGGCAAAAAAGGGTGAGGATGGCGAGGGGATGGCGGCGAGGGGAGCAATGACATCACTGTAGGGGGTTCTCCAAAGTGCTGAGGCTTTGCTCACCTGGCTCTGGGGCCTTCCGAGTCTGTTGGAACAGGATCTGCCCAAAGGAAGTGACCAGCTCTGGGCTCGGAGCTGCCAGAGTGAGAGATAAAAGCGTGGCAGGACTTTTCAGAACAGCCACCCAGAAAAGGGACCAAGCCTGCTGGCCTCTGCTGGCCTCCTATGCCGGCCCATTCTAGAGCCCTTCCAGGGGACTAGGGTACTTCTCCCCTCTTCATTGCCATGGGCCTGAAAGCTCCATCTACCTGGAGATCTCCGGGGAGAAGCAGGCACTCCCCCTTTTTGGGGGGACGGGGCACACCTCCTAGAATCTCTCCTGAAGAGCAAGGCTTAGGAGAGAAGAGGGGAGGTGGGATCCGGAAAAGCAGCAGTCAAGAAAAGAGAGGCAGCCCCAAGATTTGAGTCTGCAGTTGCAAGGAGTAGGGTGCCTGGTGAGGCCTCAAGCACTTTCAAGGTGTACTGGCAGTGTATGGGGGTCACCTGCACCTGGTGGAGACCCTGGGTGGTTAAAGGGGGAGTGTTCATGGCAGAGATTGGAATCCTGGGGCCCAGCACCAGGGGGTCCACAGCCTGCACAACCGCAACACCACAGCAGAAGTCTGTGGGGCCTGAAAGACAGAAACCAAGGCAAAAGCCTCTGACGCTGCCACCGTGCTCCCTCCAGCTCCCTCCCTAGGCTGCTCTCCCGCACCCTGCCAGCCCCAGAGCCCCGGCTTCCCCACGACAGCCCACAGCCCCACTGCCCTCTCAGCCAGCGTCCACTGAGGCCTCCAGACTGAGCACCCGGTTTTCGACCACGGCGGGAGTCTTGCTCTGCGCCGTTTCCCACGCCATCCGCAGAGCTCGCAGAGGCCTGGGCTCTGGCAGCTCTGGCTGGTAACCTGAAGCCGTTGTGGGCATAAACCCCGGGCGCCGGACCCCAGTGGGCCCTTGTGCTCTCCACAGTTTCCACCTTTGGCCTAGACGCCTCAGCTTGGGGCCCTCCCCAACTTGGAATCCTTCACGAGGTCTGCGACCCGAGCGGTGAGCGAGGCCTTCAGTGCTCCGCTCAGGGCCTCCGAGGTGGTGGGCGCGTTCCCAGGTCAGAGAGCCAAGCCAGGGAACGGACCGGGCGGCCCCCGGCGGGGCGGGAAGGAACGGCCGGGCACTTCTCCGGTCCTCTGAGCAGCCGCGCGCGCGGGGCTCAAAGGGTGGCCGGCACCGCCGGGACGCGGCCCGGGTCTAGGGCAGGGCTGGGCGCTCTCCGCCAAGGGCACCGCAAAGAGCGGGAGAGGAGCTCCAGGCTCTCCAGCGCGCGACTGCCCGGGCCTCCGCAAGATCGCGCCGCAGATGGGGCGCAGCTGCGCGCTCACTGGTCTGAACTGGAAACGCTTGTAGCCCGTCAATTGAGAAGCCGGTTTCCCCCTTTGCCGCCACTTCCCACTTGGTAGACTGCGTAGCCCTAGTCCCCTCGGGGCCGGTCCTCCCCAGCAGCCCCGCTCCGCCGCAGGGACGCATGGGGACCGCGCCTGCCGAGTTCCGGCCACGGCACCCGGGAGGCGAGCGGCGGCCAAAGTCCCAGGCTGCGCTCCTGTTTTTTCGTTTGGGCGGTCCTCCGCTCCGCTTGAATCGCTCATTTTCCTCTTCCACTTGATCTCATTTTGCAGCTTTCTGCTCTTTTAAGATCTCCCTGTTTCTCCTTTCATTTTTTCTGCTTCTACTCTTCTTCGTCCCTTCCCTCCTTCTCCATTTACCCGCTTCGTTCGATCGTTCTTCGATCCTCCGCTTGCTTTTTCCCTTCTGTTCTTCCGTTCGCTCTCCGTTTATTTCTTAACATTCTGCACTGCTTGCCGACTTTGTCTACCTCTCCTTCTCCGTTGTTTTGTTCAGTTTCCTTTTCCTTATTTTTGGTGGTTGTTCACACTTTTCGGTTTTAGTTCTACGCATTTCGTTGTTGACATCCTCACCGTCGCCGGGTCCCTCCGCGCCCCGCCGCTCCTTGTGCCCCAGCGCTCTCCACGGTGTGCCAGTCCCGGCCTTCCCGCGGTGCCTGCGGGATCCGGCGCGCCCAGCTGGACGCGGGCCTGTGGGGTGAGTCCTGCCGAACGCGACGCGCCTAGCCAGCCCGGGTACCTGTCCCCGGCGTGCTCATGGCGCTGCGCGGCCGCCGCCGTCTGGCTGGGATCAGAGGAGCCAGGCCAACTGCTTCTCATTAAGTCCCAACTATGGTTTTTATCAGGAGAGCCTCTTTCAAAGGGCACAGACACGAAGCTCTGCGGACTCGCTCATTTCCTCCGCTGACCCCCACACACCTCCCCGCCCTTCCCGACACATTCCCATTGCCCCGGCCGGGCGAAGGCCCGAGCTGCCTGGCCATTCGGTGGAGGCCGGCCAGGCGCCAACGGGTTGAGGCCGACCTCAGAACATTCAGCTCTGGGCCTCTGGTGAGGGCCGTGGCAGCACAGATGGGGCGGGCGCCCAGACTCCTTACAGGTCAGCAAGTGCAGCGGTGGCGGCCGGGCTGCCGGCCCGTGTGGCAGGCCCCGGCGTTCAGGCGCGTTCTCCGGAGTTGGCGCGGTCCAGCTGGCCTTGGCGCATGGGGCACCGGCCCAGGAGCCCGAGGCGCCCAGGGAATAGGCCCGCCCGGGCTGCTCTCGACGGCCCCAGCCGTGACGATCCAGGGCCAGTAAGCCAAGACTGCGGGAAAGGCGGCCATCACCGTGCTTAACGACGGGGAGGCCAGGTTAGTCTGAGAAATAAGAACACAATTATTCCGTATTGAGAACGGCCCCGGCGCTGCCGACCGGCCGCGGCCGCGCCGCCGAATGCCTAACGCCCAGGCAGCGCCTTCCCCACCGAGGCTGGGCCTGGGGAGGAGAAGCCGGCGGCGGCCAGGCCGCAGCCCTCGGCTGATTCCTGCTTGGCCACTCCAGGTCGGGGCCCAAGCTCAGGGCCCTGAACGGGCGCCGCACACAAAAGGCGCGCTTCTCTCCCCGCATCGGGACGGAGGGCTCAGGGTGGCGCCCAGGACCTGGGCCCCGTCCGGGCTTCTGGGTCGGTGGCAGTTCCAGGCCAACTTCGGCCAAGCGTGATTTCTCCTTTCCGCCTCCGGTCGCTTCGGGTCTCACTGGGCCCGGGGCCGTCGCTGCTCCACCCTCGCGCTACCTCCCGCCTCCCATTCCAGCCACGGGAGACACGGGGGGCTCTGCCTCACTCGGGACGCTGGCTTTGCCCGGCCGGGACCGGCACCGGTGGGGCTTCCGAGGGGGCCGTGGCGGGGGGCTAGAGGGTCAAAGAGTCGAGAGCTGGGCGAGCGGGCGAGGGGAGTGGGAAGGCCCGGGCCAGCCGGGGAAGGGAAGGAGAGCGGGTCGGGGCTACGCGCTGCGCCCGCGCCGCGCGTTACCTTCCGCGGGGCCCTCGTAGAAGTGGCTGCCGTTGAGCGCCGGGCCGGGCCCGAGGTCCTGCAGGTACTTGGCGGGCGGCTTGGCCGGCTCGGGGAGATAGGGCTCCAGGGGCCCGCAGGCTGGAAAACGGGTCAGGCGGGGGCCGCGGGACGGCGCGGGGTGCAGGTGAGGCGCGCCGGCGGGGGTCCCCTGCGGGCCGGGTGGCTCGTCCCCCGCGGCCGCGTAGGGGCCGGGCCCGGGCCCCACGCCGAAAGGCGCGCAGCGCTCGGGGTCCATGCCGGCTCCCGGCGCACAGGCCGCGGGGGCTCCGGGGCTAGCGCTGCCCGTGCGGCCTGTGAGCGCCCGCCAAGGGGGAGGGACCTGGGCGCGGGGGCGCGGAGCCCCCGGGAGCGGCGCGCGCCGCGGGGGGCGGGGGACAGGGGAGGGGGCCGCGCCTCTGACTTAATGCTGGAACCATCCACGTCACGTGCGGCCCCGCGCGGGTTAACCCCTAGGAGCCCGGGAGCCCCCTGGATTCACCCCAGCCCGCGTTCGTCAGAGGCAGTTCGAGCAGAGGGAGGAAGCCACCTTCTCTCGACGGCAGGGTCCGTTTTGTCTGCCCATCTTGGTGAGTCCCTTGCTCAGAGCAGCACCCTAGGTCCTGACATACAGCCTGGAGCTTCTCGCCCCTAGAGGCGTGATGCACGCCCAGCAAACACTCTTAGGCCTGGTCTCCCGACAGAAGCCTCGGATAAGGGCTGTCTGGGGGAGGGGCTGGGCTGGGACTTTACCTAACTCTTTGCTGGGAGCTGGAAAACCCTTGCCTCAGGCAGAAACACCTCCCTTGGGGATTTCTTGTTTCTCCCTGCGACAAGAGTCCTTGGGGAGAGGTGTTTGGAAACCGCTCTAATCTGGGAAAGTTTCGGCCAGGGCGCTGTCATTAATTAGCTGTGGGACCTTGAACTGTGGCTAGTGTCTTCGTCTGACTCTGGAGCATTTCTGTGTATTCCTGGTGGGTTTGAGAAGCAGAGGCTGAACCAGAAGGGGCAGGGAGACTTGCAGGGGCAGCTCAAGACTGGACAGGGCCTAGCAGAGGCTGTCTTTGGAGCAAGTGAGAGGGTACATAGAAGGTTTGGGGTTTGAAAAGCAGGCATGAAGTGAGTACCTTTCCAGTGATCTGAAAGTGCATGGGGATCTACTGGAGAGAGGCTGCCTGCAGCTCAGACCCCAAGGCTCTACCGCCCCAGGCCTGCCCTTTTACAGGGAGGTGAGGGTAGGGTTGCATCTCCTAGGAGCTGAGTCTCTCCCCACCCCCCACCCCCGCCCCCACCAACAAAAGGATGCATAGGACTAGGGAAGTAGCTTGGAATTTCTGAGAAGAGAAATAACCCCCACCCTAAGATCTGAGAAGACATTCCTGACCTGGGACCCTGCTCCCTTCTGTGGATTGAGGAGTCCCCAAGTCTGGGTTACACCGCTTTTTATTTTCAGTGCCTCCAGAGACTAGTGAGTGGGACAGGGAGTTAAACATCGTTTGTATTTCATTTGAATTCTCAATTTTTAAAGGAATCCAAGAGGCCTGGTGTGAACACCTCCCTCTTCCGCTGGGGGCTTAGAGGGGGTTTCTTGGCTGTCCTCAGCCAGAGTTGGGCTGTAAATCAAGGCCAAACAGGAACCAGAAGCCTTGCATCTCACAAGTAGTCATTAAGCCATTATTAAACATACCGTAACTTCTCTGAAGCCTTATTGGTTTAAACACCACATTGGAGGCATTATGGCCATTAGGGCCCCTGATCACAGGCTGCAGACTGGGCTAGTGAGGTGGGAGCACCTGGGGCTGGTATTTCCAGCCAAGAGGGAGGTTCAGCTCAGAATTAAGCTTTCCTCTCTGGCCTCACCAGGAGCATCAATTCTCAAGGACCCAGTGGCTCACAGCTTTGGGCAGTCAATTTGCCTCAATCCCTTTCACTTATTAGGAAGGTTTTCCGATAGTTCTTGGGCTTGGGGCTGTGGATATTTTGACTCTTCGGGACGATGTTCGCGTCCACGCAGGACTCCACTTCTGTTCCACAAAGGAATGGAGCAGCTTAGTGAGAGAGATGCACAGAGGATGCAGGAAAAACATCACCAACAGTTTAAGCCGGGCTTAAAGGCCAAGTGTTTTGCCTCAGGTGATAAAACTTTCTCAGCCTCAGTTTCCTTGTTGTAAAAAATGGGCTGTGCACATGGACAAAGGATGTTGGAGACTCGCTGATGTTTTGATGGGTGTTAGTTCATGAGATTATTATTGCCATTATGATATCCAAGAGACGGCAATTGGTGGAAGGTTCCTGACCCCGGGGGCTGAGTGGGCTAGAGGCTGGGGCTGATCAGACAGACCTAGAGACCCACAGCCCTGCCCAAGCCCAGAAGCTCCTCCTGCCATTCCCCGCTCTCTGACCAGAACCATTTTCCATGCTGCCAGTTGAACTGAGACTGAAGAAAACCCCAGCTTTCATTCGGATCGGATGGGTAGATAGAATTGCCCTCTGGATGGCTTTTTCTCCCAGGATCATTCGAGGCAGGGTACGCTTTCTTGTTCCCGTTTCAAACCACTAGTGCAAACTCTTTACCTCTATGAGATCTGGGGAGAGTTTGATGGGGCAGAGGCACATAGAAAACACAAAAGTGGCACTCGTGGAATTGCCCCTTACGAGGGCTGAGAGATCCTGGAGTACCACAGGGGCCCTCATCTTACAGATAAAAGCAATGGCTGATACGTCTTCCTGCATGTCAGCCACTCTCTCATGTATCCTACAGACACGGGTTTATTTAATCCTCCCCAATCCAAGAAGCAGGCACAATTATTATCCCCATTTTACAGAGAAGAGACTGAGGCCACAGAAGGGAGCCATTTGTCTAGGGTGGCCAAGGCCACTTCATGGCAGAACCAGAATTGATGCCCATATCTGTGGTCCCGCACCTGACACCGAGCACCTCTTGGTCCTTCTTCTTTGGCTAATATGACAAAGTTGAAATCGTCCAGTGCACACCCTCATGTTCCTGGAGGAAGGTTGGGACTTTTCCCTGAAAAGGAAGTCAAGGCCAGAGTGGACTAGGGACAGAGGTGGTCCAAGGTGGAACCACAGCGCCGCCTTCCTGCCCACAGAGTGGCACTTTACTGAGACACCCCACCCCTCATGCGGGGGTAGCCAGGGTGGCTGGGACAGTAGGTACAGGGTGGTTTCTGCTAAGCTGAGACCAAACGAGACAGAGCTTCGAGCACCTGAGAGGTTTTACAACCCACTGGTACGGCCAGATGTGGGGCAGTGTCTTAAGAGAATGTGTGAGTTCCCCATGCCTGCTCTTTGATGGCCGTGTGCGTTGTGGTAGCATCTGTCACTGCTGTATGATCCGTGGAGTAAGTGAGAACTGACACGATGATCCCGATCACATGAAAAACCTTAAAGCAACAACACCAACTAACTTCCCACCTGCTGAGAAAAACCACTCCTAAAATAACAACGGTACTTACTGACTGTGTCTAGGCAGCTGTTCTTCACCAGCCAATTGCCTCATTTATTCATTCCCTGGGAGGACCTACTGTGTGGCAGGCACGTGTGCGGGCACTGAGATACTAGACGTGCCTCCTGCCTTTGTGGGGCAGACACTTGGAAATGTCTCCTCCCCCACAACAAAATCGGCATTGGGGTTTGAGTTAGGATGGAACCAGGTCTCAAGAGTGGAGTTCCTGATGTCTAGCCTCACCTGGGAGATGGGTTCTAGAATCAGAGAAGGAGCCCCAACTCCCGCTCTCTCATTTTCGACATCCCTCAGCCTACACCACATCCCGTTTCCCCAGTGGATATCCGAAAGGGGTCGGAACAATGGGAAAAATGTCACCTCAGATCTGACATAGACAAACCTTCCTTTCAGACAGGAAAGACTCAGTTGCTTCTTTTTTTTTTTTTTCCCCCTCGAAGGGAAGACCGTTGGTACTGCCCTTGTCCTGTTTAGGCTCTGAAATCCTAGACTGATCCCTATGAAAATTCTGGGTTTGGGAGCCCAAGGAGATTGTTTCTCATTAGTGACATTCTTCCTGGAAGGTCAGGCTAAGGAATGGTAAATAAACCCTCAGATCCGCTGCTTCCTCCTCACCCATGATATTTAAAAGAAAGAAGGAAGGGGGTGGGGACATTTGTGCTGTGGAGACCCAGAATCCTGGGCTGACAATCCAGGCTGCAGTCTGGGCTTAGGGGTGAAATTTCGGGGACATTGGGAAGCTATTTTCGCTCTTCTGTTCATTTGATCTCTTTCCTTGGGACAGTCACTTAACCTGTCCATGTCCATACCTCAGTTTCTCCCCTGGAAGACGAGAGCAGTGATTTTGTAGTTTAGCTTTGCTGGAATGAACAGACACTGTGTTTAGACAGATGGTGTTTGAGCCTGACTCCACCCTGAACCTATATTTCTCTGCTTATGCTCTCTGCCCACCTCCCTGGGGTCGGGTTGGGATGGGGGCAGTGAATGGAGTGTGTGTGTGTGGGGGGGGGGGTCCTGTGTCTGGGATGTGTCCTGAGTGCCTGGTCTGGCCTGATGGCTGCCTTACTGCCTTTGTGTGAAGGTAAACGAGGTCTGTGGCAAATGCCAACGCAGGCCAGGAGTCATTTTATGGGAGAGTTTCTGATGAACTCTTTCTTGGTGTAAAGCAGAAGGAGGCAGATTTGGACTTCTTGGCAATTCTAGCACGCTGATAAGTTGACACGCTGCCTCTTTATTTGTCGAGCCTGTACTGAGTGCCTGCCCTGTGCCAGACAGGAGGGCTGCACAGCGAGGACTGAGTCGGAGGACAGGAGCCTTACTCCTGTCCTCTGACAGGAGGATAAGGCTTTTCCAGGCTGGCAGGGGACACACAGAGCAATGGGCACTTAGATCACAGGCTGTGTTGTGCTGGCAGGAAGCACAGGGGCCATGGAGGCCATGAAATGGGCACCTGTCCCAGCTTTGGGCTGGGGGTAGCTGGTCATGGGACACTTCCAGGTAGAAAGTCAAGTGGGGCTTAGCAGGGAAGGGGGTGCGGAGTGGGCAGGGAGAGAGGGCATCCAGAGAGAACAGCCCTGTGGTGGGAAAGAGGAAGAAGCCACGTTTGCAAAGGAACATGCATTTGTTGAAGTGCTCGGGCCAGGGCAGGAAGAGTCTGGGCTGAAGTGGGAGAAAGAGAGGCAGAGGGGACGTGTCCACCCGAATCAAGAGGGACTCCAGGGGGAGGGCAAGATGGTTCCAGAGACATCCACCATGCACCGTGTCCATCTGCTAAGCCCGGTTTTAAGCATTGGGTCTGCAAGTGGCAGATGAGAGGGAGCAAGCCCTAGGGCCCAGAATTTCCCTGACTTTAAGGGGGCACACGACCCATGTCTAGCAGGCAGGCAGTAAGAAAGCCTGCAGAGAAGCAGCAAAACAACATGCCCATCTAACTGCTGGGCGCCCTGAGGTTGGAGAGTTGGCGGAGGGCGGAGGAGCTGTGTGCAGCAGGTTGAGCGCTGCGATCCCTGAGACCCTTTCGTAGCAGAGCTCTGGCTCTTCCTGGGAATGCTGGCCTGGGCACCTCTTGAACTCATTTCAGCAGGAAATCCATTGGTTCCAGAGTGTAGATTCCAGATTTGTTGTTTTTACGGGGCTAACAAGTATGTAATTAGCACATCTGGGGCCCTTCAAAGGAAATGCAAACATACACCATTGAACACCCTTAGAGATGGGAGTGGGACCCACCCCAGAGTTCTGGAAGGAGCTCACCACCATCTCACAGAGACACCCACTCCAGTCCAGGGTCTGCTTCTGCGCTGGCAAGAGAGAGAGTGCTCGAACACTGGGTCTGAGCTTTAGGAGGGACTGGGAGAAAAGCAAGTGTCAAGGCTCAAACAGCCTCTGCCTGGCCTCCTCTGGAGTCAGCTGGGGAGGAGAGGGGGTGGGCTGGGTAATAACAACGCCCACCGCTCACCGAGCACCTACAGTGTGCCAGGAAAACACCACCTCCTCACATCTTCACGTTGTTACGCAGCTGGCATTAACATTCCTATTTTAACAAATGAAGAAATGGAGATTGGCCTGTGTGTCAGTTTTCTAATACTACTTAGCAAATCACCCCAAAACTCGCTGGGCTTAGCACAACAATAGTCAGGAGCAGCTTGGCTGAATGGTGTGTCTTGGGGAGTCTCACAACCCCAGCTCAGATACTGGTTGGGCTGCAGGACTCTGGGGCTTGATGTGAGCTGCAGGATGGATTTCCGTGGTGGCTCGCTCCCACAGTGGGCAGGTAGGTATTGGGTATTGATGGGAGGCCCCAGTTCCACCCGTTGGGGGGCCTCTCCCCCTGGCTGCTTGGGTGTCCTCACAACCTGGCAGCTGGCTTTCCCCACAGCCAACGATCAAGGTGCAGTGTCGTTTACGACCCAGCCTTGGGATACACGCACGCACGCGCGCACGCATGCTTTGGCCATATTGGACGGACTACACAGTTCTGATTGGTTCTGACTGAGAGGATCCCACCAGCGTGGGGCCATCGTGAGGGCTGATGACCACAGACAAGCTCGGAAAACTGCCCGGATCCCACAGCTGCGGAGCGCGGCTGGGATTCACACACGAGACTCTGTGGGGAGGCTCGAAGGCCACATGTTGGCTCAGAAAGACTGTCTACATCAATGAGCTAAGAAGAGGCTCTTGGGGAGCAGGGAGCCTGGCAGGCAAGTGGCAAAGGCCAGTGGGTAGGGAGAGCCATACTCACTGCCTGTCCTGAGGGAGACTGAAGGATATGGGGATGAGGTATACCCTGGTCTTTTCTGTACCCTGGGCGTCAGTGGCCACAACACACAGACTCCTAAGGGCTCCCTTAGGACAGCGAGCTGATCTCTGAGCTCCCCCAGGCTCTTCGTTCATGTGGGTGAAGGAAGGAAGCAGACTCACCTTTTCCCTGAGCAGGGTACTAGAATATCCTGTTTGCATTGCTCTCTGCTTAGCAAGGGGAACACCGACCTTCGACCTTGAACTGAATGATCAGGAGCCGGGGGCAGTGTTCAGAGCCCACTATGACTTAAGCCTGAGCCGGACAGTCTACTCTTTAAAACGGCATAGAACGCACCTGGGAAGTAGATGCTATCATTTCTACTTCCTAATTAATAATACGGAACTCAGAGAATGAAGTCAGTTGTCCAAGGTGTCAAACACTTCCTCAATGATGGAACCAGGAGGGACTCCCAGGCAGGTGCCCTAATCAGCTTGCGCCCTCTCCAGCGTGCTATGCTGCCTTGAGTCACCTTGGACAGATGAGGGCTGTGTTTGCTTTCCCTCTGGCTGTTCAGTGGATCTGAGCACTGCATGGGGTAGAGACCACACTGGGCAAAATTGGAGGGTGCGGGGCTAAAAATGCACCCCACTCCAAATTCTTGGTGAATCCTTCTTACTAGCTTTATTTTCTCCGGGGGAGATGAGATTGGGACACATGACCAATCACCCAGGAATATGAGGATGTTTGCTAAGTGTGAGACAGGCTGTCCTGGCGGAGGACCAGACATGAGCAAGAAGGCGTGGTGTACTCCGAGTCACTTCCTGGTGGAGAAGAAAACCACTGCGTGGTCGCAAGCATATCAGCACCCTGGGCCAGACTCTCGGCTGTACAACCCTGGGGACCATTGCAAATGGACACTCCCCCGTGCAGAGAGCCCTTAGAGAGTTCAGAGCTCAGCCTGACAAGATGTGAAGGATCTGGACAGATGGAGGGGAGGGCAGTTGCTGAGCCCAGGTCAAGTGGACGCTGTGCATCTGAGCACGTGGCACTTGGCTGCCTCCAGCAGAAGGCTGTGTGAAGGAGCAGCAGGTGTGACAGAGATGGGCTTCGCAAGACCAGAATGTGGCAGGTGTGGAAAAGGGAGCCTTCTTTCTTTTTAGAGAGCGGGAGCCAGTGGGTAGAAGGGAGAAGACCTTGCAGGAGGCCTGGCCCTGAATAAGTGTTTGGTAAGTGTATTATTATGGTTGCTGTTATTTAAGCAGGAGAAGGAGAGCTGTGTTGTAGGAAGAGAATTTTGGTGGCCTGAGCAGAATAATAATAGTAGCGATGCTATCTAACATTTATTGAGCGGTTACTATGGGCCAGGCTCTTTAAGCACACTGTCTTAGTGAAGTCTAACCTTCTTCTTTTTTTTTTTTTTAAAGGTTTTATTTATTTATTTAAGAGAGAGAATGAGAGAGAGAGAGCATGAGAGGAGGGAGGGTCAGAAGGAGAAGCAGACTCCCCGATGAGCAAGGAGCCCAATGTGGGCCTCGATCCCGTGGTCCCGGGATCATGACCTGAGTCAAAGGCAGACACCCAAACAACTGAGCCACCCAGGCGCCCGAAGTCTAACCTTCTTATGAGCTAAGTACTGCTGTCTCTATTTTATAGCTGAGAAAACTCTGGCACTGAGAGAGTCAGTCACTTGCCCAAGGTAGCAGTGGCACATAGGACAAGGGGACACAGCGTGTTGTGTAAGAGAGTAGTCCTGGCATGAGGTGCCTAAGGCCTGAACTGAGGTGTGGCTGAGGGGAAGAAGAGGGATGGCTGAGGGAAGAGGTGTTTTTAGTGAGAAGAAGTGACAGACATATTGCCGTTGGGACAGGGGTGTGGTGTATGGACGACCAGCAGCTGCAGAGAGGAGGGCACAGGGATATGTCTTCAGGGGACATGTGGAACCCCTGAGGCAGACGTCCATCCGGAAAGGGGCCCTTCACTCCCTACACGTTGTCGACTGCAAAGTCAAGGCTACTCTCTGGACTTCGGGGGCTGAGGGAGGAAGTCTCTCCGTGGGCTTGCCAGGCCCTGGAATCCTGTGATCGGCACCCTCCTGGGGACAGCACTAGCATACACAGGACATAGGCATGCTGCGGTAGGCATGATTCCCAGGGAACGAGCAGGATGCTTTGGGCGCTGGGTAGAGGACAGTGGAGAAGACCAGGCCTGCAGCTGTTTTGAGTCAATCTGGACAGATTATGAAACACTTGGTCCCTTTAAATGGGAGTGGAGAGCCCAAGCCCTTGGCTTCGGGGAAGGTGGCTCTCTCCAAAGAGGTCTTTGGGATTGAGGTGACAGTAATGATTTTAGAAGCAGCTCCTGCCCTTGGGGGGTGGGGGTGCTGTGCCAGGCCTGGGGTCTGGTGGGGGCATCAGGGGGCGTTGGTCTGCTGTGGGAGTCGGAGGCTCTGCTGGTGGGGTGTGAACACAGGGCGTGCATGTGTGGAATATGTGTGACTGGGTATCCCTATTTGGGAGAAGCCTCAAAGCCCTGCATCTGCTTTGGGGGCCCCTTGCAGCCGAAACAGGCAAGCCCTGGATTTGGCGGGGTCCATGCAGGGGAGGGCGTCTGTAACCACACACAGACCCCAGGACGTCTGGGAAAAGCAGCTCTGTAAGCACATTCACACCAGATCCATTGGACAAAGAGACCGGATATTTTGCTGTTTGATAAACTCCGTAAAACAGTGGAGCTGAGTGATTTTGCTGCTGCCTGAATGGAAGGATTCTAAGAACCCATGCCAAGAAGATAAATAAGGCCGTGGCTCCAGGAGAGGAGCTGAAACAAATGTGCAGCGAGAGGTACATCAAAGTAAAACTAGTTCTCCTGACGACCGGGGGTTCCGCGTGTGGCAAACTGTGTGCGTGTGCGTGTGCATGTGCGTGTGTGTGTGTGTGTGTGTGTTGGGGCAAGTGTTTCGCAGACACCAGCCTGTCTCGGGGGCCAGGAGATGTACCCTGGGCTCCTGCCAGCCCCTCCAAAGGCAGCCCTCTACACAACAGGCCTGCTTGGGATTTGGTTAGGATTAGGCCCAGCCCAGTTTGGTACAAAGGGAAATCAGTGTTAGCCACCGTGGGGAGAGTGAGGCCCTGCAGTCAGGCAGCTGGGGTTAATTCAGACTGGAATACAGGCGCCGCTCGGAGGGGTCAGGAATCCCTCAGGGGGCAGGATCATCAGCCCACGCTGGCCAGTTGAAAGATTTATTCTGTCCCCATGACGGGGTACAAGCTTGAGAATATAGAAACATCAAGCCTCTCGTATTTGGTTCCCAACAGGTGAGGGGGATGGACAGGGGCGTTGTGATAGAACAGAATGCTAGATCAGGATGGGCATCACCTAAACCTTACGATGGTCCTTGGCCCAGCAGCAGCAGCATCAGGGAACTTGCTAGAAAGGCAAATGATCGGCCTTGCCCCAGATCTCCCAAGCCAGAAAGTCCTGGGGGTGCGACCCAGCAAACTTTGTTTTGACACTTTTTATTTTTTTCCGGCCGATACTGATGGCGTCTTCAGCGTGACCGCGGCTGATCTAGGCTGTCATCTTCATTTAAAAATGAGGCAAGGGAGGCCGAGAGAGGGAACCTTTGCCAAGAGCATATAGCTAATTAGGACACAGCCACTTCCCCCCTCACCCATATGTTCTCAGCTATTTATTTTGCAAATAACGTGGGGGGTGTTTAATAAATTTTTTCTTAGAGGCAATTGTTATGTTTATATATTTTCCATTTGTTAATAAGCTATTTAGATCAGGGGTGTTGCTGGGGCTCAGACCATGGAGTTATTTGCTATAAAGTTCAGGTTCTGGGAAGTGGACTCTCCAGTGGGGCCTCAAACTCAGACAGCCCAGCCACGTCTCCCCCCCCCAAGTCACCAGCACCTTCTTCCCCTCTCTGTCCCCAGATGCTCTGTCTGTAACTATACCACCAGCCCCACAGGCTTTCCCTGCAGATGTTTTGGTCAATAATCCCTCCCTCTGTCTGCAGGGCCAAGTGTGGGTGGAGGTGGTAGGATTAGTTTCGCCCACTGGCCTTCACTGGCTGCCCAGGGAAGACTTGCCTCCCCTTCCCAGCAGCTCCTGCACTGGGCCCAGCATGTTTCCAATATTGCCTCCTTGTTTTCCCCAACGGAGTAACGCTTTAATGGGGCAGATTTGTTCTCTGTACGGGAAACATGTGGGCTCCTGTCAGACACCGGGAGAGTGAGCTGCCCTCCGTCACAGCCATCTGGTCACCTCTTGGGGCTCCCATCCCTGAGCTCAGGAGAAGGGCAGTGTTCTGAAGCCAGTGGTGTGAGGAGTGAGGAGGTCTTGGAGACTTCTGGGTGAGTAACTCTTCTACAAGAGCAGAACCTTGACAGTGTGTTTGTATCGCCTCAGTTCCTGGAAAGTTCGTGTAAGACTTCTGTTGTGGTCTGAATTCAAACGGTCAAAGAACCGCGGTGTCCAGGGTCAATTAGACCTTGGGGCAGAATTGTAGGTGGCATTAGAGTGGGGAGAAACGCGCTCCCTTCCTCCTGCAAGGGCCTACGTGGAGATGGTTGGCTAGATGGTGGGGGGAGGAGCCCGCCTTCAGTCAGAGAGAGCCTTCCCTGGCTCCAAACCTTGCTTAAACTAAGGCCATGACCTCCTGGGAACTTGCTTTTCTTTGCCTGCATCCAGGATCCTTTCTTGAGCCCTGAAGTTTTTGAAGCTGGAATTCCTAAGCTTCAAGAGAGCAGGGTGGTTTGCTTGATTCCCCAACATCCTCCTCAGCTTCTCCTGCCCAACTAGGGGTCCGTAACCTGCAGTTAAGTAATTAAAGTTAATTGAAGTTTATTTCATTTTGAGCATTTCACAAAGCCCTAGAGATAATTGGAGTTTCCCTGGGGTGTTGCAAAACTGGATTTGGAAATCTCAGATCAAGAGAACCATTGGGCAATGGATGATGGAGACAAGGGAGAAAAGGAGAGAGAAAGAAGTGAGGGAGAGGAAGACAGCTTTCTGTTTCCACTGGGTCTTCCCGCTGCACCGGAGGGCTCTGGCGGTTATATGGTGATTTGATCCCAAGACGGTTGATTCGGTTCCCAAGTACTGAGCAAGAAAAGGGCTAGAGCCCAAGGAGCAACTGGGAAAGAGACAAAGAGAGCGCCCCCTGGGTCCCCCCACCCAGTTAAGGACAGTATCAGCCCAGGACGAGACACCCTGTGTTCCTGAACCTCCTTTCCTCCTGCTCCACAAAAAGAAGGAAGCCCTTCTTTCTAAATGTGAAGTCTGCTGATTTGAGTTGGGACCCTGGAAACTTGCCTCCTGACCCGGAAGATTTATTTTATTAAGTGGTCCACACCTGAAAGTAATTCAGTCTCTCAGCATGGGTCTGGGGGCTGCGGAGGGAGGACTGAGGCGCGGCGGCGGCGCCCAGTCCCTGGGCAGCGCGCAGTCCTGCGCCCCCCGGGAGACGTGTTCTGTCCATCACTCCTGCACCCCGCGCTGGCCTCCCGCACCGGCCTTGCGGAGAGCGGAGAGCGGCGGGGCGCGCGAGCGGGGCAGGGGTGGGTGTACTCCAAGCGAGAGGGTGGGTGTGGGTGTGGATGGGGGCTGTGCCCAGCATCACACCCCCACCCCCGCCCCCTGCACCCTCGTGCCTCTGGACCTGCTGATCCCGGTGCCCGAGTCCCGCCCGCGGAGATTGCCGCGGGCCCAGGAATCCCCTCCCAAAATGAGAACGAGAGAGAGATTGAAATAGATAAAAGCATTCAAAGTTTAATGTCAACATCAAATCTCTATAAAACCAGATCAAAGGGAACAGGCGCTTGGTTTCTTCCGGGATCGCCGCGGGCCCCGGGGCTCGGGGAGCCCCGAAGATGGAGCCCCAGGCTGCCCGGCGCATTCTTCTCTCCAGCCGGGGCCTCGGACTCCGGCACGGCGGCCCAGGGCCGAGCGAGGCCAGGGCGCACGCGGGCCGGACGGATGCAGTGCCCGTGAACTTGAGGCCTGGTAAACTGACCGCAGCTCACAGGTTGTCTGCCGCGCGGCCCGAGGGGCTGGGAGCCGAGCCGGAGGCGGCGGCCGGAGGAAACGCGCTAGCAGAGCGCAGCTCGCCGGGGTCCGCGACGGACACGTGGCCCGACGGGCGGCCGCTGCCCGCTGCTCCGAACCCGCCGCTGCGGCTCGCGTCCCGGCCGCCTCTCAGGGCCGCGGGTCCACCCGGCCCCCGGGTGGCCGCGTCGCCTCGGACGTCCGCCCCCTGCCCTGCAGGCTCCCGCGGCGGCTGCCCAGCCTCTGCTTTCGTTTTCTCCTGCCCTTTCGCAGTTCCATTTTTTCGAGAAACAGACGGGTGCGTTCCCCTTTCCGTTCCCGAAATGATTCTTCTAAGGTGAATGACTCAAAATGGAGCTTTCTTCTCGTGGTCCCTGGGAGACTCTGCAGGAGTGAATCTCCGGGCTGTTTCCAGCCAGACGCGCGCCTTGGGCTCTCGTGGGATCACAAGCCTGCAATCGAACAGAGGCTTCCGAGGTCAGGGCCACAGGAAATGTGCGATAAACCCTCACGTCTCGAAGATAAATACGGAGAACTGTATTAGTAGCAAAATTACAGTCTTTTTCTCTCATCCCAAATAAAAAATCATTGTAAATTAAGGAAGTGTTCTGCGTGTATCAGTTTTATGCGCTGTAGTATTCTGCCCCTCCAGACATAGATTTCCATGTCTAGAGAGCCAGCTCCTAGGTAAAGCCACATGTCTATTCCGGGTGCCTGTATGTGCTGGCCCAGTTCTATGGCAGCAACACAGGGTTCCTGGTGCTGGGAGATGCGAGAAGAGTCCCTATGTGGGCTCGCATGGAGGGCCAGTGTGTGTTTGGAGACCTGGGGGAAATACCCAGAACTTGCGCTCGTAACTACGGATCAAAGAGGATTTCACCTCATGCGTAGTCTGAAATTACAGGAAATCTATTGGCAGAAAAAGGGGCCGAAAAATTAAAGAGAGGCCAAGGAAATGAGGTGGTTGTTGTGGAGGAAAGGGAGGGAGGGAGAGAAAGAAAAAAGAAAGAGAAGAATGAAGACACAATGTAAGGAGACAGATGCTGAAAGACACAAAAAAGATGGAAATGTCACGAGAAGACAGATGACAAAGGGGAGCCTTAGAGAGAAGAAGAGAGAGAGACAAACACTCTTAGAAAAAAATGTAGAAAGAGAGATGAAGAAGAGAGACAGATGGAAGGAGAGAGAAACTCAAAATGTCTAGGAAGAAGAGAATATTCGGGAGGGACCGAGACAAAGAGCCTGAGAGCCCGAGCCCAGGCTGGGGGTGGGGTAGGTGGGGAGGAGGAGATAGAAGCTCTGGAAGTTGGGAGCCTTCCCAGGGCTAGGCGCCTCCCCAGGGCCTCCCTTCTCAGATTTCCCCAACGCAAGGGAAATCCAGGGAAGCCTTTGTGGGCGCCGTTTGTTTGCTCCAGACCCGGATCTGATGATGCTGTTGATTTGGTTTTTAAACAGTGGGTTTGCAGCCTTTGGGGCTGGGGCAGGGGTCTGCTAGCCGTCCCCAACCCCGCAGATTGGATTGAATTTCGGCCACTTTGATGGTCCTGTGACTGTCTCCCAGTTTTCCAATTTCCAATCCCCTCCACTGGGCTGGGGGCTGAAGAGGGACTTTAAAGACGCCTTTGATAACGTCTCACGGTTACATATTTCCATAACAATTTTCTTTACCAGACCGTTATGTCTGATGCAGCCCCAGATGTTCTGTGGGAGAGAAAGGGAACCAGTCCCCTATGTCCCAGCCTGCCAGGCCCTGGGGAGCAGTGCAGGGAGGCCAACTCTGCTGCTGGACCCAAGGCGTCATGCCCCTACCCCCAACCCTTCCTTGGCCACACTCTCTGAATCCTTCTCAGGGCCAGAGACCCATCCTCTGTACGTAGCTCTGGCACTGCTGTGGCTCTAAATATCTCTTTTCCACCCAAACTTCCCTATGCTGGATCTCTTCCATGAGCTCTGCTTGGTGACACTTTGTCAAGTGGGTAAAACACTCCGTGCTCATGTCTTAGTAGGGCAAATTGATTCCAGGTGCCCCTTCTGGAGAATTTTAACAGGACTTTCTGGAGACACAGTGCCCTGAGGAGCATGGGGAGACTTGACTTCTTTCTCAAACATATTTTTTGAGTATTACTGAGTGAAGGCCGTGGGATGGACGCAATAGGCAATCAAACATGCCTGGCTCTTAGGGAGTGCGGCGTCCACATTGCTGGGGAAATGAGATGTGCCTGCCCATAACTTGAGCAGAAGGCTGAGTGCATGTGAAGAATGCGGGAAAGAGGTGTGATGAGGTGGCTTTGGCCCTTGGGGCCAACAAAATGACTGGCTGACAACATCTGGGAAAGCTTCATGGAGGAGGTGGCACCTCCTCTGGATTCCAGAAGACGTGCAAGGCTAGGCTGTGTGGTGATGGGGAACAGTAGGCACTGTGTTGGGCGGATGGGCAAGACTTTGGGAGGCAGAAGCATTTTTTTGGTGCTTTCCTCCCACACCAGACCTGGGTAGTTGTTGGAGCAAATGTCTCTCATTCAATTCGTTTCACCCAACATGCGTTGAAGTGGGACACCAAAGTGGGCATGTGCTGGGCACTGGGGCACAGAGGTGGAGGAGACAGGCCCCTGCCCTCCTGGGCACTGTTGGTATAGATCATGTTCTACAGAATTCCAAGGAGCTGCTCAGGGCTGTGGGGCAGAGAAAGGGGAAGTCAAGCAGTTAGTGGCCATCCTCCACTGCTACTGCAGCAGAACAGTTCCACTTTTCCACTGGGGTTCCATGCAGAATTTCCTTTGGGATAAAAGGGGGTCTGTATTGCTTTAAAAGAAAGAAAATCCCTGGTTCATAGGAACTTATGCATAATGAAAAAATAGGTAAGCAAACCAGTCAGTGAAAGCGTGAGAGTGCATCAGGAACCAAAGATGGTGATTAAGCCAGAATCTGATCCTGGACACTTGAGTTTACATGAAAAAACTTGCCAAGTCCCTTCTATACATTCCCTGTCTGTCCATACTATGGCTAGAGCATATATCAAGTCCCAGGCTGCCGTTTTCTTTAGCCTTCTCTTCCCTCATCCTGCTCTTTTCTCCCACTCCCCAGCTGGTTGGGAGTGGCTGGGTTCCAGCTGTTCCCAGAACACCCAGGGGCCCTATCCTAGTGATACCTCAAGACCATCTCAAAGATGGGGGTGTCCAGGGGGCTGAGCTCAGCGGCTGTCAGAAACCCCCCTAGCTTGTTAGAGCCTGTGAGTTGCAATACAATAAACTGCCACCAGGGGGCAGGACAGAAACATGGGGTCCTGTTCTCCGAGGGCCAGGCTTGATTCTGGCCATCCTCTGGCTCTAAGCAGTGCCCTATTGGGAAGACTAAGATGACTGCATTCAGCCCCTGCCTCCGAGAAGCCTACAGTCCCATGGTGACTTCAGTGGTACAGATCCCTGCTCCTTAAGTGGGCAGCTGAGTCTGTTGGAGTTGTAGCTGGAACCCCTAACCTCTTCCAGCACCTCCCCCAGCAGCCCTTGATGCCTGGCCTCCCCTCGGGGTCCCCACTGGCTTCTCCGGCTGCAGGGACCGAGGCCAAAGGGGTCTAGGCTTGGCTCTGCCTTCTCATGATGCCCCCAGACACTCGTGGGGCACATTGTTGTGGGCTCCCTGCAGGTGGGGCCCCTGAGGGAAGAGGATGGCAGAGCCCAAGAGGAAGTCCTCTCAGCTGGGGGAAAAGCCAGCTCTGATCCTCCCACCTTTTATCTCAGGGACCACCCTGCCCCAACCTGGGCTGGGTCTTCCCTCAGGCTGCCTGTGTTTCCCCCTCCCACTCTCCAGCTGGGAAGGGTGGGGCCTCCTTGTGCTGGGGGGGATGCCCCCATAGGCTAGGTGTGCCCCAGGTGCATATGTGGGTGGTGTGGGTGTTGGGCTGTGGGCGTTTAGGCTGCTGAGGTGTCCCCACTTCCAGCTGCCCTCAGTACCTCAGCCCCTCCATCCAAAGACATGTCTTAAGCCCCCGTCTGCACAGGACACTATGCGCGGCCCAGCCAGGAGCTAGGTACAGTCCCCACCCTGGGGGGTTTGGAGGGGTAGACAGAAAAGATGTTTCCCAGAAGCGTGCCCGGGAGGCACTCTGTGGTGGGCTGGCTGGGCAGGTGGGGGACGGGGAGTGGGCATAACTGACAAGTTCAGGACGGCAGGGGGCATGTCCTTTCGTGGCCAAACCCACAGTGCCCGCCAGCAGGCCTGGCGTGGAGCAGGTGCTCATTAGCACTGGATGAGTAAAGGTGTCGCTGGGGAGTGAGAAGGTGGTGGGGTGAGCCTGGGATGGTGTGCAGTGTGGGGGACTCTGACAGTCCCCTGGCTGGGGCTGCTCCAGGGGTGCCCAACCATCTGGTTTTCAGCGTGGAAGCCCCGTATGGCAGGAAGGTGGAGCCGGATGGTTGGCCACCGTAGTTGCTCCTCCGCTTGGCAAAGGGCCTTGCGGTTGGTTCCTCCCTCCATCCTCCCTTTCTCTTTCTCCCCCACCCAGTGGGTCTCTTCTCAGGTCTCCTGGGTTGGGCCCTGTCCCCGCCGTGGCCCCCAACCTGACCTCCAGGGCGGCCTGCTTCCCTTTCAGTCGGCTGTTCCTGATAAGGAGACTGGAAACAGGTTTGCCCTTTCACCTTTGCATATCTTTCCCCTCTGAATGCTCAGGTCCCCACATCCTGGGTCACCTCCAAGAGTCCCTGTGCCGCCCCTGGACCTATGGGCCACCAGCCCTAGGCTCTAGGCAGCAGCAGACCTTTGGGATCAGGGGTCCACAGGAGGTGGGTCTCTCCCTATCCGGTGGAGGACGGTCCAGGCACCCGCTCCCTGAATGCAGGCGTGGCTGGACAGGACGGCTGAACCGACTGATTCTTTCCCTGCACGGTGACTGACATTCTTGATGGAATTGGCCGGATGTTTCTCCTTTGCAAGAGACACAGCCTCGGGCAAGACAGCTGTGCCTCCCTCAGCACAGCCGCAGCTGGAGGTGCTGAGAACCCAGGACCCACACTTCCTCCTTACGGGATAATATCGCTAGACCCAAAAGGCTCCAGGGAAGGGGGGTGTCGGCTTCTACAGGGTCCCCAGGGGTCAGCAGGACTGGCTTCTGAGTACCTTCCATCCATGTTTGAGCTGGTTCACACAGTCGCTGTCCTCTGACTCACAGCTGTGCACAGAGACCTGACACACAGAGATCCCTTAGGTCTGGCCTGCCCCGGCCAGCCTCTGCAGAAGGCCCCGAGTCACACCCGAACCCACTCCTGAATTTCGCCCTGCTTACGGATGTTATCGTCTAGAACGGCTGTCGCCATCACTTAGAAGTGTGACCAGATGTTGCTGTTACTTAGAGGGTGTGTCGTAAGATTTGCGGATTCATTTTTTAAATTTTTTAAAGATTCTGTTTATTTATTTGAGAGAGAGAGCATGAGCAGGGGGAAAGGCTGGGGGAGGCAGAGGGAGAAGCAGGCTTCTCCGTGGAGCAGGGAGCCCGATGCGGGGCTCGATCCCAGGACCCCAGGATAATGACCTGAGCTGAAGGCAGACGCTTAACGATTGAGCCACTCAGGTGCCCCAGCTTTGCTGATTCAAAGGGCATTTCATGAATTTGCAACACTTGGAGGGCGGCTATCATTGGGAACATCAATTTTACGTCCTTGAGATGGTGAGAATTGTATGTTCTGTGACTTTTCCCCTTTGGCGAACCCCCTTGGTGGCAAATACCAAACACAACAAGGAAGAGGGAGTGTTATCCCCCTACGGCCTGCTGGGGCTATGAAGGGAAACAAGAATGTTCCTACCCTTGATCTTAGAGTGGCTTGGGGGCATTATAACCTCTGTGGATGAACATGAGGCTCAGGGCTCTTATTCCCATTCCTGCACCTTTGAGAGCCATGTTTTTTCAGACTTCAGTCACGGAAGTAGGACCTTCATGATTTGGGTCCACATTTGTACTCTTTGTACTATTAACAGTTTTCTTTACAGTAACTCATGACCCACACATGCGTGTATATGCGTAGAGCCTGTAGAAGGCTCTGAGTCCAAACGTTTGCTTTCTTTCCTACAACAGGAATGTTAGCAAGGATAGAGGGCGTTAGAGCCCCACTGGTCATTGTAAGTGACTAGATGTCACTGTCATGTAAAGGACACGTTGTGATCAGAAATGAAAGGGGATTGGAGAGCTCTGATGTTCTCGCTCGCTCTTCTGGGCATCATCAAAGATTACTGCAAATTCCCTCCAGGGGCATGGAGCGGGCGTGGCTCAGAGGAATCGAAGCATCGCTCTCAGCTTGTTCCGACCGTATCTTCCCAGATGTGCCGCAGAGCCATGTTCTTTGGGCCACAGGGAGAGGACCAATGGAGTTGCTGGAGACAAAGGCTGCTGGTCTCGCCTCTTCTGACTTTTAACGAGACAGCCCTAGAAAGACTGTTCCCACTTTCCTTAGCAGAACTCCAGGGAATTTTCCATAATGAGAAAACCCCAAGCATGAGAACGAGCGGGGCATTTGAGCTACACTTCCTGCTGATGACAATTCCCCAAATGATATTTTCAGCTCTGCCTACTCCCCTGAGGCCTAGACGTGTATGTCTAGCTGTCCAGTTGTCCCGTCCTCTCGCAGGCCTCCTGGGTGTCGCAGACTAGACATGGCCGAGCAGAGCCCAACTCTGGATTGCCACCCCCTCCTCCCACCCAGCCACAGACTTGCTTCGGTCCCAGGTACCCCCATCTCAGCTGCAGGCCCTGTGGCTCTGCGCTTGCTCAGGCCAAAATATCTCCTTGGCTCCTTTCTCTTCCTGGTGTCCCAGATCCAGTCCTTCCATTGTTCTATTGGCTCCACCTTCCAGACATAGCCAGAATCCAGTGACGCCCTCTCCCTTCTGCTGCTGTCCTGGTCCACACCCTACCATCTCTGGCCTAGACAATGCCTTGCAACTCCTCCTCTGTTCACACACCAAAGCTGAGAGTGGGGTTTTAAAAGGCGTAAATCTGATTCTATTGCCTTTCAGTTCAGATTCCTTCCATGACCTGGGCCCTGTGCCTTTCCTTCCTTACCTCACAGCCCCTGCCCTGAGTTCGTTGTACTCCAGCCATGATGACTTCTTTCTGTTGCCCCAGCACGCCCTCCCTCCTGCCCCAGGGCCTTTGCCTCTGCTGTTCTCTGCCAGGGGCTCTCTCCCTGATCTGCACACAGCTCCTGCTTCCATCCTTTACTTCATTCAGGTCTCCACAGAAATGGTATCCTCTTGGAAAGGTCTCCTGACCACCCCGAGAGAGTACCTCCCCCAACATTCTCTAACCATTTACCCTGCTTTATTTATTTTTTAAAAGTCATCTCTTTGCCCAACGTGGGCCTCGAACTCATGACCTGAGTCAGATGCTCTCCCAACTGAGCCTGCAAGGTGCCCCCACCCTGCTTTGTTTTTCTTCACAGCACTTACCACTGTTGACATTGCTCCTCTGAGACTGTCTTTATTTCTCTTTTCCTTTGGAAGGATAATTTCACTGGATCCAGAATTCTAGATTGGGATATATATTTTCCAACACTTTAAACATCTCATTCCACTTTGATTCTGCTTGCATGGTATCTAAAGAAAGTCCAAGGGCACCTGGGTGGCTCAATGGGTTAAGCCTCTGCCTTCGGCTCTGGTCGTGATCTCAGGGTCCTGGGATTGAGCCCCGCATCAGACTCTCTGCTCAGCAGGGAGCCTGCTTCCCTCTCTCTTTCTGCCTACTTGTGATTTCTGTCTGTCAAATAAATAAATAAAATCTTGAAAAAAAAAAAAAGAAAGTCCGATGTGATTCTTACCCATCTTTTCAGGTGAAACATTTTTTTCCTTCCTACTTCTTTCAAGATTTGTTCTTTGTGTTGATTTTTCTGCAGTTTGAACATGGTATGTCTACATGTAGATCTGTTGGTGTTTCTCCTGATAGGTGTTCTCTGCTGACACAGTTTTTTATATATATGCATATACATATATATTTTTTGCTTATTTAGTTTACTATATAAACTATAAATACTACATATATATATATATATATATATATATTTTTTTTTTTTTTTTTTTTTTTTTTGCTTATTTAGTTTACTGACTGTCTCCCACAGGAGAACATAAATTCACAAGGACAGAGACTTTGTCTAATTCACTGTTTTATTCCCACCATCTGGAGCAGTCTCCGAAGCTAGCAGCCTTTGGTAAATATGGGTTGAATAATGAATGAGTAACCACAGGTAGAGCCTCTAATAAGTTTGTAGAAGATAGCAACATTGTACCACATGATTCATCCTGTAAAATGTCGCATGATGTTTTCCTTTCTGAATGTGAGGTTGTTTCGTCTCTTTTACGGTTCCGTGTGGAGCTGGCAGCTGCCCTTTCTTGGAAGGACAGCGAGCACATCTGACCAGGCTCCACGCAGGTGACTTCGTGGGCACGGACTCCTGAGCGCCTCGCAGGAGCTCTTTGAGCTGGGGATCCCATTTCTGAGATGAGGAGACTGAGGAACAGGGAAGTGAGACACTTTGTGCAAGGTCACACAGATACCAAGGGGTAGAGCTGGAATTGGAGTTTGTGAAGAGAGGCCCCCAGGGGCAGGAGCTTCCTTGAGCTCAATGTCTGACTTGAGCCTTATTTATGTGACTGTTCCCATTCAGGTGTAACTTAGGCGAGCCAGTGCCCTCTTCCCAGATGTATGGCTCGGTAGGTGTCTCTGTGCATCGTGTCTCTGTGACGGCCGCCACGATCTGGGACGCACACCTGACCAGTGCCCCCCAGGCACCCCTGGTGCCCCTTTCAGTCACTTGCCTCCAAAGCTGCCCCTCGCTGGATCTTTACCACTAATCGACACTGGGAAGGACGGTCTTTTATTCTATCCTCTTCACTTCTTTTCGAAACAAGTGTTAAAATACCTTTCTTTTGTGATGAAATGAACAGTAAGTACACCAAATTATAGTTTGACAGTCTGTTGTTACCCAATCTGGGAATCAGCAAGTTAGATGTGCCCTACCCCCACCCCCGTCCCACCCTGTTCTGAAGGAGTCTCCTAGACTGAGGAAGAAATGGGCCTTTGGGGGCCTTTTGCACGTTTGTCACCGTGTCACGGCTGTAGCAGGTGTGCACGGATGAGGATGAGTCATCTGCATGAATGGTCCATTCTGCCCTTGTGGGATTGTGGGAGAGTGGCCTGCATTGTCGGGGGCTGTGAGACCGAGCGCCAAGGCTGCCAGCATGGTATCCTCGACAGCTCATTGCCTTCTGGGGGTCCCTGGCTGGACTCCCACTGCCCCTCCCCTGTGGCTGTTATCCACCCTTCCCCCCTCAGCCCAATCTCCATCCCCACCCTTAGCTGGTGCCCTGGGAGCTTCCTCCCAGGGGCCTGCCCCTTCCCACACTCTCACTGCACCTGTGTCTCCTTTGGGCCTGCCTTGTCCTCCTGCCTGGGGCCGAGGCTCCGGTGAGGCAGTCCAGGACCAAAGCTCTGGGGGACTGTCACAGTCCGGGCCAGAGGGCTTTCATCTGTGATCGGGTGTGGTGGACAGTGGAACAGTGCAGGCGGTAAGTCCATGGATGTTTCTTTGCAGGTGGGGATGGAGCCCAAGCTCCTGTAAGAATTGCCCTTGAGAGCCCAGAGTGCTGTGTGTCCCATCCCCAAAGTCTCCAGCAGGTAAACCACATGCTTTCTAGAAGAGAACCTCCAGGGGCAGTGAGAGCCGGCGGATCTCGAGTCCCAGTCCGAGGGTCCCTCCTGCTGCTCACCCGCAGCCTTCCCCAGTTTCTAAGTTTTTGAAATACTTAAGAGCACCTGGGAACCAGTATGTGTTTTTATTTTAATAAATACAATAGAGAAGGGAGAGCTAGCAGAAGAGGGAGAGAGGGAGAGAGAAACGGATGGCATGGGGGAGGATACAGAGCAGGCTGTCTGGGATCCAGTGGAACAGAGCAGGACAGGGCACAGCCCCTGACTAGGGGGGTGTGTTCCCTCTCTAGATTAAAGCTGATGGGGCCCCGTGGAGGCAGCGGCACGGGCACGTGGCCCGGTAAGGGTGGGGCAGCTGTGGCTTTCTGCCCAGAGGCAGTCCAGGACCGAAGCTCTGGGGGACTGTCACAGTCCGGGCCAGAGGGCTTTCATCTGTGATCGGGTGTGGTGGACAGTGGAACAGTGCAGGCGGTAAGTCCATGGATGTTTCTTTGCAGATGGGGATGGAGCCAGTTTTTACAACCTTGTGGGTGGGGAAATAGAGGGGTCCTGTGACCCTTCCTCTCCGTTCTCACCCCACACAGCCAGGCTAACCCCAGGCTCCAGGGTCTCCCAGCCTCCTGGGGAGAGCTCAAGAGGAGCAGGACCAGGATGGAGATGCAAGGCCCAGCTCTGTGTGGCTGCTGTCTCCTCCGAGCTCCAGCTGTCTCCCCCTGCTCCAGCCGGTCTGGGGCCTGTTCAGAACTCACCGACGGCATGATCCTGGACCCCCACTCTCTGGGCCCTTCCCTGGGCCCTTCCCCAGGCCCTTTCCTGAGTGTCAGCTGCAATTTCCTGGCAGGCCCAGTGACAGTAGCCTGGGCCAGCCCAGGGGAAACCCAATGCCGTGGTGTCAGCAACCAGTGTCCCTTGGTGTCTGGGGAATGGGGCTGAGACTGTGCAGAGCTGAGCTGCCTGAGGGGGTAGGAGAGCTGCCCTCACCCGCCCCCAAAGCTGCCCTGTCCTTTCGGCACTTCGTGGAGGCCATTGTGCCCTCTTCCCCCGCGTCCCGGGGCCCTGGCAAAGATGCCTCTTTCTTGCATCCTAACAAGACCAGAGCTGGAAAACGTCACCCACACCCCAGGGACAGTGCCTGCTCCAGACAGGCCACGCCCTTCCCACCCCCAGCGACATGAGGGTCCTGCTTCAGGGAGGAGTGATGGCCTCGCCCCTTCCCTCCCCATTCGAACCTGGCTCCAGGACTCACAGAGGCATCTTCGTCTGGGCCCTGCGATGGACGGCCACCAGTCCACAGCTCCTGCTTCAGGTTTTACCTTGATGCCGGGTCTGTGCCAAGCACCCACCTTTGCCGTTAGCCAGAATGTTCCCTGGGATAGAATGGGTTTCCTCTGTCCACTGGATTCTTTTCAGGTCCCTAAGGGTGTGTTTCAGAAGCTGGTCCTTGAGGGCAGAGGCTGGACATATTTTATTTCGTCTAACTCCCTCTTTTTTTCTTTGTTTTTAAAGATTTTGTTTATTTATTTGACAAAGAGACACAGTGAGAGAGGGAACGCGAGCAGGGAGAGTGGGAGAGGGAGGGAGAAGCAGACACCCTGCTGAGCAGGGAGCCCAGTGTGGGGCTCAATCCCAGGATCCTGGGATCACCACCTGAGCCAAAGGCAGACGCTTAATGACTGACCCACCCAGGCGCCCCAGTCCAACTGCCTCTTAACAGACTGGACTATGGTAGACCCGTATGAACACGTATGTCCTATATTGAAAGAACACAGCACCACTGTGTGCACCGTTCTCCCATATAACGTGTGTGCCCCCACACTTGGCATCAGAGCAGGGGCCAAGCTGCACTGGGTCGGATAGACTTTACCTACAGAGGGTGGCCTGATTCTTGGTGGAGGGGAGGCTCTGAGGCTGGCCCCAGCCTGCAGGGCCTGGGAGATGCATCCAGAGGCTTGGGACAGAGGACCAGGGCCACCTGGGCCTAAGTCCTGGCTGCTGTCGGTGATGCTCTTTCTCATGGCTGACAGACCCTCCATGGCTGGTACTAGACATTCTCTCCCGTGGGCCAGGTAAGCCAGTCCATGCCTCCGTCTTCCCCCTTAAGTCTTTGGCCTGGGGCACGGCTGCGAGCTCCGTGCTTGGGATGGTCCCCATCTGTGTGCCAGGAGCTCAGTCTCCCCGAGCGGCGGGATGTTGCCCCCGAGATCCATTGCAGGGTCCCTAGATGCTCCTGCCTCTTCCTCTGCAGAAGAGGAGACTGAGGCAGAAATGTAGCTATTTGCTCAGATACCCCATACCTCCCAGCTGTGTCCCTGCTGCTGACCTGGACCATGAGAAGTCCTGTGATACGCATTTATTAAGTTCTTATAGCATGCATGCAGAGCTCTGGACTCTGTCTCAGGGCAGGTAACAATGTCTCCAAATAAATAATAGGGGTGCCTGGGCAGGGAGTCGGGGGCAACAGTTGGTTAAGCGTCTGACTCTTAGTTTCTGCTTAGGTCAGGATCTCAGGGTCGTGAGATCGAGCCCCACTTCAGGCTCTGTGCTGGGAATGGGGCTGCTTAGAGTTAGTTTTTCTCCCCCGCCCCATGCCCCATCCCACACACTCATGCCGGGACTCTCTCTTTCTCAAATAAATAAATAGATCTGGGGAAAAAAAAAACCCCACCCAAATAAATAAACTTGGGGATTTTTATGGACCCGTTAAAAATTGCTTGTAACTGAACGGAGGAAAAGGTTTGACAATTTTTATTTTGCCAAGAATGGACTTTCTAGAAGTCCTGCTTTCATTATGTTTTGTAACAAGAAAGAACATTTTAAATCAGAAAAAGGATGATATCATTTCAAATTTAGAAGCTCACTAAATGTAACCATATAAAGAATTCCCTGTTGGTTTTTTCTCCTTCACCTCCAACTGGTAATAGCATCGTCATGGACCAGAACCCCTTTGTGGACTTGAATGAGAAGACCCAGATCTGGCCCAGGGATCCCGTGCTCTGGTCTCAGACTCCGGCCGCCACCTCGCAGGCGTCTCCAGGCAAGGGTGGTGCGAAGCACCAGAGTCTGATTGGAGCGTGTGCAGAGCCCATTCAGGCCCTTCTCCCTGTGCCTGATGACTAGGGAGCAGAAAGGTTCTGGGAAGGACCTCTGGGGGCTCTGCCCTCAGCTGTCTGACATCACTGTTTCCATCTGGATGCTTCGACCTGAGAACTCGCTGAGGCTGTTCAACCAGAGGGGTTGGAGTGCCAGCCGGATATCCTGAGCCCTAGGTAGTTGTACCAGCTTCTTCTCTCATTGGCTGTGTGACCTTGGACCAGTCCCCGAACCTCTCTGGGCCCCTTTCTTTGGCTCGCAGAGCTAACGTGAGGAGAACCGCTCGTAGAGTAAATGTACGAGTGTATGTCCACAGGGGCTTTTCCTTATATGCCCAGGGATCCCCGAGCACCCAGGCTCCTGGCTCCCACCTCAGAGTCCTTCCACCACACCTTGCAGCCTCTAGGTGCTCATCAGATCTGATGTCTGCCCAGGGATCAGGCAGGTTCCCTCAATCGGACCCTGACTCCTCCCATTTTCCACTGGATTCCACATGTTTGGCTTAATGAGAGCACTTGGGTCCCCCCAGCTCTGGCACACCTGGACGCAACACTCCAGTCCAGACACCATTGCTCTGGCTCAGTGGAAGCCCCTGGCAGGAGTTCTTCCTGCGATGGGTGGTGGAGATCGTTGTCTACCCTCCCTGACCTCCTTCCCATCATCCCTCACGATGAGACCCCGAGGGGCTAGGGGGTTACTCCCCCTAGTTACTCCCTGCTGCTCTTCTCCACAGGGGCTTCCTGGGCCTCCTGCCTCCCCTCCCCTCCTGCCTCACTCCCGCACTCTGGTTAGGGGGACCTGTGTCTCCCCTCCCTCCCAACATCCTTTCCTTCCTCCCCTAACTGCAGCCCTTGGCCCCCTGGTTGTCTCTTCACAGCCCTTATCTGGCCCAGGATCTGACCTGCAGATGCACTCACCACTCTGCGTGCTCCTGACCCTAGGATGGCATCACCGCCCGGCCTGCCTGCCCCGGGGCCAGCTCCAGCCTGCTCTCCTTCCCTTTAAAAGCCCCCATGTCTTGAAGCTGATTAAAACAAACACAGCTCGTATTTTTGTTCTTAATCCAATTCTGCGCTGGGCTAGGGTCGGGGAGGGAGGATAGGATGACAGCGGCACATTCTTCCCTATGCCAGAGGGGAGAGCCAGACCAGGTACCCACCAAGAAGTCCCCGGGGGCTGGGAGGCCGTGGGTCCAAGTGGGGTGCTGCTGGACAATAGTGGAGCAAGATTTAGCTGTGGCTCCCAGGGCAGGGTCAGGAGGAAGGGCAAGTTCTTCAGGGCCTTCCCAGAGTTGGCGGGGAGAGGCAAGAGGCCCTTCTAGGAGTAGCCAGCCGGGGTGTGTGTGTGTGTGTGTGTGCGCGCGCGCGCAGGGGCTCCGAATAGAAGCCTTTATTCTCTCTAATCTGGAAATAAGACAGGATCTGCTTGTCTCAGCTGACCCCTTCCTCTGACATCTCTCCTGAACACTTAGCCTTGGAGTTCCTGGGGACATACAGACCCAGACACACACACTTTCTCCTCTTGCAGGCAAGGCCAATAGGCCTCCAAAAAACTCCATTACTGTCTGAATCAGAGGCCATATCTCCAGCACCCTGAATTTCCTGATGACAGGACCACTTGTCGTAATTCTTGGGGGAAGTGGGGACCACATGCCCAAGAACTTCGGGGAAGAGGGGAGCCCAAGAGCCCAGGAATGGTGCAGGCAGAGGCTGGAGGCAAGCGCTGGGGTTGAGTCTTGCTCTGCCACTTACTAGTTGTGTACCTGTAGGCAATTTATTTAATCTCTCTGCACTTCAGTTTCATCATCTGTAAAATGAGGGTAGTACACCTACCTCATAGGATTGCTATGAAGTTGTGCAGACTCAGAACAACAAACACTGGTACTCCTGAGTGGCTCAGTTGGTTCGGCGTCATGGTTTGGCGTCATCCTTCGGCTCAGGTCCTGATCTCAGGGTCCTGGGATCAAGTCCCGTATCAGGCTCCTTGCTCAGCAGGGAGCCTGCTTCTCACTCTGCCTGCTGCTCCCCCTGCTTGTGCAATCCCTCTCTCTCTCTCTGACAAACAAATAAAATCTTTAAAAATAAAAGAACAACAAGCACTAAGAGCAGTATCTGGAACCGTCCTGTATGCTGCACTAAATACACTGTCCATATCTGGAATGTGCTATGTCGTATGTCACAATGTGTGTTACACTTTACAGCACTGCTATGGGAGGTCTTGATTATCGCTGCTGTGACTGAAGGCAGGGAGAGCTCATCCTAGGTCTGTCATCTGATAGGTCTGTGTCTCTGAGCAAATCATGCCTGGGCACTGAGCCTCAAGTCTGCACCTGTAAAATGGGGAGAAGCTCAGCGTCAGAGAAAGGACGTGAGTTTCCAGCGCAGTAAGAAACCGAGAGGAGCCTGACACGTACCAGCGTAGCACATACATTCATTGGATCTTCAGATCATGTGATTTCATCATCACATGAGACCTTAAAAGACAATCTTGTCTAAGAGAGGAGGGCAGAGATGGCTAGATCAAATAGAAAGGAAGCAAAAGGCAAAAGGGAAGAAGAAACGGTAAAAACCAAATGGAATGATGCTGAGAACAGGAGTGAGTCTAAGGAATATCGAAGGGAGCAAAAGCTGTCCCCCCAGAATGTACCAGACAAAGAGATAGAAGAGGGTCAGGAAGGGAGGGGCCGTGGAGAAGGGTAGGAAGGGGTCGGGGAGAGGGGACAGCTGGCAGGGCCCAGTGCGGGGCTTCCATATCTGCCTTGGGAGCCTGTGGGGCTTGGATGGCTCCCCCTTGCTGAGTTCTCCAGGGGGGAGCTAGGAGGCGGCAGAGATCTCTCCTTGCCACCCCGCCACCGCCACCGGGCTTCTGTCAGCTCCCAGGCTGGGAGCTCCCTTCCGCCCCGCCAGGCACTAAGAGCCAGGAGATCTCTGGACCTGCGAGGATCCCAGACCCGGTTGAGGGAAAAGCCTCTCCTGGGCTCTCCCCGCGTCTACTGGCCTGGTGCAGTCCTAGCTCTGCATCAGAGAGCAGATGCTTACTAATTCCCCCAAATCCTCGCAAGTCTACAGCTTCACCGTCTAGCAAAGGCGAAACAGATCTTAAAGGTCCATTGTTGGAATTCTAGCCTACGACAGCTCACCTGCCTGGCCACCTCCAGAATGGGCTGAATATCTATGGGGACACAGCCCTCATCACCTTTCCGGGGTGTTTGCTGGGCCCCTTCCAAGACTGATCTAATCATCACTTTAGCCGCAAACCAGTCAGTTGTCAAATAACAACGTGGTGCGTCCTTATTTTGTGACCCAAGGACAAAGGGCCGGATCCGAGGGGGATCCCAGCAGACTGCCTGACCCATAGAGACTTGGCCTGGCACCCCCCGGGGGCAGGAGTCTCCCATCCTCCTTCCAGGCCCCACACTGTCCCTTACCTGGGCTGTGACAGTTTCCCACACCACAGCTAGAAACCAAGATGCCTCAGTAGGTCAGCGGGAAGGGGGTTGGAAATGGCCCATAAATGTCTCAGGGCTCCCCGTAAACTCCGGGGCGGGGGCTTTGAAAGCCCACAGCACTTTTATGTGCTAGTTAAAGGGCCTTCCTGTTGTGTTGCCAGAATTTACAGGGAGGTGGGTGGGGGAACGGGGTGAGGTGAGGCCAAGAGCAGCCTCCACCCTCTTGACACTCCCCAGGCTTCGGGCTTTTCAGAGCTCTGATTCTTTGGGTCCCAGAGGAGAATGGAGGAAGGGGAGGGCTTTGCAACTTCTTGGCTGTCACACTCCATTTACCAAGGAGGGACTGCGAGGCTCCTCCTGGGTTCTTTTCGATCCTGAACCAGCCCCCCGGAGCCAGCGGTTGGCCAAGGCAGTGACATATTCCAGGCCAGCAGTGTCCATGGCCGGACCAGGGGTAGGGATACTGGAAGGAGGCCCTGGAGGTGGAGGCAGAGGCCCAGCTACCTGTGCAGTTTCTAAGGACTAGAATGATCCAAACAGCCTCATTCAGTGCCACGGCCAGTCTTGCCCATGCTTGTGTCCAACGGCAGCACTGAGGGATCACAGGGAGAGAGCAGGCGTCTACCCCTATCTTGACTCCATGAGTGGCGGACGCCCATCCATCACCCTGGCTCCGTGGCACACCATCTAGGAATGTGATGACCATAACTTTGAACTTCAAAACAGCAACAACAACAACAATAACAACAAACCCGAAGAGCTCCACAAAATCAGTGCGTTGTTCTGGTCCACTGTCCCTTGTGGAGTGATGGGCTGCGTGAGTCTACTTTTCTTTCTGGGAGAGCTGAGAAGGAGCTTCCCTGGTCCACATGGGGGAGGAAGGAGCCCCTCCTGGCTTTTCCCAGGCCCTGTTTACACCCCTGCAGGGGCTGTCAGCTTTTTTTTTTTTTTTTTTTAAGATTTTATTTGTTTAGGGACGCCTGGGTGGCTCAGTTGGTTGAGCAGCTGCCTTCGGCTCAGGTCATGATCCCAGGGTCCTGGGATCGAGTCCCACATCGGGCTCCTTGCTCCGCAGGGAGCCTGCTTCTCCCTCTGACTCTGCCTGCCACTCTGTCTGCCTGTGCTTGCTCTCACTCACTCTCTCTCTGACAAATAAATAAATAAAATCTTTAAAAAAAAAAAAAAAAAAAAGATTTTATTTGTTTATTTGACAGAGATCACAAGTAGACAGAGAGGCAGGCAGAGAGAAAGAGAGGGAAGCAGGCTCCTTGCTGAGCAGAGCGCCCAATGCAGGACTCGATCCCAGGACCCTGAGATCATGACCTGAGTGGGAGGCAGCAGCTTAACCCACTGAGCCACCCAGGCGCCCCAGGCTATCAGCCTCTTTTAAAGACCTGATGGGTTCCCGCTTTCTAGGCTCTGAGCTCTATGTCTTTTGACTAGAACTGAAGAACCAAGTTCACTGGCCACCCTGCAGCCAGGCCTCATGCCAGGGGACTCGGGCACATTGTCATACTTTGCCCTCCCTTCGTGGGAGACCCCAGTACCCCTCCCTGCTTTACTCTTGGAGAGAATTTGCAGAGCTGTTCTCCTTTATCAGAGGAACAGGGCCTGCATTCTTTCTTTTCATCCTCCAGCCTCCTAGCTGGGTAATATCACGCCCAATTTGCATATGAGGCAAAGTGAGGTTCCTGGTTCTGGCTGGGGAAGGACCAGCAGGGGACTGGCTTTTGTTTCACGTGAGCTACAGATCTCTGGCTTTCCTTGTGCCAGGGGGCCTGTGCGCTGATCTGCCCCTTTGAGGAGGCCCACGGCACCTCAGTCCCTGTCTCTCACGTTGGACTTGCCTCTGTCCAATGGCTCGTGCCCTGGGCTGCTCACTCTCATTGTTCTTTGCTGGATGGCTTCACCCTCAGCCCATCCTCCTGGGACAGCCATAGCCAGAGCACACACAGCCTCCTAGGCGTGGGCCCTGGAGCTCTGTACAGGAGCAGGGGGATTCCTGGATTGACCTGACCATGACCCCTGTCCCCGCCTACTGGCCCGAAGTGCCCATCACAGCCTCAGGCCTCTGGCATTCTTCCCTGATGCTACAACTCCCCTCTGCTCCTCTGTGACCCTATTGAGTTTCCCCAGGTCTGGCCAACCAAACACTGCCATATGGGGGAGAGTTACATTTCCTGTATATGTGTCAAAATATCTGAGCGGATGTGAAATAGATCAGACATGTATAAAAATAAACTTATATGGGGTGACTGACTACTCCCCTCCAGGGGGAACCAGCGATTCACTCCTCATCTGGGGCCCAGAAACTTGGCTGGGCCTTGGGGAGCAATCCCCACATGCGGCTCCCCAGGCTGCCCTGTCCCACTTCCTTGAGCTTGGTGCCAATGCCTCTCCTGCAAGGGCGTTCTCCCCAGGGGACCCCAGGTACAGAGACCCCTGGGAAAGAGGACTGAAGCTAGCAAGCTACCTCTCTGGGCCCCAGTTTCTTGATGGGGTGGCAGGGCTTGCTTCTTCGGCCCCCCATCCCTCCGACAGTCTGTGATTCTACAACCCAGAGGCCTCAGGCTAGGCCACGGCAGGACCGATTGTCACCTCTTCTGCTGGTCAAAACAGGATTCCATCCCAGTTGGCCTTTTCCCATTGCATTCACGTGAGGCCTGGTGTACAAGAGGGCAGGGGCTCTTTCTGTCCGGCCCCCCTCCCAGACAAGTTCCCAATGAGGGCTTGTCAAGGTCATCTGCTTGTCAAAGTCGTGTGGCCCATCCCCCTGCTTCTGACTAACTCTGTGTCTGACTTGATTCAGTTCAACAGGGCTCATTTTTCTATCGCTCAAAGTTTGCAGGAAGCAGGCTCTGAGGCTCATTTCAGAAATTCCTCCCAAAACTTGATCCGAAATTCTTCCTCACTCAAGCACCCTTTTCATCCTTCTCCCCTGCTGTGTCCCCACAGGGAGGTGGCCGTGGGGATGGGGGTGAGGTAGGGAGTGTGAGAGCACGCACTGTGGTTTTGGACAGCCTGGGGGATTTGGGCACCGACCACTGGGTGATTCCTGAAGCAGCCCGGGGAGAAAAGCCACAGGATCCCCAGCAGACCCCATTCTTGGGCTACGGGCTCCTGGCTGGCAAAGAAACCAGCCTGGTCGCGACTTGTGCCTTTGCCCATCCGGCCAAGGAACTTGAGGGTCCTCAGGCTGAAGACCCGACACAGCACCCAAGCTGAGTCAGAATCCATAGGCATGTCCCTCTTATCCATTTCCCCAAACCTGTCCAGGCAGGAGGCATCCTCTTCCCATCTGGGCTCAGAGCTGGCAGGCAGGGAACCCACAGTCCCCTCACGTGCCCTGCTTCCTGCCCCTAGGGCCATCGCCGCAGACACACTGGTGTCCATAGACCCAGTGGACCCATGACCCGGCCCCCTGCCCACTGACCCCCAGGCCTCTTTTGAGCCCTTAGCATCCAGGTCAATTATAACTGCCAGAGATGGTCTCAAGACAGCAGTTACTGAAGCCGGCGCAGGGGACTCCGAGGAGATGCAGATATGTTAAGGGCATCACTAGGGCCAGTATTTTGGAGAGACCAAGGGAGGGGCTGGCTGACAGCTGCCCCATGACTCCCTGGACATCTCGAGTTCACTCTGGGACAAAGAGCCCACAGACCACTCTCACCAGCCCTGCCACCCTCGGATCTTGTACCCGGAGCTGCTGGGTACTCCTTGTCTGATCATGAACCCTGCCCCTTCCCACTCCACTCTGAATCAGGTCCCTGTGGGTGAGAGGATGAGTTGACTTGTCCAGGAGTCCCAGGAACATCTGTTAGGTGGTGGGCTTAAAGGACAAAGGTCCTTTAAAGTCCCACGTGATCCTCTTACAGCTGAGGGAGCACTGCAGGACGGAAGCTCCCTGAGCCCATGTTGGTGACCCAGGGAGGACCATCCTCTGGGATTTCAGGCTATCGGTGCACCAGTTTTTTGCTTGGGTTATAACACCAGAATGACTCAGTTGAGTCCTTGGGGGTGGTGGCAGGGTCGGGGGCAGCCTCTGATTGGGCTGGAGTTTTTCTATTGGTTGCTATAACCCATGCTGTTCCCAGGGCTATTCAATCAGCTACTGGCTGGAATAGGGTTTTCTCCCTCTTGCTTTTGGCTCCAGCTCTTTCCAGGCTGCGGATGGTTGGTGCTGCTGGCTGGAGAGCAGGCAGGCAATGGCCACAGCAATCAGCGGTCTGGGCAGCCCGTTGCTCTGCCTGCCAACCGGGGCTCCTCAGAGTTACCAAAGCCCGAATCGAGTCCAAGTTCACTAGCTGCCTTGTTCACTTATGATTTGGTCCCTCTTCTCCTGCTAGAGGCCTGCCTCCAAGTAGCTCAGTTCCTGCAAGTCCAGCCTCACCTGGTCTGTTCCAGCTTTCTGCCCTCTACCCCCTCTGGACCCCCACTTCCGTTCCAGTGTCCTTTGGGGGCAAAGGTCAGGCAGCAGATTACATGCCAGCCCCCTTGGCAAGAACCTGCTTTTAGTTCAACTGAGACAAGTGTCTGGCGGGCCAGCATCTCAGCCACATATGGCCTCAGCACCCTTAGGCCAACAGCTGGGCCTTGAAGATCCAGACTTGGCTCCTCTCCAGGAGCAACAGGGAGCCCCTTTGGGTCTGCAAGATGAGTGTGGCTGTCTCTTTAGAGTGGCCCCGGGCCACTCCATCCAGAGCCGGCTGCAGACTTGCAAGAGCAGCAAGAGGCACTCAAGGCCAGGCCCCGTGGGCATCTATCTCTTCAGTCCTCGCTTCTCATGCGTCCCGCTTCATCTGTGCGGCGCGTTGGCGGCTTCCCGCCACTCTGATTGATGACACAGATCTTCAAAGGAACAATCACTCCTGGGGGGAAGGGAGCATTCATCAAAGCCATTCTGGGTGTGGGCTGGGGGTCGTACCCACAAATGCCAGCCCCTCCAGGACCCATCTGGCCCTCAGACGGCTCTCTGTAGCTGCCACCATTCTGTGTGACCCACGAACCCCTTGCTTCTCCAGCCTAGAGGTCAATAAATCTTTTTTTCTTATAGTCGCAAGACAAGATTATGGATTTTTTTTTTTCCCAAAAGCACTTTAAAAGGAGAAACAGTACGCAGGGGCTGGGGGACACGTGCGGGGTTCCAGGGCGCCTGTGTGATGACTGAGAATCTACCCCATGATGCTGTCTGCCTGGCGCAGGATGTCAACCCCTGCCTCAGCCACCAGGGCCCTTTGGCTCACCCCACTCCCTGGCCCCAGGTGAGGAGGACACTCTCCTCCCTGGCCCCACAGACCCCTCCCCAGGCCTCTGATACTCTCTGAGCAGGTGCTGCCCTCGGTCTCCTGGCCGACTTTCTGAATCTGGCCTGGGAGGAGGCTTTCCATAGTTAGCTCCTCTGTCCTGCCCTGAAGGACGCGACAGAGGGCTCTGCCTAAACTCGCTTCCCAAGGTTTGTTCCCTTTTCCAGGACTGATGAGAACGGCTTCTCCCCCTTGACACCTGCCCCTTGGTGCCCCACCTGCCAGGTCCGAGCCCAGTCAGAGCACTCGCTTTTGTTCCTGGGAGTCTGCCGAATCCACTCCCCACAGTCCAGCGTGCATATGCCATGCCTGGCACATACGTAGTGTGATGTGCACGGCAGGGTATGGGCGTGAATAACAAGCCCTGGCCTCATGGATCGGAGTCCCCACCCCCTTGCCCCCCGCCCCCCTCCCACCCCAGTACTTGCTGACGATTTCCTTGTCTGAGAGTCATCTGGAGGAATCCCAGTCCAGGAAGGTTTCCGTACATTTCACTCAAGTCCAGAGTACATGTAGTATGTTTATGCATTTTTATTTTTTTATATCTATTTGTTTGACACAGAAAGAGAGAGCGTTCACAAGTAGACAGAGAGGCAGGCTGAGAGAGAGGGAGAAGCAGGCTCCCTGCTAAGTAGAGAGCCCAATGCAGGGCTCAATCCCAGGACCCTGGGATCATGACCTGAGCAGAAGGCAGAGGCTTAACTCACTGAGCCACTCAGGTGCCCCCATGCAGTATGTTCAAATGAATGTCGCAGGACCATGGCTATGGGGTGATGCAAGCTATTTTAGTTGCAATCTCACAGCCCAGGGTGGATGGATCGTGGTAAGTCCCCACCACCCCTACCCACTGGAGATGGTGAGCCACCAGCCACACCATGGGTGTCATCCCCTCCCAGAGAAGGTGCTGAGGGAGGCGGGAGCTCAGTCTAGGCAGTGGAGTGCTGGTTGGGGTCCTGGCATTTCTCCAGCCCTGGCAGAGCTCAGAGAGTGTGGGAAAGGAGCTCCTCTACTGATCTCAGCTTAGCTCAGCAGAGCGAGTGTATATCCGTGTGTGTGTGTGTGTGTGTGTGTGTGTGTGTGTGTGGATAAGAGAGTGAGCGGTGGCTGTGGGCTGCTCCTTTGGGACTCCTGGTGCCCTGAAGGGACTTAGCATGTGTTACCTTTAACTCAGAGACATTTCAGCCCCTGGAAAGCACACTTCTGTGAAGGCGACCAGCTGCTGCTTGTTTTGTCCCTGCCCGGGGTCAGCCCTACCTCACCTGCCTGCCACTGCACTCCAGCGACACCGGAGTCCACGCTCCTCCCCATGGACTTGCACTTGTGCCCGGACCCCCAGCCAGGATGCCCTTCTTGCCTTTGTCCCTGGGGCGGCTCCTGCTCCTCTTTCAGACCCATCCCAAGACCTCCCTGAGAGCAAAGCCTCTCTGGCTGGGCTGGTGGGGGTCCAGAGTCCCTTCCCTCCGTGGTAAAGTCTATGCCCGGGGCCGAAATGGTGGGTTTGTGTGTGTGTGTCCCACAGAGGGGCTCGTCTTACTATCCTCTCCTCCTGCCGCAGCGTGGGCACTGATGTCTGTGCCTGGGATGAGCCCTGCAAGGCATGGGCTGGGGTATGGGCAGGGGACGACTGGCAGTGTGAGGGAGACCAGGCCCGAACCTCCTGGGGAGGTTGCTGGAGCAGGCCTGGGAGGTCACCAGTGACATCTAGTGGTTACAGCGGGCAGGCTGCACCCCACGGGGCTTTCTAGGTGGGAGGCTGGCCTCTGAGGGGCAGGGCTAGACTTCCAGCTGCCTGCAGCCAGGGTCTGACCTCTGGGGGCTCCAGGACAGTGGCAAACAGCAGAACATCCTCTGGTACAAGGACCAAGGCCCACAGAGAGTCGGGGCGGCCCACAGTCAGTGAGGGCAGGGCTGGGACGTTTCCAGTGGCCCCGCGTTCCTTACCTGCTGCCTTCCTTCCGCTTCAGCTCCCTGGGTTCTGCCCAGCCCAGGCCCCCATGCTTCAGCCTCAGCTCCCTGAGACCTGTCAGGGAGACCTTAGGGTTCCCCTTGGAGCAGCCGCAGACCCACTTCCATGCAGCTGCTGAGACGGCCTGTGCCAGCCAGAGGATGAGGCACGGGCTGTGGGCCTCATGTACCCAGCAAGCACCCACTGTGTGCCAAACTCCTCAGAGGGCAGCCGGGAACAGGGGCGGCCTAAAGAGCTGCCCCTTCTGGCCTGGCCTAGGCCTGCCTGAATGCAGAGCAGCCCGAGACACCCCTCCTGCAAGGCGCAAGTGGTCCCAGTGAGAGCTACAGGAGGTGGCACTGGCTGAGGGGGGTCTTGGCAGCACAGTGGTGGGCCTGAGGGCAGCCGTTGCCGTGGGGCTGTCTGGGGACCTGCCGGTGCCCACCCTCGCCCTGTCTGATAGTCAGCATTCTCTCTTCCAGGATCTCAGAGAGTGCCCCTGCAGAGTGCGGGCCTCACTGGCACCCAGGGGCCCCTGCAGCATAGTGGGGTACTGGTGAGGGGGGCGTGGGACTGGAGGCCACAGGGGGCCTAGAACCACAGCTCCAGGCCCTCAGCCCCTCTGCCAGGGAACGGCTGCCCAGGCTTCGCTCTCTGCCAGAGTTTGCCACGGACCATTTGCAGGCTGTGATGGGAAAGAAGAGGGTCCCTGCTCTCAGAAGGGAGGCTACAGAAGTCTTTACTACACTTCTTTTTCATTCACAAGTGCTCCCTGCTCCTCCTTTGATACTCTTTGCTCCCCTGGGACAAGCGTGCCTTCTTGCTGCCCCTGCACACTGCTCCTGGGCCCTGCACCTTCTCTCCTGCCCCTTTCTTGCTTCTCCCCGTATGCCCCCTTTCCGCCTGTCCTGTGCTCAGCCCTCATGCTCTCCATCCCCATCCCTCCCCTTTCTGTCCCTCATCTGTCTTTTGCTGGCTTGGTCTCAGTGACTGTTTCTCCCACAGCTTCTCTGTGTTCTCTCTTCCCTGTGTCTTTTGGTTTCGCTCCTGGAAGGCCAGCCAGATGTCATTAAAGTGTGATAACTCGATAACTGGACCAGGGAGGGAGGTGGACAGAGGCCATACTTATCTTTTTGATGAGCTTCTTGTGCAGTCCCAGGGAGTGTTTGTGCTCTCCCCAAAGCCCAGAGACCCCCAGCTATCTGAGCGTCTTCCCCTGGGCTGGCCACTCATGGCCCGCCTACCTGTGCACACAGTGAGAGCTTCCTGGGGCCCTTACATTGATTAGCTTATATAAATGTGCCCTGAATGCCTTCGCGGATCAGGCACTAGGCTGGGGCCTGGGGGCACGACCTACAAGGACAGGTGAGCAGGGACCAGAGCCCATGAGACAGAGCAGGCAAATGAAACTCAAGGAGGAGGCTTGCTTCAGGCAGGCCCCAGGCTGGCAGCTGGACATAGGGCGATTAGTTCAGGGAGTTCACAGATAGCCTCGGCGGACCAACGGACCAACGTCATTGGTTGGGCTCGGGAATATGGCCAGGGCCCTGAGGTACCTTGGTGTACACAGACCTGTCACCAGACCCCTGACCCCAACACAGACGTTGCACTTGTTTCCCGGTAACACAATTGCCTTAGAGGGTCCAAGCCCATCTCCATCCGGCGTTCTCTGGGCACCTGTTCAATACTTACCCTCAAGTCACAAAACCCAGTCATTCCTGCTAACCTTCCCCCTAATTATGGCAATCATTGTCTGATTGCACGCTCTGATTACACAATTACATTTTGTCATGCTAATTGCATAATTAAGACAAGCAATTGCATGGGAAAAATGACCAATTTTTCAGGTTCCAGATACGATTTGAGGGCCCAGCAGGATGCCCCCATTGTTTTTCCCCTCAGGGAAGGTGATGGGAGCCCCAGGCCCAGGGACAGGAGCAGGTGGTGATCATCTTTCTGGTGTTTTCTTAGACACCCCCAATTCTGCCGCTTCTGTCCTCTTGGCCTGTTAGGAACATGGGACTCTCTAGACCAAGAAACCTGATTTGAAAAGCATGACCAGGAGTTGTGGCCCTCACAACCCCTGTCACAAGGGCACCAACCAGGTAGCCTTGGAGAGGTGGAGCCTGAGATGTGGCTCTCACATGCTTCTAGAGCCAGACCTTTCCCCAGTCCTGCCAGTGTCCTGGACAGCACCTCACTGGGTAGGTGGTCTGAAGAGGGGGAAGGCTAATGCCAGATGGCTTGTTCTTACCTCCCTCCATGCTCAGAACTCTGGGTCCTGCCACTTTCCTCAGAAGACCCAGGGCCTGGAGATTGCAGGCTGTCTCACCTTCCTTTGTATCCTATAGAAGACAATCAAACCTGGCCCCCTCCAGGAAGCCCTCTTGGATTACCTCTGCTCTAGGCATCTCACAGGTCCCAAATACCGCCCATCCCGCAGCTTATCCACTGCAAAGTCCTGCCCTCCAGAGGCTGGGAGCTTCCAGCTGGCCAGGGAGAAGCCTCATCCACATGCTGCTCCCTCTGAGCAGATGCTCTGACATCATGGAATCCACAGGGACCCCACACACTATATGCACATTTGCAAATTTCATCTTATTTCAAATGCACTAAGGGAGCTGACTATTTAAAGAATACCATAGAAGATCCTTTGGTAAAGATTAGAATCACTTTCTGATTTATTTTTTGTGTGACTTTGGATTTTCATCTCTCTAGGGGAAGAGAGAAGGGGCAAGGGAGAGGCTGCAGGCAGGTGTTTTTTTTTTTTTTTTTAATCTTTCCACATCCTATACTGAGTCCTCCTGCATAGTTGAGCAGGTTTAAATTTTATCTTAATTCAGCAGATGTGTATTTGAAGTCTTTGTTGTACTGGTCTCTGTGCTGGTGGCAGGGGTCACAAGGACTGGTAAGTCTCACTCCCTCCGACAGACGGTGAGGGAGACACAGACCTGTGCTCAGGAGGCATGCTCAAGAGGGTTCACAGAAACGCAGAGGGAGGGAGGGACTGCCTCTCCCAGGACTGGGGAAAGTAGAGAAGGCTTCATGGAGGAGGTGGTTTTTAGCCAGCCTCAAAGACTTCACACGGGACAAGTAAGTAGAGGGAAGGGCTGGTGGTTGGATGGAGTGGAGGAAGCAGTGTAGGGAAGGAATGAGGTTTGGGAGGCCAGCAGGGCGGAGCGGTGGTGCTCTCAGGTGCCAGGCTAAGGAGGCTGATTTTGGTTCCAAAGGCTAAAAGGATTAAACTGGAAGGTGTTATCCAGAGGAGGGACTTGGCCTCATTTTTATTTAGGAAGACTTCTTTGGCTACTGCATGAAGGGACCCACGCGAGTGGGACTGGACAGAGATCAACTATGAATTCTGAGCTACAGACTGGAGGAAGGTGAGAGCCTGGATTGGCTTGGGGTCAGTGGAGATGCAGCTGAGGGGTGGATTTTGGAGACAGTTCTGAGGAAAAACAGAAATAAGGAGATGGTTCCTTTGTTAAGGGAGAGCAGGTGGGGTTTGGAGCAGCAGCTGGGGGTGAGGGGGGCAGCACTCTTGTTGGTGGGATAGGGCAAGATCTCAGAGGCTTCCTGACCAGTGGGCTTGGTTTCCCTATGGACTAGAATTTGGGTTCCTGCTGAGAGTGAGAACGGCCCGAGGCTGCCAGGGCCTGAAGAGAGGGGTGGTGGTTGGAGTGACCCTGGGCAGGGGATCCGAGCTGGGTGCTGTGCAAGGGCAAGGTCTGGAAAGCCCAAGGGTGCTGGCAGCCTGGAGGAGGTGGTTTTGACCATGTGTCACCCAGGCTGGAGGGAGAGGAGAGGAGGAGGGAGCCAAGCATAGCAGTGGAACACAGAGAGTGAGGAGAGTTGGAGAGGGGGGAGGGGCTCCTGAGCAAAACTACCCTACCTGTTGGGAAGTCAGCTAGGTCTTCACGCTCACTGGCTTCTAAAATGCATTATGAGGGGAGCCTGGGTGGCTCTATCGGTTAAGCGTCTGCCTTCTGCTCAGGTTGTGGTCTCAGGGTCCTGGGATCGACCCTGGGTCCAGGGTCCCTGCTTAGCGGTGAGTCTGCTTTTCCCTCTCCCTCTGCCTCTCTCCCCACTCATGCTCTCTCTTGCTTTCTCAAATAAATGAATAAAATCTTTTAAAAAATGCATTATGATACCTTCTTCATGGGCTTACATGTGCCAGCATATATAAAGGGCTTGACCTAGGAGAACTTTAACAAGTGGAACAGAAAACTCAACACAATAGAAGGAGCTGACATGGCATAGGCCAAGGCCCCACACGTGTTCCCCATTCACCTCCGAGCCCCAGGGATCTGCCGAGTGCCCAGCACACGGGAGACCCTGGGCCGATGGCTCAGAAGGCCACATGTGCTGACAGTGAAGACATAGCTATGCTGTCCGCTTGCCGTGTGGGTAAGCTGAGCTCCGTGGTCTCTCCTCTGGCACACAGTGTTGGAGGCCACGGCACGGTTGGAGTCGTGGATCAAACCAGGCCCTGACTTGTGTCTCCTTTAAAGTCCAGACACCTTAATAAAGGGTTACGGACGGGAAAGGTTGAGAGGGTCTGTGCTGTATGTCGTGCACTCGCCTACGTGACTTCCCACAGGTTCTCCCTACGGAAGAGAACAATGTGGTTAGGGTCATAATTCTTAGTTGGTCTTTGTTGTTCCTGTACTGCCCATAATCCACTCCCTGGTTGATTGTAACTTCTTGTATCAATAGTAGCTAATGGCATTAGCTGTGACTACCTGGCATCACGAGATTTGTTTGTAGTTAATGTAAACTTGTTATAGGAACTTGCTGTTATCTGACTAGATACTGATGTATTACTCCTTCTATTGTGGTCTGTCTTATGCTTTTAAGATGTGGAATAAAATCAGCACTGTTGGACATCCTCCTCAGTGCTCCTCCTGCCCCCATCTCTTTGCTTCTTGAGTTCTTTTCTTCATCCTCTTACCCTCAAATTCCTGGTCGATTTGTCGCGCCGGCAGCAACAACAGAGAATATGGCCGTAGTGCCCCTGCGGTGGTGAGGAGTCAGCACGGCAGGGCCTGGGGAGCAGATATGGCCAGGGAACCCGTTCTACCCTCTCTGTGATCCCGCCTCCACACCCCTGAGCCCTCCCATGGACAGTGCATGCACATCTCTGGCCAACCATTTTTTTCTGGTCACAGAAACATGTTTTGCCCCTAGGCAGACCACACAGCCAAAGGCAGGAGCCGGAGCACACAGTTTCAGCTTCTCTGCTTCTCAGGGGCTACAACTCAGGTGAATACAATGAACCTTCTGGGGCACCTGGCAGGATTGAAGCCTCCTGGTTGCTCGCTAGGGCCACCAGCTCGTTACTGCAGTTTTGTCTTCCCCCGCTGCATTGTATAACTTCAACTCCTACTGCTGCTTCCTGGGGCCACCCCCCAGTTCAACATGTGCCCAGAATCCTGGTCTCTGGGTTCGTGTCTGGTAACCCCAATCCGAGAGAGCGTATCAAGTGCTTGACAGAAAGAAGACACCTGACAAATAAATGTTAACCGGCTGACTAGACTGAATGCTTCACGAGGGCAGGAAGTATCCACTGTGACCGGATGTCTCCTTGGGGACAGGTCCTGGCAAAGAAGGCACCCAGTACATATGTGTTGATGAATCAATGAGGTCACGTTTCCTTCCCCTATCCTCTCCTTTTGGACCCTCCTGCTCCCTACCCTACTCTCCTTTCTCCCTTTATGGAGGAAGGATGTCCTGTGCTCGCAATGTCCCTCTGTTCTCCAGAGTCCCGCACTCAGAATGAGCCCCACCCCCCCGCATTGTGATGTCATGAAGCATTAGCCAATGGCTGCCTTTTCGGGCTGCGATCCTGGCCTCCCAGCACCACCGCCCTCCATTGATAGGGAGAAACCACCGTCTTCTGCACTGGCCCTTAACCTTCAGGGCAGCCGCGGAGCATGGATCCCTCCTGATTCTATTCCTGGCCCGATGATTCTCACAGTCAAGCTGCTTCTGGGCCGGAGATGCAGCCTGAAGGTGTCCGGGCAGGAGAGTGTGGCCATGCTGAAGAAGCTGGTGTCGGAGCACCTGCAGGTGCCGGAGGAGCGGCAGCACCTGCTCTTCCGAGGCCAGCATCTGGCTGATGACAAGCGTCTCTCCGACTACTGCATCGGGCCCAATGCCTCTATCAATGTCATCATGCGGCCCTTGGCAAAGACAGCGGCCGCGGAGGCCCACCCGCCCCAGCCCTTGTGGCACCATCTGGGCCTGGTCCTGGCCAAGCACTTCGAGCCCCACGACACCAAGGCGGTGCTGCAGCTGCTGCGGCGGGAGCACCAGGAGCGCCTGCAGAGGATAAGCCTGGGGGACCTAGAGCAGCTGGCCCGGTACCTCCTGATAGAGGAGCCCCTGGCGGAGCCCACAGGGGAGAAGGGGCCTGAGGCCGAGACCTTAGAGCCCCAAGACAAAGAGGAGGAGGAGAAAGACAAAGAGGAGGAGGACGAGGAGGAGGGGAAGGCTGAGCAGTAAACTAGCCTCTCCTACTTGGAGTTTGCATGCTCAAATTCGCCTGGCCTCGTCCTTCTGTGGTTCCCCGGTGACTCCCCAATCCCTCTTGGGGGGGCTTTAGCAAAGCCGGAGGGCTTGCAGACCCCTCTGTCCTCTCTGGGGCCCGTGGTACCCCCCTCTGAAACATAGTGTGAGTCCACCCCCCTTCACCATCCTTGAAGGGGTTCTGATCACCCTGCAGATGGTCCTGAAGGGGTGGTCAAAGGCAGCTTCACCCTCCTGGGCTGCACACCTCGCCCTGGGCTGGACAGACCCTTCGGGGCAACCTTCCAGTCTGTCAGCAGACCTCCTGCCCAGAGTCTCCGTGGCTTTAGACAGACCCTCTTTCTCCTTTGGGACAGAGAGACAGATGATGTGAGTTCATCTCTATCCATCCTCAGACCATGATACCGACCCTCGAGACATCTGACAGCCAAGAGACAAGGAATGTTGGGTAGCTGCCCCTTGACCTCTGCATGAGGCTGTCCCTGCTGTCTGCTTATGCTTTGCACAGTTTAAGGGGCAGAGCTCGCAGAGGCAGGAGTGGGAAGAGAGCACCTTCTGTGTGTCAGGCCTGGATTCTTAGGGAGACACACACAGACCAAGAATCGCAGGAAACTGAGGCTTGGGGAAGAAAAGGTGGTTTGCACACTCACTCCCTGGGGTCAGCGTGATAGATCCTTGCCTCAGCCCCCTCCCTCCGCCCCAATTCTCAGCAATCAGTAGATGTCTCTGAGCCCCCATCCTCTGCCCAGCACTGCCCAGGCTCCCCGGGACCAAGAATGCTACCTGCCAACATCCTTCCTTGTCCCCACAGAGCCTGTGGCCTGGGTGGAGAGACAGGGCAGAAATGTGACAAGTAAAGCAGCAACAGAAAATAGAGAGCAGCCTGTGTGACTAGACAGATACCCAGGCAAAGCCACCACCTTGCAGAGTGCTGGGCTCCCACAGGGGGCCCATTCTGTAGGCAACAGGAACGCCAGACTTGTCCTCTGTCCTGGTGGAGAGAGCAGTCCTTGCCCAGGGCTGAGGAGCCCGCACCCTGTGTGTGAGGGGGCAGGGAGCTCCCTGAGAGCCTGTCTGCCCAAGTCCCTGATGTGCTGTTACTGCAGTCGCTCTGTCCTATGACGGAGACGGACAGGGGATGAAGGATGAGCTCCTGAAAGGAACAGCAGGGCCCACTTCCCCGGGAAAGCTTCTGTCCTTGGCTTGGGGGGCCCCGTGACTGACTTGAGTCCTAGTTCAGCCACGGGCTTGACGCGTGACTTGGACTAACTTCCTCAGCCTGTCTCATGCCCACGTTTGTCACCTGTTAGGGGGCCCCCACTCGAAAGCTGAGCCTTAAATCACACCGGTCTGAACGGCGCAGGTCCCCTTCTGGGTGGATATCTTTCAATAAATACAGTACAGTGCCGCAAATGTATTTTCTCTTCCTCGGGATTTTCTTAAAAACATTTTCTTTCCTCTCACTTCATTGCAAAAATACCGTATATAATACACATAACATGCAAAATATGTGTTCATCGGCTGTCTGTGTTATTGGTAAGGCTTCCGGTCAACAGTTGCATGTTAGTAAAGTCTGAGGGGGAGTCAAACGTTTTATGTGGATTTTTTACTGTGTGGGGCAGGGTGGGGGAGGGGGTCGGTACCCCTAAACTATGTGTTGTTTAAGTGTTAATTGTCTTATAATGCCAGACGGTGTCTCAGCCCCTTGTGTGAGGGCAGGAGAGAGAGGAGGAATTCCCATGTGGAATGAGGGAGGGAGGGTAAGCATGCATCAGCCCGAATTTTCGCGTTGTATTCACTTTTTCATCAGCCTGTGATTACCAGCAGGGCCATGCTAACAGCCTTTACTTCCCAGCGCCAGATGTTGGTGAGGGTTTCATGAAGAATGTGCAATCTAGAGTGATGTCTTCTGAGGGGGCAGTGGCATGGCCGGAAGAGCCCCCGAAACCAGGTCTCTGGCTCAGTGAGCCTGCTTTATAGCAGAGAGACCCTCATTCAGCCAATGAGCATCTCCTCCTCCAATGCCCCAGCCCCTGCTCTGTAGGCCAAGAGGATAGGGAAGTTGGATCTCTGAGGATGTGAGCTATGTCAGGTGTGACCTCTCCCCGGGGGGCGCTGAGGACTCAGCATGGGGTGGCTGCCACCAGCACCCACCGGCCTGCTCTTTGGTTACTCTCCACTCCTACTCCCAGGCAGGTCCTCCCATCCTCCGTCCTCCAGAGAAGAGGCTTTCCGAAGGTTCCATGAGCGTGTTTGGGCTGGGGCTGTGCCATTTGCCAGGGGGGACGAGCCTATTATCTTTACATTAGGGGAACTAATAGCCCATTTCCCAAGAAATCTGTGGGCGATAAAAATAAGTGAGCCGTTTTATTCGTTTTGCTGAGAGAAGCTGGCATGAATGACGGGGAAGCCCTTGTTTTCTCTCCAGTTAGCGGAGGTGTCAGGGCTGGCTGAGGGCACATCTCACGGCTTCTGTCCCCAGCGCCCAGGGTGGCTGACTCCACTCCCAAGGGAGTGGAAGGAAAGGTGCTCTGCCTCCAGCGGCTGACTCCACCCTTCCCAACTCCCCCCTCCCCGCCCACCCTGTCCCTGCCCACCAGAGCTGAGCACAGGCCAGGAGGCACAGGCGCTGTCATTGGAACCTCACGAGAATTTGCTTCTCTTCGTTACCTCTCCCGGGATGTTTCACTCAATGACAAGTTCCTCATTTTGCACTGGCAGGTTTTGTCCTCTGGTGGAAGAACTCACAGGTATCAGGAGCAACAGGTGCTACACGAGGAGGTGGGGTGGGGGGCAGACCCTCCAGAAATAGGTGAGAACCCTTTTCTGCATGGAGAACCCGAGCTCTCAGGCTGCCTGCCACGGAGATCCTTCCCTGGGCCATTTCACCTAATTTCACATTTAGACCTGTACCGTTGAGCCTGCTGAAGACTCCTGGCTCCCCCCTCTGCTTTCACCAGGTGAGGGATGATGGTTATGGGGAAGGTGCTCTTTCTAAATGGCAGCCCCTGGGCATGTAGCTCTGCCGCTGAAGTCCCCACAGTGCCTCTCTTCCACCACGGACGGGCACACAGGTCCCTACCGGCATTGCTCAGGGAGGAAGCCTCTCTGGACAGCCAGTTTCATGTTTCTATCCACAGAGCAATCTGGCTTCTGGTTCCTTCAAGCATTACCTGCAGGCCAACGCTCTCAATCCCTTGGCTCCTGGCAAAATGGTCTTTCCGTTGGAAACATACACGGCATCCCTCTTGCTGGGTTATTTTATCAGTCCTTTATTCTTCGATCAATAAACACTAATAGCGACCCTACCACGTTCTGGGCTTTGCGCTGGTCATTTAAGCAGGTGGATGAGGAGCCCTGCCTTTCTGAGACGGCAGAAGGAAGTGCGCCCCCTTGCGTCCCGTGCTGCATGGACAGCAGAGGGAGTTCGGAAAGCCCCTCCCGACCAGCCACAGCACATGTTTGAGCTGGGAGGTTGTGTTGTTGAGGGGAAGGGGGCACGGGGACATCGCTGTAACCCAAGACCTAAATGATGGGACAGGGAATGTCTTTCAGGATGGAATTTTTTTTAAAAAGATTTTATTTGACAGAGATCACAAGTAGGCAGAGAGGCAGACAGAGAGAGGAGGAAACAGGCTCCCCGCTGAGCAGAGAGCCCAATGTGGGGCTTGATCCCAGGACTCTGGGATCATGACCTGAGCCGAAGGCAGAGGCTTCAACCCACTGAGCCACCCAGGCGCCCCCAGGATGGAAATTCTTGTAGATGTTGGAGAAAGAGGGGGTTAACAATGTTCCAGGTGCAGCAGAGACCCTGGATGCCTGATTCTGTTAGAAGCAAGTCATGGGTCCCACCCACATTCTTGGGAAAGAGATCTCACAAAGGCATAGACACCAGGAGAGAGAGATCGTGGGGGGCCACCTTGCATCCTGTCCCCTACATTGGGGTATGGTACATAGGTTTGCATTTATGAATGAAATCATTGATAATAAATGCACTAAAGGTTTAGTTTCTGCCCTGGGGCTGTGATGGATCCAGCCAAGCCTACGGAGGCTTCCGGGAGGAGGTAGCATAGGAGCCAGTGAAGGATGGGAAAGGAGGGCAGTCAAAGGAGACGTGAGGGACTCTTCCTCACACCTAGGCTTCCCATGTCATGCCTGGAGAAATGTCACCTGGTTTAGTGCACCCAGCTTCTGACCTTGCTAGGTGCCTCAGGACACCTGGAACCACACAGACACACCCAGGTGCACACTTACACAAAGACAGCTCCTATACCTCAGACCCACAGGGTGGCATCTACAGGGGCAGAACCAGGTGTACAGAGCGAGCTGGAGGTTCTGTGCTATTTGCGGTGTTAGGGTCCAGTCCTTGCCTTGTGGAGTTCAGGCTCCTGGAGCCCAGGGTCCTTGGCTCCACCCAGGCAGCCTAGCCAAAAGATCCCACACAGCAAATTCAAGGACTGCAAAGGAAGGCTTTGCTGAGCCAAGCCCAGGAACCTCTAGGGCTGCAGGAAGAGATCTAATGGCTCATGTGGGACAGGGGTGTTCAAGGGACGCACAGGGACAAGGAGCTGGACAGGTGGGTGCGCACATTTGGGTACTGGGTGGCAGCTGTCTTTTGCAGGGGCCCCTGCACCTATATGCGCATCAGCCCATGGATATCGGAGATCAGATCTCCTTCTCTGCTTGTCTTTCATCTCCCTGCCCCAGACTGGACGGCTCTCCTTGTGCTCTGAGCTGAGTGTCGGTGGGTGCCAGCCTGCGGCAGGGGAGTGGCCCAAGGGCAGGCTGCCATGGGGGAGGTGGGGCTGCTGAGCCAGCCGCTCAAGGAGCCAGCTGAGGTGAGAACGGCTACAAAGCCCAGGTGTGGGTTCCTCTGGAGCTCATGGCGTTCCTGCCGGGTACCTTGCCCCTTTCCGCCCCTCTTGGGTCACCTTCCTCCTCTCCTGTCCTTTCTGGGTTTCTTGCTGTACCTCTCCCCTACCCTTTCCCTCCTGTTCTTTCTGACCACATTTGGGGCTGAATTGACTGCATTGTGTGGACATCTGGGCACTTTATTTTAGCTGGCTCTCTCTCTGTTCGTTATGTCTCTGCCCGCCTTCCCTTTCTTCTCATCCCATTCAGTCATTCCTAGGTGTCTTAGTGAATGCCACCACTGGCTCCTCTCCTTGTCTTCCCCGTGTCGTGGTTTTTTTTTTTTTTTTAATATTTTATTTATTTATTCGAATAGAGAATGAGGGAGAGAGGAAGCACAAGCAGGCAGAAGGGCAGAAGGAGAGGGAGAAACAGACTCACTGCCCAGTGCGGGTCTTGATCCCAAGACTCTGGGATCATGACCTGAGCCTATAGATGCTTAACCGACTGGGCCACCCAGGCATCCTCTTCCCCATGTCTTCTTTCTCCTGTATTTATCCAGGCTCACCCAGTGCGCAGGCGTGGACAGGGACCCGGAACCTACTATGTGGAGTATGTCCTGACCCTGCACCTGCCTGCCAACATCTGCAGTGGTAATTCCCAGGCACACCTACCCAGCCCCGTGCTCAAGTGCAATGGCAAATGGCCTCACTGCACATGTGTACCTTGTTGCTGATCTAGACCCCTGGACAGTCACCCCCCGAGAGCAGGCACAGATGTCTGCACACACACATAGGGTTGCTCCAAACAGCTTTGCTTGCAGATGGTCATGCTACCAGGGTGGTGGGACTCTTGGGGCTGATGCACGTGCAGGCTCTGTCATGGCAGCAAGTTGCTTCTCCCAGTCGAGTGGCTAGCCGTTCGGGTGCTGGGCCCCTGCACTCGCATGCCTCTGCCCAGCCCAGCCCAGCTCAGCAGGCACTGGGCACCCTCATTCTCTTGGCTCATTTCCCGTGGTCCTTCCTGGCTCTCTTCCCTGGGGGGCTTCTTGGCTCCACTGGGCTCCAGAGCTTTCCATCCTCTGGAGGGACTGTAACCCAAGGAGCCAGTGGGAAGCCCAAGCCCCCAGGATGGCTCCTACCTACCTGCCCTCTGCTCCCTCCGACAGCATTTCCCATTATGGTGATTTAAGGGCTCTCTGGCAGCCTTTAGCGGCTCCCTCTGCCTGTGCAGAAGGGTGATAAATCTGAGGTAACTACTGTTGGCCGACTGGCCATAAACCCATCACAGCCCGCAGCAGTGGTGCTGGGGCTGTCCACGGAGGCCCTGCTGTCAGCCAGCCGCCCGTGGAGAAGCCCCAGGGTGCCCGCACTGGGGACGTTATTTATGAGCTCAGACCCTGGGATCAAAGCTGCTGTCCATCAGAGGTGGCAGGGGAGAGGCCCTCGGAAACCCCCACTGGCTCCTCCTCTCATCCAGACTACTTAAACTTGACCCTTAAACTTGCATTGAAGAGAACCTCCATGTTCCCTGGGTTCCCTTGAGCCTCTTCCACTTTATTGCCCTGACCAACACCAGCTGCACCCTCTCCAAATGCAGGCTGGAACAGGGACTCTGGAGGGATTTTGGTGACAGAGTTGGGGTGATGGGGTAGCCTGGGTGGCTGCCTTTCCTGATCTCTTGCTGCCCACCTTCTCCAACACAGTCCCGCAGAAGGAGAAAAGCATGGGGCGCTCAGATCCCAGGACCTTGTCTAAGCAGCGCCATGGCAGAATAGCAGTGGGAGTTTGGATTAGATGCTTGGTCTGAGCCTCAGTGTGCTCATCTGTTCAGTGGGGATAAGAATGCTCCCCATTGTGCGGTAGTTAAGAGCACCCATGACATGATACATGTGAAAGTGGCTTTTGTTTTTGTTTTGTTTTGTTTTGTTTTGACAGAAAGCGAGCAGGGAGGGGCAGGGGGAGAGGGTGAGGGACAATCTCAAGCTGACTCCCTGCAGCCCAATGTGGGGCTCGATCCTCAAGAAACCAACAGTCAGATGCTCAACCGGCTGAGTCAACCAGGGGCCCCCTGTGAAAGTGTTTTGTCAACTCTAAAGCACTATGCAGAATTAAGGCTTATTCTTAATCACACCCCCCCCCCCCCTTAGTCACCAGAATGTTCTCCAGCCAGTTTGCATCTAAAGGGATTCGTTGCAGGGAGGGGAGGGCTTACAGAATCCCTGGTAGGATGAGGAGCTGCAGCAGGAGGGACACTGAGACTGCCACCCCCCCACCTGCTACTTGGTTCCTGGGGTTGCAGGGACAAGAGCCCAGAGCCCTACCACAGGTGTCCCCGGGGGACTCAGACACTCCAGCACCACTGTGAAGATTGCATCTCTCCTGGCTCAATGCCACCTAGAAGGCACATATGGGGGCATCTGCTTGGGAGAAGCTAGGTCGTGGTCACAGCTTACATGAAAGACTCTTGGGAATGCAGATTTAAAATTTCCAACAATCAAGGGGGTTGATCTCTGGGAAAGTCTGTGAAGAAATGACTCTGTTTCCTCAACAGGGAGGGGGGAAAAGAGAGAGAGAGAAAGAGGGAAAGAAATCCATAGATTAAAAGAAATCTAAGACGTAGTAACTAATTGGAAAGACTGGAGTTATTTGGATCTCGATCTGAGCAAACTGTTAAAAAAAAAAAAATAAGGCAAGACAGTGGGGGCATTGGAACATTGACTGAATATTTGATGGTGTTAAGGAATTGTTTTATGTATTTTCTGAATATGGGATAATAGCATTGTGGTTACGTTTTCCAAAGTCACCTTTTCGAGAAGCACCCTGAAATACTTTTGAAGTGTTTTATGAGATCTGCTTCAGAACAATCCAGTGAACTGGGACCAAGGGAGGTTACCTTCAGCAGCTGCTCAGTTGCCAAAGCCTTGCCTCCCACGGGCATCTTCCTGAGGAGACCTCGGGTGACGGCAGCAGCCAGTTCATGATGATGTGTCACCCCCCACCAACATCCCACTTTCTGATGCTAACCAGCACTCCGCTGTCTGGAAATGCAACTCGTTCAGAAAACGAGTCCCAGATTCTCTTTTCCTTCAGGGTTTCTTGCTTGGAATCTCTTCTGATACCAATCTGGGACAACAGATCCCACTCTGGCTGATTTAAGCAGAAAGGAATTTATTAAAGGAAATTAGGTAGTTTATAGAACCCTGGAGAGATCCAAGACATTACAAAGCCAGGAGGAACACCCGAGCACCCCCAGGACTGATCTGGAGGAAAGGCTCTGCTCTGCTGATGGCTGCCCAGGGAGGAGGTGCTGGAAACCCCCCACAGCTGACCCAGAACACTTTTTTCTTTCTTTGTTTTGCCTTTGAGTTTTAGTTGACGCACAATGTTACATTAGTTTCAGGTGTACGACTTAGCAATTTGACAATCCCTGAGTGATTTATACACATTCACGACAAAGGTTGCTACCATCTGTCTCGTTACAACATTATTACAATATAACCGACTGTATTCCTTATGCTGTGCCTTTCCCTCCTGTGACTTATTCATTCCATAACCGGAAGCCTGGCTCTCCCACTCCCCTTCACCCATTTTGCCCATCCTTCCATGCCCCCTTTCCTTCTGGCAACCATTAGTTCGTTCTCTGTATTTACAGGTCTGATTCTGCTGTTGGTTCTATTCATTTGTTTTTGTTCTTGGATTTGTTTTTGTTTTTTAAGATTCCATTTGTGAGTGGAATCATGTGGTATTTGTCTTTCTTGGTCTGACTTATTTCATTTAGCATAGTACCCTCTAGGTCACTCCATGTTGCCTCAAATGGCATGAGCTGGTCTTGTATTACGGCTGTGTAATATTCCAGTGTATATACAACACACTTTCCTTATCCACATTTTGATAATATTTTGCTTCCATAATTTGAGAATTGTAAATAGTGCTGCAATCAACCTAAGTGTGTATGTTTTCCAATTAGTGTTTCCATTTTGCCTCAGGAGAGTTAATCTCTCTTTGCCCAGCTGCTGCCTTCCTTTTCTTTCTACCTCCACTCCTCTTCCCAATCTCATCCAGGGGTTTTCCTCAGTCACACGTGGGCCCCAGCTGCAAAGAAGTCTGGAAAACCAAAATCTCTCTGTCTCCTCCCTCTGACTTTGTGTCTAAGAGAGCTTCTTGCTTGGTCCCTAGCTTCCAGCACAGTGACCTGACCTTGGCAATGGGCTTTCTTTTGGTTCCCTGCCGAGGTTGAGATCACGCCCAGGCATGTTCTGCCCCTTGCCCTTAATGCACACATGTACAGAGTTTAGAGTTTACAAAGAGTTCTCACATACTTTCTCTCTTTTGGTCCTCTCAAAAAGCTTGGAAGGTTGAGATTACCTTCTCCATCTCATATTTGAGGAGATCGAAACTCCCAGACCCAGGGGGCTGGTATCCAGCAGAATCAGGATCTGAATACTTGACCCTCCTTCCTTACTTCCTCCTACCTCCCACTTCCTTCCCACCCAATAAGGTGGGACTTGATTTTTTGTATGTGTACCTGACTGTCCTTCCTCCATCCCAAGACCACAGGCAGGTTTTTGTGCAAGCTTGCCTGACAGCAGATTTTGGTGGGAGATGGCACAGAGCCAGACTTAGATTCTTGTCCTGGAGTGGGAATGCTGGGAGCGGCTTGTGAGCTGGGCAGACCTTGGCAAGGTTACTTCAGCCCTGTTTCCTCATGAAAGAGTGGCCATATAGGATGGCATCTACCTTTTGAGACCTGTTCACGGGATGAAACCAATGAACACAAATGAAGTGCTTAGAATACAGTAAATGTTCAGTAAATCTGATCATTGCTCAGTATGATCATTGATCATATTTGGGGGAGGGGGAGGGCCAAAAGCGTCAGTTGTCAGGCCCCTGGAAGACCACCGCCACCCTTTCCTGGCTTTTGTTTTGTAACATTCTAGGCTCACTGAGGGGATTATGCTGGATTGTTCTTGTAGGAGGAGACAGTGGAGAGAAGGAAAACAGGCGAACAGGGATGGATGGGTGGGGCGGTCCCAAGGTTGGAGCATGCCCATGCTTCCCTGTGGGGCTCCAGGAGGGGCAGGGCCTGAGGATGAGGGTTCCAGGGTGCCCAGAGGAAGTTGACTCTGAGCAGAGACCCTTGCCCCAAACTTGCCCAGAAACAGAGGACTCACCCCCATTCAGGGACCATGAGAACTGGTCAGTGAGCATATCCGTGTGGACAGAGGGCACAGACAACCAGGGGGCCTTCCCTGATTGTTCTGTGATGTGGGAGACCCCAGAGACTTTGCTTATCTCTGATAGAGACGTGGGCAGGGAAGCCCCTGTAACAGTTCATAGAATTTTGCTCTGGAGTTGGGGCATGGAATCTTTAGAAGAAAGATTATGTGGGGGCGTCTGGTTGGCTCCGTCGGTTGAACATCTGCCTTTGACTCAGGTCGTGATCCCCGGGTCCTGGGATGGAGCCCCAGGTGGTTGCCTTCATCATCCTTGTCGTCATTATTGTCATCAGCCCAGCGGGCAGGCTCCCTGCTCAGCGGGGAGCCTGCTTCTCCCTCTCCCTCTGCCTGCTGCTCTCCCTACTTGTGCTCTCTCTATGAAATAAATAAAATCTTAAAAAAAAAAAAGATAAAGAAGAAGAACTATTATGTGACTTAAGAAAGAAAAGTGACCTTTTTAGCTCCAAGTTTGGGAGAGTAAAATCCTTTATTCACAACACCCTCATCTTGTTTCATCCAGAATGGGAGTGAAACCAAAATTTAGGCAAAGATTGTGTTGAGGATCCGGGTCTCTATTCCTTTCATCTTTCCTAATGTGTATCCAGAAACCAAAGCTCTTCTCTCCTTAAGCTCAGCCCTCTAATGAGGACTTGAATGAGTTAGGTCAAGACCCGTTCAAGTTCCAGCTCTGTCACTTACCAGCTGCGTGTGAGGTGGGCTGAGTCACCCACAAAATGAGAAACAATTAAATCCGTTCAGAGAGCTGTCAAGAGGATTATGCAAGACAGTGGAATGCAAATGGGCTTTGTAGCCAGAGGACTGTGAGTCCGAGAGTTGGCGTCAGCGGGAGGTGTGACGATTGTGTCTTTCTGCAGATTTACGCCCCTGGGCAGTGTGATGGCTCTGTGGCTGCCCGGCTTGGCTGGGCCAAATTACTTTCCTCAGAATTCCATTTCTAACGCGCTTCCAGATGGGGGCCTGCAAGTGCTTGGCTCCCACCCTCGTGAGAGATGGAGACCAGAAGGGGCCAGCCAGCAGCCCTTTAGTGGCTTCCACAGTCCTTCTCCCAGTTATGGAACACATATCCAGGTGCTACTGCAAAGGGATTTTGTACCTGTGATGAAAGCCCCTCCCTAATCAGCTGACTTTAAATTATGGAAATCATCCTGGGTGGGCCGTACTCAATCAGTTGGAAGCTCTTTAAGAGAAGGCTTAGGCCTTCCCTAGAAACAACTCGGTGTGGCCAATAGCTTTCCCTGGAGCCTGAGGGTTTCAGGCTGCCTAGGGTCTTCCCCTCCAGCTGCCTGCCCCATGGCCCGTACATTTCCTTACTACCTACAGCCCATGGACAAGTCCTTGAAACAGGCAGAGTGATCTTCCTCTAGGGACTCAGCTGCCTCGATGTTGGTATTTTGTTAAGGGCAAAAAGCCATCCTAGCCCGACCCCCAGGACCCTGTGAGACTACTGAACATAAAAAAAATTCCTCTGGAAACTTCCTTTATCTCTACCCCCCAAGATAAATGTTAGCAATCATCCCCCAAGCTTATGACCCACCAATACACAGCTGAAGGGTCTCATGACTGAATTTTGACGAAGCAGTAATAAATGACCTTCTCCTGTGTTTTAATAAAACCACCTTTTTGCACCAAAGACATCTCAAGAATTCTCTCTTGGCCGTCGGCTCTGAACCCCAACATCTTTCCAACATCGGGTGCAGGAGGCCGAGGTCTGCTTCTGTCTTTGCTGCTGCAACGTTTATGAAACTGTTGCCACCCTCTGGTTCAGCAAGAAACACTCGGTCACATCTGGACATTTAAACAGAGGGCAGGCTGGGTGTTGTCATCCCCACTTTCCAGATGAAGAGTCAGGAGACTCTGAGAACTCAAGTGATTGGTGACTCACTCAACAAGCAGCACCAGCAAGAGCCAGCTGACCCTGAGGGCCCTCCCAGCCCCAGGTGCACGGCCTGTCCCCTTAGCTGCTTTGGAACCGTGCGGCATCCCCGTGGCCAGTGCTATGGGTGGGAATTTGACGGTGGGCAGACAGGTTCTCCCCTGCCCTGGGGGAGCTCCTAGTTGAGGGCGTCCCCTGGGGCGGGGTGAGGGCTAATGCTGGACCTTCAGAGAGCTGTGGTCTGGAGTTGGCATTCCCTGCTGGCCTGGCTGCCTTGAGCGGTGCTCAGGCTCACATCCTTCAGGAGAAGCCGCTACGAGGTAAGTTCTCTGAGCCAGTAGGAAGAGTGGGGATTCTCGGGGCACCAGCGAGGATCCTGGTAGTCATCCCCCAGGGGTCCCTCAGGGTCCCCCTGCCTTGTTAGAGGCATTGGTAATGATGCTGGAAAATGCCATCCGGAGGGAGACGTTGAGCAAGGAGGTCAGCAGGGGCATGAGGGACCGTCTTTGCCTTCCACTGTGTGCTGCCCCCGGTCTCTAAGGCCTCCTACACATCCAGCCCCAAGAGAACCCTCTGTGCATCCCTCCCATCAGCAGGTGTGGGGAAACTGAGGCAGGTAAGTCCTCGACATCAGCCAGAGGACTAGCTCTCTTACTGTGTGTCATAGCACTTTTGGAAATGCAAAACTGACCAGAGAATATTCTTCGACCTGAGCAAATAGTGGTTCTTGTAGGAGTAGCACTTTTTAAAGTCAATTATTGATCTATTCTGGCCGTCTACACAAACCAAAGACTAGCTCCTACCTTCTCTCTACTTCGTGTCATGTGTGTAGGTAAATACTGTTTGAAGGCCTGCTACGTGCCCCAGCAACCCCACCTTCACACTGACAAGACCGAAACCAGCTGAGGAGCTTGCTGGGGGCAAAGGGAGCATGGGCCAGCCGGTTGGGGAGAGAATTATAAACACTGCTATGACCAGTCATAGAAGCAAGGACTGTCTTTGTTTATGAATATGTTTATATGTGTATAGTGCTACTAGGCCAATATTTTTTGTCTCTTTCCCTCTCTCATTCCTTTAACATCTAACATAAGATGTCTTAACAGTAGTTAATTTTATATCTCAGAATTTGTTATAGGATATTAGAAGGGGGCATGTGAATCAAGTAGGAGCAGAATGAACATCAAACAGATAAAAGCTCCTACCCTGACTGAGCTTACATTCCAGCGGGGGAGAGAAATAATAAATAAAGTATATAGGTATCAGTTGGTGATAAATGATAAGAAGAAAAATAGAGCAGGGAAGAGGTACATGGAGTGTGTGTGTGTGTGCGTGTGCGCGCACGCGCGTGTGTGTGTGTGTGTAGGCAAAGGCCTCCTTAGAGGTGACATTTAGGCAATGGGAGAGAGCAGGTGCAAAGGTCCTGAGGTGCAGTGTTCAAGGAAGCCTGCTGTGGCTGGAACAGGAAGAAGGAGGCAAAGCACAGCATGAGAGAGGTGGAGAGATATTGGGGATCAGATCCCTTGGGGCTTTGGAGTCATGCTAAGGACTTTGGTTTTCACCCCAAATGAGATGGGAGCTGGGACAGGACTTTGAGTGACATGTTCTGACTAAGGTTTTTATACAAATGCCTTTGCTGCCTCCGAGGCTTCACCCTGCCCTTAACCATCTAGATAAGAAGGTTTTTCCATAGCTGCCCCTGCTTCTCATCCAGTCCCACCCCAGGATTGTCAGAACCCTGAGGACCAGAGAAGGGAGTCTGGTGACTCCCCTCCCAGCACAGGGCTCCAGTCCTCAAGAAGCTAACTGTAAGGTACAAATAAAGCTTGGACTGACCCTGCGGGCTATGGGCATGGTGCTTTTCCCCCGAAGAGCCCCCAGGAGGAGACAGATATGTCTGTGGCATTCCAGGATGCGACATGAGGAGGCCCATCATGGAGGAGCTCAGAGAATTCGATGTTTGTTCTGGAGGTGCTGGGGGTGGGGGATGAGGTGGGGTGATTCAGAGAGCGGACAAGAACAGAGCTGGAGTGTTAAACAGAGAGGCTGGTGGGGGGGCAGCCCAGAAAGAGGGAAGGAACAGGAACAGGACACAGTCATACAGAAGGGTATAGAAGGTAGATCCTCAATCTCCAACTCAGGAGTGAGATTAATCAACTTTTCTTTATTTTCTGAAATAGCTTTCAAATCTCTTTTAACTCTGTTGCAGAGGAATGGTGAGAATTTAACCTCAGTCACTGTTGGGGGAACTTACATCACTTTCCCTGGGACTGCTTGAATTCTTGGGGAGCCTCTGGAGAGCCAAGGCGGGGCAGCGGTAGAGGCAGGGACATTTGCCACTGATGTCGCTGGCTCAGAAGGCCCTGCCAGCTGGTCTGGACAGCCACGATCCCTTGGATGCCCTTGCAGCCTGGGCTCCTCTGCTCCATTCACACAGCTCTGGGGATCTGAGAGTGGCAGGAAGTCTGGTCCCTGAGAAAGCCATGCTCCAAAGGACACTGGCACCCTCTGACATGGGCTACCTGTGGTTTGGGACTGGGCCACGAGACAGCTCTGGACCTCTGTTTCTCCTATACTAAAGGGGCAACTAATAAGTCCTTGTGGGGGTGAGTAGGTGGAAAAAAAGATGGGAAGGCAGGCTGCCCAGGGACAGCAAAGGGTGTCAGAGCTTAATGCCTGCAGAGACCTTGAGCCCCACACTGAGGCGCTGGCCCTGGCTTCCTGGGCCCTCTGGGTATAGTCCGGGGGGTCGTGTACTCACCATGCAGTGGCTTTAGCCAGACACGCCCGGGCGGGCACTGGAGAATCCCCTCTTCTCCCGCTTGGTATCCGCCCCCCACCCAGGTTCCCAGGGCACTGGCTGCTCTCAGGAGTGGGGAGGGAGTGCCCTGGCCCCCAAATGGCACGCTGGGGACTGTGAGACCTCTCTGCAGACATTCTAGAGGCTGGCAGCTGCCACCCCTGCCGTTTGGAGACTCTGAAAAGCAGGGATTTATGTCTCTTCCCCACTCCCCCTGTCTCTGGCCGGGGAGGACGGCTCGTTTTTCACGGTGCCTCGTGACTCTCCAGACTGTATTTTCAGCCTTGGTTTGACGTCAGTCTCCCGCTCTGTCCCTGGGGATCCGTTTTGTACATTTCCAGGCCGACCAGAGCACAGCCTCCCCATACCCTGGGGCCTCTCGTGAATCCCTACTGCCACCTCTGCGGCACTCCCAGGGCAGCAGGGAGCGTGTGTGGCTGCGTGAATGTGTGTGTGCGCACGTGCGTGCGTTCATGACTCGTGAGTGCGTGGCTCCCACGGAGGCCAGGGGACATGGAGTCAGGGAGGAAAGCTGAGGAGGTCCGCAGGAGAGAAGGCCGGGCAAGCTGGCCGCGCTGTGCTGGGATGTCCTGTGGGGCACGTGAGGGTGTGTGTGCAAGGAGGGGTGGAAAGCCAGACACCAGGAGGGAGGAGCCGGAAGGAGGAGCGAGCCAGGCTGGCTGAGATGGGAGGGGGCCAATGGGTCCCAAGGTGGCTTCTCTGCAGACATCCCTGGAACAGGCTCCGTCCCAAGGCCTAAAATTTTGGGGTTGCGGGGGAAGGAGACGATCGGAGGGTGCAGTGGGGGAGTGGAGGAAGAGGAGGAGGACACAAGCGGGACAGGGTGGTGACAGAGGCAGGAGAATGGAGTCACAACACAATCACAGATTGTATTTGTACAGTGCCTGCTTGTCCATGTCTATCCCTCATTGAATCCTCAACACAACCCTGCTGTGGTTACTGTTCTCTTTTTACAGTGGAGAAAACCCATTGTAGAGAGACTGTTCTTGGCTCACGGTGCCCTAAAACTCAGCCCAGCTCGGCCCTGGGCTTTGATTTCAGAGTTCAAGCGGGCAAGATCTGCCGTCAGAGCTGAGCTCCTAGACATGTCAGAACCCACATCCAACAGTAGCCCCCATATACTGACCCATAACTTGTGTTTTGGGGTGTCTCCATGTTCATCCCACTTTTGAAGCTAGACTAGGGCTCTGTCCATGGCCAGGAACACCAAGTACAGTCAAAGGACTTCAGTTCCATTTTGTGCCTTCACACCTACAGTCTGTGTGACTCCAGGAGAGTCGCCGAACCTCTCTGGACCTCCATTGCCTCAGAGCCTTGTACCTGATAAGTTTAGCATGTCCTAGACTAAAACACATCTTCTCTCCCACACCCCACACCTGGGGCCCACCCGCCCACGCTGCTCACCATCCCGAAGGCTTTCTGTGGTTAACATCCCCCTCAGCCATCCCAAACCAGAATGCGCCAAGTCTTCCTCCCCCTGCTCTTGCCCTTACTCCACATCCAGTCAACCACCATGCCCTGTTCATCAGGCCCCCTAAATACTTTGAGGCTTCCCATACTCCCTGCCTGGTGTTTGTTCAGTAGACGTTGAAGAAGTGTTGGCTCTTCTGCTCACGAGCCCCCGTCCTGCTTAGAAAAGTGTCTAGGAATCTGATAAAGTGAGGGTCGCTGTGTCACACTGCAGTTCCTAAGCTCCCTTCTCATTTCTTTGCTGGTCACAGTGTCCCAACTCTCACCCAGGGGCTGTCACCCAGCTCCCCACTGTTCAGGGTCTCCTGGCTTCCAGGGGTGGCAGTACGCTGCACTGTTAAGTGTGGGCTTTGGGCTCCAACCTCAACTTGGCTAGTAGCTGTGTGACCTGGGCAAGTTAATCAACCTCTCTGTGCGGCAGTCTCCTTGCCTGTCAGATGGAAATGATACTAGATACCACATCTTGTTAGGAGAATCGGATACATCCATACACACGAGGTACTTTGTACCAGCAAAAGGCAGGGGCTCAACAAATATTAAAAGTTGGTAATTATTGCCTGGACTATAAGAATAACATCCCACGGGATCTCTGGGCTTCCAGTTTTGTCCCCTCCAATGCATTCTGCACTTGGTGGCTAAAGAGTGTTCTCTCCCTCCCAGGCAGGGTTGCCAGAGAAAATACGGGATGTCCAGTTCAGATTTAACTAGATGTCTGGTATTTTTATTTGCTAAATCTGGCAACTCTACTCCCATGCTTAAACATTTCCCCTGGCTCTCCACTACCTTTAAAATAAAACCTAAATTTTTAGCATGACATTCAAGTTCCGTGTGACTCAGACCCCTGCTCTCTCCTTTTAATCAGTTACCACCCTCAGCCCTCTCTCCTCTTATGCTCCAGACGTCTCCAACTGCCTTCTTGGAATCCCAGAGAATGAAGCTTAGCATTTTGGAGCTAGGAAGAATCATTTGCCATATTTTTAGATGAAGCGAGTGGGACCCAGAGAGGCTGAAGTCCTGCCCCAAACCACACAGCAGTAAGCGGAGCCCACGCCTCCCAGGCCAGTGTTCTGGCCAGGAACTTAAACTGTCGATCTGAAACACTCAACACCACACTCAGGCCAGGGGAAGACCCTCTCGGAGTGACAAACACATGAGATTTAAAATTCCTGATGTCAGAAGACCTGTGCTGTCTCAGGTTTGGGGGGTGAGGGAAGGCTGGATCTGCTGGCCTGGAGCGGTTCCCAGGGGCCAGGCTCAATGAGCTGTGAGAGGCCCTGGGAATGTTCTGGGCTCAGGTAAGGAGCTCCTCGTGGTCTGGGGGAAGTGCTTCTGGGGCTGGGGAAGCAGAGCCCTGTTGGCAGCTCTGTACTTGAGGTTTGACGTGGAGTGGACACTTACTTCCCCAACTCCAGGCAGCTGAGAGTGAAGGCACGTGAGGATCCTGGACAGAATAAGCCTGGCTGGCCTGGCAGCCTTGGGGTGACCTCAGGGGTGAGCATAGCGTGGTGGTCATTATGGGGGCACCTTTCCCCAAGGGCTTGTGGGACAGTCTCACCAGTCTGCTGTTGCCCTGGGATCAGCCTCAAAACGGACCATCTTCCCAGCCAGATCCCGGGGAGGTGCTAGCTCTGTTATACCCACTGGATGAAAATGTCTCTGCTTAGTGCTGCGAACTTGGTCTCGGTAATTGACTTGTATAATGTCCAAAGACTCTGTGCATATAACCAGCCCAAAGTGATGCATCATCTTTAGCAAAAAGATTTATCATGGAATTTGCAGCAGCTTCCCATTTGTCTGGAACAGAAATAGGAACGACTCTCCTTGCCAGGAGTCATCCTTTGTCTTCAAAGCAAATTCCTCCATGGTTGGAGGCTTCTCAGGTCCAGGCTGAGGCCTGTGTCCAACTTCCTGGCCCAGGTCCCAGGGTCTTGGTGTTTCCATCCCAAGAATCTCAGCCGCAGGCATCAGGGAAAGTGAAGCACTGGGTGTAAGAGGCCTGAGTTCTAGAATCGACTCTACCATCAACTGGTTTGGGTACCTGGACAAGTCACTTAATCTTCTCAGGATTTTACTTCCCCATCTGCAGAACGGAAGCTGTGATCCCAGCTTCATCTATCTCACAGCAGAAACGGGTGAGGAATCATCCAACCCCTACCTTGCAGAGAGACCACGCGGAATCACGGTTCAGAGCTTGGGCTTTGAGGTCAGACGGATCTGGGTCAAATCCCAGCTCTGCGGCTTAGTTATGTCACACTGGGCAAATTTCTCACCCTCTTGAAGCTCTGGTTTTGTAAAATGAGGTGCTAAGGGTGTCTTCTTTGTCATGGTAGTGTCAGGAAGAAAGTGAAGAGATGCACAGCGCCCTTAGAATGGGGCTGTGCTGGTTCGTCCTCAAGTCCCAACCTACCCTCCTGCTGCAGAGCCAACCTCCTGGGGAAAGCAGGTTGCAGGATGGGTGACACTCGCCGTTAGGGGACGGGTCCCTTGCTGCATGTCATACCATCTTGCTGAACGGCTCACAATGCTAGGGGAGGAAACAGGTGCAGAGGTCAAGGACTTACACAAAGTCACCCAATTTGTCAGTGGCAAAGGTTTGCTTTATCCCCATTTCCAGCTGACCCCAGGAGCTGTGCGCCGCCCCCCACCCCCCGCCGCCACCACGCTGGCTTGTATTCTAGTGGGAGAGTGTGAAGATGGTCAAGTAAGAGTAAGTTCCATGCAGAAGCTGTGGACCCAGACAGGCTTGAGTTTATCTTCCATCTTTGCTACCTGTTAGCTGTGTGTCTATGCCCAAGTCGCTTACCCTCTCTGTCTCATTACAGTAGGTTCTTAGGGTGATAAGTGGTGTTCCACAGTGATAGTTCTTATTACTGCTGCTGAAGGTAGGGCACGCTGTGTGCTGAGGGACAACACTGTGGAACTGTGGTTGGTGCTGACAAAGTCCACCCAGGGGACGCCCTGTTTGCTGGAGGGGACCTGGGCAAGCCAGCAGGGAGGAGTGCCATTGAAACGGGGCTTTAAAGGACAGGGAGGCTTCTGATGAGTGGAGCCAAATGAGAGGGCCTTCTAGGCAGAAGGGTTGGTGCCCAGGAAGGTGCTAGCTGGTGGGAAGGCTCAGGAGAATCCTGGGGCGAGAAAGCCCGAAGCCGGAAACCCATGAGGAAGTGTCCCCACTCACGTGCCCACCATACAGACGACTGCCTTCTACATCACTGTCTGCATGCCAGGCACTGTGTACCCCTCATCTCTAGTTTCCCCAACTGTTCTTCAAAGTAGGGGTCATCATCCCCTTTCACGGATATGCCACTGAGGCCCAGCGAGACTGAACAAGGCTCCCAAAGGCACAAATGAGCGACAGAGCCGGGAATCCAATTCAGGTCTGTGGGCAGAGTATGATGTCTGCACCGTGGGCTACATACCGCCCAGCAGGAACGGGCGTGGGTGTGGGCTTGCAGTCAGCACCCTTGCTGGGAGCCAGGGGAGGGGGTTAGAGCTGGCCTGGTCCCTGGCCTCCAGCAGTTGGTGGTCCTGGCGAAGTAAACACACGCAGCATGGGTCATGAAGCCCAGAGAAGGCATGGCTTATTCCCTGGGAAGCCCAGCCTCCTCATCAGGGTACCTGCTTGAAGCCTTGGAGGCTGGGGATGGGCTGCTATGGTCAGTCCACTCTCAGGCTCTCAGTCTGTGAGGGGGGTGGGGCAGGTGGGTGCATGGTGCTCAGCTCCATTAGAGACTATAGATGAATAAGGGAGAGTGAGCCAGACCCCCACTGGTGGACCTTGGTGGTCCCAAGACCACGTGGTGACAGAGCCCACCGCTGACGTCTGCTTTCACTCTCCGTTTCTTTCAGGAATAGTTCAGTGCCTGTCTTCCCTGAATCTGTTTCCTCCTGGACCCCCCACAGTGACTGAATTACGTGAATCGGCTCTGTGGGCGCCAGCGTCCTATCCCAAGACCTGGCCCGAGTTTCCTCCTCGGCCCACCTCAGGCAGAGGTCTGTCCTTCACCCTGTGCTCGCAGGTCCTGTCCCATCTCCCAGCATCTTGCTGAGAATCCTTCCTCCCTTCCACCTGCCAGGCCACGTCTTCCTCCCCACCTCCTCCTGGAAGCCTTTCCTAACTTCTGCGGCCCTTCCTGCTTCCAGACCTGAGGAGGTCCCTGAACACAGCTGTTTGTTAACAGGGTTCTCTTCTGTTTGCTTATCCATATGTTCCGCAACGTGGTAGTTCTGCAGGGGCAGGGAGCGCTCTTTCCCCTCCTCTTCACCTTGTCCTGGCACCGAGCAAGGAAGGGCGCGGGCCATGGTGATGTCCGAAGATTCAGCTGGATGGGGGCAGATCTGGGACACGCCCATCAAAGAAAGGTTTCCATAGATTACTGCGGATGACATCTGGCTTTGCGTGGACACTACAGGACTTTTCATAATTTATTGGCCACTCCCTCTATGTTTATCAGCCAGGGAGCTGGGGCCGAGCCTTGGCATAGACCAAAAATGAGCTCTGCTTTCACACTCCCTTGGAAGACCTAGCCCAGCCAGGTGGGATAACCTGGGAGCAAAGAGACCTAAAGTTCCACTCACCAGAGCGGCACTTCTATCTCTGTGGCCCTGGTGCAGAGCTGAGCCCCCATCACCTGTCGAGGAGCCTGTTACGGACACACACCCTACTCTTGACCCAGTTTAGCAACTGATTCCCTGCGTGACCTTGGACGAGTCACTCCACCTTTCTGGGCCTGGTTTTCTTCATCTGACAACAAGGGCAGTGACCTAGAGGATTGTTAAGGTGACTTCCAGCTCTGAACCTTTGCTTCTCGGACTCAAGGCAAGGATGTCTATTGCTTCTCGAATAAAAATGTTTCTTCCCTGACAGGCAGCATGGGGAGATCAATAATCCTGTCAGAGCATCCTTGCAGGCAGGCTAGAGGGCTCTGCATGTCTCCCCCCAAGACTGGACACTTGATCTTTATTCATTGTTCATCCCCACTCCCCCTCTCCTCTCCTCCCTCCAGCCTCCCTTTGCCACCCCACCCCCAGTCCAGGATAAGGCAACCTGCCATGAATGAAGAGTGGCTGGTCACATGGCCTGGTAACCATGGTGACGGATCCCCGCAGCCGGTAGGCATCAAAGTCACATGAGAACCCCGGAAAACTGGCTGAAGTATTTATAGAAACAGGCTGGTGCTTTTATGGAAATGGGTCTATATTTGACTCTGGTACTGAAAGCTGTCCTCTGGCCCTGGGGCGAGGCAGGTTTTGCACCTGATTCTCCCTCCCCAAGCTGGTGGGGCCAACAGCCCCCTCCTTTCCTGTGTCTCCTGGCACACTCCCTTCCTAGGATGCTGTTCCTACTACAGCAGACTCCCCCACCCCCTTCCCATGTCCGAGGGACTGTGCCTTATCCCCAGCTGGGAGTTTGGGGCCCCAGGATGCGGGCATGCGGACAATTCTCCTCCTTCATCGTCCCCTACACCTGCCCTTACAAACAAGAGGAGTGTCTCTCACTGTTTTCAGTAAACACTAGAAGATACTATGACTCCTCAGAGACTTTACCACTTCTTTCTTCCTTCAGAGTTTGGAGGAAGTACACTTCCAAGCACACAACTTCAAAGGCTCAGCCACCCAGCCCTCCATGGGGGTATGAGCCATGTTCCGGAAAAGCAAAGTTCATGCTAACAGTAACTCTTGCTTATTGCTTACTCACTGGACATATGTTATCTCATTTAATCCTCGAATGCCCTTATAATACACCAACTGCTCTTATCTGCCTCTTACAGGTGAGGACCTGAGCTGCACATCAGAATGAGAACTTGGATCTGATCCCACAGTCCATGTTCTTCCCTCCGTGCCCTGCTGCGGAGAGCAGTGCGTGTGCCTGAGCACAGGGGATGAGAGGGGAGGTGTGGAAAGGGATAGTCTAGAGGAGCAAGAAGAAATGCATTTTTGTTATTTTAATGAACAGGTAATATATGCACATGGTCAAAGAAAAGTTAAAATCAACTAAGCTCTATAAACTAAACCTTTCTTCCTTGCTTGCCCGCAGCCATGCAGTTCCTAACCCTAGAGCCAAGCACTATTATCAGTTTCTTGTGTATCATTCCAGAAATATTTGATGCCTCTCCAAGTACATGCAACATACATAAGTGATCCCATCCTCTCCACACTATTCTGCATCTTTTTTCATTTAACAGTGCATTTGGGAGACATTTCCCAATCAGAACATATAGAGCAGATTTGTTCATTTTAATGGCTGCGAAGAATTTCGATGTGTGAAGGTACCATAAATTCTTTAAGCATTTTCTTGTTGATAGATGTCTAAATTGTTTCCTTTTTTTTTTTTATAAACAACTGCTGCAAGGAGTATTTTTAAACAAATGTCTTTAAACAAACACATGTTCAGAATGAGTCTGTGTCTTCATAATTTTGGTAGATGTGGTTTAATTGGCAATGGGTATGTGTCTTTGTAATTTTGATAAATATGGTCTCATTATCCTCCTCAGAGACTGTACAGTTTAAATCATCTCCAATTAACAACTTGTTTGTTACCAACCTCTTAAGAGAATGTTGTTTGTCAACGTGACAGGTAAAAAATCATGTCCTATGATATTTCGATTTGCCAATTCTCCTATTATGAATGAAATGGAACATCTCTTTTATAAATGTAAGAGCCACTTGTACTTTATTTTCCACGAACTCTCTTTTTATACCCTTCTCTTTTACTTACTGATTTTTAGGAAATCTTTATATATGAAAGAAATACTTCTCCCCCCTTCTAAACAATCATTAATAGATACCTCTAATCACCTACTGTAGGGCAGAACTGTTCTAAGTGCTGGGGATACAGTTTTGGTCTAGTTGAGGAGCCAAAAACAAGCAAATGAACAGAAAAGTGAGTCAAATGCCAGCTGGTGATAAGTGATTTGGGGAACAATAAAGCAGGAGGAGGCAGAAGGGAGTCAGTGTTTATATCATATTTAAAAAGTTCTTCCCCCAGGGCGCCTACTTGTGATCTCTGTCAAGTAAATAAATAAATCTTAAAAAAAAGAAAGAAAGAAAGAAAGAAAGAAAGAAAGAAAGAAAGATCTTCCCCACCCAACATCAGAATAAGTTCTCCATGTTTTCTTTTAGTATTTTTATGGTTTTGTTAAATAAATTAGACTTTTCAAAGAACAAACTTCTGACTTTGATGATTCTCTCTACTGTATATTTACCTTTCTATTTCATTAATTTCTATCTTGTCTTTCATTTTCTTCCTTCTGTTCCTTTTGAATCTATTTTCCCAAGTTCCTGAGATGGTTGCTTGGCTTATTGATTTTCAATCTCTCTTCTTTTCTAATACATCTATTTAAGGCTATAAATATCCAAGTACTGCATTGGGTACATTCCTATGGCTTTTGTTTTTCACATTTATTAATCCTGATACATGTACAATTTGGTATAAGGAGTAAGGAAGGCATTCAGAGTTACTTCTTTTCTGGTGGCCAAATCAATACCATTTACTAAACATCCATTTTTGCCCAGGGTGCCTGGGTGGCTCAGCTGGGTATCTGATGCTTGGTTTTGGTTCAGGTCATGATCTCAGGGTCATGATCTCAGGGTTGTGAGATCGAACGCCGTGTCAGGCTCCATGCTCAGCAGGAAATTTGCTTGAGATTCTCTCTCCCTCTGCCCCTCTCCAAACTTGCCTGTGCAGCATTCTCTCAAATAAATAAAATCTTTTTTAAAAAAAGATTTTATTAATTTATTTGACAGAGAGAGAAAAGTCATAAGTAGGCAGAGAGGCAGGCAGAGAGAGTGAGAAGGAGAAGCAGGATCCCTGCTGAGCAGAGAACCTGATGCAGGGCTTGATCCCAGGACCCTGAGATCATGACCTGAGCAGAAAGCAGAGGCTTAACTCACTGAGCCACCCAGGTGTCCCTCAAAAAATAAAATCTTAAAAAAAAAAAATCCATCTTTCCCCTAGTTATTTGAAAAAATATAATCTTCATAATAATCTAAATGACTAAGTCTGAGTTTACTTATGAACTCTGTGTTTTCCTCCTGTACTTCTCATACTAGGATAACATGAATTTAAACTCATAGCTTTATAATACAGTTTCTCACCTAAAGAGTTAGTGCCTTACACCACACAAATCCCTCCTCTGGCTATTCTTGCTGGTTTCTTTTTACATGTGAACCTTCGAATTAGCTCATCTAGCTAAAAAGAGAAAAAAAAACTTTTTGTTATTTTCATTGAGATCATTTTAAAGCTACAGTTTAGAGAAAATTAACACATTTATTATATTTTGTCTTCTCTTTCTTTTCTTCTGTCCAAATGTGTTTTTGTTTGTTTGTTTTTAATCTCTCAGTGGATTAGGATGCTTTCTTCATGAATATTTTCTATACATCTTTTAAACTTTTTTCTAAGTATTTTTCTTTTTTTGTTGTTGCTATGATAATGGAAGCCTTTCTATTATTTTCTTATCGATTGTTGTATATCCGAAGATTATAGATATTTTACATGTTCATTTTGCATCCAGTCACATTACTGAATTAAACTATTTAAGTTGTTCAGTTGCAAATTATTTTTGTAAATGGAACTTTCAGCCTTTAAAAGGATAATACACATTATATTTTAAAGCTCAGGGAAAATTTCTTTTTAATGATCCAATGAGTAAGAATGTGTAAGATGCTTACCGTGGTGGTTTATGAGCTACTGCTAATAGCAACACTGATAATACTGCCTTGATTTATCTCTTTAATCTTCACAAGGACCTTGTGAGATAAGAGAATTGGATATTATTTCCATTTTCCAGATGAAGAACAAGAAGGTAAAATATTTTTTTAAAAAATATTTTATTTGTTTATTTGACAGAGAGAGATCACAAGTAGGCAGAGAGGCAGGCAAAGAGAGAGGGGGAAGCAGGCTCCCCACTGAGCAGAGAGCCCTCCCAGGACACTGAGATCATGACCTGAGCCGAAGGCAGAGGCTTAACCCACTAAGCCACCCAGGCACCCAGAAAGGTCCGAGATACTGAGTGATGGTCGAAGATCGCTTGGCAAGGCTGATTCAGAACCTTGATTTATCTGACAGTGTGCATCACACTGCCTCCGAGAAAGAGAACAAGGCGAGTCCTTGTGTAAAGTGAAGAAAACTTTAGAATCCTCCATCCCAAAGGTGTGTTTCGATCTGTACTCCTGATGTTCACGCAGGGCTGTATTTAGTCAGGGCCCCCATCCTGCTTGAAAAGGATTCTGGGAGTCAGATTCTCCGGGACAGAGTTGTAGTTCCAATAAGGAGAAGGTTGGAGTTGCCTTGGGGTTGGGGCCTGGCCTGCATTTGTGGGGTGCTTCCTGTTCCTGTGGAGGGCTGTCCATTCTCCTTCATCCTGTGCTTCACTGTCTCACTTCCACAGAGGAGATGAGGACCCAAGTGTTCAGCAGCTTGCTTGAGTCCCAGCGGAGGAAGGTAAAGTATGGGGTGCAGGAAAGAATTGGGAGGCCCCTCCCTGGTTTTTCTGGGGCCTTTGATCTCTCCCTGAGTCTCTTTCCTCGAATTCCTCCTCACTTCTGCCCCACCTCCCCCAACCTCTCACCACTGGGGTTCTCTCAGAACCTGGACCAAGGAATGGGTTCCCGGTCAAGAATGAAGAGACTCTCTAGAAGCTGCTGGGAGGTAGAATTGGGAATAAATAAGGGTCTCCTCTCAGGGGGCGGGGATAATTCTGAAGTGCTCTGGGTTGCCGCCTCCCACTGAAGTCTAGCTGGGAAGTTGTACCCATAATGTCACCGCCATGCTCTAAAACTTTCAATGTCTCCCTATTACCTTTCAGCCTAAGTAGAGGTTTTCAGACTAATACATCAGTCTTCCACATTAGAGGATCTAACTCACCTTCTGGCTTTATCTCTCACTAGTTCCCCAAGCCACACTTCCAAAAGGCCCAGCTGGATCCAGACCTAGGTCTATGGGGTTGGGGACACGGTAGGTCCCTTCACAAGCTCCTCCCTGTTTGCTCACTATTTCTCTGCAGCAGTCCTCAAGCTCCGGAGAGGAAGCGAGATGGACTGGTGATATCCATGCCGTCATTGGAAAATGATAATTCTATTTATGCAGCCCGAGCTTAAGTTAGCTGTTTTAGCAGCCATTTCCCATCGTTGCTTCCTATTTATGCTTGAAATATACAAAAACTCTAGTTATTTTTCACATAAAAAATGTGATGGAACCAAATGATGGAACCAAGAATGGTGGATTTGGAGAAACAGGAAACAAACCTGTCAAGGGTAACGAACTCATCTTTGTTGTTTCTACAAAGATTTTTACTTGAATTATTATATATGCGTACATATAGGCTACTGGTACACGACAGAATCCTAATCCTTCTTCCAGGAAACCTAATGCTCAGGGCAAAAGCGGAACTGAGCACAAACCCATAGGTGCTAACAAAGTCCTTCAGGAAAGTTTGCTTTCTTTTATATGTGGATGAAGTCCATCATTGTCTTCTCACCGCTGGGGCCGATTTGGGTCTTTTGTTAGGCCCTGGCCAATAGAGAGGAAAGTTGTTTATCTCTCTTCCATGTTGTCTTTGGCTGATGGTGTAAACCCTGCCTGGGAACTCAGCCGTGAGCTGACTGAGCTTAGCACAGTGCCAGATACAGGGGAGCTTTCCCCAAAGACAATTTGCAAAGAGACCCACAGCACAGAGACAGGAGCAGGTGGGCTGGGAGCAGCAGGAAGGGCTGCTGCCTGCCCCGCCCACCCCCACAGTCCCACCAGATGGGCCTGGCGAGGGGGTGGCTGCCTGCTGTGCACTGACTGCCAGGGAAGTCCCTCCCCCGTTCAGGTTCCCACCGCTCCCCTCTTTACATGCGGCTCAAGTTTGGACGGGCGACCTTCCGGACAGCTGGGATTGCCAGCAGAGCTTCCTCCCTGAGTGCAGTTCTGTTCCACCTACGCTGGAGCCCAGGACAGAGGGCTCTGGCCAGAAGCACCTCTTTCCAAGCTTGTGACCCAGCTCTCTACTGTGTCGTTGTCACCATCACCATCATTGCGTTGTCATCATGATCCCAGTAGCAGTGGTCCTGTAGAGGCCTCGCTCTGTGCCTGCTGCTAGTATAAACGTGTTCCTTTTAATGATCAATATCCTGTGAGGAGGGTGCTATTCTTTTATTTACTTATTTGTTAAGAATTTATTCACTTATTTGAGAGAGAGAGAGAGAGCATGAGAGAGACAGAGAAAGCACGAGCAGCTGGGTAGGGTAGAGGGAGCCGGAGAAGCAGGTTCCCCATTGAGCAGGGACCCTGACAAGGGGCTCGATCCCAGAACCCTGGGATCATGCCCTGAGCTGAATGCAGATGCTCAACCGACTGAGCCACCCAGGCGTCCAGGAGATCGTTATTCTTATCCCCATTTTGCAGGTGGGAATACCAGGTCCTGAGAGATCCCACACTCGTGATAGGGGTGTGAAGCTGTGAGCTCTGGTGCCGGTGCGCAGGGGCCGAGTTTCCAACACACTCATGTCCTACTGCCCCACGCTGCTCCCACATCCCTGCCGCCGAGAGCTGGGATGCCCTTTCTTGCTCATTTTCTAACTGAAGAGGGCAGATGTGGGTCCTTTCTTCTGCAGACTCCAAAGGATCGGAGAGCTGATGAAGCCTATAGGGAGGGTCTCATTGGAAAAACAAAGTACAATTGAGTAAGGAGGCAGCCACAGGCAAGGAAAAGGAAGTAAGGAAGCAGAAGTGCCATGAGTGGGGGTAGCCCGGGAGGAGGTCAGAGCTCCTGTTCTAGGTTCCACTTTCCATTCCCCCCAGGGAGTTGATGCTGGCATTTCCCTCTTCCTTAGTGTGAAATTCCACAGACCTACAGGGCTTGGCTTTATCCTCAGAAGCCATAACAGGATAACCATCCTTAGGGAACTGCAATAGGCCTAGCATTTGTTCTAAAGACACATACAGTAACAGCAGTGGGTGGGGACTTTTGCCTCCGCTGTGTTTTACATCTTGAATCCTACCTGGGTGAGGCTTGCTCCTCCCCTTTGCTCATCTAATTCAATGAATCTGGGAGGATGGGGTTCCTGTGATGGCTGCGGGGAAAAGGCCAATTTTCTACTTCTAAGTCGTTGGTGAGGGAGGTCTCCAAGGTGTGAAAGTAGCATGTGGTCAATGACCTCCTTGCTGCTTCCATGCTTACTTAAAAATTACCCGGCTGTTCTGGTTATTATTTTGTTTTTTTAAAGATTTTTATTTATTTGACAGAGAGATAGAGAGAGATCACAAGTAGGCAGAGAGACAGGCAGAAAGAGAGGGGAAGCAGGCTCCCTGCCAAGCAGACAGCCCGATGTAGGACTCGATCCCAGGACCCTGAGATCATGACCTGAGCTGAAGGCAGAGGCTTAACCCACTGAGCCACCCAGGTGCCTGCCCCATGTTCTGGTTATTGCTGTGTAATAAAGCATCCTAATACACAGTTTGATTAAAGCATTAATTTTTTAAAGCATTAATTAAATAATTAAAGCATAAAATTAAGGTGATCATTATCTTTCTCTATTTCATGGTTTCTGGGCATCAGGCATTTGGGAAGGACTCAGTGGGTGGCTCCATGCACTGTCCACATGCGGGGACTGAGTGGGTTGGAGGAGCTGCTTCCAAGATGACGCACTCCTGTGGCTGGCGAGGTCAGGAACTCAGCCCTCGCAGGAGGCTGGAGACCTCTTCTCCTCATCGGCTTCTCTCTAGGCTCCACAGAATGGTAGTCCGGTTCCAAGAGCAAGCATCCTGAGAGAGAGAATGGAAGCTACCATTTTCTTATGGCTTGGGTCCAGAAAAATACATGACTTACCTCCCTTGTTCGGGCAGCACAGATCCTAGATTTAAAGGGAGGAGATATAAGCGTCACATCCTGAAGAGAACACAGTCAAACAATGTTGGGGCCTTTTACAAAAACACCCACACTGGAAAAACTAATAATTGTGCCCCTCAGGACAAAGGAGAGATCATAGCTTAGCATCTGTGTGTTTCAGACACTCAGAAACACAGTTTAAGTTAATTGCAATTTGGGCTGCTTACCTGTGTCCTGGAAAAAACCATGGCCAACACTTCCTCCTACATCTTACTACTTAATGATTCTGGGGCGTAGCGTTCCTTGGATTCCTGTACAGAGAAATAAAAATTAGGAGCATTACTTCAGTGTCTTTCTTTTCAGGAAGACAGGCTTGGGTGGAAGAGGAAGAGCTGGGGAGGGGAGATTAACCAGTAAATGTGTCTCCTCTTCCAAGTAGGACCACTATTGAGAAGAATGGATTAGGTCATTGTGTTGGACCTGCCATACTTGACAGGGCTTCCCGACCTGTAAGCTTTGACTGAGCACCTCTTATATGTACGTCCTGTGTTGGGTATGGGGGCGCAAAGCATGGAGAGATGAAGAGGATGGAGAGATCACAAGTAGGCAGAGAGACAGGCAGAGAGAGGGGAAGCTGCCTTATATGCAGCCCCACTCTTAATTTGAGAGGTAAGACATAGACATGGGAAGGGGGACCTACTTTATAAAGCCCTAAATGTCAAGGTTGAGATCAAGGACTTTGGTCCTGGGATGGCTTCACTGTATGACTTGGACACCAAGCCTGAGTTCCTCTGTGAGTAAGCTGGGGTTACTAATAGTCTTACCTCATAATATTATCCTATATACTTTAAACATCTTTCTATAGTCCTGGCAAGAAAGAATCAGTTTTCTAGATGTTCAGAGGGGAGATGGCCACTGAGAGCTGGAGGGTTCAGGAAGACTTCCTGGTGGAAGTGTTCCTTCCCTCTCCATGCTGGGACCTTCAATCAGGGATATCTTCTGAGCTTTATTTTCTTTCACCTCACTGAAAATGTTGACACTGTGGACTGCCTTCTCCTTCTAGAAACACTTTCTTCTGTGATAAACATTGTCCACTCACCTCTTGACTCTTCCTCTCTGTCTTCTTTCCTGACCCTTCTTGCTCCTCCTGCCCCTCCAAAGCAGGCACAGCCCCCCAAGTTCTGTCTTCTTGACTGTCTTTTATGTACTTCCCCTCCACTTCAGCACCACGTTTCCACTCATGATGTCCAAGTCTGTCCTCAGCCCTCTCTCCTGAACTTTATAGCCATATTTCTTTTTTTTAAAAAACAATGTATTTATTTATTTATTTTAAAAGATTTTATTTATTTATTTGGCAGAGAGAGATCACAAGTGGGCAGAGAGGCAGGCAGGATGGGGGGAAGCAGGCTCCCTGCTGAGCAGAGAGCCCGATGCGGGGCTCAATCCCAGGACCCCAAGATCATGACCCAAGCCGAAGGCAGAGGCTTCTCCCACTGAGCCACCCAAGTGCACCCCCCCCACCCCATATTTCTAACCTCACTGCTTTATCTATTCTTTCAGCAAATCCCTGTGGAGAGTCCACCTTGTGGTGAAGAAGGACATGGTCTCTGCCCTCATGGAGTTTACCCATCAGCCAAGGAGACCATCACTCAGCAGCCAGTCACACCATTAGGCATCTGGTTACGATCATGAAAAGGGCTACAAAGAAGAAATGTCTGCTTGGGAGGAAGATTGAATTCTTCTCCGTGGTCAGGAGAGGTGTGAAGAATTGGGGTTTGAGGTGAACTGGGTAGATGAGCAGGGAGTGAGGGAAGAGGAGAATGGGACAGAGAGGCTCTCTGTCAGAGAGGGAACATGGCTGAAGGCCAAGTCAAGAAGGAGTGGGTGCATAGGAGAGCCAAGAGAAAGTTGGAGCAGGCAGTGGGCTGTAGGGAAGGCCATTTGGGAAGGTGTGAAATGAGGCTAGGGCCAAGGCAAGCCCTGGAAGGACGTGTTGAAGATGTGAGCCAAACTCTGCAAGCTTGAGAAGAGTGTGGTCATACCTGGACTTCTAAAAGATCGTGCCATTGTGGTGTGGAGAAAGGGAGCAAGACTGGAATTATCATCAGGAGGTGATGGTGAGAGTCCAGGTGAGCCATTATTTTGGTCTGGACGGATGGCAGCAGAATGAAAAAGAAACAGACAGAATCTAGAGGTACTTAGAAGATGAAATCTCCCGGATTTAGTGGTAGATTGCACAACAGAGTGAGAAAGAGGAGGTCTCAAGGATGATTACTGGGTTTCTGACTGGCTCAGCTCTTCATGGAGCCAGGGAAGACTGGAGGAGGAGCAGGAAGTGAACTACAGAAAGTTTCCAGGGTAGAACTTTGAATGGTGAATGTATTTCTTACACATCTGCATTGGATGTGATTCCAAAGGAGTCAAGGGGAAAGATGGAGTAGGAAGTTGAGCATGTAGAGCTCAGAGGATATCTGGAATGGACATGTAGAGGTGGGAATCAGTGGTCGGTCTGGGAGACGCTCTAGGAGAGAGGTACAAAGGGTGAAAAGGCTAGGGCTCTGGGAGGCCCAGCATTGAACTGGAAGGGGAAACTGAGAGGTGGCCAGAAGGTAGGAGGAAAGCCAGGGAATGTGGAGTCCTAAGGAAGAGAGTGCTAGAAGGAAGGAGAGCCAAGACAAGTATCATAGAGAGGTCAGGGAAATGAGGACTTGGAGACTGTTCCATGGATTTAGTGACATAGAAATCCCTTGTGACCTTAGTAAGAGAAAGCCATTTGGCAGCATGATGGGCAGAGGTTAGTTGGAGAGTGAGTGGGGATTGAGGGAATGGAAGTAGGCTATGTGGGAGACAATGAGAAGGTAGGGATGGGAGCTTTAGTGACTTTGTAAAAGGAAGATAGCTGCTAAGAAGGATCTAGTAGCAAGGGAAATGTGGACAAGGAAGAGAGAAGAGGAGTAACCCACAGTGACTGAGGATCTTAAGAAGCGTGGGACCAGGGGACCCAGTGGGCAGATGGGGGCTAATCTCGGAGCAGGAGAGACTCTCCAATGCTGTACCAGGAAGGAGGAGGAGAGGGCAGGTGCAAATGTAGGGGCCTAGGGCGGCAGGTCTGCTTTCATCAGTGGAAAACCAAGGGGGGCTTCTGGCCAAAATAAAGCAGGGATCTATGTGGTATTGGTGCTACAGTGGGATGGGTATTTAGGAGAGTGGAGAAGACTGGAGTGGCCTCCAACAGAATGGAGAAGTAAGTTGACCAGAGAATCCTAGGAAGGTTGTTGTGCAACTTCAGAGCCCACTTGAGGTTAATGACCATGAAAAGCAGAGGGACACCTGTGTGTTCCATAGTGAGTTTTTCTCTAGAGAACTTGGCATAGAGAAAGCCAGTATTGAGTTCATTCATGGTTAGGGCTTAACTGGGGTTGATGTGACATACAGGTAGGGAAGCAATGGACATCTTGGGGTTATCCTTTTGATAGCCCACGGACATTTTATTTTCAATATGTCCTAGATCCATGATCTCATTACCTTCTTCCCTACTGCTCCTCAAATCTGTTCCTCTTTTGAAATTCCCTATCCTGGTTAATAATAATAAATCATCTAATGATACCACTAATAACAGTCATTTTTAAAGCATATATATCAGACGTAATACCAGATATTTTTAAAAATCATCTCATCTGATCATCATAACAGCCTTATGGGGGATGTATTATTCATTGTACAGATGTGGAAACTGAGGATCAGAATGCAATATCACTTGCTCAAGGTCTCTAGGAAGTGGCAGTTGGGATGAGGGAAAACAGGTCTGCAAGGTCCAAAGTCCTATCCTTCCCAATCAGCACACCATTACTGCAATGAGTTCCCTTGCCCCAAAACCACCTAACTCTGACCCCGCCCTTCTTCACCATCCCCCACCAGGTCCAGTGTCCCATTCTGTTGGTTCACCTCTGGCACGTCTCCTGGATCACTTGCTACTTCCTGCCGTGCCTCTTCACCCCACTCTGTGTTATTGGTTGAGTCTCCTTGCATGTCAGCTCCACGAGGATAGGGATCATCGCCTGTCCTGTTCTCTGCTGTGTCCTCAGGGCCTAGAATAGCACCAGGCAAATGCTAGCTAGCACTCAGTAGCTGTTGAGTGAAAGGATAGATGTCCTTTGGGAAATAAATCTCCATGGGAGTCTCACATTTCTGCAGGCCTTGTGGGCAGAGGCACTGAGGGCTGTTTGCTTCAGACTATCTTTTCGAGGGTATTTGCATAGTGAACAGCTTCGGGAGACACTCTCCCTCAGTGGAAGATGGGCTTGTTTGCTGTCTAAGATAACACTGTCTCTCTCCAGGGCAAATGCTGGCAGGTTTGCTTGCATCCCATTATAAAGCACAGGGGCTTCTAAACTTAGAATTCCTCAGGGTATGCAGGATCACAGGGACCTAGCCCTTCCCACGGAACTTGGAAAGCAAGGGAAACTGACTTGCAAGTGAAGCTCCTGCTTCTTGCTGCACTACAGGTAATGAAGTCCTTTGTCTCTGGCCATGGAGTCTCATGTCTTCTGCCAGCTTCCATGAAACAGTGGCAGATTCACTCTTTAGAATCCAAGGGTAAAAATCTCAGAACCTTCAGAGTTTGTGACAGTGGCCCTCTTGCCTGTCAGTAGGACAACTGAGAATCAGCCTCCACCTCCCCCTGCCTCTCCCTTCCCCAAACACTGTCTCTAATGCCAAGGTCCCTTAGAGCACAGAGAATTCATCCCAGACTCTCTCCACACAACCAGCCCTCCAAGGCTGGGAAGGATGGCTCCCCCTCCCTAACTTCACTCCTGTTACCCCACTCCTCCAACTTGGGCAGTCAGTCACCTCTGCTGCACACCTTCTCCACTCTGATATCTTTTTCCTTGTCATGCTCTCCCCTCAAGGGCCAACCTTCTCCCTTTCTGTCTGTTGAAGTCCTGTCCACCCTTTGAGGCTAGGATCCCACTTCCTTCCTCAAGGCCTGCCCAGAGCCCAGTCAGAATTTTCCTTTCCCTTCATCGTCCCCTATTTTCCCCATGTTATAGGGTTCCCCAGTCTTTCGGCCTGATATTGTGGCTCTCTAGGTAACCCCCCTCTGCCTGTCCCAGAGGTTCCCCCAACAGTTCTGTGATCTTCTCAACCCCGTGGCATACAGGAGAAGCTCAGCAGAAAAGTACTATATTGAAGTTGAACCGCAGGGGAAACGGTCTTGAGGATGGTAGGACAGAAGAACGGTGGAGTGGAAAAGGAATTCCAAGCAGGGGAAGAATGAGCGAAGGAAGGCAGGGAGGGGGAAGTGGCTACAGGGGAGTACGCACTTTGGCTGGAGCTGAGTTCACAAAGGAAGGCCAAAGAGCTGCTCCTTAAAAGGTGAAGAAATAAGGCCCAGGACTCCGCAGGCCCTTGGCCATCGGGGCCCCATTCCTCTCTGAGGACAGAAGCCCTGGTAATGCTGTCCTAGGGTCTGGGTCCCTTGGGCTGGCGCCACAAGAGGCTGGTCCCAGGTTAGCCCCTCTCCCTCTCCTGGCCCACCCCCTCAGCCTGCATCGTCGGCCATCAGAGCCTCGCTTGCGGCCCCAGAGCCTCGCACTGACGCGGGCCCGCGCGTGAGTCAAGCCTGCGTCACGGCGCCCCGCCGCCAGGGTGGCCTTTCGGAAAGCGAGGGAACAGTGCGCGCCGCGCTCCGCCCAGCTCCGTTCCGCTCCGCAGAGCCGGCGCGGCCAGGGCACAGGGAGGGCGGCACTCGGCGCCGGCGACCGCAGCCGCACGCGCCGTCTCCATCGCGGGACCTGGGTCCCAGCGCTGCTCCCTAGAGGCTCGAGCGCGCAGCGGGCGGGATCTGGGCCGGGACCGGCGGCGAGGGAGGGAGCGAGGAGCGAGCAGAGTCGCGTGCGCGGACGCGCGACTCCAGGTCCCCTCCCAGACCCGGCCGGTGCCCGCCGCCGCCAGACTCGGGCTGCCCGTGGGAGGGGCGGTGCGCCCGCCACCCGTCTGGGACCGTAGCTACTCGGCCGGAGTGCAGGGGCCGAGTCCGCGCGACGGCCCACGCCGGACAGGTGAGTCGCCGGCCGCGCCCCGCCCGGGTTTACCGCGCCAGCCACCGCAACTTTAGCTGTTCCGGCCCCGCCCCAGCCAGGAAGGCCTAAGGACAGAGGCGCGAGGAGGCGCCGCCAGGTACCCGCCCGGCCCTGAGCGGGCCCCGGGCTCCTCCCGCCGCTCCAGCCGCTGTTGCCTGGAGACGGAGCCCCGGGGCTCGCGCACCTCCGCGCTCACGGGTTGGCCAACCGGCTCTAGCTTCCCGGGCTCAGGAGGGCCCAAGAACTCCGGGGGTAACCGGGCAGAGCTGCAGAGGCAAGCGCCCCGCAGAGGACCAGGTTGGAGACCCGGCCGGTGTGGCCGCCCGGAGCTGCGCGCCCAGGGCGCAGTTCCCGCGAGGAGGCTCCTGCGCGGCTGGAGACCCCAGCCCCAGCCGCTGGGCTTCAGGCCCGTGACCTTGACAGTAACATTGGCCAGAGAAGCAGAGAGCTCACGCCCGAGATGAATATTTAATTCCCAGTCTGGGGCTGGACCGCGCTCAATTCGGAGCTAGCGGGGAGCCCATCTTCCCTCGAGGGAAGCGCGTCTGGCAACCGAATGGCGGACATGGGGGACGTGCGCGGGGTGCGGGTCTGGAGGACTGTCTCGGGAGAGGCCTCTGCCACGTTTATACCTGTGCGCATCGTGCTCCCAAACTGTGCTCGCTGTAGTCTGGGGAGGGCAGTTCCCCCAGGGGCGCGGCCGCTGAGGAAGGTAGCCCAGTGCTATCTTTTTTTTTTTTTTTCCCAGTGCTATCTTTTAAAGCCCAAACAGCCCTCTCGGACTTTAAGTGTTAGGAAATCCTGAGGTCACTCACCTTTATAGGACCCAGTTGCTATCAAGTGGAGTTAAAAAAAAAATTTTTTTTTTTTAAATCCCATTCCTCTTTCCTTCTTTGGGAAAACCTTTAGGAATTAGGAAATTTCTAACCAGAGCTGCCTTAGTGGGGGTGCAATTCAGCTGTGAGAGTGAGACAGGAAGGTTGGGTTGGTGAGACAGGGTAGCGGTATACAGAAAAAAAGATGCTTTGTGAGGGGGCTGTTAATAGGAACTTCCAGGAGCTAAGAAAATCCTGTAATGGTTCCCCAAATATTCAACCAAAACTTGAGTTGGAGCCTGTTAGATGATGCTGGACATTCTGATGGATGCCTAGAGAGCAAGGTCAGAGTGTGTTGAGGTTAACAGCAAAGGATTCTTGAATTTTGTGCTGTGCCTACATTGTCCCACAGTCCAGTGAGGTAGACCCATCACCCAAGCAGGAAGGGCTTTGAGGTCACACCTGACTGTCCTTGGCTGTGGCCCATCCAGTGGGACCATCAGAGGTTTTGGCTCCTGTGCTGGCCTTTTCTCTAACGAAGCAGCTGCAGCTAAGTAGGTGGTGAGTTTCAGCAAATCCTTGCAGCTTGGCCCGAGTGACTCAGTGCAGGAGGCAAATCGTGCCCACCGGTGCTGATTGGAGTCAGTTCATTTGGCCTGAGTCACACACAGAGTTGTGTGTCAGCTATTTATGAGTTGAATGGAGTTCTTTATCGGGACTTGTAAGCAGAAACCCCAGAGCTCCCAGGGTTTTGGGGTCACAGAGGTGGGCAAGTCCTCAGGGTGAGCTAAGCAGAGCTCGGGCTGTCTGGCTCCTGGGCAGGGGTCCTAGAGCTCTGGCCCCACGGGCAAGGCAAGCAGGGATTGGGCGGTGGGTTGGAGCAGAGGCTCCGTGGGAGGCTCTGTGATTGTGGACAGAAATGGGCCCTGTGCTCTGCCACATGCCGGCATGGGGTGACCTTGGACAAGTCACTTTACCTCCAGAGCCTTGATTTCCTCAGTTATAAAATGGGGATGCCTATAGTGCCTTTTTCTCAGGCTTATTTGGAGCCCCTTGCTGGACACCTGGCAGATGCTCGTGAAATGTTGATTCCCCACACTTGTCTTTATGGTCCTTAAACAGTGGTGGTTTTTTCTCTCCCTGCCCTTGTGCCTTGGTGTGAGAAGGGGTATGGAGACCAATGAAAGTGTCAAGGCTTCTCACGTGGTTGAGAAGGACCCGTAATTCAGCTTTAAACTGACCTCTTCCCAACCTTTGGGTCTCCCCAGGACACCCTGAGTAAGAGCAGGATTACAGGGCGGGGGGTGGCGGGAAGAGCTGTGCTGGGTCTGTTGGGTGTGCTCGGCTGTCTGCAACAGCTCTGGGGCGAGACTCCTGCACGGACCTTTACTCCTTAGGATCGTGGGTAACTGTGGCCTGCTCTCAAGTTGTGGCATTTAGCTGGGTGGACTCCAAGGGCCCCTGCCCTTGGATAAGATCTTGCCCTCCTCCCCCCACCCCCACTTGTCCTGTCCACCATGGAGTTGGAAGCTGCATGACAACCATTCTGGAGAGGAGACTGTGTTATTCTCCTGCCTTTCCCGAGGGATCCTGGCCCCTCACTCTCTCTTTCTGTAATGTCTCTAGACTTGGTGTAGCTAAGAAGTGTGCGCCTCAAAAGTAAAGGCAGTAAGGGGATCCCCAGTGTAGCAAGAGGCCCAGGGGACTCCAGTCTACTACTGGCAGTGTGTATGTGTGTGTGTGTATGTGTGCGCGTGTGTGTGCATGAGGCACACGCACCCTGGAGGTATGCCCTTCCCACTGGATCTGGCAGCAAATTTCTGAGATGAGGGCATTCTTGACAAGCAGGGTCCCTCTGCCTGTGTACCTTCCCTCCCCTCACGCTCCTTTCCTGTCTAAGTTAGCTGCAGCAGGACAATTCATCACCAGTCCCTTTAAGGTTGCTAAGATAAGCAGCAGAATAGTTTAAAGGGAAGATGGATTTGAGCTTTCTTCCTGGAAGCAGATTTGAGTTATGGCTTGCTCCTGGGCTGGGGTGCAAGGCGTTCTCACAGCAAAACATCTGGAGCACCCAGGCTGGGGAAAGACTCTGTAAGTCAGCCCCAACAAAGTCCTTTTCCATCATCCTCCCCCACCTTGTGTCCCAGACTACCAGAGGTCAGAAGCACAAGACTACTGGTGGATCTGTATTAGTGCGCTAACCTAGATGGGCAGGTTAGTGACCTGTGGGGAAAGGCCAGCTTGGCGTGCTTTTAGGGCAGGTGACTGCCATTCTAGGTTCCAGCAACCCACGCCATGCTTGGCACACAACAATGACGCCCAGGTTTTTACCGAAGGCTTCACTGTTATGCTAAGTGCTTTATTCATATACCATCTCATTTAATCTTCACTACAACCACAGGAGATGGATAGTGCTCTCTGTACTTTACAGATATGGGACTTGATGTTCAGAGAGGCGAAATAATTTGTCCAAGGTCACACCGATAGTGAGCAGCAATCTGGCAATCTGACCAGGTACAGCAGGATCCAGACTTTATGCCCCGAACCACTTAGGTGATATCTTCACGGTATGCTCTTAATAAATATTTGCTGGCTACCTGAGCATTTATCCAAACAAGGTGTTCTAAGCCTGTGGGTCCGGTTCTTTAAGCCAGTGCCCCAAGGAAGCAGAAAATGAGCCTCCACCAGTGGGAATTTGGTAGAGAATGAACATACATAAACTTCCACGGTTTGGGAAATCTGGTCTGTCGTGTCTGATGGCTTGGAATCCAGCTGAAGATCCCAGGCTCCATTGTCATGCTTTACTGTCCTGTTGGTCTTTTTCTTCCCGATCTCTACCACTCCTGACCTCATTCCTTAAAGTTTATCCAAGTCAGGGGTTGGTGCTGAAAGCAGCGAGGGTAGAGTCCCGGCAGGCTGGATGGTACCCGGAGGATGTCTGCCTCCGCAGAATCAAGGCGGCCATGTGCTGCTGGGAGCTCTGGTGTGTCAGATTTCTCTGCTGGAGAGCATGTGCCAGGGACTTGGAGGGATTTCTGGTCAGGCCCCAGACCCCAGAGCGAAACTGTTAACACTCCAAGGTTATTTATGGCAGCTGCTGGCATGGGCTGCTCAGAGGGATGCTGCTTGCTTCCTAGTCTTGTCCCATGGAGAGCCCACTGTCCTCACCCCTGGGGCATTGCCCTGGAGTCCTTGGCTGCTCTGGGAAATGTGGCTTCTGATTCTTCCTGCCTCTTCATCTCTTCGCTCTCTGAGAAATCATCAGCCCTGGGAGAATAGGCCTGTTTGTACTATCCTGCCTTGTACCTGCAAGCCACCATTGATCTTGGGGAAGTTCCTGTAGGTGAGGGTGGAAAACTGGAGTGTAAGCATTATTGCTTCTCCACCCCACCCCCAGAGGACATGAAGAGTTCTCCCAGAAGCCCTTGCTGCACAAGCAGCCATTTTGTGCAGATACAGTGCTTTGAAAATTCCCCCTCTCCCACCTCCATGAGTAATTATTTAAATTAAAATGTGGTTCAATCATGGCTAAAACTAGTTATTAAAAAAAAAAAACACTAGATATTCACGGTGTTCAGAAGATTTACAGGTGAGAACCTAAGCTCAAATGCAAGATGGATTGCTGTACTACATTATTCTCATGTTCGTGACTGGGTATATTTTGTTGGAGAATAATTCTGGGTCAGGTGAGTCCTGAGTAGCCTGAGTCTCCAACCTGGGTATTGAGACTTAAAGCCCTATCTGGCTGGGGCCTCTTGTGGAGTGAAGGCATAGGCAGGAGAAAATCATGCCCAGCTCCTGGGCTCTGGGCTCATCTCATCTCCTGCGTTTGTCCCACTGAGCTGCCTCTCTATCTTCCAGGGCTACTCATGGTTCATTTGGAGATAACAAGTTGCCTCTCACTGTACTCCATCGTTTCTAATTACTGGGTTAATTAGAATTTCCCCTGGATTCTGTGCACCACTAATTTGCGACCTATTCTTTTACTCACAAAAATAATTCATTGGTCCACACCCCCAAATTCTGCTGCTTGCATTTTTCTCTTTAATTATAAGACTCCCGGCTCCTGTGGTTTTAAATCCCACTCCAGGCCAGGAGTGCCGTTTGTTAAAGCTCCCTTTCGAGGAATGAGACCAGTCACCTGCTGGAGTGCCTCCATCAGGTGCTGCCAGGTGCGTATTCAGTGAGGATGTGGACCTTCTCTTCCCTAGGGGTGGGTCTAAGGGAAGGAGGGCAGCCGCAACCCACAATTAGCTCCCAGAATGGCCGCGTGGGCGCTGTCCACGGTCCTGGCACATCACAGAGATGCCCCTCTGGCTAGTGATTTGGGGACTTCTTTAGAGCAGCTGGAAGGAATCTCCTTGACCAGTTCCCCAACTCTCATTATGCCATTGGCTTTAGGGAAGGACCTAGCCAAATGAAGAAACTCCTAACCGCAGGGAGAAACGATGGTAGAAGGACTCGCCTCACTGTTGACGTGCTGAGTGAGATTCAGGTGTGTCATTGTGCAACGCAGCCGGGCCCCGTGCGAGAACTTCCTCACCGGTGCCACATACGGGTAGCTCGTGGCCCGGAAACAGTGATGCCTTCATGTTTTGGAGTAGCCCCAGTGTCCCAACCAGCATTCTTTTCTTTGTGCATTATGACATACAGAAGATTGGAAAGCACCAATATATCAGAAAGGAAATGGGCTACAGAGTTTTGAATCCCCACTCTGACACTTCATGACAGGCTAATCTTGAACCTGTTATCTTCCTTAGCCTTGGCTTCTTTGTAAATGAGAATTACATTTTTTATCCCAGGTTTTTTGGGGGATAAATTATGTATGTAAGCACAGTAGGTCTTCAAAAATACTTGCTCCTGGGGCATCTAGCTTGGTCCACTGAGTGGCCACCTCTTGATTTCGGTTCAGGTCATGATCTCAGGGTCATGGGATTGAGCCCCATGCTCAGCGGGGAGTCTGCTTGTGGATTCTCTGCCCCTCCTCCCACTTGTGCACTCTCTCTCTCTCAAATAAATAAATCTTTAAAAAAAAAAATGCTTCCTCTCTTTGCTGTGATCTCAGCTGTCCTATGACCTGTTCCCAGTAGGAGCACTTTTCTGGCTACCCCTTCCACAAAGCTGCACTTGGTCTGGTGAGCAAAGAGACACAACCCTTCTCATTCCCAGGAAAGAGACATCATGTTGGGATGGTAATTAAGGGTTTCTGATCTCTATTCCTTCAAGTGCACTTCAGCAGTCTGGTGGGTAACTCAGGTAATTGGACCCCCTTGGTTCCCTCTGTCTCTCTCTGAAACAAGACAAAATAGTGGCTTTAAGAAAATCCAGGTCAGAGAATTTGGACAGATACTGTGAGGATCCATCTGTTACCACCATGAGCCTCCTGTGAATGAGGAAAGAAGGTAGTGAGGTTTTTACTCATTGCTCCTGAACTTTTAATTTTCACATCTGATTTTTAAAAATTGTGTCTTTTTCCAATTGGGACAGTCTCATGAGTCTTCTGCCTGTCTGGGACCTGATATGCTCTGCAACAGCTTGGGGCCCTCCTTTTCCTTCTCTCTCTAAAACTTAAACCTCACCCATCACCCAGGCTTGGGTCACCATCCCCTCTCACCTGTCCTCCCTGTTTTTTCACTTGTCCTGTAGTCATCTCCTTAAAAACAGTTGAGTCACATCACTCCCCTGCTCAGACACTTAAAACAACTCCCTGCTAGCCTTGAAAAGAAACCCAGGCCTTTCCATGCTTTGCAAGTCTTCTCTGGAGTCTAGCTATCCTCCTGTCAGCACTTCCCATTCTTCCCTTGCTTAGGATGCTCTAGGCTCAGGCTCTTCTTTCTGGTCCTTATATTCACCAAGCAGGCTGCCTCAGGGCCTTTGCACTTCCCTATTTTCTCTGCCCTGAATGATTTCTCAGGCTACTCACATGGCTCATTCTCTCCCTCTATCAGGTCTTTATGAGAATGTGCCCACCTATTCCCCCTATATGTCGTAGCATCCCTGTCTCACTCCATCCCCTCACATTCACTATTACATATTTTTGTGCGATCTTTATGTATACTATAGGTATGTGTCTGTATACACAATATTGATTATATATTTGTCTGATTTTTATTTGTCATTTTGCACAAGAACATAAACCTCATGAGGGAGGGACACCGTTTACTCTGTTCTCTGCTGTGCTCAAACAGGCCCTGGCACTTAGTGTTCAGTAAATATTGGATGAAGAAAGTAAAGAAAGCAGCACATTAGTTGGAGCGCCAGCACCTGTGTCTCCCAGCAGCGCCCCCCCCCCCATCATCAGGGACCCACATGCTTGTCACACTCTGCTTTGCCAGACCGTGGGCAGCTTGCCTCTAGACTTGGGTCAAGCCCATCTCCCCCGCGTCTCCCCAGACATGAAGGGGCGGCTGGTGCCTGTGTTATCTTTTTATCCTCCTGACGCCTCTGTGAGATTGGGGCCGTCTTCTCCATCTTTTCAGATCTAGAAGCCAAGACTACAAAGGTTATGCAGTTTCCTGAAGACTCATAGCTAGTAAGGAGAGCAGGACTTCAACCAGGGTGCCCTTGCTCGGAAGCCCATCTTTCTGGGCTTGTGTTGAGGTATAGAGCCAGACCCCAGAGTCAGACTATGCTGGTGTGGACCCAGGGCCCCCAGATTTTGAGCTGTGTCTAGGAACCCATTGCCTTACCTCATCAGGTCCAAGATGCGCTTTTCTGTACGTTGTCACCTCGTCAATTCAGGACACCATGCACAATCAGTTGTATCTCAAAATGGCTATTGATTGGGTAGGGGTGGTGATTGGGTGGAAAACTTCCATTGACCCTCCCTGGTAAGTTCAAGAGAGTGCCAGCATCAAAGGGTCTTAAGTTCAGTGAAATTAGGTAACCAATCCCTTCAGACCTCTACTTCTTCATCTGTAGAATGGAAATAATTGTGGGACCAACCTCATCCCGTAATGGGCAGGAGACGATGGCTGATGCACACAGGGGCTGCTAGAGAGCCAGCCCTCAAGAAGGGTCCCCCTGTGTGTCGTGGTTATTGTTTATCACTACACCACTCCCTGCCTTCAGAAGTTCCCTTAGCACCCAGAGTCTGGCACAAGGTTAATACATCTGTGGGGTGGCCACGGGGCTGCTGTTGCTTACACACCCACGGGCATGCCTTTCCCCCTCACGTGAAATGGTAAAGCTGAACCAGAAGATTTTGTTTGCGCTAGCCCCGCCCACTTCTTCCAGTGCCAGTTCCTCCCCCTCTGGACCATCTGCCCCTTTTCCTGCTTCCCTTCCTTCTTGACTAAGAAAACAAAATACCAGCTGCAGAGAACACGCTCCGCAAATGCAACAGGAAGGTGAGACCGGCCGAGGAAGATTCTACTGGCTCCTTTGCCTGAGCTGTTGTTCGGAATGGTCCCACCAGCCTTGTGGAATGCTCTGGGCCAAGACGGTGCCCCTCTAGGGTATATTTCTCTGAGGTGAAAATGGACCCTGTCTACGACGTGGAGAAAGTGAGGCACAAAGAGTGGATCCTTTTATAAGACAAAAAATGTCTGTGAATGCTGGCTGGGCTTCTTAGTTCACCTTTGCTTTAAAACGCCGGCTTGGGGGAGTGCCTGGGTGCCCAGCTCTTGGTTTCAGCTCAGGTTGGGACCTCAGGGTTGTGGGTTTAAGCCCCAAAGTTGTCTCCCTGCAGGTCTCCCTGCTCAGCGGGGACTCTGCTTGTCCCTTTACCTAAGCCCCTCCCCCAGCTCACGCTTTCTCTCTCTCTCCCTCTGTGTGTGTGTGTGTGTGTGTGTGTGTGTGTGTTTGTGAGTGAAATAAATAAATAAAAACCTTATAAAAAATAAATTGTTCCTTGGGGCGCCTTTGGGGACATCATGTCTTCTTGAGATCAGAATATTGCATCGGAAAATAGGAAAATTTTGGAGCTGGAAACTCTATCAGACTCTGGAAAATTTGGGGACTTCAAAATGCACCCGTTCATGAGTCCACTCATTCGCTTCCTTCATGTCATATTTATTGAGCACGTAAAATAGTAATACACGAAGGTTTGGTTTTGCAGAACCAAAAATGGTATTCTTTGAAATACAGGTGAGAGACCAAAACACCAACCCGACAAATCTCTGAAACGGAGTTGGAAATTACCATTCTGTTTATTTGCCTCATCGATAAACTTTTCTTTTGCTTTCTCTCTCTAACCATGTGGTAACCAGATGCAGTTGGTAGGTAAGCACTGTTTCCTATTTTACAGATGATTGCAGAACAGAGGACTGGCTTCCCAGTCCTGGGGTCCTCCCCCCATGGGCTGCAGGGCTGCACCCGATTAGTCACCCTAGCTGGGACAGGCAGACACCTAGCAAGTTTAAACATATCTCTCGGTCAAGTGCATTAGCATTTCCCCCCTGCCTCTCTTTCAAGGTGAAGGCAGTGGTTAGCATTTGAACAGGGAAGCAGGCTGCCCTTGGAGGATGGGAAGGCAGGGAGCCCAAACATTTGTAGGGACCTTGTTCCATTCCGTGTGTGGCAGGCCTGGGCTGGGTTAGGCTGGGCTGGGCTAGGGACAGTGGCGGGCGGACGCAAAGCTGGGTACACCTTGGTTCCTGCCTTCAGGGAGCTTTCTGTTCAGAGGAGGAATCTGGGGTGCACACAGGTAGCTATGGGAAAAGCATGGAAGAGTATTCCAAGTTGCATGCTGAGAAGGGGAAAGAAAGGAGCGTTAATTCTCACTTAGAGCATCACAGAACATGTCACAGAGGCGATGCAGTGGACCTTGAGATGCACCTTCGAAGGCTGGAAGCTTCCCTAGGCAGAGACCAGGGAAGGTTTTATGCAGAGGGGTTTTGGAGAAGAAGTGCCAGCTGAGGCTGGGGGGTGAAGGGGCCCCGGGGGAGGAGCCGCAAATGTGTCTGGCAAGGGCAGCGGGCTCTCTCCAGGACGCAGTGGGAGTGGGTGACATGGAATTTCAGGAAGCTGCCCCGAAGGCCTACAGGAAAGTGAGCCTGCTGCAGGCATCTGACTGAGGAAGGGTCTGAACTAGAGCACAAGAGGTGGGAGTGAGGGTGGGCTCAGACATGCTAACAGGGCTCTGTGCCCTTGGGAAGGAGGGTGGGGGGGCAGGGAGAGGTCAAGAATGGAACTGGATGAGAAAACCCAAGGAGAGCAGCCATCGAGACCCGCCAGGGCCTGTCAGGAGCAATTTGCCCCCAGGTGACTACCAGAAGTTTCGATAAAACAATTAAAAATAATTTGTAGGACAATTTGTGTCTCTGATAACAGTCTGATCTGTTCTGGGCTCAGTTGAAGCCCAGAGGCTCTGAGGTAATTAGTAGAGGTGTTTGAGCCACAACTGCTTGTCACATGGAAATCAGGAAGCTGTGGAGTTGTCCAGAGAGCAGGACCATGACCTGGCTTCCTGCCCACCACATATGAGCCTTGAGTTGGACCCTGCCTTTATGGCCGAGGCGGCTGGGTGTTCTTCCCCTGGCCTCCCCTCCTGGGGGCTCTTCTCAGCTCTCCACTATAAAGGTTTGCATTTAAGAATGTGCACTACTGTCCCCAGGAGACCCTGGGGGGGGGGGGTTGCTGAGCAAGGTGTGCCCCAAGGGGCTCAGGGAAGTGGGGCCCTGGTGGGGGGTGTCTGTCTTCACCTTGGCTCCCTGTTTTCCCGAAGAAGGTGACCCCACCACACAGACCCTGGGAGGAGTCTGGCTGGGAAAATAAGTGATTCCCTCGAGTCCGTCCCCTGAGTTACCTGGTCCAACCCTCCTGAACAAGAGAGACGCTGACCCCAGGAGGTGGATGTTCAGGCAGCTGACTGGATGCTCTGTTCCAGAAGGCCCCCAGCTCTGGCTGCCTAGAGCAGAAGGGCTGGCCCTGAAGCAGGTGGGCGGTCGCCCCTCACCCGGGAGGGGATGACTGAGAGCCGCGCTTGAAAAGTAGTTGGGGACCTATTGGCCCTCTGGCCCCGGGGTATTTTTACCTGCTTGCCTCCTCGTCACATTATTATTATTATTATTATTTTTATTTTTATTTTTTTTTCCTTTTTAAGAAGATTTCTCAGTTCACTCCCTCTGGGCTGCTTCTCTCACGTGTTCTGCTGAGCTGGAAGCTTAGCCTCTGTTGCTAAGTGACGGATCTGTCAGCCAGGCCTTCTCTGTTCTCGAGCCCCCCGGCATTATGCTTTAGGTAACCGAGGCATTCCTCTCAGAGCGCACCCCGGAACTCTGTTATCTGACATCTGGCCTGTCCCAACTCCTCTAGGGCCATGATTCGAGTTTGGCTGGGCCAGCCGTCAGAGCGTCCCCGCAACAGCCCAGTGAACTCTCCACCAACAGAGCGGGTGAGACAGGTGGAAGGACCTGCCCTGTCAAGTGCCTGAGGCAGATCACACCTCGCTCACATCCATGTGCAGGAGGGACACACCCTGGATATAGGCAGGGCTGAAAAGGGCCTCAGAGATCGTGCAGACCAACCCATTTTACACATGGGAAAACCGAGGCCTAGAGAGGTCAGGGCAATGGGGCCAGCTTGCACAGTTGGCTGGTGGTTGGTTGGGACCAGCACCTAGCTGGCTTCCTGAAACCTGGATCATGGCTGGCTCCATGGCCTGTAAAGTCAGGGGCAGAGAGGAATCTGCCCCTTCTGGGTCCTTCTCTGATCTTGCTTGTCCCAGGGTTGTTGACTGGGTACATGGTAGATTCCCATGGCCTGGTCTGAAAGCTGACCTTTCCCAAGCCCAGGGACTCCCAGAGAGCTGGAGGGAGTATGAAGGTAGGGTTGCCCCAAGTCACTGGTGCCCCATCATCTTTAAAACATGGAGGCAATGCAGGAGCGAGCAGACGTGGGTGCTGACAGCCACGTGGTGTGAGCCAGGTGCTGTCCTGCCCTGGAGCACGGCTACCCCTGCTCACTCCCCGGGCTGGCCATGAATCCAATGAGGTATCAAGAAGAGGTGACAATTGTGAGCCCTTGCTGGGTGCCATTCTGAGACCCACCCAACTGCCGTTCCCCACAACACTGTAAGGCAGGCACCGTTATCCTCCTTTGACCGCCAAGGAAACGGATCTCAGGCCAGGCAGCCGGAGAGCACGAGCTGGGGTTTGACCCCGTGCATTCTGGCTTCTGAGCAGTGTCCCCTCCCCAGACCGTGCCAGTAGACTGAGTAAAAACTGTTTGTAAGTGGTTTCAAATGAGCACAACTAGGAGCTGTCCCTCCACTACTAATATTGCTAAACATTAAGATGAGGCCACGTTTATATTTGTAATAACATTGCTGATCTTTAGACCCAAGACCCAGTGCTGGGTGGCGTTTACCTGCTTCCCTGTGGCCCCGGGTCCCTGAGGGGGGTGGGCTGGGCTTTGTAGGGTGCTGCCTCAGCAGCCTCCGGCAGGGGGGGGGGAGCACCCATCCCTGCTAACAGAGCTCGGACCTTTCTGAGATGGTGTGGGTGGAAAATGCTTCTCTCCACCCTCATCCCTCTTCCTCTGCAAACTCACTCTGGCTTTTCCTGAGGAGCAATGGCATTTCTGTGACCAAATAGAAATAGGGAGGGCTTGCATATTTTTAAGTGAATTAAGGCAAACAATGCAAGGCTTCCCAGTAGCAGGATCCTTCCTGGTGCCGGGACTGGGCACTTTGGATGTGTCCGCCCACCGAGTCCCCATGGGAGCCCTCCCTCGGAGGGGGAGCTGTCGTCACGTAGACCCTTTTCGCCCCCAAGAGGACTGTCAGCCACATTGTTAAGGTGAAATGGCTGCCCACCCCTCTCAGCGCACTGAAGTCCTGATAGTTGGCTGCTGTGGTGGAAGGCAGGGGCTTGGAGACAGGCCAGGGGTTGAGTGCTCCCATTTCATCCGTTTGCTCGCTCACCTGGCACACATTTCCTGAGCGCCTCTGCTCAAACATCCCCTCCTCAGGGATGCTTTTCCAGACCATAAAATGGCGGCCCTCCAGCTTGCGACACCGCCCCCAACCATGTTATTTCTTTGTATCTTGTACCCCGTGGGCCATGGAACGTTTCTTTCTTTAGTATCTGGCCCTTCCATGAGAAATATGAACTCCACGGGAGGACATACTTTGCTTATTTTGTTTGCTGCTGCATCCCAGGCACCTAGAACAGAGCCTGTCACAGAGAAGGAACTCAGTTAAATGGGTGTCAGGGGAGAGAATGAATGAATGAAATGGGAACTCTCCAACTTGGGCCCGCTGATTGCAAAGCCGCCATCCTTACTACCTCCATCTTCTTCCTGTTTCCCACCGCCCCCATGCAGAGTCTGATCCAGTGGCTTTGGGCAAGTCACTTCATCTGTGGGGCCTCAATTTCCTCATATAGAAAATGAGAATATTGCTAGGGCCCCTCGAGCTTTAATATTCTATGTGTCAGACTCGGTTGTCACCGAGCGTGTTTCTGGGCACAGAATGTTCCAGTCAGGATTGTCGCCCAGCCCAGGGGCTCTGCTTGCAAATTTGCACCAGCACTTTTTGTCCTGTGAGCCTGATGGCCCAGGAGGCCCCTGGGCCCCCCTCCTGTGATGCAGGATGCTCACTCACATCTTGGGAAGAAGAGGCTTTGGCTGAGCTGATTCCTATGGTTTCTGTGATGCTGCTGTGGCCAGCCTTCCCTGGCTTTACCAGAATGTGCTGATTTTGTCCTTGAGTCCTCCTAGCTTTAATGAGACTCGCACCCCCCCCCCCCAACTGCAGCCTTTTCTTTGTTGGTGACCAGAGCTGCCATTCTCGGCTATTTATGGGAAAGCTTGTCCTCCAGTTGGCCAGCAGCAGGATAAATTCTGCGGACTTGCGGGAATCCCCTTCGGTTTTCTCCAGTTGTGGGATGATGGGCAGTAAATCATACTTAATGCACTACAGATCCGTCCTGATCAGATTCCACTGCAGGCCCAGTACCTGCAGTTAGGCTCTGAGCTGGGACCCTAGTGATTTCCATCTCCAGAGGGACCCCAACCCTTCTCTGCAGTTCTAGTTTTTATTTTTTTTTTTAAAGATTTTATTTATTTATTTATTTGATGGGGGTGAAGAGAGAGAGAGAGAACAAGCAGGGGGAACAGCAGACAGAAGGAGAGGGAGAAGCAGGCTCCCTGCTGAGTAGGAAGCCTGATTCGGGACTTGATCCCAGGACCCCAGGGTCAAGACCTGAGTTAAAGGCAGATGCTTAACCGACTGAGCCACCCAGGCGTCCCCCCAGTTCTAGTTTTTAATTAAAACTCTTGTTTAAACTGTAGGGGAGTTAGGATAGCCAGCCAGCCAGACATTGCATGGGCCTTAAGTTTTCTCTATTTGCCCTGGTGAGAGGGACCTGCTGACTAGGGAAGGGGGAGGGGCTCATCCTGGCAGCACTGGCAAGAACACAGGCCTCCCCATTGCATGCCTTCTGAGGGCACCCTTCCCTTAAGAGGCATGGGCCCCATGGCAGCCTGGGGAGGCTGAGGGCTGAAGGGTCCACGGAACACACACTCCCTCGGGGACACAGTGGAATGTTCGCCTGACCGGATGTGAAGAGGAGTCCCAGCCGAGAGCTGTATTTCTTATAGTGAATTCTGAGATCTTTTAGGCAGACCGGTTCTGTCTCAGTCCCTTCAAAGCCCAAGACCTTGACTGTTCCTGGGATTGACGGAAGGGGGGCGGTGGCGGTGTAGTCACTAAAGACTCATGGTCTCTCCCTTGGATGCTGAAAGCAGGGAGGTGTCACCTGCTGCTGTGGTCCCCAGCCTGGCCCAGGGAGGGCTAGCGAACCACACAGACCGGTGTAGACGGCCCCCATCCCTCGGGTCTCCCAGCGTCACTACACATGTAACAGGATCTGGCTGGTCAGGTCCCCCTGAAGCCTGGGTCTCTACTCAGTCGGCCAGGCAATCTGGGTGAAGCTTCTGTTTCGTGGTGCCGCCGCCCCGCGCTGTTCCAACGGCACAGATGAGAACAGACGGGACTGCGGATTCCAGAGGCAACTCCTTCCCTTCGTCAAGGAATTACTGGGTAATTTACATCCCTCGAAAGATGCAGGGCAATGGCAGGCCGGGTGTATGCATGTTTAATTTTAAATCCTCCAACCTCCCCTTGACGAGGAGGTGCATTGAAACACAGCATGTTGATATCCTTCAAAGGACTCATTTTCTTGGTGCTTTATTTCTTTAAGGAAAAGCATGAAAGATAGATGAGGAATGGTAGGAGCTGGGGAGGGTTTTGCCTCCCCCGCCCGCATCGTGCAGACATTATCTGCTGTAAAGCTGTCACTGAAGGATGGAGAACTGGCTCTTGGCTGCAGTGGCCCTCAGATAGTGTCAGCGCTGAGCGATGACCCAGCATTTGTTGGCACTCAGCAGACGCCTCTAGGGCGGCCGTGCCAGAATGCTTAGCAGAACCTGGTCAGTGCTCCTGCCTGGGGACTGCAGGGGATGCTGGGGCCGATGTGCAGGGTCCCTGCGGTTGGAGCTCGAACTTTTTTTTTTTTTTTTTTTTTTTGCAAGCATTAATGTCCCTTTGAATCACCAGAGAGTTCTGTAAAAATACAGAGACTGACTCAGTCAGTCTGGGGGTGATCCTGAGAGTCCGCATTTCTAACAAGCTCCCCATGATGCTCCTGGCCCATGAACCATATTTGGAATAGAAAGACCCTAGAGATGGCAGATACCAGCCTCCCTGGGTCCCACCGGGTGGTTGAGCTATGTAGAGCTCAGGCGGGGTAGGGCTTGGCCACCAACCTATGCCACCTGGGGCAGGGGGAGGGCTGTGGGGGCCTCTTGAACACTCTAGGACATGCAGTTATGGGAAGGGGGGGTACTGTCATGGAGGGCCTTTTATTTAGGGTTGGTGTATGGTTTGGCTTCTTTTGCCCCTAGTGAATTTACTTTTCTTTCCTTTTTCTTTTTTTAAGATTTTATTTATTTGGCAGACAGAGCACAAGCAGGGGGATTGAGAGAGGGAGAGGGAGAAGCAGGTTCCCTGCTAAGCAAGAACCCAGACATGGGGCTTGATCCCAGAACCCCAGGATCATGGCCCGAGCTGAAGGCAGACTCTTAACTGATGAGCCACCCGGGTGCCCCTAGGTGTACCTTTCAGTGCTGCTCACATAAGGCCTGTGGGAAAACTGAGTCTGCAGACTCTGAGCTCCTCGGTGGGCACCCTGTGAGGGGGAGGAAGGCAAGCTCAGTGTTCCAGGCCAATCACTGCCCGGCCTCTGAGTGTGTGCCCCGGAGTGTTGGGGGACTGGGGCCCATGTGGGCACCCTGCCTCTCTTGCTGCGGTCAGCTAATCCTCTCCTGCTCACCCGGTCGCTCCCCTAGGTCCCCGGATGAGAAGGAGCTGACGGCAGCCGAGAGTCACCTTCTCTGAGTGCGGCGGAGCGGGGCTGCGTGGCCCAGGAGGCACCCATGCCGAAGAACAGCAAGGTGACACAGCGTGAGCACAGCAACGAACATGTCACGGAGTCGGTGGCCGACCTGCTGGCCCTCGAGGAGCCGGTGGACTATAAGCAAAGCATCCTGAACGTGGCGGGTGAGGCCGGCGGCAAGCAGAAGGCGGCAGATGAGGAGCTGGAGGCCGAGGACCGGCCGGCCTGGAACAGCAAGCTGCAGTACATCCTGGCCCAGATTGGGTTCTCTGTGGGTCTGGGCAACATCTGGAGGTTCCCCTACCTGTGCCAGAAAAATGGAGGCGGTAAGAGGCGGCCCCGCTTGCCCCGACGGCATTCCACAGCCGGGCCAGGCCAAGGCGTGGAAAGGAGCAGCCCTGTGCTGGTGCAGAGCTGGGGCTCTTGGAGGGTGGGGCTCGGGATTCTTGAGGAAGGCTCCCCAGAAAGAGCCAATGGTTAACAGCAAGCAAGAGGCTGCTGGGAGCGGTGACAGCAAGGACACGCGCTCTGGCCCAGGACGGCCCGTGGGCAGACCCCAACGCAGCTGGCCAGCCCAGAGACCCCGTGCAAGTTGCTTGATCTCTCTGTGCCTCTCTGTTCTTCATCTGAAAAATGGGAGTAAGACTCGATCCTGCCTCACGGCAGAGTGGGGAGGATTCAGTGGGCTTTACGTGTGGAATGCTTAACTAACTTGTATCTGAGGCATAGTGAAGAGCAGCGGTTGGCCATTCTAACGAAATGCTTACTGGCTCTGCTTCAGCACTTATTGGATATTAGGCTAAAATGCATGAAATTGCTGGTATTTGAGCGTCTTGGAACAACCAAAATGCCAATTTCATACAATTCAACCACTGATTCCCCCTACACTCTATGTGAGGGAAGAGTCATCATCCTCGTGGTAGGGACTGCCAAACTGAGGCACAGAGAGGTTAGATGACTTGCTCAAGGTCACACAGCTAGTGAAAAAGTAAAGATTCTAAGCTGGACAGGTTGGCCCTGGCAACTGAGTACTCCTGCTGCTGCCTCCCAGGAGGAGGAGGCCTCACACAACCCCTTGTGTTTTAATCCCCCTAGAGGATCTTGCCCCTGGTGTCAAATCCGGGTCGCAGCCCCTGGGCATTATCATCTCCAGCCCCTCTGAGGCAGGCTGGACTGTTCTAAAAGTAATTTGTTTTGAAACCAGGGGAAAAATAACAGAAAATAAAGAGAAAAACCTAGCAGGCTAACGACGATGAATTTACAAGCTGGGACATCTGGGAAAGTGACTTGAGTCAGCAGAGAGCCCTTGTGGCTCTTAGTCCCCGTGGTCTGGGACTGCCCCATGCCAGCCTGATGGTTGGCCACAGCTTTGTAGGCACTTCACCTGACTCCTTCTGTCTCTGCTCCCTGGGGCTCTGGCCATGGAGCCTCTCCCAGAGATGCAGGCCCATTCAGGGACACCCCCTCCTCTCCAGAACACACCTTCTCTGGCTCAGAGGCCAACTCTGGCTGGAGGCTTCCCCTTCTTTCCAATCTCTGTTGAAGGGCAGGAAGTGAGAATGGCCCTTGGAGCCTATATAACTGAGGCCAGAGGCTTTTATCTTTCCACTAGAGCATTTACCATACGCTCTCCATGCTGTGAAAGGTCTTTCCCCGCCCCCGCCCCAATCAGTCGATCGATCAGTCAATCAATCAGTAACTGCCAGTTAGAGATTTTGGTCTGGGTGACGAGGCCAGACTCAGGTCACTGAGAGTGGTTACAAGATCAGCCCAAATCTGGGTGTGTGGTTTTCTTATGTGCTGAGAGATGATGACAACAAGCATCCACTGACGTCGGAGGACACGTCACCTCTGGGACTCCAGTCGGGAACCTCTAACCTTGTCCTTTGCCTGGGCCCTGGGCACTGAATCAGAGTCCCTCTCCCCACCACACACACTCCCAGAGCAGTGGGTTTGCCAAAGCTTTCTTGTTCACGGTGTCACCAGCCCATCGCCCTGGACCTAGACCCCGCAGACAGCCCCCAGAAGAGTTGTTAGCGCTCTGGATTCTGAACTCTCCCTTCCCCGTTCCTGCTCGTGCTCTTCCAACCTGTCTCATTCCTAGAATCCCTTCATATCTCTGCCTTTAACGCTCCCATAGCCTACGAGTATTAGGGTAAGTCATCCCAAACGCTTTCTGGAAGGAGTCAAATGATCCCATTTCAGATAAAGGAAGGAGAAAACTCTTGGTTGGGAGAGAGGCAGCTCTGTGGTTTTGAGCTGTGGGGAAGCCGGACAAACCTGGCTTAAATCTGGGTGGGCCTTCTGGAACTCTGCTTAGCTCCACTTGATGCTGAAGTTTCCTTTGATCTGGTTCTCTTAATTGGCTTTTTTTTTTTTTTCTGTTGAGTTTTATGACAAAGAGGCAACCATTCTGTTCTTTAAATGCTGACTAAGACGAAGTAACTTGTATAATCCTCACAACAGCCCCCCATACCCCACGCCGGCCCGTTCAAAAGGGAGCATGGAAGCCTGTGAATGCGTGCTTTTCTGAGCCAAAGATGGTCACATATCAGCAGTTTCATGTGGCTCTGCCGAATGTTATCATCTTCTTTTAGAAGACCAAAAGTGGCACAGAGAGATCAAGGAATTGGCCCAAAGTCACACAGCTAGTAAGCAGCAGAGCCAGGATTCGGGCTTAGGAGGTCCAGCCCCAGGGGCTGTGTCAGCCCCTACTTGGTATGCATCTCAGCAGGCTGAGACCCAGGTGGTCTTCCAAATCCCAGAAATAACATCAGTGTTTGCCAGAAACAAGACCCAGAGTATAGACCAAGTCGGAGACTGCAGAGATCCAGGAGGTCTCGTAGTTGCCACAGCCCAGCTTCCTAGAGCCTGACACCCTGAGCAGTGCTCCCAGCTGTTGAGAGGGAGGACTCAGAGTTCCCCTAAGTTACTGAAATAGCCAAGGGAATCCCATTGCGTCTCCAAATTGTATTTTCAAAGGCGGCAAGGGTGCATTTCCAAATGATTTCAACAAGGGTTGATAAGAAAAAGGACCTCTGCCTACCCAGAAAGCCTCACCCAGACCCCAGCCCCTGAGCACTGTGGATGACTGGGCCGTGGCGTGCGGAGGAGAGCTGCCGCCAAGTCCGTGCCCTGGGCCCGACCGACTCGGGCCACTGGCCCCAGTGGCAGGTGGCGGCATGCCCGTGGCCAATCTTGGCTGAGAGCCGCTCTATGGACAGCACATATGTGGAGACTCTCCCTGGTTCTTTGGGAGAGAGGAGAGAAGCCTTCACAGAAGACACCAGCCTACCCTTCGGACACCCCGAAACCCACCTCCCTGCACATTTTGCCCCCCTGCCCCCGAGGGGATATGGCTGAAATACAAAACCAGTGAGCCGCGTCCCTTCACTTTTCTGCATGTCACGAGTCTCCTCTTGCATTTCCCCGAACCCCAGAGCAGGAGACAGAACTAGGAGTCCTTCAGGCCTCCTCTCCTTTGGGCGCCAGGATGGCCCTCCTTGTTAGTGACAAGAGGAACTTATGTGTATGTGTGACCGCGTATAGTTGTATGTTAAATGAATTAGATGCTGTCGTGTGAGGCTGGGTGGGTTACCACCCTGGAAGCCTTTGCTGATTAGTTGTGTTGGACTCTGACCCCTCCCTTGGCAGGCCTGGAACTCAGCTGGCCCTCTGGGACTGGTCCGTGTGTGTGTGTGTGTGTGTGTGTGTGTGTGTGCGCGCGCACATGTGCTCACATTGCTCACAGGAACCTGCCGCTCCTGCCTCCCAGATTGTGAACTGTACTGGGATAGGACTATGCTTTCTTTTACCCCCAGATCCCCCTGCTGCTCATGCCTGGCCCAGGGTAGACCTGTAGTAAACAGCGGGCTGTTGCCAAGTGCCACGCCTAGTGCCTGGGAAATGCCTGGTCCTCTAGGGTCGTGAGCAGATTGGCTACATGTGGCATGTCCTGTTTTGGGGGGCAGAGCGGCAGACAGGTGGCTGGGGGTCTTCTGGATACTCCTAGCTTGGTCTGGGGGTGCCGGGTGGCCACCGGAGCCCTGGTGACTGGGGCCGTCTGATGGCTTTGCTAACAAGACTAGGTTGCTGGCACAGCTCTCCGCAGAGATCACTCGTCTGTGTCCAGACACGATTTTAATTCTCCTGCTAAATGCCCTGTCACTTAGAATTGAGACTGCGTCTGCATGGAGGCCAGGGACCGTGAACTTAATTTATCATCTGGAATCTTTATCAAGATCCATTCTGTCTCTCCATGATGATCCTCCCGGCTATGCATTTCCAAACTGTTAATTTCTCTGTCTCATTCCTCCCAATTGGCTGTAGATTCATGGTGATGCTGGTCAGACCCTGTCTTCCTGGAGAGCTTCCAGGCTCTGCCTCCCCGGAGCTGCCCGGTCTGTGGCATCAGCATCTGCTTCAGAGGCGGGCAAGACCATGCCTGGGGTCTGGGCCTCTGGGGGGTGAGGGAGCAGGGCCCACTCCATCTGGGGCTGCTCCTCTGGGGCCAGGAGTGAGTGTGAACAGGTGTCCTCCCAGGACATCAGGAGGCGACCGGGGACTTGACCTGTGAATTTCTGAAGAGATGGTACGGTGTCTGTCTGTCTGTCTGTCTCTGAATCTAACCTTGTGAGCAGTCCTCCCCCAGAATTTCAGATCGGGGGAGTCAAGGGGAAGAAGGGGGGGCAGGGGAGGCAGTGTGTGGTGGTGGGTCACATGTGGGAGCCAGACCCCTCCTGGAGGAGCACAAGGCTTGGAGCAGTTTGAGGACGGTCAGAGGTGCAGGCAAGACTGCAGGACGTGGCCGTCCGCCCTCAGCCTGGTGCCCTACTCTGGATGCCCTCCGACACACCCCTGTCCTCCCCAGGTGCATACCTTGTGCCCTACCTCGTGCTGCTGGTCATCATCGGGATCCCGCTCTTCTTCTTAGAGCTGGCTGTGGGCCAGAGGATCCGCCGTGGCAGCATCGGTGTGTGGCACTACGTGTGTCCCCGCCTTGGGGGCATCGGCTTCTCCAGCTGCATAGTGAGTCGGGGGCCGGCACTGGGCGTGAGCTGGCGGGCCGGGGAGAGCCGCTTCTGGGGGACGGGGTTTGCAGACCAGAGTCTGGGGCCAGATCAAAGTAGGGAGGGAGACCCTGCTCTCGAGAACTGCTTCCAGCTGGCGTCCCAGGGCCATGCATTTCCTACACTGAAAGCGGGCTGTGCTGCCTGGGGCAGGATATAATATTTGGAAATGTTACCAAGGAGGGAAGGCTGGGACATCTCCGCTGGAGTTCTCTGTGGACACGTGGACTGTCCGGGATACCTCTGTCTGCTTACCAGCCCTTCAGCCCCGAGTGAGGGAGGCACTTCCTCTTTCCTTGATTGAAAAGTATTTGCACTGGGCAAGCGTGGGGCCCAGGGAAAGGCCGCCCTGAGGCATGAGGTCTCATTGCCTATTTGCTAGGCACAGAACAGAGTAGGAGAAGGTCTCAGACAAGAGCCCTGTGGCCCAACCAGGAGGGGTGAAGCTTAGGAACAGTGGGAGACAAGGATCAGCATAAGAGAGCTGGGCCCCTGCAGGTGGAAGGGGTCTCTCAGCAGCCAGATCGTGTGAAAGCATGGCTTTTGGAGAAACCGCTCAGACCTTCAATCCGAATTGACACCTTCCTCTTCTAAGTAGAATTCTACCAAGACTAGTGATCATGTTTCAAAGACACGAGAAGTGACATCTTTCTGGGGGCAGGCTGCTGCCAGGACCAAAGAGAGCGGTGTCCTGAGGGGAGGGAGGACACAAGACACCAGTAGGAAGCATCCGCAGGGCCTTCAGAGCCGTTCAGTCTGGGGCCGTTGTTTGGGGACACAAAGGCTGTGCAGGCCTCCACAGTCCCAAAGGGTAACTCTGCAACTGTCACCCCGAGTCATCAGGAAATGATGGGGAAATGCTTTAAGCATCTTAGAAGAATTTCAAACTGGAAAGGATTAACATTTTAAGAGTTCATTGCTTAGAGGAGAGATCTTTAATATCTGAAGCATTCCTCTGTGGATTCCCTGAATACCGGATGAACAGAGGATTAGGAGGAGGCCCTCAGAGCCCCTTCCTCCTCCTCCTCTTCCTCCTGCAAGGGAGGCCTGTGGACTTGGGGTGGGGGTGAGGGTGGGGACTGCGGCCTTCATGACCCCTCCCCCCACCATGGACCCTTGTCCTCAGGTCTGCCTCTTTGTTGGGCTGTATTATAACGTGATCATCGGGTGGAGTATCTTCTACTTCTTCAAGTCTTTCCAGTACCCGCTGCCATGGAGCGAATGTCCCGTCATCAGGAATGGGACTGTGGCAGGCAAGTATGGGACCCCCCTGAGTAGGACCACCCTGGGGACCCCAGCCAGCCCGTCCCAGGAAGGGCTTGAAGGAGCCTAAGAGGCTTGGGCACAGGTTTGGGATTTCATTAACTCGTCACCTTGTATTAGACACCTCCCCTCTCTGGTCCATTCTGATGGCCCTTGCCAGCCTGTCCCATAGAGTTCTTAGGGGGATTGAATGAAATGAGTGTAGGGAAAACTCTGGAAAGTGTGGCTTTTGTTTAGTTGTTTTTAGTAGTCCTGTGTTACTCAAATACCATCCTATCTGGAAACAGCCTTACTTTGCATGCCAATCTTATAAAAGGCTGGATGATTTATCCTACCTCACCAATGGGTAAACTGAGGTCCAGAAGTGACTTTCCTGTGTTCACACCAGGATCTGAGATGAGACACCAGAGGTCTGGCTCCTAGCTCAGGACCTTTCCTGAGGAACTTGGGGCCAGCTCTGCCTGATCCTTACTGTCCTCCACAGATGGAAGCGGGAAGGGGTGGCATGTGGGAATTCAGCCCGATCCATGTGTCCCGAAGCCTCCTGGGCCCCATCTGGAGCCCCATCTGGAATCTTCAGGGTCTGCCAGATCCTGGCTAGCCCACAAGGAGCACAGCACCCCCCTCCGCTAGCCACACTCAGCCAGCCGCTCACCCGCTGCCGCCCTGGGTGGGGATCAGGCACAGGAGGTGACCCCACAGTCCTGCCTGAGGGGGCCTTTGTTATTGTTCCAGTGGTGGAGGCAGAGTGTGAGAAGAGCTCAGCCACTACCTACTTCTGGTACCGAGAGGCCCTGGACATCTCCAACTCCATCTCGGAGAGCGGCGGCCTCAACTGGAAGATGACCCTGTGTCTCCTGGTGGCCTGGAGCATCGTGGGTATGGCCGTCGTCAAGGGCATCCAGTCCTCGGGGAAGGTGAGTCGGGAAAGGAGTCCGACCCGCACAGGCAGCTGCAGAACAGCATGGCAGGCAGGGGGCTGAGGACCCTGGGTTCTGCCATGCCATGCAGGGTCTGCTGAGTGGGCTTGGCCTCTTGGAGGCTCAAGATGATGACACGGGTCCACCGCCATGGGCGCGATGGGTGTGTCACGGCTGTGTCCCTGTTCCCTATGAACAGCCCACCAGGATTGGCTGGGAGAGGGCTTGTGGAAAATCAGGGCTTGACCCCCAGCCACCTCTGGGATCATATACCTCAGTCCTGCTCCACAGACTTTAAAGAGGAAGAAAGCTAGGAGTACAGACCCAGGGATGTTCGTCGAGATCCTAGTCCCTTAGGTTCCCAAGCAAAAGGCCTAGAAGAGCATTCCCTGAGCAGGTTTTGGTGAAAATCGGCAGCTCACCGTGTGTGAACTAAAGGGTGCCTGGAGCAAGCAGCTGCTGTGAGTGAAGAGGCCTGGGGCATCTGAGGGTGGCTTTCCCCTACTCTCTCAGGACGTAGTCCAGCCAACCCCACACACCCCCTTCAAGTGAGGGCCCTTTCTTCTTTGTGACATATCAGTATTCCTGGACTGCCAAAGCCATGGCTCTATCCGTCCGTTCTACAGATGAGGAAACTGAGGCCCAGAGCCGGGAAAGCCCCTCCCCTGAGGTCACACAGCCAGTCAGTCCCAGAGCTGGAAGGCTCCAGGTTCCATAATGTGCTTCTCAAGTAGGGAAGCTAAGCTCTGGGAAGGTAACTTGGTCTCAGCCAACCCCTCTTCCCTCTCCACAGGCCAAAATAGTAGCTGACACTTGGGGGAATTTATCAGGTACTGCCATACATATGAACACTTTTGGTCCACAGCAGTCTTATTGAGTTCAGAAGCCTTACACCCATTTCATAGATGCACAAACAGAGGCACACAGAGGTTACATGAATAGCTCAGGATCCCATGGTAGGTAAATGGCAGAGCCAGGATCAGAACTCAGGTGCTCTAGCTCTGGACGCATACATGCTTACACCTTCAACATCATCCCACCCAAACAGTCTTCTTGAATTGTTTCAGCACAGCAGATGTGCTGTGAGCATCTCTTTCCTGGGCAGCTCTCTGCCAGGGGGATATAGAAATGCATGAGAAATGCACGTGCTGGAAAACAGCGGGTGATGTATAATCACAAGAGGCAGGACCTTCTCTGATGTTTTGGCTTGGGAGCCATGCCTGTAACCTCCCGGATGCCTTCCATCAAAGGAACTCTGAGGACAGGGGAGAGCCTTAGGGGGTCCACTGGAGTCAGGGATCGAAGAGCGGGCATGAGACATGAAAAAGTGAGGAGGGGAGAGGAGAGGCTTCCTCGCCCCCTTGGCGGCCCTTGGGGGTGGGGAGGCTGCAGGCCCGGCCCTGCCAGCTCTCGAAAGGGGGAGGCTAGCCCCAGGCACAGCCATGCTGACTCCAGCTTGTCTGTGCTCCTGCTTCTGCCTGGGCTCAGTGCCAGGTGTGTGGTGGTTTTGGCCCTGTGCCCAGGGGTCCCAGGGCTTCTCTTTTTGCTGCCATCAGAGGAGGCTCGGGTGCTCTGACTGTGAGCGGGGAGGGGGATGCCCCAGCTGTGAGCAGGGAGACGGTGCTGGCCGCAGGGGGGGCCCTCTGCCCCACTGTAGGTCCCTGTCCTCTCTGTAGGTGATGTACTTCAGCTCCCTCTTCCCCTACGTGGTGCTCGCCTGCTTCCTGGTCCGGGGACTGCTGCTGCGAGGGGCCGTCGATGGCATTCTGCACATGTTCACCCCCAAGGTAAGCGTCTGGGGGCACTGACAGCTCTGGTGGGCCTGGCCAGCATCCTGCAATTTCACACTCACTGAGGACCTGTCATGGGTCAAGCAGTCATCACAGACCCCTGGAGGCATGCACTGGGGAAGGGGCATGCACCTGCCCCCTAGGTTCCAATGAGAGGGATAGCGTGTCAGTTTGGGTGGAACCGGAGGGAAGCTTCAGGGAGGGCATGACCTGGAAGCAGATCCTATTTCAACAAACGGCCGTTGGACATTGCAGTCAAAGGAAGGGCAGGAGCAAGTGTGGAAAAGCACTGGGTATGCTTGAGGCCCTGGTGGGAAGGCAGGTTTGGCTGGGGCATGGGCGGTTTCATCACTGGATCTGTGACAGCAAGAACCAAGGAGATGCCTAAGAAAAGTTATCTCCCTGCCGGGAATCCCAGCTTGGTCCCAAATCAGGGGAACAGTGTTACTGTTTTATTCAGGATACTAGACCATGCGGGGCACGATTTTACCCTTACCAAATCCATTCCTTTCATCTCTCACTTCATCCTCCCATAGCCCAGCGAGGGGCCGCTGGGCACATTTCACAGGGCTGTCACAGGGCCATAGGCATCCTGAAGATCTACACTCAGGTTTCTTGATGGTGGCCTTGCCTCTGTATTCCCCCCGGCCATGGCTGGCATGGGCCGGTCCCCTGAGGAGTTAGGGGATTGCAAACGCAGACTGGGAGGCCTTCAAGGTGCCCCAAGCCATGTAACTTAGGAACCCCAGCGGGAAAGGCTGGGGATGTCCACCTCCAAATACCAACCTATCAGTGAGCAGCCAGCTCCTCGGTGAGACTAGGCTGCGGTCATGGGTCAGAATGCCACCATCTTGAGGCCCCGAACCTTGGTCCTCAACAGTGCCGTGTCACACACGTGCTCACCTACACTGGTGCTCACACGGGAAGTTCATAGAGATGACAGGGACTAGAACCCAGATCCGATGGGGAATCCTTGTTCCCTCCCAGCGGCAGGTCCCCGGATGTTGGGGGATGGCAGTGAGTAAGACACACAGCACTCATATTCGTCAGGTAGGAAATAATGCTGGCTCCCAGCAGTCTTGGATGTAATATTTGAGGCTGAAGTGGGCCACCTGAGCCATGCGGCTGCCATGAGGTCATTGTGAACCTGTGATACCCTACAAAGAAGCAAAATGCAAACCTGGCACGTTTGGGGGGGAGAAACGGCCATGGGAAGAAAGCTAGTGGTTTTTATGACTTACTTCTACTGTATTTCTAGAATGAGGATCAGTCTAACCTTTTCACTTGAGTCTTTTAGTTATACTTTTCTGGGCTTTGGGAGGAAACGGTATACTCTGGAGATGTTCATAAAAAGGGAGAGTCACACATGTCTCCAAATGGGCGGGCCCCTTGGTGGCATCCATCTTGAGAGAGCCCAGGACGGGATGGATTCACGAGACTGGCTTCTGGTCCCAGCACACACAGTACAGCTCCCCATTTGACTCAGACACTCTTTCAAACATCTCTTTAATCATACAATGTCTCAGGCATGTAAACATACACATATATAATAATATAATAAACATTGGAGAGGCCATAAAATATTACAGAGACCATAAAAGTGTCCTCATAGCCTGCCCTGATCCCATATCTTTCCAACCCTAAAGATAAGCACTATCCTGAACGTGGGGTGTATCCTCCTAATACATTTCTCTTTCTCTCTCTCTCTTTTTAAGATTTTATTTATTTGAAAGAGAGAGAATGAGAGAGAGAGAGCATGAGAGGGGAGAGGGGCAGAGGGAGAAACAGATTCCCCACTGAGCGAGGAGCCCAATGCAGGCCTCGATCCTGGGACTCCAGGACCATGACCTGAGCAAAGGCAGTTGCTTAACCAACTGAGCCACTCAGGCACCCCCTCCTAATACATTTCTTAAAATACATGTATTTTATTTCGTAATGCATGTATGCATATGTGTAAACAACATACCGCATTTGTGTGTACTTTCAAAAGTGGCATCATGTTATAATGCATCTTCCTGTGGCTTGCTTTGGCTTTTATTTTTGCTCAGCACTGGTACTTGAGATTTATTTCGAGTGCTGTTTGCAGCTCTAGTTCATCCATCTTCCCTGCTGTGTCGTAGTCCACTGTAGCACTAAACTGTGCTCATGTGTGAGCACGTGAGGTTCATTTATATTGTTTCCAGCTTTCCCCATGGCTAGTAATGCTACAGTAGACGTTATTACACAGGTCTCCACTTGCACAATTTTCCCGAGGGTGTCTGTGTTTAGGAGTGGAATTGCCATCTCAAAGGGTACATGTACCTTCAGTTATGCTAGAAGGTGGCCACACTGCTCTTCAAAATGGCAGCCAAGGTCAACACTCCCACCAGCTGTATGGGAGAATCCCTGTGGCTCCGGGGACTTCTGTTTTTGCCACTCAGATGGTTGCAAGATGGTGGGTGTGCCCTTGGAACAATAGAAGACCCTCCTTTCAAAAACCTTTTCCTGAATGTTAAGGAAACGGCGGGATACCACTTCAGCATCTGCAGGGGAGCAGAGTCCTCCTGAAGTGAAGTTTAAAGAAACGGAACCCAGAAGGCCCTAGAAGAGCCAGGTCATCAAGACCCAGCAGGTGGCCCTGACCCATCTAGCTCTTGGGACTTTTAGTCTGGATAGAGCCTGTGGGCTTGTCTGAGCAGTTCTTTGGGGGCAGCCCTTGTCCTTGGAAGGCCTAACTTTTCCGTCAAGGATTCCTTTCATAGCCTGTGCTGCAGGTAAAGCTAGTAATGATGGCTGGGTGATGCCATTATTTACAAATTCCTCCAAGTCATCTACAAGAAAGGTGGATCCACTCTCAGAAATTGTCTTCTGACTGTCCATACCGGGCAGTCTACTCTTGTAGAGCTGGGACTATTCCAGCACAGGATTGGTGAGGTATGAGGAACCCTGAAACCATTTCAAGTTCCTGACCTAGAACAGTGCTATTAAATACTAGGGTCATTGTACACAGCTGCTCAGGCTGTGCACTGCTCCATTTATATCAACCATAATGGGAATGAAATCCCTAGGGGTCATGCCATTTGGCAGCCATGGCAGAGTCCAAGAGGACTTTTGGCCAGGGCATCTCTGAATCCACTTGAAAAAAGCATAGACTCTCTGTGGATATGCTGAATGTCCTCTTGCAAATTCTTCAAACATCAGGAACAATGCAGTGTGGCCAGGGTACCATGATGACCCACTAGCATCTTTGATGGGACAATAACTCATGTTGATGGCTAATTAAGTTCTTGGATTCCTTGGGCAACCTCTCTCCTGATAACTTTCTTTCCACCAAAGAAAAACCCAAGTGGGGCACCTGGGTGGCTCAGTGGGTTAAGCCTCTGCTTTCAGCTCAGGTCATGATCCCAGGGTCCTGGGATCGAGTCCCACATAGGGCTCTCTGCTCAGCAGGGAGCCTGCTTCCCCCTCTCTCTCTGCCTGCCTCTCTGCCTACTTGTGATCTCTCTCTCTCTCTCTCTGTGTCAAATAAATAAATAAGATCTTTAAAAAAAAAAGAAAGAAAGAAAAACCCAAGTTAGCATGGAGGGCCACAGAATTCACCATGTGACTTTCTCAACACAAAGTCGTTGCAGATTATGGTAGACTTCTCACCACTAAAACTTGCAGAAAGTGTTTATCAAAATTACAGCTGTTCATGTCCTTTGGCCCAGCAATTCCACTCCCAGGTACTTGTCCTACTGATATATTCACTCATAAGCAAACTGATCTGTGCACAACATTGGTCACTACAGCCCGTGTTTTAGTGGCAAAAGATTGAAAACAACCTGAATGGCCATCATTCATTTATCCCTTCATTCCATAAAGGTTCACTGGATGCCTGTTATGTTCCAGGCTCTGTTGTGGGTCCAGCTCTGGGCCAAGCAGACAAACTTCCCAAGCCTCCTGGATCTTGTATTTTAGGAAGGCAGACAATACAAGAGTAAGGAGTTGTTGGGTGGTGTTGCTAAGGAGAAAAATAAAGCAGAGAAAGAAGGATTAGGGACACCAAGGAGAGGGGTTGCTTCAGCTAGGGCTCAAGGAGGGCCTCCCTGAGAAAGTGGCAAAAAAAAATAAAGACGTGGGAGATGGGGGAGCAGGCTGTGTGGATATCTGGAAGTAGTACATTCCATTCTGGAGGGAGCAGTAAGCAAAAGGCCTTGAGATTGGATGTGTCTGGCGTCCAATTCAAGGAGGCGATTGGATCTGGAATGGGAGGGGAGAGAGGTAAGGACAGGTGGTCAAGGAGGTCATGGGAGGCAGATCATGAGGGTCTTGTGGGCCAGGGGTGACTTTGGTGTTTACTCTTGGTGAAATGGAAGCCATCAGAGATTCTAAACAGAGGAGCAATATGGTCTGACTTCTGTCTTTGAAGGATCCCTCTGGCTGCTATAGAGAACCTGAGGGGACAAGGGTGGAATGGGAAGACCTGCCAGACAGCTCCATCCAGGTGACAGGTGACTGTGATTTGAGTCCAGGTGATGGCAATGGAAGTGATGAGAAGTCGTTGGATTGAGGATACATTTAGGAAGTAGGGTCAACATGATTTGTTGTTGGATTGGACCTGAGGGGCAAGAGAAAGAGAATGGTCAAGGGTGATTCCAACATCTTTTGACCGAACATCTAGAAGCATGGAGTCGTTATTTATGGAGAAGAGGGAAAATGATGAGAGGAGCAGGTTCAAGACTACTGTTTTGGACATGGCAGGTCCAAAATGTCTAATAGATATCCAAGTGGAGGGGCCCTGGGTGGCCAGTCCATTAAGCATCTCTGCCTTCAGCTCAAGTCATTGTCCCAGGGTCCTGGGATCGAGCCCCACATTAGGCTCCCTGCTTAGCAGGGAGCCTGCTTCTCCCTCTCCCTCTGCTTCTCCCCTGCCTGTGTTTGTTTGTGCACTTTCTCTCTGTCAAATAAATAATAAATACAATCTTAAAAAAACAAAAGGTAGGGGCACCTGGGTGGCTCAGTGGGTTAAAGCTTCTGCCTTCGGCTCAGGTCATGATCCCAGAGTCCTGGGATCAAGCCCCACATCAGGCTCTCTGCTCAGCAGGGAGCCTGCTTCCTCCTCTCTCTCTCTCTGCCTGCCTCTTTGCCTACTTGTGATCTCTGTCTGTCAAATAAATAAATAAGAATCTTTAAAAAAAAAAAAGATATTCAAGTGGAGATGTTGAGTAGGCAGTTGGAAAGATGAGTCTGCAGGTCAGGTGGAGGTATAAATTTGGGAATCAGAGAATTTGAAACTGTGGACTAATGAAAGTCACCTATAGAATGAACATAGAGAAGAGGACTGAGCATCAGGACCCAGCATTTAGGGTTTGGAGGAAGGGTAGCGGGAAGAGGAAGAGGAGGAAGAAGGGGAGAGAGATGTGGATATGTCGATCCCAGAGGCAGAGAGGAGCAACTTCTTTAAGGAGGGAAAGGTCAGCTATGTCCGAAGCTGCTGAGAGGTCAGGCGATGGGCCTGACCCATCAGAAAATGAGCAGTGCACCTGGCTGCAGAGGGGTCCCCGGTGCGCTCAACAAGAGCTGTTTTGGTGGAGTGCTGAGGACAAAGTCTGAGTGTGGTGGGTTCAAGGGAAAATGGGACATGAGGAATTAGGAGACAAGTGGTAAAGACTACTTGTTTTCAGGAGTTTTGCTCTACAGGGAACAGAGAAATGAGAAAGGGGTGGACACTGGAGAGGGCCATGGGATCAAGGATGTTAGTATCTCATCCAGCAATTCCATTCCTAGGCACATTTCCAAGAGAACCCAAAACACGTTCGCATGAGAACTTGTACACAAATGTTCCTGGCAGCATTGTTCAGAAGAGCCAAAAAGTAGAAGCAGCTCAAACGTCCGTGAACAGATGAATGGAAAAATCAAGAATGGTGTGTTTATGGGTTGGAATGTGATTAGGCCATAAGTGGGAATGACGTACTGGCACCTGCTACAACACAGGTGGACCCCGAACACATCAGGCTTAAGTGAAAGAAGCCAGTTGCCAGAGACCACATATCATGTGGTTCCATTTACATGAAACATCCAGAATAGGCAAATCTGTAGAGACAGGAAGCAGACTAGGGGTTGCTTAGGGCTGAGTTTTGGGGGAGGTTGGAGGAGGAATGGGAGTGACCGTTAATGCGTGTGGGTTTTCTTTTTAGGGTGTGAAGAAGTTCTAAAATTGGTCGTGGCAATGGCTGCCCAACTCTGTGATACGCTAAGAACTGTTAAATTGTACACTTTTTAAAAATCCAGCACAGAGTGGGAAATCACTGCTCTTGGGTGGAGTGAACCAGAGTGCTTGAATGAGCGGGAGAGGTGGGACCCGGTGCCCAGCTGGAGGACGCGGGGGAGTGTGTCGTTTTGTCTGGGAAGGAGGAAGTGAGGGCATCAGTTGAGAGTCCGAATGGTGGAGGGGTGGTGGGGGCCTAAGGAAGGGTGAGTGTGAGGTGACGGTGCAGGGGATGGGGAAGGCGTGCAGCACAGTGGAGTGGGGGGACCCTGGCAGTCAGGGTCATGGGTGTGAGGTGCAGTCAGCCAGCATGGTGCCGCTAACATTTGTCTGGTTCCAAGCTGGACAGTTCCTCCTGGTTCACGCTTCGGAAAGCATGCCAGTTCCCACAGTGAGGGGCTACTTAGAATAATCCTGTGATTGACAGTGGACTGTGCTCACTGGGTGCCAGGCACTGTTACCCGCACCTGACATACACCAGTTCATTTAATGCCCATGATGACCCTGGAGGCAGAGGTTATTCTTGCCATTTTGTGCTTGGGGAAACTGACACACAGGAAGGTTGAATAACCCATCCAAGGTCCCAAGGTGTGCGCTGTGTGATTTCTCCAGCTGGGCTTAGCTGCTGGGGGTCGGTGGGGGGTTGGGCCAGGGTCAGGAGGCAATGACAAGCGACGACCACAGAGGGAGGTGGCTGGGGAGTTAAGAGGGTAGCAATTGAGTAGCCAAGGGATGGGCCATTGACTAAGCCCATTAAGAAGGGAAGTTAGGACACACAGGGTCGGGGGGAGTGAAATGTAGGTAGGTCCCAGGGAGGCCAAAGAATTTTGGAATCAAGATACAAGAAGAATGGGGCGCTTGGGTGGCTCAGTGGGCTAAGCCTCTGCCTTTGGCTTGGGTCGTGATCCCAGGGTCCTGGGATTGAGCCCCACATCGGGCTCTCTGCTCAGCACGGAGCCTGCTTCCCTCTCTCTCCCTCTGCCAGCCTCTCTGCCTACTTGTGATCTCTGTTAAATAAATAAATAAAATCTTAAAAAAAAATACTCAAAGGAGTGAGCTGGAAATATGGGGTGCTTGGGGATTCAGGGTCCTTAACGTTGAGGTCCTACTTGGAGCATAGCTCTCAGATATGACAGAGGCTATGGAATGACCCTAGGAGTGGGGTGAAGGACAGGACTGGTGGAAGGGAGGAGCTGAAGGAACCGAGAATTCTGATGGCAGTAGAGAGGGACACAGAGAGAGAACCTTGGGATAGCAATGATGACCTGGGGGGAGGGGCAGCACCCCACCCACCTCCAGACCTGAGGGCAGCATGGGCAAGTTCAAGAACAGCCTTTACCACAGGGGGCTGAGGGGAAGCCTTGGCCTCAGGCCCACCCTTGACCAATCAAACTCCAGCCGGCAGACCAGTTAATCGGGATCACCAGGCATGGCATCCAGGCAGCAGCAACTATTGAAAGCCCCCAGTGGTTCTGAGGTGCAGCCAGACTGGAGAGCCACCACATCAGAGCAAGGAGGACCATCAAGGGAAGGGTGTGGAGATGGGGGATTTGAGGGATGATGGACTGTGAGTTCCAGAAGCCCAAGAACTAACTCTGTGGGTCCCCAACTCAGCACGATGAAGTAGTGTTGAGCCTGGGGCAGGGCGGTGGACATCTCCGGTGTGGACCGGAGGCACTGAAGGCCCAGGGGCAGAGGGTAGTGACCTTGACCCCCGTGAGTAGAGGAGGGCTTCTAGAAAGGATGACCAAAACAGGCCAAGCTAGTTGCCAGAGGGTGGGCTCTGAAGCCACACTGGCTGGAGCGGGTCCCGGCTCATCACTCTGAGGTCTGTGGTCCGAGGGCAAGATCCCTGGGGAACTCACTCCGTTTTCCTCAGCTGCGAGATGGGATGAACCACGGTAGTTCCCTGACAGCCTTTTCTGGAGAGAATGGAGGGCTGCTCCCCGTGTGCAGAGAGTGCATGGGAAGCCCTAGTGATTATTATTCTCTCCCTTGTGAAGGTGACACTGTTCTTGGGTGGTGGGAACCTGGCGCTCCAGTGCCATCTGGTGTCTCGCGCACCGGCAGGGGCCCGGCAGGGCTGAGAAGCAAGGGCGTGGGCTGTGGTCACGCACCGGGTCAGGCCAGGAGCTGGGGAGCTGCTTGTGGATTCCGGAAGCATCTTCGTGCCGCTGAGTCAAGTGCGTGAAACACCTTGTTCTCTGTGTGAGGAAGTGACTCAGCCGTTGTGCCAAAGAGGGGGCAGGAAGCCCTTGCTGTGTTTCAGGGCATCTGCCCCACCCCACCCCCTCTCTTCCTTCCTGACACTGAGGAGGATGCAATCCTTGTCTTCGGTGGGGAGAGCCCATTTCCCACCTCTCCTCTTGCAGTCACATCCTGACGTTCGGCAAGGACATTGGGCTTCCTGAGGTCTGGCCATGAGTTCAGCCTCTTGGACACTATGATCAGGACTTTGTTAGAATTATGTACCAGCACCCCAGAAATCCTCATAGGTCCCCTTTGTCTTCTTTTCATTTTTTATTTGAAAGAAAGAGCAAGAGCGGAGGGGAGAGGGAGAAGCAGACTCCCCACTGAGCAGGGAGCCTGATTCAGGACTCGATCCCAGGACTCTGAGATCAGGACCTGAGGTAAAGGCAGACACTTAACGAACTGAGCCACCCAGGCGCTCCTAGGACCTTGTTGGAATTATGCACTAACATCTCAGAAATCTTGATAGAGCCCCTTTAAATTCAAACAACGACAGGCATTGAATCCTAAAGGTGACTAACTCACTTTACCCCGAGATGAACATGGAGATCTGGTTATCTCCATCAGCAAGAGAGCCCCTCCAAGCCCCATTGAGAGGGGTGCCCAGGCTCACATGGGGCACTTTTCTCCTCGAGGTCAAATTTTGGCACTGTCAGGTTCTTTCCTGAGGCCTCATTAATGGTAGATTTGGATTCACCGATTTTCCTCAAAATAATCTAGGGCTGGGGGTTGGAGGTACAGAGGAGACCAGATAGGCCCTATGTTGGTTATTGTCGAAAATGAGTGATGGGTACATGTGGGTTCATTATACTATCCTCTCCACTTTTGTGCATTTTATAGTAACTGTTCTGTAATTTTTAAAAATGAGGAAAGATCAGCAAATACAGTCTTCACAACATACAAATAATTTTTATTCCCATTCCAAATCATGACATTATGTAAGATATTTCTACCCTGTCCTTAGAGAGCCTGTCCCCCATGTTGGAGGGGGAACTCAGATGATGCAGTCTGATTATGGTAGCCTCCCTAGAGGGGCTGGCGATGTTGATGGAGGTTGGCCCTGAACAGTGGCTGGGTCTAGGAATTCACCCATGTCTTATTTTTAGCATCAGGGAGTGATAAAAATCCTAACAATGACATGTCTGGGTCTCACAGATGATCCAGATCCTTCTGTAAAAACTTTAGTAATGATTGATACAGATGAAAAATGAAATAATCACCAGAAGGAGATGAAGAAGAGGAGGAGGAGGAGGGGGGCGGGGAAGGGGGAGGTAGGGAAGCAAGAGAAAAGGAAAGGAAGCCAATATTAAAATAGCCATGCTTTAAAAAGCAGAAGTTTAAAGCCGTAAGGATCTTCTTGTCCTAGAAGCCTGCATCCTCATAGAAAAAGGCCAGGACAATTTCACAGTGCCTGGTGTGGTCCTCCCCGCTCAGCTCAGCTTGAGGAGACAGCCTTGTCTCTTGCCCCCGACTCTTTTCCTTGTCTGTCGTGTACCAGACACTGCTTACACAAAGACGAACAGGAGATGGGCTCCGCCCCTCAGAAACACAAAGTGTTGAAAAGAAGGCAGACATGCGAACCTAAGATGCAGGTGTGGATCAGAGCGGCAAGAGCCCAACGACCATGATGACCTCTACCAGAGACATCAGGAAAGGCTTCAGGGAGGAGGTGATATTTGTGTTGAGTTTTGAGAAATAAATGGGAGTTTCACCACAATGTGAGTAGGAGGAAGGGAATTCCAGGCAGAGGGAACAGCCTGGGCAGAGGCTAGAGGTAGGAGACTGCTATGCTTTCGAAGAGTAAGTTCACTGCCTTTAGAGATAAGGACAAAGAGTGGGAAAAGATTTTCTGGCAGACACAACCATCAAGGATGTTTCCCTATGCAAGGGAGATGACCAGGGCTTGTGTCCATCTCAATCTACCCTCTCTTACAAAATCTTGTGCTTCCTCCTGCTTAGAACTCAGCGGACCACCCAGAGTCTAGCCTTTAGGTCTAGGTTTCTAGCCCAAGGGAGGTGCCCAGGTTCCAGCCGATTGGTAAAACTGACATGACTGACATTTGTGAGCATCATTGCCCTCCAGGTGCAAGTAATTTCCAGAACTTTCTGGGAGGATCATTTAAGAACCCACCCAGGAGAGGGGAGATACAGAGACCTTTCCCAGTGGGACAATGATGACTTTGTTCTCCTTTTAAAAATAATCTTCGAATTTCTGTATAGGCCCCTGTGTCCTTACTCATAATGCCAAAATCCAAATAGCCCCAAAAAACAAAAGTTGTTTTTTCTTTCTCCTGGAACTCGTTTGGCGGCAAAGTGACCTGAACAGATGTGAGGCTATTTATAGTCTTTATTGATTCACTTGGTGTGAATATTCATATTCTGCTGCAGAAATACTGATGTGTTTGATTATGGGGTGCGGCCCCAGACCCCACCGGGGGTGTTATGTAATTATGCCGCATACGCACCACATTACCTTTCTAAAATAGAATTAGGAACAAGAGCCCAAATTCCACAACCAGTCTGGCCTCAGGGCTTTTAGATAAGGAAATGTGGGCCTGTCCTACTTTTATAAAGATGCCATTTTGGGGGCGCCTGGGTGGCTCAGTGGTTTGGGCTGCTGCCTTCGGCTCGGGTCATGATCTCAGGGTCCTGGGCTCGGGTCATGATCTCAGGGTCCTGGGATCGAGCCCCGCATCGGGATCCCTGCTCCGCAGGAAGCCTGCTTCCCTCTCTCTCTCTCTCTCTGCCTGCCTCTCTGCCTACTTGTGATCTCTGTCTGTCAAATAAATAAATAAAATCTTTAAAAAAAAAAAAAAGATGCCATTTTGAGCACAGGGGACCCTCAACAATGTGGGCTAACCGTACCCCATTTCCCTGGCATCTCATTCTCCCTGCTTCACTGTGACCATTTTCAACCTCTTCCACCTGTCTGCATGTCCTGACCTCACCCCAAACAGATGATTTGGCCTCCTGCTTTCCAGGGTGAACAGGAACCGCCGAGACAGAAACTTGCCCACAGGCCCAGAACATCCAAACCGGTCTGTACCTGCCTGCCACATCCCGTTCTCTTGTCTTGGTCCCTCCGTGAGCAGCTCCAGGGTCTCTGAGGGGAGACAGCTCCCCACCCCTCTAGATCCCCTGCCCTCCGCCTTTACCTATCTTCAGGTCACTGCATTAAAGACAAAAACGAGACAACAGATAAAAAATCAATTCACTGGGGCGCCTGGGTGGCTCAGTGGGTTAAAGCCTCTGCCTTCGGCTCAGGTCATGATCCCAGAGTTCTGGGATCCCAGAGTTCTGGGATCAAGCCCCGCATCGGGCTCTCTGCTCAGCGGGGAGCCTACTTCCTGCTCTCTCTTTGCCTGCCTCTCCGCCTGCTTGTGATTTCTGTCAAATAAATAAATAAAATCTTAAAAAAAAAAAAAAAAACAATTCACTGATTTCATACCCTCTGCCTGAACCTGCTGTCTTTCTCTTCCTGTTCCAAGACGAGCTTTCCAAGGAGCTGATTTTCCACCTTACCTTCATTTCTTCCCCTCTGCTTTTCAGCTCTCCCGGCTCCTACCTGACTCTGGCCCCATCAGCTTCGACCCAGCCCACCAGGGACAGGCTCACCCTGGTATATTTCTCTGGGTAGCATGGGCCTTTCTTCCTGTGGCCTCTGGATCCAGCCCTCTCTTGCTCCTCCTCCTGTCTGGCCTGCTGTACCTCCTCTCCCTCCCTTGGGAGACCATCTTTGCTGCACTGAACCTGGAGTTGCTGCCTGGCTTGCCTCTTCTCACGACTCCACGGTTGGGGTTCCTCCTGGCACACCTGCTCCTCCTCTCTGGCTCAGCCTCTCTCTGGCCATCAGACCCACTGGTCTGCCTGCCCATTAGACATCTCCTCTTAGATAGCGTAAAGACACATTAAATTCAACATTTCTGCAGCAAATGCCTTGATCTGCCCTGTTCCAACCCCATCAAGATCTTTCCCTTCTTCTGGGACTCTGCCAGGTACGTGGGCCAAAAGGGTGGCTGTCCCCTTGGCATCTGACCCTCCAGAATCCCTCCATCTCCAGTCCATGGCTAAGGATGGTTTGGTTGCTTCCTTCCAACACCCCATCCCTTAGTGGTTTCCCATATTAAGTGCTTTCTTAGGATTCCTCCACTTAGGATCCCTACAGGACCTCTGATCGGACTCCTCTACCCCCTTCCCCCCGCCTCACCTCTACCTCTACCACCTTGTCCTTGCGGCTTCAGGCAGCCTGGCCTCTTCCCCTAACTTTCACATGCCCTCCTCTTTCCGCCTTGACTCCAAGTCTCTGCACACACTGTTCCCTCTGCTGGTATGCTTTTCCTCCCCTCTTAGCCTTGCCTTCATATCTCTCAGATGTCACTCAAGGATCCCCTCGTCCTGGGGAAGCCTGCCCTGCCTTCCTGCCTGGCTCAAGGCCCCCTTCTACAGGCTCTCCAAGCATTGGGTACCTGGCCTGCATGGCCCCTGTCCTACTTGCAACTCAGCATCTGTTTGCAGAGTCACTTGACAATGGTCGTCTCTCCCATTAGAATGTCAGCTCCATAGGAGCTGGACCTTGCCTGTGCTTGCTCTCCATGGCTCCCCATCACCTAGCCCCGGGCCTGACCCACAGTAGGTGCTCAGTGTTGCATAGGTGAGATGTAGTCACTGGGAGGCCACACGGTACTACTGAGGCTGCAGAGAGTGGGAGGGACAGGGGGGAGTGTTGCCTGCTCATGGATGTCGGCGGCTCGTAGCTCCTTAAAGCCTGGCTTCTGGGCTTTCTTGGTGGACCAGAGATGACTTTATTTTGTGCAAGGTGGGGGACCTAATCTCCCCTAGAACACACATGCTTGTGGGCCAAGGCTCCAATGGCATACCGATCCTAAAGTCTCTACTACCATTGTCTTCCTCTTCCCTGTCAGCCTGCAGCGCCTCCCCCAGCAGCAGCCCCCCCTCAAGCTTGCCAACACCCTCTTAGCTAGTGGAGGGATTCCAGGTGCTCACATAGACCCAGGGAGCTGCTGAGGTGGCAGGTGAGTAGGTCTCTGTCGTGGATGTTAGGGCTGTAACAGAGCTTCAAGTCCAATGCCTCAGTGCGCACACAAGGAAGGACTGAGCCTCGGGCCTCAGTGAGGGGAGGTAGGCCAAGACCAGGTAGGGCTGTCTAGTGCCTCCTCGCCTCCCTGGTCTGTCACTTGGATGGACCTCAGCTGCAGAGGTCCAGGGGCAGTGCTCAGAGGAGTAGAGGCATCAGGGGATGGTGTGGGACAGTGTCTTGGGCCACATCAGACCACCTGTGCTTGAGCAACTCCTCTGTCCCAGCAACCAGCTCTGTCACTGGGAGCAAGGAATTTCCACCTAGGGGGTCTCTGTTCACTCTTTCTCGAAATGTGAATAATAATTCCTACTCCTCACCAAAGAAACCTGTCCTGACTAGGTCAGAGGAACTTCGGCAGGATTCATTTTGCTATTTATGTGCTGGGTTTACTTGTTGCTGCCACATCTGATCCTCACAATCACTGTGGGAGGGACACAGTATTATTATTCTCATTTTTCAGATGGGAAAACTGAGCCTCCTAAAATAGGCACTGTCATTTTCCTAAGCCTTGTCGGCTATTTAAAGACCTGGGTTTAGACCTGGGTCTGTCTGACTGGACAGCTCTGTGCTGGGTCCAAGCCATGGTCCCTGCTTTGAGGAGCAAACAGCAAAAGGAAAATGAATACTAAAAGCACTTTGGGAATTGTCCCCTGCTCTCTACATGCTGGTGTGGTTCAGGGTTCTTTCAGGTCTGAGGACACGTAAAGGGTTAGTCAGGGGCTTCCCCTCTCCAGAAGTATCTGGATGCTGTGTTTTAATCTGGGTGGGTGGGAAGGGGGAAGGCGACTTTTGTGACCTAGAGTATGTCAATGCGTATGAATGAACATTGGTCTTTCCCCCTTCTCCCCGAGGGAAAGGGAGGTCAGGTGGGCAGGAGGGAGAAGTTGGTGTCCTTTCTCATGGTTTGAAGTGGAGGGAAGGTATCAGGGAAATATTGGTGTTCTTAGTGCTCTGGTACTGTTGTACAGGCTGTACACTGCACAACTCTAGGAGGCACCATTCAAGTGAATGGCACTCCCTGGAGTTGTGCACCAGGCCTCATACATACATAATGGCCCTGAAGTTATTCCTCAGTATAATAGCTCCATGGTAAGCAAAGATGGCAGTTAAAATTGACTGAGAAGTTGCTGAGCAAGCACATAGCGTTTATTTGATCTTAAGCCTCACAACCATCCTCTGAAGTCAATATTCCCATTATCGGTGTTCTGCACATGGGGAAACTGAAGCTCCGAGGGGCGTGGAGGATGGCCAAGTTCACGCAGCCCCCGCTTTCCCACTTTGCCATGCAGAAAGGGGTGTGGCGGGAAACCGTTATCTGTGTGTCTCTGGTCCTCCCCCTCACAGCTGGACAAGATGCTGGACCCCCAGGTGTGGAGGGAGGCGGCCACCCAGGTCTTCTTCGCCCTGGGTCTGGGCTTCGGGGGCGTCATCGCCTTCTCTAGCTACAACAAACAAGACAACAACTGCCACTTCGACGCCGCGCTGGTGTCCTTCATTAACTTCTTCACCTCGGTGCTGGCCACGCTCGTGGTGTTTGCCGTGCTGGGCTTCAAGGCCAACATCATGAACGAGAAGTGTGTGGTCGAGTAGGTGGCCTCTCTCCTCCTGTCCGTCTTACCCAGGTGGGGCGGGCGGGCCACAGACGCAGAGTCCCTGTCCTCCCGGGGGTGGAGCTCTCTCTGTCCCCGGCTCTGGATCCCAGGCTCAGGCTCAGAAGTGTCTCCAATGATGGCCTGTGGGGCTATCTGCCTGGGTGCCTGGGAGGTGCCTCTGGGACTGTGCCCACCCCTGCCTTTTTACCTGTCCCTCTTCGCTTTGTGCCACAGGAATGCCGAGAAAATCCTTGGGTACCTCCATACCAACGTCCTGAGCCGGGACCTCATCCCGCCCCACGTCAACTTCTCGCACCTGACTGCCAAGGACTACACGGAGATGTACAAAGTCATCAGGGCCGTGAAGGAGGACCGTTTCGCCTCCCTGGGCCTCGACCCCTGCCTTCTGGAGGACGAGCTGGACAAGGTGTGGGACAGGCTGCCCTTCCCAGCCGGGGTGGGCAGGAAGTCAGATGTGGGAACATGGGACCCAGAGATGGGACTGGGGTGGCTGGAGCTCTCAAGCAGGCCTCAGAAGGCTGCCTGGGATGCGTTCACTTGCTTGAGAAACAAGGACGAACTAGGGATCCAGGGAGGGAGAGAGGAAAGGGATCAGCTAAACCCCTGCCCCGAGGTAGGCTGTCTCGAGGAGGAAATGAGGCAGACACACCTGGCATCGAAATCACAGGAATTGTACAGAATGGTGTTCAGATTCATCGAATCGGTTTCTGAGTGGGGGGAGGAGAGTCAGTGCTGTCTGTAATGTCCTTGTGACTGTGCTTTGTACATGGCTCACAGAAAATAAGCATTTCTATTAGTGTTTACCCTCTGCTATCTCTCCCTCTTTGGCCCTCAGGCCAGTGCTATGGATACTAGGATGGTAGCCATTTTTCTTATACAATAGGACCTCAATAAGAGCCAAGTGACAAGAAAGACACACTCATACAGTTGGAGGAGGTGTTCCCTCACCTCACGGGTCCTTTCAGGACAACAGAAAAGTGACGTCAGTGGGCAGTGTGTGGTCACTTGCCCCATGAGCAGGGGCCCAAGCTTTAACACAGTAGCTCTCTCGGCTACCCATCAGAGACACCTGGGGACTTAATAAAACCCAGATACAAGCTCTACCCCCAGATCTATCAAAGCACTGTCTCCAGGGTGAGACCCAGGCATTGGTGTTCTAAAGGCTCCAGTGTGGTCCCATTAGGCAGCTGAGGCTGAGCCCACTCTATGAAAGTCTGGAGCTCAGGGCTAGGAGCTCCTGAAGTTGTGTCTGGAGCAATCAGGGAAGACTTCCTAGAGGAGGAAGGTCTCAAGAGGGGTGTTATTTCTAAATGTGAGCATCTCCATCTGAATCACCTGGGGTCCCTGTCCAAGGCGTAGCTTCCAGATCCCACAGGTGAACTTCTAAATTGGTATCTTACTCCCTGGGGTAGGGCGGATTCTGATACTCACCCAAGTTTGAGACCCACTAGCGGAAAGACGAGGCGTTAGGCGAGGGCACGGATTCCTGTGAAAGAGGGGAGAGTTACTCTTAAAGCTCTGGGGGCAAAGATAAGAGGGCACGGGGCTTCCAGGAGTGGCATGGGCCTCACTGAGCCCTCGCCTGGGCCCCACCCTCAGTCCGTGCAGGGCACAGGGCTGGCCTTCATCGCCTTCACCGAGGCCATGACGCACTTCCCTGCCTCCCCGTTCTGGTCTGTCATGTTCTTCCTGATGCTTATCAACTTGGGCCTGGGCAGTATGATTGGGACCATGGCTGGCATCACCACACCCATCATCGATACCTTCAAGGTGCCCAAAGAGATGTTCACAGGTAACTCCTCCTGGCAGCCCCTGCTGGCCCGGTGGGCTGCCCTCAGGGACGACAAGCAGGACAGGCCTCTGACTTAGACAGACTCCATGCTGAGAAGGCTCCCCGCTGCCCTCACTGGGATGCAGTTGGAGCCTGGCTTGCCTCCCAGAGAAGAGCGCTCAAGAGCCAGGAGAAGGCTGTCTGGGAATCTGGACCCAGCCTGAGCTGGGGGTGGCCTCTTCCTCGGGTCATTTGCCCCTCTCTCTGAGGGCCTGCTGAATCCTCTTGGGCAGGGGTGTCCTTCCCCGTGCCAGCCTGCACCTGTTCCATCTCTCCTAAAGGAGTGGGGGCTCAACCCCAGCACCGGATCCCTCCCCACTTGAAGGCCTTCAGGGAGGAGGGGTGGGAAGGGAGGGGCCTGGGTGCCCCCCTAACCCCTCCGGGCCCCACCTACCCTGCGCCTGTGCCCCCACACCGGCCTCCCGGCTCTCTGTAGTGGGCTGCTGTGTCTTTGCATTCTTCGTGGGGCTGTTGTTCGTCCAGCGCTCCGGAAACTACTTTGTCACTATGTTTGATGACTACTCGGCCACCCTGCCGCTGACTGTCATCGTCATCCTTGAGAACATCGCCGTGGCCTGGATCTATGGAACCAAGAAGTAAGGGGGCCACAGGGAAGGGTGGGATGGGAGGAGGGGTCTGTCCTCTCCTGACCCCCTGGAGAGTGCCATGTTCCCCCGGGCTGCTTCTGAGTGGGACACAGAGATCACAGAGACAGAATGTAAGAGCTGAGAGTGCCCTCAGAGATCCTCAGGGAAACTGAGACCCAGAGAGAGGACGTGACTGCCAAGGGCCATGTGGCTGGTGAGAGGCAGAGCCAGGCTGAGCATGTGAGTCTCCTGGGTTCAGGTTCTGGCATCGCCCTAAACTGCCTTAAAATTACCATAGCCCCCTTACCTGAGACCCAAAACTCTTCAGTTTTGTTAACTTTATTGAGCACTTAGTGGGTATCTAAGAGGGATCCACCCTCAAAGAATTCTGGAACTTCAGCAGCCCGAGGCTGTTTTCAGGTGATCGACCTCGGGGTGTGCGACAAGGTGTGGTTAGGGCCGGAAGTGTGGGGTCAGGTCGGGTCAGGGAAGTCAGGAGTAAGAAAGGATTGGGTCTCGTGGCCTGAGCCTAGGGCAGAGCCACACTCCCCATTAGCCCCTAGCCTTGTTCCTCATTTAACAAATCTGTGAGCCTGGGAAGCCCCAGGGCCAGGCCCCTCCCACTCCCTCTGCAAGGCCCAGGGCTCCCCTGATGTCTGGACTGAGTCTCAGAATCAGGCTCTCTCATGGCCTTGGCTACAGTTATCTCCTTCCTACAAGAACGCAGGTGGGGCCCAATGGTGGGTCAGGAGCAGCCCTGGGATTCATGGTTGGAAGGGGCTCTGACTCTTCTGCTGTCTGGTGAAGACCCTGCACACCTTCTCAGAATATTATTTTTAGGTGGACAAAACAAAATAGTATACTATAGGAAACGAGTTAAGTTGAAAAACAGCAAAAACACTGTTTTAAAATCTGGTATGGTAATGTATGTGCAGTTTTTTTCATGTATGTGTTATTTTTACTGCATTAAGTCAGAAGATTTCGCTAGGGTAATAATAATGGTAATTGTGAAATAGTGATGAATATAAATGACGTTTGTAGGTAGGTTCAGTTGTAATGTGATAGGGAGATACATGTCATTGTGGCTAATACCACGGTGGTGGTTTGCATTTATAGTAGAAAGAAACGCAAGGTTTCAGTTAGGTGTTATTCAAGTAGAGATGATTTTTTTCTCATGACATTCATATACACAGCGTGCAGCTACGGTCATCCCACCCGCAGACCCCGAGGTTAGAAACCCCAAGTCAGGGCCTCTGGACCCTACGGAAGTGCACTTCACCTTCTTTCCAGCAGGGGGAGACCAGGCCCAGGCCAGTGTGAATGGGGCGGGGCGCATGGTGTCCGCAGAGGTCCTCAGGTGTCTGCCCCGCTGCGTGGCTTGTCCCGCGGATTATACCATATCCCTGGGTGCGGTGTGACGTGAGGTATTCAGAGGAGGTTAGCAGGCGACACCAGAGCCTGCCCAGAGGCCAGCTGGGCCACCAAATAATAAACTGGTATCCCTGGATGTGAGGAATGGAAGAGCCTGGGAGGGAGGGATTGGTCAGTAAAGGTTTCCCGGAGGAGGCGGTGGTGGGGGAATGCGCAGGCGCTGTGGGGATGCCAATGCTGGACCCTCTGCTCCTGGCAGGTTCATGCAGGAGCTAACGGAGATGCTGGGCTTCCGACCCTATCGCTTCTATTTCTACATGTGGAAGTTCGTGTCTCCACTGTGTATGGCTGTGCTCACCACGGCCAGCGTCATCCAGCTGGGGGTCACGCCCCCAGGTTACAGTGCCTGGATCAAGGAGGAGGTGAGGGGGACCTGAAACCCCAGGGTCACTTTAATACAACAGGTAATAGAGATGAATCCTCAGAGGGTAGCTGCTGTGTGCCAGGCCCTGCCAGGACCTCTGTCTTTACAAGAGCCGGGAGAGAGAGGTGGCACTATCCCCTAGCACACACGGGGAGACCGAGGCTCAGAAAGGTTGACACACTTGTCCAGGTCTCACCCGTGTTCTCTCTTCATATCTGTGGAGCAGAATCACCCACTCATTTTTCAGATGTAGAAACTGAGACCCAGGGGAGCTTGGCCTCTTAACCAAGGGGACCAGCTAACTAAAAGAGCGACAGTGAGGGCCTCCATCGCTGGCCTGGCCAGGATGGCAAGGGGTGGGGTGGGAAAGGGCAGGAAGAGACGGGCCTGGAGGTCCTGGAGGGTGAGCTCCTCACAGCCCTCATCCCCACCCCCCACCAGGCAGCCGAACGCTACCTGTACTTCCCCAATTGGGCCATGGCACTCCTGATAACCCTCATCGTCGTGGCGACCCTGCCCATCCCCGTGGTGTTCGTCCTGCGGCACTTCCACCTGCTCTCTGATGGCTCCAACACCCTCTCCGTGTCCTATAAGAAAGGCCGCATGATGAAAGACATCTCCAACCTGGAGGAGAACGATGAGACCCGCTTCATCCTCAGCAAGGTGCCCAGTGAGGCGCCATCGCCCATGCCCACCCACCGCTCCTACCTGGGGCCTGGCAGCACGTCCCCCCTGGAGACCAGCGGGAACCCCAATGGACGCTACGGAAGCAGCTACCTCCTGGCCGGCACCCCTGAGTCGGAGCTGTGACCACCGCCCCCTACCCCCTGCCTGCCTCTCCCCTACCACGCCCATCCAGCCTGCTTGTCCCAACCTGGCCTGTCTTCTTAGGCCAGGCCCTCTGCCCAAGGAGAGGGGGTCTGCCCTGCCTCATCCCCCACCCCAGTCCCAGCCAGCTTCCCCCTACACCTGAGCAGGGGCTGGGAGAGACTCTGTCCCCAGTGCAGGCTCCCCACTCGTCTAACCTCCTGAGATCCTCTCACCAAACTGCAGCTGACTAACTCAAACAGTCCAGAAGCCCTGATTCCCAGCACAGGAGAGATGGCAAGTGGCCATTGTAGGGGTCGCTCCCCACACCTTCTCTCTGTAACCTGGCACCTGTAGGTCTTAAGTCCTGGCCATCCCTCTGTGCTGATGAGAAGCACCCGGTGGGGTTAGGATGCTGATGATTTATCCTAGGGGTGGTGCATTCCAGGGGTTGACTTAAGACCGGGGATGGGACAATTGTGCCAGGACTCAGGGATCAGCCTTAGGATGGAATCTCGTAGAAGTCGCCAAGTTCTGTTTTGCGAGGCAGATGGCACGCTCTGTCTTGAGTGCCAGCCTTGGCATCAGAAGGGGGCTAGGCATGGGGGCCCCCTCAGCCCGAGGCTCTAGGTGGGATCTCCCATGTCCTTGGCCCTGCCTGGGGCAGGGTGTGTCCTGTCACATCCTGCCTGGGAGGGTGATGATTGCTCGGGACCCTTCCCCACCTCCATTCGGGCTTTGCCTGCCCTCTTTGTCCCCACCCGGGAGCCCACAGCTGTGGCCTGTGCCTCTTTCCTCGAGAGAGGAGGGGACAGTACACAGAGAGGTTTCCAGAGCACACCTGATGGTTCACAGCACAATTCAGTTTGGAGCACAATTGTGAAGCACATTCCCTTACCTGGGGCCCAACTTCCTCGCTTGCGGCAGCTTCTCTCCTGGAATGGGGGTCCCTGGAGCTCAGGGGCTCATACCCAGGAAACCTCACACCTGGGGAAAGACGGATAATTTCACTGCCCCTTTGGGTTGCCGCTTATTCTCCTTGTGCGCGGTGTGCCCGTCTTGTGCAAATAACCTTGGGAACCTTCCCCAAGATGCCCAGCCTGTGGTGAGGAGGGTGCAGACAGTGCTGTGAACACTAGAGGCTGCCGAAGGGAAGGGCTGGGTCTCTGTTCTGGGGCCCAGCACCCCCAGCACCCCACCCACCCTGACCTGAGGCCTCCCCCAGAAGAGAGCTGCCCTCAGAACACAGGCTGGGAGGATCAGAGCCTGGCTGGCGAATCGTGTCTGTAGAGCGACGGACGGCCGGGCGGAGGGACTCGTGTATGGTGCACAGCTGTGGATGGATGGCACGCACGCAGGCACGCCAGGGCGGCCCAACTTCATCTGTGAGCGCCATGGTGGGTGGAGTGGCTGCAGGCCACAGTGCTAGGTCTCGGCACCTTCACGGAAGGTCCTGAATTCTTCCCGTGTTCTCAGCACGGGGAGGGACAGACAAGACCCAGGGTTCCCTCCTTCATCCCTTAGCCCCTTGGTCCACCCCCCCACCCCTACCTTCCCTGGGGGGTCCTTCCTCTCACCCTGCCATCTCCTTGACTCATTCCTCCCCCACAACTACTCTCATTTCCAGCCCTCCAGCCACACCCGTCCTTTCGGAGTGTGAGGGGAGAAGGAGACCCACGTCTCCCCAAAGACATGAGCCTTTGGGGGACAACATCCCGCCCGAGGCACCTTCACCTAACGCCTCCTGCCTGGTCCCATGCCTAATCCCGGCAGATTTAGCAACAGGAAAAGCAAGGCCCCGGGAGAGACACTGTACTATATATACTCTTCTAGTCTATTTCTATTGTATATTCAATCTGTACACGTGGGTGTAAATGCGGTTAACTGACAAACCCCATATTCTGCCGTGGCTCGTGGACTATTTTCATCCTCAGTGCTGTACAGATCTATTTTCATTGTATATTTGATATATTTTTAATTTTGTAGCGTGTGGCTGGGCCAGGCCCCAGCCCGCCAGCCTGTATCGGGGCGGCGGAGCTGGGCGGTCTGCTTGGATCGCAAGAGCTGGGTAGTGCTTGCAGCCTTCTGCCGTAGGCCAGGCCCTGTCCTGGCTGTGTCTCTGCTGTGTTAGACATAGGGCCTGGAGCTTGGCGCGTGCGCGTGTGTGTGTGTGCGGCGGGTGCGCATAAGTGGGTGTGCGTGCGTGTAGGGTGATTTGTGATTCCCAGGGTTCACCACGTTCCTGAAGACCACACTGCCCTCTCCCTGCCTCCTTCTCCTCCCAGCTCTGTCAGGCAAGGCCTCTGGGCAGGGTGCTGTGGGGAAAGGCGGGTGTTTCTTGCTGGGGACTCATTGCCTTCACACCACTGGGCTTGCCAGAAGTAGGGAAGGAGGGGCTCTGGGCCGAAGAGCTCCTAAATCTGTTTTCTAGCTAACCTCTCCCTGTTCCTCCGGGACTCATGAGCTCTTCATCCTGAGAAAAAGCCCTGGGTTTCTTGAGATGGTGACACCTCAGGAGAGCAGCTCGCAGCGCCTCTGTCCCGCATTTGTCCTTGAGAGAGTTCTGAAAGGAACAGCTGCCCTTCCCCCTGAGCTTCTGATGCACACTCCTCTCCTCCTTCTGATGCACAGTCCTCTGGGAGTGAGGCGATGCCTGTGGGGGAGTCAAGAACAGGTGGGGCATCTGATGAGGTATGATCCCTCCCCAGATGCCCCGGAGGAGCAGGAGGGGGCCAGAGAGGGGCAGGCCCCCACATCCCTGTGCAGGGTCCCCATCCCTTACTGGTTTTGGTGCTGTCCAAGCAGTGCCCACAGGGGGCAGCGGGCTCAGGGCAGGGCGGGGCAGGGTGGGGCGTGCCTGGAAGAGTCCCCTGGTCCCTGCCCCTTCCTGTCCTCCGGCCCCAGTCACCAGCTTCTTGCTCAGGGAGCCCTCTCCACTGAGGCAGCGTGAAGCCCGAGATCCAGATGGGGATGGATAGGGAGGGCATTCTAGCTGATACCAGCGGGGTGGGCCTCGGCCCTCCAGCAATAAATCTGAGGGGACTTGCACTCTCCTAGTGCCGGGAGAAAGCTTCCTGAGTCACCTGCCATCGGCTAATATGGGGGCTGGAAGCTGCATGGTGCCGGGCCCTGAGCAGGCCTACAGTATTATGGGCAGGGGCTCCCCTCCAGTCCCTCCTCACAGCTGCATCCCTCTCCCCCCACCAGAGTACTCCCATGGTGGAAAAGAGGAGAGACAACAGGTTAGAAAACACCTGACTCCCGGAGCATCCACTAGGCCCTGAAACTGGGGGCCTGCTGCCCCCTCATGGGAGCCTAACGACCAGAGGTGGGGAAGAAGGGCCCAGGGTCCCTCCTCAACCCGAGCGCTGCTTTGTACAGACCCAAGCACATACAGCCGGTATCACTTTTGGTTTGGGTACAAGTTTAGAACAGTTCAAATCCATGTGCCCCGTGACTGGCCAGAGCCCTGGGTGAAGACCACTGAACCTAGGGGAGGGGATGAGGCATCATCCGCCCTAGATCCCCTCTCTTCACCGCCCCATCACCCATGGTGTACAATAAAGTGTCTGTTCTTACCAAACCCTTCCTGTCTTTCTGACCTTCTCTGGACCCAGGGAGAGGGGATGGGAAGGCCAGAGGTCCCAACAGCAGCTCTGGAGGACAAGTGTGGGATGCGATGGGGCAGAGGGGACTGGGGTGGGGCTGTGGGTGCTGGCTGGCTGAGGAGTTCGGGCACCATGGGGAGGGATGCATGTTTATTTTCCTGAGAATCATCTTGGGTGTTGAACAACACACACACTGGTAGCAGGCCTTTCGGGGGTCCAAGTCCTCCACACACAAAATCTCACATGAACAGCTTCAGAGGGAGGTGTTTTGTGCTCCGGGTTTTCCCAAGGAAGGAGAAGGAGGCTCTGTCTGACATGAGAAAGGTGCTTAGTGCTTGTGGGGTCTTGTGGGGGTAAATCCTGCCTCAGTGCCAGGAAGAGCCGGTACCTATCACTCTGCAAGGAAGGGCACAGGTGGAAACCCACCTAGGGATGAAGAGCTGGGGGCCGGGAGAGAGGAGAGGGATGGCAGGGGGCTAGAGGGGTCACGGGGAGCCACATTCTAAGTTCTCATCTTTTGCAAATTTCAGCGGAAGGTAAGGCGCCCCCTATTGCACCCCACTCCAGTCTGGAATGCTGCTGTCTCACCTTCCCCCGCCCCGCCCCCACACCGGGGACTGCATGTACAGCCAAGGTCCCCCAAGCAGCCCTCCGATTCCTTCTCCTGCTTTAAAGAAAACAGTGTCATTCCAGAAACAGCCACCAGATGGCAGGAAAACCTTTCCCTCCAGACCTTCGGACTGACCCTTCTTTCCAACTCCAGCACTTCTGCCTTTGTGGATTAGTTTGAGTGTTGAATGAGCATATATTAAGTGTCCACAGTGACAGGTCACATGCCAGTGATGGATGCACAAAGATAAGTAAATCGTCCTGTTGTCCTGAGTTTTCAGAAGGGAACACCTCTCCCCACCATCCCCAGACTCCAAATCACCCCACTGTACCTCTCAATCCTGAAAGTCCCTGTCCTGAAAATGTCCCTCCTTGTAAATTCATTCAGTCATTTGTTTGAAGGGAAGGGTTTTGGTTGAAATGTCGACCCCCCGCCCCATTCCTGCAGGAGATGCACATAGACCCACTAAGAAGCAGTGGGTGTGAAGGAGCTATGGAGTCTGACTCTCCAAGTTCAAACTGAAATACCAGCTGGACCTCCTGCCTCCCAGGAGACCTAGGGCAAGTTACTTAACCTCCCTGAGCTTAAATGTCCTAGTCTGTAAAATAGGTATAAGGAATGAATTGGATGAGATTATGTGTGTTGCTATATACCAAGTTACCCCAAATCTTAGTGGCTTAAGGCAAGCATTTTATTCTATCTTGTGGGTTTGGGGATAAGAGATTCGGGCAGGGCTTGTCTGAGTGACTCTTCTGGTGGCCACCGAGGTCCCTCAGCAGCGTTGAACTGCAGAGAAGCTGGTCTGGAGGGCCCGAGGGAGCCTCACTCACATTCATCCCGATGAACTCAGCTGGGACTGTCCCCAGAAGAGTGTCACACCCAGCTTCTCCAGCATAGTGCCTCTCTGGGTGGCCAGACTTCTTAAGTGATGGCTCAGGGTGTCCAGAGAGGCCCTTTCAAAAGAGAAGAGTGGGAGCTGCCAATTTCTTAAGATGAGGGCCTGGAAAATGACGCAACGTCTCTTCTGCTCTGTTCTGTGATCACAGTATCTGCCCAGGGTTAACGGGAGGGCATATAGACCCCTCTTGCCTATGGGAAAGGGGGGCCACAGAACTTGTGGCAGCCCATGCCCCAGGCCCATCATGGGGTCCTAGGGATTTGCAACCATTGACATCTGGGTGGGAGCTTTCTCCTTGGAGGGATATCAACAAAAGTGGGGGCACAGAACAGGTTTGTTCTGATGGGGAAGTGAGTGTCTGAGCTGGGGCTGTGGGAAGACCTGAGAACGGCTCACTCTGCCCCGAGTTTGCCTGGGGCAGGTGGCATGCCTCGGTTTGAATCATGGCTTTGTCACTGACTGTGTGAACCTAGGCAGGCCACAAGCCTCTGGACCTCCATTTCTAGTCTGTAAACGGAGGATGGCAATCAGATCTCTTCTGCGCAGGGATTGCTGTGAGGGAAAAGGGAACTCCTTCTGGAACACCTCCTAGAATACAGTGTAGAATTCTTTCCATACTGGAATACAACAAGTACTCATTAAACAGTTGCTTCCTTCCTTTTTGCAACTGGAGTAAGTCCAGGGGGGCCTGTCTCATTCTGGGGGGTCCCATCACCCGTGCAATGAACCATTCTCACAGAGCCATTCAGAAAGGACAGTTTCGGCCCCAAACCCAAAGAAACTAAGAAAGGAGGGGCAAGGCATCGTTTCCAAAGAAGGGAGTATCATTGATCCTACACACTGCCCTGCTCCCCCCAGAAAATAGCTACAGCCAGCCCCACAGCCTCAGCCCACCTGTAAGGGCTTGCGTCAGGGCTGAACGATTCCACACACCACAGGATGTGGTGGTTTTTAAAAAATGGCCTCGGGGGCACCTGGGTAGCTCAGTCGGTTAAGCATCTGCCTTCTGCTCAGGTCATGATCCTGGGGTCCTGGGATTGAGCTCCCTATCGAGCCCTGTATCGAGGCCTGGGCTCCCTACTCAGTGGGGAACCTGTTTCTCCCTTTGATTCCCGCCCCTGCCTGTGTGCACTCTCTCTCTCTCTCTCTGTCAAATAAATAAATAAATAAATAAATAAATAAATAAAATCTTTTTTTTTTTTTTTTAAATGACCACAATCCTTTAATACTTCAAGTGGAATCTGTGTTCCTCCCCTTGAATCTGGGTGAGCAAACGTCTCCCGGGACCCACAGAGCACAGCAGAAGTGATGCTATCTGGCTTCCGAGGCTAGCTTAGGAAAATACATGCCACTTGTACCTGGCATTCTAGAGCTAGTGGTTCTAGGGGAACCTGGCCGCCACGTAGGAAGTCCAACTACCCCGAGGATGCTAGAGGAGCTGTGTGTTTGGAGGCAGTTCTGTCGAAAGGCGCAGCTCAATTCCCAGCCGATGGCTGCCATTACTGTGAGCCACGGGAACATGCCGCAGTGAGCGTGCAGCCCTGCTGAGCTCGAGAGGTCGGCAGCCCCCGTGGACTGCAGCTGCAGGAGGGACCCGAAGCCAAAACTGTCCAGCTGAGCCCTTCTGACTCGCTGCCCCAGAGTATCCTGAGCAAAATAAAATGCTTGTCATTTTGACACCACTAAATTCTGGAGGACATTTGCTTCACAGCGATAATAACCAGAACATGAAGCCTAGTGATGATCTGGCCCAACTTCCTTCTAGAACAATCGGAGAACCTGAGGCCCAGAGAGGGGAAGAGTTTGACCCAGAATTCCCGCAAGCAAATGGGGTGTGTGGGGGGGTGGGGAACCAGGGCTGACACGTGGGTTTCTTGACTCCCAGTCTAGAGAATGCAAGTTCTGACTGGGAGGGCTTCTATCTTCCCTCCATCTTATCCCACCTGACGAGTTCCATGCGTCAAGCATGAACTAAGTGTTCTGAATCCTAAGGATTGTGCTAAGCACTGGGAATATACAAATAAGGATCAGGCAGGGGCCATCTGCCTCTTATAGGCACTCATAATCTGACTTGGAGGTCCCACCACTGTCATTCATTACCCACTGGTATCAGGCACCCAGGTGCATTCTTCACTGACATTGTCCTATGTGGGAGGAGACCCGGGAAATGGGGAGAAGATGATGTCTGTCACTCAACCGCAAACCATTATTAAGATTACTCCATGCCAGCCATAGTGCCAGGTGCAGAGCAGAAAGACTCAGTGGAGATCCACCCTGCAGCTCCCTGGGTCAGAGCTGGCCGGCTTCTGGGTCTCTCCATTCTTCCCAGGGCTGGCCCAAGCAGGGAGGGATCCCTGGGCTTTATAAGCATCCAAGAGGAGCCAATGTTGGGTCTGCCTCTCCAGACAACGGCTTCCCCTTTCCCCAGGACACTGCTGGAGCGGGCTGGGACCGTCATAACTAATTAACCAGTCTAATGGAATGAACCAGTTTTGTTGGAATTTAGCCCAGGTGGGAGGAATCTGTACTTTTCTAGATGGAGAAATGCTGAGTGCCAAGAAGTCCTGCCAGCTGGGCCCTGAGCTAGTGTGTCTGTATGTGTGCGCGCATACGCACCCGCACCCGCTTTCTCTGGTTGAAGACTGGGTCTCTATCCCAGCAGCCTTGAGTAAAGAGGGCTCTGGGGGTCCACTTAGCTGGCCCTGGTCCTGTGACTCCCATGAATACTATCCTACAGGCAGAGGCCATGTGGGATCCCGTATCATTCTCTACCCTTGGACCAACCATAGGCCCTGCTCAGTCTCCCAGAGCTCACTGCTGCTCCTTAGGCCTGAAATCTCTTAAGAAGACTGTAACTGGGAGCTAGCGCTCCCATCCCTGCCAACTGTCTGACTCTGAGTATGAGTTATGAGGATTTGAGTCTTGGCCAAGCCTGAGCCTCTGGCCTGCACCCCTCTGTCCATTCCCTTTAAGGGCTGGGACATCAGAATGCATCTCCTGAGTTCCAAATACACCTTCATAGGATTTTAAGAGCCACCCAACCCTGCCTTCTGCCCCTGTGCAGAACCATTATAGCTCCATAAGGCCCCGAGGGCTGTCCTCCATGCTGGGCTCTCCCCAGGTCCCTCCTGGGAGGGCTCTCGGCATTTGACTTGAAGCCTGTTAGTCTCTGCAGGCTGCCTGCGCGGGTGGGGGCAGGAGGTAGGTTCAAAGAACTTCTAAGCAAACAGGAACCTTCCAGCCTCCTCCTGCTCTCTTCTTTAGTGCCTTCACTAGAGGGAAGGAAAGGCTCTATCACCTTCCCCCCAATGATGATGGCTGAAAAACCTTTCAATTATTTGGGCTGGGGGGCCAGGCAGGCTGGGAAAGGATGCTGGCTCCTTGACCTGGGCCTCGGGAAGGAGGGGTCAGTCCCCGGCCAGAACTGGAATGCCAAAAAGGGAAGATGTATCCCCAGAGAGACCCTTGCTTGATAGCTGTGGGACTTGCTGCTATGGCTGGAAACCGCAAAACAACTAGAGTCCCAAACAGGAAGACAGAGAGGATATTACACGGCTCCTGTCACCCCAAAGTGGCTGAGCCCCACTCCAAGCCCCAGTAGGGAAAAGGGAAGGGCAAACGGCTTTGATGTCAGGCTCTCCGGCTCTGGGTGGGCAGGAGCGACCTCACCTCTCAGAGACCAATGAAGGACCTTATTGAGGGGCTTGTCAGCCCATCAGTGTCACTCTGGGAACAAACGTTGCCCTCTTTTCCTGTTCTTGTGCTATCCCTTTATTCCTGGTAAGGGGAACCACTGTGGCTTCTACTTTAGTGTAGCTAGTGCCCAGAAAGGGGCTCTTTTCTGACTGCGAGATGCAGCTCTGGGGCCCCCAGAAGGAAGGTGGAGAAAAGGAGGCAATGGAGGGAAAGAGGCTTGAGGATTTAGGAATTTCCAGCTGTGGCTATTTCACAACCTTGCTTAAGCCTGCTGGTTATCAGAGTCTTGGAGGAATGGAAAAGGGCAAGAGCAAGCAGAGTCTCTGATGGGAGAAGTAGGCTGGGAATTGACAGGAAACCCAGAACCTGGTGTTACCCCAAGCCTGTAACTCATTTTCTTCTCATCCCCACAGCCCGGAGTGGTGAAGTCTGGTGCAGGGATTCCACCAGGGGGCAGCACCTACCCATCCAGAGTAGGCTGGCACAGGGCAGGCTGGGCTCTCTACTCCGTCCTGGGCTCTGTACTTTGGGGAAATAGCTTGACTTCATACATGCAGAGCTAATCGAGAGGAGCCTTATGATGTCAGCTCCAACGTTCTTAAGCCCCCAGAAGATTCCAAAAAGGCCAGGTGACAGGTTAGTTCAGAGCTCTAGGATAAAGCCTTCAGCAAGTGGAGGGGAAGTCTCTGGAGGCCTCTGGCTGAGCTCCCATCTTCAGGAGCTAGTCAGTGCGCTGAGTCAGGGACCCTCCCAACCTCTCACTACCCCCAAGCCCCCGGCACCTGGACTCCCTCCCTCTCCCAGGTTGGGCCCTCTGTTTTCTCTGACTCTTCCTGGGTTCCCCTACCTCCACCCCAACTTTTTGATCCTACACCCCTCCCTCGAGGCCTTCTATTTGCCTGGTAGCTTTCTCCCTCCACCCATCTCCCCACATGTTTATCACCATCCACAAACACTGCAGAATGGAAGAACCAAGAGTGCAAAGATTTGCTGGGATCTGGTGAGGGCAGGGGCGGGGAGGGCTATTTTATTCCTTGACTTCCAGTGCCTGAACCGCTTCTGGTACACAGTAGGTACTCAAGAAATAGATGAATAGATGAATAGATGACTCGGCTATGGGATGCTAGGATTGTTCCCTCCCTCCATTACTCCCATCCCACTCCCATCAGTTTCTCTCTCTTCTTAGGATGACTGAATTCAGCCAGCCTGAGAAATGCAAGTGGGAGAGACCCCCAAAGGAGTCTGCCAGGACACACCCAGACAGCATGTTAAAGCCATTCATCACGGTCAGTTCTTTTAAAATCCTTGCTATGGCTCTTCCTTTCTCACTCCAGCTTCTGTCCAGTCCTGGGTCTCCTCCTCCCAGTCACACTTGGGATATTTTTTCTTTGCTGCAGCAAAATCAAAGCCAGCCAAACTCTGAAATGCGGACATTAGGGACTGGACAAATAAGAGGTGCTGGCAAATGTGTGTTTCTGGCCACAGTCCAAGATGGTACCCACCTTCCCTGCATATTAGTATAGATCATCAAAGACCACGATCCCTCTGGTTTTCTGACCTCATTAATGATACTTTTGCAGACAACCCTTGGCATCTGCATTGAGCTTTTAACTTTTCCTAGGAGCACACCCAAGCCCTTGTCTTGTTTTCCGAATAACCGGGTACTGCCTGATCTGGAAGTTGGGTGGTGCACAGGTGTCCAGACCAAATGTCCATCGCCTTGCAGTTTGGCCTTAAAATCCTCCTTACGTCACCCGGATGGACATGCAGGCTGCCTCAAGCTGTAAGAAAAAAAAATGAGGGTTAACATAAAGATGTCGAAGAGGCTCTGGACTCAAAAGCAAATAAAAACAGATGAATCTGGAAATTGCTCTTGGGATGAGGCCAGTAACATCAGGCTGGAGCCTAATGTTTTGGGTATGGCAGCTTCTCAATCACTTAGCAAACAGGTTCTCAGAGGCAGGCACTATGGGAGCTGTCAAGATGAGAAAGCAGCAGGGTCTGGAAGACCTCAGGGTCAGAGAGGGGAGATGAGACAAATTGCAGTGAGTAAAGCAACACAGAATCAGGAGGGGGTCGCAAGGAGGCACGGGAGCACTTTCTAGGTGCTTCCAGGGCATGGAGGAGCCACGCCTTTAACCTAATGATCTTTCAGGACGACACACTCCATACCCATGGGTGCCAGAGCTCAGGTTTTCTTCCGCCCAGACCAGGAGCCAATTCTCTGCGCAAGGCCCGCAGGTCTCGCATTCCACGGTGACAGAGACAGTACCAAGGCTACAGGCATCTTGGGCCTAGTTGGGCCTCGGAGGCGCAAGATGGGGGCGGGGTGGTCAGGAATTCCCAACAGGGTGTCTGGGACAGGAGAGGGCAGCCTCTTCCTCGCGACACCGTCTCTCCACTCCCTTTCTTCCCTGTTCTCCAGTCCGTCGCAATGAAACCGCAACAATAGTGGGCAGGGGGAGACCAGAGCAGCCAGAAGGGACGGGCGGGGGTTAGAGGTCAAGGGCCGCGAGCGCTTGGGTGTCACCGAGGCTGCAGTGGGAGGAGCTGTGGGGCCGGGGGTAGGCGGGTAGCCGGGCCGATGGGGGCGGAGGGTGGCGGAGGCGCGCAGGGGCGGCGCGCCAGGCTGGGCGCTGGCGGCGAGGGGGTTACGCGCCTCGGCTCGGCTCGGCTCGGCTCCGCGGAGGAAGGCTGAGCTCTGCGGCCGCCGGGGCCCTGCAGCGAGCCCGGTCGGCCCCGCGCCGCGCCCCGCCCACCCCACCCCGCGGAGGGCGCGCCCGGGCGAGGCGGGGCGGGGAGGAAAAGGCGCCAGCAAAGAGTAGCATCCGCTACCATCGCGGGAGGGAGATCGAGAGCCCCCCTTGAGCCCCAGCCCACAGGCGCCAGGGCTCCTATACCCTTAGGCCACCTTTCGCCCGCCTCCTGTTGCGAGCCAAGGCCGGCACCCCGCCCGGAGATGGGCAGACGCGCGGATGGCGTGGCTCCCAGCGCCGCCAGATCGCAGGAGCCCGGCGCTGGGGCGCTGCGCTGAAGCTCCCGATCGGCGCAGCCTGGGAAGCCTGCAGGTGTCCTTGGCCGCTCGGCCACCGGAGCCCAGAACCCCGCGCCCCGGAGCGGCTCCGCCCCCCAGGCTCGGCGCTGCGCAGGACGCCCCGTCTGAGGCCCCCCCCGCCCCAGCACGGCCCCCGCTGCGCAGCGCCAGCCCAGCGCCGCTCCCAGCCGCTGCCGAGCGGCGGACGCAGGACCGGAGGCTCGCTCCTGCGGGCGCGCTTGTTTTCCTGCGGCCGCCTCGCCCTGCGCAGCCCCCGCCCGCCTAAACGCCGCGCTCCGCTCAGCCCCGCCCGCCTTCGGAGCCCTGCGCTGGATTTATGAATGGGGGGAAGAGGCCACATGCCGCCGCCGCCGCCGCGTGTTGACCGCAAGCACCCCGGGCCCGCGGAGCTCCGGCTGCCGTGAGAGCGTCGGCCCGGTCCCGGCAGCCGCTCCGAGAACTTGTTGCTGCTGCGCTGCCGCCGCCGCGGGGAAGCCGGCGGCTCCCGGGACTCGGCACGGTCTGGGAGAGCCGGAGGGTGGCCCGTGTGAGTGTGAGCGCGCCGCGCGCGCTCCCCGGACCCTCGCAGTGCGCCTGGACTGTGCGCTAACTCGCCTTCTGGGGGTGAAGGGGGGGCGTGTCCAGAGCCCGAGCGTCTGAGTGTCCAGTCCTAGCAGGGGAGGTGTGTATTTGCCCCTGCCTCCCTGGGCCCCTCGCCCGGGTCCTCCGCTAGCCTTTTTCTTCCCTGCCTCCTTGCCGAAGCTGCCTGCCCAAACCCCAACCACCTGTGCACCCGAGAAACCCAACTCCTCCTGCTCGGCGCCCCGGGGGGGAGGCAGGGGCAGGGCCAAGCCGCAGAGGGGGCCGCCGCCGCCTCCTGCCTCCTCCTCGCCTCCTCCCCCTCCCCCGTCTGACGCTGCCTCCTCGGGAAGGGTGTTTAGAGGGCAGCGGCCGCCCCAAGCCGAAGCCCCGCAGCGCTTCTTATGATCAGCTCGGTGTGTGTCTCCTCCTACCGTGGGCGCAAGTCGGGGAACAAGCCTCCGTCCAAAACATGTCTGAAGGAGGAGATGGCCAAGGGCGAGGCGTCGGAGAAGATCATCATCAACGTGGGCGGCACGCGACATGAGACCTACCGCAGCACCCTGCGCACCCTACCGGGCACCCGCCTCGCCTGGCTGGCCGATCCCGACGGCGGGGGCCGGCCCGAGTCTGATGGCGGCGGTGCGGGCAGCAGCGGCAGCAGCGGCGGCGGGAGCTGCGAGTTCTTCTTCGACCGGCACCCGGGCGTCTTTGCTTACGTGCTCAACTACTACCGCACCGGCAAGCTGCACTGCCCCGCCGACGTGTGCGGGCCGCTTTTCGAGGAGGAGCTCACCTTCTGGGGCATCGACGAGACCGATGTGGAGCCCTGCTGCTGGATGACCTACCGCCAGCACCGCGACGCCGAGGAGGCGCTCGATATCTTCGAGAGCCCGGACGGAGGCGGCGGTGGCGCGGGGACGGGCGACGAGGCCGGCGACGAGGAGCGCGAGCTGGCCCTGCAGCGCCTGGGGCCCCACGAGGGAGGTGCGGGCCCCGGCGCCGGGTCCGGGGGCTGCCGTGGCTGGCAGCCCCGCATGTGGGCGCTCTTCGAGGATCCCTACTCCTCCCGGGCGGCCAGGGTGAGTGGCAGGAGCCTGGGTCTCCTCTCAGGGGTGCAAGGGGGCCCGTGGCAGTGGGGATAGGGGCCGGGAGGGGCCGACAGAAACTGATTTACCTGGCCTCTCCCTCCCTCCCAATTCCCTCCGGCTTCCCTGGGCCCCCAGGGGACTCACAAACCCCCCCCCTCCCCCCCACACAGCCTCTCTCCTGCACGCCTCACCAGGAGATTGCACACACTTGACTTACCACTTGGCCCTCGTCCCAGCTGCCTGCTTTGCCGCATCCCCTCAGAGGGAGTGGGGTACCCTTAGCTGAGCTCTTCCACCCCCTTCTTTGTATGCGGACCGCCTGTCTTCATTGACCCCTCCGCTCCTCCACAGGGCCAGCGTCCTGGAGAGGTGGAATAAGGCCTTTTGCCTGAGGCAGGCAGGTTTTGGGGGGAAGAAAACTGGGTGTGTTAAGGGTCACCTCCTTTAAATGCTCGGGGTACCTCCGAATGCTGTGAAGTATGAGTTTTGCAAAGGGGATGCCAGCTTCAGCCCATGACAGACGGGGCTGGGACCAGCACCCAGGCCTCTCATCCAGGTTTCTGGAGAACCCTTTTTTTCAGGGAGATAAGCCAAGATGTCTGTCCCATGCCATGCCCCAAAGGCTTCCTGGTCACCTGGGATGGCCTGGCTTCAGTTGGACAGCGAGGGCCTAATGTTCTGGGCACTGCAGGCTCCCGTGGTCAGTGGCCAGCCACAGGCTGCCTGCCATGATCCCAGATGTGTTGCCACTTCTTTCCTTCCTGCTGCAGCACCAATTGGCTTCCCAGAAAACCCTGGTTCAGGTTATTGCTTGAAACGAGTGTATGGGGGAACAGAGGGGGGTGGCATAGGTTGATCTAGGCAAGGTCTAGTCCCTTCCCACCACCTCCTCCCCCAAGTCAGTCCAGTTTCTTCCTATCCCCTTAGGTGAAAGGGGGTGGAGGGGCGGAGATCTGCTTGGAGAGCTTTAAAAAAAGAAAATTCCTGAAGGATGGCTTTAAGATTCTTTAAAAAAAGAGAACCCTGGGGGCTGTTGTCTGGCTTCATGGTTGGCAGCCTGAAGCCTGGCTGGGGTCTGTCTGGGAGACAGGAAAGAACAACATGTTTTGGGTGTAGGGTTCGGGTCTTGCTGTGGAAGCTGGTCCTCACTTCTGGCATCCCCAGTTGTCCTGTTAATGAGTCTCAGAGCCCTGTCACCCTCCTCAGCACCTCCTGGGCTGGGCCTCAGCCTAGTCATGGAAGGAAAAGTTCCACTTCCCCACCCAGGGGAGGATGGGAGACCGAAATGAGACTGCAGGGTGGGCCAGGCTGGCGTCATTGTCAGACCAGGGCAGAAGCAGCTCCTGCCTGGGAGGAACAGAGGTCCCCGTGGTGGAGGCCTATAAGGCTGGGGCTGCAGGCATCCCCCAGGGAGGCCCCTGGTGGGCAGAGAACTTTCTCAGGACTGAGAGTGAAGCCGGCTGGGGGCTGGGGGGTGGTTGGGGAACTGCCTTTGTTTCTTTTCCTGCAGTCCTGAGTTACAGTCCTGAGATCAGCTCAGAAGGTGAGGGCCCGGGGCATGGCCTGGCCAGGGTCTGCTGTGAGTTCTGGGGACTTCTCCTGCACCTCACTGACCCTGCTCATGTCAGCTCGAGGCTATGTGTGCTAGAGGAGAGTGACAAGTGTGGAATTAAGGTTCTTTCCAAATTGGAGGTGAGGGGAAGAGTCTTCATAGACATGGGGGAAGGGGACAAGCCAGGGAGGCAGGAATGCTGTGAGGTGGTTAGGAGAGTTGGGTCCTATTTCTGGGCATTCTGGGGTCTCTGGGGGACTTTTCACATTCTCTGGTTCTCCTCTTTTGGATTCCAAGGGAATGTTCCATCAGTGAGTTTATGTTCTGCCAGACAAACCCCAGGGCAGGCCAGCCAAGGGGCTCTCTGAGCAAACTCAGAGCCTAGCTGGCCCTTTCAGTTCCTCCAGGCTCCCAAGATACTTGTCCTCTTGATACGGAATCCCATCAGCCAGCGCCTTCTCATTGAGGTTAGGAGTCCGGGACCAGGCAGGGTTAATTCTCCCCACTGAAGTGATGAAGATACCAGGATTCGGAAGCATTAGATGTCGTCAAACACAAGTAACCACAAACAGGACACCTTCCCTAGGTTCCAGCTTTCTGGTTGTGAATACTGATGTGAACAGCTATATGGAGCTTAATGGCATTTGTCCTCAAAGAGGAATTGTCTCCTGCCAAGGAGCACAAGAGGGAGGCAAACCTGGTTCAGCCGTTCCTGGGACAGACACGTGGGAATACATCATCTCAAAAAATTCGTAACTGCTCTTCACTGTACTTTGCATTAAGCTCTAGCACGCCCAGGAAACTTAGGGGGGAGGTGTCCTCCCCGGGTAGTGGATTGGGGCCTCGGGAGGGTAAAGAGCTTGCCTGAGATGACACAGCCGGATAGTGGCCCGCTGGGAGTCCAGGCCCCCGCTCCTCGGACTGCCACATGTGCTTTCCGCCATACGTGCTGTTCTTCAGATGGAGAGCTGGCTTGTTCCTTATTCCGGCCTGGAGGGTGTTCTGAGGTTCTGGGGCTGTGCCCTCCCTGCTTAACTCTGTTACCCCCAGGCCGGTACCATGGCCGCTCCAGCAGTGGCCCCTGGGTCTGTGGGAGTACCTCTGGTCCTCGGGGCCTGGGGCGTTCACTGGAAGTGGGAGGGCAGTGGAGCAGCGCTCTGCCCCGGGCGTCTCTCTGCACTTGGCAGCTGGTCATCTGAGGAGTACGCCATGACAGGAGCAAAACAGATACAAAAGGAAAGTGGACTGAGTGGAGCCTGTTGCCTCGCTCCTGGCCTGGCCTGCAGAGCCATTCCCCATCAGGCAGGCTCCAAGCAGGCCAGGGTGCTCAGCCCTGCTCCCCTCACTGGGGCCGGGCCCATGACAGCCGCTGCTGTGCTTCCGTTTCCGTGGCCTGGCAGTCGACATGATAGACTGGCTGATCCAGTCCCCAGTCCCCACCTGCCCAGGGCCCGTTGTCCCAGGCTCTGCCACAGCCCGGTGGCTTCCCAGAGGGGGACAAGTGGGGGTTTGGGCAGTATTGAGAGTGCTGAAATAGGCCTTCCTTTTTTCCTGAGGGCAGACAGGAGACCTGAGGAATGGGACCCCGGAGACACTCCTGTCTCTCACCCCCAACCTCTTGATGACCTAGGAGTGAGACTGGCTTTGCCTCAGTTATCAGCTCTAGTGAGAAGGATAGTCTATCTCCTGTGGCTAAATCCGTACCTGGGTTAGTTTTCCCATAACATTTCCCTTCTGAGTAGAGGATGTGACCCAAGGGTCCCTGTTGCCCCAGGGAGCAGCTGGAGCTGGGTTTTCACCTGGATTCAGCCCCCACCGCATGTCAGGGGCTGTCACCCCTGCTTTCGAATCTCATCTGTCCCATGTGAGGCAGGATCATTCACCTTAGTCTACAGTGAAGGAAACTGAGGCCCACAGGGACTTGTCCAAGGTCACACAGCTGGCCATGGAACTAGGCTCCAAACCCAGATCTAGTGAACCCATGTCTGTGTTTGTACCACATCTGCAGGAGGCCTCTGTCTTTTGGGGGCCCCAGAAGGGGGCCTTCTCTCCTCTCACCTGTCCCCTTACTTCTCCCTCCAGACTAAAGCTCCCATCCCCTCACTCCTTAGAATTGCTTGCCTCTGATCTTGCTCTCTATTTTTTTTTCTCACTGTGGGACTTCAACAAAAAGAAAGGGAACTTAGTTCCCAGAGGAGACTAGGTGTCCCCTGGACCAGGCAGGGGAATAAAACAGGGCTTCTTGGAAAGAAATGCAGAGCTCTGTTCCTGCTCCTTCCTTCAGAAGACCCCCTGCCTCTCTGGCCCAGACATTGCCTGGGACTAGCCGGTCGGTGGGCAGGACCCTCTGGATCCAAGCCCGCTGGGCTCGGGAGAGCCAGGAAGCCAAACCTGGGAGGCTGGCTGCCCTGTCTTCCCCAGGGAGTGAGTGCCAGCATGCGCCTTCCCGGGAGCAGGAGGGGTGTCAGGCCAAGTCTGCAGGCCTGTGGCTGCCCTGCCCTGAGGCAGCCTCCCAGTCTCCTCCTGGGTTTGTTTTGTGTTTTTCTTTTCTGTTCTCAACAGACCAACATTTGCCTCTGAACATCTTGTCTCTGGATAATGAGGTGTTTCTCTTTGTCACCATTTGGGGTGGGGTGTTAAGTGGGGGAGGGGCTAAAATAAACTTGGGCTATTTTGGGGCAATGGGGATAGAACAGGCAGGAACAGAGCCAGGCAATTGGGGCTGGGGAATTGGGGGGGGGGCGTCCCCAGGCCCCTGGCGTCCACCCGTGGACAGTGCTGTCTTGACATGCTGGGCACCAGCCAGCCCACCACAACCTTTGGCCCAGCTCCCCGCTAGGTTTTTTTGTTCTATTTTGTTTGTTTTCCAGCCTGCTGATAGTGACCCAGCCCCTGGCATAGGGCTCCATCAGGCAGTGGTCTTGGCCAACCCTGGAAAGCCACAGAGTCTGAGAGCCCACGTGCTTGGAGGTATTGCTGGGCATACCTGTCATCTCTAGCCCCAGTTAGTGGGGCTGACCATGTTTCCTCATAACAGGCTCCAGGAGAAGAAGCAGGCAGTCACCTTGGCTCCGGGCATTCAGGAAACATTTATTGAGTACTTACTACATGCCAGACACCAGGCTGGGCCCTATAAATATAAAGATGAGTCAGACGTGGTCCCTGTTCCTGAAGAGAGCTAGGTCAGGGGGAGTAGATGGCAGCTGAGGAAAATTAGGTGATGAGGAATAGTAATAATAATACAGGAAAGATCATGAGAGGTGCCACAGGCATCTTAAAAAATGAAGTCCAAGAGGAGGTGCGAGGAGAAAGCGATAAATCCCAGTCCTGTGTGAGGTGAGGCGAGGCGGGGGAGAGCGTTGGCAGGCGGGGAAGCTTCCCTGAGGAAGCAGAAGATAAGCTGGATAGGCCCTGCAGGATAATGACTTAGCTCCCTTAAATAATTTTTAGAAGGAGGTAGGCTATAAATAAATATATAAATAAATAAGTTTTCCAATGTGGGTAGCGCTTAACCATGCAGAGTTAGGGAAGGGGTGAATTTTCTGGCCAGGGGACTAGCCTGGGCAGAGATGGGACAGCACAGAATATGGATAGGCAATAGCCAGGAATTGCATTTGGTTGGGTAAGTTCTTGGCCAGTGAGCCAGGCTGGACTGGATTCCTTCTGGGGCTGGACTCCTCAGTTCTCGGCACCCCGGAGGCTCTGAGAAGCCCCATGTGCTGGCTTGGCAGGAGGTGGGCATGGGTAAAGGCTGGCTCTGGCTCCTGGAGCAGAATGGGAGGTCCCGGGGCCAGGGTCTGCTCCTAGGGGAGCCCGTGAAGGGAGAGGAGCAGGGGTATGTAGGCTGGGCCTGGACTCACAGGGCAGGCCCTCATTCAGGAGCCCAGATGCAGCAGAGAGATGCCTTGCCTGGCAGACTCTCTCTCCTTGCCTGCCTCTGAGCCCCCAGGGGCTGCCTGCTCCCTTTGCAGCTCTGCTTGGGCACTAGGATCTCACTTCCCCGGAAGCTTCAACTCCTCATTCCATCCCCACAGATATTCGTCTGCAAGCATCTTTGGCTGTGTTCTCAAATTTCTCTTCTCCTACACTTCATCCTTAATATAGGTTTTGGGCATGAGTCTTCTTATGTTTATCTGTCCATCTGTCTCCTTGGCCCTTTCTCCTTGGGCTCCCCTCCCCTGCCCCCGCTGATTGTATTCAGTTCCCAATGACTGGTGTCTGTCACCTCCCCGCTAGCCCCCCCACCCCGACCCAGCCTGTGCCAGATTCCTGAGACACTCCAGTCTCTGTGCTGAGTTTTACAAATATCGTTTCTTTTAATCCTTAAAACAGCTCATCAGGTGGGCACTGGTCTCATCCCCTCAACACATCAAGCACACTATAGCCTCAGGGCCTTTGCACTGCCTGCTCTCTCTGACTCTTGAGCTCTCCTGGACCTTCACATAACCCCCTCTCTCACTCCTTCAGACCTCTGCTTAGATGTCAACTTGGCTGAGGCCTTGCCTCATCACCCGATTTGAAATGCTTCCCTCACCCTCATACTCCTTACCCCCTTGACTCTTATTTTTCTTCCTAACACTTAGAGCAGCTGGCATACGATATAGCTTACTAATTTGTTGACAGTTTCCTTCTACTCGAATGTAAGGCCTAAGGGACAGGGGTACAGGGGTATTTATTTTGTTTCCTGCTGTTCTCCAGCACCCAGAACAGTGTCTGGCACATTGTAGGCACTCAGTTTCCATTCTTTTTTTTTTTTTTTTTTTTTTTTTTTTTTTTTTTTTTTAAGATTTTATTTATTTATCTGACAGAGAGAAATCACAAGTAGACGGAGAGGCAGGCAGAGAGAGAGAGAGGGAAGCAGGCTCCCTGCCGAGCAGAGAGCCCGATGCAGGACTCGATCCCAGGACCCTGAGATCATGACCTGAGCCGAAGGCAGCGGCTTAACCCACTGAGCCACCCAGGCGCCCTCAGTTTCCATTCTATGAGCAAAAATCTGAAGGCTCAGAGAGGTTAAGAACTTTGCCTAAGGTCCCTCAGGTAGTCGGCAGCAGAGCCCAACTTGGATCCAGAAGTGTGGGACTTTAGATTTCCACCACCAGCTATCTCAGAATGAGTTCGATGAAGGAGGCTGATAAGAGAGCTGATCCACCAGCTGAAGCACCTGGGTCTCCAGATCAGCGGGTCCCCAAGAAGATATAGCACCAGCCATGTGGGGTCTGAGGAAGCAGGAAACTGGAAGGAGCAGCGCTTTCCTGCACACCTCTAGTTTCCTTTAGGTTTCCTGCTAGGAACTTCCTGTCCAGGATGGTGAGAGCACCCTCTGGCCTTCCAGCAGGGACAGAGTAGCCGCTGGCCAGATCAGGTCACACAAACGGTATTCCACTTGAGCAGTTTTGTCTTCCAGCAGAATCTACGCCCTGTGTCCTCAGGTCTTAGAAAGAACTGACCGCTTCCGCTATGAGAACCAGGGTGAGTCACTCCTCCCCTGGGGAGAAAGCAGGGATTTTGTGATTTTTCTCACTTCAGATTCAACTCCGCTGTCAGAAGCTGCAGGCAGGGGTCTGTGGAGGCCCGCACACCTCGGCTCTGTCATTGTCTTACTGAGCACATACTGTGTGCCAGACACTTGCCATTAGAAGCTCCTTTAGTTCCTCAGTAACACCACGAGGTGGGCTCTAGTGTGTCCCCATTTTGTAGAGAGAGACAGGTACAGAGCACACCATTTACCTAGCAAAGGCCCGGGCAGGGGGGGGGGGCTAGGCCATCTGACCCCAGGGCAACTTAGCTCCTTGCGCTAGCTCTCTTGTAGGCAGGGGCCAATGGATCGGGAGGAGGTGCCGGTGCTTGTGGCTCGCTGTCCAGGATGGCCTTGTAAGGGCTGCTCAGAGAGCTCCAGCTCCAGGCCTTGATGCCTAAATGGGGTGATTTTTGCAGCCACTGCCTTCTTCCTTGGCCCTTTTTTATCCCCCAAAGCCCTCAATCAAGAGAGTGGGAGAAAAAAAAGCAGTGTCCCTACTGCCAGAGGGGAAGGCCTGGTGAAGGGCCTTGATTGAGTTTGTTTAGGACCACCACTTAGGACATAGTGCAGTTTGGGGAAAACTTAGGGGAGAAAAGAATAACTGGGGTCCCAAAGGGGGACCCATAACCTCAGGACTTAACCGGTGGCAACGTGGCCAGGGCCCAGATGCCTGCATTTGTCACGGCTTAGCCTCAGGTCTGTCTGTCTCCTCGGGGAGGGACGGCTTTCTGGGGCCTGCCCGGCGCCGGCTGCCAGCCCCAGAGCAGTCACATGACGGGGTCACCAAGGAGGAGTGGACCGTCCCTATTTGTTTGGTTAGAGGGCCAAGTGGAAAGAACTCTGAGCTGAGAGGCAGGAGCTGTGGCCTCAGTTCGATCCTGAGCCAGTCATCTGCCCTCTCCCGTGAGTCTGCTGCCCTAAGAAATGGGCACACGTGGGTGGCTACCCTTTCCCTGCCCCACCTTCAGGAAGGGCGGAAGTGAGTGGTAGGAGTAAATAGATAAAGAGTTCTGTGTTTTAAAAACACAGCAAAAGTGAGTGAATACTGCGGGAATTCGGGGAGTTGTTCCCTAACATGGGAGGAGGAAGGAACTTGGAAGGAGTTGGGCACATGGGCCTCCCTCCCTTCCCCCCTCTCTGTGCCCTCTGCTCAGCCCCTTGGCAGCTCTTCCTGAACTTGTTTTTCCAAATCACTAATTAACTTCACGCTCAGCTCCCCCGTGGGCCAACTCTCCTGGCTAACTTATCCTCCGAGAGAGCGAGCGGAGATAGTGAGCTCCTGCTTCCCATGCTCCCTGGCAGAGCCGGGATAGGCTGGCCCCACCCCTTACCCCAACCGCCTCTGCTTCTGGGGATGGGGGAGTGGGCAGTGCCGGGACTCTGGGCTGCCAGCATCCCTGCCGCCACCAGACAGGTCCCTCCACCAATTCATCTCTGGATGGCCGTGGAGAGCCCGCAGCTGGAGCCGTTTGCCTAAGGCCCACATAACTTGTAGTGCCTGGCCAGCCCATTGCTCAGGGAAGTAAAATGAGGTCAGAAAAGGCAGTTGAAATTTACCTTTACAGGAAAGCAGGAGACAGGAGAAGCCCCAGGCAAAGTTGTTCAAGGAGGGGAATTGTTATCTGTGGCCTGCCACCTCCCTTCTCCTTGCTCGCTGATCTCATCAACTTGTCCCTGTTCAAGGGTAACACACAAGAGATCTTAGTGTGTGATGGGTGTCTGTCTTAATCCAAAGGTACACATCTCTAAGGTTGAAGTAGCACTCATCAGGGAGTTGGCTGGGGGCAGTGCTGACGGTTCAGAGAAGACTGTCCTGGGTCTATGAACAGATTCTGCCTGGGAGGTGGTGAAGACAGTGTGTTGTAAAGAGAAGGTACAGCCTCTGAAGTTAAACCGTGGTGAGTTCAAGTGTGGTTTCCACCCTTTCCAGGCTGTGTTACCTCAGGCAAACACAGAACCTCTCTGATACTCAGTTCCCCATCCGTGAAGTGAGATGACGAGGCTTACATCGTCATAGGGTCACCAGGGGGACTGAAGGCGGTAACATGTACCCGTACCCAGCCATGCCAGGACAGAATAGACAGCTAATGAATGTGCATTCCCAAGTTCTCTCCTCAGACTCGCTCCTGCTTCAGAAGCCCGGGAGATGCTGCTGCTTCATTTTCCCAGCTTCCCTTGTAGGAGCTCCCATTGGTGTTCAGCAGAAGTAAGAGCAAGGCATGCCTTCTCTCCCTCCCAGCGCAGACTCTCAGGGAGCAGAGCATCTCCGAGAGGCACCATTAGACAGGAGGCAATGCCGCAGTCAGGTGGAAATCAGGGCGGGGCAGGCATGGGGGTTGCCAAGTGGTGGAGGGGCCACAGTCCTACCTCATGCACCTGTTTGAACTACAGCCCTCTGTTCAGGGAGGGCGAGCCGCAGCAGGGGGCGTAGACCTTGGCAACAGGTACCCTGACAGTGGTGAATAACAGATGAAGGCTCCCTAATTGGTGTTATTACACATGCATTTCCTCTCCATTCATAATGATTGGACACTTAAACCTCTGCCGAGTGCTGCTGTCATCGTTCTAGCTGAGATCCCAGCAGCTGTCCGGACCAGCCGCTGCCACATTCTGATCCCAATGGGTGCAGTTTATTTTTTGTTGGAGCTCAGTTTATTCTGAGCACATTCCCTCTGTCTCCTGCCGTGGAGCATGCTGTCTTCCTTCAGACTCTTCTCACTGTCTGGGACATTCTAAACTGAGAGGCAGGGGAGGGGGACTGGTATCTGGGGCCTAAGGAGGTGGGGATGGTTCATGGCTGGAGCTTAAAGACTCAGCTGGCAGAGAGAGGCCACAGGTCATTCCCACCAGCCCCCTGTCTCTGGGCATATCCCTTAATGCAGCAGACCTCAGAGCTTAGCATGCATCAGAATTACCTGGAAGGTTTGTTAAAACAGATTATGTGGGCCCAGTGTGTCTCATTCAGTAAGTTTACGCAGGGCCTGAGAATTTGCATTTCTAACTAGTTCTCAGGCCGAGCTGCTGCTGGTCCTGGGCCTCGCTTTGTCTTAAAGTCTGGTTCCTCCAAGTGTAGTCTGTGGACCAGCAGCCTCACTTGTGAGTTTCTTAGAAAAGCAGAATCACAGGCCCTGCCCTTGACCTCCTGAATCAGAATCACATGTTGACAAGATTCCCAGATGGTTTATATACCGGTTACAGTTTGGGAAGCTTTGAGGCTTCACAGCACTGCAGGAGCACGGAGCTGGGCAAAGGGCGGGGCCGCTTAAGAGGCGGGGCCCGGCAGCTACTGTTCCCGTCCACTTGACTATCTTGAGATCTTCTGTGCACCAGGACAAAGATTGGGAAGTACTACCTTAAAACACCCAAGCAGATGGATAGAGACCGTCTAGGGAAGGGGTTTCAGCCCCTACTGTGTACCTTAATCCTGCCTCTCGCCACCTGACAACTGGTCACCCCTGCCCCACCTCCTCCACCCCCGTGCACAAGAGAACCCCCCCAACCCCTTCCCCCTGCGCTGATAGCCACCCCGCTCTCCTCCTTGCCTCGCAGGTGGTGGCCTTCGCCTCTCTCTTCTTCATCTTGGTCTCCATCACCACCTTCTGCCTGGAGACCCACGAGGCCTTTAACATCGACCGCAACGTGACCGAGATCCACCGGGTAGGGAACACCACCAGCGTGCACTTTCGGCGGGAGGTGGAGACAGAGCCCATCCTGACGTACATCGAGGGGGTGTGCGTGCTGTGGTTCACGCTGGAGTTCCTGGTGCGCATCGTGTGCTGCCCGGACACGCTGGACTTCGTCAAGAACCTGCTCAACATCATCGACTTCGTGGCCATCCTGCCCTTCTACCTGGAGGTGGGGCTGAGCGGCCTGTCCTCCAAGGCAGCGCGAGACGTGCTGGGCTTCCTGCGCGTCGTGCGCTTCGTGCGTATCTTGCGCATCTTCAAGCTCACGCGCCACTTCGTGGGCCTGCGCGTGCTAGGCCACACCCTGCGTGCCAGCACCAACGAGTTCCTGCTGCTCATCATCTTCCTGGCGCTGGGGGTGCTCATCTTCGCCACCATGATCTACTATGCGGAGCGCATTGGCGCCAGGCCCTCCGACCCGCGGGGCAATGACCACACCGACTTCAAGAACATCCCCATCGGCTTCTGGTGGGCTGTGGTCACCATGACGACGCTGGGCTATGGGGACATGTACCCCAAGACCTGGTCAGGCATGCTGGTGGGGGCGCTGTGTGCACTGGCTGGTGTACTCACCATCGCCATGCCTGTGCCGGTCATTGTCAACAACTTCGGCATGTACTACTCCCTGGCCATGGCCAAGCAGAAGCTGCCTAAGAAAAGAAAGAAGCATGTGCCCCGGCCGCCCCATCTTGAGTCACCCATCTACTGCAAGTCTGAGGAGACTTCGCCCCGGGACAGCACCTACAGTGACACCAGTCCCCCTGCCCCAGAAGAGGGTATGGTTGAGAGGAAACGGGCAGGTGAGATGGGGGGTTGGGAAGGAAAGCCACCTCTCCCCCTGTGGCCCAGGGAGTCCCCAGATGAACTAAGGCCCTTGGAATTTGGGGTTGTGCTTTACTACTCTGGGCTTCCCTGAGGATACTTTGCCTTTAAGAGTGCAAAGTATTGAGGCCCATCTCTATCTTCTGGTGTTCGAGTAGCTTTCTGAACGTCGGGGTTTGGGGAGTGAATGTCCCACTCAATTTAGGCTGTGATGGGCAGTGCATGGGGTTGTAAATTCCAGTACCACTTTGGCTGCTGTGCTGCGTGACCTGAGGCCAGTCACTTACCCTCTCTGGTCCTCACCTGGTAAATGGGAATGATCTCCTACTCCCAAGACGTTGATGAGACCCAAACAAATGACAGATGTGAGAGGGCTTTGAGAAGGAAAAGCCACTTTACAAGCACCAGGCCTTGTCGTTATTAGCTAGACAGCAGGGACAGCTGTTCTTCCAAGGTGCATCAACGCATGAATCATTTCTTTCCAAACACTGGAGTCTGATGTCTCTTGGCCTAATAAATGTGATAACGTAACAGCAGTGGGAGGCTGCCTTCTGTTCAGCACAAACTAGATTGAGTCCTGGGCTCAGGGTTTCACATGGGATGGGAGGGAACCAAGAGGGAACAGCCAGACAGAGTCAGGCAGGGGAAAAGGAAGGGTGGAAGAAGTGGCCTCTGCATCCTGGAAGGGGAGGGCCTGAGGGCCTGGAACCTTCTTGAAGGATGGGAAAGGCCGCCCTTGGGAAGATGGCTTCCACCCGAGTCAAGAGATGGGAAAGGAAATTGGCTTAACCCGCAGCAACTTCGAATTAGGATGGAGAGCGGGAACCTGAGGATTAAATATGCGGTGGGCTCCCCAGGGAGGTCTGGGATTCCTAGTCTGGGGAGCCCTTGGATGCCAAGCCCTCCCAGGAGCTGGGGGTGGGCCAGGAGACAAAGGTAGTAGCTTCTACAGCCAAGCTCTGGGGGCAAAGTGGGACTCATCCTCTGCGGGGGGATGCCTGACTCGAGACTCTCACCTGGCCTGTTGGTTGGGACCCGGCGTACATGCTGGGGCTACTCACTCTGTGGGGTCATTTGGGGGCATGGGTCTTCCAGAGACCTTGATGGAACAGGACCCCTCAGGCTCCCCCCTTCTCCCCCACCAAAGTGGTACCTCCTTCCCTGATCCCTGAATGTAAATCTCCCAGCCAGTGCCCCAGGGGATTTCAGCTGTACCCCGAGACCCCTTCAGAGCTCAGAGGGAAACCTAGTGTCAGAATGGAGAAGGCCCAGCACCAGCTCCTCGATGCACACTTACCACGGCCCCATCAGCTATGCCTTTGCCTGACCCTAACCGTTTGGCCATGGTCAGGGCATTTGTGGCAGATGCCGAGGCCACTGCCTTTAGACCAAGCGGGCCCCTCTCCAGAGCTGAGGGCACCCCTGTGCTGCTGCCTGACGGAGGCCAGGGGTTTGGAGCTAGAAGCCCACAGCAGTGGGAGCTGTACTGGAGCATCTCCGGTTCAGGGTCTTCCCCAGGCAGGAGAGCCCCAAGAAGAGGGCTCTGAATCCTTCAGGCACTCGACTCTGCCTTCTATGCCCAGTGAACAAGAGTAACTGCCTTTAGGGGGCCCAGGGAAATGGCTGAGGAAGCCACTTTTCTCGGTTTAACCCTGACAATGCCAGCCCTCATCCCAGCAAGCCAGGCGTTCTCTCATCCAAGTGTCCTCCTGAGCCAGACCCAAGGAGGAAACAGTCTGCCACCTGCCTCAGGCTAATCCCTTGGGGCAGCCCGCAGCAGACAGATTTTAGGAACTCCTGCTTCGGGTATCTGTAACTCGGTGTCCTGGGAAAGATGCTAGGCCAAGGCTGAGAAGGAGGCAGGGACCCTGCCCCCAGGCCCCCGCCCTCCCAGGCAGATGCCAGGCCCTCCTGGGTGGGGGAATTGACACTCTCAGTCTGGGATCTGAGACCCCAGGCAAGCCCGTGGGGAAGGCCTGGGCAGCCCCTCACACAGCCTCCTTTCTGTCTGCCCCCTTTAGACTCCAAGCAGAACGGTGATGCCAATGCGGTGCTGTCAGATGAGGAGGGAGCTGGCCTCACCCAGCCCCTGGCCTCTGCCCCCACCCCTGAGGAGCGCCGGGCCCTGCGACGCTCTGGCCCCCGAGACAAAAACAAGAAGGCAGCCGCCTGCTTCCTGCTCAGCGCCGGGGACTATGCCTGTGCCGATGGTAGTGTCCGGAAAGGTATGGCTCCCCAGGCCGGGCAGGTGGGGAGCCCCCGGGGAGCTGAGTCTCCCCAGTGTCCCCCACAAAACTTGAGGTCCCCTCCTCCCCTGAGGCCTTGGCCACCATCTCCTCGGCCTTGGACGTGCCCCCGCTTTTAAGATGGGTACTCTGATCTCCCAGTCCCTGGATTACAAAGGCCTCAGGCCATCCCCTGGAGGTACACAGAGCCCAGCACAACCCACCCCAGTTGCCCACGGGGAAGACAAGTGCTAGAGGGTAAGGGGATACCAAATCAGGGGTCCCTGCCTTTGCCCTTCATTTTATCACCACCTCTCCCTCTGGTGCCTGCTGCGACCTTGAGGTCTGGCTCCCCGGGGTCACAGCCACCCTTTCCCTAGACCTCCCTGAAACACAGCTAGGATTTCCTAAGTAAGTAGTCCCGAGAGATGCCAACAACATTCAGGAGTCAGGGTAAGAATGAGCTGCTGGTATGCGGTCTTCGGAGAGCCTAGCATAGGCCCTATCTCTGCCATCCCTCATGGGGTGGGAGTGGGGGGCCCAAGAGCCCAGGAGGGTCCCCCCCCAGCTCTACAGGCCTCTTGAGGCAGAGCCAGAAGGTGACCAAGAAGTGGGGATTGGGGTAGGAGTAGGTATGGAATGTGTATCCCTCTTAAGTGTGTTCTGAAGGAACCCCTCCAGGGTTCTGGGAAGTAGCGTGATCTCTCCATGAGGGAAGGTTGAAATTCTACCAGCAGGCCCCAGGCTGCAGCAGAAACAGGGCAGAAGCCAGGCGGTGGAGCTGGGTATTCCTCACCTGCCAAAAGGGGGTCAGAAATGACTGAGGATGGTTGAGGGCCAGTAGTGGCTGAGAACAGGAGTGTCAAAAGCAGGTGCTCCTGCCCCATTCCTGATCCTTTTTTTGTCTTTTGTGCCCTGTTCCTGTGACATAACCTGCCTAAACACTTAGTTCTGGGATAAACCTTGAGTCCCCCCCCCCCCAAAAAAAAGCTTGTCCCTGGGTTCTCAGGCCACTTCTTAATCTGCCCTTTTTTAGCCAAATTTGCTCCCCCCACCCCTGCCAAACTTCTCACTAGCCCCAAGCTCCAGACCAAATCTGGGTTGAATGAAGTGGGGCAGGGGCTGCTATGGGATTAGCCCAGGATGCCTAGGTCCTTCCAAGGATGTCCCCTTGCTTGCCCATCCCAGCCTGCAAGGCACCTTCCTGGCCCCTGGCCCCATGGGATCTCCAGGGCACTGTGACCCTCACCAGGCCCTGAGGGGTATGTTTCCTGCTCTGCTGGACTTATGTCCTATTGGGTGGCAGCAGCGGGAGCAGCCCTCTGGCAGCTGGAAGGAGAGGGCCCAGAGGCCCTAGGTACTCCTGTGGGGCAGGAGGGATCCCCACCTCCCATGTAGGACTTGAGCCGAGTGCTGAGCACCGCAGTTTTCCTGCTGGTATTGTGAGGGGCTCAGTGGCAGCGTGGAAGAAGCTGCAGTGGGTCACACCCAGGGCCGGGGTCGCACGTGTGTGTGCATGGGCGGGAGAGTCTGGATCGCACACAGCGCCAGATCCCTCTGGGTGCCTGTGTGGCCCGGCTGTTTTATTTTCAAGATGCCTCCACACTGCTTCTTGGCAACAAGCATGTAGCTCAGCCAATTAGAGTGACCTTCGAGAAGGAACAGGTGGGTTGCTGGGAAACAGGCCCTGCTAAGCAAGCGTGGCAGTTAGCATCGCCAAACTCCCAGGAAGCACTCGGCAACTTTCCCTGTGCCAGACCGTGCCTCCCTTCTCTGCATTCAGGCTCCGTGTAGGAGCTGGAGCGGGGAGCCCGGGGCTCCTTCAGCCATGGGCACAGACCCCATGGTTAGACTCCGGCTGCCTGAGGATCACAGTCAGAACTTCCTGGGAGGAAGGGGACTGGTGCTGACTGGGGTTGCTTAGGATGGAGAAGAGGGCTGCTGGAGGTTATGGGGTCTTTGGGTGGCTGGAGGGGAGCTTACCTGGGGACAGTGGCAGAGCAGAAATCAGCTCGGGGGGCCCTGAGGTCTGTCCTCTGGAGCCCAGATGACCTGGAACGCAGGGAAAGTCAGGGAGCCTTCCCCAGGCAGGCCAGATCCCTCAACCAGTGTGGGGCTCCCTGCACCACAGGGCCCCCCTGGAGCATGGATCCCACGGAGCTGCTCAGATGAGGGGCCATCCTCTCTGACCCATGTGCCTTTTCTTCACCAAGGCTGTGCAAAATCCCGGAGTCTAAACAGCATAGCAGGAGCAGCTGGAACCAGTCTGGGGCTGTCTCCACTGGCATCGAGATACAGCTCACCCTATCCTCCGAGAAAGCTCCTACTCTCCCACCCCTTCCACCCTCTCACCAGCCCTCCACCCGGGCACCCGGGCCCTTAGCCGTGCCCCTGGCTCTCCCCACCTCTGGGCGCACGCCACGCTCACATGCCCTCCAGCCCTCATTTCTCCGTAGGCCCGAGGGAGCCGGGCAGGAGGCAGGAGAACCCAGACCCCCAAGCCTCTTCCCGACAGCACCCAGCTCCCCAGAACATTCAGCTCTGGAGCCTGAGAGCAAGGGGGAGATTATTCCCAGGGCTCCTCCCGCACTGGTGCCCGGCCTGAGCCGGAGCTGCTGGCATTACCCACCACTGCCCCCCGGGACTTGTGCCTCTGAGCCTTGCCTCCCCTCAAGGTCCCACCTTCATCCCAGGGAATGCATTTCCACTCCTCGTGGCCTTCAGTCGGTAACCAGCCTACGACTGACTATCTCTGTCTGTCTGTCTGTCCATCCCACTCCCAGACCAGCAAAGAATAAGGCTGTCCCGCAGGTGCCCCATCTCTGCTGGTGCACAGGGAGCTGGCTGGTCAGGGGAGCGGTGGCCCCCTGGGAGAGGAGGCCTGATGCTCTCCAGCTCTGGCCTGGCATGCAGGTGGGGTCCCTAGGGCCCCACAATTGGCTGGCTGCCGGGGCATGGGAATGCCCTCCTCCCGGGAGTGACACCCTGTGGCGGCAGAACCTGGCATCCCATCTGCACCCCAGCAGCCGTATCTCTCCTGCGCTGCTCTCTCTGCTTCCACGAGTTTTTCTTCCCTCCTCCTCCTGCTGCCTCAGACTCCCAGCCCTGCCTGAGTCACCTGCCGCTCCCACCCAGCCTCTGCGCTCTGGATGGCTGCCAGAGCCAGAGACTCATCTAATTTCTATAATTAAGTGTATTCATTTACCTAACGAGCCCGGGAGCACAACAGGTGTGTGAGTCATTGAGGGAGAAGGGGTGCGCGTTGGGCAGGGGCAGCTGAGGGGAAGTGTGGGGACAGAAGCCATCCCACCCCCTCCTGCTCCTGCATAAGCATCCTGTCACTCCCAGGCAGGGCGGGGCTGGGCTGCAGGGGGCCCCTCTCTAGCAGTGAACTGGGGGAGGCTCTCCAGGCCCCCTCTGTCCCAGGACCCGAGAAGGCCTCAGCCAAGACATTCCTGTTTTACCTGATGGGAATTAGACCTGACAGCGGAGCCTCGCAATTTTTAGAGTCAGATTACGCAGGTTTGGAGAGGGAATGACTAAGGTCCATAACTGCTCCTTCCAGGGTGGGCAAAGGTAAGAATGGCAAGACAGCCTTCAGGGACTCAGCAGGAGGCCGGGGAGTGTGGAGGTGCCCCTGAAAGGTGAACTGGGCAGAAAATCCAGATCATTTCATGAAAGTTGGATATTGTGAAAAGGCTCTGCCAGAACCACCCCCTTTTCAGTGCCCTCTGTCTTCTTCAGCCTGGGGCAGACACAGGAATGTGCCTTCCAGAAAAGTCTGCAGCGGGTCCTGGGGATACCCCAACCCTGCTGCGGTCCATGGGGCCTGTCTCTGGCTTGCTCTCAGAATGAGATGTCCCCCCAAGAGGTGAGAAAATATGGGGGCATCCATGTGACCACCCTTCAAGAGGGGACAGGCCCCTACAAGTGACAGGGACAGGGAAGCCATGTGGAGCAGGATGGAGACTCTAGGAGCCCTATCAAAGCTGGGGCTGAGAGCCCAACTGCTTCTCCTAGGTGAGGACAGATTCAGTCTTGTCTCAGCAGGGGTCCCTGGCCCTGGGGTCCCGGCCCCAGCAGGGATGTGGTGTCCAGCTCAGCACGAACCCCACAGCGGTTCTGTGCTTGGGCCTGCTTTCCTGGCTCAGGGAGCTGAGGCGGCTATTTCTGAAACGGCCCTCAAGTTGTCAGGAGTCCAAGTTTCCACGGCACCCACCTCCTCTTTCCCTCTCTTCCCTCCCACAGGGACGGGCATGCTCATGGCACCCCTCTGGTGGGTACAGCTGTCCCTGGGCAACATGATATGGGAGTGCTGGGCTGGAGCCCCTTCTACCTTTGGGAGATGGGCTCCTGCCTGTCCCCCACTGGTTCTCTGGCTTCTGGTGGGGAAACACAGGACCTAGCTAATGACGGCGGAGTAGGCCATCTGCCACAGCAACCTCTCAGGACCTCTGGGCCCTGGGAAGGGGCGAAGTGAGTCCTCGATTTATAGAGACCCACTGTATACCGGGCCCTGCCTAGGGAGGTGGCTGCTTGCCCAGGCCTCAACTTATCCAGACCTGGGGCCTCGCTCCTCAGGGAAAGACTCTCTCCTCTGCCTATAATCTGAGAGCACAGTTTGCTTTGTGTTGCATGTGGACTTGGACCTGTAACCATTACTTTGTCTCTGAGAAGCTTTTCCCCCAAAGCTGGGGCCCATGCTGTCCTGGCAGAGCAGGGAAGCAGCCCAGATAGGAGCTGTTAACCTTACTAACAACCTTAGAGGCATTTCTCAACCCTGGGCATTGAGGAGGAGCTCTTCCCCTGGGCTGTGAGCTGAAGCCAGGGTTGTGGGGGTGGGAGGAGTCCATTCAGCATAGAAGCGGAGTCAGAGGGGAGACGGAATACCAGCCCGAGGGCTGGGACTCCAGGAGTCACCTGTTGGCCCCTGGGCTGCCCTTCCCAGAGTCCCCTGGGAGAGGGGGGCCTCCTCTGCCCTGGCCAGAGTATCACCCCGAAATCCCTGCCCCTTTGGCAGCCTTCTTGCCTGCCCTTCGTGTGTCAGTGCTGGGAAGGTAGAAGAAGGGAAGGCCCACGCCACTGACACTCCAGGCTGAGGAAGGGATGGCGAGAAGGGCTCACTGTGCTTTGGTTTCTCAATAAGATGCTTTTTTCTGGCTTTGTCTCCTGAGATGGACACATGGGTCCTCCCTGACCTTCCCCTTTGGTATCTACCTTCCAGCTGCTCCAACTCTGTTCCTGCCAGATTGAGGAAGAGGGGCTGGACACCACAAGGCAGCACACTTAGGGACCTTCTTCACTAGCCCCCCGGGACAGTGGAATGGCCCCAGCTGGTGATGGCGGGTGGAGCTCTGTGGGGGTTCAGGAGCTGTGTGGGAGCCCAGGTTGGACCACAGGCCATGCTAGGAACCTCCCCCAGTGCCTCCACGCCAGGCTGCAGGGCTGTGGTCCTCCTGCCCACCACACTGGAGTTGTGACGACCTGAGGGCTGGGGATTCCTGGAGCTCATTACCTAAGTACATATGGAGATTAGCTGTAACATGACCTAGGAGTCACTTGGCCTAGCTCTGGGTAGGCAGCTATGGGCGGCTGGAGGGGCTCACCCCATTCCCTGACCCATCCCTGTGCTTCCCGCCTCTTTGCCCTGGGTCCCCTTGCCTTCCAGCTCTGCTCCTGGCCTAGTCCTTAGCCCACAGGCTGTGGGTCAGCAGCTGGCTTCCTTCTAACATCTCATTCTTTGTTTCTCCCTTTCTTTTGCTGAACTCCTTGCCCCCCCAGAAGGCAATGTTGAGCTGAAAGCGTGCGTCCCAGTGTCTCACACCTGTGCTCTTTAAACACAGAGACCTGCCGAGACGCCCTCTCGCCCAGCTATGCCCAGGCTGAAGTCCTCACCCTCTCTTAAGCGGCACCAACGTGAGAGAGGCAGGCAGACAGACAGAAAGCCAAGGCTTAGGGAAACTCTGGAACCCTGGCAAGAATCTTTCGCTGAGAAAGACTCAGAGATCCTTGTTTGCCCAGGACTGATGGAAAACCTCCCATGTGACCCTCTGGGCCCAGAGCCATCTGGGCCTGATGTTCTGTTCTGTTGTACATTGAAGAGATATATATGCACATATAGCATCTATATTCATACATACTATACTCTCGTGTGTAGTGCACGTGCTTTTGGTGGTCTGTCGTCTTTGTCAGACTGTGTCTCCCCCAGCCCAGGTCCCACCCCCAGGCCCCCCGACCTTCATTCCCTTCCCCTTCACTGACTCCTTATTTCTGCTGGACATGTATGTGGAATGTCCCAGGAAAAGAGCGTCTGGGAACAGCCAGTCCCACTGGGGGGGATCCCAGGCTAGACTTGCCCTCTTGGGATGGTTTCTCCTGTGGCTTGTGGTCTGTGGAAGGCCTGCTTTCCCCCCAGGGCCACTTCCCCACTAGCCCCATCCCACCCCAGATTGGGGTTCTACCTCCCACCCTCGCCTCAGTTTGGGGGGGACTTCCAGGGGCTCCTTGGCCGCTCCTTCCACTCCTTCCTCCCCCTTACCTCTGTCCTGGACTGAGGGGGGCGTTTTGTCTTTTTTTTTTTTTTTTTTTTTTTTTTTTTTTTGGAGTTTTTGTTCTGTCCCCTTCGTCCGTTTGTTTTCAAAGATGCTGCTGGGCAGACGGGCAGGGAAGAGGTCTGTCTGCCCATCCGGCTCAGGGGTCTGAGAAGGGGACGCCTCGGGCGAGTGGAGACCAGTTGCAATACTGTACTTCCTGGCCGGTGGCCAGAGGACCGTGCAATAGCAGAGGCCGGGTGACCCCTTCGACCTTGGCCTCTGCCCCTCCCGCGGCCCTCCCTCCCCACTCCACGCCCCCCACCTCCCACCCTGTCCCTTCCTCGTGTTGGTCAGTCCTTTTCTAGAGCTGTCCCGTCATGTGTGTCTGAGGCATGCCGAGGCTGGGCTCTGCCGCCCTGTCTGGATGTCCCCCACTGTCATGCCGTGCTCGAGCCCCAATAAAAACATCTGGAGCATCCTGCTGCTCCTGCCTGAGTGACTGCCTCTGCCTCTCCTTTCTGGCTCTGTGTCTGCGGGGACATCCTGGGCTTCTATCCCAACACTTGAGAAATGCAGCACACTCCTATCATTGGCAACCCCCCACCCCCACCCCAGGAATCCTTGCTACCTCACCACCCCTGCACTCAGAGCTAGACGGGAGTGCTCAGAGAGGAAAAAGGATTGCCCGGGGTTGGGAAAGGAAGACTCAGCTCCCCCACCCCCAGCGTCCTGGTCTCCGCTGGTGCCCCCGAGCCCCAACATAGCCCGGAAGGACAGAGGGGTTTGGAAGGAGTCCCCCTGTATTCCTGCTTGTTTCTGTGGGGGAAGGGCTCCTCCCTGCAATTGTGCTAATTCTATATGGGCCAAGGCCCTGGGGATGCCCAAGGCGCGGTGACGACTGGGTAACTGAGACCAACAGGGGAGTGACAGCACATCTGGGACTACTGAGGGGTGGGGAATGACCAAATCCTGGGCCCAGAGAAGATGGGGGTCGTGGTAGGTAGTGGCGACACACGGCCCCTCCTGAGGGTTTCCCCACTCACTTACGTTGGGGCACCTGCGGGGCTGACTCCCAGGCGTGCAGCTTCACGCTCAGCTGTCACCGTCTTGAAATCACAGCAGAGGAGGCTCTGCGTGTTCATTTGGCACTGGCCTCTGGAAGCCACGCAGCCACATCTGGGGACATGTGTCCATCCACCTCACCCTCTTACTCCAGGCAGAAGCCCAGGGGGCCTCAGTTCAACGTCTGGATTCAAAGCTCGCCACATGCTAGCTGGGTAACTTGGGGGCGGCTCACGGAGCCTCCATTTCCTGGCCTGGAGAGAACGGGAATCACAACAGCCCCCATTTCAGACACCGTGAGTGTCCAGACCTGGCCTGGAGCCCTCGGTGTGCACATGACACACGATGGGTGCCCGGCAAGTTGTTAGTTCCCTCCTCACCCCTTGCTGTAGTTCCCAGGCCTTTGCCCACAGACTTCTGAGCTCTCCTCCATATCTGGTCACAGGGGGCAGGGGCGAGGGAGGCAGAGCCGAGGGGATGGAAGAAGTGAGGGGAAGCCTGCTCCTGAAGTGGGAGAGGAAATCGGGCTTGGAGCCGGAGCCAGCTGAGGCAAAATGATGGCAGGCAGCCAGTTGTCAATTAAAGATAAGATCTCCTCCGGCCATGGAGGGCGAGTGGGGGCTGCAGGGCCCCCCAGACCGGAGAAAGCCATTTGCAGCCAGGCTCGCCTCAGAGAAGCCTGGCCGGGCGATAATGGGCGGGGATGCACTGCTGGCTCTGTAATGATATTACGCATCAGGGCCCACGTCCAAAATGATTGTTTTCTTGTTGTGTTTTTTTGAGGATGAGTGGAACCATTTTATGGTCAGGGGCCAAGGGCCAGCAAACAGCCCAGGGGTACCAACTGCCAGGGTGGCCCTGGGGGCACCAGGGCCTGAGGGGACCAGGAGATGCAGCTGGAGTCCCTGGTGACCATCTGATGACAGACTTCTGGAGGGGAGAGGGGCTGCGTACAGGGGCGGAGAGTTCAGGGAGAGAACAGACAAGCCCTCTGCCTCACCTCACAGAAACAGCGGGCAGTGCGGTCAGGGAGAAAAGGCAGTGACTTCCTCAAAAAGCAGTGCCTGAGCCCAAATTACCAAGCTGGTCAAGAGAACAGGACACAGGTGTCCAAGACTGACATTGGGAGTCAGACAGACTCAGCTGTCTGGACTCAGGAGTCCTGGCTCCAGGACTTTATTTTATTGTTGTTAAAGATTTTTTTTTTTTTTTAATTTGACAGACAGAGATCACAAGTAGGCAGAGAGACAGGCAGAGAAAGGAGGAAGCAGGCTACCCGCCAGGCGGAGAGCACGATTCGGGGCTCGATCCCAGGACCCTGGGATCGTGACCTGAGCCGAAGGCAGAGGCTTTAACCCACTGAGCCACCCAGGTGCCCCTGGCTCCAGGACTTTAATTCAGACTCAGGAGTCCTGGCTTTGTAAATTCCTAGCTGTGTGACCTGAGGCAAGTTACTTAACCCCTGTGAACCTTTGTTTCCTCATCCATGGAGTGGGAGTAAGGAGAGTGCCCACCTTACCGAGCTGTTGGCAGCACTCAGGGAACTCGCCTCTAAGGCCGTGGGTGCAGTGCCCAGCACAGAACCGTTGCCCACAGATATTGGGGGCAAGGGGAGTGTTGTGGAACAACTTACCCCAGTACCCCTCCCCAGTTTGGTTTACAGCCTCTCCTTCCAACTAAGTGCTACAGATTAACCTCATTTCGGTAAAGCCCTTCTCTTTGTGTGGAGAAGGCAGAGTAGGGGTCATAACACCAGACAGCTAACACTTACAGGATGTTGGCCAATATATCCAATCCCTTAAATATGCATTCCAAGATTGGCATCCCCATTCTTGTTTCATGGAGAAAACTGCGGCACAGTACGTAGGTTCATTTCTCCAAGGTCACACAGCTGAGAAGTGGCAGAGCTGGGATTCGAACCCAAGCTGTCTGTTTCCATGAGTCCAAGGCTCCACTGCTTTTTAAAAGAAATGGGGCTTCTAAGTCAGAACCCCAAGGGTAGGTAGGGATTTGAGCTTTTAATGTTTTTCATTTCTTTCATCTCAATTGATTCTGATAACAAAGCTATTGTGTCCCCCCCCCCCCGCTTTTTAAAAATATTTTATTTATTTGACAGACGGAGATCATAAGTAGGCAGAGACAGGAGGAAGCAGACTCCCGCCGAGCAGAAAGCCCGATGTGGGGTTCGATCCCAGGACCCTGGAATCACGACTTGAGCCGAAAGCAGAGGCTTTAACCCACTGAGCCACCCAGGTGCCCCTGTTTTCCCCTTTTATAGATAACCGAGGACTGAGGAAGTGAGGGATCTGGTGGTACTCCTCCTCTCCCCCAACACACACACACATAAAAGGGAATGTCATTAATTAATTAGCATGACTCCCAACTCGGAATTGGTTCTTTCCTCTGCAATCCACTGAGTTTTATTGTCTGAGGCTTAGAAGGGGCTGACTGGGATGAGGTTGGATCTGGAGACCAAGTTACAGCAGGAGCGGCTCTGCCTGGAGAAGAAATGGGATTCCTATCCAAGGGGAAGCGGGTTTAGCTTATTTTCTGATCCCAGAGAACAGACCTAGGACCAAAAGATGGAAATGTTAGGAGGACAGATTGGGGTCAAATAAAGAAGAATCTGACTTTTTGTTTTCCTTGCTATTAATAAATTTCACGCACTGTATTAAAAGCACCCTGTACCAAATCAACAGGGAAGGAAGGCCCAGTCCCGCTCCCATAGTCCTATGCTCCTCCTTGGAGGTGACTCTGTTAATTGGTGACACTGGCAATTGGGTCCTTCCAGACCTTGAGAAAAAGGGAAGCTTTCTAACAACTGCCAAACCGGAATGGCCTGTCCTGTGGGTATGAGGTCCCCATCTCTGGAAGTGTCTGGAGAGATCCTGTGTGGTCATGTGCCAGGGTTCGTGGGAAGAATATCTGCTGGGCGTGGAAGGTTGAATTAGAAGACCTCTTCTGTTTCTCACATGTTCTGCCTGGGGGCTGGGGGGTGGCACCCCGCAACTCCGTAGTGGGGTAGGCAGGTCCGGAGCCCAAGTCTTCCTAACAGGACCCGGATGAACTCCTCTCCCAACATGATTTTCCTCCCAGTCCTTTACTCTGGTGGGGAACTCCCTGGTAGACTCTCTGTTTGCCTCTTTCCAGCCAATCATGGCTGCCTGCCAGGGCAGAGACTGGCATTTGTGGGGCATCTGAGCCGATGACTTGGTTGACACCCTGGGCTCGGGTTGACGATGTGTAGCCAGGCCCCACCCGTACAGCCTCCTGGGGCTCTGACAGCCTCGTCACCATGAGCACCTGCCTTCCTTGCCAGGCTCTGGGCCTTTGTGGGGTCGACACGATAGGTGGCCCATGAACTGGCCCAGTCACTTGGGGCTGTGGTCACCACACCTGAACCCCGGACAGCATTTCTCTAAAGGCTACAAGAGCTTCCAGGGACACTGGGCCTTGCTCTCTCCTGGGGAGCCTCAGCTGGGCCTGACCATAGCATCATGGGCCGAGGAGAGGGAGACAGGAGGAGAGCTTTTGGGTCTCCAGGTCAGAGGGTCAGAGGCCTTCTGCTATTGGTGCTGGAAGCTTCTCCTTTCCTCATGGGGCTGAGGAAACCAGCCTGTCACCCTACCCCCACCCTTACCCCCAGGCACCATATTTACCTGCCTTCAGGGCTATTCCCTAAGAGGCTCCCCAAACTGCAAGGGCTCTGCTTTTTGCTGAGTTAGGGTCTCTGCTTCCCTACCTCAGCAATTCCCAGTGTGGGGAGAAGGGGTGGTCAGAGGAGGTCCCTTCCTTTCTCTCTCTCTACTCACTCTCCCCTAGGTGACCTATCTTGTCCACACCTACGGTCTGAAACAGCTTCCAGCACCTGGCAACGGCCACGTTGGTAGGTCGGGCCCAGAACTCTCAACTCTATTTGTTCACTGGACAGACGGACAGACATACACTGAGCTTTTTCTCTATTCCCAGCCCATGTTGGGTGCACATCAGCAGCCCTCCCCTTCCTACTCTCCACACACCCTGCCTGCTCAGCCCCCCCCCCCCCCCGCCCACCCGACACTGGGCTCTGAGTTCACGGCTCTCCCCTCTGTGTGCTACCACAAACTCGCCACCTCCCCAGTCTGAGCCAGAAACTGGGGTGTCATTGTTAACCCTTCCCTCTTGAAGCTGAATTCACTCACTCACTCAGCACACATTAAATCTTTATTTACCAAAGGCCTATACCGCATCCTGGGGCACCGGCAGGGAACCAGGCCAGCAGGACCCCTGCCCTCAGGGAGCTCATGTTCCAGTGTCACGAAAGACCAGTAAAGATCTCTCCCACCCTCATGACAACCCCTTATGGTCCCATAGTTCCTCCCTCTGAAATACACCTCACAAGCCCTCCACCTCTCACTCTTCCTCGCTGGCTCCCAGCTGCCTTCCTATAAGCCGGTCTCCTTCCAGCAGCCAGATAGGGCTTCTTAAATGGGATAGGAGGATCCTGTCCCCGAGGCTTAAGCCCTCTGTGGCTTTCATGATCCTGCTGCATTTGAATAAAATCTGAACTCTGTCAAGGTAAGGGGGAGAGGAACCTCAAGGGCCTGTGGCTCCTCAGGCCCCTCCCAGCCTCTGCCCTGTCACCCAGGCCTCTCCCCTTTTAGCCGCTGAGCCTTTCTTACATGCACCATCTCTTCCAGCTTTAGTGGAATACTGTGCCCACCTTCTCAGACTCCTTTTGCCAGGCTGAGTTCTCATCCCTCTGCTCTGGCTTTAAATGTCACTTCTTAGTGGCCCCCTCCAGTGCCCTGTGCTGTCTCCTACCACTGTAGCAGGCTCCTTTTCTCCCAGGGGCTTAGCACGCTTTGGAACGACCTATTTGTCTGTTGCCTGCCTCCCTGTAAGTACCTGGGGCCCAGCACAGTGCTAGGGGCTCCATAAATATTATATGAATGAATGAACGGGCAGACCTGGCCAGGCCATGAGCAGCCGCCGAACTGCACACCCTCTCCTTTTCCTCCAAGCTGTTTCCAGCTGGCTTCTGCACCTCCCTTCTAGGGCATTCCTGGGAGTCCTTGGGGAGGAACGTGAAAGCTCTTCTCTTTACATTATGCATTTCCTGCCTGAGAAACTTGTCAGAATAATGAGGAGGGCTGAGAGAGAGGGAGGCTGAGAGGAGAGCTCTCAGAGCTCTTCCTGCTCTCCCTTCTGGAACTTGGCTTCCGCCAGCAGTTTGGGGAATTTGTGCAAACCCTCTCCCCCACCAGTGAGCTACCTGAGGGAGCTCATTCACCTTGGCTCCCCTGGGGAGGGGGGCACACCTTGCGTGGGAAGTGCTCCCCCTGGAATGGGGGAGTGAAGGAAGGAAGTGAGGGAGGCAGGAGGGATGAAGCCTTGATGAAGAAGGGAGAGACAAGGCTGGAGGGGACAGAGGTTGGGTGTGTGGAAGAGGGAAAGAACACGAGTTGCATGGGCCAGCATGGCCCTCAAGCCAGTCTGCCTCCCGGCATGTGCTCTTCCTGGAACTCTGAACCTCCTGGTCCAGCTCAGGTCTCTGGGTGGGACAGCAGTGTTCCTCTAGGGACATCCTGAGCCTTCAGCTCAAGAGCTTGGGGCCACTGGGGTATGACTACCCCTGAGGGGACCTCTGTAGGGACCAGAGCCTGGGATTCCTTAACCCGGGGGCAACTCCATTCCGAATATCCCTAGAGACCCCCTCACACCCCCCAACCCCTCCAGTTTCTCACCTGTAGGCCCCAGGTCCAAGGACAGTTGCTTGATCAAATGTTCAAATCATATAACCAAGAGAAACACACAAAAACAGGCTTTTCTCCATGCCCTCAGACCTCACCCAAGAGGGGCTCAGAGAGAAGGTGTCCCACTTGGCCCAGGCCCGGCCAGCTGCCCATTGGGAAAACCAAGGGTGAGCCCAGGAGGCCCAGGAGGCCCAGAGGAGCTGTTCCTGGACTAGCTGTTGCCATGGTGGCCCTCCCTTGGGGGGGCGGCTGCCAGGTTGCTATGGAGAGAGAGCTCCGTAGTCATTGCTGCCACCACTCTTAGTACGGAGAAGCTGCTACAGGATCCTCACCCTTCTTAGGCCACTAGATGGCCAGCCTGGGGGCCCGTGGACTAGAGGAGCTCACAGCACCAAAAAACAGGAGTCAGAACTAGCCGCCTTCCCAATATCCCAGCTGCATCCAACCTCATGCCTCAGGACCGTCTCCTCCCCTGAGGGACAACACTGTTTGTACTCCTGGCAGATCGATTAGGGACCTCATTTCTCTCAGGACACCCTTAGAGGTAGCAACCAGCTCCTGGGGAGTCTGGGGATAGGATAATTAGGGTAGGGGGTATGTAAGAAGGCCCCAGTGGTACCACTTTCCCTCTGGGCCTCAGTGTGTTGGACTGTGACTAGCTAATTTCTCTGGACAGAACTGGAAAATTGGTTTTTAGAATCCTCCATCTCTCTTCCTGGGTTTTTCTGTACCCTCAGTAAATGCCACCCCTTTATTTACATCTCAAACACACGCATTTCCTGGGGCCTTCTGTTCTCTTTGCCCTCTCTCTTCATGGTCTCATCTATGGATCAAAAAGTATCTTGTGCCAGTCATCTACACTCTAGTATAAATTAGGGTTCACACATATTTTATTTCCCAGGACGCAGGATTACTAAATTTCCTCTCAACTTATGGAGTAAGAGCCCCCTTCTCGATTATATGGAAGTCTGGAGAGTTCCAAGCAGGGTAGGTTTTTTTTTGTTTGTTTGTTGTTCGTTTTGATCAGAGAAGAAAGCAGGAGCTGCTTATGTGAATCAAATTAGAGACCAAGGTTCTACAAGGAGCTCTGGCTTCACTTTGACTAATAAAAGAGAAAATGGAGCACAAAAGTGAAATTAGAAGTGATATGCAGTAGAAGCTGCCTCTGTCCAGGAGATCTTCTCTCTCCTTTTTGTCCCCCTTCCATATTCCAGTGTTGAATCCTCTGCCTAGCAAACACTTATTCATCCCTCAAGGCCCACTCAACTGTCACCTTTTCGGAGAGCCATTCCTGGACTCTTCCTTTATACTTTCACAGTACCTTGTACACCCTCCCCCCGCCAGTGTAGTACTTAGCACTGGGATAGCTCATTTATGGGTGTTTCATTTATTAACGCTCTTATCTCCAGCCCCTGCTCAGTGCTGGGAGCTCCATGATGAATGCATGAGCAGACAGGGAATGAATTAGCTCCCCGCTGCTGACTTTCCTCATGCACACCTGTCATTCTAGCCCATGCCTGGTCTCAGAATTTGTCCAGAACAATTCCCTGGGATGCTGGGCCTCTCCCTCTTCTACCCGATCCCCGTGTGCCAACCAAGTCTCCCTTCCTGCCATCAGAGCCCCCAACCACAGCCCTGACTCCCCTCCACTTCCAGGCTCTGACCACCTGGGCCTTTCTCTCCTGGAGCTAATAGCTTCAGACTGGCTGTCACTGGAGTCTACCTAGGATGGCTAAGGGCTTACGTCCCGGGTTCTTCCCTTCTCCCTCTTCCACCTGCTCAGTCTTCACGAGAGTGTTCTTTTAGGAGCTTCTGGCCCTCTCCAACTCTCTGAGTGCCAATTTGGGCAAAATCCCTGCTGCAGGCATGGGCCATAGAGAGAGAGAGAGACTGGTGATGATTTTTCCCACAGGAGCCGGGGCCAGTCCCAGGTCATTGCTCGGCTTCAGTTTCCACATCTGTGAAATGGGAATTCAACCATCCTTACCTTCATCCAAGGGAGGCATGAAGGTTAATTGAGGAAGTGGGTAGAAGAGCCTTCTGGAATCCCTAGAGTACTACCTGAGGTGAAAGATTATCATTCCTCTGACCTTCTCTCAGGGGTTGGGGTGTTCCTCCAGAAGAGGAGAGCGGATGCCTCTGGAAATAGTAAGAGCTCACATTGAGTGGGTAACTGGCCATGTGTTGTTCTGAGCCTTCTGTGTGGATGAGTCCTCAGAGGAGACCCAGGAGATGAGGGCTTTTTTAATCACTTCCGTTAAGGAACCAAGGCACAGCAGTTAGCCTGACAGAGATCCCACAGACAGATTGCCTATGCCGATTTTGACCCCAACCCATTCCGCCTGGCTCTGGCCCCCACACCCCTGGCCACTGGCTCTGTGGCCACATGCAGCCACGGGTTCAAGCTGGCCCTCTCGGCTCTGCTGTCGTCCATTAACTCCCCACACCCAGAATTTTGCCCTCCCCCACGGCTTTGCTGCTTGTGACCTGTGTGACACCGGGTGAATGACTTAACCTCCCTGGAAGCTGTCCCCCTGACTGCGAAATGAGGCATCTCCTGGAGATTGCCCTGGGAGGATACACAGAGTGGAAGGCACAAAACAGCTAGCCAGACTCAGCCAGGCGGACGGTGCTCTGGGCATGTCCCCCATTTATACTTAGAAAGACAATCGGGAGAGTAGGGCTTGGCAGGCCTGACTAGAAACCCTCTTCCAGAAATCCTTGCTAGGGCCATTCACTGTGGGGTGACGGGATGAAGACCTTCCAGCATGATGCGGGGCCCTGGGTCGGAAATGCTCATGAGATGACCAGCTGGGGTGGCCATTTCCCTCTTGGCGACCCAGGAGGCCCCGTGTGCATCCATCCCAAGGCAGTGAGATGGCAGAGAGAAGCCCGCCAAGCTGCCTGCCCTCTCCCCTGTCCCCCAAGTCTTGTCCACACAAACCTGCAAGCTATGGGGAATGGGAGCCGAAGAGCAAGTAGGCAGGAGAAAGCGCTAGAGGAGAGGCAGAGAGAGCAGGGATCTTGGAGAAGGAGGGGGGAGCGAGAGGGAGGGGGAGGAAAAGGAGTGGGGGCAGAGAGGAAGGGTGGAGGATGGAGGAGTGGGAGGGGGAGCATAGCGGGAGGAGTGGGAAAATGCCAGGAGGGGAGGAGGGAGAAGCAGGAGGGACCAATCCCCGACTGTGGGACCTAAAATGAACTCAACAGGCTGGAAATAGAACAGCTGGGTAAACCCAAAACACTGTTTGGGTGTCTGCTGAGCAAGCACGTGAATGAACAGAACTGGGGGAGCAATTCGAGGAAGAAATAGATCATTTCATCTCAGAGGTAGGTCAGAACAGGAGGCCTTTATTCCAGCCCGCCCAGATTACTCAGGCTTCTTTTTCTGAGGGTGTTTTCTTTACGTAAGCATTATTTTTAACAGGCTGCCTTGCCGGTTGGGTTAGCCTGACGCCACCCCATCCTTGGCAAGTGGGAGGCTTCCAGTTACTCGGAGACCAAGACCGCTCCCGGATTTTTATTGTAACTGTGGACACGTCTGGCTTCAGGGGAAGAAATCTTAATCCGCTCTCGCTCTCCGAATGGAGGCTTAGGATTCTGAGCTGTGTCATGGGATACCACTTTCCCTTGTTAGAACAAAATCCACTTCTGGGATGGGGCAGGACTGGCTTGGGGGACCCTGTCTCTCTTAGCACCCCAGGGCTCTATGATGCCTTTTGGTGGCCTCACCTGATGCCAGCACATTTCACCCCAGGAGGGGCATTGCCCCCCAGGGCTCTGCCATGGGACTCTTGCCCTGGCTGTCAGTGGCACCCTAATCTCTGCTCCCCACCCCTGCCCCACCCCACCCCCATAGCGCTGTTCCATCTCCATCCACCCTTCCAGACCCTGGCACTCCTTCGCATCTAGGCTCCTAGGGCGACTCTTGGGTCTCAAAGGCCATTTGCTGACTCTCAGGGCCCTTGAGCCCCCTGAAGTTGCTGCCAAAGCTGTCCCACAGGAGAGATTCCTAGCTGTCCTCAGATGCCCTGGAGAGTAGTCTGGAAGTTGGGTTGGGCCAGCGCAGACTATGAAAATAGCTGGAGCCAGGTGACCGCTGGAGACTCCTTTCAGCCAGCCTGAGGAGTCCTCTTCACTCTGGGGCTTTTGCTCCATCATGGATTTCTCTGGAGTTCAGCTCAGCTCTCCTTGGGACGAACGTGGACAGGAACCGGGGAGCCAGAGCTCTAGCTTTGCAATTACCACTGGCTATGCTATCTTTGGCCACTTGCTTGCTGAGCAGCTGCCTTTGTCAAATTGGGGATGATGCTGCCCACCTTAGCAGGTTCTCCCAAGGCTCGAATAAGATCCCATGTCCTGGCTGCTTAGCCCGATACCTGACATATTTCATAAAGCTTAACTTCCTTCCTTCCTCTCTGTCTTCCTTCCTGGATGAACACTGAGGAACCTTTCAAAACTGAGCAGGTAGACTCCACTAGAGGATCTTTCGGGGGAGACCTAAATTGGAGAGAGAGAACACAGGCCATCCCACAGCCTCTCCAGGAGGTGCTGGGGATGGGGTGTTAGCCCCTGGGGGAGGATGAAGAGAGGAACGCTTAGGAGCCTGGGAGCTGGCACGTGTGGGTCCATTTCCCCAACTTCTGACTCTGTTTCCTCTGCTGCTCTGGTTTTCATCAGAAGGCATTCCCACGAAGCCCCTGTTGGAGATCAATTCATGGCAACAAGCTAGGAGGGAGTTTTATCTCTAAGAATTTTCCTGTTTCAACTGGGTGGTTAGTCCTGGACATGGGGACTTGGGGGCCCAAGTGGAAATGGGCCCCCAGTGTCCATTGCCTTCCCAAACTGGATGCTTAGAAACACATCAGCCATAAGGAAGCTAGCTGATTTAAGACTCTTTGACCACCCCCACCACCCCCACCGCATACACCACCAAGAGAGACACTGAATGTGGAGTCATCTTGAACTCTTCCCTTCCCTCCACTGCCTCTCCTCTTCCTCTGGGCTGCAGGCTCTTGGACTAGAGGCGGCTTGTTCTATGCACTTCATGTAGAACTAGAAGTAAAACAAATTAGCTTCCTCTTCTCTGACACTGATGTGCTGGGGGACCAAAGAGGGTGTTTCAGAAAATTCAGGAGTTCCTCTTGGTTCCTTGTACCATTTGTGACTCTTCCAGCTTTCCTTGTCCTTGTGTGAGCCTCCTCTCGTCGAGACAAGAGACCAGCATCTCCGAGAGGGCCCATCAAGTACTCTGAGCTTTTCAGTTGTAAAGGGCAAGAGAAATCAAAGCCACCTCTTATCTCCATCCAGACGATCGATAGCGATCGGGGCAACTGGTGGCTCGGTAGCTGAGTGCCTGACTTTTGATTTCCACTCGGGTCGTGATCTCAGGGTCTTGAGATTGACTCATGTGTTGGGCTCTGTGCTCAGCAGAAAGTCTGCTTGAGATTCTTTCCCTCTGCCCCTCCTCCTACTCCCTCTCTGTAAAATAAATAAATAATTCTTTCAAAAAAAAAATGCAAAACATAACCCAAGGCTGTGCCCTTGCTTGTCTCACTTGGCCAGTGCTGTGTTAATGCCAAGCTGAGATTCCTTTTACTTTGTACTCACCTGGCCCCAAAGGCTGCCAGGGTATCAGCTACTAAGCCATTAATCCATAAAAGCCATCTACACCCTTCCTTAGATCCCAGAAGGAATCTCAACTCTGTCCTGACCTCGGAAGCCACCTTGGCCTTTTCGTCAGTGCTTTCTTTGCTCTGAATCTGGGCATCACATCTGTAATTTGATGCCTAGGAAATATTTTTAGCTGCCAACCTTGATGCAGACGTCATCCCTATTCACCACAGGGGTATTGAGAGAGGAAAGAGTTGGAAGATTCCAACACCTTCTTGAAGGGTCTTCCTGAAAGACAAGTCTGGCCAGGTCCCTCTGTTTCTGAAAACCCTGCTGTGGTTCCCTGTCAGATAAAAGTGAGATGCCTGAGACCATCTAGCCGCTCAGGCCTCAGTCCCTGACCCTCCCTCCCCACACACCCAAGTAGCAGTGTTCTTCCAACTTGTACCCTGTCCTACTTTTGGTCACACTCTTCCCTTTCCTTACAGTGACCCCCACTCGCTCCACCTTGTGAAAACTACTCATCTTTGGTGAAGTCTTTCCTGATCCGCGCAGCCCACCAGCAGAACTCTGGGCCCTCACAGACCCTGAGACACCTTTATGAGAGCATTTCTTCACACTAGGTATTTACCTGGCCACCTTTTAGAGAGTCATAGCTCAGACTCACCTTTTCTGTACTTCCGCTAACTTGGCCAAGGGACCTATGTAGACACTAGGATAGTAAATATATTACGGAAAATTATCCAAAATTTAGATAAGGCCAGAAGGAAGACTGTATATACCTGCAATGTCATAGTGAAAATTTGTTTAATAGAGTTTGTTTAAGGACTTTTTAATTTTCTCGAACTGTTGCTATCAGCATAGGACTTTTGAACACTTGACATTTAAGTGTGAATGCCACAGGTTCAAATGACAATATTTAGGACACGTTGGGTCAAACAAAATGTATTATTAAACATTAATTTCTCCAGTTCAGTTTTACTTTTTAATGTGGCTACTGGAAAAATTTAAATCATATACATGGCTCGTGTTATAGATCTAGGGGACAGCGCTGTTGAAGAAGAGTGTTTCATTGTTTGACTTTGTCATTTGCCTTTACTAATAAAGACTCAGACTGTCAAGTTGCATGTTAACTTGTAGATTTTTAAAAAGATTTTATTATTTTATCTGACAAGCAGAGGTTGCAGAAGAGGGAGATGGAGAACTGATGCTGAGCAGGGAGCCTGATGCAGGACTCAATCCCAGAACCATGGGATCATGACCTGAGCCAAAGGCAGATGCTTAACTGACTGAGCCACACAGGTGCCCCTTAACTTGGAGATTTTTGTCTGGTAGGGATTTATTTATTTACTTATTTATTTTAAAAGATTTTATTTATTTATTTGACAGAGAGAGATCACAAGTAGGCAGAGAGGCAGGCAGAGAGAGACGAGGAAGCAGGCTCCCTGCCAAGCAGAGACTCCAATGCGGGGCTCAATCCCAGGACCCCGGGATCATGACCCGAGCCCAAGGCAGAGGCTTTAACCCACTGAGCCACCAGGCACCCCAGCAACATTTTTTTTATTGTGAAAAATTTTTTTATTGTTTATTTTTTATTATGTTTATTACATAACAGAATTTACTATATTTAAGTGTATCATTTAAGGACATTAAGTACATTCACATTTTTGTACCATCCGTCACCACCGTCCATCTCCAGAACTTTCCCACCATCCCTGTGCCCATTAAACAACAACACCCTCCTTTCCCTTCTCTCCCAGCCCCTGACAACCACTGTTCTGCTGTCTGTCTCTATGAGCTTGACTACTGTACGGACCTCACGGAAGTGGAATCGTGCAGTGTTCGTCCTTTGGTAATTGGCTTAGCATCATGTCTGGTGTGCGTGTCACGTGTTTTTTTATCCAGTCATGCATTAGTGAATATTTGGGTTGTTTCCATGTTTTGCCTGTTGTGAATAATGGGTCTACAGATATTTCCTTGAGATCAACTTTCAGTTCTTCTGGGTATATACCTAGAAGTGGAATTGCTGGATCGTAGGGTAGTACTTGTTTAATTTGCTGAGGTAAAAGCAACATTTCTGAGCACCTATGTGGTATCAGCTCTGTGCTAGGCCCTTTCCACATGACATCTCGTTTAATCCATATCACAACCCTGTGGGAAGAAGATTATTGTCCCCAGTTTATAAAAAGTGAAGATTCCAGAAACTAAATGACTTGTTCAAGGTGACAGATAGTGACTGTGAGTCAAGTTTTGAACCCAGGTCGGCTTGATTCCAAGGTCATGCTCTTCCCAGGCAGCAGGCAATGAAAACAAATATGGTATTCAAGAGGTGGGGCCACAGTTTAAAGCTTTTGGCAGCTAATGCTTTCTTTAATTAACAATTAACATCTTAGGGGCGCCTGGGTGGTTAAGCGTCTGCCTTCAGCTCAGGTCACGATCCCAGAGTCCTGAGATCCTTAGTTCTCCCCAGGGTTCCCTGCTCCGTGGAGAGTCTGTTTCTCCCTCTGCCCCTACCCCTGCTTGTGCTCTCGCTCTCCCACTGTCTCTCAAATAAATAAATAAAATCTTAAAAAAAAAAAAAAACATAAAACAAAAACCAATTAACATCCTAGCAGGAATCACAGAAGGATGGGTCATCACTTCCCCTTTCCCCAGGTCAAATGAAACACTGTCTTCCAGACGGTTCTCAGACAAAGCTCCTCTTTATCCTGGTCTCCTACCACTCCTCCTCCCACATCCCCAGGCCTCCCTTATTTACTGGCTAAAGCCCACACGCCCCAGCTCCAGCCTTATGTCCACCAGAAATCTTCCCAGCTACAACCCCAGAATGGGTCCCTCCCACTAGTTTCCCTGGACTCCCTTCTGTCAACTAGGCTCCCTGCCCTCTGTGTTACCCATTTATGTATGAAACCCCCTCCCGGCCACATGCTCTCCGGGGCACAGTTCACACTGTCCCTTCGTATCACCTGAACCTCCCAGTGCCCGGCACTCGGGGAACAGTTTGAATCAATGAATCAATGAGTGACTCACTCAATCAATGACAGTAGGGAAGACAGGCACGAAGAAGAGAAAACCAGAATTATCCTCTTTTACTTCACTATTCGTGTAAGACCAGGCTGGGAGTTGCTCAGAATAATTTGTGTGCCGTATTTGGCACCACTGCGCAAGTCTGAGCCATTTTGGGGTTGGAAACTCCCAGGGAAAGAGATGGAATTATCCTCTCAGAGAAATATGCCCGCGTGGCTGGCCCGAGGAAGGGGAGGAGGAGGTTTCAATGTTGGTAGAGATTGCATGTCTTGAGGAAAACCGCATCCCCAGGGGAGGAATTGTTTGTGACACCTTTAACACAAGTATTCCTTCCCTCCCTCCTTCATTTGCCTCACCAGCCCAATGATCAGACCCATACTTGCTCTGAGCCAGCCGGGGGGGGGGGCAGTAACAGGTGACAAAGAATAGTCAGGTATCCAGGGTGACAGCTGCTCATACCCAGAGGGTAGTGGGGAGCACCAGCGAGGTAGGGGAGCTCATTGGCCAGAGTCCTTGCAGAACCTCTGTATCCTGTGCTGCACAAGGAAGCAGCTTGGTTTAGAGAGCTGCTTTAGAGGGCTTTAAGCACCACAGGCTATTAACGTGAAAATGTGGAGCAGAAGGAGGGACAGGATTTGAACTCCACTGAAAGATAAGGGTTTGGGATTATTTGCCCAAGAGAGAGGGAAGTATTTTATCAACTTGGTCATTCATGATTATTTGTAAAGTGTGAGGATGACATTAACTCAAATGGTTCTCACATCAAACCTGGGAGATGAGTTGGCAGGACACTATCCTGTTGTGCATGCAAAGGAAACAAGGAGATTTAATGCTAGTTTTTCTGTCCCCAGTTCAGGGTTCTTGCTCGCTCCAGGCTGCCTCTCCTAACTGCATAGATCCAAGGTGGGGATAGGGGGTGTCCCACATTAGGGGGTCCTAGAGACCAAGCCCATTATGGGCTGGCTGTTCCAGGCAGTGATCTAAGGACTGGCCACAGGAAGGAGCACCTAGGGAGCACTGTACAGGAAGGGATGGGGCAGTTCTGAGTCACCTGGGGCCAGTGTAGCCTGCTAGTAGGTGTTGAATAAATCACACATCTGTATGTTATTGTTCAAAGCATTAGAGTGTCTATGGTTGGGCTGAATCTTCCTGAAGACCTTGTGAGTACAGGTTCAGAGGGGCTGGTCCCAGCCCAGGTGACCAGCTGCTTGCTAGAATGTAGGCTCGGCTGTTCATGGAATGGTGTCCCTGAGCAGCTGGTTTTCTCCGGTATTTCTTCCTCCACAGAGCAGGAGGGGAAAGGGCCCTGCTGGGGCCCCGTGTGTTGAAGGTGTCTTCAGAGGGGCTCTGAGGGCAGCTCGACGCAGACAGTAGGGGTGGCTAGAAACATCTCAGGGGAAGCCCTGAAAAGGATCAGCACTCGGCAGGCACGTTCCAGTCCAAGAGGATGTCCCCGCTCCCCACAAAGGGTTCGAGCAGGGTCTTGGGTCTGTGGAGTGCCTGTTTGGCTCCACGGCCCTGCATGAGCTGCCAGCAGGGACAGGTGGTCCACTACGTGACTATGTGACAGGTAACCACAGGATCCTTTCTCCAGGATGAAGGGAAAGAGAAGCAATCAGAGAGCATCGAGGGCCTCAGGCAAAGGAAGAAATAATCCGAGCAGAGGGAGTCAAGGTTCTGTTGTGCCCACAGACTTCCAGGAGGGAACCAGCCGCAGAGAAGCCTCCCTCAGACAGTGGATGCCCCCATCAGGCTGATCCGGAGCTGCTTTGCCAAAAAGGAGAATCGGGTTGCGTGGAGCCATCCTCTTTCTCACTCTGCCAGATGGCCTGAAGGCGGTGGGGTGCTTCCAGGAGCCCAGCCCCTTTTCCCTGCTCTAAGGCAACCAGCCAGCCACAGGATCTGAGCCCCTGCAGCCCGGGAAGGCAGTCAGGTCATAGTGGTGACCTCTTCTGACCCGAGGTATCCCTCGTGGGATCTTCACGGACCTGCAAAGCCCCTGCAGCGTCTCCCCCTCTATCTTGTGGCCCATTTGCCTCGGGGAGGAGGCCAGGGCAGGAGCTGGGACCGGGGCTGTGTGGTACCTGCTTTTTGAGGACAGCACTGGCACGTAGATCTCGCTCTAAACTCTGCATGGCTTCCTGCTCTGGGAAATGCAGGATTAATTGAATGACCTGTAGCGATTCCGGGAAGAAGGAGGTGGGGGAGGGGGAGGGCTGGCTGCCAATCCTGCCAAGGAGACTAGGAAGTAATTCAACCAGTCACTTGATGCAGAACTGCTTTAACAGGTGTCGGTGGAGTGGTCAGTTTATCCCGCATACAGCACCTCACGGCCTGAGCACGCACTTTGCAGGGCGGGCCAGAGCCCCCGGGGGGCCCACGGTGAGGGAGGCTGTGGCAGCAACGCTGCTCAGGTCCATCCCATCACCTATTTTGTGCTGCAAACACTGTCAAGGTTATGAGTAAACAATCTTGGAGCCGGCAAGCTCACTGCACAGTGGAGAAGATATCCAGAAACACACGTAGTATGTTTGCCCTTTCAGGGATGAGCCCAGTTTCAAACATCCAGTAAACTCTGGTGAGGGCGGGGAACATGTGCCCTCTCTTATTCACACCTGTAATCCCAGTGCTGGGCACAGAGTCTGGAACAGAGTAGAGGCTTAATACATGTTTTGCTGAATGAGCAAATAAATGAACAAATGCTCAGATCATGAGTTGGACCACCAAGTTCACTGGAGCTCCACAGGGAATCAGGGCTCTTTGCTGGCTGTGCCCTAGAACCCCTCGGTTTCCTCCCGTGAGACTCCCTTTACTTCTCTACCTTCCCTACAGCAGACCCCACCAGACCTGCACTCTGTAATTTTGCATTCAGTGCCCCGTTCCCTGCCCCCTGAGCCCCAGTTGCTTAAGATAACCAATATTAGCAGGTCAGACACAGCTCAGATGCACTTGAAGATGCTTAGCCTGGTTGGAGAGCCCTAGACAGAACCAGATGTATTTTTAGCTCCTTGGGTATCTGGAAAGGTACTGAGATGCAGTCGTGGTTACAGACACCGTGCAAATCAGTATTCTGTGACTGGCCTCCCCACACCAGCAATTTCCATCAGTGTCTCAAAAGCAAGGGTTGCTATGGAGATGGAGTGCCAGGGCAACTGAACTTCCTGTTAGGAAACAGCAGCACAGGTAGAGCTCCAGGCCAATGGGAACCAAGGAGTTTCTTGGATGGCCACAGTTTCTGCTCCTGAGGGCAAAATAATGGCAGGAGTCCTTGGCATCATCAGGAGGGGGTCAGCCGGGAGACGGAGATGCTCTTTCTGGAACTTGATTCAGGGAGGGAATGATTCTATTTCTTCCTCACAGGTGGCATAGGGCTGGTTTGGTTCTCTCTCTGTTCCTTTGCCCATGGACTTGGGCCACCTAAGAAGCAGTCTGGAAGCTGCTTGGGGAGGATGGTGGCAGGGCCATTCTGAGAAGAGATCAGTCCTGGCAGATACCTAGAATCGAAGTCTTGTGAGGGACAGGGGGAGAGCAGGTCATTTTGGTCCTGGAAGCATTTGAGTTACTCTTGGGATGGTGTTGGGCAGGGTTATCTCATTTTATCTTTGCTTTCATCTGGGGAGGCAGCCCAGGCAGGGGGCCTGGTCCCTACCTCCCTCATTCATTCACTAAACATTGCCTATGTGCATGATAAGCTAGGCAGCTGAGATAAAAAAAAAAAAAAAAATCCGGGACTCCAACAGGCTAAATTCCCCACGTACTGCTACAAAATTAGCAAGATGTAAAACGAAAAGAGCACCCAGGTCTGTCCAGTTCATAGATTCAGAGGGATAAGAGCCTAAAGATGTTCTTGAAGAGCATTTAGTCTGACCTTCACACTTCACAGAAAAGAAACTGAGGCCCAGAGAGAGCACAAACTTGGTCACTCAGGGAGTTGGTGAAAAAACAAGCCCAGGATTCTTTGGCCCACTCTTCTCATCACCCAGAGCTCTTTCCAGAGAAATGTGCTACCCCAAACTTTTACTGGACACCCGCTCTGAGTCAGGTATCAGTTCAGCTATGAATTACTTTCAGTTGTTGTTAACAGAGACCTGACCACAGTAACTTAAGCAAATGAGGAGTTTATTTTCTCATAAAAGATGTGCAGAGGCAAGGATCACAGGGCTGTTTGACACTTGGACAAAGTCATCAGGGTTGCAGTTTCCTTCTGGTTTTCTGTGTCACCACCTTCAATATGAAGGTTGATTATAAACACCCAAGATGGCTGCTGGAGTTCTAGCCATCACATCTACGTTCCATGCTCAAAAAGGAGAAACAGAACAGAACAAAAGGGCCTGTGGGCCTGCCCTGCCTGCCCCACTGCCTCCTTTGCGAATCTTCCTGAAAACCCATCTAAGTTCTACTTGCAGCCCATTTGTACTTGCTCATTGCCCAAAAGGTTGAGAAATGTCATCTTTTACCGGGGCACATGGCTGCCCGAAATAAAATTGGGGTTATGGTGGGAATGAAGAGTGGGAGAATGATACTTCTAAATTTTCTGCAGTGAGTATAAGTTTATTTGAAAATGAGGGGGGGAAAATGCAAATTCTACCCCTCCGACCTCCTATTTCATCCACACTAGGGATGACTGGACCTGCCTAGAAGCACCTACATTATGCTACTTTAATGAGAACAGCACGACATTTCTTTCTTTTTCTCTATTTCTTTCTTTCTTTCTCTCTTTCTTTCTTTCAAGATTTTATTTAGTTATTTGACAGAGAGAGATCACAAGCAGGCAGAGAAGCAGGCAGAGAGAGAGGAGGAAGCAGGCTCCCTGCTGAGCAGAGAGCCCAATGCGGGGCTCTATTCCAGGACTCTGAGACCACGACCCGAGCCGAAGGCAGCAGCTTAACCCACTGAGCCACCCAGGCGCCCCAGCATGACATTTCTTAAAGCAGGATTTAAACCATCATAATATCAGTGCAGGTCAGTTTGAACAAAATCTACAGACTTTGTGGATATCACCCAGGGTAGAGGCTTGGAGAAGAAGTGGCAAATTCACCAAGGAGCTATAGGAAATCTTGGCTTCATGCAAAGCCCGCTCACCAGCCCTGAGCCTCCCCCGCCCGCCAGCCCCCAGTTCATCTTGTCTGGGAACGCCTCCCACACACAGTCTCTGGGATGCTGAAATCCAACGCCCTCCGGGGCCGCTGGGCTGCTGGGCGGCATGCCCACCCAGAGTCATGCTGAGCAGCAGGGGTGGGCGCTGTGGGTTCGCCAGGAAGCCTCGGCCTTGGCTCTGCCGCTCACAGATGGCTCCGGTTATTTATGAATTGGAGCTGTTCTCCTCAAATCCCCGCAAGGTAGGTCAAGGACAGGGAGGAGACCCATAGTAAACGAAAGGCTGGGCCCAGGCATCCCAACTCCTACCAGCCCCACGGAAAGACTTCAAGTGTGGCTCGCAGGCTGGGGGCATGGGGAGGCACCCGGGATCCCCCTGCAAGACTTGCTTTCAGTGTGGGGGTTCTTGATGATAGTTCTAAGTAATACACTGCCCACGGCATGATGCAAGTTTTTTGAGAAGGGGACAGTGAAAAAGCAGGCATCAGTCTATTCAGTATGAAATCGGGTGGTTCACTCATGGCAGAGCCCAGACACTCTTGTGTATTCAGAATCCATTCTCCCGCTCATCTTTACCAACAGTTTTATTTGAAAGCACTAATGGGCTCAGTTGCTGTATCCAGCTTCTCAACTCACTGGCAGATGCCCAGAGGGCTGCACCATAAAGTAGAGAGAAACATCTTTGGAGAGCCTGTCCATCCCTTAATAAAAGGCAAAGGCCCCAGAAAAGAAACTGCATTATTTTTGGCCTCACTCCTCCCCCTTCTTCCTGCCTAAAGTGAGAAGATGCTTGGGAATGCAGGGGACCATCCCCACAATCCTGAAAATAAAAAGCCCCATGCTAGGATAGCAGAGCAGGAAGCTAGAAGGATCTGAGGTCCTTCGTGACTCTCAAGACAACATCCCTGCAACTACCTACTTCCTGACTTCTGGTTATATGGCAAAAATCAAAACCCCATTTGGGTAGGCAGCATGGGTTTCTGTTAAGGGATGCCAAATGCAATCCTACTGATGCCCAAAGATTGCCAAAGGGCTATGCCTTTTTGTGCGATCGCAGATTTGCAAACCCATATGCAGTTTCTGTGCTCACTTCACTTCCTCCCCAGGCCAGCTTGGAACAGACCCCCACCTACGTATCAGGGAAAGAAACTGGCGGGATTCTCCCAGCAGAATTTCCAGCAGGCCTGGGCTTGCATCTTGACTGTTCATCTTTCTGTATCACTCTGGGGGAAAGTGAAGAAATTAAGTCCCAGGGACTGCTTTTACTCCTTCCGAGAGATAACATGGTATCCAGGAAAATGCTTCTTGGCTGAGAAGTCCCTGAGAATTAAAAATTTGATCCTCCCAAACTGGGGAACAGAATCTTCTCTCTTCCCATTTCAAACTATTGAGGCCACAGGACTGCTCCTACCACTGATGGTCCCATGGATCGTGGATCTCAATCCTTTGAGATCCATAAGATCTTAAGGCTTCATGGGAGGAAATGATGACTGAATCATCTGTCAGATTTTCCTCAGTTCAACCAAAATCACTTTGAGTGCTTACCATGTATCTATGTAAGCTTCACAAAATGAGCAAGTGGCTTTAAAAGATTCTTGCAAAGAAACCTGGATTAGAGATAATATTGATAATGCAAACATCAGAAACCATAAAAATACCTAGAGTGACCTTTCTCCTCCTGAATAAGCTCCTTATTAGCCAGCAAAAGCAATGACAACCTCACTGGACCTAAAAAGAAGTCGACAAAAAAAGTCAACATTTTCAAGATAATTCCCTAAAATATGGTTGACATTTTCTACTTTTAATGAAACTTATTACCCTAAGAGTTTTTGCCTTCAGATATTAGCTATTGATAACAGAAAGCTTCCCAATTAGTAAGATATTTAAAAATTAAGCATCCAGACAATGAATATAAACTTCCTTAATTATTTCATTGATACTTAAACTTACTAACCATACTTATCCCGCAAAATTTCATTAAATGTAGTAAGTGTGTACAAGAGTCTTCTGGTATTTCTTAGTGATTGCAGAACTCGAAAAGCCTCCTGCCCTTAGGGAAATACTTGCATTTCTACCATGAAAAAATGGCTGTAATACACGAAAAGCAATATGGCAACAACTCACGCAATCTTCAGTCAACAGATCTTATCGAAAGATACATAGAAAACATTGCTGAAAAGTTTAAGAAGTGAATATTATAGCAGAGTATGCTAGGGATGCCGGGCTGGCTCGGTAGAACATGTTTCTCTCGATCTCAGGGCTGTAAGTTCAAACCCCACATTCGGTGTAGAGATTACTTAAAAATAAAATCTTTAAAAAAAAGAAAAAGCAAAGAAAAGAAAACAGGACAGGGGTGCCTGGGTGGCTTAACTGGTTTAGCCTCTGCCTTTGGCTGAGGTCATGATCCTGGGGTCCTGGGATTGAGCCCCAAGTGGGACTCCTTGCTCAGTGGGGAGTCTGCTTCTTCCTTTCCCTCTGCCCCTTGCCCCATTTGTTCTCTCTCTCTCTCTCTCTGTCTCTCAAATGATAGATAAAACCTTTTTAAAAAGATAAGTAGGTAAGTTAATAAATAAATAAAACAAAGTATGACTTACAGGAAGTTTGCTTCATATTTGATTGAAAATAGAGAGCTTTCTAAAATCTTAGTTCATGGGACTGCCAGATTTTGTTTAAATACTAGAAAGAGGCCCCTAAGTGGCTCAGTCATTAAGTGTCTGCCTTCAACTCAAGTCATGATTCCAGGGTCCTGGGATTGAGCCCCTGCATTGCATGAGGCTCCTTGCCCAGCGGGAAGCCTGCTTCTCCCTCTCCTACTCCCCCTGCTTGTGTTCCCTTTCTTGCTGTGTCTCTCTCTGTCAAATAAATAAATTAAATAAATAAACAAATAAATACTAGAAAGAATGATTTTTGAATCACCAAAGGAAAGAGGTGTGGACGAAGAGTAAGTGAGTAATTTCTCAGAAAAGAAAAAAAAAATCCTTTATGGGAAAACTGTTGGCTGAAATGAAAAGGGGAGCCTGGGACGAGGGTATAAAGGTAGAGCCACACTTGTTCTTCATTCACTTGGCGGCCAAGAAGTGAAAGCCAGATGTTCAGGAGCGCAGAGGGTTGTCATTCACGTCGTTAATTTTATAAAAACCAGGTCTTCAAAGTATTACGGAGTCATTACAGCACTTTGTAATGGGATAGAGAGTAACCCAGAAGATCTTCTATTTCCCATAGGGGCTCCCCAGCGTTCTCTCTGGGTAAGTACTTAAAAGAGTTCACAAACTTAGAGGAAAATCACGTGTTTTGCTTATGAAGACGAATGTTCCATTTTTATTGCCCTTCTTTGTGATGACTAGTGGCTGTCAGAGTTTTTAAAGAAGCACACTCGACTTGCCCCTAAAAGATAAAGGTGACGCTTCATCATCTCTTAAAAAATAAACTCGAGCCAGGGAAAGGGCTTGGAAACAGATGTTTGGATGTTTCCATTGTTACACAATTTTGTTCCCAGCCCTGCTTGTAATACGTTTCCATTGTTCCTGTCCATCCACTGCAAAGGAACTGGCAACAGAATTCCCTAACTTGTTTTAGAATCTTTTAAATGAGAAGTCTCCATAGGTTTTGACTCCCTTTTATTAAGATTATAGAAACATAGTAATCACATCATATATAATAAGTAATTATAAACATGTTTCTGTTTGCTCGGAAGAACAAGGGTGTTAGAGCAATCACAGGGTGCTTACTGTGTTCATGGCCTCACTGAGGATTGTCTTGTTCCACGGGAGGGCACCTTGCCTTCGGACCCAGCGGGAAGCTCAGGGACTGTTTCTATTTCCTTTCCCTGCCTCTCCTCTCCCTTGACCTCCCCCGGCTCCCTTGCCCCAAGGCCCAGCACTGCTTTACAGGTGCTGCCTTAGTAAGGGAAATGTAAAGTTCAGGCCTGTGGGATTTCCCAAATCTCATAGCTTGCATCTCGACACGTGTTGCTTTAACCTACTCTGGCTTCCTTACGGCCATGGGATAAACTCTTAACTTCTGTGCAGAATATAGAAATACTGTGTTTCAAGGTGCCTGGGTGACTCAGTCGGCTAAGTGACCAACTCTTGATCATGATTTCAGGGTTGCGAGATCGCGCCCCCAGTAGGGCTTCAAGCTGGGGAGGGGGTGGAGCCTGCTCAAGATTCTCTCTTTCCCTCTGTCTCTGCCCCTCCCTGCCTTCTAATTAAAAAAAAAAAAAAAAGTGTTTAAAGAAATACTGTGCTTCTGCCTCACCGGGTCTCCATCAACCTTATCAAACCTACTCTTGTCAATTCTCTAGAAGCCTTCCTCCTGCCCACTTGTTTGAGATCTAGGTTTGCCCTAAGACCCCACTCAGAGCCCATGTCTTGCTTACATCTCTTCCATCCCGGCCTTGGTCGTACTTTTCCAACCGTCCCTCCTCTGGGAGCTTTTCTAGAACACTATGGGCACAGTTGGGCACTCCTAGCACCTGTCATGATGGGAACGGACTGTCACATCTGTGATCGCCCACCTATGAGCCTCCGTGTGGGCCCAGCACCTGGAGCAGGGACACGCTGCACACAGGCCTCAAGACTTACTGTACAACACTGCTGGCGTCTACGACAGATGCTCACTGGTGACAGCATGGCATCTGGGGTCCCTGAGATGACATGTCCCATCGGTCACATGCACATTTTTCTATGGTGGGAGGAGGGGCCATGAGTTGGGACCCGAAATCATGGCCTGGCTGGCAGCAGAGGGGACCAACGGGGTGAGAAGCCATGGGGGTGCCATTTTGTTCTATTCTGGGCACAGCCGACTCCCTGGAGCCCAGGGAACTGAGGGCTGGATGCTGGCTCACCCCTGAGGGGGAAGTGATGGTCGCAACTGGAGTTCTGGGCCAAAATACATTTTGTGATGCCCTGGGGCATTTGGGATCATGAGGCACACTTTAAAAATACATGAGAATTTAAGGGCTTTTTTGCCCCCTACACCTGCTGGAAGAACATGTCCAATGTCTGGGCTAATATTAGGGCTGTTTATTTTCTACCGCTGACATTTCTTGGGCCATCTTCAATTGCTGCTGGAGACAAGGTGACTGATACTGACTTTGGCACCCTGGGTCCAGGAAGGATTACCAAGGCTGAGTAGGAGCACGTCTGGGCAACACAGGCATGCAGACAGACGCCCAAAAATATGTGGGCCATCATCTGACCCAGTCGTTCTGGGGTTCAAGGTGGCTCAGACATAAAGGAGTCTAGTTAGAGGGGGTCCTTTCATAGGGGTGTCTGATGGTCCAAAATCCAGTGTTACACATAGAATAAGAAACAGCTTTTCCAGTGGGGAGACTACTTTGTGAAACAAATGAAGGCCTGTAAGGCAACAGTCTCCCTTCCTCCACTTTTTTAAAAATTTAGATCGGGGGCAGGGAAAGGGAGAGAGAGAATCTAAAGCAGTCTCCACGGCCAATGGAAGGGGCTCAGGGCTCGATCTCACAACCCTGACATCATGACCTGAGCAGAAATCAGGAGTCAGAAGCTTAACCAACTGAGCTACCCGGCGCCCCAATAGTCTCCCTTCCTAAAACGAGACCCAATTCTTCCAAGTTTTGTGTGGGGGGAGGGTCTTCATTTGAGGAGGGCCACTTTGCAAACATCTCTTTGCCTCTGGGCTTTGCCTCCCCTTTGAGGACCAGGCTCCCCCACTCTCCGTGGTCAGATACGTTGGGGATAAAGTCTCTTTCTCACATTACCTTTAGTACAACTGAGGCAGATCGGAATTCTAATGGGGACTTCACATTAAAAAAAAAAGAAGAAGAAGATAGAAAGAAAATAAAGCACAAAGCAATTGAAATATCAAAACATAATTTATTGATGATTAGAACTTTTACCTCACCCCCCCCCCATTCTTCTTTAAAAGTCCCTAGAAAAATATCTCTTTTATTGTGTTTAGGCTCTTCCTAAGCTGGAAGACTTGCAAAACAAGTTCCCAAATGGCCCAGGAGTATAAAGGATGCGTAGAATGGTAATCCGCTCAGGCTTCCCAGGTCTAGAGCAGCAGAAGCAAACAAACAAATAAACAAATGCACAAAAGCTACTTCCTTCCCCCCAGAGGACAGCTCTTGGCCAAACAGAACCTAAGACCACTGGAAAAGGACTGCAGCCAAAGCCCAGAGGGGCTGTTAGAGAGGCCTGCCCAAGAGAAACCCCCGAGTCCCCTCTCCCCACGCAGTCCTGGGTGTGATCACCCTACCCTGTTCTCCTGGCTGCTTGAGTTCCTTGCATTATAACAACATTTAATGTCAAAATACTACCCGTCTGCACCGGCTGGGGGAGAGAGCTCACGTAGCCATTTTCCATTTGGCACCAGAGAAGCCTGTTCTGGGCCCCAAAGAACTTAGAGCCAGGACAGTGCCACGGTGGGTGGGTAGGAGGGCTGAGGTGCTACCCAGAACTGGACCCTCTCCTTCTGAAAACGTAGAGAGACTACACTGGCATGGGGATTGAAAGGAACAGAACTTGGAATGCTGGCAGGCATGGGGCTGGACACTAGAGGGCTGAGCAAGGAGGATACAGGCCAAGGTGCACAGGAACCAGGTAAGTCAGTCCAGCCCGAGAACGTGTTTTGACCCTTTGGAGGTCCTCACAAACACTGTCAGCTGCTGCTCTTCACCCTTCCTAAGACCTCGCTCTCAGCCAGGCTTGCCAGGACAGCCCCACACAGGGGACAACTCATTTGTCTCCCCAGGATCCCTGGGAGGCAGGTCCTGGGGTGGTTCCCATTTTGCAGATGAGGAAGTAAGAATCGAGTGGCAAAGGTGTTTTACACCTTGTCCAGGGGCAGGAACTCCTGTGTGGCAGGGCTGGGCTTTGAAGCCCTGAAGTCCAACCCCATCGGGTCTCTGCTCTTAGTGCTGGTCCTGCCACAGCCGTTGTGGCCATGCCTGGTCCTGCAGGGCCCCATTTCTTTCCCTGACGTCCTTTGGCATTTGTAACCCTGAAGGACCTCAGCACCAGGAGATCCCTGAAATCATGGGTTCCCTAGACCACCAAGGACCCCACACCTCAATGCACTGTTGTCATGGGGCTCTTTGCTCCTTTTGAGGCCCCTTGCCATCTCCCGGTTAGTTCCTCGGGGGGGACCCGACTTTCTCTCCTCGGCTTGTGGGGCCGGCAGAGCCAGCGGCAGCCCCATGGGTCTCGGTAGCTCCCACTTAGCAAGCAGCCAGCAAACCTCTACAGACAGGCAGCACCCCTGGGGAGGCTGCTGGTCATCCCTTGTGTGACCGCTTTGGCTCAGACGCCTGTGCACAGTGGGCATCAGCTTTCTGAGAGCCAAGGGGTTGGGGATCAGTGGGGCTGCTCCTCCACTCTTCATCTGGCCTTCTGGCTGCTTCCAGGCCACCATCTTTGCTCCATTCTGTAGTGGAACCATGTAGTGTTTGCTTGTTTGCTATTTATACTGCAGTTGCTGTCTGGGGTGTTTCTCTGAAGCAAACTGGTAAGCTCCCAAGCATTAAGTATACTTCTGGCTCAGGGCTGCACTCACACACATGGGTTCAGCTAGGACGAGGCCTGTCCTTATTCCCCCACAGCCTCCGGGTCCTTCCTAAATCGGTACCTTTCAGATACCTCCACTCCCCCCACGCCCTCTCATAAGCACAGTCTTAAATAGATTTGGAATCTGGCTCCCACAGCCTTCCCTGTCCCATGAAACATCCTTTCAGCCTCTCTCAGGGTTAGGCTATGCCCAGAGCTGCTGTCATCTTCTCTCCCTGTGGCAGGATGCATGTAGCCCTCTGTGTTTGGTCTCTATTTTGAACCTCCTCACTGCACTTCCCTCAGGTCAGGGCCGCCTTTAGGGGAAGCAAATGTCCCCTAGGCCTTCCTAGAGCATAGATGTAGCTAAACCACATGGTATTTTTTCCCCCAGTCAGCCTTATTGAGGTGTAATTTACACAGAGCAAAATATACCTTCTAGTGCATAGTTCCGTGAGTTTGGACCAATACGTACGGGCATATCAGCACCACCAGGGTGAGCCTACAGAGCCTCCCATCACCCCAAAGGGCACTTCTACACACCTATGCAGTCAGCCACGCCTCTTACCCCCAGCCTCTCCCCACCGCCCGTCTGGATGGGTTTCATCTCTCCCCGCCATGGTTTTGTTTTTTCCTGAATGTCACATGAATGAAATCTGGTGCCTAGCCTCCCTCACTCAGCACAATCCTATTAAGCTTCACCCACGGTGTGGCACGTATTGCTAGCCTATTCTTGTTTGATGCTACGTAGTATTCCAAAGTCAGGATGGGCCACAGTGTGTTAATCCATTCACAGTTGAAGGACATGTGGGGTTCTTTCCAGTGTTCAGCAATTACGAACAGTGTGGCTGTAAACATTTGTGTAGAGGTTTTATGCGGACATATGTTTTCATCTCTCAGGTAAATCCAAGGCTGGGATTTCTGAACGGTAAGGTAAGTGTATATTTAACTTTCAAGAAACTGCCCAACTGTTCTCCCAAGTGGCTGTATTATTTTGTGTTTCTACCAGCAACAGAGGAGAGACCCAGGTGCTCGGCCTCCCCACTGGTGTTAAGCGTCGCCCTTCTCCCCCCAGCCCTGCCTCCTCCTGTTCTACAGAACGTGCTACATGGTACTTCGATGACCCATTGCTGGGCTTCTTTCCCTCCAGTGGCGGGAAATGGGACCTGTGGATTTCTATATTGCCTACGCAGAGGACAGACATCAGGGCAGGATCTCACTAAGAGAGGTGTAAAGGCGGCAGGATTAAGAGGGAACTGCTACAAAGGACAGTTCCTTCTGTCTGGAACATTCCAAACGAAGCCAAGGAGTCGGATGAGGGGACGCTGATCCTGCGGGTGGACTGAGAGAGAGGCCGCCCAACAGCCTGGTGGCCCCGGATCTGGGAGTTGTTTCCACAGTGTGCCCGGCTGCTCACTAGAGGGTGCGAGCACAAGTGAGAGGACGAGCAAAGGAACTCTGAGAGAAAGAGCTCCGGAGGAGGAAGGCCCAGAGAGGCACGGTGTGACAGAGAACACATGGCCGCAGGGTGGCAGGGAGTGCCCACCAGAGCAGGCCTGGGACCTCTGGGGCGGCCACAGGGCAGTAGAGGGCAGAGGGCTGGAGGGCAGCAGCAACCAGTGTGTCCCTGAGGGCCTGACCACGGGAGGCCCAGCCCCGTCTGGAGGCCCACACCACACTGTGCCTTCCTTGCAGACCAGCCCTGCAGGGGCCTCCACTGGGACAATGAAGGAGTCTCTTGATGTGGAGGGTCAGCCCTTCAGTAGACTTGTATGCTGGGGTACTGAATGGGATGAAGGATCTTTTCAGGAGGGCTGGCGGGCAAGTGGAGGGATGCTGAGGACTACATGCCTGGAGGAGGGGAGAAACAAGAAAACAAATCACTGACTGGCTCTCCAGAGTCAAAGGTATTCTGTCCCTCTTCTGTGGGCTGACAAGGGCCGGAGGCCATCCAAGAGCTGGAGACGTTCTGCAAGGAGAGGAGAGGAATGAAACCTGCAGGGGGGGTGAGGATGTGAGTTCGGGCTGTGTTCCTGCTGAGCGGAGGCAGGCTGAGTATTGGCATGAGGCCCCACACTGGGCTCCCTGATCGGGCTCCCTAATCGGCAAGAACCCTGCTTCTCCTTCTCTCACGCCCCCTGCTTGTGTTCCTGCTCTCACGTCTCTCTCTCTCTGTCAAATAAATAAATAAAATCTTGAAAAAAAAAAAAACAACCAAAAAAAACAGGTCATCTATTCCAAATTCCCCCTTCTTACAGGTGAGCTCTCTGAGGTCCAGGGTGGGGAAGGGACTTGCCAGTGGTCACATGGCTAAGTAGTAGAGATAAGACCACATCCGAGTCTCTGGACTCTTTTTTTTTTTTTTTTTTTTAAGATTTTAATTATTTATTTGAGACAGAAGAGAGAACACAAGCAGGGGGAGCGGCAGAGGGAGAAGGAGAAGCAGACTTCCTGCTGAGGAGGAAGCCCAACGACGACTTCGGGCTTGATCCCAGGATCCTGAGATCATAACCTGAGCCAACATCAGACGTTTAACTGACTGAGTCACCTAGGCGCCGCTCTAGACTCTTTTCAGAGCAGTTATGAATCCAGAATCCTAGCAACTCCTCAGGGAAATCTAGTCTAGAAAGCTCTTGAAAAGCAAAAAGCTAAAAATGAGCCCAGATCTGTTTGGCCTGGTTCTTCTTAGCCAAAATGCCTACCCTGGTGTTGCCTCTGGCTGCACAGGTTTAAGCCCAAGAGTGTGGTACAAATGGACATCTGTCTCCTTTAGAAAACCATTCCAACAAAAAGTGGGCTAGCTGCTCCTGGAAACATCCAGGAAAAGTTGTGTGCCAGGAAGCACACAACCATGTGGGGCTGTTTCTAGTTTAGGGTATGGCAGAAGGGGGTGGGCTCTGGGGTGGGAGAGGAGGCTGTCCCAACACATGCTTCAGGCATCTTCCCTCTTGCTGACAGCTGTACAGTGGCTCAGGGAGGCAGCTAGTGGTGGAGGAGGCCGTGTTTACACATAAAAGTCTAACAGTGACCTGAAGCTTACACCACATAATCACTCACAATCACCCTGCATTCCTCCAGCTTGTCAACACCATCACCAGGACAGATCCCCATTTCCTGACACAAGTTTCCCTACAGTTATGGACCTGGGACAACCTCCAAACTGACCTAATGTAATAATTGTGTTCTGATACCTGGATATCTCTCTCTTTCTGTCTCTACCTATCTCATCTGTCTTAGTCTATAAACTCTACTGGGGCCACAGGCCCAAGCTTCCATATTGGGTTCCATGAGATTCCCCAGCTATAGCTGACTGGCCCAGAATCAGAGTCTGTCTAAGTGTTGAAAAATCTATTGGCTGGTCAGTAACCAATCAGATTCACTCATTTGAGAGTTTTTAAATGAGTGCTGCAGAATCAGTACTTCATTAGAAGTCAAAGTTTATGTAGAGTTGGGGACTTCACCCACCAACCAAAGCTACAAAGAGCCAAAGCTATCAGGAAGCAGAGAAGATTTTGAGTAAGCTCGAGAGAGGAAGATGGCACGCAGGTATAAATAGATGAGACACCATGGAGGCCCCAGAGAAAGAGAATCAGAGAAAATAGAATGTCTGCCTGGAGCTCTAGAGTTCCCGTTTTCCAGATCCAGTTTCCAAGAGACTGGGCTCTACTTTACTTCCATGAGCTGCACTGTAACCTTACAATAATTACCTCCTTTATTTTGGCTTGCATTAGTGCTTTTCTTCCTTTGCACCCAGCAAATCCATCCTAAAATGCCTGATTTTCATGTAATCTGATTTCATGTATTATAAAATCGCTGCTCATAAATCTCCAGGGGATGGCCCTGAAGTTGGCAATGGTGTCTATCTATGTCTCTCCTTGGAGATTTAGAATGAAAGACCATTAAGAAGGTGAGCCAGGAGAGGAAGAGGAAATACTTCACTTTGGTGACTGCACAGAACATCTTCTGGAGAAAAGGAGCCCAGGAATGGAAAGAGGGCATCTATTTCGAGAGAGAAATTGTCTTTCATGGACTTGGCTTGGTCCCTGGAGAGGACAGGCTCCATGTTTCCTCCACCGTTTCCTTCATTCATCCCATAAGCATTGATTGTGCACAAATAGGAGCCTATCCCTCAGCTTGGGGCTGAGGAAATAGAGAAATAAGACACAGTTTCTTCTCACAGTTTAGTGAGGAAGACAAACCTGTTAGTATTTTGTTGGAGTGTACTAAGTCTTTATTATGCAACTAAGTCTTTATTATAGTCTGTCTTCCAGGTGAGTTATTTGTCTCTGCATCAGTTTCTTCTGTGAGGTGAAGGGTCCAGAAAAAACAGAAAGCCTGAAACATCATTTCTCCCCCATCCCACTGAGACTCATGATGAGCGTGGCACTCTGGAAGTATCTGGAGAATTAATTGACCAGACAGTCTGTGCTGGGAGTCTGAACCGTGTTGTTCCTCTTTGTCCACAGATGGCTGACTTGGCCCTGACCAGTAAATGTGAGGGAAATACGTGCTTCTGAAGCTCCTGGGTCACAAAAGGACACCCATGAGGAGTGAGGAATGTGGGTGAAACACTCAAATCTATGCTGGGGAAAGAACGCAGAGCATGTGCACTCTGGGTATGTGTGAGTGACATTGGTTGGGAGGTGCCCTAGGACTTACTGATCAAGCCACTCATCTGAGCATACAGTCAGTAGCAAGACCTGCTGTCCCCAGGTTCACAGGATGCCTTAACTTTTCTGAGGGAGTCACCCAGATTTGAGAGTTTAACCAGTTGTATACTCTAACCGGTTGAAGATTCTCAACACTAAAATGTCGTTAAGAACTCAACGCTTGCTTTGGGACCTATGACCATGAAGAACGGGTTCGAAGAAATGGTGTGGTTTTGATCATGTCCAGGCAAATAAGAACAAAGAGCATCACTTCTGTCAGCAGGCTGGGGAGCTCTAAGCAGCCCCCATGGGTACCTAGACTCCTCAGCAGGAATTCTTCTAGAGCAGAAATGTAGGTCCCTGGCTTCAGGGCACAATATCTTGGCCATTAGAAGCATAAACCAATCTTCTGCCCCCATACTCTGCTTCAGTGCCAGGCAGGCAACTCCTGATTCCAGGCTGTTTGGGAGTAACATTTCTCAGGACAGTTCTGATTTACCACCAGTGCCGAAGGAGGTTAGTTGGCATGACTTAGTCCTTCCCTGCATCTAAATGCAAGAGCATCTTCTTAAGGCAGAGAGAGCAGAACACTCTGTATTCAACACAGCGTGGAAACAAGTGTCCTAACGGCCCCAACAGCATAATAGCTCATGCAGAAACAGTGCATTGTGTCACCAAACCAAAAACAAATTAAAGATTGACAAACATGGAACTGGAGGGGGGAGGGGGAGTTGCAAAAGTGACTCTATAACGGGCTATTCCCAGTAAGCTCTCAAGAGCACAGAGATGTGGGTCATGTGTATCTACTAATATAGCTCACACATTTTTAATTACTTGGACACTCAAGTCTAACTAAACTGCAAAGGACCTATATACACTCTCCTTTTCCTCTGAAGCCTCTGTTTTCAGCATTAACTAATCCCCCGCCCACCAAACACAACACCCGGGCAAAAACTAAATTTAGCCATCTCTTTTTGCTTGAAATCGTTTTCATAGGGGCTTAGACTCACTTGATAGGGCTGATATTGTAAGTGAAGTCAAGAAAGAACACATCATTAAAAATGTTCCGGGGGCCAGCAAAATGCCTTTGAAATTGCTTGCTTTTTAGCTGGAAATGTGAACTAGCGTAGCGGGAGCACGTAGATGCCTGCATTAGGAAGATAATAGAAATGTAATGCTATTCCTTGTGCTTCTTTTAATGCCACAGGCAATTCTGAGCTCCAGCAATTAACGGTAGGACGTTCTTTTCTTTAGGAAAAAGAAAATAGGATTTATTGGTGAAATGGACAACCCACCACATTTCTGACTCAGTCTATCCTCCTCCCCTGAAATAACTTAGCTGCTACTAACCTTGGAGTTCCTCCCCTCCCAAAGAAACCCGGCTCCAGCCTTCCCCCTTGATACCAAGATCGGCAAAGTGTGACATTCAGGGCAGAAATGTTGCCCTGGGGGTTGAGAGGGACAGTGTTTCCATCTTTAAAGCCTGGTACATTTTGTTCTGAACTGCATTCCAAGAAGGTCTGAGTATGAAGCAATATTGAGGAAGGCCCAGCCCTATCACGGCCCCGCCCAGCACCCCCCTCCCAGGAGAGGGTACAGGGGCAAGGCCTCCTCTGATTAAATGTAGGTTAACTCTAAAAGTTTTTATATACCTATATTAAATGGTATATGATTACATTGATCACATTAGGTGACTATGAACAAGACCATTTCTCTGTGTATACGGTGTTATAGACTAATTCTCCAGGGGGAATCACCAAAGAAAAAGCCAAAGCTTCCTTGGACAGATTTGAGGTCTTCTCTGGACTTCAGTTTCCTTATCCATAAACTGAGATGATTTGAGTCAGTGGCTTTTTGACCATGGGTGACTCTGCTTCCCAGGGGACATTTGGCAGCACCTGGAGATATTTTGGGTTTAGCAGTACAGGGGAGTGTGCAGGCTACCGGCCTCTACAAATTCTGCTAATCAATCCTACAGTACACAGGACAGCCTCTTGCAACAAAAAAATTATTTGGCTCAAAATGTCAATAGGGTTGAGGCTGAGAAACCCTGAAATGGATGATCTCTAAGTTCCCTTCAAGCTATAAAAAATATCTGCCTTTTTGCATGAGTATTAATAACCCACACAAGCACACATGTTTGAGACCTCCTAAATTTTGATGACAAGGCCCAAGGCACTTTTCTCAGGTACCAAGAGGAAATCTGATTTTGTCACTAACTTGTGGGGCTCACCTTCTAAGCCAAGACCAGGTCCATCTGCCGTTACCCTGTCCATCATCCCCAGCACCAGCAGAACATTAGTCATCAAGGAAGCCATTCTGAGTTAGAGAAGCTCCATGGGGGCGGGGCCAGAGTCCATGAGGACCTCACTTCTGGAGTCAGCTAGGTCATCACTTGTCACCAGATTTTTTTCACTGCCAGATTGCTTGCATTATCCGGTGAACTCTGTTCCCATCTGTGAGCCGTGCCTGTCAGACTCCCAGGAGTGCAATCTCACTTCCCTGTCCATTTCTTTCCTCCATTGGGACTTAGGATTGCCAGCTCTGGAGACACAACTTCCCCTGAGCTGGGACTGAAGCTCTTTTAAATTCCCTCTGGAGACTTGGACTCACAGTCCTGACAAAGATAGGAGTATTCAAGTTGTAAGCTTTCGTCCCAGGATTTGGAATGCAGGAAGATGTTTGAGGTTCATATCAATGACACGTGTGGCATCACTTCTTTTTCCTTCACCCATGGCAGACATCACCAATCAATCACAGAACTCCCCCCCCCCCCGCCCCGCCGTTGAACTGGAGCATGGCCAAACATAGCACAGCCACTTCCAAATGATCAGAGATGATATTCTAAGGTTAAACAATTTTCTATGCCAGTCTCTGAACCATTCAAGTGAAGATGGTAGGGGTTAGGAGAGGCAAACAGATGAGACCCTCAGCTAGATTATAAGTTCCATGGTCTGGACAAGGACAAGTTCTGCTTCATTTACTAGTCTATTCCCACTATACGCAAACTCAAAAACTGTTGAATGAATGAGGGTTCTCCCAACTCGTGGTCTCCCTAAGAAGCACATTGCCTGCCTGGCTGCAGGGATAAATGGACCCCAATCAATTGTTCATATCTGGGCTAATGCAGGATACAGCAGCCCTGGGGAAGGAAGGGAATGAAGGAGGAAAGGTACTCTAGTGAACTCGACTCTCAGCCATAAAAGGGGACTGTAGGAATGATGGTTTCCATTATTTCTAAAAGAGGGGTAATGGCTGTGAGTGAGTACTTGTTGAACTTTCCTGTGTCTATTATTTTTTATCATCTCTTCCCTGGTTCCCTGTAGTCATTAGAGGGCTTTAGGCATTTTAAGCCATCATTTATTGAGTGCTATGTTCTAACAGTTTTATAAACATTAACCCACTAGGTGATCACAATAGGTTGCCTCTCTTTTTACCCCCATTCTCAGAAACCAAGGCTCAGAGTTGTTAATTACATGCCCAGATGCACAGCTAGTGGGAGGCTCAGCTCAGACTCATACCCAGGCCAGTGTGCCTCCAAAGCTGGTATTCACAAACTTTTCAAACAGCAAGAGTCTAGGTACTTGTGCTTGATGGCTACAGGGTTGGAGGAAATGGTGGTCCATCCTTCTGAGTTTGCAGGGAGAGAAACCCCAAGAGAGGGAGTGGCAGAGGAGCAGAGGGCCCGAGACATTAGGGAAGGCAGAAATAGGTCCCTGGGTGTTGGCCGAGATAAGAAATAGGTTCTCAGTACCTAAGTCCGGGATGCAGCATATTTCTGGTCTATCGGCCTATGATCCTTGGTTATTACCCACGGCCCAAATCCCTTTGTCTACTATCCATTATTCTCCAGTCCACCTCCCCACCGTCTCCTGGCTGTCCCTCCCTCGCCTGTTAGGGCTGCCAGATTGAGCAAATAAAACAGGATGGTTGGGTTGCCTTCCTGGCTCAGCTGGTAAAGTATCTGACTTTTGGCTTCAGCTCAGTTCACCATTGCATGGTCATGGGATCAAGCCCCATGTTGGGCTCAGTAAGTGGTCTGCCTGAGATTGTCTCCCTCTTCTCCTCCCCCTCCTCTCTCTCTCTCAAAAAATAAATAAATAAAATATTTTTTAAAAACCCACAGGATGGTCAGTTAACTTTGAATTTCAGATAAACGATGAATGATTTTTTAGTATAAATATATATTCCATGTTCCATGGAATATTCCAGATATCTTTATACTAAGAAATTACTCATGGGGCTCCTGGCTGGCTCAGTCAGTAAAGCATGCAACTCTCAATCTCTGGGTCCTGAGTTCAAATCCCATCTTAGGACTTACTTAAAAAAAAAAGAAGGAAATTATTCATTGCTTATCTGAAATTCAAATTTAATTGGTCGTCCTGTATTTTATATGACAACTCTATCCATCAACCCCTGCTTATTGCCCCACTAATCTCCTGGTTTCCTGATCCACCCCTGCCCTGCTCTGCTGCCTACCATCCCCAGTGGGGACCCCTATCCCCACACAAACTCCTGAGTTCCTGTGTCACATTCTCTGCTCAGCTTAGCCTCTCCCAGAGTCTTCCTTGAAGCAAAGAGTTGCAGCCCTGAGGACAGGACCCTAAGCATCTTTGCCCAAGTCACTCAGATCCTCCCAGGGGCATTAGACTCAGGTGCCTGACTCAGGCTCCCTGTAGGGGTGATATGAGGAGGCTTCTGGTCTACAAAGTAATGAAGCTAATGAGCCGTGAAAGGTTGCTTTGCGGTTTGGAAAAACGTCATCACTTTCCTGGCTCTGGGACAAAACAATCATTTTAAGATGTTTGGGGGCAGGGGGATTGAGAAGAGGATGGTTTGTTGTTTGTCTCCCGCTCCCCTCCCCCCGAACCCGCCAACTGCAGATAGGATAGGGTTAATGAGCCGGGGAAGTAGAATGCACCCAGGAAATGATGTGGAGCATCATGGACCCTGGGGTCCATTCCCAAGGACTGTAAAACTCGGGGCTGGAGGCTGGAGTGGGTGGAAGCTGGAAGCTCATTGCCTTTTTGGGGGGCTCCCTTTCCTCCCTTCGGACATAACCATAGAGATGGGGAAGGGCTTTCCTTCCGGGAGTAACCCTAACAACTGAGGAATACGGGAAGAGGATGGGGGAGGGAGGGGGAGGAATTAGAGGAGCCGCATTGTCTATACCCCCTCCACCACGTATGTACGTGAGTTGCGCGCGTGCACGTGCCTGCCTGCTGCACATGCTCACACACACCCATCGCGGCGCAGGCGCTAGGAGGTTGGTTCTCACGCCTTTTCTGCTTGCTGTTCATGATGAACCAGTTGCTTTCCCTGTCTGGGCCTCAGTGTGCTCCTCTATAAATTTCAGGAGGAGTAGAATCTCTTGTCTTGCCTTTGAAGACCCAGGAGTTTAGGATCTCCACGCTGCTCTGAATTCCCCGAGGGCAGGAACTTGGGTTCAACCCGTGGGTGACTGAGTAGAGCCCAGCACCCAGCCAGCCTTGGGGAGGGTCAGCAATGCCGGCTGCTTTGGGGGCTGCTGTTCTTAGGCCCGGAGACTGCCCCCAAATCAGAGGCTGCTCTCAAAGCATGAGCCGGAACCTGCCCAGGCTGCAGGGGCAAGAGGCTGCAGGAGGAACCCTCTTCTGAAGCCAGGATCCTAGACTCCTAAGCAGGTCACCCCGCAGATACCCTGTGCTGTGGCGCCTCAGGACCAAGCAGAAGACCCAGCGTCGGGAGAGGACACATCTGGCAGGTGACTCCCAGGGTCCCACCCCCAGTCACTCACACACCCAGAACTGCTGTGAATGCCTTTCGATTTAGTTTAATTAAGCCATCTGCCCACATTAAATGGTAAATTATTTCCATCACTCCCATAATCCCAGAGGGGAGAAAGAGATAAAAGGGGACTGTCATCCCTTGAGTGGAACTGGAGGCGCCTGCCTCGCCTGCCCGCCTGTGTGGCTTCTCTCTGGTGAGAAACAGCCTCAGGGTTTACAAATCCTCCGGTGTCCCCCAGACTCCAGCATAACCTATTGCCTCACGCTTCCTGCTCTTTGGAGGGGAAGGAGCAGGGCTCACACATGTCTGACCATGGGCAGGAAAAAAATGAAAACTTTCCTTTTTTCCCCCTCTACCTTGAGGTGCTTGAGTGCCTATGACAGTTTTCTAACAATAAGCATGTGTTATTTTGCACCTCCCTTAGCTCCTGGCTCTGCTGAGGGAGCCCAGTGCACCCTAAGTGGAAGTACCCAGAAGGGCATTATGAAGTGACTTATGACCCTCCCTTGACTCTGCAGGTATGTGGCCAGAGGCTGAATGATGAGGGATTTCATTATAGACATTCTATATGCACGTTGGGGTCGGGGCTGGGGCATCTCAGGGTAAAGGCTGTAGACCAGAGGATGGCTCTTGCTCTGGTTTGCAGCTCCAGATGTTAGATTTATAAGCATTCCCTTCATTGTTTGGACTCAAGAGGTATTGGCTTACAGTGATTAAATCATAAGACTCTGATGAACCTGAAGCCAGTTATGACTGGGAGATAAGGCTCAAGACGGACTCACAATCATTAAACTCCTAAGAGACTGAGGAACCCAAAGCAAATGTAAAACAGGGTGACAGTTCCTACCAGGTATGCCCTTTCTGGTATCAAGCTAACCTTGAAAACTAGTAATCAGAAGGGTGCTCAGTGAGTACAGAGCAAAGGGACATTTTCACAAGTCTTTAGAAATTGTGATGAACTCTGCCTGGCCCATGGCAGTATCTGTCTCTCTCCAGAGCTCGGGTGTCTCCTTCAGGTGGAACCGGAGACACACTGACTGCTTTTATCCTTTGAAGGTACTCTTTCTGGGCTCTAGGCAGACCACAGACTTCAGTGGCCATACCTTTCCTTCGGTCAGTTTGAGAACTATTGATTCCCTACAAGTCTCTTTACTACTTTTTGATCCTGGTCACCTTTTTTGGGCTTGGGTATTTCCTGATCTCTTCATTACACAATTACAAAGCATCATTCGGAGTGGTTCTTTTTATAAATGGCTAAATTTATCTATTTTTGTTCATTTTTAGCTATTTTACTCTCTGGGAAATGACTTAAGCTCCAGGTTCTGAGAATATCTTTCTGTAGCTCCCTAGGTACATAGGTCCTTATGATGAATCATAAGTCAGGCCACCTGACCTCAGATGGGACTATATGCTGTTTCTGTGTGCCTTTGGGTCTCCGTCTGAGGCTTAGCCCAGGCAATTGCTAGCTGTTAGTGCCCACTTACGTCAGGCAAGTCACTAAGCTTCCATGAGCCTTGGTTTCCTCTGGACAAAATGAGGGTATTCATGATGATCTTACAAGGTGTGAGGATCAAGGGAGATGGTCAAAGCTGCGTCTCAATCATGTGTCAGAGTGGACTGTGTCTTTGTGATTCAGACACCAATTCCTGATGTGGAGAACAAAGGCAAAAGAAATATAGAAGAAATTAAACTTCTTTACAACTTACAGCCCATTGACAAGTCCTTGAGCCAGGCAGAGTGACCTTCCTCCAGGAACTCAACTTTCTCAATGTTAATACTTCACTAGAAGCAAAAAGGCAACCTTAGCTTGACATTAGCCTGAACTCCAGGATCTTGTAAATCTCCTGTAACATAAAAATCTCTCTCTTTTTTTTTTAAAGATTTTATTTATTTATTTGACAGACAGAGATCACAAGTAGGCAGAGAGTCAAGCAGAGAGAGAAGAGAAAGCAGGCTTCCTGGTGAGCAGAGAGCCCGATGTGGGGCTCAATCCCAGGCCCCTGAAACCATGACCTGAGCCGAAGGCAGAGGCTTAACCCACTGAGCTATCCAGGCGCCACCCATAAAAATCCCTTTTGAAACTTCCTTTATCTGTATTCCACCTCCCCATATATGCTAGCAATCATCCTCCAGGAATATGGCTTACTGCCAAGCATATGGCCTATCCTACATCTGAAGGGTCCCATGACCAAAGGTTTCCTAGACAGTAAATGAGCCCTCAAGATTCTGGAGACCTCACTTCTGATTCCTTAGAGACTCACACTGTCCCTAACCCCCTCCCAGCTTGAAAGTATGTAATCAATCACTACTTACAACCTCAATGCAGCTCTTTCTGCCCACGGGACCTGTCCCATGCTTTAATAAAACCACCTTTTTTTGCACCAAGGACTTCTCAAGAATTCTTTTTTGACCGTTCACTCCAACATTTCACATCTGTACTGATGTGTGGGGGTTTTCCAGCACCACCAAGCAAGTCTCTGACACCTGCTGGGTGTCCTACAGTTCAGCTCAATTCTGACACTATTTACCTGGAGATCCCACAGGTTAAGTAAGGGTTCAATTCTCCCATCCCCCTTCAGACACCAATTCAGAGTCTAGGTTGTCACCTGGTCTTCTGGTAGAATGGCTACAGATCTGGAGGTTCCCATGCCTGCCTCCTTGGGTTCAGTTAATTTGTTAGAGTAGCTCACAGAACTCAGAGAAACATTTCACTTACTAGATCACTGGTTTATTAAAGAAGCAGGTATAACTCAAGAGCAGCCAGTTGGAAGAGATGCACAGGGCAAGGCATGAGGAAAGGGTGCCAAGCTTCCACACCCTCTCCCAGGAGCATCGCTCTCCTGGAATGTCCATGGATTCACCAGCCCAGAAGCTCTCTGAATCCTATCCTTTTGTTTTTTTATGGAAGATTCATTACATAGCCATGATTGATTGAATCACTGGCCATTGTTGAGTGAATTCAAACTCCTGCCCCTCTCCCCTCCCCAGAGGTAGAGGGGGTGGAAGGGGTGGGGACTGAAAGTTCCAACCCTCTAATCACAGAGTTGATTCCCCTGGCAACCAGCCCCCTTGCCTAGGTGAGGTCCAAAAGTCATCTCATTAATATAACAAAAGACACCTTTTGTTATATATATATATATATATATATATACACACACACACACATTTATATATAAATGTATATACAAATATACATTTGGTCTGGCTTAGTCGGTGGAGCACACAACTCTTCATCTCAGGATTGTGAGTTTGAGCCCCACATCTGGTGTAGAGATTATCAAAGGGAAAAAAAAGAAGATAATAAACTTTAAAAAATAATAATACAATAAATCACAATATCACAATCCTCCTTACAGTGACTGAAGGGAATAGCCTTGGGACTATGCTGACTTCATTTATTCAAAAAGCATTGAAAAGCACCTGCCATGGGATGAGCACGTACTTGCCCTGACAGAAGCAATAGTTTTAAATGCTGAAATAATTACTTCGCCACACACTAGCATGCTGATCATGAACATTGGGAATTTAGTGTGTGTTGGACAGAGTACTGATTGCCAGCATCGTCTTACTTAGTCCATACAACAGTCCAATGGGGTGGACACTTGTATTACTCACATTTTGCAGATTAGAACTCTGAAGCTTAGAGAAAGGATTCAAACTCCTCAAAGTTAAGGCAGCTTGTCTGTGGTGTACCTGGGACTCAGATGTGAATGGCTGTAAAGATAATGCTCTTAACCAGGGCTCCAGAAAGGTATAGATTACAAATGTGGAAATCAAGATTGGTATAGAGTGGGCCCTCTTGCATGGGGTGTGTGTGTGTGATTCTCTTGCATGTGGTTTTTTAGGCTCATGTGTTGTATTCGAACATGATTGTGGGTCGAGGCTACAACACTTGGGTGGGGAGTGTAGGGAGGATTTCCCACAATAGAGGGAATAGTCATAAAAGAGCCTGTAATGGACAAAGAGCATTGTCACCCCAGAGTCTGGGAGGCAGCCCCAGGGAAATCCCTCCTTCCTGTGGTGGGCTTCTGAGAGGTAGAAGATGGCATCCACCATTTCGAAGTAGCCAGGAACCAGAATGGGGCAGGGAACACACCGTCTCCCTTTGTAAAATCCCAGACTTCCAAAACGAGCACAGAAGTGAGCCAGGGCTCCCCGTGTCCAACTCCGAGATTCCTACACTTCTCGGGAAGGTTCTGGTAACAGCTGCTGCCTGTCCTCTGGGTCTTCGCTTCCCTTGGTTCAGCCTGAGAGAAAGCACAAGACTTGTCATCCAAGCTCAACCCTGACTGGGCGGGGTGTCTGGAAGTCATGTTCCACAGTCCTGTTTTACTGTCTGCCATTTATTTTGTGTTTGTTTTTCCTTAAATCGAGTCTTATCTAAGTAGCCCAGCCTGGTTTCTGACAGGCGAAGCCAAAAGGTCTTGTGTTCAGGCTCCAACCAGAGCATTAAAAAGATTACAGTCCCCCCTGAAGCTCTGCCAAGCAGAGTGTTCTCAGTGTGCTCTTTGAGAGATAAGCTGCGGGGACAACCTTGCCCCCTAGCATTATCACGAGGTGGTAGTTCGCTCAATTGCTCTGACGCCCTGACACCCTCCCCCACCCCAAACAAGAGCAATGGATGCCCTTATGGTGCTGGTAGTAACCACAACCTAGCACCACAGCCCTGTGGGTGCATATCCGTCCTGGGGACCAGCAGCCCACTGTCATGGAGGATTGTGATGAAGGCAGAGCCTCAAGGCCACTCTAGACCTCCAGAATCAGAATCTGCCTTTGAACAAGATCCCCAGGGGGTTCATTTGCCCAGGGAAGTTTGAGAAGCGTGGACCTAGGGTTGAGGCTCTTGAACCTGGGCTCATGAATTTAAATGAGGAATAAAATAGTTTAGGGGCAGCTGACTGGCTCAGTTAGTGGCACGTGAGACTCTTGATCTCAGGGTTGTGAGTTCAAGTCCCGTTTTGGGTGTAGAGATTACTTAAAAATAAAATCTTTTTTTAAAAAAAGGAAAAAAATAAAAGAAAATATTTTATCACTATCTGTACTAGGCACAAACTTCAACAATGGATATAGGCCACGAGTGACAGAAGTATTAGCAATATCTGTCACTCTGTCACCAATGGACATCATGGGCATTTTCATAACACATGACAGTTGTTTTTTAGATATTTTCTTCAAGTAATATATAGCTCAGCATGACTTCAAAATTACAGTAGTTACTAGTTCTGAAGCTAGATCATGCTCTTGAATATACTAGGGAATCCTACATTTTATTATATCACAAAATCTTTAAGTATCTTTGATAACTATTTCAAAGGAATTGATTTCCCTTATAATTCCACATATTTCATTTGAAACATCAGAAATTTTCTTCTGAGGAGGATATTTGGATCTCATCAAGTTGCTGTGATTCCAGGCAGTGTATGGAGAATTTCAGAGACACAGGGGAGGTGAGCGGGACGCATTCTGGAAAGCCCCAGAGATCATGTGTCCCCGCAGACAGGAGGCTTTCAGAGCAGGGCTGGCTGGCACCTAGTGGTCGCCCTCATGGCATCTTCATTCTCTTTTCATTAAAAAGTAGGTCTGATGGGGTCCACGCTAACAGATAAAACCCAAATTTCATGGCGGTTGGCAGGGGATGGGGGATGGCTGTTGTCAGTCCAACAACTGAATTAAGAATCTGACTGAGTGTCAGGAAAATTAAAGACCCAGAAGCATCCCTGTAGTTGTTACTTTTATCACCACTCCCCTCGGCGCCCCCCATTCCCTCCCTCCCCCCCTCACCTCCCTCCAGTGATCCACAGGAAAGGAAAACTGGCCTGTGTGCTCTTTACGGGTGACAAGAAGGAGGCACTGGGAAGGCTGGCTCTCTGCAGCCAGTGGGGTGGGGAAGACAGTCCCGGGGGATGAGAGTGGGTGGTGGCAGCTTTAAAAAAGAGGTTCCTTCGAGGGGGCCTGGGTGGCACAGTCCTTTTAGTGTCCGACTCTTGGTTTCGAATCAGGTCCTGATCAAGCCCCATGTGGGGCTCCTCGCTCAGGGCAGGAGAGTCTCTCTCACTCTGCCTGTCCTGCTCATGCTCAAGCTCTCTCTCTCTCTCTCTCTCTCTCTGTGAAATAAATAAATCTTGAAGAAGAAGGAGAAGGTGGTTCCTTTGGGGGAGGGTCACTGGACCTGAGGGAATGGGGCGGGTATCTGGGGAGACATGACCCTGAGGCAGAAGAACAGGCCTTCATGCTGGTAACTTCACAAACCATCCGACATGTTGGGCTTCGCAAAGCTGCCTCAAGGCTGCCTGATGCGGTTGTAGAAAAAGGCAAAACTGAAGTCCTCCTCTGCCCGTGAAACCAGAGGGAAAGCTGTAAGTCACATTACTTTTCACACACCCCACCTTGAGTGTCAGGGTGTTTTTGGTTTTGTTTTTGTCTACACGGTGGGGATAAGAACAACGGAGAAGCCTCCTCACAGGCTTGTTGGGGGTCAGATGGCACAAGGGTGTGAAGGACGAAAGGGAAAGCTCTTCGAGGGAAAGCTCTTGTTTTCTATGAGAACATTTATCTCCTGCATGAGTCTCCTAAGTCTGTCACGATGAAATGCCCTAACCTGAATGACTGAAATAACAGAAGTATGTTGTCTCACTGTGCTGGAGGCCAGCAGTCCAGGATGCGGGCACCCGCAGGGCTGGTTCCTCCCAAGGGCTGTGAGAGAGAACCTGTTCTGGGCCTCTCCTCTGGCTTCTGGGGCTTTGCTGGTAATCTCTGGTGTTCCCTGACATGGAGAAGCACCAACCGGGTATCTGCCTTCATTTACAAGGTGTCCTTCCTGTGTGTGGGTCAGAGTTTCTCATCCCTGTAGAGACATCCATCCTATTGGATTAAGGGCCCATCGGACTCCGGGATGACCTCATCTTGGCCAACCACTGTGCCATGACCCTATTCCCAAATGAGGTCATATTCTGAGGTACTGGGGATTAGGACTTTGGCACGTGAGTTTCGGGGGGGACTCTACGCAACCCCTAAACCTTCTGTGACCTCCTTGGGCACTCTTCTGTAGAGGCTAAGCCAGCAGAATGCACAGCGAGGTCAGGTGCAGGCGTGGAGTCAGGTGGACTGCTTCCAACTCTTCAAGCACTTTCCACCTTCAGTTGAATGGAGTCTTCCGCCACCTCTTTTATTAAACATTTAAATATTTATTAAATGTCTACACATTCCACACACACAGGACATAAAAATGAATAAAATATTGTCCTTGACTTCAAGCAAAATGAGAGACAGGCGTGTAAACAAATTATCCCAAGGCGGTATGATTCATGCAATAGGAGTTATGTGGAAAAAAGAACAAGAAAAAAAAAAAGAGGGGGCCCAGGATTGTGAGGAAAGCCCCTGCAAAATGGCAGCATGAACACCGAATCTTTAAGGATGATCTTTGGCAGGGCGCCTGGGTGGCTCAGTGGGTTAAGCTGCTGCCTTCGGCTCAGGTCATGATCTCAGGGTCCTGGGATCGAGTCCCGCATCGGGCTCTCTGCTCGGCAGGGAGCCTGCTTCCCTCTCTCCCTCTCTCTCTCTCTCTGCTTGCCTCTCCATCTACTTGTGATTTCTCTCTGTCAAATAAATAAATAAAATCTTTAAAAAAAAAAAAAAAAAAAAAAAAAGGATGATCTTTGGCGGATGGGAGGCAGACGCGTTTCAGTTACAGGAAAAGCAGGGAGCGTTGTGGCCTGGCTAGGGTTATGGGCTGTGGGAGACAGAGATCAAAAGGAGGCTAGGGCTCGGTATGAAGGGGGATACCCATGACCTGAAAGATATGAACACTGTCCTACAGCTCAGCTCTTTCTCCCCTGTCAGCTCTGAGAAAGCAGTGAGCTCATGGGTTGTGGGAAATGAGGCTGGAGCGGTGCACAGGGCTAGCCTATGAGTGAATGAGGGAATGAATGAGTCAATGAATAACTTTTGGGCAGCGGAGTGGAGAGGAGAGACTTAGGAGTGGGATGAATCTGGAAGCAGAAAATTACAGCCAGGAGAATTTGCTGCAGTTCAGGCGAGTCTTATGAGGATTTGAATGCAACTCCAGGAAGGAGGCCTTACCTGGGCTGGGAGGAAGGTGGGAAGGGTGAAAATATGAATATGTTTGTAGGGTTGGAAATCAAGGGAGCTCCTGCCCCCTGGTCTCCATTATCTCTGGGCTGGGCTGGTTCCTGAGGAAAGGGGCAGAAGAAGCTAGGTGAGGACTTCTTATGGCTAAGGCTCCTCCAGAAAGCAGTGAGAGTGGGAGGTTCTAAGAGTGGAGCTCAGCTGCCCCCAGGTCAAAAGAGAGATGCTGACTGTGGTCATGAGCCAGGATGGGGGATTTGGAGGGCAGGTGCAGTGGCAGGAAAAGGGGGCTCTGCAGTGGGTTAAACAGTGTCCTCCCAAAATTCACGTCCACCCAGAACCTCAGAAAGTGACCTTATTTGGAAATAGAGTCTTTGCAGAAGTAATTCAGCTAAAAATTGAAATGAGATTGTCCTGGATTAGGATGGGCCCTAATCTAATGACTGCCATCGTTATGAGAGACATGAGGGGACACAGATACAGAGGGAGGAAGGCCCTGTGAAGATGGAGGCCGGGACCAGAGTGTTGCCACCACAAGCCAAGGAGAGGCCACCAGGAGCCACCAGGAGCAAGAAGAGGAAGGAAGCATTCTCCCCCAGGACCTTCAGAGGGAGCCCAGCTCTGCCAACACCTTGATTTTGAACTTCTGGCCTCCAGAACTGCTTGATAATAAATTTCCCAGCCTGTGGTACTTCGTGATGGCAGCTCCAGGGAAATTCACACGGGCCAGATCACAGAGGCTGGTGGAGTTTCGGGCAAACGGTAGACGCAGGAATGGAGACCAGGTCGGGAAATGAGGGAGGTCAGGAGGGGCCGAGAAGTTCAGTGGGAGTTGGGGCTGAAGGCGGAAGGTTGATAGCCACACACCGGCCTGTTTGAAATGAAGGTTTTGGAGGCCGAGCAGCTCCAGGTGATTAGAGATACTTGTCGGATCTGTGTCTCTCACAGAGGATGAACGCTCCCTGAAAAACAAATTCACCCTAAACGCTAGGCCATTTATCCTCCCTCAAGTCTGCTTTTTAAATCCCAGGCCTGGTGAACCACCTACGCAGGTCTTCCGAGGAATTACTATTCCCTCTCTCCATTTGGTGGCATTTTAGACTCGGAGAGTCTATGTGTTCTAGGGAAGAGGGCACCCCATGGGGAGGGGACAGGGTGCTCAGTGCCAGGCCAAGAGCTGGTCTTCCTAGGCCTGGCCCAGCCTTGTAGAGGGGAGGCCCGCCCTGGGGCTTTCAGAAAGGAGAGCACTTCCGGGGACCTCTGGGACATTAGGTGGCAGAACTAAAATAACGGTCAGGGTAAAGCTGGGCCATTTGAGGAAATTCAGAAGGAAAAACCCCAAGCAGAATCTTAAGGTAGTTAAGAGACCTTGCTCTAGTGCAGGCTGGAGAAAGTCTGAGTTGCCCCGGGATCAGGAGTCACTCAATTAAACAGCAAAAGCCCAAAGAGAAACGCAGGAGCAGTGCCCCCTCTTACCTGAGGAGCTCAGCTCTCGCTGTAGGCCTCACCCCATCTGCCCTCTCCCAGCACCTTCTCCCGCCAGGCCCTGTTCTTAGACCAGTCTGCCTCAGATCCCAGCTGTCTGCTCCCTTCCCTGGGGCCACAGGCACTGACCTCTCCTGCTCCTCTCCCCTGGTCCAGGCTCTTTCCTGCCGCTCGCTCCTAGAGGCTTCCTAGCTGAGCTGCTGGGGGCTGCTCTCCAGCCCATAGCCTCCTAATGTTTAAGCAGGAAAGAGTGTTTGCTTTGAGGGCAGGGTCAAGAGGTGATGAGAAAGCTACATTTCCTTCCATGTGGCTGTCCCCCTCCTAGTCCCCCACAGGCCTTTCTCTTTGCCCCCCAAGAGGGTCAAGGGCATAACCCCTTTACCAGCTCTTCCATGTTCTGCCTCCTGCCCCACTGCACGTTCCCCCCACACTCTGACCCCCACCCCCAGCTCTTTCTGCAGTTCCACCAAATAGGAGGGATGGCAGCTTAGCGTTCATAACCCAGTGCGGGGATCAGCTACAGCTCGTCCAAGGACCTTGCTTGCCCCGCGGGGGAGTCCATGAAATCAATGAAGGTATTTCTCTCCCACAAGATGGTTGATGTCCTGGGGCGTCCCCTTCATCTTCTCTTGGTATTTAAGGGGACAGGCAGCTCCACGTGCCCTTTTCTCTACCTGAAGGTCAGTCTTCATCCTTCCCTTGGAGTTTCTCCCCAGTACCTGGGAGAGGGGGCTTTCCCCCAGCTCTGTCATGGGAGAAAAGCCAGAGGCTGGTGGGAGGATGAGGACGCTGGGAGGTGACGAGACAGAATATGTCAAAAAGCAGTGACAGTTTCTAGGGTGTGAGCCATCTGGGACAACATGGAAGGGGGTGATTATTTTGAGTCACCACTAATGAAATATTTATTGAGCTGTGAAGGAAGAAAGCAGAGAACCGTCAGCAGATTTAAGATTCAGGGGTCCAGGTCCTTACACCATCGCCTTGCTGTGCGGGGGCAGTGAGCCCTTTGTCTCTTCTGGGTGGAGACCCACCCAGCTTACAGGCCTGGGTCCCAGGGGCCGGGAGGGTGCAAGAAGAGAACGTCTAGCCGAGCCCCCATGGAGAAGCTGAGCTGCCCCAGGCTGCAGTTCCAGACTGATGGAGGCAAGGACGGCAGCAGTAGCCTGCCTCTTGTCCCTGGTCACTATCCTATCTATCCACCAGCTAGTTGGGGGAAAGCCCTGGACCTGTCCTGCCAGCAAGAAGCCATTGCCCTTCCTTCCATGTAAGCCCAAGAGGAGCAGCCTCTGCCGAATGCCAGGAGGCTTGGTCAGGCCCCCCGCAGGAAATAAGACACTCAGCTGGGATGGTCAAGGTTAAGTGAACGGAGAGACCATTTGCAGAGGTGAGACGACATTAAGAGAATCAGCAAGAGGCAGTGAGGTATCTGGAAAGAAGCCACAGCAGGAAGCGATGGCCAACACCTGGTCCGAAGAGGCGCTTGGCCAAATGGTGTTCTCTGGCCCAGTAAGTCTGAGGCCTGCGAGGGGGCCACCAGGAGGAGCCATCATCATAGAATCAAAGCAGGGCCAGGAAGGAGTGAGCAGGACAAATACCCTGACCTCTTCCTCACGGCTTCTGATCTCCTGCGGAAGCTTCCTGTTCATCTTACTCAAACTGGAAGGCAGGCCGCAGGGAGCCCTGTGATGCCATCTCCAGAGCCCAAAGCACTGAGCAGTGGAAAAACAGTCTTGGGTGGGGAGCCAAGCAAAAGCACAAAGCCAGCAGGGGGCGTGCGTGCTGTGGATGGTACACCCAGGAGCAAAAGCAAATCCTTGGGAGCCAGTGGTCAGTATGAGTTTATGGCTTCTAGCTTTGTGACCTTGGGTGAGTCAGAAGAAAACCTCTCTGAGCCTGGTTTTCTTCTTGAGGCTAATTATACCCTCTTAATGGAACTGTTGTGAGGATTAAATGAGGTGCCTTTTGTGGAAGCGCCACCCACATGCTAGGTGTTTGTCAAGGTCATCTTCCCTCCCCTTCAGACTCCGCCGTCCATGCTCTAATGAACCTGAGGTGCCAGGGTAGAGTGGAATGGCCAAGAAACACAGGCTTAATATCCAGACCCTGGCTGTATAGCTACCAGCTGTGTGACCTTATAAGTCACTTACCCTTTTTAACTTTAAAAAATATGTATTTGTTTAAGTAATCTCTATACCCAACATGGGGCTCGAGCTCAGGACACCAAGATCAAGACTCACACATTCCTTGCGCTGAGCCAGTCAGACACCCCATAACTTTATTTTCTTAATAGTAAAAAGGGACTATCCAGTTCATAAGGTTGCTATGAGGATTAGAAATTATGTAGGTTCAGGTATGTACTGATGTATTGGGCTCGTGGCAGGTGGGCCTTGGAGTCGGACTAATTCAAATCCCATATCCCTACTTGTTGACCATGTGACCTTGGAAACGTTTTTGGATCTCTCTGAGTCTCAGTGTCTTCATCTATAAAATGGGAATAATAAATGCACCTTTCTCAGGGTTGTGATAATAACATAAAGCAAAGGGCACGCAGTAGGCCAGGCAAAGAGTCAGCCCCCCAAAGTTTGCTATTATGCTTGATCATTACTGAGGTCAGTACTGCAATGTTTTTTCTCCAGTCACGCATCCAACCCTGCTACTCAGACCCCAAGGTCTTTACTGGAGAAGGGCAAGCAGGGTCTGGGAGAAGGAGAGACGGCTAATCCAGAGAGGATGAGTCCGGGTAGGGGGCAGGATGCCTCGGCTTGGCTGGCAAATGCCCTTGCCCAGCACAAGTGCATAGACATGAAGTTCGATGGAGCACTGAGCCTGTGGCTCTCCCTGGCCCACCTCTACCAGGTCACCCAGACACCAGAAATGACTGTCCTGCTCTCTCATCCCCACCTGGGGTGTTCTGATGCCTTGTTGTGACTCTGGCTGGCTTCAGTTAGATAAAAACACAGGGAAAGCAGGACTGAACAGTATGCCTAAACCAGGAACTGTATCCCTCCAATAATAATCTGACAAACACTTACTATGTGCAAATGGTGCTAGGCACCATTGGAGACAACATAACTGGCACTCATCAATTTCAACAATATTGTGAAACCAGTGATATTAGAAGAGGAAGGCCAGAGAGGTTAGGGAACTTGGCCAGCATCACACGGACAGTAATTGGCAGAGTCCACATTTGAAATCAGGTCTAACTGTTCCCAAAACCCAAGCTTGGACAGCCATGCCGTGTAGCCTCCCAGAAAGATGGCCCATGCGCTGAACATCAGTGGAGTGGGGTGGGGAAAAGAAAGGGAAGGCCGGAGTGAGGAACAAACCTGGAACAGACATGAGGAAGTATGGTCTGCCGTCTCTGGTCATTTCCCAGGAGGTCTGGGTACTGAGATCTCTGGTGCTCCTTCCCCTCTGGTACCCTGTGAGCCAGACCCTAACTACCAGGACCGTGCAGAGGAAAGAGAACAATCCCTCTCCCCAGGCTCCACAAATGTGCCTTCTTTCCTCTGCCCCATCCTGGTCCCCTGGGGCATTGATTACTTTTTCCTAACCGGAGCTGAGCTGCAGAGAGCCTCAGGAGCTAATGACTTCCTGTGCTAATCCTCTCAGAAGTGCGCCCCCAGAGGGTGCCTGGAAGCAATGGTGGGCTTTCAGACAGGCGTGGGAGAATTTTCTTACATCCCCATACCACCATGCCCAGGTGCTTTTGAGCATTTAATCTGCCCGCCCATTGGGCAGGTCTGTGGGCTCAGGTGCCGGCTGCCTGGTTAGCCAAAGGTCTATGGGGACTCCTGGGGCCTCAGTCAGCCTCTCCAGAGCACAGGTGCTCTTTTGGGACCCCTGTAGTTAGGACAAGAGAAGCAGAGAAATCCAGGGGTACTATCTTAGTGCAGGGTCTGTGCCAGGCGTGGAGTTGCCAGGGTGGGGTAAGCACACAGCCCTGGGTGCCACTCAGAACTGGCCTCCTGGGCTGTGTCCTCATTTACTGGTTTCGTAACTGATGCTGCAAGCACTTCTGGAGAGCCTGCTGTCATGTGAGCTCTGTGTGGGCTGAATCAGGCAGCATCCTGCCCTCAAACTGCTTAGATCTAGCAGGAGTGATAAACCATGTACGTGATAACATAAATAAAATAAAATAAAATAAAACGTGAAAACTATCCAAACCTGTCTTGGGCATTTATGAGCTACAAGGCTTCAGAAAAGAAACAGCAGGGGACGAGGGTGGTGTTTATAGAGCACTCCTGCCCATGCCCATCAAGGTTTTAAGGGCTTTGCTCATGTTTGTTAATCCCCACAAGGATCCTGTCACTTCAGAGACCGTGGACAGGCTAACTTTCCCAAGAGCCCAAAGCTGGTCAGTAGATTTGACCAGGGCGGGAGCTGCCCTTAACCCCTAGGTATTCTTACCACCTTATTTTAAAACACAATTATAGGAGCACCTGGGTGGCTCAGTTGGTTAAGCCACTGCCTTGGACTCAGGTCGTGATCCCAGGGTCCTGGGATGGAGTTCTGCATGGGGCGGGGGAGTGGGGGGTGGTCCTTGCTCATCGGGGAGCCTGCTTTCTCTCTCTGCCTCGGCCTGCCACTCTACATGGTTGTGCTCTCTCTTTCTCTCTGACAAATAAAGAAATAAAATCTTTTTAAAAATTAAAAAAAAAACACAATTATAAAAATGAGCACTGATGTCATCACTGGTATTCTGTTCAGTGCTAAAAATCAGGATATCGGGGCGCCTGGGTGGCTCAGTGGGTTAGGGCCTCTGCCTTCGGCTCGGGTCATGATCCCAGGATCCTTGGATCGAGTCCCACATCGGGCTCTCAGCTCAGCGGGGAGCCTGCTTCCTCCTCTCTCTCTCTGCCTGACTCTGCCTTCTTGTGATCTCTGTCAAATAAATAAATAAAATCTTTTAAATAAATAAATAAATAAATAAAAATCAGGATATCTCCAGCATGTTCACATGTGTCATTGCTAGATGATAAGCTACAAAAGATCTCATTCAGCTACACTTACTGAATGTCTGCCAAGTGTCAGACACTGTGGTAGCTGCTTTCCCATATTCTAGGTCAATTTACTTCTTGCAACAGCCTTGGGAAATAGTGGCAATTTCCTTTGCTTTCCGAAAGAGGGAAATGGGAGACAGAGAGGAAGGAGACAAGTTACACCAGTAACTTGCAGTGGCAAGTTGCCTTCTCTACATCCCACTTGGGGCTCGAACTCACAACCCTGAGATCAAGTATCACACACTCCACTGACTGAGCCTGCCAGGTGCCCCTACAATTTATTTTTAGAGCTAGCATCTTTACTTCTAACATTGAAGAGCATGGAACAAAAGGTTTTGGATTTGGCTCTGGGCTCAAGTTTTCTGTTTTTTGTTTTGGGGGATTTTTTATTAAGGTATGATTGACATACAACATTATATCAGTTTCACGTGGACAACATAATGATTTGATATTAGTATATGTTGCGAAATGGTCACCACAATAAGTCTAATTAATATCCATCACCAGCCATAGTTACAGAATTTGTGTGTGTGTGTGTGTGTGTGTGTGTGTTTGTGATGAGACAGCATTCAAGTTTTCTTGACTTTCTGACTGTCACTTTAGGTATGTAAACGGGCAAATTCAAATCTCTGAATGTCAGTTTCCTCATCTATAGGATGGGGATTATAATAAGCAACCCCACAAGTTTACTGGGAAGATCATGTTAAATAGGGGCAGCCTGGGTGGCTCAGTCATTAAGCATCTGCCTTCGGCTCAGGTCATGATCCCAGAGTCCTGGGATTGAGCCCCACATCGGGCTCCCTGCTCAGCAGAAACCTGCTTCTCCCTCTCCCACTCCCCCTGCTTATGTTCTTGCTCTTGCTGTCTCTCTCTTTCTCTGTCAAATAAGTAAATAAAATCTTTTTTAAAAATGATCACATTAAATAGCATACAAAAAGTGCCAAGAATTATGTGTGGTGCCCGATGGGCTCCCAATGAGCGGTAGCTATCCATCATGGAAAGCCAGGCAGCATGGGTCCAATAGGCATGCACTGCACTAATGGCTTTTACACAGTGCTCTAGCACACATTTTCATTTCATCCTGTCCGTAATCTTGTGAGATTGATGTTCTCATGTCAGAAATACACAGCCCACCAAGAGTAGCTGGCAGAGCAGAATGTCAAATGCCTGTCTCGGGGCTCTCCACCAGTGCTCTCTCTCTGTCTGCTGTCGTCTATACAATGGGGACAGCGGCTGAGTCAGGCTCGCCCAGCAGAGGAAGGTTGGGAGAGTCCCTTGGGGAGACGGGGAGACGGATGCCCAGAGGTGCTTTATAAACAAAAGGATCACAAAACACTGGTGGTGTTCACCCACTGCTTCCTCCCTGATGGTGAAGATGGGCTGACAGTGTTTCCAAAGCCCCTTTACAAATGTGTGCTCCTAGACGCATTGCTCCCAGGAGGTATTCAAGGCAAAAAAAAAAAAAAAAAAAAAAAAGGGTTTCTTGGCAGAACATGTTTGGCCTTGGCCAATGTAGCCTCACGGAAAGTCCCTATATTGCTTATAAGTCCTGACTTTGAAAATTCTTAGACCTGCAGCTTAGTTAGAAATTCTGTCCCTGGGGGGTGCCTGGGTGCTCAGTGGTTTAAGCCTCTGCCTCTGGCTCAGGTCATGGTCTCAGGGTCCTGGGATCGAGCCCCGAGTGGGGCTTTCTGCTTGGTGGGGAGCCTGCTTCCCCCACTCTCTCTCTCTTTGCCTGCCTCTCTGCCTGCTTGTGATCTCTCTGTCTGTCAAATAAGTAAATAAAATCTTAAAAAAAAAAAAAGGAAAGAAAGAAATTCTGTTTTTGGAATCTGGCTCTGGAGTTCAGGGGTAGGGTAGTTTGAGTGAAGATTTATTGGGTAAGCTATTGATGACAGCCTACCTCCCCCTGGGACTGGGGGCAGATAAGGCCATGTGAGTGGGGAGACTCATGCTCCCCTCACCTAATGGTCCCCCCCATCTGGGGTTAGGTGGATGAGCCTGTGATCCACAGTGAGTCTCTGTGAGGTTGGCTTTGCTAACTGACCTTACCCTAGTCTTCGCCTTAACTGATTTCCTTGTATACCTCCCCTGTGATAAGTAGATGTTTTCCACCATCCTGAGTACCTCTCTCAGGGCCCTGGGCCTGCAGGCCCTCATGCATGGGCGTGTTAGGCTCCAGGTCCTTTTGTTTTCTTGGAAAATCACAATGTATGTTAACATATCAAAGGCTTTAAGAAATGTGTTCTAGTTGATCATGGGCCTTTCATCCTAGAACACTGATGAACATCCTGGTATTCACAGAACATACCTTGGAGAGCACCGTTCCGATGGAAAAGTTCTGAAGTTCCGAAGTCCTAGTGGAAGAGATCCCAAGCTTCGCAAACCCCCTTAATGAGCCTCCGCGTCTAAGTGATCAGGAAAGAGGCATGAACGCTTACCGTGGGCGAAGTCCTACAGGAGAAAGTGGAGAACGCGTAGGGTGGCAAAGCCATGCTTCGTCTCAAGGAATCCGCATCACAGTTAGGGAGGGGGAAAGCCTGTCAGGCCGTTGAGGCTCATGAAGGCCAAGTGGAGTCATGCCAAAGACAGCCGGAGCAGGGCCATAGGAACTACCCCGGCGAAGAGGCCAGGGGAAAGGAGAGGAGTGGCTAAGTGGTGACTGCCCGGGCCCCAGGAGGGCTCCCCCATGAGGAGGAGAGGGGAAGCGGCCGGCCTTGGAAGGGCAGAAAGCAATCCCAAGTGGAGGCTGAGAAGCCAGCCAGGTGTGCCATCAGGTGTGGAGGAGGAAAGTTGGCAGGGCGGTGGCTGAGCGAGTAGCAGAGTGGTGGAAGAACAGCCATCGCCCGAGGCCTGCACAGAATGAGCAGCCATGAATAAGACGCCTGGGCTGCTCCCAGGGACGGGGGAGGCTGTGGGAAGCCGGTCCCAAGAGAGCAGTCCAGAGATGGGGGAGGGCCTACTGGCCTCAGCTCTGAAATCTCTGACTCTAGATTCATAAGGGGGGCCGTCGGTGGGGAGAAAACGGCGGCTCACATCCCTTGTCCCTGGGACCACCCTTTGTACTCCCCTGTAGACCAGAAAACAACAGAGAATCAAACAGCAGCAACCCAACTTAATCTGAGCTCGGCTTCAGCCTGAGAGCTGAGCGCAGGGAGTTAATCATCCAATAAATATTTATGGAGCATCTGCGCTGTGAAAGAGACGATACCAGCCCACCTGGGTCTCTATCTTTCCCAGAGGAGAGGGCTGGGGGTAGAGGCCACGCATGGGAAATGTCAACTTTCGGTACAGACCATGCGTGAAGAGCACTCGATAAGCTGCAGCGACTGTCGGTCCTCGTCCATTGTCCCATCTGCCAGCTCGGAGCCGGGAACCGCACGCAGCCTGGCTTCGGGCTGGGGGAAAGCCTTCCGGGCTGGCAGTCGGGGTGGGTTTCATTTTGTTCAATGGGCTGATATGCATGAGCCCAACCACATGTTGGTGCTCAGAGTTGGGGTGGGGATCAAACAATGAAACCTCACATACATGCTTCGACAGAAGTGGCAAAGACCACTGCCAACGGTCTAGAGGGAGGGAGACAAGGAATATTTCAGAGGTGGTGTGTCTGAACAGATCCAAAAGCTGATATACAGCGAGGGCATTCTGCGAACGAAGAGGAATGAGCAGATTTCGAGCAGGCTCACAGGGGATGGTGAATAATCTTGGCTAACCCCAGAGGGATAGATCTTCCATCAGACCATAGATCTCATGCATGAATTGCAGGGGAAAAGAAGGGGAGCCTTCTGGTGAGAGTACAGGGCTGGAGAGTGCTAAGGAGTCTGGCCTTTATGGGGAGACACTGAGGAACCATTGGAAGGTGTGACACAGGGCACAATGGTTTAGCCTCACCCTTTACACAAAGAGCTTTCTGGTGCCTGTTCTAAGAAGGCCTGGGAGGCCTAGGGAGATCAGAGGTAGGGGACTCAAGCAGGGCTTAAGCCAGGTCTTGGGGATGGCTATATTTCAGGCATATGGAGTGGGCAGCCTTCAAGGCAGGGAGAAAAGCTTGGGCCTAAGGAAAAGTGGAGCCCCAGGTATAGGGGTAGAAAGCGACCAGACCCCCGCCTCTGGACTCCAATCCACGGCCCTGAAGCTACACTGTGCTCCATTCTTTCCTATAAACTCCCTCTCACCACCTTCAAATATTGTTTCTGGGACAAGCCAACCTTGCCTCCTGCACCGAGGATGAAAGCAGGCTCTCCTCAGAGGCGAAGGGAGAAGAGACGAACAGGAGAAAGAGCGAGGCCGAGAGAGGAGGGCAGGAATGGATGTAGGCCCTGCGCCACTAGCTTAGTGTCTGGGCCAGAGAGAAGATCAGGGGCAGTCTTGAGGGTAGAGCCGACCCCAGGGATTCCCATGTTGCTCTGAGCACGGGCAAGACAGCCCTGGGCCTGGGAGTGTCCCTCGGGGACAGACACCATCACGTCTAGTGATAATTTCTTTAATATTTTGAAAAAGAGGACAGCAGACAACAGGCTTTGAAGAAAAGCTCGTTCAGTTGGCCTGGGAACCACGAGAGGGGATGTGCTCGCCAGGCACAAAGTGCTGTTGGCTTAAAATGAAGCCAGGCGGCAGGGGAATAGCAGGCATCAGAGCATTTGCCGTTTAGATAGTCTGGGCACGGAGCAGGTGAGTGGCAGACGCAATTACATGTCTCCTCCTTGAGCTGCGGCACAGCCCCTAAGTATCTCCCAAAACACATCGGCCAGGCCACAATAGCTCAGACCCTCCTCCAAATGGAGGAGTGGTGACCAAAGCCTGACTCCTTGTCATTAAGGGCAGAGGACACAGGGTACAAGCCCCTTCCGGAACTCCTGAATTAGGACTGCAAAGATTTGGCCCTGCCTCCCCACCACTGCTCAGCACTTGGATTCCTCCCTCTTCCCCATGCCTCGCTGAGCCCATCAGGCTTACAGACCCACAGAGATGAAAGCTAATGAGAATCTCAGAGGCTGAAATTCACCCAAACCCCAGGGCAGAGCTAGACTCACCGGCCAGCTGGGCCTCACCTACTGGGCAAGGCTGGGATGGAGCTGGGCGCCCAGGAACAGGCTGAATGAGGAGATCCCATTGAAGTTACTGGCAGCCCACACCCTACCTTTCCTGGACTCAAAGTATGCATGCTAGGCTCCTATGGCTCTTTAAATCTAAATTAGTTAAAATTAATACAATTGAAAATTGTGTTCCCCAGTCGCTCTAGCCATACCTTGTGTGCTCAACAGCCATGTGCAGCTAGTGGCTACCATATTGGACAGTGCAGACAGAAATGTCCGTCACCACAGAAAGTTCTATTGGATAGCTCTGTGACATCCAAAAGTAACAATATCAACATTCGAATAAAGAGCCACACTTCATACACCACGTACAAAAGAGGGTTCTTCGGCCCCATTTCCCTGTTCCCTGCTCTCTGTCCTTCTTCCCCTCTCTGGGCCCCTCTCCTCAGATGCTGGGGACTCCCTGCTCTCCCACTGTGGCCCAACCTTCTTGAGCAGTGGCGCCCCTCTTGCCCGCTATCCTCCAAGTTGGTCCCTCCTTCTAGGCTCTGGCTCCCCGACTACCCTTCCCATCTTTGTGGAAGTATTGCCGTGTGGGGTGTGTGAACTGGGTGGGGCCCAAGTCTCCCTTATAGCCTCATCTGAGTCCAGAGTTTGCCTTCAGGGACTGGGCACTTGTCCTCTCTTCAGAGCATTCCGTAGCCTCTGGCTGCCTGCTCCTGAGGCTAAGGAAGGGACAACTGTCAAGGCTACCCAAAGGTGGGATGTTGTCCCAAGCCCTCCATATCTCTTCCATCTGTTTATTTCTCAGGGGCCTCTTCCCAACCCTCAATCACCAAATGTCCTGTGTGATTTGAGGCATGAGGCAGACACTGCTGATGTCACCAAATCCATTTTGTCTCTCCTGGGCACACAGCTAGGCTTCGTTTCCCAGCCTTCCTTGCCATGCAGTTGTGTCCTCGGGAATGAATTCTGGCCAGTGGCAATGAGGCGATGTGGCCCCTTCCAGACCTGACCCTAAAGAGGTTGGAATACAGGGCAGCCTTTTGCTGAAGATGGCAAAAGAGGGCCACCTGTGTCCCCGAAGGAGTGTGAAGAGCAGAACCCGGGCCTTTGTTGGGGTGGGAGGAATCGGGAGACCAGATACCCTCACACAGGTGCACATCCGGCCACAGGACCTCTTCCCATCTGGCTGGAGAGGCCTCTCTGGGATCCTGGCTCCTGGCTATTCTGGCTAACATGCTCGCCTCAAGGCTCTGGATGAAGGAACTTGTGCCGCCCCCAGCCACTTCGCTGCCCATGTCACCTTTCAAGCTAGTCCGCAAATCACTTTGGACCCTCCCACTCCATTCCGAGGCCAGGAGGACCATTTCTGCCCCTGAAGGCTGGGGAATGATTTGGCTCCCGGCACTTGGCAAACTTCTTCCCATGTCCTTGTGGACAAACCGCTGAGTGATGGGCACAGGAGGGCACAGGATCTCTACTGGAGAGAAGCTCCTCGTTTCTACATTATGAAAAGGGGCCTTCCTCCTTTCCTCAACCTCGTGTGGGTAGAACCTGCCACGCCCCCACCCACTGTGTCTGTTAGCAAATTTGAATTTAAATTGCAGAGATTAGATTTGAAGCTTAGTGAAACCCTGCTTTGGTCACTAAGAGGCCTGGTCACTGGCAATTTAAGGCCTGTCTCGCATTGTCTGGCAACTTTCTAAAGCCTCACCCCAGGGCTGAGAGCTTCGGGAGAGGGGTGGGGGGCTCTCCAGACCGGCCCAGGGGGTGTGGGCACCTTCACTTCCCTTGCTCTCTGCTCCCACCTTAGGCGGGGAGGGGGTGGGCAGGGATGGTCCTCCGTGAGGCTTGAGCTTCAGCCTAAGACATCTCAGGCAAGCTGCATTCGAAGGGGGTTTCTTAACATGCTGGAGAGGCTCATGAAGCCTTCTTCAAGCCATAAATGAACAACAGCTGCCTGCTGCCTTGAGCCCAAAGCCTGGATTATTCATCCTTCTTGGCTTTCGGATCCTCCTTTTGGATCGAGACAGAGACTGCTCCTTCCACAGCCACCTTGGTTTGTGACGTCCCCCTCCAGCCACCAACCCTTCAGCCACCAACCTTATTCTACTTTTGGTTGGGTGGGCATGTCTCTCCCATCCCCAGGCCCCTCCTTCTATCCTGGACAGAGTCTCTGGGCCACTGCTGCGGGCTTGTCTGCTTCTAGCCAGTTCCTTCCCCCCTCATCCCAGCAGGCTTATACTCATTTTGTTGGCTCCTCTCCATTTTACTGAACTTTCCTTAAAATATCTCTTTCCTTTTTATCTATCTCCATTCCATCATGCCCTAAGAAGTAAGCAGGTTGGGTCGTTCGCAGCATCCTCGTTTCTGCACGTCTCCCAGCTCTACCTCTGTCTTCCCGTCACCACCATCCACCTCGCCTGTCTCCAGCCCTTGCCGCCACAAGACAGACCATTTGCTGAGACTGTGATATGTGCCAGGCACTGTGTAAATGCTCTGCATGCATTTTTTTTCTTTTCATCCTCACGACACACTATGATGGTTGCTACTATTATCCCATTTTAGAGGTGAGGAAACTGAGGTAGGCCAAGAGAAGTTGAGTGACTCACCCAGGGTCACAGAGTCAGTGAGAATAAGGATTCTGACCCAGATCTGTCATCTGTCATGCTCTCTACTCGCATTGCCGAACACACACCTCCAGTCAACAAACATTTTCCAAAAATCTGTGGCATGCAAAGCACTTAGGTTAATAGTTACTTGGCAAAAGGAAACAAAGGGAAATAAGACAAGATTCTGTCTATGCCCTCAAAGGGTGTCCCCCCAGGACCAGAGACCGGTGTGTAAATATACACATAACACATGGAAAGTGTAAGGGATAAGCATAACCACAGTGTTCTGAACACTCAGGAGAAGGAGTAATTATTAGCCTGAGGGATGTGAAGACCCCTTCGGGATGGTCTTGCTTATTGAAACAAAAACCCAAAGAGAGAATGAGAGCGTATTTCCGGGAAGGACTCTGCAGTCACTGCAGAAAAGTAAGGATTGTTGCAGAGAATCTGAGATGTTTAGCTGTTAGGCCCTGGGTCAGACTTTTGATCGCTACGACCTTGGGCAAGTAGGCGTAACATCTTGGAGCCTCAGTTTCTCTACCTGCCTCATAGCGGTGTTGGGAAGCTTAACTAAGATAATACAGTACAAGGAAAGGATTGAGCATACCAGTGAGTATGTTTTAAGTGCTCAGGGATTTTCATTCCCATAACCTTTCTTCTTGCCACAAAGCGCCCCCCCCCCACTCCTACCCCATGAAGAATTGTATTTATTAAATATTTTCCTTAGGCTCGGTGGCTTTGTACAGGTTAACTCATTCAGTTCTCAGAACCAGCTTGTCAGTTTAATTTAGCTCACTTGGTTTTCATTGTTTTAACAAATGAAGGTTCCCCGGGCTCAGAGGGTTCTGAAACTTGCTCAAGGTCATCTGGTGCCCAAGAGGTCTTCACTGGGACTCCAGTGGGCTCTGCCTGGCTCTCCAAGGCCATGGTTTTCCTCTACCCGAGTCACCAAGAAGTCCTGGAGTGGAGTTGCTAAGTGGTGGAAGTGGAGGCATCAAGATGAGGGGTGGGGGACGGGAATGGGTCCCAGACCAAAGCATCTGTGGAAGGAGAGGGCAACTAGGCATCTCCAGCTGACCCAGGTATCACTAAGCTGTTTCTTCACAGATAGTGGGTACAGGCAACCAGAATAGCCCATTTTGCCTGGATGTGTCTATCTTTCTGGCACCATCTGCCCAGTCTGCATAGGATGGGGTTGGGATGTGTGTGTGTGTGTGTGTGTGTGTGTGTGTGTGTATAATGCATCCTTGCTACAAGGCAAGAGGAGGATGGGGTGGGAGGCGGAGGGGTGTCTTACTGTAATGGACACAAATTGGAAGGTAATTGGACATGCCCTGGAAGCTGGCCAGTCTGGGTGAGGTACTTCGGACGACTCCTCTGTTTGCTGATCTGCAAGCCAGAATGACCGGAATCACACCAGCCTCTGGGGACTCCGGACAGCCATCGCTATAGCCAGCAAGTCAACACGTGACTTTGACCTTGCAGGGGCATGTGTAGCCCAGAATGAATGGGGTGGGTATTCAGTGGGATTCACTGCCCAAGGGAAGAACACTGAACTATCTCCCATCCCCTGTCCGATGGTGTTGAGCAGCCTCCTAGGAGTCCTTGGAGCCCCCTGGGGTTGAGGCTTTCTTCCCCCACCCTACCCCATCACGTGTGTGGGGTCCACGCCACATACATGTTCCGTGGATCCTAAAGTCCCCAGCCCTCTCTGAGCACTCTGCCCATTCCCTCATGGCTGCCACCTGTGGCCTCACACAGAGGACGCTTCAACGGTTGGGGTACCTGCTTTGGCCCCTGCTTGTTTGCCTTGACAGAGCATCCTCCTGCCAGTACTCTTCCCCTCCCATGGAACCCATCCCTCACCCAGGTCTCTTCAAACAGGAGACCTCCTCTGGGCCCCTGGCCATTGTCTCTTCTGGAGCTTTCACGTTTCCCAGGTGGCTGAGGCTGTGGATGGCAAAGCAAGGTCACGGACTCGGAGCTCCAGGCTGTTTATCACGGCTTCTGCCAGCCCCGCTGCTTCTCCTCATCCTTCCCTGAAAAGCTTTGGCTGGAACCAGATGCCAATAGGCCAAAGTCTCTGTGGCCCGGCCCTTCACAGCCTCCAAACCAGCAAACCAGGGGCTTCCCTGGAGCCAAGTGACCTCCTCTGGGAAGTGGGCCAGCGCCCAGCCAGGTGTTACCTCTTCAGCTACATCGGCTGTGTGAGGCCCGGGCTGCAGCCCAAAGAACGAGGGCCAGGCTCTGTGGCTGGGAGCATCAGGCAGGCCGGGCTGCAGGGACCCTGGAGCTCACCATGCCCAGCCTCTCCATTATCCAGAGGAGGACACTAAGGGCCAAAGAGGCACAGCAAACAGAATCCCATCCCACTGCAGTCTGGGGGCAGAGATGTGCTGGGCCACAGCCCTCCGTGATTTCCACTATCTGAAACCTCCTAGGATTTGAACTAGAAGATTCTAACTTCTGGCTTCCTCCCCTTTCCTTTAGGGTCCTGATGTTAGACTTTCCTAAGGAAAAAGAAGGCTGTTGAGTATATTCTCACTTCCAACCTCAGATTAAGTGGGACTGGAAGATATAGTATCTATAAGGAAAATACTATCGCTGTCCCCATTTTATAGAGGAGGAAAGTGAGGCTTGGGATAGAAAGTATTTTGCCCAAGGTCTCATAGCCAGCACATGGCAGAGCCAGGATTCCGACTCTGCTGGTTTTATCACATTATGCTGCTCAGACTTCCTCAACCTCAGAACCACCGGCTACAGGGTGCCTGGGTGGCTCCAACTCTTGGTTTCAACTGGGGTCATGATCTTGAGATCCTGGGATCAAGCCCCATGCTGGGCTCTGTGCTTGGTACAGAATCTCCTTGAGATTCTCTCTCTCCCTCTCCTTCTGCTCTTCCTCCCACTTGCTCTCTCTCACTCTCTCAAATAAATAAATAAAAATTTTAAAAAAGAAAAAAGAAAGGGGCGCCTGGGTGGCTCAGTGGGTTGAAGCCTCTGCCTTTGGCTTGGGTCATGATCTCGGGGTATCAGGATCGAGCCCCGCATCGGGCTCTCTGCTCGGCGGTGAGCTTGCTCCCTCCCTTCTCCCTCTGCCTCCCTCTGCTTCTCTGCCTCCTTGTGATCTCTGTCTGTCAAATAAATAAGTGAAATCTTAAAAAAAAAGAAATAAATACCAGTGGCTCCTTGGAGCCCTAGACCCTAGCCTGGGGCTGGGAGAACTCACACCTGAGGCTGGGTAATGTAAGAAGTGGTTAGAAGTGAAGTAGGGAGGATGGGGGCAAAGGGAAGTCCTCAGGGAGAGGAAGAGACTCTCGCTATAGAGATCCAGCCACTTTCTTAAAACAATGACAGAAGAAGATTTTAGAAGCAACGGACAAGGACAAAAACGAACTTTCTTCCAGATTTTTATTTACTTGACAGAGAGAGAGAGAAAGCACAAGCAGGGGAACAGGAGAAGGAGAAGCAGGTTCCCTGCTGAGCAGGGAGACCAACAAACTCAAGACTCCATCCCAGGACCCTGGGATCGTGACCGGAGCTGAAGGCAGACACTTACCATTACCATCTGAGCCACGCAGGCACCACAGACAAGAACTTCCTTTTCCCTACCCCACTGTGCTTTGAGCCTCAGTGTTTGGGCCTTTTCTCTTTAATCCGTAAAACTGAGGGTTCAAATTAGTTCTCCAAGATTCCTTCTTCATTAACAGCCAGCAAGCATTAAACACCATAGAAGCACCAGCACCCACCATCCCTCTCCTGGAGGGGAAGGAGCAGCACAGTCCCTGCTGCAGGTAAAGGGAGGAAACACACAGTTTGAACGAACGCATGAATGAGTCCTTGACTTCAGGTTTAAGTGGCTCTTCTAGCCCTCACAGGGTCCACGGGAGAAACTGGAGTGTCAAGATTGCCTCCCTCTTCCAAGTCCTCTGTCCTCCCCGGTCTGTTCCTGCCTCCCAGATTTCTCAAGCCTCAGAGGTGTCAGGAGACCATGGCTTGAGAGTGGCGGAGACACGCTTTCTCCAGGCCTTCAACTGTCCCTATAGCAGGTTGCTGAGGGATGAAGAGGAGGGTGGGGAGTGTCCATCCCACGTCTTGCCCTGCAACATCACCCCCACAGAATGCTCTCACCCTGCTGAGACTGCCAGCACCGTGGGCATCCCCTCCTCGCTGCCATGTTCAGGAGGCCTCTGCTTCCATTGTCACCCAGGGCGAGTGATGCCCACCAGGATGGGGCAGGGGAGGGGAGGGAGAGAATACTCTGGCACGCTCACATCATTCTTCCGATTTCATCTTCATAACAGCGCCACCAGTTTATGAAAAAGGAAACTGAGGTATGAAAATGATTTGCCCAAGGTCCTGCAGCATATATACAACAAAACCGGGACACAAGCCAGTCTGACTCCAAACCTGCCTCCTGAGCCCAGGACCATCAGGGCTAGCTAGCATCCACTGACTCAAATCCTGCCAGCCAGCCCTGCCCACCCCCCCCCCCCGCCCCCACCTGCCACTGGAGGTTTCAACCCAGCCCAAAGGGAGCCTCAAACTCCTTAGTGAGGTCATGGGTTCTCTGAAGCAAACCCCACCCCTCCCTGCCCTGGCAGGCCACCCCCTGCCCACCTTCTCTTCTCTAGAGGGAGCCCCAGGAAACCCTTTGCTGGGAACAGATCCCTCCAGCCTTCTCCCTCCCCACCCCAACACCCCATGGCCCCGGGCCCTGAGCCCTCCGTGTCATGGATCTCAGCCTTCCTTTTGCAAGCAGGGGCTACTTCTGCCAGGCTAGGGGCCCGAGGGTGCCGATGCCCACCCCCTTGGGATGTTTGCCACCGGGCGGGACCGAGTGACCCAGTTTCCCCAGTGGAGAAGCTTGGCTAGCCGCTGCGCAGTCGGGCATCTGCGTGTCTCTCCTGCCCTCTGCTGGTGGCCGGGCGAGAGGCTTCGCGTCGCTGCGGGGTCGTTGACTCTCAGGCAGTGAATGTTTGCAGTAGTAACCAAATGAATGAGTGAATTGTGTGCAGTTCCAGACTCTGTGGCCCAGAGCGAAGAAACCGGGACTAGCCTTGGAAAAAGTGAATTCGGCAGAGCTGAGCCTGGGCTCCATCGGCCTCACCTTTGGCGGTCCCTTTTCTCCCCGCTGGGTGCCCCCTCCCCCATGACATATTACCTTCTTAGGATGAACTAGAATTCCCAGACCCGGTCAGGTAGGTTCTCCCATTCCCTCACCCCCGTCCAACACACACACACACACACACACACACACACCTCATTACAGGGTCCTTTATCCCATTTCCCACTGAGTGGTCTCAATCCTCTGCTTGAATACCTCTACTGACCAGGCACTCACAAATGTGTATTCTTTTCCACATTCTGAGAGCTATATTCAAATAGTGGTCTTCCTTCCTTTTTGACACCAAAGCTGCCCCTTGTCACTTGTGCTCAGAGATCCAGTTCTTGCCTATTGGGTGAGGGACTCAGAAGTCTGACCTGTTCACCCTGGGACAGCCTGCCACCTCCTTCAAGACAGCATTCTCATCCCTGAGACTTCTCACCCACCAGACACTTTCCGGGACATCCTTAATAAAAGTCTTGAACACCAAAAAGCCCAGGAGACTCTCCAGTGGGAGAATGACCCTCCAGTGGTAGTGATGAGGGAGCAGGAGGCTGGCTGAGGACAAAGCAAAAGCTGGCGCCTTGCACCCCCTCTTCACCCGCTCCCCTCCATAAGTGTAGCATCCCCAGGCAGCCCTGACTGCCATGAACAATAAGCAAATAGTTAACTTGCAGAGCTCACAATCCTGCTAGACAGGAGTCTCCCTTGGCTTACAAATGTTCTAAATCTCACTAACAAAGCAGGATTGTGACACCCCACCAAAAAGTCTCCCCAACTATCTTAAATGTTAATGGCTGGTCTAAAGACAACATTGATCCAGCAGCAAGGGCAAGGCCTCCGGCTGGCCTGGAACATCCTGGCACCTTGTAGGCCCTCTTTAGCATATGAAAACTCCACTGAAACCTCCCTTCCCCTCACCTTCCCCCAACAGCAGGGTACATAACCTGCCATCCCTCACAACCCGGGGCAGCAGCTCTTCCTGCCCACAGGTCCTGTCCCCGTGCTTTAATAAACCACCATTTTGCACCAAAGATGTCTCAAGAATTCTTTCTTGGTCATCGGCTCCGGACCTCAGCCCACCAAACCTCACCTAGGTTCTAGAACTTCATCAGTAGGATTCTAAAAAATGGAGGTGCTTTTAGTCTGAAGACCTGAAAGGCAACAATCTGCCTACTCCTGGGAGAAGCCTTGGTAACAAAACGGGACTGAAAGACCCCTGCCCTGGAAAGTCCCCTCCCCTGGAAGATAGATAGGATAACTAACCGCTTGTTTGCTTTTCTGTGAACCGCTGGCTTTTAGGCGTAGATTAGGTTATTAATTGCGTGATTAATTGCTCTTTTGCCCTTCTGTAACTGTTTGGCTTATAGAAATAATAGAAGACGCCATGATGGCATTCCTACCTTCCCCCTACTTGTTCCCCCTCCCTGCCTCTCTCCTCCCGCGCGCGGGCCCTCAGAACCAATCAGCTTGTTCCCCCTTCCCGCTTCTCTCTTCCGCGCGAGCGGGTCCCCAAAGCCAATCAGCAAACTCCACGTATGCCTTTTTCAAAAGTTCTAACTGTCAACCAATCAGTTGCGCCCCACCCAAAACTTGTTTGCACCTGTCTATAAAAATCCCGCACCACCCCAGCCAGGTGTGCTCAGCTAGCAGGCGCGTGCTGACCACCCGCAGGCGCGCGCTGACCACCCGCAGGCGCCTGCGTAACAATAAAGAACCTCTTGCTGATTGCATCCAGTGGCAGTGTTGGATTCTTGGGTAAGGGGATCCGCGGGTCTTTCAGGACAATTCTTTTTTTTTTTTTTTTTTTTTTAAAGATTTATTTATTTGACAGAGAGAAATCACAAGTAGACAGAGAGGCAGCCAGAGAGAGAGAGAGAGGGAAGCAAGCTCCCCGCCGAGCAGAGAGCTCGATGCGGGACCCGATCCCAGGACCCTGAGATCATGACCTGAGCCGAAGGCAGCGGCTTAATCCACTGAGCCACCCAGGCGCCCCAGGACAATTCTTTAATTGCTATTGGCTCTGTGTTTTAGAGTTAGAATTTACAATGTTAGGGTATGGAGTCAACCACCCCTCAATTAGACAGAGAACACTCTCAATCATGCAAGTCACACAGCGAAGTTTATTTCCAGCTAGCTGTGGTCCAAGTATCTGCCCGGTGCAGCAGGTTTCAACAAGGACCCCGAGCATTCAAAGCCAAGGGTTTATATAGCATTTTCAAGGCACTTTTTCATAGCTACATACATATCTTCCACCCCACTTTGACAGTTTTAACTTTAACTTTTTGCCACCTGCATCACCCTGGCGGTGAAGTTGATGAGGGAGCAGGAGGCTGGCTGAGGACAAAGCAAAAGCTGGTGCCTTGCACCCCCTCTTCACCCTTTCCCCTCCATAAGTGTAGCATCCCTCAGGCAGCCCTGACTGCCATGAACAATAAGCAAATAGTTAACTTGCAGAGCTCACAATCCTGCTAGACAGGAGTCTCCCTTGGCTTACAAATGTCCTAAATCTCACTAACAAAGACGATTGATAGCAGGATTGTGACACCCCACCAAAAAGTCTCCCAACTATCTTAATGTTAATGGCTGGTCTAGAGACAACATTGATCCAGCAGCAAGGGCAAGGCCTCCGGCTGGCCTGGAACATCCTGGCACCTTGTAGGCCCTCTTTAGCATATGAAAACCACTGAAACCTCCCTTCCCCTCACCTTCCCCCAACAGCAGGGCATATAACCTGCCATCCCTCACAACCCGGGGCAGCAGCTCTTCCTGCCCACGGGTCCTGTCCCCGTGCTTTAATAAATCACCATTTTGCACCAAAGAGGTCTCAAGAATTCTTTCTTGGTCATCGGCTCCGGACCTCAGCCCACCAAACCTCACCTAGGTTCTAGAACTTCATCAAAGTGAGATTTAGGTTTAGAAGAAATTTAACTTTATTTACATTTCCTTCTGTCTCAGCCTCCTTCAGTTTTATGGTGGGGAGGGCGACCTTAGGTCTTGAGGAACTGAGCCATTTGTTTCTGGAAATTGGGCCATTGAGAAGACAGCTTCTTTGTTGTAAATCACTAGGACATTTGTAAACCAAGGGAGACTCCTGTCTTGCAGGATTGTGATCTCTGCAAGTTAACTATTTGTTGTTCATTAACATCTGGTCCCTGTGGCACCATGGCCTAACCATCCTGGTGGTATATGATTAAGTTTTTTCTTAGGTTTTAGCTAGTTGCTCTTATCTCAAGACCTGTATGCAGTGTCCGCCCGTTAGGGACACTCAGTAAAATGGCTTCCCTGCCTTCAGGATGGCCATTTTTATGCTAACCCACTCTTACAACAACAGTCTTTTTTTTTTTTTTTTTAAGATTATTTATTTATTTATTTGACAGAGAGATGACAAGCAGGCAGAGAGGCAGGCAGAGAGAGGGGAGGAAGCAGGCTCCCTGCTGAGCAGAGAGCCCGATGCGGGGCTCGATCCCAGGACCCTGGGATCATGACCTGAGCCGAAGGCAGCGGCTTAACTCACTGAGCCACCCAGGCGCCCCTATAACAACAGTCTTTTACAAGCACTGTCTCAGTGGACTGAAATTATTTTCACACCCATTTTGGAATGAGAAAAGTGAGACTTCAGAGAAGAAAAGTGCTGTACACATCATCTTAACAGCAGATGAGAGAGAGCAGGCACTAGACCTGATCTCCTGACTCCAACCCTACCATTCTTTCTACAAAAACGTTCATTGCTGCTTCTGTCTCCTGAGAATGTAAAAAGACCCCCCCAAAAAGGCAGAAAAAAAGGTACTGAGGCCTTATTATATGCCAGACACTGTTCTAAGTGCTTAATGTGTAAGTTAGCACTCAGTACAATCATATAAGATATGTATTATTATTATTATTATTACTACTATTATTATTCTTCACATTTCTTCCCAGGGTTGTAAGTCAAAAATCCAGCATGGTAACCCATGTGGTCCAGGTCCAGAGCTGGTACTCCTACCCCCTCCACCATACCTGTCCCTGCCTGCCTGAGTTTGGGCACACATCTTTGTTTTTCTTCAGGACCATGGACTGGATGGAGAACAGTCAAGGAGAGCTCCCCCCAGGGGCAGGGTGGCGAATAGGGAGAGTCCTGGAGCGGGGAAGGGATACTGGGTGGGGACAGGGATGATGGTTGCACACAAATGACTTTCAGTGGGACCTGCTCTTTGCATGGAGTAACATGTTCTCTGAATGAAGGTGTCTAATCCAACCGGGTGGTAGAGCATAGTAATCTCTAAGCTCAACCAGAGGCCTTGGAAAGCCAGGAAAAGCAGGAAAACCTGCTTCCTGCAACCACGGGACAAAGGCAATAAAATAAATGGCAGCTGGCGCTGGGAGAGAGGCTCTCTTTGGCCTCGTAATGCAACTTGACAGCAGGGACATGGGGGTCCAGATACCCTTACACCTGACCTCAATTTGCTTTCATAGCCTGTGAACTTTTAGGAATGAGACAAACCTGCAGTGTACAAATCTATGAGTTCTGAGGTAATAGCATCACTGACAATAACAACGAACACTTATGGATTCCACACAGCTGGTGTGGATGGCTGGTGCAGTGGCGAACACTCATTTGTGTGTCAACTCATTGAACTTCTGCATCATTGCTTTGACCTTGGCATTAGCCCCACTGTCTCCAGGAGGAAATGAGCACACTGAGGAGTTAAAAACTTGACCGTCACCATGCTGAGAGTAGTGATCCAGGTCAGAGGATGAGAACCAGACTCCCTGCTTCCAGAACCGATATACTTTAGTGCGGTGGCTAGCCAGCCATTACTCTCATTTCAAAAGTGACTATAATCGTGTATTGAAAAATTCTTTTATTTTGTCTGAAAATTTAACTGGATCTTTAAAGGTTTCAGAGCAGTGGGTTTGTCTTGGAGCACAAACTGTGCCACAGAGACAAACTGTACCACAGGTCAGCATCCTTTACTCCCCTGGAAGTTTCTGGGTACCTATTCTGTGCCAGGCTTTGTACTAGGCCCTGGGGGTGCTACACGGACTTGGTCGCTGCCACGTAGAATTTACAACCTGGTAAGGCAGAGTGATAGCAGACAAAGAGTTATGTCAGTACCTGCTTCTCAAGCATGATAAGTCCAGCAGGCTTGTGTACTCTCAGAATACATCACGGGGGCAGAGACTGCCCTAGGCTGGTGGTAGAGAGGGCACACAACCTCTAGAACTTTCATGAGAAAGTTCCTCATATGAAAGAACATCTTTAATAAAATCTTAAAGAAAAAGAGGGGGTGTCACCTGGGTGGCTCAGTGGGTTAAAGCCTCTGCCTTCAGCTCAGGTCATGATCCCAGGGTCCTGGGATTGAGCCCCACATTGGGCTCTCAGCTCAGCGGGGGGCCTGCTTCCCTATCTCTCTCTCTGCCTGCCTCTCTGCCTACTTGTGATCTCTGTCTGTCAAATAAATAAATAAAATCTTAAAAAGAGAGAGAGAGAAAGAATATATTTTTTTAAAAATTATTTCTGAGTGGGTATAAATAATGGACATGGACTCACATTTCATGCAGAGAAAAGAGATTCAATATATACTTCCTACCTCTGAGAAGAAGCTCAAGGGTCTGGACATTACCAAGGAAGCTTCTGAGATGCTGCTTCTTAGGTGTCTGGAGGGGGCCGGCATGAGAGTATCTCCATCCCGGGACTGTACTGTGGCCTGGGTCTCCTTGATAAAAATGACATTTCATACACGTAGGTGGTGTTACCCTGAGTGATGTTGTTAGGATCCGGGGCTGTGGTGTCAGACCGACACTTGGAGTATTTAATTCCTATAGGCCTTAGTTTCTGTCCTGTAAAATGGGGGAATAATAGTCTACTTTCAGGGTTAATTTGAGAAGTAAATGAGATAATCCCCCATAAAGCACCTTCCAAAACACTGGGCCCACGGCAGGTGTGCAACCGGTGTTAACTAGTATTAGCCTAGAACTTCAACCATGCAAAGCGAGGATATGGGGACAGCTCTGGATTTCTCTCAAGGCCCCAGGTGTAATTGGGTTTCTTTCTAAATACATTGCTTAAGTTGTGACCCTCTTTTGTTCCTCCCTTTTCTTCCTTTCCTATTGATTTTTCTACTTGTGTTATCTAACTTGACAAACCTTCAGGGAGAAAGGTCACAGACATGAAATTACTTGGTGTTTCTTATGTGAAAAGAAAAAGGGAATCAATATGGAAATTGAATTCTGTTCAGCATTCCCAATGGTTATTTATAAAATCTACCCAGAGGGAGAAACAGAACTCTAAATAGAAAAACCAAGTGGCAACTTCCATCTAGGGGACCCCAAAGTACTTTACTTTTAATTTATTATTATCATTGTGGAGGCTACTGTTCAATTTCAGACATGGGGATATGGCCAGGGGAAATCCTAAGTGGGTTTTGCCCGTAACCTCTCTGGGGTCTGTGGGAAGGGTGTGGCTGTGTGTGATCTTCAGAGTCCAAGCACACTTCAAAGCCAGCTCAGTGGTGGTTTCTGGCAGTGTACTTCCCTCTCCCCAAAGCAGTAATGAAGCTACAAAGAGAATGATCCGATGGGGGTCCTGGCTCAGTGTGCCCAGGGTGTAAGAAAGCCATATCCAGCTTCTCATCCATTGCCGGAGGGCAGGGAAACAGCCCTCCTTCTCCCTGGCAGAAAACACACCATCTTTTATCTCCTTCCCTCCACAATAGCTGGAATTCTGCCTCTCCAGGCAAAAATAATTGGTCACCATAATTACACTTGGCATTTGGGCCACACTTTATAGCCATTAATTAGTTAAATGTAGGCAGTGCCTTGTGAGACCAAGAAAGATCCTGGGCTCTGCTTTGTGCGCAGGAACAAAGGGATGGGAAGGACGACCTAGGGCTATTGCTCAAGGCAGAGTGAGGTTGGTATCCAGGCCCTGGTCCCCCTCCAGACAGGGCACAGCTAGTTCTGGGTGGCCAGTGTAGGTCTTACCTATCCTCTCCCCCAGGAAGACAATGAGGCTGTGGTTTCCTTCTGTTACGGTAATGGAAATGAGAATCAGTACACTCTGAGCAATCTCTACAGTCATCAGAGGCTCTGGTTAACCAGTTTCCAAGCATCTCTTGCGCTTTGACTGTAAACGGCTGCATACTTCTCTCTGTGCTGAACATCCTGGAAGAGAAGCATGCCTCTGATGAAGTTCTAGAGCCTAGGTGAGGTTCGGTGGGCTGAGCAACTGACATGCAAGTGTTGCAATAAGACAATACTCCTTGAAAAGCCCTGAAATGAGAGTAAAGGAAAAGGAGAGAAAGTATTCACCAATTTTGCACCGAAGCTCAGAGTCCAAATGTAGAGACTCACAGCCCCACGTTGGGCGCCATATGATGAAGTTCTAGAACCTAGGTGAAGTTTGTTGGGCTGAGGTCCGGAGTCGATGACCAAGAGACATCTTTGGTGCAAAATGGTGGTTTATTAAAGCACGGGGACAGGACCCGTGGGCAGAAAGAGCTGCTACCCTGGATTGTGAGGGATGGCAGGTTCTGTACCCTGTGGTTGGGGGAAGGTGAGGGGAAGGGAGGTTTCCATGGAGTTTTCATATGCTAAAGAGGGCCTACAAGGTTCTGGGATACTGGAAGCCTTGAGGCTCAGCTCGATCAATGTTGTCTTTTGGCCAGCCATTAACATCAAGATAGTTGGGAGATTCCTGTTGTGATGTCACAATCCTGCTATCAAGCGTCTTTGTTAGTGAGATTTAGGTTCAAAAGAGATTTAACTATATTTACATTTCCTTCTACCTCCGTCTCCTTCAGTTTTGTTTATGGAGGAGAGGGTGACATTTGGGCTTGAGGAACTGAGTTATTTGCCTCTGGAAATTGTGCTATTGATAAGGTAACTTCTTTGTTTGTAGATCTCGAGGACATTTTTAAACCAAGGGAGACTCCTGTCTTGTAGGACTGTGATCTCTGCAAGTTAACTATTTTTTTCTCATTTATGGCAGTCAGGGGTGCCTGAGGAATGTCACACACATTACCGAGGGGAGTGGGTGGAGAGGGGGTGCAAGGTGCCAGCTTTTGCTTTGTCTCAGCCAGCCTCCTGCTCCCTCATCACCTCCACTCCTTCCCTCCCTGAGGGCATAACCTAGCTGCACAGGGTACACGAAGGAATCAGAGAGTAAGCCAAAATGGAGAGAGTGGTATGGAATGGAGTTGGCTGAAGGTCCAAAGAAAGAAAGACCTGAGGTTGAGCCTGGGAACACCAGGAGGGTGTGCACTGGGGCTGTGATGGAAAAGGCAAGGGTCCTGGTGGCAGAAGGGGGAGACTGGGGCTGGAAGGACTTGCTCCAGTTCCCAGGAGTGCTGGCGGAGGACACCTACTGCTGTCAGTCACTGCAGAGGGTCCCTCCGTTGCGAGAGCTGCCTTGCCCAAGGTCATGCTCCTGCCCATGTGGCCTAACGACAGAACAGTGCAGAAATGTCAAGACCCAGCCTCTCAGCCCGTCTTGGGACAACTCTGAAGGCCACTAACTATCATGCCATTTTAACTCTAGAGCTTCCCATGGGGTTGGCCCCGGCTACTGCTGGGTCTGATCGCGGCTCCATCTCTTTGTCTTCCCAATCCTTGTTCCTTTCCCTCTCTTCGGCTGGCGTCCATCTCAAAGTCACCCTGGAGGAACCCCTGTGCACTAAATCATTCTATCTCAGAGTTCAGTTTCCAGGGGACCCGTTGGCAGAAAGTGAGATGAGTGGATTTCCATCAGAGGCCGCTGCAGAATGTGGAGGAGGAGAATGGGGTGTGGGTCTGGGCAGGACTAACCAGGTTTGGGGGGGGGCGCCTGGGTGGCTCAGTGGGTTAAGGCCTCTGCCTTCGGCTCAGGTCATGATCCCAGGGTCCTGGGATCGAGCTCTGCATCGGGCTCTCTGCTCGGCAGGGACCCTGCTTCCTCCCCTCTGCCTGCCTCTCTGCCTACTTGTGATCCCTGTCTGTCAAATGAATAAATAAAATCTTAAAAAAAAAAAAAAAGACTAACCAGGTTGGGATACTGACGCGAGCAAAACCCGTGCGTCCCGCCAGGAGGTTCCGACGTGTAAAGAAGAGATAGAGAGATGGAGATGATGTAACTCACTTGATCTTTATTGGGACGAGGTCCGCATCACTATCGTGGTCCGGTCACGGTCCGCTGAAGTTGTCACGGAGAAGGAAACGTCGCCTCACAATCTAGACAGAGAGGTCACCGCAGAAGTTGAGACTGAGAACCAGCGAGTGGTCCGCAACGAAACTGTCGGGGCGTCGGTTACACCGGCGATGATGTCCTCCCGACAGGGAACTCGCTTCACCTCAGTCCAACCCGATGCCTCTTTATATACTGTGCTAAGTCTCCTTCATAAACATATTACATCACTTATATTTCTCATGCTTACACACCAAAAACACACACATGCCGAAAACACGTTTTGGTCTACGATATTTCACATAAGTTAAAAATATTTACAACTTTTCACTCCGCGCTAATCTTATCACTACACGCATATGGTCTAGGCTTACTTGCTATGTGGTTAGTTTGCAATTTGTTCCTGTTTTTCATTTAGTAGGGGTTTGCACTTACTATATATTATTTACTTATTCATTTATTTATTACACTTTATTTATTAAAGGTTCATCCTCACTACAGATAGGTAAATGGGTAGAGGAGCAAGAGCAGTGATGGGGATGAGGAGAGCAGCAGAGGTGGAGGCGAGGAGGAGCTGGATGGGTTGATGGCAGGCGACGGAGAGAATCAGAGACCAGTGTGAAGAAGGAATGAAAGACAGGAGTGGATAGCCAGTTATTTTTAGAGAAATAAAAAGCAAAGGCAAGAGATCTAGTCTATGTGTTTTTTTAGGTTATCACATTAACAAAATAATAAAATTATTGAGATGGAGGGTTTTGTGATAAATTGTTATAGACTTGAGTTTGAGTTGACACAAGACTTTTGAGTGGAGATATCTTGTGGGCCATTCAGTATCTAAAACAGGAGTCAGGGGCGCCTGGGTGGCTCAGTCAGCTAAAGCGTCTGCCTTCGGCTCAGGTCATGATCTCGGGTTCCTGGGATGGAGCCACACATCGGGCTCCTTGCTCAATGGACAGTCTGCTTCTCCCTCTGCCTACCGATCCCCCTGCTTGTGCTTGCTCTCTCTCTCTCTCTGTCTCTCAAATAAAGACATAAAACCTTTAAAAGTTAAATCAAAATAAAACAATTCAGGAATAAGCAGGTCAGGACAGAAAAGGTGAGCTTGGGAGCTATATCAGACTATAGCTTCCAGACACGGCCACAGTATCTCCCATCCCACATGCTCTTCTACGCTGGGACCTGACCACTGCCCCCATCAAGAGGTGAAGACTAATTCCCCTCCCCTTGAATCTGGACAGGCTTGCTCTTACGCTCTGCTTTAAGAGAAAGAAGGTAGAAGTGAGGCGGTGTATCTTCTGGGCGTGACTCAGAAAAGGCCATGCGGCTTCTGCCTGTTTCTCTTGCAGTGACGCCTCATGCCTTGAAGGATGTCAGGCTGCCCTGGGACTGCTCTGCCGGGGAGGTGGTGTGTAGCAGATGTTGGCCCATGTCAAATGCCAGCCATGTCAATGACCCACTGTGGGCATGTGGTCCCAAGGAGGTGACTAAAGCCTCAACCAACAACCGATGGAAACAACATAGGAAATTTCAAGCTTCAGTTGCCCAGGGTTGCCCTTCTCAAATTCCTGATCTGCTATTGTTCCAAGCTGTTAAGCACCGGGGTCATTTGTAATGTAGCAACAGGGAGGGGAACAGGAGTCATCAGTGCTGGGGAGAAGAGGCTCTCATCACAGTGTCCTGCAGCATAAATTCCCGTCTTCCAATCCAGGTCTACCCCATGTATCCCATCTCAGCTTCCCCTACCCTACCACCAGTCACCTTCCACCAGACGGCCAGGGAGCCTTTGCAAATGGTTCCCGGGAAAGCTGATCAAACTGCTTCCCATCTTGAAAACCTTCCGGGGTTCCAAACAGCCTACGAAGGTCTCAAATTTCAGGATGTACTATTTGGCCGTGTTGTGGTTAATTGTAATGACCATAGCACTCCTGGGAAACTGTGGTCCAAACATTATTGTGGGTGTGTACAAGGGTGTTTCTGGAGGAGATTAACATTTAAATCAGTAGACTGAGGAAAGCAGATTGCCTCTCCACCACCCTCTGAGTGGCCCCCATTCTATCAGTTCAAGATCTGAATAGAATGAAAAGGTTGAGTAAAAAGCAGGTCTCCTGCCTGGCTCATAGAACTGGGAGGGTGGTTTTTTCCTGCCTTCTGACTTGTACTGAAAAGTTGGCTCTTTATGTCTCTATCTATCCATATCCTAGTGGTTCTGTTTCTTTGCAGAGCACTGACTAATATGGGTAGGGCATAGGAATGTGCCCTTTAAAATGGGACCCTTTAAAATGAGACCCACCCACCCCCCCAAGGGTGCTGGGTGGCTCAGTGGACTGGGCTACTGACTCCTGATTTTGGCTCAAGTCGTGATCTCCTGGTCATGTCCTAATCTCAGGGTTCTGGGATCAAGCCCCACGGTGGTCTCTCTGCCCAGCAGGGAGTCTGCTTGTCCCTCTTCTGCTGTTCCTCCCCCTGCTCTCACTCTCTCTAAAGAAACAAACAAATATAACATACAAACATAACAAACAAACATAAATATCTAAAAAAAAAAAGAGACCCCCCCCCCACACCACCTCCTGGAAATTTTGATTCTGACCCTGGTTGACAACCCTTGCCTACAGGATACAGTCCTCTGCAACCCAATATTCTGCTTCCCCTTTTGTTAAAGGGGAAGATTTTTTGAGAAAAATCTCACCAGTACCCTCAAGAAGACAGTGGCTTTGTTGAGAACCTCTGTATCTTCTATATTTCTCTACCAGCTTCGCTAGTTTGAGCTTCAATTTTTGTAATTTGTATTATGAAAACAATAATTTTATTCTTGTTGAGCTATAAATGTATAAAATTGAACATGTAAATTAATAATTTACATAATGTGGTTTTAAATATGCATGTGCCTAAAATTTATCAGATAAATAATAACAGTAGGAAAAAAGATCTCTTTCAGGTAAGCATTATCCCCTTCCCCACCCGTTCCGTACCCCCAGAGAATCTGATATTCTGCCCCACTGAGTTGAAAATCACTGCTGTAGCCAGTAGGGCTCCCGGAAGACCCCCCCATTCATACTAAGTGCTCCATCTGGAAGGTTTTGTGTTTCTGTGACAATATCTATTAAAGATTTAGCATGTGCCAGACACTGTGTAATGTACCATATTCCCCTTCCACAGTTGATTGTTTCTCTGGGGCCACAGACCCTGAGTTTGTACATCTGTTGTAGCCTTGTCATTCCCTTATCCTCTAGGCTCTCCATCAGTGCTCTCTGACCGTCCTCAGATCGAGACTGTATTTTGTTCATCTTTGTATCTCAGTCACTGGCATGGTGCCCAGTATCCAGTAGGAACTCAATTAATGTTGATGAATGAGTTAATAAATGAATGATGATAGCCCGATGTCTGGCACATCGCAGATGATCAATAAATATTGGTTAAAATGCAATTGAATTGAAAGTGCGGGCCACAGAAACAAGGGCAGAGAGGCTCGCTAGAGGGAGGCTTGGGGAGCACTGTCCGAGAGATACCAAAAGATCAAGGAGGGTGAACACTGGTGAGAAAAATGAAAACACTGGATTTGACAAAAATGAGGTTAATGTTAAATCCTAGAATAAATAGCAGTTGACAAAATGTTTATCACAAAACCAACAAGGGAAGATCAGTATTTATTTACCCTTGGTGTGTTAGTGGTATCTCTTTAAATCTAGTTACTGGGTAATATCCTTTGACCCCTGTGGTTTATGATGCCATCGTCCTCACTGATTAGCTAGTTAAAATGCCCATACATTCTGAATCACTATGCCCCTACACCCAAAACTAATGTAACATTGTATCAAATAGACTTCAATAAGCAAATGTAGACTTCCAGTAGCTATCAAAGCTCACAAAGCTTCTGTTCACACCCCAGTTTTAAGTTTCATTTTATGATTATCCTTTCTATTAAAAGATGGGACCACTAGCTGACCTGTGATCACTCCAGAGACTTCCTCTCTCCATTCTTTCTTCGAACAAGTACTTATTGTGGTACAAGTTCTGCTGAGTAGAGTCCATTCTTCCACTAATGATACAGCTTCTATTCATAGAGATTGTTTGTGCTTGTGGCTTTATTTTTAAAATCTTAAATCCTAGATTTGCCAGAGCAGCTTCACTCCTGGGAAATTCCTCTTAGGAACCTTTTAGAACTCTTCCTGCCATTTGCTGGCTGCAGAAACAGCAGTCACATGGCTATCCAGGAGCTCTCCCTCGAGTAGAAATGCTGCCCAGAGTGTGTCATAGAGGATCCTGGTTTACATTCTGTGGTCCGAGTTGAACGTTCAAGTTGAGGGCTTCTCTATAGGACCTGCCAGAGTCCTTCATATGCAAAGGCACACGGGGGAGAGGTAGAGCCTTGGGTAATATGGTTTGAAGTGCTTACTAAACTCATTTCACTTTTTTTCCTTAGGACCACTTCATGGGATATTAGGCAATACTTCCAAAGATTATGTTCACTCATTCATTCCACAAAAAACTGTGCGTGTGTGTACTAGTTATGTGCCTTGCGACGTGCTGAGAACTGGGCATAAAACGGTAAGTAACCGAACACACAGGCCTGTCCTTATGAAGACTTGGAGGAGACAGACATGAATCAAAGACACTAAATTGCAAATCAAATAATCACAACAGATGTAAAACTGTAACTGTGACAGGTGCGATGAAGGAAATGCACATCACATGGCCAGATTGGGAGAGGAAACCGAAGGGACCCTATGAAAGAAAAAGCTGGCTTTTTTTGTTTTCCTTTGCTTCTTTCCCTGCTTCTGTTGTTGCTAGAAACTGCACCCCTATCTTACACACACTTTAATGAATGTCCACCTTGCAAAGGTCAAGGAGCTAATGATGTCTTTGGAAACTTCCAGCGGGATAGATAGCATCTAAGGAGTGACCAGGTGAGGTCTTCATGAACGTTCTCCAAGACCACTGACTCCAAACACCTTGTTGCTAAGACCCTTGACTCCAAGGCATAAATGACTTATGGAGGACACCTGAGCACTTGTTCTTGTTTGATCGGTTCTTGGATGCCTGAGAGACACATCCGCCAGACTATCATCCTCAATAAAAATGTCAGACCCCTGAACAAAGACAAGACTCGGGCTTTTCCTTTCAACTCTCCCAAACACTGTCTGTATCTGCTTTCTCTATGTCTTCAATCAATTCTTCTCTCATTTCCTCTTGGCTCTTGTTTGATTTCCACCCCATATTAAGCCAAAGACCCTCTTGGTCCTCAGACCCATCCTACCTGCATCACCATGAGATCCTAGAATAGGGAACTGGTCAAGGAAGGCTTCCCTGAGGAGGTGACCTGGAGCTGGTACTGAAGTATGAGTAGGAGTTCACATAGTGATGAGAATGGGATGGTAAGCATTCAGTAAGTGTGTGGGACAGAAGAAGGCCAGTAGGGGATGAGTCTAAAATGGTAGAAAAGGTCAAACCAAACAGGGTCTTGGGGCACCTGGGTGGCTCAGTGGTTTAGGCTGCTGCCTTTGGCTCGGGTCATGATCTCAGGGTCCTGGGATCGAGCCCCGCATCAGGCTCCCTGCTCCGCAGGAAGCCTGCTTCCCTCTCTCTCTCTCTGCCTGCCTCTCTGCCTGCTTGTGATCTCTGTCTGTGAAATAAATAAATAAAATCTTTAAAAAAAAAAAAAAAAACCAAACAGGGTCTTCTAGGCCATATTAGGAATTTTTGTCTTTATCTGAGGAGCAATGGAAGCTATCAGATTTGTGTTTCAAGGGATGCCTGGGTGGCTCAGCAGGTTAAGCTTCGGCTCAGGTCATGATCCTAGGGTCCTGGGATGAATCCCACTTCGGGCTTCTTACTCAGCGGAGAGCCTGCTTCTCCCTCTGCCTGCTGCTCCCCCTGCTTGTGTGCACATGCTCTCTCTCCCTCTGAAAAATAAATAAATAAATAAAATATTCAGGGGGAAAAAAAAAGAAGATTTGTATTTCAAGCTGCTGAGTGGAGAGATGATTGGCCATGGGCCAGAGTAGATCTAGGTGGACACTTTAAAAGGCCACCTAAGTGGTCTCAGGTGATGGTGGTGGAAGAGATGCTGAAAAGAATTCACTCTCCGGCCTGGATCAAGTCCCCCTTCTCATACAAAAGCAGCTGAACCCACAGAGCTGGCTTTCCAAAAACACACAGAGAGCCATCACTTCACCAGAAATCTTCTCTCTGAACCTGAGGGACTGGGCTGGCGAAAGGGTGTTCTGCCCTCACCTCCATTCATTCCCTCAAAGCACGGTATGGAAACATTTGTCTTAGGAATAGAGATGCGCTCTGCAGCCTCTTCTCTGGGATCCAGAGAGAGTCCTTGCAAGGGCCCTTTTTCCAGTCTAGAACCCATGTTCTTTGGGGACTGTCCTTTACCCTATGTGACTACAGGTTTGAGTCTAGGTATCTGGGAACTTCAACGCTGGGAGGGATCTTGGAGATCATTTCACCCTGACCTGTTTCAAGGATTCCTCCTACATATCTGAAGATGATTCAAACAAAAGTCAATTCATTCTACCCCCAATTACACTAATGATTAACATCCCAGATATAGCTTTCTCACCCTGCGCCCCCCCGCCCCCAACCTCTGGGGTCTTTAGAAGTTTAAATACCATCTTATGACCACCCAGGATAATTCCTCACATACTCATAATACACATACCACCTCATTTGCTCACAACAGTTTCAATTGACAGAGAAGTTAAGTAAGTGTCCAAAGTTACACAGTAGGGAAATTGAGGGTTGATGCCCTTTACAAAACAGCGCTTGGAACCTAATCAGAATTTTACACTGTGCTTTCTGTATTCCCTGGAATTTTACAATGAACACAATAAAGTCTCCCGAGTCCGCACTGAGCACTCCCATCATGAAACTTTTATACTTAACTCTTTAAATTTTATATTTTAACAATTCACAGATTAAGTGTTCCTGATTTTTGTCCCCATCCAAGCAAATTCCGTTGTGTCATCCAATTCTCCCCATATTTTCACTGTGCTAGGCACAAGGAACATGGTTTTATTTTTTTTTAAAGAATTTATTTATTTATTTGACAGAGAAAGATCACAAGTAGGCAGAGAGGCAGGCAGAGAGAGAGAGGGGGAAGCAGGCTCCCAGCTGAGCAGAGAGCCCAATGCGGGGCTTGGTCCCAGGACCCTGAGATCATGACCAGAGCCGAAGGCAGAGGCTTAACCCACTGAGCCACCCAGGCGCCCCAAGGAACATGCTTTTAAAACAAAATGGACTGAGTGATAGTTAAAAGACCTCATAATTTTCAAAAAGTCATGGAAAGACTGTTTATGCTCATGCTATGTACACACAAACATTCGCAGAAGCCCATTATTTCCATTAGATGATTTACAGCTGTGTTGAGGGACTGGGTTTCCCCCCAAACTCAATCTCTTCTTGCTAACAGTGGGCTCACAGAGATGGCCTGTGAGGTCTCAGGAGTTAACTGCATTTGTGTGAGAAACATTATGTACTAAACACACCAGGACACATATGCATCTTTTTGTCCAACTGAAACACCATTTGTGACAGAACCATTCATGTTCCATTGGCTTTGTAACCACACTTGTCTTTATAGGTAGGTTGAATTCAAGAGATAGAAGACCGTAGGGAGCAGACTATCAAGAGTGGAATCTTCACCCAATACCGGCAGGACCGGGAGGATTTTGCCCAACATCCAGTAAGGTACAGCAAATCAAGCTTTAACTGCCTTTGACTTTGGAAGCTTTGTACAGTCATTGAGAGTAATTGAGAGTCCCCAAATCCCCATATTCCTTGCAAGACACCTAATTTTGTCTCTACACTGCCTACAATCAAATGAAATGCTCTCTTCCGGTTGCTGTGTACTATAGAGTTTAAAGCACCATTCTTAACGCTGGCAGATAATAAGTTACCACATATTATCCCATTACAGTACTGACCTATGGAATTGTTTATTCCACTTGTTACAAAATTTTCCCCTTCAAAGTGTTTTTCCTGTTCCTAGTAAAGGAGGGGAGAATGGCTATCAGTCAGGCAACCAGGTGTGTTACTCATAATATGAAGCATGACTTCAGATCAAATGTTTTTCAGAGACTGAGGAAAACACAAACTCTTCCAGTGTACACATATTATTCTTCTTAAATATTTAAAATATATATTGGGCCTTTAAAACTCAGTTTCCTTACCTGCGAAAGAGGAGCATGAGCCTGTCCATCTCCTGGGGTTATGAGGGTGACAGGAGTTAACATGAGGGAGGTTTTAGCAGAGTGCCTGCTAATGTAGTATGCGCTGAACAAACGCTGGCTTTGGTTTTTATTATCTATTTGTGAATGGGTTATGTAATAGAACTTACTTGTTCGGATTTCTGCTTTTGGGAAGGAGGGCGGCTGCTGGAGTTCCGTGTCATTTCCAGCAACCTAGTGCCTAAGGGATACAGTGGAAAGCGCCCCACAGTAGCCATCAGTGGACCTGCTTCTGTCCCAATCCCTGGCGTTTATGGGCCAGACTACTGAGAAGGTCACAGAGCAAAGAACTGCAGGATTTTGTGGGATGTAGGTTCTGTCTAGAGGAGCTAGAACTCCAGAATGGTGGCCCTGCTCCTTTTGCTTTGATTCTACTGCCTCCTTCTTTAAAACAAATCAGACCCAAACTACCACCAGCAGCAACAACTATAATTAGCCTGAGTCTTAAGTTTCCTAATCTGCAATTACAATCATATTTGTCCTAACTCATATGATTACTATGAGGACCAAATTGGATAATGCAAATGAAATCGTGAAATGACATGTTTTAACTGAATCCTACTCAGCACCACAAGCTGGGCATGCGTCACATCATGTAACTCACCCACAAGGTAGTAGAAGAGACTGCTGGTTGACCCTAATGTCTACTCTCCCCCTTTTCCTTAGCAATAAGAGCCCCGATTTTTAGCCTGGCTAAACTAAATAGAGAATACATTTCCCAGCCTTCTGTGCTGCTAAGTGTGGCTATATGTCTACGTTCTGGCCACTGAGAGAGAAGTGGAGTTTTAGTGAATTATTTCCAAATAGCGTCTTACAAGAAGGACATGCTGTTGTTCCTCCTTCCTTCTTCCATGCTGCTTGACTGGAATGCTTATGTGGTAGCTGGAACTTGAAAAGCCGTATCAGATCATGAGGCAGCATAAGGGCAATAAAATGGAAGGAAATGATACATTTCTTGAAAGTTTTCTGAAGTACTTATTATGAGCTAGAGTTATTAGCATGCCCTTTCCAACCTTAACTATTTCAGCATGTGCTGCTGAGATCAAAGGGATTATCTTGATAACCATAGCGTAATGATCAAACTCAGGAAATATAACATCGAAACATTATTAGTAGCTAATTCACAATACATATTCAGATTTCATTACTTGTCCTTGTATTCTCCATTATGGCTTCTGCCATTTAAGATATAATGTGGCGTCATGCATTGACTTTATTGTCACCGTTCTTGAACTTCCTTTACTTTGGAAGAAATTTAACATCTACTCATGATTAAAAACTTTTAGCAAACTAGGATAACAAAAAGCAAACAGACAAAACATGTAATAAACATCAGTCTAAATGGACAAACATTGGAAGCATTCCCTTTAAAATCAGGAATAAAATAGGAGTGCTCACTATCATTCTACTTAATATTGTGTCCAAGATTCTAGTTAGCAAAATAAGACCAGAAAAATTTTAAATTATAAGGATTAGAAAGGAGGAAATACTCTTATTATCTGCAGACAACATGACTGTGTGCCTAAAAAACTCAGTGTTCTATATGCTGAATTAATAAAAACAGGACAGCTTAGCAAGTGGCTGCAATTCAAGTCACTGATGACAAACTGAAAGTGTAACTTTAAAAAAAGACACTATCAACAACAACAACAACCCATAATAAAAAACATGCAAAGATACTGATAAAACTACAAAAACGTTGTCAATGGAAATTAAATAAGATCTAATTAAATGAGAAGATATCCCTGTTCACCGAAAGGAAGACTTAATTATATAACAATGTTACCTTTCCCTAAATTAATCCATAGATTTAATGAAACCCCAATCATAGACAGATGTTCATGGAGCTTGATGAATTGGCTCTAAAATGTATAAGACAAACAAAATTTTAATATACGTGAAAATATTGGCAGCAGGATTAGAGGAAGTGAAGAGGATTTCTTAGGCAAGATACAAAAAGTGCTAACAACAAAAAATGAAAAATAAGCTGTGAACTAGAAAAAGATGTTTGTCATATATCTATTCTACAGAATATTAGAATCAAGAATATATGAAAATCCCCTACACATAATAAGAAAGATCTAATTCAGTAGAGGAGCAAAAGACATGAACAGATATTTCATAGATGAAGAAACATATGGCCAGGAAACTTAAAAAGACATTCACAACATCATTGTAATTGGAGAAATAAAACATCAAAACCACAGAGGGATACTATTTGACACCTATTTGTTTGGGGAAAAAAAAGTTATAAAATGCCAATGACATGGATTAACAAGACCTCTTATACATTGCTGGCAAGGAATTTCTTGTTTTTTCTTTTTCTTATAAAATTAGCCATTAAATATTCCCTTTATTCTGGTAGTTCTCTTCCTACGTATCCTCTACCCACCACCTCCCTATCTTATCCCAAAGAAATTTTTGCATATGTGCCTCAAGACACATGAATAAGAACCTTCATAGTAGCACTGCTCAAAATAGCACAAGAACAGAAAATGGCCCACAGGTTCATCAGAGGAGGAATGGACATATAAGTGGTGGTATATTCAATAAAATGGAATATTTTACAGTAATGGAAATAAACATAGCTACATATGATAACATGAAAGAATCATAGTAACACGGGGCGCCTGGGTGGCTCAGTGTGTTAGGCCGCTGCCTTCGGCTCAGGTCATGAGACCAGGGTCCTGGGATCGAGTCCTGCATCGGGCTCTCTGCTCAGCGGGGAGCCTGCTTCCTCCTCTCTCTCTCTGCCTGCCTCTCTGCCTACTTGTAATCTCTCTCTGTCAAATAAATAAATAAAATCTTTAAGAAAAAAAAAAAAAGAATCATAGTAACATTAGGAATGAAAAATGCAAGTCTCAGAAGATTACAAATATTATATTGTTCAAATGTAAATTTGTATAAAGTTAAAAAACAAGCAAAAATACTATAAACACGCATGCCCATGCACGCATGCACACACACGCTTTTAAAAATTCCTTCAAAAAATTATTTAAAGTCCTTGGGGCATCTAGGTGGCGCAGTTGGTTAAGCGTCCAACTCTTGGTTTTTGGATCAGGTCTGATCTCAGGGTTGTGAGATTGAGCCCCACACTGGGCTCCATGCTCAGTGGGAAGTCTGCTTGAGATTCTTTCTCTCTGCTCCTCCTGCCTGTGTTCTTTTTCTGTTTCTAGAATAAATAAATAAATCTTAAAATAAAAGAACAAAACATCTTTTAAAGTTCTTAAAACTAATCAAAACAAGAAATTATGAAACACCAGATTCAGGATAGTAGTTACCTATGAGAGTAGGCAGTGGATAGGGAATAAGGATAAGGTATTTAGGTAGATGTAAATTACCAGTAACATTCTATTTCTTGGATTGAGTGGTAGTTTCATGGGTATTCACAGGTTGTTGATAAAGAGATGAAAAGCTCTTTCATCTCTTTGGATGGGCCACTGATTATTATGTATCATAAACTGAGGATTATGATTACTCCAATTTCATGTACCTAAATTCAAAAAGAAAATATATTAGTAACAGCAAACATATTTGTAGTGCTTAGCATGTACCTGGCACTGTTCTAAGATCTTTATGTGTTTTAACCCATTTAGTCCTCCCAGTGAAGATCCTAGGATTATTCCCATTTTATGGATGAGAAAATGAAGGCCTAGAGAGATTAACAGTAACTCTTCTGCCCACGGCAGAGCTGGGATTTAGTCCACACTGGCTGGTTCCAGCGTCCATGCTCTTGGCCACTGCCCTATAAGACGTCTAAATATATGAAAGAGAAAATCATATAAGGGCATAGTCATGCAGGAGAAGCTATAGTAGAGTGCTTTCTGTTAACAATGTTAAAAGGGTGAACCACATACAGAGCTCTGTGAGTATAATAAAAACCATGGAGTTCTATACTTAAAATGGGTGAAATTTATGGTATGCAAATTATATCTTAATAAAGCCGTTAAAAATAAAGGCTACAGACCAAAATAATCAAGTGATTTAATAATGCAAGCTAGAGGGGCACCTGGGTGGCTAAGTGGGTTAAAGCCTCTGCTTTTGGCACAGGTCATGGTCTCAGGGTCCTGGGATCGAGCCCTGCTTGGGGCACTCCGCTCAGCGGGGAACCTGCTTCTTCCTCTCTCTCTGCCTGCCTCCCTGACTACTTGTGATCTCTATCAAATAATAAAATCTTAAAAAAAAATAATGCAAGCTAGGTCCTAAATGTTTATTTGCTATTTTAGGATTTAATATATGCCTATGGGTAAAATGCATGCTTTTTCTGCAGACGAACAAAATGAACCTGTCAAGAGACCACTCACTTTTATGAAAGACGATGAAATTGAAAATTTTAATCCACTATTGTGGGTGGGAAAATAATTCCAATTTCCAGCTTCAGGCCTTTTTGCATCTGCCAGGAAATCAACCAGCTTTCAGCTCCCAAGATAAATTTCATATTGCAATCTTAATTGTCTGCATACTGAGGATACAGAAACAATAAAATGCAGGAGGGTTGAAAGAAGACATTTGATCGAAAGCATACTGATAACTTTTAATTACGCAGTTTCTTCCATAACTTTCATTTTGCTTTTTGCTTTTGAAACTGATTTTAAAGGATATGGAAAAAAGCACTTCATATAGAAAGCTAGTTGTGGCTGCTTTCCTGCTGGGCTGTGACCTCCGGGGCCTTTGAATTATAGTTTCAGGGAACCAAGTTTGACGCCAGAATGGGCTATGTCAGCTTTTTCTCAACTCTATGTCTTGGTTTTTGACAAGGCATTTTCAAGCCCAGATGAAACCTTGAACTGGACCTCAACAATTCCATCACCAACACCAGAAAAAAAGTTTAAAGTCCTGGTCTTCTAAATCCTAGTTCACTTTTATCCTCTTTCAGCTCTCTCTAAAGCACGTATGTGAACATAAGCTGATACGACCTCACGAAGCACCTTCATGCTTTAAAGAACAATAAGGAAATAAAAACACTCACTGTGATTACAGCATAGGCATATTTTGTCATTACCCAATTCTGTTGTGGACATACACACATACACATACATCAAGGTTCTATTTTGGCGGTTACTAAGAACAGAAGCCAGGGCTCTTCTATCCATTCTACTTACCAATCCTTTCAAGAGCAGACAGGCCACCAGTCCCGTTAGGCAAACTCTCCTGCCACCTTCCTCTCTGCAGTAGCTTCCATGAGGTTCTCTGGTATTTCAAATGCTAAGTCATTCTGCTAAGCTTTGCAGAGCCTTGGGCACTGCCCAGTACCTGCTCCTTGAATTCTTTCCCACCATTCTCAATTCCTGTCATGTTTGAGAAACTACACTGATTTGGTCATTACTTTTTCTCTGGTCATTCACTTACCTACGCAGATCAGTTTAGGCCAAAAATAGTCACTCTGGTTTGTTTGGATTGGCTGTTGCATTAAATAACCAGATAATGGCTTAACTTCAATTTTGTGTTGTGTTTAATATAACCTTGAAACAGATGAAAATTCCCTAACAACTAAAACCTTCTGTTTTGTGCTTTTACAAATACTGCGTTGGTTGTTGTCTTATCTCCTAACATCCATATTTTTATCTTTAAATATCTTTTCTCCCTAAAAGGAACCAGATCTCCTTGGAGAAATGGCTGCTTTCATGTCTGGGGCAGGAAATGTACCAGATAAGCCTGGAACAAAATAACAAAGAGTGGGAAGAGAGTATATAGGAAACAAGACTGACAGGAGTTGGTAATTGTTGAAACTGGGTGTTGGGTACATAGTAGTTCTTTATAGTATTCTAGTTCTGTAATTTTTTTTTCTATAAATTTAAGGGATGCTAAAAATAATTGCTATTTAAAAAAAAATGGAACAGTAATAGTATGCACATGGTAAAACAAGTTTCCTTTTAATAATGCAGAAAGATATACAGTGGAAGTTGAGTCTCCCACCCAGATCCTCTACCCGCCTCTCAGGGTGATCTTAGTAACCATTACTGAAGCACTCTCAATGAAGTTTCTATGAATATATTAACAGAAACACTAGCACCTACGCATATATATTGTTCTTTTTAAACCACAAACGGTAGCAAGTTTTTTTTTTTTAAGATTTTATTTATTTATTTGACAGAGAGAGATCACAAGTAGGCAGAGAGGCAGGCAGAGAGAGAGAGAGAGAGAGAGAGAGAGAGAGAGAGGAGGAAACAGGCTCCCTGCTGAGCAGAGAGCCCGATGCGGGACTAGATCCCAGGACCCTGAGATCATGACCTGAGCGGAAGGCAGCGGCTTAACCCACTGAGCCACCCAGGCGCCCACGGTAGCAAGTTTTAAAATAGTCTTAATACAGCAAGTAAGTCAGTCTACATACTACAATCAGGCAGATTTTTATGCTTTTACCTATCAGGCTTCTTTCAAGCTTCTTTGTCAAATCAAGAGATAAAATTCATATTCATCTTCCTCAAGATTTCTAGAAAAAGGATGGCTACGGCAGGACCAAACATGTTGCTGTCCCAATCGTTAACACAGCTTTGAAGTTTAGGTTTGTTTTGGCGACATTCATATTACCTTGAAAAACGTGTGCTTAAAAATATCATTTTCTCCTACGTATTGGACTTGAAAGACGTGGCAGAAGAGAGGATCGACACAAGAACCGTCATAACCTCATAACCTCCCTCATAACCTTCCACACAAGAATCCTCACAACCTCTGGGAGGACCGCAACAGGCCTAACCAACCGCTGTGATGAACTCAGCACTTCCTCCCTTCACCTGACGAAGGGCATCTGGCACACGTGCTTTCTGTATCTCAACGCAAGACGGCTTTTGGAGCGGATGATGCCTGAAGAAGGCCAAGAGGTTCCTCCGGAGAGTCGGCAAGGTGGCTGTGCTACTGGCTTCTTACACTAACCGGATGCCGGGAGGTTCGAGAAGTGCAGAATAAACGAGCGACACGTCTGCCCCTAAAGCGTCCATGTGACTATCATTTAACCGGGAGGGGCATTACAGGTACGAAGCGAAGGGACCTAGATCACCGGATCTTGTACAAAATCCAAAACGCACGCGACTTCGCAATAGAAAACTGGGAACGCAGAGACACGCGCGCCGATCGCGGGACCCGGGCGCCGGGCATTGCCCCGCCGCCCCCTCCGGTTACGCGGGGTGCTTGGGCTGGAGCAGGGAACGCCAAAGAGCCGGGCCCCGGGCGAAGGCGGCAGCTCGGCCGCGCTGCCTCCCAGCTGCTGGTCCCCGAGAGCCCCAGGCGTTAGTGGGACCGGCACTTGGCGAACTGGGAACCCGCGGCCAGCCCGCCCCCGGGGACCTCAGCTTTTTCAGGCTGTTCTGAGGCCGGAGGGACTAAGATGGTGTCCCCTGAGGTTCCTTCCTGAGGAATTCGCCCCGACAGCCCCTTGTCCCAGACAAGAACTAAGCAGGCGTGGCCAGAAGTTTCGAGTTCCAAGAGGCAAGGTATACCCAAGACCGCGCGGGATCAGATTAATGCTTGAGAAGAGAACGCAGAAAGCGCGAGGAGGCGGGGCTGGCGCTGGGTCACCATCTCGCGACGTCTTAGTGACGTCGTACAGCAAGCGCGTGTTCTACTCTTTCACCTTCAGTCAGCCTCCCCAGTATGAGAGCCTACCCCTTTAAGCGAATGACGGACAGTTATTTCAGCCTATCAATTTCCTGGTCAACATCCAATCAGATTTAAACTTCTTTCAGCCGCCCGAGGAGTTGGAAGAACGGGTCGAGAAAGGGAGCGCTTTCTCTCGCGCGAGAACGCTGTAAGCGGGCCTCTCAGAAAAAACGCCAGAACAGATGGCCCGACTTCCCAAATAGTGAGTTAAAGGACGGAGTCCCAAACCAATGAAAGGAATGAGGAGGTGGGATTACTGCTTTTACCGCGCTAGAAGTACCGTTACAGGGCAGACTTTTTGTCCAATCAACACCTTCAGAGTTTGGGTCAGGTGACCCTAGAGTGCGAGGGGCGGAGCCACGGCCTGGCGCGAGGAACCGTTAAGATGGACAACACATATAACCAATGAAGTACTCAGACTAAAGCGTTGGGAACCCAATAACAGTGGTTGGGCGGGCGCCTTTCCGGAGCGCGGGGAGATGTAAAGACAGACAAATCGTTTTCCCAATGAGACTGTAGAAGAGAGGAGCTAATTGACCAATGAGGAGTGCGGGGCGGGATCCTTTGCCGCGGCGGAGTCCAAGATGGCGGCGTGCGGTTCCGCTGTGTGAAACGAGCGCGGGCCGGCGGGTTAATCATCTCCGCGGAGACGACCTCCGACGACCCGCAACAATGAAGGGAAAAGAGCGCTCTCCAGTCAAGACCAAACGCTCCCGTGGAGGTGAGGACTCGACTTCCCGCGGGGAGCGGAGCAAGAAGTTAGGGGGCTCTGGTGGCAGCAATGGGAGTAGCAGCGGAAAGACCGACAGCGGCGGCGGGTCGCGGCGCAGCCTTCATCTGGACAAGTCCAGCAGCCGAGGTGGCAGCCGCGAGTATGACACTGGCGGGGGCAGCTCCAGTAGCCGCTTGCATAGTTACAGCTCCCCAAGCACCAAAAATTCCTCGGGCGGGGGCGAGTCGCGCAGCAGCTCCCGGGGTGGAGGCGGGGAGTCACGTTCCTCTGGGGCCGCCTCCTCAGCTCCTGGCGGCGGGGACGGCGGGGAATACAAGACATTGAAGATCAGCGAGTTGGGGTCCCAGCTGAGTGACGAAGCGGTGGAGGACGGACTGTTTCACGAGTTCAAACGCTTCGGTGATGTAAGTGTCAAAATCAGTCATCTCTCGGGTTCTGGCAGCGGGGATGAGCGAGTAGCTTTTGTGAACTTCCGGCGGCCAGAGGACGCGCGGGCGGCCAAGCATGCCCGAGGCCGCCTAGTGCTCTATGACCGGCCCCTGAAGATAGAAGCTGTGTATGTGAGCCGGCGCCGCAGCCGCTCGCCTTTAGACAAAGATACTTATCCTCCGTCAGCCAGCGTGGTCGGGGCCTCGGTAGGTGGACACCGGCATCCCCCTGGAGGAGGTGGAGGCCAGAGATCACTTTCCCCTGGTGGCGCAGCCTTGGGATACAGAGACTACCGGTTGCAGCAGTTGGCTCTTGGCCGCCTGCCCCCACCACCCCCGCCACCATTGCCCCGTGAGCTGGAGAGAGAGCGAGACTACCCATTCTATGAGAGAGTGCGCCCAGCATACAGTCTTGAGCCAAGGGTGGGAGCTGGAGCAGGTGCTGCTCCTTTCCGAGAAGTAGATGAGATCTCTCCCGAGGATGATCAGCGAGCTAACCGGACGCTTTTCTTGGGCAACCTAGACATCACTGTGACAGAGAGTGATCTAAGAAGGGCTTTTGACCGCTTTGGAGTCATCACTGAGGTAGACATCAAGAGGCCTTCTCGAGGCCAGACCAGTACCTATGGCTTTCTCAAATTTGAGAACCTAGACATGTCTCACCGGGCCAAACTGGCAATGTCTGGCAAAATTATTATTCGGAATCCTATCAAAATTGGTTATGGTAAAGCTACACCCACCACCCGCCTCTGGGTAGGTGGTCTGGGACCTTGGGTGCCTCTCGCTGCCCTGGCACGAGAGTTTGACCGATTTGGCACCATTCGCACTATAGACTACCGCAAAGGTGATAGTTGGGCATATATTCAATATGAAAGCCTCGATGCAGCTCATGCTGCCTGGACCCATATGCGTGGCTTCCCACTTGGTGGCCCAGATCGTCGCCTTAGAGTAGACTTTGCAGATACGGAACATCGTTACCAGCAGCAATATCTGCAGCCTCTGCCCTTAACTCATTATGAATTGGTGACAGATGCTTTTGGACATCGAGCACCTGACCCTTTGAGGGGTGCTCGGGATAGGACACCACCCTTACTATACAGAGATCGTGACAGAGATCTTTATCCTGACTCTGACTGGGTGCCACCCCCACCCCCAGTCCGTGAACGCAGCACTCGGACTGCAGCTACTGCTGTGCCTGCTTATGAGCCACTGGATAGCCTGGATCGCAGGCGAGATGGCTGGTCTTTGGACCGGGACAGAGGCGAGCGAGATCTTTCCAGCAGCAGAGACCAGCCTAGGAAGCGAAGGCCGCCTGAGGAGAGTGGGGGCCGGCACCTGGATAGGTCTCCTGAGAGTGACCGTCCCCGAAAACGTCACTGTGCTCTTTCTCCCGACCGCAGCCCAGAATTGAGCAGTAGCCGGGATCGCTACAACAGTGACAATGATCGATCTTCCCGTCTTCTTATCTTGGAAAGGCCCTCTCCAGTCAGAGACAGACGAGGTAGTTTGGAGAAGAGCCAGGGTGACAAGCGAGACCGTAAAAACTCTGCATCAGCTGAACGGGATAGGAAACACCGGACAGCGGCTCCCATTGAGGGAAAAAGCCCTCTGAAAAAAGAAGACCGGTCTGATGGGAGTGCACCCAGCACCAGCACTGTTTCCTCAAAGCTAAAGTCCCCCTCCCAGAAACAGGATGGTGGGACAGCCCCAACAGCTGCAGCCTCTCCCAAACTCTGTTTGGCCTGGCAGGGCATGCTTCTGTTGAAGAACAGCAACTTTCCTTCCAACATGCATCTGTTGCAGGGTGACCTCCAAGTGGCTAGTAGTCTTCTTGTGGAGGGCGCAACGGGAGGCAAAGTAGCCCAGCTCAAGATCACTCAGCGTCTTCGTTTGGACCAGCCCAAGTTGGATGAAGTAACTCGACGCATCAAAGTGGCAGGGCCCAATGGTTATGCCATTCTTCTGGCTGTGCCTGGAAGTTCTGACAGCAGGTCCTCCTCTTCCTCAGCCACATCAGACACTGCCACCTCTACTCAGAGGCCACTTAGGAACCTTGTGTCCTATTTAAAGCAAAAGCAGGCCGCTGGGGTGATAAGCCTCCCTGTGGGGGGCAACAAAGACAAGGAAAACACCGGGGTCCTACATGCTTTCCCACCCTGTGAGTTCTCCCAGCAGTTCCTGGATTCCCCTGCCAAGGCACTGGCCAAATCTGAAGAAGATTACCTGGTCATGATCATTGTCCGTGGTGCGTCCTAAAGTCCATGTGTAACTTGTATTTACTACTTTGACATGGTTCCTGTTTTGTGATGTGTAATGGGATACAGCATCAGATGAAATTTCCTTTTGAATTAGTTTTAGTTGTAGCTTTTTCTTTTTTATATTTTTATAAACCTTTAAAATAGAAGTCAGGACAGTTTAGCTATTATTTTAAGTGAAAGGGATGCCCTGAGGTAGCAGGCAGATGAATTTATTTTAATTAGGAGTTCCTACTCTTTTATGAGTAACGTTTTTCCTCTTTTTTTCTTCAGTTTTTTTTTCCCCCTTTTGTAACCTTGAGCTTAAAAAAAAAAAAATCCTCAGAGTTACAAACCCAAAATTTTTTTGAAAAGTCGGGATTTGGAGAAGAGCCCACTGACTTTTAAAGATAATATTACACCTAAAAGTGGGTTGATTGGTATGTAGGTAAATAATTCCTGTACCAGAAATGTTATTTGTGTGGCTGAAATTTGATCAGGAATCTTAAAAGTACAAGCTGATAAACTGTATAGCAATGTAATTATTTTAATCAGGTATTTGAGTATTTCTCTTAAAGTACATGGTTTATTCCCAGAGTTTGCTTTAACATACACATTTTTATCATTAGTTCTTAAGTTCTGTATCCCGTATATGCACTTTTGGTTTGTAGCTGTAACTGTTCAGAAAAAAATTGAGGAGTAGGTTACAAACCATCTATGTCTTATGCTAGTATGCAAGAAGTGAGTAGGTGTTTTTAAAATCAGAATTCTTTGGTTAGTTATTGGTGTGTGGTGGTGTTTTTACTGACTTTCAGAGAGGTATAGCAGGTACAGGTCTAATTTAATTGTGCATATTTCAAAACTTAAGTGTTTTTCATCAGAGATGAGTTTTTTTGTATCCATGCAAATTTCTGATTTCAATAATAGAAAGAAGAGTTGTCTGCAGGCTCATAAGTCAGCTTTTGTTTTAGTGGGCATTAATCAGCCATATCTGGATTGCAGAAATTTTTAAAGTCATCGTGAAATGCCTTTGACATGCTCTTTTTAAATTTTGCCTGTATTTTTATTTTCATATATAAACAGTAGCGATGACATTACATTATTGAAAATGTTGAATATCTTTGAAATTTTGTGTTTAATATTTTCACGGGTGTCCAGCCACAGAGAACTGAAATGTCAGTGTAGGAAAACCACTTTTTATTGTTTTATTTCCCAAACACCTGAAATTAATACAGAATAATTTAACCTACCCTCACAGTTTTTTTCAGAGCTGAAGGTTATATCAATTTCTGGTTCTTAACAAGGGCTTTTGCTGCATAACAGTAATGGATGATTTTCTTTTTTTGTCTTGTTTCTTTGATCTGTCCCCTTGTCCTCACTCCTAGTTTCTCAGGTCATTAGTAAGTATATTTCCCCCGCCTTGATACATATATGCTGAGGACTTTAGCTAAGGCCCTTGATTTTTAATTATGATTAGAAACTCTAGGACCTTTTGGATCATGGTCATGTTTCTATTCTGTGAAAATGACTTATAGAAAGCCTGGCAGAACTCAACTGTTTTCTTTCTGTTATCAAAGCTGGTAGTTTTGAAATAGCACCAATAATAACCCAGGGAAATGTCATGTAATTTTTAAATTTTCCGTTATGACAGGTGTCTAATGCGTGTCAGCATGAAATCCTCATCACTGCTGTGTCATCCTTTTGGTTTTCACTATGCATTTATAAATTTCTTTTTAAGTTGGGAGGTCTTTGTGGGGTTTTTTTGTTTGTTTGTTTGTTTTGTTTTTAAACTGGAAAAACTAGCTATTTTGACAGAAGGAAGGTACTAGGCAATGAGCACAAAGGTCCTTGGTGTCCCTGTAGGAAAAATATCTGAAATCCTACAAGTAAGACTTGCTGCTTTTTGTTTTTAAAAAGCTGTGCTTAGCACACTAATATGGAGGAGACACTTAGAAACTAACGCAAGTTTGCAGTCTGTGCATACATGGGGTCAAAGTACAGTTTGGCTAGATACATTTTTCCAGTTTAAATCTCACTAACCATTAACTTTTGAATATCTTTTGATAAGAAGGCTGGACAGATGATTTTGCTCTTTTAGAGAGTGAAGTTCATAACATTTAATTTTACTCTAATCCAAAATGTGGTTTTTCCCATTTTTCTTTTTATCTCTCTCTCTCTTTTTTTTTTTTTTTCTTTTTTAAGTTGATGTGACAACTTACCGAAGAGTACTGTGGTTTTTGCTCCATGTTTGTTTATTTGAATCTTTATCTGACATGGCGGCTTTTGTTAGATCTGGGCAATTTGTGCTTCTATGGTTTTGAAACAATGGCTTGATATCATTTCTAAATGTATGTATTAGAAATAACTAATTATGTTTAGTTTGGTGCTTACCTACAGAGTGCCATCATTCAGATGAATTTCTTATTTGTGTTGCCCATTCTGTTGTGCCAGTTCATAATACTGTTAAACTATTTAAGCCTTCAGGATGGAATGAAAGCGAGAGTCTAAAGCTATCTGGTTCTAATTCTCATTAGCCAGAATTTCATAATCTCAATATTGGATGTTCTTTGCAACAACCACTTGTTTCTTTTACTTAAAAAAAAACAAAAAACAAAACTCGTTTAGCTCAATTGATTTTTCTGGAACTCTGTTGAAATGAATGCAAAGAAAATTGCAGTATATCATTTAATGACTTATTAAGTATTACTTTGAAGAACATCAAACTAATTAAGACTTAGATCACAACTTCAAAGTTTATGGAAAATTAAACAATCATTCAGCTCCTAGCCAGTTTTTTAAAGATTATTTTGTTGGTTGTAACTGGGATTCCTGTAAAGCGTTTTCTACACAAAAATTTAAATTCCTGGTTTAACATATATACTTGGACTCTGTAGATTGAGTTTTCCCTTTAAGAATTACATCTTAAAATGTTCATCCTCTGACTGGCATAAGCTTTTGTCACATTTTGAAGGTAACATACTCTGGCCCTTAATTCAGTTAGATCATTTGAGATACAGTAGGAAAAGTGAGGTGTGTAAGTGTTGCTTTCAGAGTCAAACACTGTTTCGGTTTATTTAAAAATTTTATGAGCAGGTTTTCACTGACAGTATTTGTCTTGTTTTTTTACAATTTGAAATCCACGTTCTTTAGACCATGAAATTGCTCGTTATGCAGGTATAGCTTGAACTGCGGTTTGGGTCCATATAGGAACCATTCACCAAAAACTCTGGTAACAGAATCAGGAAATTCTCTTGAGAAGAGGGCCTTAATGACCTTTTATGTGAAAAGTTTTGGAGAGAATTTCGGGACTTCTTTTTTTCTGTCTCTGCTATGGTGTTTGGTTTTGAGATGGCGGTTAGGTATGAGAACAAGAGAAGTGGAGCTGACCCTGTTAACGTGCTGGTTATAATGATGTCCCTAAAGGGAGAAAATTATTTCAGGTAACCACAGTGAACTGTCTAGCTAAATAAAGAAGGTTTCTTTGTTTGATTTAAATAGTTGAAAAGTAAAAGTCCTAAAATGTTCTTTGGCTGTTTAGCAATTGTTCGTATGAGTTTTCTTAAAAGAATAGCTGCTGTCTTTGGTAACACAGATGAAGGTGGATTTTTAAGTGGCTTCATATCTTGACCCCTTTTTACAAAGGAGTAGTTCTGGATTGTTCCATGTAAATTATGGAATGAAAACAGGGGTAAAAGTTTGACTAAATTCCACCTTTTTTTAGTTTAGTTTTTTAAGTTATATTTAGGATATATTGATCATAAATTGATTATAAATGTCCTTTCTTCTGAATTTTTTGACATGTTTTACTCAGTTACATGAGTATAAAGGGTATTTTCAGTCCCATGGTCTTTGCTTAATTGCAGTCCTTAAAAAAATCCACCCTGTTGTTCTACTTGTTACTTGTCTATTCATACAGTAAATTCATTCAAGGTATGTGCCAGTGGGTATTATTGGTGCTTTTTGAAGTCAAGCTGGACTATCCAGGAAGGTCTTGTTAATGTTATGTTCATCTATAAAGGCATAGGGGAAATATATATATTTTTAATATTGTAAACATTTGTACTGAATAACCTTTTTTTCCCCCCCTGCAAGCAAAACTGGTGAACTGCGGATTGAAGATATGGAATTCAAAGCTCTAATGGACCTTTTTGAAGAGAAGTTGTGGCTTATGTGGAGTTTACATGGGCCTCTTGATGGAAGAAAGCTAATCTGTTTAGTATTTGTGCATTTTACTAAAATGGCAGCTTAAAGTTGTGTATCTGCTATTGTGATGCCAATGCCGGTGTTTTAAGTGGAAAAAAAATGACCTCTTGCTTTGTGCTGTGTACACAAGATTTCTGGAAAAGTAAAGAAAAACCCTTTTTATGGCTCACACAGCTTAAAAGTAGCTGTCACTCAAACGTGCGCTCACAGTTGAGCTGCTTTTGTTTTATTCTAAATAAATTGTTTCTTTTGAGGAAAATGTTTTTCTGCCTGGAAGTGAATTGACGGCAAACCTTTGACCCCTTTGTTTGCAGCCGAGGGGGTTCTTGCTGCTGCTCAGATCTTGTATGTCTTGAGCAAGAAGCAGGGAGACCATCATGTTGACTATCACGGTGTGTCAATTCTGAAGGATCACTAGTGTTACTGTGACCCCCTTTGTTTGCAGCGAAGGGGATCTTTGGCCTCTCAGTCCTCAACTTGATGAGGAAATGGTGCTGTTTGCTGGCACACAAGAAGCCGGGGCAAGCACCGTAAGCCTCAACACAGTGCACGAGTCGGGGGCTTTGCTGGTTTGAAGAGCCGGAGTTGCTGAAATTTAAGTTTTGATTTATTTTGTTCACCCGTCACGTTTGGCCTTAGTTTCATTTTTAATTTGAAGAGAAGTTTGAAATTGCTTTATCTTGCACTTAACATTTGCACCAAATTGCCAAAAGAAGGAGAAATGCTCCGTTTGCTTTTTAAATGTTAATGATGATGTTAATAAAGCCTTTCCTGACACATTTGAGGAGCTCCTCCGTCTCCAGGGGCTTCTTACCAGAGTTATGCAGTGATGGGTTTAGTTCTGAATGGATGAAGAGTTCCTGAGAGCTAGCGTGTGTAATTAGAACCGTTACTGTGGTATCTGTGCCTTATTTGACCTGTGGTTCCACATGCCTCGGATGTGCATGCACCGTGACGGTTTCGTAGGTACGAACGCACACTCAGGCCCGGTCACTTCGGTTGGTAGTACAGAGTGTGAGGAAAAAATGGAGGCGTCCCTAAGGAGGAGAAAGTGTTTGCCTTTAGTTCCTGCGTTATCCTGTACAGGGGCTCCTGAGCTTTGGAAGCTGTTCCCAGTACAGGAGAACAACTCCCCTGTTTGCAGCAGGAGACTTCGGTGCACAGTGACAACGCTGGAGTTCAAGAGGAAGCCAGCAGTGCTGCACCATTGGCTTCAGACACCACTGTTGTTTGCCAGTTTTAAACTTACCTAGTTGCAGACGAAGACCACCTTGAAATGCAGGCTTGTTGGGCTTGTTTTGAATTTTAACCTCGGATGGAAGAGCCCTAGTGCTGTCTGTCTCCATGCGGGATGATGCTTACTTAGGCAACAGGTGATTATCAACAAAGGATGGCACGGTTATACTCTGCAAGGTGGTGTTCCAGTGGCAAACAGCTGTATAAACTCTTGTAAACAGGTAAGAGGGTTTTTAGAGGTCAAAAATGCATTTGGTTAACAGGGTGAGGGCTTTTACTGGTGGGGATATTGTTTCTCTGATTGGAAGTCTTGAGGCACTCTGCTGCTATCACTAGCTTCCTCTCCTTACCAAAGTGTTGTGTTTGTAAAATTCTGGGCCAGAACTTCTGTTGTACTTGGTGTTTATATGTATGTAATTTTTTTTTAATTTATCGTGTGAGAAAGATTTTGTATTGTGGGAGCCAAAAGTGTTAAAATCCTGGTCATGGATTTGGGACTTAACAGCCTGGTGTCCTGTAAAGTTTGGATATTTTCCATTAACCCTAGCTTCACCCTCTGTGGTGATTTAATGGTACTGGAAGAACTTAATACTGTAAAATGTTGCCATTACAAACACTGATTCTAAACCTCTGGGTTAGTATATAGCACCAGAAAAAAAAAAAAAGTACCATCATGCTGGGAATGATAGTTTAGCCAAAATGGTTAATTTTGGCTTGCAAAGAGATTGAATTATGGAAATAGGCAACTACAGTTTTGGGAAGTGAATCGGCAGTGTTAACGAGAAATCTAGCTTTTGTCTGCTCTTACCATTTTTGTTGTGCCTTTAGTCCTACCAGCCTTCTGAGCCCTTCCAATCCACCGCCACCCCGCCCCGCCAATTAATATCTGGTATGAGGCTTTGGCAACTTGATATAAGCACGGCTTTTTTAGTGTATGATAAAACTAGGTTTCCTTTATTTTAAGTAGCGTTGAAATGTTGAATGTTTCTTTTTCACAAAATTCTGGTTTTTCATCTCTTTCGAAAGGGGAAAAGGTGAAGTGCAGTTGTGTGTTTTTGCCTTTCAGTTTGTCATTGTGTGATTTACAAGCTTTTAAAACCTCTGCTTATGAGTTGGCTGTCATCTAAAACTGCTAGATGATCTCACCTACATTTTCTTCAGATGTTTTATACCTGTTGGAAATGTCAATTTCCAATGTATTTTCTTTCTCTGGCTAGTCCACACTGAAAGCCCATTAAGTAGTTTTTCCAGCTAGTAAGCAAGTATTTTAAATCACTATAATGATTTAAGGAAGATTATGTGACACTGCGTGTTTCTACATGTTTGGTATTTTTCTAAGATCTCGGGTTTCATCTCAAGAACAAGAAGAAAAGTTTGTAAATAGAACATTTATTTGTATACGAAAGCATATCATGCAAAATGGTAGGGTACACAGCATGACAATCTTTGGAAACTGTTCATGAAATCATTTTATTTATAGCTATACCATGAGGGAAAAATTATTAATTGGGCTGAGTGTTAGATCTAGAGTTTTCTGGTTTTATAAGTTGGGACCTGCCTTTTTGAATTCTTTGTGTGGTTTCTCAGTATCTTTCATATGGTCTAAATATAGGATTCTACTATAAAGGAAATTATTTCAAGAAAACCTCTGAGTTGACTTGGGCTTATTTTGAAAAGCCTGGCTGTGGTATTAAAATGAAAATAGGAAGTACCTGGATTTTAGTAATACAACTTAGAGTCTGTGAATTGCCACTTCTGTAGCTTAAGTCACATTCTGGTTTACAAGCTGTTTATCTGAGGCAGTAAATTTAGTGCTTATGGCTGGTTGCAGCATCTGTTTTTCTTTTTACAACAGGTTATCTGATTATGGCTTATCTGACCACCACTTACATCTCCCTCTGGTTCCCTAAGCAATTTATTGAATGACAGAATTCCTTCAAACCTCAGACAAGATTGTCCTTAGCAGCCAAGGAGAGATTTTGACCTTCAGGTCAAATTACTTAACATGCTTCTACTCAAATGCCGTAACATTAAGCTCTCAGGTAGAGTTGCTGTATAATCATTTGTATGCTGACTGTATCTTAAGAAGTAAGGTGCTGAGCATATAGATGGAAAGTATCAAATAGGCTTTACCCGTGTCAGCAACTTATACTATGTCATTGGGACACTAGATATAAACAAGTAAATGGTTAAATGTCAGGGGGAAAATTCACAGTTTAAGACTGTTGTAAGAGATGTCACAGGCCGGTTTTTGATTAATTGCTAACGAATTTTTACAGGTGATATGGGTCTATGAGTATATGAACTTAAAGTTTCCTTTAAGCTGGGATAGTCAAGAAAGACTTTACAAATAATTTGTTAGTTGGAGGAGGGTGTGGAATGATGAGGGAGATTGAGATTGAGATGTTGGGCAGATAAGCATGAATAACAAAACAGTTTGTTGATCAATGGAAAAGTTGAGCAGGCTGAAGCCTGGAAAACTTGTGAAATGGTCAGTTCAACAGAACTCGTTAGGGAATCCTGAAAGGCAAGGCAGTTTGAGGAAGGTGGGAAGTGAGGATGCATAATGAGTTTGAGGCAGGTTGATGGAAAGGGACAGTACTAATAATAGCAATTGTTTATTAAATACCCACTTGGGCCAAGCATTCTGCCAAGGCTTGTACACACATTGTTTCAGTTAAGTTTCACTACAGACCATAATCTGACAGCTAGAACTGATAGAGCCAGGGTTGTAACCAGGCCTTTGTTTCACCTAGTGTTCTTGGTTGCTGTGCTGTCTGACCTCAGTTTTTTCTGGAGGCTGGGATGGGATAAAGCTGCAAACTTAAGAAAATGTCTGGGCAGTGGGTTTCCAGCTACAGAGTGTATCAGCGCTGGTGGTTTTTGGGAAATATACAGGCCTTTGACTGCTACTCCATGCATTCTGGGATTTGTTAGGGCTGGCATGGCCCAGGAGTCTTTGTTGGTCTATGAACGTCCCTGGTAATTCTGATGTAGTTTGTGGTGCTTGGCCACATGTTGAGCATCACTGGCCCAGAGAGAGTAGAGTGCTGAACTATAAACTTTGGGGTAATGTCTATAAGGCATGGGAAGGGGAGATGGTGTGGAAAAGATTCCCAAGGAGAAGAGCCAGAGTAGTGTTCTGTCTCTGAGGCAGAGAGGAGTTATTTCCAGAAGATAAATTCAGAGCTGTTAAAGAAACAAACAGAATGAAACTGCAAATGCCAGGGAACTTACCACTTAAATTTGTCACTTAAGTAACCTTTATAGTTGTGTAATTATTTTTCCAAGGAATTCAATCTAGCTTAGTATGTGATTTTTGCCTTATAACAGTCTGTAAGAAGGGCCACTCTTTAAAAGTTTATAAAATGCTAAAGGAGTACCAGGAAAGTTTTGTGAGTTTGGGTAGGGGATGCACAACCAGAAACTGATTGGGGTATCCTTGAGGTTTCAGGTGTTAATCTAAAAATACTATGAATTCAGTCTATTTTAAATTAAAATGAAAGTGATTCTAGGATTATGAGTTTGTGTATGTACACGAGCAAGTTGTTTTCCATGAACGCCCCGCACCTATATCTACTACCTCTGAAGCAGATTACTGATAGGATTGAGACAGAAGGGAATTAGGAAGTTGAGTGTATCTTTGGCTTCTAGATGGTTGAAGGATTTCCTATTTTGGGTTATGTAACCTGGGTTTATCTTCAATTAGTATAGAATTAATTCATTCTTTAAATATTTAGATATCTGTTATGTACCACTAATTATTCTAGATTTGGGGAGAATATTAGTGAAGAAAACAGACAAGTTTCTCTTTTCTCATGGAGCTGACATTTTGGTAGAAGAAGGAAGATAGTGAAGTGTAAAGGGCCAAGTTGCCAAGGACAAATGCTGAATGCAATAGAAAGCCATTGAAAGTTTCCAGGAGGCAGAGTGATGTGATTTGATCAAGATTTGACTACCTGTCTCAGGAAAGTAACACAAATTTCTTCAACTTTTCCCAAGATCTAGAATAATGCCTGGCAGATAATAGCTACCCAAATATTTGAAGAATTAAGTAGCTACATTAATTGAAGACAGATGCAATATAAGTAATTCAAAATAGGAAATCTTTCAGCTGCTGACAAGTCAAAGATATTTCCTCCAAAGATATATTAGCATTTCCTATTCACTCTAAGACTGAAAATGTTCTTGTTCAGAGATCAGTGGTGTTGGTGTTCTCTTATTTAAATAAGCATAGTAGAGATTGTATTTCTTCTTCAGACTCAGAGTTGCCCGCCGCCGTGAGATTTCACATCAAAGCAATCTTCCTCCGAGTACATCTTATTTCCTCAACATGTCGTTTCTTATTCTTTCTGCTTTCAGGCCATTGTCAGAAGAGCTTCTGCTATAGTCATACACGGTTCCTGCTACGTTAGCTTCTACGTTAGCATCACCTGAGGAACTTTTTAGTGCCAGTGCCTGCACATCACTCAGATTCATTTAAATTGATCTAGGTGGAGCGGGACTTTGCCAAGGCCCTGGTATTATTTTTTGTTTGAGGTGCCCCAGATGATTCTAATGTGTAGCCGGGGTTGGCAACCATTGCTCCAGAAACAGGTCATAAACAGCCTCACGAACACACACAATGAGCCTCTTAAGCACTGTTTGAAAATCAAAACTAAAATCTTTCAGAGTACAGTATGTATGTGTGTGTATGTATGTGTATGTATGTATATATATATATATATATATATATATATATATATAGCTTAGTCTTTCAGTAGCCTTAACCCTTTAACGTGTGGGCCTCAGACCGGTAGCATAACCATCACTTGGAAACTTATTAGAAGTATAGAATTACAGGGTCTCCCCCGGACCCATTGTGTGAAATGAGATCCCCAGGTAATTTGTATGTACTTGAAAGTTTAAGAAGCATTGCTATAGATACATAAATATTTTCTATGCTAAAAATGGATGATTAGAATCTTACTCCTCATGAGTAAGATTTTCTGATTAGGATGTGACATTTACTTGAAAGCATTCAGAAAATGTCTTCATCAAGAAAAGTAGGAATAGAGTTCTTAGAAGGTAGTGAGCTTCTGGTGACCAGGAAATTACTAGAGGTCTCTGTCCCCAAGACAGGGGAGGGGTTGTTGTTGCCTGTTTTGGTTAGTTCTTGCTTATTGGTTCTTGCTTATTTTGTTATGCTTCTTTTTTCTCTCCTTCCTATTCTGTTCTAGTTTACTCTTTTCATTGTGAGATAGAACATGTTATTTTTGAGGATAGTTGAGTGCTGTTTGCTGATAGCTGCCTCGTACTTTAGAAAATTTGGAAGAGGTGGGTTTATATGGGGATGGATATAGACAGGATGGAGGATTGGGTTTGAATTGCTTTGGTTTTTAATTGTAATATGATAGTAACTTCATAAATGAACTAATTTTCCTCACATAGCAATAAGAATCAAGAATCTAATTCATATTAATCAGTGATAAAAAACATAATAAATATTAAGATCTATATATTAAGGAGAGTGGTCTGGTATGAATGATCAGGGACTACTCTAAATTGCAATGTATCAATTTAGATACAGGAATGATTTTTGCTTTGTAAATTTTCATGATAAATGACTCTAAAAAACCAAGCAATCCTGTTGATATCAAATGAAGAAATGGAGCAAGATTATTCACATTCCACAATGTTTTAGTTTTTAAATTGGCATATTTGCTCTGGAGGCAGTCAGCTTCTCCAGAAAACTTTTCTAGGTTCATTTCTGATTTATAGATTTCTCCTGAGACCTGAGATGTTTGTTTTTAGTGGAGACTTAACCTATATCATCATTTATCGCTCCTGACAAACTTCATTTGTCTGTAGTGTATAATCTTACTGAAAATACATTTCACAGAAAAGAATGAATTCATCCAACTTTTAAGGTTTGGTGGTTGACAGTACTTTATTTCTGTGATACATGAGTGGTTTTTTCCTTCAGTGTGTGGGTGTAAAGGTATTTTGAACCTTCAAAGACACCTTTTCTTAAATTTGCTGCTCCTTAAGTTTAGAGATAATCTGAAGCTCTAATAAAATGTTTTTAACATGTATGGTATTGGATCAACCTCCTCCACCTTTTTTAATAGCCAAGTTTAAAGGAGAGAGAATATTTAAGTACAATAATCGGTTAAACATCTTTTTTTTCCTCCTGGGTTTCTTTTTAGGAACTACTGACAATCAAAAACCTATAGCCGACTTTGGGATATGACTTTATTATTCAACAACTAAAAGATGAGTTCTAATTGGCAGACTTCTGGCACTGGCACTTGTCCTCCTGTTTCTATAGAAACTGGGTTGGAAGTCAGAGCTGCACAAAGGGAAAGGGTAAGTTTCTTTTAAACTCCATATTTATAAACCCATATCTTATTGACTGGCATGGTGTCAGTTTTCAGTAAGGAAATACGTCGGTGAACTAGAACTCAAACATCAACTACTAATTTTCACTTGAGTGGAAACTGACATCAAGTCATTAACTATAATAGGAGGGTTTAAATATGGATTTACTTTTCTTGTGACTCTGACTTCACATTTCTTGAAACAATTGAACTCAGTATGACAATTCTCACTTTCAGTTATTTCTAATTTGGGGGTTATAAAATTGATTATTATCCTCTTAGATCTTATTCTATTGAACCTTTCTGGTAAGTGAAAATTGGAATATAAAATATGTACAGAGGACATTTTAAAAGTCTGCATGAATTACAAGTCTCTTCTTTTGAGCTAAGTCCTATTCTTTCCATTATAGAACAAGTACTGTACTACTGACCAGTTTTTTAGTTTCTCTCCTCTCTTTGCCAAGCAGGATGAGGTCATCTGTTGGGCACATACATTTGTTTTCATCCAGGTAGGCATCCATTATTTGTAGACCTTAAGACACCTGCCAGTTGGTGAGTCATCTTATTGGTATGGCTTCAGAGGGCTATGCTACACAGCTGGGGCATTTAGTCTTGAAATTGTTTAATCAAGTGTGATAAACTCCAGTCTATAGGTTGATGTATGCAAATTATGCTAAACTCTGACTAGCTTTGAGATATTGGAAGGAAAACAATTTGACCCTTGCTCTTTAACACTTAATTTTCTCATTTCCTTGGTCCTGACAAACTTCTCTTCCCTGCTAAAATATTCCTGTTGGTTGACATGAACCAAAGAGTTGGGACATCTTGGCTTTACTTCAGCTCAAATTGTCACTTCTGTAAAAATAGTAGAAGTGAAAACTGGAAGTTTTCCATTACTTCCAAGTCCCTGGGCAGATAATGCCTGAAAGTGGATTCTCATTAAAAATGTATGCCTCCCTTTCTTAACTACTAATGTGTAGCCTGTTTCTGTTTGCTCGCTGGGGCTTGAATGAGGTAAAAACAGAATTGAATTTGTGATTTTCTTCTTTTTTGGGGGGGGCAGTTGCTAGAAGAAAACTTCAGGTTTTAGCTTTGCACTGTCAAATATCTAGACATTCAGAGTATAAGGGTGGCCAACTCATTTTGGTTTTGAAACTAGAAATCCTGTGTCCGAGGAACTCTTGTTTCCAGCCAAGCCAGATAGTTGGTTACCCTATCTAAGTTTATTCTCTCTATCCCTAAAGAAAAGCTTCACTAGCCTACCATTGATCATTATTTTGTGTAGAAGCAGATTTCACAATATCCTAGCTTCTGTTGGAATGTTACCAGGGATTAGGTTCTTTTTCTTTTACCTTTTCTTTCTTTTATTTTCTTTTTTTTTAATTTAAAAAAAATTTTTTTTAAGATTTTATTTATTTGAGAGAGAGAGGGAGAGGGAGCATGAGCAGAGGCAAGATAGAGAGAGAAGCAGACTCCCCAATGAGCAAGGAGCCCATTGCTTCTAGGCTCTGCTGTGAGGCTCCAATCCCAGACCCCTGGGATCCTGACCTGAGCCAAAGGCAGACACTTAACTGAGCCACCCAAGTGCTCCTCTTTCCTTTTTTTAAAGAAATGATTGTTATTTGTCTCAGTGACTATAGGTAATACCAGCTTACCTCTCAGAAATAAAACAGGAATTTTAACTGATTTATTTACAAAGTTGATTCCAGTCACTTCTGTTATTTTTTGTGTATATGTTAAGACCTTAGGTATAAATCTGAGACAGTTGGGTGATATTTGTGGGAAATGAGTAGGCAAATGAGGTAAATATGTGTACATAAAGCCTCCTACAAGTTGGTTTTGTGTTAAGAGAAACACTTAAGGTTTTTAAAAAGTATTGGGCTTTTTTTGTATTCAAGTCTTCAGAGAAACCACTGTCCATGTTTTGTATTTTCTTGCATAAAAATAACTAAAATCAAATACTAATACATGGTGTGTTTTTTCTCATGGAAAAAGCTGATTTTACAGTAGGACAAGTTTATTAACTAAGCTAACTTTTTGCAAACAAGCATAGCATCACATATATTAATATGCCTAGATTATTTAGAAAATATCACAAAATTACCACCTCAGTCCATTTAAGTGTAGTTGTTGCTTTTATTAAATTTTCTTCTAGACAGTCATTAAAGAAGGGAAAGCCAGGGGCTGTGATCTAATCAACACTGGTAATTGGGTTTCAGAATTGGCTCTGTTAAAGACTAGCTTTGTAACTTTCCGCAAATAACTTGGTTTTCATTTGCCTTTGTTCCTTAAGTATAAAATAGGAATAATAATACCTATTCAGCTTCCTTACAGCCTTGACATGATGATGAGATAATGGGTAGGAAGGAACTTTCAAAAGTTAAAGGTACCATAAAGGTAGAGTTTTAGTATTAGAAATAGTACTTCATGATCAACACATATAGAAAATTCCTTCTGTTTTGGTAATAGTATGGCACGTCTTAGAGTAATAGCAAGAAATGGTATCTTTGACAGTTTTATTTTTTAAATTTTTAAAAAAGATTTTATTTATTTGACAGAGCACAAGCAGGGGGGGAGTGGCAAGCAGAGGGAGGGGAGAAGCGGGGAGCCTGATGTAGGACTTGATCCCTGGACCTTAGCCGAAGGTAGTCGCTCAACCAACTGAGCCCCCCAGGCACCCAAGAGTTTCAAATATAAGCCAGTAAGTAGCTGACAAGAAAGTATGCTGAACTTTTATGTTCAAATTATCATAGGTCTACTAAATACAAAAATACATTTATGTATATTTTAAGGCTTAAAATTTACAGACATTACAACTAATATTTTAGTACTGAGGAGCTAATTTCAAGTGGCCTATACTCAAGCATTACCGTCTTTGGTAAGATTAAGTGAATACTGGAAGACCTAAAAAGTTAATTATCGTTACAGTTACATTGTTACTGCACTGTAGCAGATGTGTTTTGTTGCTTTAATTTGTTCTGGTTCTTCGGTACTTTGCATTCTCCTTTTCATTTCAATCTAGATATTATAAAATTTTATGCCAATTTGAGTTAGAACAAATTTATAACTGCTTCCAGTTAAATCAGCTTCATAATCTTGTGGTGCTGGTGAGAAGTCAGGGTGATCTAGGGGTGACAGTGTAGGGTTTCTTGTCAGTCTGTATGAATTGTGACTTCACAAGTTACTGGATGTTTAATTTCTTTGACTTTATTCGTTGTAAGACGGGCATCATGCTATCTGTTTCTAAAGTTGTGAAGATTAAATAATATATAAAATGTGCCTCTCTCAGTGATGGGTATATATTGGATGTTGAAATAAAGTTGTTGGGTGGCTCAGTGGGTTAAGCCTCTGCCTTCAGCTTAGGTCATGATCTCATGGTCCAGTTTTTTAACTTAATTATAAATGATTTATTTTAATTATTTAATTTTTACAACAGTAGTTTGAAAGAGTCTTGTGAAAGAGATTATAAGGGAGCTTGGTGTTACAGAGAACACTAGGTATTTTCTTCCTCTTAAAATCACCCAAATAATGAAATGAAGGGCTCTCTAATCGCATGTAATTGCTTAGTCTGACTGACATTATTAACTACTTAACATAATTATTCTATATTTTAAAAACATAGTTTAGGGGTACCTGGGTGGCTTATTCTGTGAGTATCTACCTTCTGCTTAGGTCATGAGCCTGGGGTCCTGGGATCTAGCCCCATGTTGAGCTCCCTGCTTGGTGGGGAGCCTTCTTCTCCCTCTCCCTCTGTCTTCCTTTCTGCCTGCTTGTGCTCTCTCTGTGCCCAATAAATAAGTAAAATCTTTAAAAAACAGAACAAAACATAGTTTATCTTTCATTAAAAGCTACTTATTCAACCTTCATGTAAAACTTGTAGTACCTTTTTTCTTTTTTTTAAGTTTTATTATCCATTTGAGAGAGAGAGAGAGCAAGAGCATGAGTGCATAGCTGAGGGGCAGAGGGAGAGGAAGAGAACCCCAAGCAGATTCCCTGCCAAGCGTGGAGCCCAATATGGGGCTCGATCCCACAAGATCATGACCTGAGCCAAAACCATGAGTCAGACACCCAACCACCTGAGCCACCCAGGTACCTCTGAAACTTGCTATTAGAGCTATTCAAATGATTTGAAATAAAGGATTTTTCTTTTAAAGATCTTATTTATTTGTCAGAGAGAGAGAATGAGAGTACACAAGTAGGAGGAGCCACAGGCAGAGGGAGAAGCAGGCTCCCCACTGAGCAGGGAGCCTGTGCAGTCTCACAACCCTGAGATCATGACCCTGAGCTGAAACCAGGAGTCAGGCACTCAACCAACCGCACCACCCAGTTGCCCCCCCCCTCCTTTTTTGGCAATTCTTTTTATTACATAACAATACACATTTTTCATATAAAATTTAGTAAACAAAATAATGAAAACAGGTTACTTCTAATTACTTCTAATAAAGAAGGATAACTTTCTGGAGAATGTATATCACCATACTAGTCACTCAAAAAGGCTTTGATACTCATTCATATTTCAGAGTTCTAGTCAGCCAGTGGCTACATTTAATACTTCTTTAAGCTAATGAGAATGGTTTTTCATCTTCACATATTTTAGTGGCTGAATTATCAAGGCACCATTGAGAGTTTGGTCAATTTTTTATTAAGTACATTCAGATTTTTGCTTAATACCTAAGGTAGTTGTTTTGACTGATAAATATTTTAGTCTTTTTGATTAAATACTAACAAAGGCTTAGTTTAAGTGGCTATTATTTTCTCACTATTAATTAGACATTCCTCAGAATGTGAAAGCAAAAAAGAACCTTAAAAATGGTCTTGTTTGCCTTCTCATTTTACAAATGAGGAAACTGGCTTCTTCCAAGCTTTTGTTTCCAATGACTTCTTAGTTTAGATTGTGTTCTGCTTGATTGCAGTCCTTTTCCTTTCTGGTCAGGCTGTTTTTCCATCTCTCAGCCAGTGGTACAAAGAATAGGGAAACTGAAGAGAGGAGAAAGCATGTGCCAGAGAAGTAGAAGGAACCGGTGTATGTCTGGGTGTGATCATATAACCAGCCTGGAAGGAAGGAGTGGTCTCTGTTAGTGAAGCAGACATTTCAGGTAGTAGTTCTCAGCCCTATACTGTGTCGAGGGAAGGAGCCTTTTCTCTTTGCTAGTATGTATTTTGACCCATTAGGAAGTTAGTCTAGCTGCTTGCCTTATTTTCTGTTGATGAAGGTAAATCTGTTCCACCTTGTTAAGGATTTAACCCTGTGGGGGAGAAAGTCATCGTGGACTCAGAACTCATCTGCCTTCTTACAGTTAGGGATATATACCATCTGATTTTACGACATATATATATATTTATATTTATATTTCTTAAATCTTATTTATTTATTTGACAGAGAGAGACACAACAAGAGAGGGAACACAGGCAGGGGGTGTAGGAGAGGGAGAAGCAAGGTTCCCACCAAGCAGGGAACCCAATGCAGGGCTCGATCCCAGGACCCTGGGATCATGACCTGAGCCAAAGGCAGATGCTTAATGACTGAGCCATGCAGGCACCCCTGTGATGCTTTTTGTTTTGTTTTGTTTTAAGATTTTGTTTATTTGAGAGAGAGCACAGAGAGAGGAGAAGCAGACTCCCTGCTGAGCAGAGAACCTGACGTGGGTCTCAGTCCCAGGACCCCAAGATTATGACCTGGGCCGAAGTTAGACGCTTACCAAACTGAGCCACCCAGGTGCCCCTGATTTTACGATGAATCTTATTAGAAGGTCACTGTTCTTACAAAGAAAATAATAGTGAATTACTACTACTTTCCAAAGAAAAAAGTGATAGTAGTATCTTTTTTCCCTCACTGAAGCTACATTTCCAACAGTGTGCTAGTTGTTGGAGGAGAGAATGGTAATGAGCCAAAACAGACGTGCTCCCTGCCCTCACAGACTGTACAGTTTCATGTGAGTTGGGTATTAACTACAAGACTTACGTATGTCATAAGGGCTATGAAGGGAAGGTTCAGGAGGCTTTGAGAGCATGTGAAAAGGAAGTGACTGCTTGAGACGCCTGGGTGGCTCATTTGGTTAAGTGTCTGCCTTCGGCTCAGGTCATGAGCCTGGGGTCCCAGGATCCATTCCCGTGTTGGGCTTTTTGCTTAGCAGAAAACCTGCTTCTCCCTCTGCCTGCCACTCCCCCTGCTTGCATTCTCTCCCTCTCTCTCTCTGACAAATGAATAAATGAAATCTTTAAAAAAAAAAAAGGAAGTGACTACTTAGATGGGTTAATGATGACTGTAAGTCCCTCTGAAATCAAATGTTCTTTTAAAGGAAGAATGAGTGGGTACCATTGGCTAATGGCACATACCAGAACTTTTTAAATGAAACACTTTTCTTAAACTGAGTGGCAAAGAATATTTGTACAAGGAACTGGCTTTTAAACATTGTTGTACAAGTCAGCCCTGTGAAATGGCAAATAACGTCCTAGTATCATTATTGTGATAGTTTGACCTCCAAGGCTTTGTAAAACGGTCTTAGAACTTCCAGATGTCCACTGACCACACTCAGAACCTCTTTTCTAAAGTAGTATATGCATATTATGTTTGTAGATACAAATTGGCTTTTAATCCCAAAATACCTTAAAAAGTTAAAGCTGTTATTTGATTATTTATTCAAAGAAGTTTTGGTGCTATGTGCCAAACAGTTCTAGGTACTGGGGGTATATCTGTGAATGAAACAGATGGAAATATCTGGCCTCATGGAGTTTTATGTTGTATCTTTTCATTTATATTTGGAACATGATTTCTCACTGAATGTGTAGCAAGTGAGTGTGTATACCCTCTTTTTTTGGTCTGATTGTGTATGTCTTTATCTCCTTTACTTTTTTTTTTTTTTAATTTGGTTCTGATATAAACATTTAGTTTTTTGTTTCCTGTTCTTTTGTTTTTTTTTTTTTTTTTAAGATTTTATCTATTTGTCAGAGAGAGAGAGGGGGAGGGAGGGAGCGCAAGCCAGGGGAGTGGGAGAGGGAGAAGCAGGCTTCCTGCAGAGCAGGGAGCCCAACATGGGGTTTGATCCCAGGACCTTGGAATCATGACCTGAACTGAAGGCAGAGGCTTAACGACTGAACCACCCAGGTGCCTCTAAGTTTCCTATTCTTGACATAGTGAATAAATGGAATGCTTTATAAAAGCCTCTTAAATTTAGCTACCTTTAACTTGCTTTTTACCTGTTAACTCCTGTTGGATCAGTGACCTCTAACTAGTTAAATGTTTCTCAGTGTTAAGCAAAAAAGTAGAGAGAAACTGACTAGGACAAGTTTTTGTATTAATGTTGATTGTGATTAGCCTTGAGATATCAAAGAGATGGGTAAGTTACAGTCTCAAATTTCTAGAAAGGAGGAAGTACAGAAAACACCAACATGCCTTCCTATTTCCCTTGTCATTCTTGCTTTACTCCCACCAGTATAGCAGATTTATCGAATTATAAGGTAAGCATTAGAAGTAATGGTCTGGAAAAGAGTAGTAATTCTTACTTAAGGAAGTAGATTGTGCTGCTAAAAAGTCAGGAGGGTGTAGGTAAAAATAGTGGAAAATGGGGGGTGGTGATGGTGGTTGACTATAAATCCTAGAAAACTGGTAATATGATTTTCATAAACACATTTAAAGTCAAAATGTTTCTGAAAGATGAAAATATATTTAATATATTTTCTTACCAGGGCAGGGAATTATTTAGCATAATTTAGAACATTCCCTGTATTTCCTTGTGAAATTTAATGAAATAATTAGTTTTAAATCTGTTTCTCTTGGGGCACCTAGATGGCTCAGTTGCTTGGGCATCTGCCTTTGGCTCATGATCTCCACGTCCTGGGATTGAGCCCTGTGTTAGGCTCCCTGCTCATGATCTCTTTCTCTTAAGTAAATAAAAATTAAAATAATAATAGTTAAATCTGTTTCCTCTTATTCTTACTTGATAATTGAGATAGTAGTAAACTTTAAAAATTCTATTTCTAAGATCCAGTTGCCATTCGGTAGGTTAATCCTGTGCTGCTGAGTATTTAGTTTTATATTTATATTTATATTTATATTTATAAAATTTGCAAAATACAAATGAAATGTAGAGTGTAGGGTTATTTCATATTATTGACTGTTTTGTGAATGTATTAGCTGTTATAAGCTTAGATTTACATGGCTACTAAGTAAGTTAAATTCAGAGCTTCGTTGGTATTGAAATACCTATTTGGTTAGAAAAATCAGCCTTTTCCCACCACCAAAAGTACAAGAAGACTGTATATTTGGTCTGATTTTATTAGATCTCTGTGCTTTTTTGGTAGCAGTATGGAAAAGCTGTGTACAAATGCACTTTCAACCCTAAACAGTTCAAGGCTCCTGTGGGTATATATTTTTTTAATTAACATATAATGTATTATTAGCCCCAGGGGTACAGGTCTGTGAATTGTCAGGCTTACACACTTCACAGCACTCACCATAGCACAGAACCCTCCTCAGTGTTCATAACTCCTCCACCTTCTCCCTCCCTCCCTTCCCCCAACAACCCTGTTTGTTTTGTGAGATTAAGAGTCTCCTATGGTTTGTCTCCCTTCTGATCCCGTCTTGTTTCATTTTTCCTTCCCTACCCCCCAAGTCCTCCACTCTGCCTCTGAAATTCCTCATATCAGGGAGACCATATGATAATTGTCTTTCTCTTATTGACTTATTTTGCTCAGCATAATACCTAGTTCTATCCACATCGTTGCAAATGGCAAGCTTTCTTTTTTGATGGCTGCATAGTATTCCATTGTGTATATATACACCACATCTTCTTTATCCATTCATCTGTTGATGGACATTTAGGTTCTTTTCATAGTTTGGCTCTTGTGGGCATTGCTGCTATAAACATGCGGGTATGTTTTTAAAAGAAAGGATTGTTGGTAGTTAAGAACCTATCATAGTCTAACTACTTTATTTTTTTTTTTTTTATAGATTTTGTGTAATCTTTTTTTTTTTTTTTAAAGATTTTATTTATTTATTTGACAGACAGAGATCACAAGTAGGCAGAGAGGCAGGCAGAGAGAGAGGAGGAAGCAGGCTTCCTGCTGAGCAGAGAGCCCGATGTGGGACTCGATCCCAAGACCCTGAGATCATGACCTGAGCCGAAGGCAGCGGCTTAACCCACTGAGCCACCCAGGCGCCCGTAGTCTAACGACTTTAAATGTAAACACCTAAGTTGACATTTAAAAGACAGGGTTCCTTTGTGGTCCTAGCAAAAGCATTTTGAATGATGGAGAAAGACAAGATAATATACTAGCCATGATCCAAAGGAGTGTTGCATCTATCTAAGTGTCTACTGCATGGAGCCAGCAGTCTCAGGAGTAGTGCACTAGCAGCTGGTACAGACTGCCTAAGCTATAGTGCCGTGTAAGCACTTCCTCATTGTTTACAGACTACCTGCCTCAGTCTCATCTGAGATGCGAGTTCATCGTGCAGAGTCCTTGGCTTCCCTTAAGCATAATTCATCATGGGGTGACCCAGTCGATTCTTACGCACAAGAAAATTGTAGTCCAAATTATTTTCCTTTGCCTCTGGCTCTAACCCTTATTTTAAGCAGGGATGTCTAATAATGTTTCCTTTTGATAATTGAAAACAGTTAAGGACGTAGGGCTCAGCTTCCATAAACAGTTTCGCAAATGAGTTTTTTTAATAGTCTGTCAAACTTGATATTAAAATAGGATTCTAAATTTTTTTAGACGTCAACACTTTTAAACTATTCTGCATCATTTTATGGGCAAAGCTATACATATTTAAAAATAAGGGTAACGTCCTGTCTAAAAGTACCTCTGGGGCACCTGGGTGGTGTGGTTGGTTAAGTATTTGCCATCAGCTCAGGTCATGACGCCAGGGTCCTGGGATCGAGCCCCACATCAAGCTGTCTTCTTAGCGGGGAGCCTGCTCCTCCCTCTCCATGCACCTGCAACTCCCCCTGCTTGTGCTCTCTGTCTCTCTCTCTCTGTGTCAAAATAAATAAAAATCCTTAATAAAAAAATAGTGCCCCTGATATCTCAGAACTAGATTGTTGAGCTGAGTTATTAATCCTTTTTTAAATTAATTAATTGATTTTAAGAGAGAGGGCACTGGAGCAGGGGGAGAGCCAGAGTGAGAGAAACTCAAGCAGACACAGTGCTGAGCATGAAGCCTGACACAGGGTTTGATCCCATGACCCTGAGATAATGACCTGAGCCAAAATTAAGAGTCAGATGCTTAACAGACTGAGCCACCCAGGTGCCCCATGAATCCTTTTTATTAGGATTACTACTGTAGGTATATTATTGGTTATCTTGTTAAAACTTGAAATATACCCATAAGGCCCTTAATTCCCAAGTTCCTGGATGCTAGTTCAAATTAGTGGTTGAGAATTCCGTAAGTGACTAGTGGGTGTTGAACCAGAACTTCCAACTGTTGGGCAGACTTCCAAGGTGTAGAGAGACAATGATCTTGTCGTCACTGGAGCCACCAGCTGGCTTACTACAACCTGAGCCAAAACCAGGAGTCAGCTGCTCAACCAGCTGAGCCACCCAGACCCCCCAAACCTCACTGCCTTTTAAGACAAGAGCTCTCTAAAGTCCCTATGTAAGGAAGATTTATCAGGAGTACTTTATGCAAGGAATTTCATTAAAAGGATTGTGCCCCTGTGTTAGGATTTTGAAGCTTGATTTTTTGCCTTTGTGAAGAAAAGACTACTCCACCCTGGCCCTCTTTTTAACCATAGTAGAGAACTATTTGTAGTTTATTTTTGAGATTTTTGTAGGGATTCATTAATCTTAGGAATACTGAATCAAATTACAATTCTTTGGGGCCTTATTGTTTATGGGGAAAATAATCACATAGAATTAATGATCTACATTATTTTCTTTTGGTTCTTCAGGGTAGAATATATTCCTCAGGATTTAGAGTATAGAGAACTCTGCTCTGCCTTCTTAGTTATCTCTACCTACCCCAGCCTCCAAAGTGGATTTATAGCAAATCAGAAGGTTGAATTGTTTTATTTATTTTCCAAATAAAATTTCAAGTCATAGAGAAGTTTTCAACTGATTGGCCAAGGTGATAAAACTGTAGAGGGCAGGGTTGATAAAAGTGGAGTGAGGAGCCGGAGGGAGTTATTTGTTTCACATTACATCTGAAATGAGGCTCCAGTAGAGAGAGGGAGTGACCATTTCATGAGGAGATGACAAACTTTGATGGATGAATTTCCATTTTAGCCATTGTCTGCTCTTACAAAACACAGATGAAAAATTAGTGTAAAATTGCCAGTTTCCCCCCATGGTATTTCTGATGAGGTGGGAGGCTGACAAATAATAGCAAGATTCTCTTTTTCTTTTTAGGAACCCTGTAACTTACTCTGGAATAGAACTAGCTTATAGTTGTTCAGCTTTAGAAATGGCTCTCCTTGAATTTGTAAAAAAAATAATTTTTGTGAAATACCTACGACTTGATAGAAGCTTCAATATTTTTTAAGGTCATTTTTATTATACCACAGCTCGGGATACCTTTATTTAAAGGTAAAACTGTGTGTGTGTGTGTGTGTGTGTGTGTGTGTACGCGCGCGCGTGTAAAACACGGAATGTTACTTAGCCTTCAAAAAGATGACCCTTTTGCCACGATGTAGATGGAACTAGTGAGTATTAATGCTAAGCAAAATAAGTCAGTCAGAGAAAGACAATCAATCATCGTAGGATTTCACTCATATGTGGAATTTAAGAAACAAAACAGAGGAGTCTAGGGGAAGGGAGGGAAAAATAAAATAAGATGAAATCAGAGAAAGAGACAAACCATAAGGGACTCTTAACCATAGTGAAAAAAACTGAGGGTTGCTAGAGGGGACGTCGGGTTTGGGAAGGGATAAATGGGTGATGGGCATTAAGGAGGCCACGCAATGTAATGAGCATTGGGTGTTACATACAACTGATGAATCACTGAACTCTAACTCTGAAACTAATAATATACTGTGTGTTAATTAATTGAATTCAAATTAAATTAAAAAAAAATAAAGGTAAAACAGAGTCAACCAGTTTTCACAATAACCAGGTTACAGTGACTTAACCAAATTTTCAATTAATGAAGTAGAGAAAAAATGTACATTCTAATAATTCTAAATTTAAAGGTTCTAGACTATTGTCCTCCGTATTAATTTCTGGTAATGTATGTGACAGTGCTATGCCATGACCCAAGGTGCTGTGGAAGAATTACAAGAATAACTTTTGTCTTTTCTATGTTCCCCATAGCAGCTAGGAGAGTGCTGTGCTAGTAAGTTGTTTGGTAACTCTTGAATGAATTCCAGGTTATAATCAAATAATTAATGATGAAGGTTTAAGGGAGTTTTCAGATTGTATTTGTGATTGGCTTAAATATATTAAAATATATATTAGCATAATAAAAGGATTTATCAGTTGGCAGTGGGTGGGGTATGTGGAAGAGAGTGGAACTGCATTTAGTTTTATTTTATAGGCAGCTAATATGGGCCCTTGGTAGTTTTATTTTTAAGTGAAACATTTTATTTTTAAGTGAAACATTAGCATTTTTGAGTTTACATATCAGATGCCTTAGAAACACGATTAGAAATTTCACATTCCTGTATATATGTTGGGGAATATGATTATATGCTTTGTTTACTTAAGGCATGACTTTTGTTTTTATATTGCTTTTTGCAGGTTTGTTTTTGTTAATAGGGATTAATTAGAAATATAATAAGGTTTTAAAATACTAATTTTCTACAACCTTCCAAGGCCTCCACCTGGGCCAATTTGTAGCTCTGGATGCCATCCACCTGTAAAAAATAGTACTTGGGTTTGAATGAGCAGTGACATTTGGCTTACACTTAGGTCTGTTGACCACCTTTGATCAGGAAACCTAGAACAATCCTAAAAAACTCTCCTAATCTAAATCAGATCCTGATATTAACTAACACTGAATTTGCCATGGAGTGTTAGGAATGGCAGGGACTGTGGGATGGAAGAAGTAGTGTGTGTATGAGGAGTCATTTTTCACTTTTTTCCATTTCAGTCCCTGTCTGTTGTTTTCAGTCAAGATCTGATACATGTGTTGCTACTGTGTTTCTTATATTCAGAGTTAATGAAGGTCTATAAATAATTTTCTTGCCCATATACTCTATTTACATTTTTTAAAAGATAAGTGTTTTTTATTTTATTTATTTATATTTTATTTATTTATTTGACAGAGAAAGAGAGATCACAAGTAGGCAGAGAGGCAGGCAGAGAAAGAGGGGGAAGCCGGCTCCCCGCTGAGAAGAGAGCCCGATGCTGGGCTCAGTCCCAGGACCCTGAGATCATGACCTGAGCCGAAGGCAGAGGCTTAACCCACTGAGCCACCCAGGTGCCCTGATAAGTGTTTTTTAAAAACTCAGTCAGACGATTCCAATGGGTTTATTACACTTTTTTCTTCTTTCCTCAAATTATTAAAATATGCTGTGTAGGACTAACTTGGCTTTTCTTTTTCATGTTCATACAAGGAGAAGAATACTGTTAATGTAATTGCTAATACAGTTTTTAACTAGTGTTTTAACTGAGAGTTATTGTGAAAAATTTTACTGTTTGCTAGATTCCTAATTTAAAAGTGCCTGTAATCTTTTATAGGAATTTCAGCTTTTGCAATTTGATAATAACAGAACTAGGTAAGTACAAAGTGAGCATCTCCTACATTGGGAAAATCTCAGTTTGGTGAGAATGTAATATTTTATAGCCAGTAAGCCTTTTGATTTAGTTAAAGCTGAAGATGATAAAGTGACTGCCCATAACTGTCCAGAGCCAAGTGAATCTGGAAATCAACATCTTTGATGTTTCTTTGGCCCTTGCTGCTGGAGTCAAAAGTTAGGAGCAAGTCTAATGGCCTTTGTAAAATTCTCTTTGTGGTTTTTGATTCACAGAGGAATGGTTTCCTTGAGTAAGGACTTCACTGAAGTTTGTCCCTTTAACAAGATGCTTAGCGTAATGTTGCAGTCCGTGAGAGATCCTGGTATAGAGAAGGAAATGTAACTGAATTTTATATTATTATAATCCTGTTTAAAATACTGTGAGGAACTCCCAGACTAAAAATCTATATATAAGCTATCAGCAATAGCCTATCACTTCCTTTGACTATTTTGTAGAATTTATAAAGTTTATGATCGCCTGGATAATATCCTCAGAATTAGTGGGTAAAAATTCTTCCATTAGCTCTCCTTATCCTCACATATAGTGCTAGGATACTGTGGACATTGGGTAATAAAAGGCTTGTAAATTTTTTTTGACTCACTGATCATAAGAAATGTTTTACGTCACATATATTTTATATGACATAGGTCTGGGTGTGATTTTTTTTATATGAACTAAGTGTTTAAAATAAAGTGATACACAGTGTTTTTTAATCTGTTCTGTTGTAGCCCGTTTTTCTTTTCCTAATAAGATTTATTTATTTATTTTTGAGAGAGAGAGAGAAAGTGAGAGTGCGTGCACGTGCGCACCAGTGGGAGGGACAGAGGTAAAGAAAAACTCAAGCAGACCCCATGCTGAGCACTGAGCCTGACACGTGGCTCAATCCCAGGCTTGAGATCACTACCTAAGCTGAAACCAAGAACGACTGAGCCACCTAGGTACCCCTCGTCTATTCTTTTTCATTAAAAAAATTAAAAGGATCATGACCCAACAAATTTGATTCAAGACCCACACACACATCTATTGTTCTTTCCTTTAGAGTAATAGTCCTCACAGAACTTGCCTTGTCTTCTCATGTATTGAACTCTTTCAATATTTTAAGATGTAGGAGGTGCCTGGGTGGCTCCATCAGTTTAAACGTCTGCCTTCTGCTCAGGTCGTGATCCCAGGGTCCTGGTTCAGCCCTGCTTAGTGCCCCACTAACATGGGGGAGCCTGTTTCTCCCTCTCGTTCTGCCCTTCCTGCCCGCACTTGTGCATGCTTCCTCTCTCTCTCTCTGAAATAAATGAAAATTTAAAAAAATAAACAAGCATTTTAAGATGTATATAAAACATACAAAACTTGAAATCTCTAAACATGTTACATGTTTTTATCATTTGGATAAGATACTCTGTGCTCTGGTATTTGTTACCCCCCTATATTTGGGGCCTAATAGGCTTGGAACATTTCAAGGCATCCCTGGGATGGCTGTAGAAGAAGGATCAAGATTGAGAAGATGCGTCGACAAGCTGTATTTGAGTTCTGTTTTTTCTAGCTCGCTGACCTGGGCCCCAGCTGTAGAGCACTCTGCTAAGGGTGTCTAGTGTTTAGTCTCCTATTACCAGCCCCTACATCACGGTTGTGAGCCTGACTTTAAAATTCGACGCTGCTTTCCAGGTGTGAGGTGTAGGCTGAACTAGACCAAATGGGCAGAGGTAGGCTCATAAACAGAAGTAGGAGCTGGCTGTATATTTGTATAACCGTTTTCCTTTAGAAGAGGTACACCTAAATTGAACCTCAGGTAATGGTATGTTTTTTGCCATCCAATAATAATTTTTGTTGCTAATTTTATACTTTCCCTTTTGCTGGTTGCCTTTTCTAGGTCTTAAATTTAAGTGCAAACCTAAATAGTATTTAGTTTTTAAACAATGATAGTGAGGCAAGATTGTATCTTTTTCTGTCTCACTTCAGGACTGAAGGAAGTAAAAGAAGGTTTTAGGCTGAATGCCTTTTTGTGGATGATTGGAAATGCCGTAGTAATTTGGACATTTAAACACTGAGAACCTGTAGTGTGTGAAATACTGAAGTTTAAGTCTGTTCCCTAGAAATATTTCTGTGTAAGTAGTATTTTCAGAGTCTTAGATTAAGTTTAGCGAGCACAAAATGTCCTTTAAGTTAAAAGTGCATACAAAACAATGCTTTAGTCTAAAGCTAGCTTAAATATCAGAACTCCCTCAATTTTTCCTATACTCATATTTACTAGTCACCAGTTGTTGGCCTCACACATCCTCTCCGCAGAGATCCTGGCCTGTAGGTCAGGTATCCTCCCACTTTCGGTCCAGATAGGAGATGGAGGGCCTCCATCATCCCTCTTAGGAAATCAGAGATGTTGGGAAGCCCTGGACAAGCTGTGCTAGTAGCACATCTGAACAGCAGAGGGGTCAGAGAGTCTTCATGGTCTGTAATGACTCCTGCTCAGATGAAAGATGCTAGTGGTTGGTTGGTTGGTTGGTTTAAGGCATCATCAGTTTTCGAGAATCTTCTAAAACTCTCAATTGTCTCCCAGGCAAGGAGTTATACATACAATCCCTGCTCTAAGACTCTTCAAGATATTGTAAGAAGCTGCTTAATTAACCACCTATTATATGTTGAGTGAATCCTCAGATTCTCCTGGATTAGTGATTGAATGTGAGAGTGAGTGTAGGAACAGTAGAGATGTCTTCAGGTTTCTAACCTGATACTGTTATTATGTGTTACCATACATAATGGATCAGCATTTTCTTTCATAGTTATACATACAATCCCTGCTCTAAGACTCTTCAAGATATTGTAAGAAGCTGCTTAATTAACCACCTATTATATGTTGAGTGAATCCTCAGATTCTCCTGGATTAGTGATTGAATGTGAGAGTGAGTGTAGGAACAGTAGAGATGTCTTCAGGTTTCTAACCTGATACTGTTATTATGTGTTACCATACATAATGGATCAGCATTTTCTTTCATAGCTGTTGAAGTTTGCTCAGAATGTGGTTAAGCTGTTACCTGCTATAGGTGGTCCAGAAAGGACAGCGCCCCCAGCAAAGAAACCGGCAAGTCCCAAGAACCTGTGTACTCTAGAATTCCCAGACAGATCAACCTGTAGGGATTAGAATCCAGTGTTAGCCATATTGAAGGCAAAACTCTTGTTGAGACCTATGCCTGCAAAGGGATAAATACTATGAACAATTGACTTCTGAGGTGATTTTGGATGGCCTTTTGCCTTGGTATCTTATAAGAGCTGAGGCAAACAGGGAAGAGTTACTGTGCCAGGCAGGCAGTGTTTTCATTGTATAGTAAGGAACATAGGGTTTCTTATTTTAAATCTTTAAGGCAACACAGGGGTACCTTTCTTCCTTGATCCTCACGGCTCTTCTCTATTGGGAAATGGTATTTACGTTCTGATCTGACAGTGGTATTCTCAAATCCACCTATGCTAAATACCAGCCATTGGTTTGTAAGAAGTCAGTTTTCCCAGGTTGATTTCAGCTTTAGAAAGTTTTGATTTTTACATAAGCTTCGTATAATATCCTACAGCCCTTATGAATATTGACTTCAGGTCAGAAGAATCCATGAAATATTTGTATAAGTATTTTCGTTCCTTTTGTGCCCAGGACTTGAAGTCAGTTTGGGGTAAAAGTAGAGGAATTGATCAACATCCCTATTAAAGTACATAGGACTAGTCTGAACAAGAGAGAATCCACACCGCTCAGGAAGCCCCTTTTTTTCTCATGGAATTCCTCAAGATGGTATCTTAGAAGGAGCCAAAGAAATTTCTGGAGCTGAAGGAAACAAGTAAACACAACCCTGCCTAACCTTTTGGGAGACAGAGCAGAGTAGAATCCTGCTGATCCCTTTTTTGCTTTCATTTCTTTTTTGTCTCATGTAGATAGTTCTCTCACCATTCCTCCCGCAAAGGTAAGATGAAAAGTGGGTAGGATACAGCACCAGGGTTTCTGAGGCCTTGCATGTCATTTTTTTTTTAATTATAAAATTAATACCGAATATGTAATCTCTTTGGGGAGGTTATTATTAATACTTGCTTTTACTAAATGGTTTAACAGTGTTAATGAGTATGTCTACTCACCAGTACAGGAAGTAGCACTGCCAGGTAACCACCAGTGAAAATGGCAAAGAAGACGGTATAGGTCATCAGTAATGGAAATGTGGTGGCCAGAGGAGCAAGCAGGTTAGTGATGCCGCAGAGGATGAGGTAAGACTTGTGGTAATGATACCTCTTGATCCAGTTTTGATCAGCAACCCATCCAGAGATTATCTGACTGACTGTCTCAGTGATACCTGGAACAAGATTGAGAAAACCTTGTGATATCCGAATTCCATTTCCCTAGCCCCTTTGGAAAGTGTAACTGCCGAAGACCTCTTTTCCTGAGTAATACAACTTCTTCCTGAGGTGAGGACATCTGAACAAAAAATGGTCTCATTATGTCTCAGTAGATTCAGTCATTTATTTACCCACTCCAAATACATTTAATACAGTGGCAGAAAGACTCCTCCAGAGCTGGGTAGGAGGCCCCTCAGGTGTTTTGTTTGTTTGTTTGTTTGTTTTTATCCTCATCAGGTTTGGAAAGCTTGTACCACCTAACTGGGAATCCCTGGTTACAGAGACCTGGGCACTTAGGCGGCCTTCCTCAAAGAGGTGGTGCAGGTGAGGGAGTGAGAGTTCTAAAAGACTGGTAGGCCCTCAGGGCGGTGTGCTGGGGAAGCCAGATGGTGGAAGACTCGACATTATAAATAATAAAGTCTTATGTTGAAAAAAATAGATGTTGGGACTTTTTCTTATGCTTGTACATGATGTTTTGGTAATTAAAGTGCCCCTGTCAAGGTTATTATGCTTGGAAATAGGAAATCTGTTTTGTTTGTTGTTTTGTTTTGCTTTTTTGGGAAATAAGTAGGAAATCTGGAAACCTGGGATCATTTTTTTTTTTTTTTAAGATTTTTATTTATTTATTTGACAGAGAGAAATCACAAGTAGATGGAGAGGCAGGCAGAGAGAGAGAGAGGGGGAAGCAGGCTCTCCACTGAGCAGAGAGCCCGATGCGGGACTCGATAACCTGGGATCATTTTGAACATTGGAGCTATGGTGTAAACTTGAATAAAATTTAAGTACCATGTTTTCATTCAGTTTCACGGTAACAGAATATTCTTTTTTTTTTTATCGATTATAAACTAGTGTAGCAGTTAAATAATAGAACATGTTCACCAAGAGTGGCATGAGCTACAGTTGCTTTGTAGTGTAAATTCTTAAATTGCTTCACAAAAAAGGGAGGGGGGCAGAAAATGCATACTACTATTTCTATTTTTACAGTTACTTCCTAGGATACATATGGAAACTTTTTGTTATGCTCTTTGGTCCCATTGATAACCTAATCTGATCTCAATTGATGACTATCAGACATTCTACTAAAAAAATTTAACTATGGGGACGCCTGGGTGGCTCAGTTGGTTAAGCAGCTGCCTTCGGCTCAGGTCATGATCCCAGCGTCCTGGGATCGAGTCCCACATCGGGCTCCTTGCTCAGCAGGGAGCCTGCTTCTCCCTCTGCTTCTGCCTGCCGTTCTGTCTGCCTGTGCTTGCTCTCTCCCTCTCTCTCTGATAAATAAATAAAATCTTTAAAAAAAAAAAAAATTTAACTATGTATCTTTCCTTGTGTACACAGGCTTTAGTTGACGGAAGTGGGAAGTGGGGTATCTTTGCGGTTGGAATGGCATATAGTCAGTTTTGTAAGGATTGTGTAAGCAGTCTTTTCAAGAAATTAGGGAGAGAAAAGTTAACATCAAGCTACATAAAATTACCAGATATTTAGAACAGTCCATGTCATCCCTTTAATTTTTTTAGGCTCCCTATTTTGTCCGTTGAGAGAATCCAGATCTTCTGAATTAAGCATTTTTGTCTCCTTACAATTTTATAAATACTCAACTAAAATGATTGTTTTCATTTTTAACTTAACCTTGTAATTATTTTTAAGTATCAGCCTGGTCCATTAGTGAGTGGCCTTAACAGGCATATTTATCTGTCTTAGTGCGAATGCAAGGGCAAAAACTTTTAGCTACCCATACTATAGAACATAATTGAATGCTTATGATGGGCCAGGCACTATTCTAAACTCTACATGCATTGATCATTCAGTCCTGATAACCTTATTATCCCTATATTACAGATGAAGAAATTGAGGCACAGAAAACATGCGTAACTTGTCCAAGGTCCTACAGCTAGGAAATACAGAGCAAAACCTGAACCCAGGAAGTCTTAAGTTCTAGAACCAATCCTTTGAACCTCCTCCCTGTGCTGTCTGCCTATGATTTTTCTGCTTCCTGGAGGTGGCTTTTGCCAGCTTTTTAAAGTCACGTATTTATGCCACAAATACTAAATGTGTACTGTGTCAGACAGACACTGACATGAAAATGAACGAGGCTTGCTTAGGGGCCACTTTCTGGTAAAGAGCACCTGTGTGCAAGGTGTGGTGACAGATCTGTGGAGGGACAGGCCTGGTTCTCCCAACAGCCTCAAAAGATTTCCTTTTTTCTGGCCCTCCCATAACTCCTTTTTTTAAAAAAAATTGTTTTTCTTTAGTTTTTTATAGAATTGGATAAATTTTTGTAAAATAAGTTCAGTTTTCCTTCTGAGTTTGAGGTCAAAGTATGCTTTCTTACCAGCTACAGAAACCAGGAAGGAGGCATCCATGATGTCAATCCCTAGTGTTCTGGCTCTGGCCACCAGGTGGAAAGTAGGGATGAAGTATGCCAGCTGACTGAAGAGAAAAGACCAGGTAAATATGTAGAAGAAAGGATTTTTTAAAAGGGAGATGTCACAGAGTTTTTGTTTATAGCTGCATGAAGTAGCCTCTTTCTCATAACTGTCCCCATTAGGCTCATTGTTGAACTCTTCGTACTGTGAGACTATTAAATTTGTCCCATGTTGTCTGGCCTTTTGCGTTGCATTCTCCGTGATGGTGGCCTCTCGTGTCTCATCGCAGGATGACATTTCGGTCGTGCCCACTGCCTCTGGATTACTTGCAGACCAGCTGCTGCCTTTATTTTTAATATCAGAATTGTTCTCGCTTTTGATATGGATGGATCTTAAGAGCATACTTGAAGGCACCAAATTTAATGTCATCCCTCCAAGTAGTATAAGGGCACCTAAATAGGGGAGAGACAGTGAGAAGTTAGGTTAAAAGTTACCCATCTCATTTCATAATACTCTGTTCTTGGGCTTAGAAGGGGCCCCACTATGAATATATTCAGTCATAGTGCAATAATTCCTGAAAACACTACTTTGTCCCCTAAATTTTACTGAAGTATCTACATCTGTTGACTTTATTTTTAGCCCTACACACCACTGTACCCTTGTGAAAACAGGGCGTCCTTTGAAAATAGAAAACCAGAAAGCTGCACCGGGAAATTACCTGGAGGGAGAGAGTGTTATTTGTGCAAGAGAAAAAAAGAATAGTTTTTGTGGGGAGTCCGGGGGGTGGGTATTTGAAATGTTAGAAAATTACTGTGTGTTTTCAATAGGGATTTAAAGTATCCTGAAGTGGGGATATAGATTTCAGGACAGAAAATACAGAATTCTAGAGTTAGGCGATGAGAGTCATTCAGAAACTGCTTTAGAAGAGGGGCCTGCCTTTCATATCATTCCATTTTTAATTTCCTTGAAAGAAGACGGATGTCAGTCTTGGTTTCAGCGTGGTCTGACCAAAGCTGTGGGTTGTGTGCGATGTTTCCAGAGATGGAATTGGCTGTAGGTTCTGCTATCCTGTCTTAGGGATTTGCCCCCTGGTTCAGTTTGCCATGAGACCACTGGTAGTTTTTCACTTGGGAAAGGAAAGAGGCAGCAAAAAGGCTCTGTAGGTAGAAACAGGCTTATGTATATCCCTATAAGTGTACATGTACATATATTTTTCCAGTGATTTAAGATTATTAAAATCTGAATATTTTAGGTCAGGCACAAAGAAAATTGTGGAGTGAATGGTTTCATTTGTTTGTGAAAAATTTATATATAGATGATGGTGTAGAAGAGATTAAGGTCTATTTTAGTGAGTCAGGTGGCGGGGCATTTTTTAAAGAGAATATTTGAAAAGAGAGTGCTTCAGTGGTACAAGAGGAGAAGGGAATCTGTGTGTCCCCAGGAGTATCACTTTCCCTGCAAGGTGTTTCTCCAGAGTGGCCTCCATCCCCGCAGACGTGAATCCTGTGAACTCTGAGTTGCTTGTGTGGTCTGTGGTGAAGCCTGCAAATAGTCAGCATGTCTTCTGCTGTGTGTTCTCCGAGGAAGAGGAGGCACATGTTTACTTTACTGTAGAAGTCCTGCTTATTTCTTCCCTGGCTCAAAAAGTCTGCACTTCCCGCTCATTCGAGGGAGAGAGCTGAACTTACCTTGTGGAGTTGATAGTTCAGACACAGAGTGACTTACCTGTCCAGTCATACAGATCTATCAGGATTTTTGTAAAAGGTGCTATCAGAAATGTCAGGCCCATCCCAGAACGGGCAATAGCTGTGGAAAGAGCTAATCGTTTCTTGAAGTATTTGATAGTTACCACGGCAGCTGTTTGGTACAGGAGGGCAGAACCCAAACCTAAAAAGAACAGTAGCTTGGAATCACATGAAGTGGCTTGGTACCAGATGAACTATTCTCCTGGACCTGAGATAATATAAGTAGGCTTGTTGGGTCCATGGACAAGAGAGTAAAAAGGAAGGTTCCTAGTTTCATATTCTACAGTCTTATTTTTATAGTGGACTCACCAGGTAAAAGTCCCATAGTCACACAAAGAAAGGGGATGTTAGTAGCCAAGCTGCTGATTAGATATCCACCAGAAACAAGGAAAACCCCGAGAATGGAGGCAGTCTTCTCTCCAGTTATTTCACCAATAATGGCAACCAGGGGACCTCGGAAAAACGAAGAAAGGCAAGTACTAGGTAAATACACTCTGGCATTTCTTATTTTCTGATGTGCAATTTAAATGAGCAACTGAAGGAAAACAAGAGGACTTGACTTTGGAATATTGTGTATCCTTCAGAAAGGTGTCTGTTTTGGGCTTCATAATATTCCCAGTCCCACACTACTGTACTTTTTGGAAAAAGTTGTTTGTTTTAAAGAGGTTTGCAAATGGGTTTGAAAAATGCATTATAAAACCACAAAACAAGGGGTGCCTGGCCAGCTCAGTCAGAAGAACATGTGACTCGATCTCAGCGTCATGAGTTCAAGCCCCACATTGGGTGTACAAGATTTTTTTTTTTTTTTTAAGATTTTATTTATTTATTTGACAGAGAGAAATCACAAGTAGATAGAGAGGCAGGCAGAGAGAGAGAGAGAGGGAAGCAGGCTCCCTGCTGAGCAAAGAGCCCGATGTGGGACTCGATCCCAGGACTCTGAGATCATGACCTGAGCCGAAGGCAGCGGCTTAACCCACTGAGCCACCCAGGCACCCAGGGTGTACAAGATTACTTAAATAAGTAAAACCTTAAAAAAAAACCCACAAAATGAGATTGCACCTAGTTACCTATGACTAGAATAAGATTCGATCATTATTCTACTCTGTCATGTTTGAGCCCCAAATAGAAGTAAGGGAAGACGAATTGGTTTGCTGTATTTTGAATATGCTTAGATGTTGGACTTTAAGAACTTCGTGGTCTGATTTCCCAGAGAGACTGGCTCACTGAACCTGTGTTCAGGCACTGTGAAAAGAAACAAGGCATGAAAAATTGAATCATGGACTTTAATAGTTGGATTCTTAAGCTTTTTTTGAACCCCATTTCTTCTGATTTTGTCAAGCCAAGAAGAGGCCAAACACTTCGAGTCTATAACTGTTATCAGCTTTACCTATTAATGAATCTGGGTTTTAGCAATGCTTCAGCCTTAAATGACTGACAGACAAATCTTCTCAGGATTGCCCTTTGTGGTGCTTTTCCTTGGACAGCAAGCTTATTGCCGGCTTTATACCTGCAAAAAAACGAAGTGATGACATGATGGATCCGATCCAGCCAGTTTGTTCTGAGGAGCTTTCAAATTCTTCTTGGAAGACCACAAAGAAAATGGCGAATGTCTTGGTCATCCCCATCAGAAACACGTTTACCTAAAGCAAAGCAGACCAAAGAGTCCAAGTCAGGTGGTGAGTGAGCCATCACAGAGAAGGTTACAACTGCTTACGCTTCTGACCCCATCCCCCTGGCCCCAGGTCACCAGTATTTACCAGTGTGTTCGTTGGTTCGACATTATACATTTTGTATTTTGTGGGGCGGTCCTACTCTTGGAGTATCTAAGTGCTTGACACAAGAGCATCTCCTTCAATCCTCATTACAGGGCTCTGGCAATCAATGTATTCTTTGGAAAGTGAGGTTTAGAGAGATTAAAAGTCATTTGAACTTGATATGGGGGTGCCAGAGGTGAGATTTGAACCCAGATAGACTGACTCCAGACCAGACACTGTACTGTAATGTCAGAATCGTATCTGTTAAAGACAGCTAGTTGCATTTAACTCTTGTGAGAGAAGCACATTGATCCAAAAGATGAATTGTTCTCATCGGTTCTTAAATGAGCTTTGCTCACTTTGCTCTTAAACTGAGTACACTTCCTCACTTGGTATATAAATAGGGTGGCCCTATACCGTCCCAGTGGAAACACTGGAGGGCAGAAGGGAGCACTACTAACTGATGCTAGACTAGCGAGCGTAAACAGGTTGGAGAGTCAGCTTCTGGTTGGTCATGTGCCCCATCCTTCCTTTTGTCCCAGCTAACCCTCCTTGCCAGCACTACCCTTCTCCCTCCCACTAGGAGGAATATCCCTTTTGAGGTCAAGTTTTCTTTCTGTGACATGCTAACATTTGTTGCTTAGAATTCCCAGTACACTGGGGGCAGTACCCTGGGATCAGCAGGAGGAACTGGAAGGGAAGCCACCAGGCCAGAGTCTTGGGGCACGCAGCACAGGAGCCATGGGCACTCACTGACTCCAGGGGCTTCCAGGCTTCGCCTTTCTTTTTTCAGCGGCTTTAGCTTTCTTTAGCTTTTCTCTGCTTTCAGCCTGGCCACGCATCACTTATGAACCACAGACCCTGGGCTTCCTTTCACTAATTCCACTTTCTCTGTCTGCCTGGTGAGTATTACCCGCTGTCATTGACTCATCCCACTCTGTACCTAGCCATAGACAGTCATTCACTTGAACCTTAAGATGCCCACATATTCATAGTGTCATGGTGACGAGTACTGTTCTGAGATCAGCATGCCTTGGCCTGAATCCTGGCAGCACTTCCTCTGAGGGGTGTGACCTTGGGCAAACTACTTCACAGCAGTTAAGCTTTCTCTTTTGTAAAGTGAATGAAAAGGAGATACTATGCTCACAGAACTGAAGATTGAGAAAATTCAGATAAAGAATAACACTTAACACAGAAACTGTTAACTGTGGTTTTGTTACCTCCTATAACCGTTTTGCTTTCTCAAGAACTTCAGACTCATTTGTATTACCACCTTATCTAACTCAGGTCAACCCATCCAAAATTAGACTTTTTTCCCCCTTATCCCATACCTGGTTTTCCTTTTCATTTCTCCTTTCATTGGGATCAACCCAGTCTTGCTCACCCGAGTCAGAGATCTGCATCCTCTTGGGCCTCTGTTTCCCTCAGCCCCCACGTGCTACCTAACCAGCAGCTTCCCCCTCCAGCCTCTTCACTTGACTCTTGTTTCAAACTAGTATTTTTTTCTTGTATGGAGTAAGGGACTAAGAACCAGTGGTGCCCTGAGGTTCCAAAAGTCAGGCGTGGCGAGGAGGGGGTCCCTTCGTGCATTTTTCCTGTTTTGATTTGATAGTAGCACAAAATTGTCCTTATTCAGAGTGAACAATGCCACGGAAACCCGGGCTATCCATTCACAAGTGAAGAAGACATTTTATCAGGCCCTTATTCAGTCAATTTATAATCCTCCTACTCCTCAGAGTTGCTTCTATCAGGAACTGAGGCTAGAGAGCAGAGCAGACCTCAGGTGGACCCCACTTGTCTTGCTCAGTTCGGAATGCAGAGTGGCGATTGCAGCCTCTCATGAGCAGGAGACCCCACAATGAGGCATCATTCTGTAAAGTACCCTTCCTCTTTCTGTTGACTTGGGTTCTGTGCTGGCATCTAGATGGTGCTGACCTCTCCTTTCTTAACCACCTGAAATGGGCTAGCTCCTTGTCCCCACTCCCCCATTCCCAGTTCAGGACCTTTTCTTTCTGGTCTGTCTTTGATGTCTGGGCGGAGCAGCAGTGAGTGGCTGGGGCTTGCTTGTCTCTGACAAGTGGGTCTGTGCTTTCCACAGTGTGTCAAGAAAGCCAAGGACACAGCGTTTGCATCAACTCTCCCTCCCTCCCTCAACTTCTAACCTTCCAACTTTGTTTCTGTTTTGACTCAGATATCAAAACTCTTTCCCAAGATCTGGATTTTCCTTTGGTTATCCAAGGAGACTAGGTACGTCTATATTCTGCTACTGCTACTGCTACTGCTATTCTCCACCCTGACTTTTATCTAAGGTAGGTGGGTTTCAGCCCTGTTCCAGAGTCTATCTCACATTGTAAATGGGCTCACCCCAAAATACAAGCCCCTAGAAGTTCTCCCGTGGCTGACCCAACCCCCTCATTTTCTTTGCACCTTTAAGAGAACCCCCCCCCCCCCCCCCCGCCAAAACACACTCATACACAGAGCTCCCTCACCAGATCACTCTCATTAGAAATTGTCTTGGGAAAGAGGGCTGGATCAGCCAGAGGGGCCGCTTTTGAATAGAGAGCATCAGGCTTTGTCAGAAATGATTGGGTGATTGTTTAACAACAAATTCCTTCTACTCTGGCTCTCTCTCTCTCTCTTACCCCCCAGCTCTTCCTTCCTGGACTACACAAACTAGAGAACAGTCTGTTAGGTTATCCCTGCTTCCTCACATCCCACCATTGACTGTAGGGATGCTCAGCGAGGCTACCAGAGGCTTCCTTTTTGGTGAACTGACAAACCCCGCCATCTGTTCTGTGACATCCCGCCTCGGGCAGCATCTGTTCATCATTCTTTGCTCCTGGACATTTTGTTACTGGATTTTTCTCTTTTTCTTCCTTTTAAAATTTAAATATTTAAAATAAACATTTTATTTATTTATTTGACGGAGATCACAAGTAGGCAGAGAGAAAGAGAGAGGGAAGCAGGGTCCCTGCTGAGCAGAGAGCCCGATGTGGGGACTCGATCCCAGGACCCTGAGATCATGGCCCGAGCTGAAAGCAGAGGCCTAACCCACTGAGCCACCCAGGGGTCCCTTTTTTTTTTTTTGAATTCTTTTTTTTTTTTTTTTAAAGATTTTATTTATTTATTTGTCAGAGAGAGAGCGAGTGAGAGCGAGCACAGGCAGACAGAGTGGAAGGCAAAGTTAGAGGGAGAAGCAGGCTCCCTGCGGAGCAAGGAGCCCGATGTGGGACTCGATCCCAGGACGCTGGGATCATGACCTGAGCCGAAGGCAGCTGCTTAACCAACTGAGCCACCCAGGCGTCCCTTTTTTTTTTTTTTTTTTTTTGAATTCTTAATAATTGTTGAATGAGGGGCCGTACATTTTTATTTTGCACCGGACCCTGCAAATGATGTAGTCACCCCTGCCTGGAGGTGAGGGCTGTTAGCACCCCTTTTCTCGGAGGGTAAAGCTGCCCTTGAGAGGTTAAATCACTTGCCAGGGGCCCACAGCTACATGTCAGAACCAAGATGAGCCCTGGAGTATCTTAGACTCCATCCCTGTTTCCTCAGGTTCTGGCTTCTTGCTCATTCATTTTCCTCTCTCATGCACTTGACTTTTTAATACTAAAGGGCCTCCGGGCACCTGGGTGGCTCAGTGGGTTAAAGCCTCTGCCTTTGGCTCAGGTCATGATCCCAGGGTCCTGGGATCGAGCCCTGTATCTGGCTCTCTGCTCAGCGGGGAGCCTGCTTCCCTTCCTCTCTCTCTGCCTGCTTGTGATCTCTGTCAAATAAGTAAAATCTTTAAAAAACAACAACAACAAAACTAAACTCTACTGAAGGGTCTTTCCGTACCTCTCATTTATTAACTGGTTAAAACATAATTATTAGGCTAGTAATCTGAAAATAACATTTTGTAATAGGCCACAGGATAGACTATAGAACTGTTCTGTCCAGTATAGCAACCTGTACATGTGGCTGTTTGAATTTTAATATTAAATGAATTTCAGTATCATTTTAATTAAGTTGGGGGCTAATTTTCATTTTGTGTAATTTTAATTAAGTTGGATGCTGCATCAAAATATACTGGGGCTCCCTTTTTCAAATAAAGTGTGCATGGTTGTATATGGAGGGATCCTGGGGTCCCAGATTATGAGGTCAGGACTAGGGAAGGGGGTGTGGAGTTCACACTGGACTTGAACGTCCCCCTGAGGGTGTCTGTATGAATATATTGCACACTCCAGCTCCTTGTTTTATTTAGTTATTTAACCAAATTACAGTGTTTCAGCCCCCTACCCCTATAATGTAGGTTCTCAGTTGCACTAACCACATGCTCCAGGATTTTTCACTCACCTCCTTTCTATTGTAGAAAAATACACTTGTAACTCATGCAGACAGAAAGCCATAGTCCTGTAAGTATCCATGTACCACTGCAGTCACTTAGCCAGAGCCCATTGTTAACGCTTGAGGACTCAGTATATTCCTTGTGCTTCTGTCACCAGCATCGCATCCAGAAAAGTGGAACACTGAACGCTGTTTAATAATCTGGTTATTAGGCAGTGTTTCTTACCAGCAACTACATTAATCAAATAACCTCTCCCCAGAGGACCATGTCGGGAAAGTAAGACTCGTTACTGGGGAGAAAGGTGGGAGATCTGGAGACCCTCACCAGCAATGCTAGTTCTGCAAAGTCTGTGATCTGGGGATGTGGCCCAGCTCCTGGGAGGGCTCTTGGGCTTAGCCCATCCTTAGCTTCCTTATTAATAACATGTCTGGGAGAGCTTAAGGAAAAGTGAGTACACATTCTCGTAATGAAGCTAATGTTTAACTAATAGTCCTCTGGTAAGAGATTTGTATTACATAAATCCTGCCTGAGGACCTGTGCTGCTACTTTCCCCTCTGTCATTAGGGAGGAGGAGGTATGATGTTTTCCCATCGTCCTGTTCATGGGTCACATTGCGTCCTTGTATCACATTGCGGGCTGCAGGATTATTAACTAAGACCTGCAGTCCTGTGTTTGTGAGCCTCTTACTGTAGGGCAGAGCAGGGGAGGAGGACAGGAGGGAAAGGATACCTTCGTGAGTCCATCTCAAAGTGAACCGATTTGGGAACATTGATGTGGAATATGGAGCTGGTGCCACTGTTTGAGCCTTGCTTGGGGCACAGTTGGGATGGGACTCTCCAATATTCTAGAATGGCCATGCTGACATTTCAGATCACCATGTCTCACAACCACCTTAAGAGCCTCTGGGAGGATGAGAGTTGTTCATTAGGAAATGGGAGTGCCCAGTCTAGTTGCTTACAGAATGAAGGAGAAAAATCAGGTTCTGGTTTCAGAATCCACACACTTCTCTCCCTTTCCAGACATGTCAGAAAGACACGCTGGGCTGAATTATAGCACAAGTTAGGGTTGCAAGGATGGGTTGGGAAGTGGACAGCAGGCAGAACAGAGAGACAATGGCCCCAACCCCTGGGAGAGAGGGAGGTTGCTGTCCTGTGTATGCTGGGCTGAGCTGGGAACCCACCCAACAGCACTTTCCAGCACCTCCCACTGCTACTTCTGGGGTGCTTCAATGTATGATTATCTACACATCTTAATTGCTGTGCAGTCAGGGTAGAGCTGCAGGTGGTGGCTGGAACATTTTGTAGGTTTGGTGGTGTTAGCAAAGGGGACTGGAGGGGAACAAATTTGTCTTTCACTCAGGGAGGACATTTTTCTCCTGAGTTCAGTGTGGGCCACTGACTTGGGCAGCTATTGGCAGTTCCTGGCTTTGCTCTGAGCTTTCTTCCAGAGGAGCCTTCTTGGGGGCAGTAGAAAAGGGGAAAGTAAATTCTTACCAGGAAGAAATGAAATACAATCATCCATCCCCAGCCTCCATCCAGGGCTTCAGTGTATGGTTGGGCCTTCCCTGCCCTCTGCGTCATGATGCTCGGTCTCTGTGACAATACCAAAACAGTTGACTCAGTTGACAAGAAACTGATCTAAACTTCTAAACTTTATTTTTCTCTCTGGTGTAAAACCACTTGTAATTTTTGTGTAGCCCACCCCTTTAAAAATAGATGATTTCCTCATTTCTAAATTGTTGACGGGCTCTGATCTCAACCTCAAAAATGCAAGCAGGGCTTTGTATTGTCTTTGGGGACTTTTCTGGAGGCCTGCTGCCTAACTTCACCTGGCAAGTCCGGAGGCCTTTGACAGTTATCTTGGGGTATAGCCTTAGTTACATATAAGTCTGCCTAACTATTTCTCCTATCCCTGTTTTTTCCATAATCACAATCCAGGCAGAACCATGGGAGAGGTAAGAAAAAGCTAATGAAAGGCCATAATTTGAGAGACATCAAAGCCATCGCAGAGATATGAATGGCATCTGAAAGATTACCACTCGGTTTACTATTTCAGGCAGGAATTACAAAGGAGTTAACTACCAGCCCACCTCGCTGTAGGGTGGCCTGTATTAGCACTGGCCTCCCTGGCCTAGGTCTACAAGCCACATCCTAGGGGAAGTCATGCATCACCCTCTGGTCTTCTGGGTGAGCTCTTGACCTTAGAGAAATAAGGAAAGGAGGAAGAGCTTCGGGTTTAGGAATTTCCTTTACAAAGCAATTGCCAAAATGAAAATATTCTAAGGGACTAACTAAGTAGATGTGACAACAAAAATGCCGTGACCGTTCCTTGAATGAATCCTGGACCAGAAAACAAGTTGTAAAGGACTTCAGGAGGTCACTTGGGGGAAATTCTGGAAGTCCACTTCTGGACTTTCTAGTAGACCTGTGAAATCTCTTAAGAGTGGTGGTGGTCTTGTGGTTCTGCTAGGAGCATGTTCTTGGTCTCAGGAGTGCAGTATTCTAGAACCTGTATTATCTCCCAAGTGGTTCAGTAAAAATCGATATATAAAGAGAAGTAACAGAAAGAAATATAAATGTTCTGAGGATGGCATGCGGTATTCTTTATTTCCCACCATCAGATTGGCAGGCAGGCTGCTGCTTCCAGAATGGCCAGGCTGCGGCCAGCATGTGTGGAATGGTCGGCTGTCTGGTGAGCAGGCCGGGGAAGGAGGGCTGGGGGGTGGGCAATGCCTCTCATACAAAACATTACAGAAAAGTAACCCCAGCACACAGTCCCATTTTTTTCTTACCTTTGATGTGGTCTTCAGCAAAGGAATCCTTCAGCGATGAGGCAGTGAGGCAATCTGGGAAGAAAAGTATAGGATTTTTGACAAAGTGACTCCCTTTTCTAAGGCATTTCATTCGGCTGCACTGTGAACACAGGCAAGCATTCTAAGTCTGTGAGGCCGAGCCAGTGTGGTCACTCCTGCCAGTGGACTTTACTTCCTGAGGGGAGGAGGAAACACTGTGATCTGACATCATCCCAGGCCCTCCCTCCACCCATCCAGACTCAGAAAGTAGAATTTGTCACCATAGGCTCAGAAGCAAGCATCAGAGTAAACCAAGTGGAAAATCCTTTTGGTAACTATGGTTAAGTTAATTAAACAAGGAGGCCCTTACACAGAGGTGCGTCTAACGCCAGGGGGGTTTCTGGAAACAACCCAAAATCTGAGCCGGTCAGTGCCACAGAGGTACCAAATTAAAATGGTAAAGACAACTCATCACAGTGAACTAGGCTTTCAACCATAGACTATCAACAAGTTCCTTGCTGGAGTGCCTGACTGGTTCCTGTCAGTAGAGCGTGTGGCTCTTGATCTCAGAGTTCCGAGTTCCAGCCCCACGGCAGGCATATGGCCTGCCTAAAATCAATAAAACTATCTTAAAAAACAAAACAAAAATAAACTACCCAAAACTTCCTTGCTTTGCTTCCACCTTTTCTCTGTAAAAGCCTCCCCCTGAATTGATTTTTCCTCAAATTTTTAAAATATTTATTTAATATGCCTCAGTTTATCTTTTAACAATTCTGGTATCAGAAGAGAGAACCAAGGAAGGAGACCCAACCACCCACCCTGCTACCGCCCCCCAGCCACTGCCCTGACTCCACGAGCAAGGGGCACGGGCACCTGCCTAGCGCATGGAGCTTAAGGCTTTCTCGCATCCTCTGCAGGTCACAGACAAGTCCCTTTGGGTCCTAGCTCCACTGCTTTGGTATTCAAAACTGTCAGACTTCATCGAAGCATTTCTTTTTAGGGACTGGGTCCAGAAACCGACTGCGTTCAACTTAAACACCGGCCTGGGCCTGGGGAAGGATTAGGTCCAGTTTAAACTGGGCTGGGTCCAGTGTGAGGCCTCAGCTGAATAAAAAAATGTGTTCAAGCTGAACAAGCATTTTAGCCTTACCAAAGGTAATTGTGAATGCCAGTGGCCACAGTGGAGAATTTGTAATTTAGGTGAATGTAAATTACATAAATTGCATTTATGCGGTTCTCTTGAGAAAAAAGGGTCTTAGCCAAACACTCACTATAAAAGGTGGGGGGAAATCATTTTTCCTCCACTGCAATTTTTTTTTTAAAGATTTTATTTATTTATTTGACAGAGATCACAAGTAGGCAGAGAGAGGGGAAGGGAAGCAGGCCCCCTGCTGAGCAGAGAGCCCGATGCGGGACTCGATCCCAGGACCCCGAGATCATGAGATCATGACCCAAGCCGAAGGCAGCGGCTTAATCCACTGAGCCACCCAGGCGCCCCCTCCACTGCAATTTCTGATGACCAGCAGGAGACCTCCTGGGACACCCCACTCATTCCGGAGCCTACAGACAGGATCCTGGGAAAACGCAGAAGCCAGCAAAGGGTGAGAATTCCTACCAGAGTTAGCTTTCCTAGATCTCTGTCTGTGGTGCCCGTTTGAGAGAGGATGGTGAGCTTCATGCTGTCCTTTCCTGTCTGAATTCAGGTTGACAGGAGGAAAACATTTGTGAGAATTAGATCTTTGAATTGTGGCTCGTGATTTTCTGTTTGGGTACCTGCTAGGTATGGAGACAGATAATGCTTTTCCCTTTGTCTCATTCTGTGTCCTGAGAACTCGGCTTGGCTTTTCTGCCTGTTGTTGGGATGCACAGGTTATTAGTTCTTGCAAGTGCAGGTTGGAGAGCCTAAAACTATGGCTGCTAGAAATATGGGTTGCACCCCATATGTGGCTCGCCTCCTGCCAGCCATGCCCAGCTGTCGGGGTTTGTCCTTAGTCTTCCTTTGGGTTCTCTTTGGGAGTAACTCAGGGTGTAGGGAGATAACATCTCTTGTCCCCTCCTTGGGAGCACCTCTTCTGTCCATGGTTAAGTCATAAAGGGTTTGTTAGTTTGGGTTTTGAGTCATCTGACAGTGATACCTCTGGCTTAAAAGAAAAAGAAAAATATTTACTGTTCGCCCAGCTAAAAAGTATTAATAAGATACTCGAAAGGATTTTTAGTGAGCTCTGCGGTCAGAAATTGGCCAGATTGGAAGCTAATATTCAGAGCCTGATAGGAACTTTAAAAAAAAAAAAAAAAAAAAAAAGCTTTTTCCCTAAAATGAAACTATGTAACCAAAAGGGAAAGAAAACCATTCCCAAGCCACTATGAAAGGATTTACTAAATCATAAAGGCACACAGCTCTAAATCTAAAGCGTAAGAATCTTTTAATTTCCATTTTAGTTGAAATCCCCCTAACGGGGGTGCTTGGGTGGCTCAGTCAATTAAGTGTCTCCCTTTGGCTAGGTCATGATCCCGGGGTTCTGGGACTGAGCCCACGTATTGCACAGGGCTCCCCGCTGAGCATCTCCTGTGTCCCCTGCATCTCCCTCTCCCTCTGCTGCTCCTTCTGCTTGTGCGTGCTCTCTCTCTCTCTGTCAAATAAATAAATAATATCTTTTAAAAAAATCCTAATAATAAACGAAGCAGCAAATTGAAGATCATGTAGGTGGATGGGAGGGTCAGTCACCCTCTTGCTCATTCAGGTTGCAACCCAGTTCTTTGAGAAATTAAAAACAACTGTACAGTCCTGACAAATCTCGTTTTTCAAGACCAGAAATGTGGCTCTACAAACAGTTCAAATCCATTAAACCATCACCAAACCTCTCCTGCTCATCTCAAAAAGCTGCTATAAAACATCTAGATTTAGGGAATAAAAGTCCTTTTTGACAGAATTTATATCTTCTCCCTGTGCCTTTGAGATGTAAATGTTCTACTTTTGTTCTCTAGGTATCCAGAGCCATTTCTTTGAAATGGGGACTTCAGGGAGGTAATTCTTATCTGAAGGGACAGAAAAACTGCTGCTAGGGTTGGGGATGCTGCTTGGAAACTAGGAGAAAGTTATTCTAAGTTAAGTTAAATGATGGCTATTCATAGAATATCTACATCGTTTCCAAATAAGATAAAATACTAGAATATCAGTTATTGAACACAAGTTTAATTACTTTCGGCTTTTTTTTTTTTTAAGATTTTATTTATTTACTTGACAGAGATCACAAGTAGGCAGAGAGGCAGACAGAGAGATAGGGGAAAAGCAGGCCCCCTGCTGAGCAGAGAGCCCGATGCAGGGCTCCATCCCAGGACCCTGTGATCATGACCCAAGCTGAAGGCAGAGGCTTTATCCCACTGAGCCACCTAGGCTCCCCATACTTTCGGCTTTTTATACAGAGGAACTAAGGATGTTTGAGTCTATTGGTACGTATTTTTTGTGCCACACTGAAAAATTTGCTGTGAGGAGAGATACACTACTAGAAATGATGAAATGTATTTATAAATCTGCCAGTCCCCAGAATGCTAGTCCACTATTACACTATACAGAATAACAGTCTATTATTGCTTACTTCCCTGTTTTCATAAGAAAGTAAGGATTCTGTGCAAGCTGGTGCAGCCACTCTGGAAACAGTATGGCATTTCCTCAAAAAGTTGAAAATAGAGCTCCCCTACGACCCAGGAATCGTACTGCTGGGTATTTACCCGAAAGATAAAATGAAGTGATCTGAAGGGGAAGGTGCACCTGAATGTTTATAGCAGCAATGTCCACAATAGCGAAACCATGGAAAGAACCTAGGTGTCCATCAACAGATAAATGGGTAAAGAAGATGTGGTGTATATATACAATGTAATACTATGCAGCCATCAAAAGAAATGAAATCTTGCCATTTGCTACGACCTGGATGGAACTAGAGGGTATTATGCTGAGTGAAATAAGTCAATCAGAGAAAGACAATTACCATATGATCTCCCTGATACGAGTACTCTGTGAGAAACAAGGCAGAAGATCAGAGGGGAAGGGAGAGAAAAATGAAACGATGAAACCAGAGAGGGAGACAAACCATAAGAGACTCTCAGTCTCAGGAAACAAACTGAGGGCTGCTGGAGGGGAGGGGATGTGAGAGATAGGGTAGGTGGGTGATGGACATTGGGGAAGGTATGTGCTATGGTGAGTGCTGTGAATTGTGAATGACTTATGATTCGCAGACCTGTACCGAAGAAACAATTCATTATATGTTAAGAAAAAGAAAAAAATAAGGATTCTAAGGGTTAAGAATTCTAATTAATATATGTAATTAGAACTACTTAGAAATAGTAAGGGTGCAAGAAAACAATTGTGTATGAAAAGTAAGGAAGGAAAGTAGAATGTGGTTTTTATTTTTATTTATGTTTAAATTAAACATTACTGTAATTACTTGAATAATCTCTACACCGAACATGGGGGCTCAAACTCACACCCCCAAGGTCAAAGGTTGCATGCTCCACTGAGCCAGCCAGCTTCCCCGTATAAATTTTAATATACCTTAGTTTATTGTTTAACACTATGCTGGAGGCAGGGGGTAGGGCCTCAGAACTTTGATCCTGGTGCTGTTCCTCTGTGGGCTCTTCAGGATATACTTATTTTACAACTCTCCCAGAGCTGGGAGATGTGTTTCCTTGCTACCAGTGGCATTCTTTAGTAGGTTCTGCCTATCTGTGTGACCTTTTGTGTATTAACTAATTTTACTTAGTAATCTGGAGTTGAAGCCCCATTTCAATTCCTTTTTTTAAATTCTCAATTACCTTAATTCCAAACCCCTCTCGTGGAACATATGTACTTACAGTTTTAATGAAGCCTTTCTTCTTGCATTTTGGAAACAGTTACATTTCCTCAAAAATGATGGGGATAATTCGCTTTTTTATCCCATTTCCTTCCTCTGTCCCACCCTCCACTTCAAAAAATAAAATATAATAAAAAAGGCAACAGGAAATAGCCTTTCATCTCCCCAGCACCAGCTTTCTAGGTTTTGAACCAGAGTGTGTTTTTCTTGTTTTATCCGGAAAACCTGCACATATTTATGCTTACTCTCTTATAAAAAAACAAACAAACAAAAAAACAAGGAGTTTCTCAGGCTCTTAAAACCAAACTCTGTAATACTTTCTGATGAAAGCTGGCAGGAGCAGAGCTTCGTGGTTTGGGAAGATGCCTTGTGTTTGGGGTGGAAAAGCTTACGTATTTGCGAGGTGCTGGTGCCAAGGATCCAGCTGACCCACTTTCAGCACAGGGCAAAAGCCTAAAGAGGGAAGGTGAAGGCTTTTCAGACAGTTATTTGTGGTTACTAACAATGTTCCTAATTGTTAGTGTGTTGTACTTACATACTAACAAGCATTTTCAAGGAAACATCTGTGGACTAATTTTGCGGGGGGTGGTCTGGGGAGCACTTGTTGCTCTTTTAAAGGAGGGCACTCTATAGTCCTGATAGCGGGATGAGCTGAGTGTAGGCTTTATATAGATAGAGAGTTCTGATGCTGAGGGCGGGAGGGAGGTCAGGTTCAAAGTGTGTGGGAACAGGCAGTCACTCACGGAGGCTGGAAGGGATGCAGGGTCCTCCAATGAACTGCTCGGAGAACCTGGGGCATACAGGGAGTTTTCAAGTGTGGTGGGAAACGCAGACTTGGTTAGAATCTCAGCTTTGCTGATTTTTTAAGCCTGCGGACTCCAGACGGGTTACCCTGAGTCTGTTTTCAGATCTGTGAGATGTAGCTAAAACTACTTTGCAAGTTTTTTGGCGAGGACTAACAATATATAGAGAGAATAGAACTGGTAGGAGATCTCTGTATATGCACACACAATCCTACTTTGGTGGCATCAGATCACATACAATCCCACTTTAGCCCCAGCTCTGTACAGACCCCAAAATCAGCGGTCTCCAACCCTGAGCTCTTTGCAGCACTCTTTTCATCAATAAATATGGGGGCACTCTGCCCCACCTTGAAGGTTGTTATGAAGAATAAAGGAGGAACTATGTTCGTTTATTAGTTTCATTCAATAAAGTTGCCTTCTGTGTGTCAGGCACTGTGCTAGACAGAGGGGCTATGTGCAGGCAGAGGGTGGTCTGAGATGTGGCATAAGGGTTGGCCAGGGGCGGAATCTTGCGTGGGAGACCATGTAACAGTTTCAGGTTTTGTTCTACAGGCAATGGGAGGTGTAGCACTGTGTTTGCTACAAAGTGAGCCCCTTGATACATGTTTCTTTCTGAGCATTCCCACCAGCATGTGCGGTTAGAAATTCAAGTTCAGCATATCTAAAATCAAACCCAGCCCTTTTTGCTCTCTGACCCGTCCCTCAGAGTTGACTGCTTCTTTCCAAGGCACCTAGTTCTTCCTATCTCTAGATTAGACAATGCAGTTATCTTCCTCTGTTCTCTTTTCCTTTCTGCCGATTTTTTTTTTTTTTAAGATTTTATTTATTTGACAGACAGGGATCACAAGTAGGCAGAGAGGCAGGCAGAGAGAGAGGGGAGGAAGCAGGCTCCCTGCGGAGAAGAGAGCCCAATGCGGGGCTCGATCCCAGGACCCTGGGATCATGACCTGAGCCGAAGGCAGAGGCTTTAACCCACTGAGTCACCCAAGCACTACCCTTTCTGCTGATTTTTAAAAATTTATTTATTTGACAGAGAGAGAGATCACAAGTAGGCAGGGAGGCAGGCCGAATGAGAGGGGGAAGCAGGCTCCCCGCTGAGCCCGATGCGGGGCTCGATCCCAGGACCTTGAAATCATGACCTGAGCTGAAGGCAGAGACTTAATCCACTGAGCCCCCCAGGCACCCCATCTGCCAATTTTTTAAAAATTGTCTCTCATGTTTGATCCTGAGCTAAGGACTTTATCTTGCTGAGCCTATTTCTTCCTCTGAAATGGGGGCCATAGCTTGTAAGAGGATTAAATGAGCTAATTGCATGTAAATTGTTTAGCATGTGTCTAGCGTGTAGCAAATCTAAAGATCGGCTCCTATCACTCAAGGTTATAAACTGGAAATAAATACTAAGAGCAAGTTTTTATGCTTGAAAAGAAGTGAGTTTGGTCTACCTCATCAGATTCATCTTTTTTTTTTTTAAAGATTTAATTTATTTATTTGACAGAAATCACAAGTAGACAGAGAGGCAGGCAGAGAGAGAGAGGGAAGCAGGCTCCCTGCTGAGCAGAGAGCCCGATGTGGGACTCGATCCCAGGACCCTGGGATCATGACCTGAGCTGAAGGCAGCGGCTTAACCCACTGAGCCACCCAGGCACCCCATCAGATTCATCTTTAAGCTCAGATTAGAAGCTTATTTATTCTGAACTCCATTCGGTAACAGAATAAGGCCCAGGATTCTTAAAAAGTAGATATTTAAGTTCCTTCCCTACCTCCCAGCTTTTTCACCTCCTACCTTAGGACCAAACTAAAACATATAGTATTACATAAATAGTCCTCCCGGTCTATCACTGGTGTTTGCTATTGCCACTCCCTCTGCCTGGGAAGGCCTAGGTCTTTCCATAAATCTCTCTCCTATTAGTTATATATTCTTCTATTTGGCAAGTATTCAGTGCCTACTGTGTCCTGGTACTAAGTACTTGGAATACACTAAGACAATGCCCCTACCCTCAAAAGCTATGCAGAGGCAGGCCAGACAAATACAATGTAACATATAAACAATTTTTAATATATAAAACAAACATGTACTACATGTCAAGTATTGGTGAAGACAACCTATGTGCACATCCCTTCTATCAAAGTACGAACTCAAAAGGCTAGAACCAGGTCTTAATGCAAAATCTTTGTATCCTCTTATAATATCCTATATTTGGAGATGCTTGATATTTTGGAATAAATAATATTCTGGAGATTTTTTTATACTGTCAAATACTAAATTGCTAAAGAGTAACAGGACTGCATTTAAATTCAACAAAATGAGGTCATCTGTGCCTACCTGTGCTCCATTCTGCTGTTGAGAACTATAAAGGTTAAAGAAAAGATAATGTGGTCTTCTACGTTCAGGCGTTAGTTTTTTCTCGCCAAACATGCCTATTTTTATAATGGTCTAGTGTTCAAAGTATAAGCTCAGAGTTTTGAGTCTTTTTTTTTTTTTTTAAAGATTTTATTTACTTATTTGAGAGTGCAAGAGAGAGGGAGAACATGAGCAGGGTCGGGGGCAGAGGAGAGAGGGAGCAGCAGACTCCCCAACGAGCAGAAAGCCCGATGTGGGACTTGATCCCAGGACTCTGGGATCATGGTATGAGCCCAAGGCGGACACTTAACTGTCTGAGCTGCCCAGGCGTCCCCGAGTTACTCAGCAAATCCCTTAGCCTTAGTTAGACAAAGGCAGAATGGGGCAGCTAAGAGTTCATATAGGGTTATCAGTGAGAATTACATGAATTTGTGGTATCTGATAGGTACTTAATGATAATAGCTGTTATGGGGTGGGAATAGGCTTAATTAGTTTTCAGTATCCATGGACACTTGTGTGAGACTGTCTGTAGTTCAGGAAGCTTCTGAGAGAGAAGAGATGGACTTGGAGCAAAGATTTAAAAAAAATTATAATTTGGTAATCCAAAAAAATGAACATTTGCTAAGAATTTAAACAATCCAAAAAAGAGCCAAGCTTTCCTCTGACCAGATTTATTGAATGTAAGAAAATTCTATGTACAAAGTGACTGGGACCTGCTGCTTCAACACATGATCCTTTCTTACTAGTATTTGGATAAATCAGTCCATTGAGTGTCCAAAAGAAGCTTACTCTAAAATTAAGAGAAAAGTGCCCAATGCACACGAAATAAATGGCCTGACTATTGGGACTGGTGTAGTTGTCTAAGATAATTTACACAGGCGGGATTGAGCCCCGATGACAGGCTGCTGGAGAACCACCATGAGCCATCAGGAGGCCATCTTGTGCACCGCCACCGTGATGCCGTCGTGTTTCTGGATCATGATGTTCCTGAAAGGAAAAGATATTCCATAAAATGTTACAAGTGGGAGTCTGCTGAAGATTAAAGACACTGTTTGGTTTAGGATACAACTAAAAAAATATTATTTATCATTTCTTTAAGGTACGAAAGCAATATATGAATATAAGAAAACATTTGGGAAATACAGATAAGTATAAAATATACAAATGAATCTATAATCCTACAGCTTAAGAGACAGGCACTACTGTGTTTTGTTAGCTGCGTGTATACCATCTGTGCATTTGTCTGCTCTTTTTACAAAACTGATCACACTGTGTAGTTCCATACTCTGCTTTCATCACTTACTATTACTCTGAGGATGCTCACCTGGAACAGCTTTAGTATTTCTATTACTATGGAAGTGGTTTCTGTTCCTTGATTGGTCTTTGCCTATGCTATTTATTACTTCCTTTTTCTTGACAGTCAGGACAATTCGTACTCTTCATTTAAATGTCACTGTGGTCTGAAAGCATGTTAAGCTTTGGAGATCAGTCTATTTTGGGGTCCAAAGAGTGAAGAGCCTCCCTCCAAGTTCTTTGAATGCAAATCACTAATAACACAGGGCAGGCCCTACTCAACCTTCCCAGTGACTTTTCTGATTAAAAAGGAAAGAATCTGTCAAGATGTACTCACCCATTATCTGATTCTAGACACACCACAGGGATATCAGTGGGGTCAGAGGTCAGCTTAGCTGCTTGCTGGGCTAGAACAGATATCACCCCGGCATGCTCATCTGACAGGGTCCCACGGCCTGGAAGACAGAGATGTAATCATGTCAATGAGTACACAGCTATAGTAGAATCTCTCACTGATTTATTCACAAAAAGAAGGCTCAGTTCATGGTCTTTTAGGTTAGGTACTGACAGGAAATGATTTTGTCCTGATAGTCAGCTGGTTACATCAACAAGAAAGCTAGACAGCACTTCCTAAATCAATAAAGCGCCAGGAGACACTCGATTTCCAATCACTCTCATCACCATCTCTGGACACCTTCTCGCACCTATAAGGAAGCTATAATTCAAGTCAGTCTGAAAGCCATAAATGCCTTTTACAGGAAGCTTCGTGAAACCAAGAAGACACTCAAAGGTGAAGTTGACAAAAAACAGTAAGGGCAAGAGACTCGTTGAAACGAATAATTTCTTCATGGGGAATCTGATTTTCTTTTAGCGAGCTCAACCTCAAAGGATACAAAAGTCTTTACTCAGGAGTTCAGTTGCAATATCACCTTGGTTGACAGTACACGTGAATATTCTGTGCGCAGTTATTTCGACCTGAATAAGCTGGCTGTTTTCAAATACAAACTTAACTGGCTTTTTGTTAAAATCTGTTTTCGCCTGTAGATAATCGGGTGCCCGATACAAAAGGTAATTACTAAGTTTACACTTCCACATACAAAGGCAGCACAAGCTCGCCTGCCTGGAACTATAGTGGATAACAGACATACCAGTGTGGCAGAGCTGGCGGATTTTCTATGGTTACAGAAAACGCTAACTGGACAGACGGTGCAGTCTTTTGGGTCCTGAAGGTCTTGGAGGAACTAATTTCATTTTAGATTTCCACACCTGAATTTCAGGCTTTCCATCAACCAGCACCTCAAGTAAATCTGCCTTTTTTCTCCCAACTAGATTTGTGTAAAATCTGAGTGACACAGATTACCTCTTTCAGTTACCCTCCCAGCAGAAATTCAGAGCTTTAAAAATTCCTGCAGTAAAGTAAGGAATTTAATTGAGTAAGGAGGGAGGAGTCCTTGGTTTACGAGTTGGGACATGAATTAGCTGAACACTTTAGTTACTTACCTTTCAGGATTTATCTCCTCATCTGTAACTCTTACCATTTATTGAGCATCACGTCTGGGTTCTGTGTTGAGTGTTTCACACATATTATATAATCTTACAACACCGTGACTAAGAGGTTTTTAAGCAAGACTGAAATCCTAGCTCAACCCTAGCTCTGTGACCTGGGGCGAGTTACTCAACCTCAATTTCTTAATCTGCCTCACAGGGCTGCTACAAGGATTAAATGACTTAGTTTGGGGAAAGCACTTAGAATGGTGCCTGGCACATAGCAGGTGCTCAATAAATGCAATTCTATAATTACTGCCATTATTAAACCACAACCCAGTACAGAGATCCTGGGTTGGCAAAGCCTTGGCAGCTCATGTCCTTTCCACCCATCTCAGCCAACTGCCCTAGACCTTTGCTGCCCAATGCCCCCTCACTGGCCAAGGCCTGCCTGCTCAGCACCATCCTGTGCCCCCGGAGGCCCAGATGAGGGCTGCACCTGTGCAGGCGGCCTCGATGCGCATGTAGGGTCCAGGCAGTTCTGCAGACCAGCTGCCAATATCCTGATGTGCCTCCTCTGATGTGAGAGGGAATCAAAGACCATGTTCTTTATAAAAACAAACCGTGCTCGCTTCGGCAGCACATATACTAAAACAAACAAACCAAAGTCTTTAAACTCAATGAAAAAATCGACCCAGAAAAGCTCTAGGTAAATTCCCATTTGATGAAAAGAACAAACGATTTAGACCATGTAGACCAAGTGGAGATTATCGTGGCCATGAAGGAGGACTTTGGGTATCACATTCTTGAGACAGATGTGGAGAAGTTATTGTGCCCCCAAGAAATTGTATATTACACTGCAGATAAGAAGTATGTACATGAGGGGCGCCTGGGTGGCTCAGTGGATTAAGCCGCTGCCTTCAGCTCAGGTCATGATCTCAGTGTCCTGGGATTGAGCCCCGCATCGGGCTCTTTGCTCAGCGGGAGCCTGCTTCCTCCTCTCTCTCTGCCTGACTCTCCGCCTACTTGTGATCTTTCTCTCTGTCAAATAAATTAATAAAATTAAAAAAAAAAATAAAGGGGCGCCTGGGTGGCTCAGTGGTTAAGCCGCTGCTTTCGGCTCAGGTCATGATCTCAGGGTCCTGGGATCGAGTCCCGCATCAGGCTCTCTGCTCAGCAGGGAGCCTGCTTCCTCCTCTCTCTCTCTGCCTGCCTCTCTGCCTACTTGTGATTTCTCTCTGTCAAATAAATAAATAAAATCTTTAAAAAAAAAATAAATAAAATAAAATAAAGAAGTATGTACATGAATAAAATATCAGACCCCTTTCTCCAATTAGAGAAGACAAGGAAGATACTGGTGAGTGTCTGGAAGTGACATTATCACTGACTTTGAAAGAGTAATTCTGTTTAGACTTGTATTTAAACGAAGAGTTTTTACCTTTGAAAAGAAATCTATACAACCAACCAATTAGCCAACCAACAAAAACAACCCAGCAGAGAAACTGAGGCTCAGAATTTTTGGTCCAAGGTCACACTATTAGCAATGGAAGAGCAGGGGGCTGACCCCATGCGTTCAACTCTGAAGCTCTCATTTTTACTACCTACTCTCTTACTCAGGTGTATTCGGACTACAAGACAGCACTGTCCATCTTCCTGGGTTATTGTGAAAATCAGAGATAAAGCACACAAAACCCTAGCAGTCTGCACCCATTCTCAACCAATGGTACCTGATGTCATTATCCGAGGTCCTTGCTAGACCCAATTTAAAATAATTCAAATACTATTTTAGTAGAAACAATTTCTAGTGCAAGAACTGCAAGGACCACTTCTACCTTCATAAATACCAACTGAAAAGTTTCAATTTTCTAATCCCATTTGGAGATAAACTCTACTCTCACCAACGGACCCAGAAAGCGGCAGTTCAACAGGAGGTATAAAAACTAGAGATCAGCACACTAGGCTCCTAGTCAATATCAAATGATATGCAGTCCACCAGAGTAGATGGTGACATACTTACAGCCCAGATTAAGTCCTTGTGAATCTGTGCACAGGACTCCAACAATGGATGGATTCTTCATTCTAATTCCAGGAGCACCAGAGGAATGAAGCAGATGATGTCAGGAAATGAATTTAAATAATTGTAACACACACGTACAGGTTTTTCTATGTACCAGGCACTGTTGCGCTTTAAACCACTGCTTATTTATTACGCTGAGAAAAATTAAACTACAATGAACTAATTTAAATTTAGTAGTTAAACCAATGTACGGGTGATGGGAGAAAAGATTATGTCAGGTACTGCTGCTTCCGAGAGCCGCAAACACGACAATTTATCAGTATTTTGTCGCCGTTGTTCAAAATGACGAAAAAACACTGGTTGCCTCCAGGAGGGGAAGTGGGAGAAACTGAGGGGCGCTGGTGGGAGGGAGCTGTTTCGCGGTGCGCCTTCTTGTACTTTCAATTTTACACCTTACGTGGATATTACTTGTTCGAAAAATTGAGAGGTCTTTCCTCAAGCACCAAGTAACTGGTTACACACGCGAGGAAAGATTTGTGTTTATGTTCACGTTGCAGGGTTCGCTTTGCACACCTGGAACAACCTTCCCCCAAATGAACCCATTTCCTAAAACTACTGAGGAAAGACCCAGCCATACAGACAACTGCAACACGACGGGCGGTTTTGGCTTTGGGCTGCGGAGATTAGCTCCCGGAGGGAGGGTGCGGAGCCCCGGCGGGACTGCGGGATTTTAATTCCGGGTCACCCCCTCCACCCCGCGGCCGCGGGACAGGGCTCGCCGCGTCACCCTCTCCCCTCCCCCCAGGCCCGAGGGTCGCGCGGCGTCCCCGACACGCCCGGCCAGCAATCTCAGCGCGCGCCCCGTGTCCCGCTCAAGTCCCCCCGCCGTGCTACTCACGTATCCTCCAAGTGCTGCTCCAAGGTGGCCTCCATGCCGCCAGCCCGGCCCGGGATCCCGCAACTCAACACCTCCTGCTCCGCCCCAGGCCCGGGGCGCGTCTTGCTCACGTGACCCGGGCCGGGCGCAGCGGGGGACGGCGCCTCCGAAGGGACAAACTTCTCCGAGCGACCTCCGCGCTGTGTTTGGGAAAGTTGGTTCCGCCTCCGCCGCTCAGATCCGCAACCGGGTGGCGCAGGCGCGAGTAATTCCCGCACGGGAAGAGGTGTGCGGCCGCGCCGCAGAGCCTTGGTTCCGGCCTGGCACTGTGTCTCGGCTATGTCGACCTTTGCATTCCCGTTCAACCGACTCCGAAACCTTCAGGCCAGATCTTGTTTGCGTTCTGCAATAACGGGGCGGGTCAGACAGGGTGAGATCCCGGCGGTGCGGCAGGGGCAGAGAGAGACGCAAGACGCTGGTGCGCGGCTGCACAGGCGTGTAGGGGAGGTGACGTGCGCGTGGGGGCCAGAAGACCACCTGCAACTCGGTGAAAACCCCAAGCTAGGTATTGGGAAGACGTTGGTTCTTCCTTTGGCGAGGGCGCAGGAAAAGTCCGGGAAAGAAGGTGTCACTTGTAAAGAGGACTGGGTAGGACTACTTAAAAATAACTTTTAAAGAGCACTTGTGAAATAAGGAAAGTCACCCATCGTCTGTGCAGAGAGGACTTAAAATCCCGCGGAGAGGGGCGCCTGGGTGGCTCAGTGGGTTGTCAGACTTCTTCTTGGGTCTTAATCTTGGGGTCCTGGAATGGAGCCTGATCCTGGTGCTGTGCTCCCCGCTTACTGGGGAGTCGGCTTGTCTCTGTCTCTGTCCCTCTTCCTCTGCCCGTATCTTGCTCATGCTTTCTCTCAAATAAATTAATAAAATCTTTAAAAAAAAATCCTTTGGAGAATTTTCAGTGTTTTTATTCACTTTTTTAGGCAAAATTGATACATAATGGACATGTAGGTCTGTAGCTGGCCTTTTCCACAGAATTTAGCATAAATGTCTTTTCAGGTCATTAAATATTCATTTGCATCCATTGTCGTAGTTACAAAATATTCCATAATACAGTTGTGCCATAAATGATTTAACTAATCCCTTATTAATACTTAGTTGGTTGTCGGTTTTAGGGGGGCAGGTATTACAAATGCGGTGTAAATATCTTTGTAGGTAAATATTTGTCCATGATAATTATTTTTTAAATAATAACTTATGATAAGTTCTTAGAATGGAATTACTGGGTCCAAAGTTAATAATTTATGATAAGTTATTAGAATGGAATTAATGGGTGTCTGGCTGTGATAGTGAAACTTGCACCTTCCTTAAAATTCTAGTCTTGAATGTCTTAATTCAGGAGTTTCGGACTTCTGCCTAGAAAAACTATTCATGTTAACATAGTATGGGCCATTTAAATCTTAGAGGAAGCAGCTTAAAACTACCTTTAAAAGATAGCATTAAGAACTAAATAAAATCTTTAAAAAGAGAGAGAGAGAAATAGCATTTAAAAAGGCTAAGAAACCAGTTGGCTTCCCTCCGAAGTTCTGCACGCAGAGACTTGGCTCTGCGCGAGCGCCCCCTATGGCCACATGCGTTTGTAACCTCGAGGCAGTGCCATTCCCGTAGAGCTGTGACTTGAGCCACATTTGTGGCTCACACTAAAAGTAGTGGCCTGGCCACACTAAAAGTAAAATAGGTGAAATTAATTTTAATAGAATATTTTATTTATCCAAATACTATGTCCAAAATATTGTCATTTCAACATGTAATCAAGTTGAAAATACTAATGAGATATATTACATTTTCTCCCTCTGTACAGTGTCTTCAAAATCCAGTGTATATTTTTCACAGCACATTTCAGTTCACACTGGCCACGTTTCAAGTGTTCAATAGCCACGTGTGGCTACAGGTTTTACCATATAGGCTAATGCAGCTCCCAGGTATCTCTGATTATCTCAAAGCCAGATTGATGATTACAGTGTTCTCAGAAAAGCTGGTAATTGCTTCTTAGGCTATAGGAAAGGCCTGTCAAGGGCAAATGAGCAAGCAGGAAGAGGGTGGCCGCTGGCGCACGCGTCCTTGCCACACCCGGGGCGGGAGAGCAGACTATACCACACTATCCCTCGTTCTCTGCCCTGTTGCTGTTGGCCTCTGCAAGGTGGGCAGAAGGAGTGGGTAGCTCTTATAGGCTGGAGAGATGCAGGGGGTTGGTGAGAGGGTTGGAGGTGTGCCTGACCCCACACTGTTTTCTACTTTCACCAGTTGGTGGGGATATTTGACGATTCTTTTTCTCAGTTTTGAATGCTGGTATCCATTCCTGGGGTGACAGACCAAGTCCCATATTCAAGTACTTGCCTTGTTGCATTGTAATTCTTTATATGTTTGCTTTTCAAATACAGGAAAAGTATCTCCTCCATTTCTGGATGCTGAGCATTGCGGAGTACAGTAAGGATTCAATATTTATCAAAGAATTTTGATGGGTCTTTGGGAAAGGAACTCTGTCGTGTTAAGTACCTTTAAGTCATGGGGCACTTGGGTGACTCATTTGGAGAAGTGTGTGACTCTTGATCTTTGGATTGTGAGTTTGAGCCCCTTGTTGCGTGTAGAGATTACTAAAAAAAAAAGAAAAGAAAAAAAAGAAAAACCTTTAAGTCCTGAACTTCTGCCATATTTATCCTCTTCTTTCTCCTCTCCTCCATAAACAAGCTCTTGGAAAATGGAAGTCCCAGGAGGGTCCAGCAGAGAATGGCCATGCCAGCATGTCCTAACTGGGAAGTTGGAGGTGAGAAGCACAGTTGGGGGAACCAGACCTAGGTCCTCTCGTTGCTGTAGGCCCCAAAGACCCAAGTCCCTCTTCCTTGACCTCTCAGGAGCAGAGTCTTCCTGGTGGGGGCATTGAAGAAGCACAGCTCAGGTACACAGTCTGGTTATCCCTTGTGTGCACAGGGTCTGGTACCCAGGGCCAGCCCTGTTGGTCACTCTGTGAAGTGTTCAATGTCCCAGGCCTGTCCTAGAAGGAGCCTGAAACCTGCCTTGGGAAATGGCTCCGAATCTGCCACTAGGGGGCACCACCTCCATGGAAAACCCCGCTCAGGCTGGAGGAAAGGGATCCACTGAGCAGGCACAGTTGGTTAGGATGGCATTAGGAGTCACACAGAGAGAGAATTGAATCCTGCCTTGACCACCACCTACCCGTGTGACCTCTGAGCTTCAGGGGCTCCTCTGTGGTCTGACAGTACCCTTACCTGCCCCATAAGATTACGGGGATGATTATATGAGATGCTTTACATCAGAGGGGCTGGTGCATTGTGGGAGTCAGTAAATCAGCTCTCCTAAATCTGAGAAAGAAGCCCTGTTTGTTTCCTCACACCGTTTCCAGTCTAGGTGAGGACACCCATGAGAAAGTCGGAAACAGTTCAATGAAGGTCAGAGCCAAACGCTGAGACATACCTCCAGCAGCCTAGTTCCCGGGGAAGGGAGGTCACAGGGCTGGATTTACACAGCCGCTCTACAGAGCCCTGTTAAATGCCCTAATCGAATATGGTTTATCACACTTCTGTATGATATAAAAATTATAAAACACAGTGAGAGAAAAAATAACCTGAAATTCTAGTGCTAATCCTAATGACACGAGTGTGAATGAACTAAATAGAATGGGACAGGATTTAGGTAAGGTGGAGCTGGGGAAAAGCATGTCCCTTTGGGTTGCCAGAGTGTTGCTGCCAAAGTGTCTCACTCCATGGGAGCCACTGGGTAAGACACTGGGTCCCTGCCTTCCGACAGTGGACGCCACCGGAGAGCAGAGAGCGGAGTCCCAGATCCGAAGCCTAACTGACTGCCTCTACGAAGAGCAGTAATACCATTTAAAGTTCATATACGTGAGTGACAACCATGTTCTAGGCAATTTGCAGGCCTTATTAGTCCTCATAGCCTTTTTTGGTTTTTGGTTTTGGTTTAGTTTTTTTTTTTGAAGAATATTTATGTTCTGTATTTTTAAAAGTTTTTTTTTTTTTTTAAATTCTAGTATAGTTCACATACAGTGTAATGTCAGTTTCAGGGGTACACTACAGTGATTCCACACTTCCATACTGCACCCCGTGCTCATCTCAGATAGTGTCTTCCTCAGTCCCCATCACCTGTTTCACCCACCCACCTCCCCTCTGGGAACCATCAGTTTGTTCTCCAAGTCTGTTTCTTGGTTTCTCTCCCTCTCTCATTTTTTCCCCCTTTGATTGTTATGTTTCTTAAATTCCACATATGAAAGAAATCATATGGTACTTGTCTTGATCTGACTTATCTTGTTTATCATAATCTTCTCTGGGTCCATCCACACCCTTGCAAATGGCAAGATTTCTTTCTTTTCCTTGCTGAGCTATATTCCATCGTACAGTCCATGAAGTAGCTTCCATCACTGTCTCCATCACTGTCCCTGAGGCTCAGAAGGTCAGTGCTTGGTCAGGATCTCCCTAGTTGTAGGTAGTAGAACCTTACCGTGGATTTCCCTACTACGTGGCCTCAACTTCTCTCACTTTCTCAGCAGCACAATCCTGGAGAGGTGAGAGGGCTTTAGAGGCCCATCCAGATCTCCTGCTCTCTGGAGAAGAAATCTGAGGCTCAGAGAGGACAAATGGCTAATTTAGAACTTGAACCTTCCACCAGGGCTCTAACTATATTGTTTCGCTGGAGGCTGTTTTAGACCTTTCCTTGAACCAACTTCAGAGACATTCATTGTTACAGGTAGAATTGTGTCTCCCTAAAATTCATGTATTAAAGTCCTCACTCTGAATGTGACCTTACTGGAAATAATCCTTCGAATCAGGTCATTACAGGGGGCCCAAATCCCATATGACAGGTGTCCTTAGAAAGAGGGGATTTGGACAAAAAGACATTCCCAGAGGAGACAGGGATTCAGGGCAATACAGGGAGAAGACCACCATCTGTAAGCCAAAGAGAGCGGCCCGGAACAGATCCCTTCCTCACAGCCATCCAAAGGAACCAACCCCACTGACGCTTTGACTTTGGACAGCTGGCCACTAGCACTGTGAGACAATAACATTCTGTTGTTTAGGCCAGTCCATTGGTGGTACTTTGAGACAGCAGCCCTGGGAAACCACCGTACCCGTCTGTAAGTCAAAGTCAATGTCTGTGATATCAGATATTTGGTAGGACTTAATAGAAAAACTGGTTGAGAAGATCACCTCACCAGAGGCAAAAGGATAGAGCAGATAATCTTTCCAGCTTGCTCCCAACCTTAGTACTTGACTATTTTCCTTATATTGGACACTGGCCAACAGTGGTGGCATGACCCATTTGTCTGTGACCTTCTTGAGTCTGTTTTATATCCCTGAGCTTGGCCTATCGAAGAGCTCAATAAGTGTGTGTAGAGAGAATGAGCACAAGAACAGGCTCCTGGCCTTTTTGACCCAAGCCTCTCCAAACAACAAGTTGGGTGGGGTGGACGGGGAGGGGAGGGTATGGACTGTCCGTGGACAGAAGTTGAAATTGGGCACTGTCTCCCAAAGTGTCCAGCTGAGTCCCAATCCTGGAAGACACAAGCAAAATATATTTTAGATAACTCAGGGTGGCCTAGAGAAGTTCCAGCTTAGCATGCTATCTTCCCAATGCTTTATTAATTTTGCTGTTGAGGATAAATGAGATGCAGACTTCCATATCCAAGCCTTCATTGGATGCCCAGTTAATGCAGCCATGACAAATGGGAATGAAGCCTTTATGAATAAAAAAAAGAGCAACGCAGTATAAAAAAAATCATCCATCAGAGAAAAGAAAATGTAGAGGAACTGATGAAATATTGTATCCTTAATCCGACCATCTGTACCACACATCAAATCAGGCTTAATGTCAAGATTTATCGGCCTTGGAATTGTGTAAATGAAATAAGAACTTGAAAATGAAAGGAAAAGAAATTACCTGTATTAAAATGTATTTGCAGTGCAGACCTGTGCTCCGAGGCTTTTAGTCCAACGCCGGCATCTAGCTTCTTCTACTACATATCACTGTCTACCTGACGTGCATCCCCTTCACCCCAGGTGGGTTTCAGAGAACTTGCTTGTGGGTGAACATGACATCACATGGTCAGTAATCTTGTGAAAAACCCCACCATTGTGGACAAATCCCTTCTCGTACAGTGTCTTTGTGTCTTTACTTCGTCATCGGTGAACCTGGTGAGATGATGCTGGCCCTTACTTCAGAGAAGAGACTGTTGTGAAGAGATGACCCACCTCGTCCTGCCTGCTGGCCCAGCAGAAGGAGAAGCTTTCGCCTGGACCGCTGCCACCAGCTGTGGCATCCACATGTGGGTTCTAGCGCTTAGCTACTGTCCCAGCATTTCATTACCCTGAGAAGACCTTGCACAAGTCTTCTCACGCCCTCATGTCCCCACTCTTCCCCACAATCCCTGAAGATAAGAAGAGCACCTGCATCAGCGTGGCAACAGTGTGAGGATGCTGGCAGACGAGGAACGTGGATCCGGGAGCACAGTCCCAGGCACCAGTGAGAGCACTGAACAAAGGGAAACCGTCGTCGTCGCTGGGACTTCAAGGAATGATAGCTGGGGCGCAATGGGACTTGACTGTCACTCGGGGTTCATAGTTACCAGCAGTAGGAGCTGACTTATGGAGTAGGAAAGGAAGTTTTATTTTTATTTATTTTTTAAAGATTCATTTATTTGAGAGAGAGAGAGACTGCACATGGAGGTGCGGGGAGAAGCAGGTGGAAAGGGGGAGGGAAAGAATTTTTTTTTAAGGTTTTTTTTGGAAGATCTTATTTATTTATTGGAGACAGAGTGCAGAGTGAAGAGAGGGAGCGAATGAGTGGGGGCAGGGGAGGGAGAGGAAGAGGGAGAAGCAGGCTCCTGGATGAGCAGTGGTGGGGAAGGGGTGGGGGCATTTATCCCTACCCAAGCCTGTCAGGGACAGAGTTGCTTCTGGGATGGAGAAGATGACAGAGAGGTGGCAGGAAGACCAAGAGAGAAACACCAAACCCTCACAGCCAAGGCCTTTTCAGAACTTGAGTGTGTGGTCCTCACTCTCCATGGTCCCTAGAAAAGCATCTGGGCTACAGCAGGTGTTCAGTGAATGCCTGTTCTGTTAGAGAAGGAATCTCCTCTGCAGATCCCAGCAAACTGACCCTCTCCACTCCTTTGTACATTATCCCAGTTCCCAAGGAACAGTAGAAACGGTGGTGATCTCAGGTGTTAATAACGGTGAAGATGGTGGATGGTCTTCCTAGCTTACTGACTGTTACGGATTTCCTCTTTCTAGGCCTCCGTAATTGGCCATCTGTAAACCTGGTCAGTTTCTCATTCAAAGGCACTGCCTTTACTCTTGCACCTGAAGATGAAAAGCTGAAATCTACAAAGCACATCTGTTCACGCACGTTTCCTCACGTTGATCCCACGGTCATACTGGGATGGGGGATCTGTATCCCCACTCTGTGGATGAAGGAGAGGAGAGGTCAATAATTTGTCAAGGACATAGAACTTGAAAGTGTCCATGGCTTTGGGGACTCCAAGGCTAGGGCCAGCCAGTTGCCAGGATGTAGATCCCAGGTCGGTCGGTTGCAAATTATTTTCTCCCCCAGTTTGGATAACACAGGTCCCTGAGCCAGTCCCATAAAGTGGCCAACGGCTGCCTTCCCCCGCCTCCCCTCCCACTGGTGGGAGAGCTTGTCTGCCTGCCTTTAGACAGCACACAGTAAATCAATTGCCGCATTAATTCTGGACCATCAGCATTTTCCCCCAGGAGAAACTCAGGAGTGGGGAGACTAATGTCTCATTGATCTTTTCTATTGCTAAAGGGGAAGCAAGATGAATATAATCCCATCTGTCAAGGCTGAGAAGGGCCGATCTGAAAGCAGTGTGGATTACTTTAAGGGGATAACAGTTTATCACTCTCTGGACAAGCGAATATGAAATTAGGACTAACCTCCTTTACTAGTTGGTGGAAACATCGATCAGCAAAGAGATTGTCTAAGGAAATGAGCAGCAAGTTCTCAGCTCTTTTTCCTTGTCCTTTCCTTAAGACTTTCTATTTCTTATATCCACACAACCACACAAACTGGAGAAAATCCACCCTTGACCCCAAGAAATAGTTAACATTTGCTGGGGACTGATTATTGCCTGGTGCTTTACCAAGTGCTTTATTCTCACTCTCCAGCGGCTTTATGAGATGTTATCATCAGCACCATCTTACAGATTTGGAAACTGAGGCTTAGACAGGTGGAGTGACTTGGCCCAACATTACTTAGCTATCGAAGGGGAATCAGGAGCAGCATAGCTGCCGCCGTGCCTGCCCATAGTCCCCACTCAGTGCCTGCAGGTTACTGAGCCTGAAAGGAGTCCTGACAACCCTGAACTGCTTCCAGACTGCTGTGCTTCTGTCCACTCCATTCACGCCTTTCTCAGTCAGCCCCTTAGGTAGCCCTGCTGACCCCAAGGGGGAGATGGCCTTTGCTGGTTGTAGAGGCTGAGCCAAGGTCGAGGGGCTGGGACCATCCTGAGGCCTCAGTCAGGGCATTCAGGCAGCTGAGGCTCGGGGATAGGTGGTGGGGTGGGCAAGCTGGGGCCAAGGGGCTCAGCAGCACACGGGGCTCAGGCTCTGCTGAGGTTCCTCATGGTTCCTGCCGTGCATGGATTTCCATGGAGGAAAGAGGTGAGGTCAGTGACGGTGACAGTCTCCTGGCTTGTCAGAAGCTGAGACATCCGGAGGGTCTGGCCAGTGCAGGCCGCCGTGACCACTGAGAGCCCAAGAAAACACGATGACCAAGGGTTAGGAGGTTTGCATTAGGAAGGCCTGGGGACCACAGCAATATGATCTCAGAAACTCAAGAAGAAACATGCATACCTGACATCTTCAGGAAACACAGGTCTCAGTGTTAAATTTGGACCCTTCTCTTCAACCAGGGGCAGAAGCCCCTTCCAGAGCAAAGAGCCTCAAGAGAGGGGTTTTGCCAGCAGCCTTCCCTCGAGATGTGTGCTGCCAAAGCAAAGTCATTTGAGGGCTGCAGGGCTCATGCTCTATGGCCAGAAGTAAGTTTTCTAATTAATACCACTTTGGCCCCAACAGAGATGGCTGCTCTGTCTCGGGCTTGTTTGCTGTTTATCCCCGTGATTGATGCTGGTAACATTTAGAGTCCGTCAGGGAGATATTTCACGGATGCGCCGCGCGGGAGGACTGAGACAGCCAGGAAATGTAATTCCCTAGGTAAGGCAGCATGGAAGATGAATCTGAATTGTTGAAAGAAAGGCCCAGGACTTTTCTAGCTTCTTGGGGGGGTAGGGGAAAGGGAAGAGAGGTGGAGGCAGGGGCTTGGGAAGGGCTGTGGATCCCAGAGCTGGAATAGAGACCCCTTGGGAAGGGCTGTGAGGAGAAACAAGACAGAAGAAAGGCAAGGGGCTTTTTTTCTGGACTTGCTTGTGTGAAAATTTCACATCTACGTTGGCCCTTAGATTTTGCTGGCTAAGACACACAAGAAAGGAAGTCAACAGGAAGGAAGGCACTCTTCCTGCTGCTCCTGGGGTCTTTGATATCCTCCACAGATCTCCATTTCCATTGGCCAGAAGTCCTCCTATTAATCAGAAGGCTGATCTCAGAAGTGAAAAGATTTTTGAATCCCCCAACCAGAGGTGATCTTCACTCAGACATGTGTAACCCTTTGTATGTTACCATCTAAGCCTAATGTTCAAACATTTAAGAACATTGTAACCCTTTGTATGTTACCATCTAAGCCTAATGTTCAAACATTTAAGAACCATCTAAGCCTAATGTTCAAACATTTAAGAACATTGTTAAAACACAGAATAGGCATATCTCAACATGAGAAACTCGTGAATGAGGGAGCCTGGAAGGTGGGAAAGCTGGTTCGGAGAGCATTTTGAAGAACTGTGTATTTATAAGCACTTAAAAAGAAATGTTTGAGGGGGACCTGGGTAGCTCAGTGGGTTAAGCCGCTGCCTTCGGCTCAGGTCATGATCTCAGGGTCCGGGGATCGAGTCCCGCATCAGGCTCTCTGTTCAGTGGGGAGCCTGCTTCCTCCTCTCTCTCTCTCTGCCTGCCTCTCTGCCTACTTGTGATCTCTCTGTCAAATAAATAAATAAAATATTAAAAAAAAAAAAAGGAAATGTTTGAGTAAAACAAAACTTACATATGTGGCCAAATATATTTATATTTATATATATATAATTTTTTTCTTTGCCGAATGATTTTTGACAAGAGGGCCAAAACCGTTCCACAGTCTTTTCTACAAAGGAAACTGAATATCCACATGCAAAAGAATTAAGTTGGATTCTCACCTTACACAGTATACAAAAAATGAACTCAAATGGGTTGAAGACCTGAACATAAAAACTAAAACTGAAGACTCTTAGAAGAAAACATAAAGGAAAAGCTTCATGACATTTCATTTGGCTATGATTTTTTGGATATGACACCAAAAGCACAGGAAACAAGAGAAAAAAAAAAAACAGATAAATTGCATTTTATAAAAGTTGGAAACTTGTGGGGCGCTTGGGTGGCTAAATAGGTGGGCCATCCAACTCTTGATTTTGGCTCAGGTCATGATCTCAGGGTCCTGGGATCGAGCCCCAAGTTGGGCTCCATGATCAGCGGGGAGTCTGCTTGAGGATTCTCTCTCTCCTTCTCCCTCTGACCCTCCCCTGGCTTGTACTCTCTAAAATAAATCGATCCATCTAAAAAAAAAAAAACCAAACAAATGAAAACACTTTTGTGCTTTAAAGGAACTATCAACAGAGTGAAAGACAGTCTGTGGGATGGGAGAAAACATTAGCAAATTGTATCTGATAAAGGGTTAATGTCCAGAATATACAAAGAATTCCTACAAGTCAACAATAACAACCCAAATAACCTGATTTTTTATAAAAATGGGCTAAGAACTTAAATAGACATTTCTCCAAAAGAGCATGTTCCAATGGCCAACAAGCATATGAAAAGATGCTCAACATGACTAATCATTAGGGAAATGCAGATTAAAACCACAGTGAGATACTACCTCACACCCATTAGGACCAAAAAACCCCCAAAACAAAACCAAGAAATGACAAGTTTGGGCAAGGATCTGGAGAAATTGGAACCCGTGTGCACTGTTGGAGGGATTGTAAAATGGTACAGCCACTGTGGAAAACAATACAGTGGCTCCTCAAAGATTAAACATAGACTTATTACATGATCCAGCAATTCCACTTCTAGGTATATGTTCACAAGCACTGGAAGCAGGATCTTGAAGAGGTATTTGCTCACACGTATTCATAGCATTAGTCATGCTAAGCGAAAATGTGGAAGCAACCCCAGCATCCAGGGACAGGTGGGTAGATAAGCAAATTGTGGGTGTACATACAATGGAATATTATCCAGCTTTAAAAAAGAAAGACATTTTAATACAGCTACAACATGGAGGAAACTTGAAGACAAATCCATATGATACCACTTATAGGAAGGCCTAGAGTAGTCAAATTCAGGGAGACAGAAAGTGGGATGTGGTTGCCAGGTACCGGGGTGGGGTGGGAAGGAATGGGGAGGTATTGTTTAATGGGCACTGAGTTTTGCAGGATGAAGAGTTCTGGAGACAGATGGTAGTGACGGTTGTACTACAACATGAATGTATTTCATAGAGCTGCATACCTTAGCGTGGTTAAGATGGTGACATATTATGTTAGGTGTAGTTTACCACAGTTAAAAAATAAAACAAAACCAGCTGATGTTCTATAAGGCAATTATAATAGCAATCTTTAAAATAGAAAATTATCTTTTCCATTTGCTAGAAATTATTTATATATCTATTTTGAAGTTTACTTATTTTTTTCAGATTTTTATTTGCTTATTTGAGAGAGAGGGAGATTGAGAGAAGGAGTGGGAAGAGGGACAGAGGGAGAAGCAGGCTTCCCCCTGAGCAGGGAGCCCGATGTGGGACTCGATCCCAGAACCCTGGGATCATGACCTGAGCCGAAGGCAGATGCTTAATGGCTGAGCCACCCACATGCCCCTATTTATTTGTTTTTGTTTGTTTGTTTGTTTTTTAGTAATTTCTACACCCAACATGGGGCTTGAACTTATAACCCCAAGATCAAGCCTTTTTTGCTCTCCTGACTCAGTCAGCCAGGCGCCCTGAAATTATTTACATCTTTGCTGGACACGATCTACAAGTTAATATGTAACCCGACAGAGTCTGAGCCCTTAATGGTAAATAGCCAAGTCAAACAGAAAACCATCCCCTCGGTAATTAAGTAATCCTTGGGTGGGCTGGTGTAACAATGACCAAATGATGTTCTGAGGGCATAGTGTCCTCTCGTGGCCTTATTTATAAATAGGCTTTATTATTTTTTTAACATCACAGTCATTTATATCCTTGTCTTTCTCACCAGTCCCTTGAGGGCAGGGGCTCTGTCTTACTCCTTGTTGTCTCCTCACTTAGCTCTGGTTTGTTGAGCAGAACTGTGGAAAGCAACGTGGTAGAACGAGATGGGAGCAGTGGATCTGAGTTTTCATTGTGCCGTGACTGTGACTGGTCCTGTGATTTTCGCCGGGGCCTTGATGTTCTCACCCACCATATGACTCCACGAAGTGCTGGGTGTTGTGCTGGGCACTGGGGATGCTGTCTCCTCTTTGGCTTTCCTCCCAGCCCTAAGACGGTTGGATTCTAGTTTGGTCTGTCATCCACCCAAGAAAGGAGTTACTGATGCAAACATGCAAATGAAATATATAACCAATACGTGAACGATGTATCCGGGTGCCAGCGACACACAGAGGCACTTTCTTCTTGTTTCTCTTGGAAGAGCCACCCACGATGCACGTGAGGTCTCTGGCCCGGGTTCCGCACTGGAAGCTGATGAGGATGTGCTCTTTCATAGTTTTGCTAGAGAGAGAACAGCTGCTGTTCACTGGTGGCAGGAAGGCCTCCTCCCCGAAGCCGGGGTCCCTGGGTGAGCAGGCCCCAGAGGGAAAGTACCCAGTCTCCAAGTCTGCCTTTGAGAAAGGAGCGAAATTACTGTCTTATTATGTATTCATGAAACTCTTAATGCTATTTCTTTTTTTTTTTTTTTAAGGTTTTATTTATTCATTTAACAGAGAGGGAGAGTACAAGCAGGGGAGAGCAGTAGGCAGAGTGGGAGGGAGAAGCAGGCTCTCTGCTGAGCCAGGATCCGGATGTGGGACTCGATGCCAGGACTCTGGGATCACGACCTGAGCCGAGGGCAGCCGCTTCATGAACTGAGCCACCCAGGCATCCCCTTAATGATGTTTTCAATTAATCTCTTGAGAAACTCTGGAAGTTCCTCTTCTTGTTTTTCTTAGGACAGGAGGAAGATGCCGGGTGATTCGTTAAGAAGGTGAAATTATGTGCCAGGTTGGGAGCTCTGGGGACCCCTTGCTGAAACTGACTTGAGGGCTTTGGCATAAGATTTATGTGTCAGAAGGGAACCAGGATCACTCCTTTTGGCAAACGCTGCTGGGTCATGCTGCTGGGTGTTGCTGCTGTCATTCCCATGGTGGGCAATGTCCCCAAAGGCCTTTGGAGCCATGCTCAGCTCTGACCTGGGATCCCCATGTCCCATGTGACCCTGCCATGGTGGCTCAGCCAATTTCTTGGCTGTGGGTCTCACCAACTTGCAAGCACATTCACCCATCTGCCCCTCTCAGTCCAGCTTGGGCCCCTGCTTGCAAACACACACATACGCACGCGCACACACACACACACACACACACACACACTGTTTCAGAAAGAATGTTCTGTCTGGAGACTGTGTCCTGGACTCCTCAGTGTCAGTCACATGGCCATAGTCAGAGCTGGAGTCTCACTCATGGGAATACTGAAGGTTTCTGCTGTTCTGCACCCCCGTGTCTGGGCTGGAGGAGCTGCTGGGCACTTGATGGCAGGTGGGGGCGCGTCCCTGCAGACCTCTTCTAGGGTTTCCCAGGCTGCCTTCAGTCTGCCGTCTCTGGATCTCAGTCTCAGTAGAGGAGACTCAAAATCCCTTCCTAGCACAATGACCGTCTTCCACTGGCTGCTGAGCCCCCTTGCTCTGCGAATAACGACTGAGCACCATGGAAACAACAGCTGTGCCTTCTTCAAGCTTGTACTGGATAGGTGAGTTAGGGAGAGGAAATGGGGACCCAGGGAAGAGAAATCATTTCTCTGAGGGCATCGGCTAAACAGGGGCTGAATGAAGATCTGAGCAAAGTTCCAAATGATCCCAATACTCCTCTTCTTTTATATTTCCCCCTTTCCACCCTTTATAATTATTTTAAAGAAACATTTACTTCATTTTCTATTACAAAAGTAACACATGCTCTAACCGAGAACTTAGAAAGCATGGAAATGTATTAAGACAGAAGAACCACCAAGACCCACAAATGAATAAAACCGAACTCAATGTCCTTAGCAATTCTTCTTTGCTGGGATGAAATGCTCACATTTTAATTCCTTTCTTTCCGACCTTCTTTTTCTTTGTGTCTATGTGCATGCACACACAGCACCCCCTTCCAACATGCACAAAATGGAATGACATCAAACATTCTTGTTTCCAGCTTTTTTCGCTCAGGGCTATAATATTAACATTTCCCATGACCTTTGCTCATTAACTTCTATCCAAGGCACAATCCTCCCAACTTTATTTTCTGTGTCCAGTCACACTTCTCCTTTCTGGGCTGTACCCTAGGGGGACTCTGAACCTTTTTTCAGAGTGAGCTGGTTTGTACCCAAGGGACTTGCTTTGCAAATGATCCATTCCTGCTTTGTGAACCTACCAAACAGGGTGGGCCTGTTAACTTACTCAAAGTTCACCTGAGAAAGAAAGAGAGAAAAAAAGAGAGAAAGAGAAAGAGTGAGAGAGATGCCACCCATCTGTGCTATAGTGCCCTTCCGAAGGACATTCTCAGAGGCAGTGTGGTCCCTTCCTCTGCAGTTGTCTTAGAATCAGAGGGCTGTATGGGGAAGATGAAGCGCAACCCTATTAAGATGACTGACCCTTTGCAGCCACTCTATCTAGTCCCTGTTTCCGAAGGGGGATTACTGACCACTGGAAAACAATTCTCAAAGTGAACTTGCATACCCTTGGCAGGAACCACTGACCTTGAGACCTGAACCCCTAACCTTAAGACTTTAAGGCCTGAAAGTACTAGGTCTTTCTTTTGCTTGGAGCTGAAAAGAACCATTTTGAGGAGCTAAACATTAACTGAGGAACAGTGAAGAGAATCTCATCGTTTGGGGGAGATCTGAGCCCGTAGAAATCATCTTGACCCCTGTGTATGCATCATATAGCCTCTGGCCAGGATGGCCAGGGCGGTGACCTCCCTAGAAAGGACTCGCATCCCAGAAGGTAGAGTTTCTAGGGCTTAGCCCAGGTCTCTTTACCAAAAGGGTAAGAAAAAAATAATAAAGCAGTTTACTCCTTGAACCCCTAGAAAAGGGGAATGCACTGAGGATTCGTAACACTATTCCCAGCACCAACAACCCGTAGCTTTCAATAGAAGGACTCCGGTTCCAACGGGATGACTTGAGCCAGAGGCTGAAGGCATTGCTGGAATTCATTTCTGTCATCAGAGGCAAAAGCATAACCGGGAGTCGAAAACCCCTTGACCCAGAGCCTGGGGTTGTTTTCTTGTTGGTATTTTCTAGTATAAAACGATTCTTTCTGCATAGTGCCTCCTGGTTAAAAGATATATGACACTAGTGTCAGTATTTTCCCAATCTGTACCCATGGCAGACATCACCAATCAATGCTGGCACCCTTTCCCATGGAGCCCTGAGGTGGCTTCGGGCTCAGGCTTGGTACGATTCTCTCGGCAGCCATTCCCACCAACCAGCACTGGCCTCTGCCTTTCCTGAACGAGTTTCTCATCATAGAAGACTTAGAAGGGCCTCCAGTTTGTCTGGTTTCCCTGCAAGAGCAAGGGCAGGAGGTGGCTGGGAGGGGTCGATGTGAGTAGAGGAAATGGAGCCATAGATGGCCCAGGAGTCTTTTCTGGGCCGTGGCATTTTCTGACAGAAGACGAGGTGAGTCTCTGCTCCCATGGCCACAAGCAGCCCCACTCCTGCCTATTCCTCATCCATTCTTGGGACGCCTTCCACCTCAAGGCAGGGCAGCTGGAGGTGGTGGCCGAGGAGCCCTTCTTTTTAAAGGCAGAGCCCTGTCCCTGTGCCATGTAGTGGCCTCATCATATGCAGTGACCCTGGGCTGGCTCTGTTTCCTGAGACCCTCCTCCCCTGAGGACCCCAGCTGTGCCTCTCCACACCCTGCTATTCCTGCTCCTCAAGAAAAGGCTTGTTCAGTTGCTAAATCTTACGTGGGGGAGAAAAAAAAGGGAAGTCCTAAATGTACCTTCACGGACAGAGGTTACCCCGTCTGCCACCAAGAGAACTGTTTTTAATTTAATTGTCTTTATTTGTTTTAATGAAATGTTTCAAATGCATAAAAGAGCCTGGGTTAAGGAATGGTATTAAAACAATCACCCACATACTCTCTCTGAAGCTTCAGAAATTGAAGGATTATTTTTTAATGAGAAGAGAGTGCTGTAGGCCCTCCACTGGGCCAGAGGCTCCCGAGGGCTCTCCAGGAGGATGTGGCTGACTTACTTTAGTGGGGAATTGGCCAGCTCAGATCGATGACCCCATATGAGTCTTAGGCTGTCTGTTCCCAGAGAGCTTCTGTTGATGGCCCTGTTCGGTCATTACACCACCCTCCTGTCAGTGAGGCCCTGGGTGTGGGTCCTGACCATCCAGAGTCTCCCCCACCCCCCCAACCCGCCCCAGGCATTTACAAAGCTCATCCTGTTTAGGGATTCTGGAACTTTCTGGCTTTGCTCTTCTTTTCCAGGCACTGGCCAACAACCATTTGCCTCTTCATGGCGACTCACAGACCACAGTCCAGTCCCTCCCCCACCACCCCTCAGTTAATCCTTTGGGTTTGTAGTAGCCAAACACGGAGGGAGCCACAGGGTTCTTCTATGAACTTGCCAGGTGGACCAATTCCTAGCCAGAGAAGAGAAGAGGAACTGGTTTCGTGTTTTCTGGAGAGGAAGGCGGCTGGGTGGGTTTTCAGAGGTCAGCAGGAGCAGGGACCTGGCCCTCACCAAGGACCTGGGCCGTGCTCCACAGCTTGGTGGGCTGGGACCTTGCTCCCATTTGCATGTACGAAAGCTGTACTCAAAGATGCTTTTCACAGAATAATCATAATTATTATTCTAATCATGCTGAAGATAAGCATAATTACGACTCTAATGTCCATCCTGAGGCCGCACACTAACTATCCCTCAGTGACAGGTCACTGAAAAGCACACTCGACTCTGCTTTTCTCCTGATCTAAACCCTTCAGGTTTCCCCATGGCCTTGGATTTGGCTAATAGTAGGAACTTGGGCACTCAGGTCCTCTACGATCTCCTCCTGCTTACTGACCCTCTCACTCCTTTTTGCATTTAATGTTTCCTCTAAAGCCAGAGCTGGCTTCTTCTCTGCACCCTCCCCCCCCACCACCAAAAATCGGGCTCTGCCCTTTCTCAGGATGCTTTTCAAATCTCCCAGTCTCTGAGCCTCCTGAACCCCTCAGCCATTAGCATGGGACTGTGCTCACGGAGGCCACGTGGACAGCTCCCTATGGAGGACCTGGGAACTGTCCCACTTGTCCTGTGGCTGACCCCCAGCACAGAGACTGAGCCTCTCGTCTTTGTCTTTGGCACAATGCTCATCACATGATATCTAGTAAATATCCATCAAGTGGACACGAGGGCCCCCCTCACAGCTGACGTATGGCAGAGCACCAGTTGAATGGAAAAGCTGATTTCTAAAGCTTATGACCTTTCCACTACCCTGTATCCTTGGAAGGGGCCCCCCAAACCACCCCCTATTTTATGGAAGGGGGCAGCTGAGGCCCAGGGAAGAGAAGCAACTTACTCCAGATCACACAGAGAGATGGGGACAGAGCTGGGAGGGAAACGTGAGCCCTATAGGGGTTGGGAGACTAACACAAATGTATGATGTAAGTCAGTAGCCAGTCAGCCCTAGTGCTCATATGTTCTGCCCGAAGAGACAGCCACCATTCGGCGCCAGCCAGCTGTGGCCATGTGAGGCGTAGGCCAGTGAAGCCAGACTGTCTGACTTTCCAAAGAAACCAGGAACAGGATTTCGCAGTAAAATCTCTTGAGTTTTAAATGTTGGCTAAGAATCCAAATTACATTGACGATCTCCAGGCCATTGCGACTGGTCTTGGGATTTAAGCTCGGTCTAGTTACTGACCTTGGGCACATAATGTTATCCCTTAGGCCTCAGTTTCCTCATCTCTAAAATGGGCCTCATGGGGGTGCCTGCCTAGTTCAGTCAGTGGAGCATGCAACTCTTGAACTCAGGGTCACAAGTACAAGCCCCATGTTGGGCGTAGAGATTACAGGGGAAGAAAAACACTCTATAAAAAAAAGGAGGGGCTGGCCTCATGGCTCCTGCCCACTTACTGGGCTGCTAATGGAGTTGGAAGAACAAGTTACAGATGGCCCCGGGGCTGTTCCATAGCCTCAGCTCTCTGTGGAGGTGCCCCTTACCATGTAATGAGTTAACATCCCATTGTCAAAATTAGAACATTATTTTGGCCATTATGACAGAGGCTGCATTTTTTTTTACGCCAGGTTTAAAAGTTCCAGAATCTTCCCACTTGCATTATCTTGGGATGTTGGTGGAGTCAGTTCCACTCCAACAGCGACCAACTCCAGTTGGTCTGGAGACCCTCATCAGAGCCAAGCCCTTCTTTTGAGTTCAGTGGCACATTCCAACAGTGGCTAGAGAGGCCGTGAAGAACAAGAGCTCCAAAGTCACCCACACCCAGATTTGAATCCCTGACTCCCACTCCCTAATCTTGCATTCTTGGGCTTCAGTTTGCTCCTCTGTGAAATGGGCATAACACTAAACCCACCTAGTGGGGCTAGTGGGACAGTTGCATGAGATGATGTCATACAATGTCCTTTGGCTCAAGGTCCAGCTACACCCAGAAAGAAGCTTGTGTAGATTGGACTAGATGGGAACTAGCTGGGAATACTGACCTGTGGGTTCTCCTCTCCTGAGAACCCTGCTCTGACAAGCACAGAGGCAAAGAAGTCTCTCCCAGTGGCTCAGGGAAGAGGGTCCTGCTGACCACGAGCTTCCTGGGTTCTGGACCTCTGGCTTTTACAATTGCCCTCTTTGTTCTCCTACTCCGAGACACCCTTCCGTTGAGCTGGGAGTAATTAGTGTGCAGGGAGGCTGATGCTGTCCGACAGTCTCTGAGCCCTCCCAGCCCTGCCATGAGCAAGGCAACAGTGGGCTGGTTCCCACTGCCACTTCAAAGACATCTCTGCACTCCCACAGACAGGGTGACTCTGACATTTACAGGGGAACCAAGGAGCTAATGAGCCAGAGAGTTTTCTGGTGCCTGAGGGTTCTTCTTACGGGAAGAAGAAATCCATCCCAGATAGTAATGTCCAGAAGTTTATTGGAAATGTCCAGCCAAGGGGAAAGTCTACCCTGAGCTTCATTTCGGGTGACCCCCTGATGAGACAGGCAACAGGCTTTGTGTGTGTCCTTGGAGAGGACGCCTGGTAGTGCCTCCTCAGACCAGGAGGTGTCCCCTCAGTAGAAGAGGCTGAGGGGTGGGACTCTCTTTTCTGGAGCTGCCTCTGGGGTCGGGAGGGAATGTTCAAGACCAGTGGCCTTCTAACTAGTCAAAGCACAAGTCCTTTGAAAATGTAAACTCACTTGGAACCCCAGTAGATGAGACAGCTGAGGGGGAGCTACTCTGTTAGACAGAGTGGGGGGCTCTTTCTGGACCTCACTGTCCAAGGGAGGTCCTCTTCCTCCCAGGACAGTCCCCGAGGCTCAACATCTTCTAGAAACTTCTTACTTTGTAGAGGATGGAAGTGGGAAGTCCTAAGATAATGAATAAAACCTTGGTTTGAGCTCCCCAGGAAGCAGAGGCCGAGGCAAAGGCTTGGTTTCTGGTGTTTTCTTTGGGAAGTGATTCAGGAAATAGGAGGGAGAAACGGGGAGAGGAAGGTGGGAGAGAGGGAATGCCACTAGGGAATGTGTTTTTGAAGTAGAGGGCCAGGTTCTTCCAGGGTTTTCCAGGTTGGAGCATCTTTCCAGGGGCTTCTGGTCCCCCTGGCTGACAGGGCCCCTAGTTGGGTGGGGTGGGGATCAACCCCCTGTGTTTGCAGGCTGAGCTCCTGCCAGCCAGAGAAGACCCTGGGTGCTCAGGCGAGAAGAAGTGGCCTTCGGTAAGTAGATCTTGTCAGCACAGGTAAATCTGAGCTCCTGTGGGGCTTTCCACCTCCTCTGTCCCTGAAATCAGTGATAGGTCCAAGGGATGTGTCATCACAACGCCCCAGTGGTGCCCTCTACAAAGGACTTATCCAAGGCCCAGGAAGAGAATGAGCTGGGGCCTAGGAGGCCCACTCTATAAGTGGAAATAACATAGGACGGGGCACACCTGGGTGGCTTGGTCGGTTTGCCTCAGGTCATGATCTCAGGGTCATGGGATGGAGCCTTGTGTTGGGCTCTGAGCTCAGGGAAGAGTCTGTTCGAGGTTCTCTCTCCCTCCTCCTCTGCCCCTCCCCCCACTTCTGTGCAAATGCACTCTCTCTCTCAGATAAATAAATGAATAAAATCTTTAAAAAAACCATAACATAGGAGGTTATACCCATTTGTGTGGACATACACGATCTGACACAAACATAAAATCACAGACATATTCTCTCTCTCCTTCTCTCTCTCACACACACACATTCATTTTACTCAGCACTTGAAAGGATTGTGGAAATAAACACCAAACGAGAGAAGCAAAAGCTATTTTCAGTTTGCTGCAGCAGGAGAGTTGGCCGCCAACAGTTTTGGCAGATACCCAAAGGCAGGCTGAGGAGTGGGCCAGCTCTCCAGTGGGGAGAATGGAGGCTTTGCTGGGCCTGGCTGGGGGCTGCTGTGTGGGGAGACTGTTGGGGGGGCTGATTAGAAGTGGGTGTCCCCTGTGATGGGCTAGGGGTGCGTCCTGAACTACTTCTGGATGGTCTTAGCTTTCTGTAGGGACAAAAAATGAGGAGAGCTTCCAGGTATTAGCCAAGTCCTGGCTCTCTGTGCCTGGTGGATTAGAGGAGCTACTTGCTGGGTTATTGCTGGAGGCAGCAATCTGACTTCCCACGGCTCTGACTTCGAGCAGGCTGGCTTTCCTCAGCTGCTCACCTAAGATAATGGGCTGGCTTCCTGGTCTGGTTGCTGCAGATCGTGGGTCAGAACTGAATTCTTATATATGGTATGTTCATGGTCCATTTGTCTACTCGGTGTCATAGGGTCCTAAGAGTCGCCTGAGACAAGGATTTCCTCTGTGGCCTTGCAGCCTGAACGGCAAGCCTCGAAGCCTCTAGCAACAAGCTCATTGCTTCCCTGGCTGTCCCTTCCCTTCCCTGCTGGGGTAGTCTTTCCTGCTCTGGGCTAGGTATAGTCTTCCTTGCCCTGGGCAAAAGTCTCATTTCCTGTAACTTCCACACTTTAACACTGCTTTTGTCTCTGAAGCAGCCCCAGAGCAACCTTGTCCCACCTTCTTTCCAGCTGTTTTTTTCCTACGTAAGTGGCAGTGCAGTGTGGTGGCTCGGAGGGGGTGCCGAAATCAGATTTGAGGTCAGATTCTAGCCGTGTCCTTACCATCTGTTTGGCCTTGGCTGCTTACAAAGCCTCAGTAAGCTGGGGTGATGCTCTCTTGGGGGGACTGTTGTAAGAATGAAGCCAGAGGACACACAAGGGCTGCTCAGTAATGAGTTATTACAACCAAAGATTGTCACCGTGACTGCTTCTCCAGGCTGAGCCCCTCCAGCTCTCCTTCAGGTGCTAGGGGGCCATTTCAAGACCTGCTCTAAGACAGCCCACCTGCTCTCTGTTGCAAATGGGCCTGTGCTGAGGCAGGGGGACAGTGAGGGTTCTGGGACTCTACCACTGGGGACTGGAGGGTCTGGAAGCTGATGGCTGACAACGTGATGGGAGAGAGGATAGTTGGGGACTATCTGGGGAAGAAGGTAGATTAGCTGGCTGGCCCTCAGAGTGGGACCTAAGGAGGGGAAAGTTGAGGGGATTGCAGGAAACTGGTCTGTTGATTTTCCAAACTGACCCCCAAACTCAACTTTGACCCTCCCCTTCCCCCCCCCCCCCCCCCCGCAGCCCAGGTGGGTAACACAGATCAAGAGGGAAGGAAGCCCAGGCTTTTCTCCAGGGCTGGGCAGTATTCAAAAAGCTCTACCGGGTCTGGACTGTGGAGTATGCCTCTGGGCTCAAGGCCCTGTTAGCCCTTTCCCTCCTGTGCCCCAAATTCTGTCTGTGGAGTTCCCCACCCAGGAGCAGGGGGCTGGACTGGAGAGCAACAGTCTGGCTTTGGGGAGGGTTGGGATATGCCCTGGAGTTGCCGGGGTGGGGGGGCGGGGAGAATGATGTAGGGAGGAGGCAGTGGAGTTTATTAACATCCTCTTTTTTTCTTTTTTTTAAAGGTTTTATTTATTTATTTGTCAGAGAGAGAGCACGCAAGCAGGGGGAGCAACAGTCAAAGGGAGAAGCAGGCTCCCCACTGACCAGGAAGCCCAATGCAGGACCTGATCCCAGGACCCTGGGATCATGACCTGAGCTGAAGGCAGATGCTTAACCAACTGAGCCACCCAGATGTTCCTACTAACATCCTCTTGGGGCCCCTCTTCTATCCTTATTGCCTGCTGAGCCAGCCTGGTGGGTCTTGAGTGAGCCCCATCCTGTGACTGTTACCTGCCAGACCCTGAGGACGTACCAGCACGGCCCATGATGTGATCTTGCCTGGCCGTGTCTCCTTCCAGAGCTCTGCCAGATCACCACAAATTACCTTCGGCAAGAGTCCCACTCCCAAGACCTGGACAGATGATTCTGCTTTAGAGCTAAAGCATGAGGGCTTCCACAGGGCTGAGGATCCGTGTCCCACTTCTGTGAAAGACACCCCAGCTCAGAGTACGTTCGTACTTGCCTCTCTGGGGGTCTTCCCCAGAACATGGGAGGGGAGGGGCACGGGAAGCCAGCTGAGCCAGGATTAAAAGTCAGCTTTCTTCCTTCTATGCCTCGTTCTCTGCTTTCTCTACTACAGTTGGGTAGACTGTGGGCGCCCCCACTGTCAAGCTGTGTGACTCCAGGCAATTCCATAACCTTTCTGGGCTCAGCAACTTATCTGAGGAGTGGGTGGATAGGGAGGGACTAACACTGGAGAGTGAAGATGGACAGTGGTCTCCTGGCAGTGGGCGCCTGGGGCAAGAAAGCCCGGGCCCACGAATGGCCAGCTTCCTGTAGACTCCCCTCGGCCAGCTCAGGCTCATCTCCCTGGGCAGTGACACAAATGTCCTTGCAATGCCTGGGACTTTAAGTTCCCTAACGAGACCCTTAGGAAGCAGGATGGAGAAGCTCAGTCAAAATGACCAGATGTCACGGCGTCTACAATGTCCACAGGGACAAGACTGTCCAAGCATTTCTTAGAAGAGGATCAGAAACAAACAGGAGTGCCTGGTTGGCTCAGCCAGAAGAGCATGCCACTCTTGGTCTTGGGGGCATGAGTTTGAACCCCACATTGGATGTAGAGAATACTAACAACAACAACAAAATAAAGGAACTTAAAAAAAGAGAAAGAAGCCAAAGAACATAAGTTGTAAATTTCCAGGGAGTTTCCAGGAAGCAAAGATAAATAGGAGCTCATTCCCCTGCAATGCCCTTGAGCAGTGAAGCTGGTCCCCGGGGCTGACTAGCCCTGTACCCACTGGGGAGACTATTCCCTTCCTAGAGTGTGGGCAGTACAATGTCCCTAGTCCACCCTCACTCTTCACAGAGGTATTCTCTGTGGGGATTGTTTTTAAAGATTTTATTTATTTTTTAGAGAGAGAAAGAGAGCACGCATGCACGAGTGAGGGGAGGGGCAGGGGGGAGAGGGAGAGAGAGAATCCCAAGCAGACTCTCCACTGAGCACAGAGCCCAACACGGGGCTCGATCCCACAACCTGAGATCATGACCTGAGCTGAAACCAAGAGTCAGATGCTTAACAGACTGTGACACCCAGGTGCCCTGGTAGTGCTTATTTTTAAAGGGGTTTGGATGTGCTGCTGGCTGGCCAGAGGCCTGGCCTCCTTGGTCCCCAGGCCAGTAGCATCCTCGGTGCAGCCCCTGCTGGAAAGGATGAGGAGGGGGAGGGGGAGGAGGAGAGATGGCCTCGGTATGTCTGTGCTCCCGTGGCTGCCTGTAAGTTGCCCCAAATTCAGTAGCTTGAAACAACAGGAATATATTCTCACAGTTCTGGAGGTTGGAAGTCGGACATCAAGGTGTTGGCAGGGCTGTGCTCCCTCAAAGGCTCCAGGGAGATCTTTCCTTGCCTCTCTCAGCTCCTGGAAGCTCCTAGCATTCTGGTGGCCTCACTACCATCTTGGTTTCCATCTTCCCACAGCCCTCCCCTGGTCTCTTCCTTTTAAGGCCATTTGCCACTGCGCATCCAGGCTGAGCTCGGGCCAAGACCCTTCCCTCCATCATGTCTGCAAAGGTAATATTCACAGGTTGGGATGGGAGGGAGACATATCTTTCGAGGGGCCACCTTTGAACCCACTGTGATGTTGAAACACTCTGCGGAGTTATGCTGTGTACCTTTCACAAAGCACCCAGGAGGAGGATTATTCTTTTCTTCCAGAAGAGAACACCAAGGTTCAGAGAGATGCAGTAGCTTTCCAAGTTCGAACCAACAGTAGTAAATGGCTGGACGAGGACGGAGACCTGGGGCTTTAGCACTGGGGCTGGAGGGAAGAGGAGTGACACGTGGAATCTGTGGGGGGATGACACAGATCGGCCCCGGGGAGGAGCCGTGAGGGGTTCTGCGTGGCTGGGCAGGTGAGGGTGTGCGGCTGGGGGATGAGGGCTGGTGAAGCTGAAAAGAGAGCAGGATGGGCCATTCCAGCCTTGGGCAACAGGCTGATGGTTTGGGCTTGCTCTTGGTCAGTGAGAAGTCCTTGGGGAACTTTTGATCTCCAACAGGTGCAGAGCCAAGGTCTGGGTTGTGCGGAAGCTGGGTTGGAAAGGGGTGAGCCTGGAGGGAGCCAGCAGGGAAGATGTTCATGGACGGTGGTGGACGGTGGTGGTGGAGATGGAAGGGGGGTGGGGGTGCGTGTGAGTTCCAGGGAGTCACTTGTGATAGGAGGGGATGACTTATGAAAGCTGAGACTTTCCGGAAACCAGGACACTCCCGGGTGGGACTGCTGACTGTGTTGTGGTGCCATTATGAGAAGGGCACACAGGAAGAAGAATGGAGCAGCAGGAGACTGTGCTTTGTAGCTGCCTGAGGGCTTTGAACACTTTCCGTGTCTTCAGGGACAAGTCAGCCACGACCCTGTCCCCGCTCCCATGGGGGGTGCAGGGGGAGACCGGGACTCTGCAGTCGAACTCAGGAACAAAGTAACATGAAGAAAGAAGCTCCCCATGAGGCCTGGAGGTCACCACAGATCTGGCTTCGGGAGGCAGGCTCCCTTGTTAGGTAGCTCTGCCCTGTGGCTCTGCGAATTGTTCTTGGACGCCCGTTTCTCAGCACACCTGCGGACAGAGGTCGGTGAGTGTGGGGGGCCAGTGGGTATCACTGTGACAGCCTTGGGGCTATTGGCTATATGGGCCTGGAGGTGGGGGTGCCCAGGGTGGGGACACAGGCTGGGATCCTAAGCATTTCGGTGATGTGCATTTTGGGTGGGTGTGGAGCGATAGAAGACTATTGAGTGTGACCCCAGGGAACAGTTTCAGGGTTGGAAAGGGCAGGGGAACCTCTGAAGGTGGAGGGTGACGATGACAGAGAAAATGATGTCAAGAAAAGTAAGAGAAGAATTTTTAAAAAGATTTTATTTATTTATTTGACAGAGAGAAAGAGATAGCATGAGTGGGGAGGAGGGGGAGAGGGAGAAGCAGGCTTCCCACTGAGCAGGGAGCCCGATGCAGGGCTCACTCCTAGGACCCCAGGATCATGACCTGAGCCGAAGGCAGACGATTAACCAACCGAGCCACCCAGGCGCCCCCATGGTGTCTTCTTTCTAACGACGCCTTCAACTTGTAGAACAGAGAAGTCTTGTCCTCTTTGGAAACACAGCTGGACAGTTGGGATCAAAGGAACTTGAAAGTAGACTGAAGTTTGAAAGACTGATGGGAACATGGTCTTTGTTTTCCTTTGTTTTTTGTTTGTTTGGTTTGGTTTTTTGTTTGTTTAAATCCAAAGTCTTCTGAAGCTGAGGTCGGTGGGGATAGGTCGGATATGGGTTGGGGAGACAGGGGAACCAGGGCTGGGATCCACTAGGATCCCAATTAGGAGCCAGCTCAGCTCTTCTGGCGAGCCCTCAGCTTGGAGGCGGCCCCACTGTCTTGGTCCTGCTGCTCTGCCCTGCCCCGAGACCGAGACCACACTGTCAGGCCAGTTTACACTCGCTGCTGTTTCTCCCCCACACTCCCACCCCGTGCCTCTCCTCCTCCTCAATAGCTTTTTTCTCAAAGGCGTCCAGTTTAAGGTTCTCTCTTTGGGCTATGACCTTCCACCTTGCTCAACCAGGTCTCCTCTCCTGTCCTCCCTTCCCTTCCCCTCCCCTCTCCTTCCTTCCTTATTTATTAATTTATTTGACAGAGAAAGACACAGCGAGAGAGAAGGAACACAAGCAGGGGGTGTGGGAGAAGGAGAAACAGGCTTCCCGCTGAGGAGGGAGCCGGATACAGGGCTTGATCCCAGGACCCTGGGATCATGACCTGAGCCGAAGGCAGATGCTCAACGACTGAACCACGCAGGCGCCCCATCTTCTCTCTTTTCTCTGTCTCCTCACTCTGCCTCAGAGGTTCTTAACTATTTTTCTACCATGGACCCCTTTGAAGTCCATAAATCCTGCTCAGAACGAAGTTTTATATTTTTTTCTCAAATTTTTATTTGAATTCTAGTTAGTTAACACATAGTGTAGAGTTGGTTTCAGGGGTAGAATTTAGAGACTCATCCTCACACGGAACACCCAGGTCTCATCATAACAAGTGCTTCCTTAATGCCCATCACCCACTTAGCCCATCCCCACCCACCTCCCTCCGTCAACCCTCAGTTTGCTTTTTTCCCTTCCCCTATGTTCATATGTTTTGTTACTTAATTTCCACACATGAGTGAAATCCTGAGGTATTTTTATCTCGGACTTACTTTGTTCAGCATAATACTCTCTAGCTCACACACGTCGTCACAAACAGCAAGATTCCATTCATTTTTTTCATAGATTCTTTCTAGATTTTTGGATACTAACCCTTGACCAGATATGTCATTTGCAAATATCTTCTCCCATTTCATAGGCTGCCCTTTAGTTCTGTTGATTGGTTCTTTCACTGTACAGAAGTTTGTTTGTTTTTTTTAATCTTGCGGAAGTCCCAATAGTTCATTTTGGCTTTTGTTTCCCTTGACTCTGATGACAGACACATCTAGTAAGAATTTGCAAGAGGTTGCTGCCTGTGTTCTCCTCTAGGATTTTGATGGTTTCCTGTCTCACATTTATTATCTTTCATCTATTTTGAATTTATTTGTGTGTGTGATGTAAGAAAGGGGTCCAGTTTCATTCTGCATGTGGCTGTCCAGTTTTCTCAACACGGTTTGTAGAAGAGACTGTTTCCCACCCCCCACTGGCTATTCTTCCACGCTTTATTGAAGATAAGTCAACCATATGGCTGTGGGTTTTTCTGGGTTTTCTATTCTATTACATTGATCTATGTGTCTGCTTTTGTGCCAGTACCATACTGTCTGGATTACTGCAGCTTTGTAATAGAGCTTGAAGTCCAGAATTGTGATACCTCCAGCTTTGTTTTTCTTTTTCAGGATTGCTTTGGTTATTTAAGGATTGCTTTTGTGGTTCCATACAAATTTTAGGACTGCTTGTTCTAGCTCTGTGAAAAATGCTGGTGGTATTTTGATAGGGATTGCATTAAATGTGTAGATTGCTTTGGGTAGTGTAAACATCTTAACAATGCTTGTTCTCCCAATCCATGAACATGGAATATCTTCCCATTTCTTTGTGTCCCCTTGGATTTCTTTAAAAAGTGTTCTATGGTTTTCAGAGTACGGACCTGTTACCTCTTTGGTTACGTTTGTTCTTGGTGCACTTGTAAATGGGATTTATTCCTTGATTTCTTTTTCTGCTGCTTCATTATTGGTGTATGGAAATGTAACCTTTTTCTCTATGTTGACTTTATATCTTGCAGGTTTGATGACTTCATGTATTACTTCTAGTAATTTTTTTGGTGGAGTGTTTCATCTGCAAATAGTGAAAGTTTGACTTCTTCCTTGCTGATGTGGAGGCCTTTTATTTCTTTTTGTTGTCTGATTGCTGAGGTTCAGGCTTCCGGTACTACGTTAAATGGTAATGGTGAGAGTGGACATCTCTGTTTTGTTCCTGACAAAAGGAACCTGAAGAAGAACCTAGTCCTGTAGAGGAAAAGCTCTCAGCTTTTCCCCATTGAGGATGATATTAGCTGTGGGTCTTTCATATATGGCATTTATGATTTTGAGGTATGTTTCATCCATACCTACTTTGTTGACAGTTTTTATCAAGAATGGATGCTGTTTTTTGTCAAATACTTCTAATGCATCTATTGAGAGGATCATATGGTTCTTATCCTTTCTTTTATTAATGTGGTGTATCATGTTGATTGATTTGCAAATATTGAACCACCCCTGAAGCTGAGGAATAAATTCTACTCGATCATGGTGAATAATTCTTTAAATGTGCTGTTGGCTTCGATTTGCTGGTATCTTGCTGAGAATTTTAAATCCGTGTTCATCAGGGATATTGGCCTGTAATTCTCCTTTTTAGTGGGATCTCTGTCTGGTTTTGGAATCAAGGTAATGCTGGCCTTGAACAATGAGTCTGGAAGTTTTCCTTCTATTTCTATGTTTTGGAACAGTGTGAAAAGAATAAGTATTAATTCTTCTTTAACATCTGGTAAAATTCCCCTGGGAAGTCATCTGGCTCTGGACTTTTGTTTGTGTGGAGATTTTTTAAATTACTGATTCAATTTACTTGCTGGTTCAAATTTTCTATTGTTTCCTGTTTTTGGTTTTGGTAGTTTGTATGTTTCTAGGAATTTGTCCATTTCTTCTAGATTGGCTCATTTGTTGACATATAATTTTTCATAATATTCTCTTTGTTCGTATTTCTGTGGTCTTGGTTGTGATCTCTCTCCTTTCATCATTATTTTATTTATTTGGGTCCTTTCTCTCTCTCTCTCTTTTTTTTTTTTTTTTTTTGATAAGTCTGGTTAGGTGTTTATCAGTTTTATTAATTCTTTCAAAAAACCAGCTCTCAGTTTTGTTGATCTCTTCTACTGAGGCTTTTTTTTGTTTGTTTCTATATCATTTATTTCTGCTTAATCTATTATTTCCTTTCTGCTGGTTTTATGCTTTATTTGGTGTTCCTTTTCTCGCTTCTTTAGGTGTAAGGTTAGGTTCTATATTTGAGACTTTCCATGATTCTTGAGGTAGACCTGTATTGCTGTGTACTTCCTTCTTAGGACTATGTTTGCTGCATCCCAAAGGTTTTGGGTTTTTCCATGTACTTTTTTTGTTTGTTCTTTAAATTTCTGGTTAACCCATTTATTCTTTAGCAGGATGTTCTCTAACTTCCAAGTATTTGTGGTCTTTCCAAATTTTTTGTTGTGGTTGACTTCAAGTTTCATAACATTGTAGTCTGAAAATATTCATGGTATGATCTCAATTTTTTGTACTTGTGGAGGGCTGATTTGTGACCCAGTAAATAATCTATTCCAGAGAATGTTCCGTGTGCCCTGTATTCTGCTGCTTCAGGATGAAATGTTCTGAGTATATGTGTTTAGTCCGTTTGGTCCAATGGGTCATTCAAAACCATTGTTTCCTTGATGATTTTCTGCTTAGATCAGTCCGTGGCTGTAATGGGGTGTTAAAGTCCCCTATTATTCTTGTATAATTATCAGTGAGTTTCTTTGTTTGTTATTAATTGATTTAAATTATGGGTGCTCCCAAGTTGAGGGCATCAATATTTATAATTGTTAGATCTTCTTGATGGATACAGGCCTTAATTATGACAGAATGCCCTTCGTCATTTCTTGTTACAGGCTTTGGTTTAGAATCTAGTTAGTCTGATGTAAGTATGGCTACTCCAGCGATTTTTTGCTGCCCATTAGTGTGACAGCTGGTTCTCCATGTCCTCACTTTCGGTCTAAACTGAGTCTCTTGTAGGCAGCATATGGATGGGTTTGTTTTCTTTTTCCATTCTGATACTCTATGTCTTTTGATTGGAGCATTTACATTCAGAAAGGTTATTGTTAGATATGAATTTAATGCCATTCCTGTCTGGTTTCAGTTGCTTTTGATCTTCCTTTCTTACTCAAAGAGTGCCCTTTAACATTTCTTGCAGGGTTGGTTTAGTAGTCACCAACTCTTAGTTTTTGTTTATCTGGGAAACTCTTTATCTCTCCTTCTATTCTGAATGACAGAATTGCTGGAGAAGGTATTCTTGGCTGCATATGTTCCCCATTCAGCATATTGAATAGACCACGCCATTTTCTTCTGATCTGCCAAGTTTCTATGGACAGATCTGCTGCAAAACTGATTTGTCTTACCTTGTAAGTTAAGGACTTTTTCCCCCTTGCTGCTTTCAGGAGTCTTTCTTTGTGCATTTTGTGAATTTGACTATGATAAGTCTTGGTGTTGGTTTGTTGAGAGTTCTTTGTGCCTCCTGGATTTTGATGTCTGTTTCTTTCTCCCATATTAGGGAAGTTTTCAGCTATAATATGCTGAAATAAACCTTCTGCTCCCTTTTCTGTCTCTTCTGCGACTCCTATGATATTATCTGTTATTATGCCCTAAGGAGTTGCTGAGTTCACTAAGTCTACGTTCATGATCCAATGCCTTTCTTTTCCTCTTCTTTTTTTTTTTTTAAAGATTTTATTTATTTATTTTTTTAATTTCATTTATTTATTTGTCAGGGAGAGAGAGAGAGAGAGAGAGCACAAGCAGAGGCAGAGGGGAGAGGCAGGCTCCCTGCCGAGCAAGCAGCCTGATGTGGGACTCAATCCCAGCATGCTGAGATCATGACCCGAGCCAAAGTCAGCCGCTTAACCGACTTGAGCCACCCAGGCATCCCTCCTCTTCTTTTTAAGTTCATTATTTTCAATAATTTTATCTTCTGTGTCATTGATTCATTCCTCTGCTTCATCCATCCTCCTTGTCATCACATTCTGTCAGTTTTGCATTCAGTTATAACATTTTTGTTTTGGCAGGACTGGTTTTTAGTTCTTCTATCTCTGCAGTAAGGAATTCTATAATGTCTTCTATGCTTTTCTTGAGCCCAGCTAGTATCTTAATGATTGGTGTTTTAAATCTGGTTTAGGCATCTTACTTATATCTGTTTTGATTAAATCCCTGACCTGTGACTTCTTCCTGTTCTTTCTCTTTGGGTGAATTCCAACATTTTGTCATTTTGTCCAGGTTACTGTTTCTGTGTGTGTGTGTGTGTGTGTGTGTGTGTGTGTGTGTGTGTGTGTGAGGAAAGCCTGTTATATTCCTGCTCCTGTTTGTCATTTTGTCCAGGTTACTGTTTCTGTGTGTGTGTGTGTGTGTGAGGAAAGCCTGTTATATTCCTGCTCCTGAGAGTAATGACTATATTCAGAAGTTCCATGCTGTCTTGGGCTTGGTGCTTTGGGAAATGTTTCAGAGTGTACACTCTGCTGCTGTGTTTTGGCTGTTCTTTCCCTTAGGTCAGTCCTCTGCCAAGTTTCTCCTTGCCCATCAGTGGGGAGTGTCTGGACCTTGTCTACCGTGTGACAAGTTTTGACAAGGTGTGTTCTGATCTGCTTGTTGAAAGATTCTAGATCCTGTTTCCCCTAGAGCTGAAGTTCTGCAGTGCTCTTTCACTCTGTCTTTGCCCCCCCTTTCTCTCTCTGTCTCACTCCTCTCTCCGTTATCAGAGCTCCCTCCCCTCTGCAACACCCACGATTCTTTTCTCCCCCAAATCACCTCTCCACAGCTCCTACTTGCTATGGTGTGGCCATTTTTCTAACTCTAGATGTGCGGCTGGTTCCTTAAGTCCTCAGATGGATTTCCTGGGTGTTCACAATGATTTGTTATGTATTTACCTGTGTTTGAGGGAGGAGGCAAGCCTGGGCCCATTCCTCCTCCATCATCTTAACTCTTCTCCCAGAATAATGTTTTGAAATGTATAAAATAAAGTACGCAAGATTGCAAAGGAAATCGATTAAGTTAAAATATAGTTATCAAACATATTAAAAACACATTTGTGATATGGTAATAGGTATGCTTTTTGTTTTGTTTAAAGACTTTATTTATTCATTTGTCTGAGAGATAGAGAGGGAGCACAAGCAAGGAGAGTGGCAGGCAGAGGGAGAAGCAGGATCCTTGCTAAGCAAGGAGCCCAATGCAGGATTCGATCCCAGGACCCTGGGATCATGACCTGAGCTGAAGGCAGATGCTTAACCGACTGAGCCACCCAGGCATCCCTAGATGTGTGTCTTTATTCACCCCTCTAGTAGCACAGTCTAGCAGTGTCCCAGTAACTCCCATAACTTCAATATCGAATGAGCAGAAATCTTTTGAGCTGTTTGCAACAAAAGAAATCTTTTGACCTGTTTTCATAGGATATGAAAACACCTGCAACTTCTCTTGGTGATCATGAGCTAGGTTTCACTGATACTGTTGTGTTTGTGGCTATAGCTAGAACCGAAGAAAATGTTCACACCTTGTTAGACCTTAGTGAGGATGAAGACACAATTCTTTTCTCTAGCCACGCTCATGGGTCCTCCGAATTCTGTTCAAGAACTTTTTGGGAGGCTGTGACCCCAGGTTCAGAATCCCTGGTCCCTGCGCTTTGTTTTCCATTGTTTGTCGATTTCTTTCTTCATTGGTCTTTTTTTTTTTTTTTTTTAAGATTTTATTTATTTACTTAGAGAGCATGAGCAGGAGGAGGGGCAGAGGGAGAGAGAGAGAGAGAACCTCAAGCAGAATCCAAGCTGAGTGTGGATCCCTACGAAGGGCTTGATACCATGACCCCAAGATCATGACCTGAGCCCAAATCGAGTCAAATGCCCAACCGAATGAGTCACCCAGGCGCCCCCTTCATATTGTTCCTAAATGAGCCAGAGTAATTCATGTTTAATCATTGGCAAGGAACCAATGGTAGTGACCCCATTCTGTCACACTCAAGACAGGGGCAGGGAGACCCCCTGATGTGCACTGTTTTGTAGCTTATAGAACAAGGACCTCATGGCAGAGCTGAAAGAGAGCGCCAATGCCCTTACAGTCAAATTTATTCTGTGGATGAAGGTACCTCTTGGAGAGGATGCCAGGCCAGTGCTTACCTGGGCCCAGAGAATGGCTCTTGTTTGCCACATGTGTGTGCATGAACACACACACACACATACACAGAGAGAGAGAGAGCTGTACGGTCTGGAGAATGGTGACACCAAAACTAGCTAGAGGGAGAAGTAGGGCCAGGTCTCAGTCACAAGGTGTGTGGCACAGAGCCCTCTTGTACGATCAGTCAGCAGTAGGCCATCTCTGTCCACATGCCTCATCCCCTCTGGCCCTGCACATCTCACTGGCTTTCGTGTCCCTAGGGGACAAAATTCACTGTTAGTACTTGTCATTGTGTTTTTCTTCTCACCATTCACTTCTCCTTTGTCTCCTGGGGCTCCTACCTAGGTCTAGTTCGGGGCCTCCCCACTCCTGCTTTCTCTTCTGTGCTATATCTGTCAGCCCAAAGTAACCCCGATTTGGTTAAAGTGTACTAAAAATATTGTTGAAATCTACGTATTCACAGGAACAGGAGAGCTCCAAGTTCCAGAGGGAAATCAGACCCGTAACCATGAACTCTCAGGCCTGACATGTAGAAGGCACCCAGCAAATATTTGCTTAGTCGAGTTATCGGGTAAAGAACCCCCAAAGCTCCCCAAAAACCTCTTTCGGGATTCCCACCAAAGTCACCAGCTATCCCTTACCTTCCTCTGATGAAGCTGGCTTTTCCTCAAATGCCAGCATTCCAGATGAATGCAACGCTTTCAATCAATGTTATTGGCTTTGTTTGCAACAGTATTTCTCGCTACCATTCTTCATCAGCTGCGTGGGATAATTAGTTTTGTGTTGAAAGGAGGGGGTGAGAATGGGAGGCAGAGGGAGGACGGGGTGGGGGGGTGGGGGGTGATCAGCCATCATTTACCACTGTCTCAGGGGAGGCGGCCTTTGTGAGGAGGCATCTGTGGGGACACCCAGAGCCCAGGACTGCTTCGGGAGTTCCTCTAGCACCCAGCATGGCCTTGCTTTCTTCCAGCAGGTAAGTGTTTGACAGGCTGGATGGTCTCTTGTTTCTCTGGTTGTGTGCCTGACTCAGTGCGCAGTGAAAAGTAGGTCATACAGGGTCATTATTTCCATGCCCACCTCATAGGAGAATTTTATATTAAGGCAGATTGGTCCATCTTTGTGTGTGTGTGTGTGTGTGTGTGTGTGTGTGTGTGTGTGATACAAATTGCTAATTGTTAGCAAATCTCTGCCCTGTACCAGGCCTGGTGAAAAGCACGTCACACACATCATCTCATTTAATTCTCTGTATGCAGCCAGAAAGATCCTCTCAAAGTATAAACGACATCTCCCCGGACCTTTCCCCTGCCCCAAACCATCTAAGAACTCTGGTACATTTGCAGCCAGGTCCAATACAGTGTCTTGCAATGCTGGTGGGGCATGGTTCCTGGCTCCTGCTCCAACTGTATCCCCTCCCTTCCCCTGCTCACCAGCCTCCTTGCTGCTTCTGGAACTGGCCAAGAAGGCCCTGCCCCAGGGCCTTTGCACTGGTTCTTCCCCCCTGGCACTGCCCACATCATTCCTTCACTTTATCAGGCCTTCTCTAGTGTCTCTTTACAGAGAGCCTCACCCCAACCAAAGTATCACGTGTTGCTGGGCTCTATTTCTTCTGTTCCTGATAGAACTCAGCACACGTGGCTATTTTATTATAAATCTATTTGGTTGTCTATTACCTATCTCCTCCCTAGAACCAAAGCTACCTGAGTGCAGGAACCTTGTTTTGTTCACTGCTTGATTTCCAGCACTGAGAACGGTGCCGCCAATGGAGTGGTCATAAATAAATAAATAAATAAATATGTGGCCAATGAAAACATAAATGGATGAATCCTCACAACCCCCATAATGTAAGAGGTACTCTCTTCCCCATGTTATAGATGAGAAGACTGAGGTTTAGAGAGTTTGACAGTATTCTTGGGGTCATAAAATGAATGAGCCACTTAGGACCAGAAGTTAAGATGTCTCACCTCTGGAGTCTGGCTCTTAGCTACTGTGCCAGTTCACCTCTCTCTGCACTCGTAAACACCTGCCGGTGTTTCTGTGTAGGAATCCTATTTCCCTGAGACACTCTAAGGAAAAAGATTCTGATGGATGGCTTGGTTTGGGAGAGCTACAAATTGCCTTTCCTGCTTGGTAGCCTAGGAAAGACTCTGAAAAGTTCTGCAGTAAAAAACCTGGTTGAACTTGTGTAAGTTCAAAGCATACCTTGGAAATAATAGCTTTTATTCTTGTGAAGGGAAGCAGATGTCTGGTACAGGATTCTGAGAGCTATCTCTGGGTTGGCTGGTGTGGGAGGTCTGGGACCGGGGCCTTCCTAGCCCAATGAGAGGACCCATGCCCAAATTCAAGTTCCTACCAAACTGGCACTGGGTCCACTGTGTTTGTTCACCCCCTCTCATGCTCACCCCAAACCCAGGAAGGCAGCGGGGAGGCTCCTGGCTCTCTTTATCTTATACCTGGACCCAAACATGCTTCTCTGAAGAGACCTGGGCTCATCTTCTGCCCTCTGGTTCCTGTACCAAGTGACACTTGGTGTTCCTCTTGAGCCTCTTACGGAGCTATTGTTCATGTGGGCCTCTCAGAGTTGTCAACACTTTCCCCCCAAGCATAGCCTTATTTTCTCACTGTCTTATGTCTCCCTATCAGACTTTTAATCTGAGGACCAGGGACACTGCCTTCCCCATGCATGTCTTCTGGGCCACCAACTCTGGGCTGGACCAATGGTAAATACCCAGGTAATTCTTGTTGGCTTGACAGTGAGGGGGCGGGTGATCCTATGTGTATGCTGCATGGTTTGGAGCAGAAAGGATAAACGGTGATGTTGTAAATCCCTTAATTCATTGCCAGAGCTGCCTGCCCCCCCACCCCCCGCCCCAATCAGAATAGAAGGATGCCCCAGAGGCACCAAAGACTATAGAGTGAAATGTATGTCACTGACTGCATCTCTGGGCTCCTCGGAGAGCTCGAGCCACTGTCAACGCCCCCGATGTGTTCATTTTTATTGGTTTTGATGATGATCTGATGTCATCAGAGATTCAGGTCTCATGTTTGTCCCTGAGATCATCTAAATAGCACTGGTGACGGGGAAGGGAAGAGCCGAGAGAGGCGCCCACGGGCAGCCGGGATCGGACTGCATAAATCTGGGAGGAGGGAAAGGGCTGGACAGCCTGGCCTTCCCAGCTGGTGCAGGAGGCTGAGGGGGACCAAGCGAGAGGCCGTGGAGCAGGCAGCATTGTGCCTTCACCCCAAGTGACCATGAGAGGTGCCATGCGAGTCTCATTCATGTTCCTTCTGCTGACTATGTCGGACTGTGCCGTGATCACTGGGGTAAGGCGTCCAACTCCCTCCATGCCTTGGGTTTGGGCGGGTGTCAGGGTTTGCATGGGATAGGAGCCAGCAACCATGCAGGAGGCAAACCAAACCAAACCAAAACAAAACAAAAATTAGGGAGTCAGTGGTCAGCCAGCGTTTCAGAGGGGCATTCCACATGATTTTCAGATTAATCATACCTTACCCCCCTCCTAGATGGGGTCTACTTTGGAGAGGCTATGCGTAAATCGAGTCTTATTTCCAAATTCATTAGAAGAACATCGGACATTTTGAAGTTTAGACCTTGGGGAAGAATAAGATTCCTAATTGTGTAGTAAGGACTTCTTTCATAAAGCTGATTAGCACCCCGTAATTTATCTTTTGTATAAATTTGGGATTTCATATACAATCTGGTCCACATGTCCGTGTCATTTACACAGCATGTTGACTTAATTAAAGTCAGGGACCTTATTAGCTTTAATTGGGGATGTTTAACTTCTGCTTTTTTTACTCTTAAGGAAGATTGTCTTGAAATTCTTTCCTTTCTTTATTGTTTATGTATTTTAACTGTGCTCGGTTCTGATCAGAGCATTTGGCTGGGTGTACCCAAAAGTAAGCATCTGATAACAAGTAGAAATCTTGCCTCCCAGTGGAGGTTTCCCACACAGGGGCGCTGCCTGTCTTAGAATTCGAAACCCTCAGACTGGGGCTTTCCCTGGGACCACCCTCAAATGCGTTACAGTGGTGGGATGACTCTTACTAAAAGGGAAAGTAATACCTAACAGTTTTCCAGATCAAAGCTGCTTAAAAAAAAAAAAAAAAAAAAAAAAAAAGAGGGAAATTAATTTTTCCCCAATGTCCTTTAACTTTTTACATAAAGGATGGAAATGTAGAAAAATGCCAAACCATTCCTAAAATCTCATTAGTTTTCATGGTCACAGAAAGGAAAGGTCTTTCTTCTCCTTTTTAAAGGAAAAAGACTAAGTTTCAAAGACGAACACATATTAAAGTCAAGTCAATGCTTTTAAGACCCAGAGCATGAATAACATTGTTAGGGCAAAATTATACCTAATGAATCAGTCTCTGAATCTCCTATTGTGTAGCCTGAGACGGAGGAGGCCAAGAACAAAGGAGAGAAACCACCAAGAGGGATGGGAGATGCGGGTTGACCTTGACGCCCAGGTGACCCCACTGGGCCTGCTCCACCATCTGGAGAGGGTGGGACCCAGTGCTGGGGAGGGGGTGTCAGGCTCTCCCTCCCCTCTCCATGCCCTGCTGCCGCCCTGAGGCTGACTCCCAGGAAGAGGCTGGGTGGACATGGCTACATGCCCTTGCTCCCTGGACTGTGACCTTCCTGGATTCAGGATGGGATATTCCCTCCTGCCAGATTGAAACCATGATGTTCCAGCTCTGTGGCAGAACAGTAAGGGAGGGTCTGCTCGACCCTGACCCGGGCTTTGAGGGGCTGCTGGGTGTGTGAGATGTGCCCTCACTGGACTGGAGACATGCACGGCCAGGTGACTGTCATTGCACCTCTTCTGGGAGGCGGGAGCAGACCCCACAGCCCCACTTTCCCTCCCTGGGTCTGAGCAAGTTCACAGCTTCCAGAAACCAGGCAAAGCCGCCCAGCTCCTGTTCTGGAGCCCAGCCCAGAGGGGTCCACCTGTCTCTGGGGATTGAGGATGCCAGCAGAGAAGCACTGGGGAGACCCCTGTTCTCTGGGGTGCTGGCATCTCAGTGAGGCTGGGCTTCTTGTGAAGGCCAAGGGGAGGGCCGAGGTGGGGGCCAGGGGAAGGAAGACATCAACCCTGGGTGTAGGGTCAAGGTTGGATCGTTAGTCCAAGGACTGATCCCCTCGGGACTTGGACCATCAATGTCCCCAACCCCCCCTCTAGGAATTCAGATCAGTTCCATTTCCCCAGCATTCTTGGAGCGTTTACTAGAGCTGAAGAGCCGTGCTCCTGACTCTGGCTTGGTCCGAGGAGGAGCGTTGCCTCCCTACTGGATGGGCTCCGAGGAGCTTGGAGGGGTCCTCGGACGCAGTTGGATGCCTCGCTGAGCCCCGGCATCCTGTTGTGAGTGGAGCAGAAGCACAGATGTGCTGTCTGGGGTGCCAGGCAGCCGTGAGGGATTCGGATGTACCTTTCCCTTCTGGTTTCTCTTGGGTGGCACTAACGGGCTCCGAATGGCCGCTTTGTCTCCCTGCAGGCCTGTGAGAGGGATGTCCAGTGTGGGGCGGGCTCCTGCTGTGCAATCAGCCTGTGGCTGCGTGGGATTCGGATGTGCACCCCGCTGGGGCGGGAAGGAGAAGAGTGTCACCCCAGCAGCCATAAGGTACAGCACAGACGTGCTCAGGGCCCTGAGCCAGACAGCTGGGACTAGACCCTGATTTTCTGACTCTGACATCAGAAGCAGCTCACCTGGTTGGGCCCGGCTCCTTGCTTCTTGGGGGCAGCCTGGGGTGGAGGGGTGCTACTGACCACACAGCCTGTTATCTGCGGGCCGGAACCCCAGCTGCTCCTCAGCTGGGTGCTCTTGGGCAATTAGCATGACTTCTCTGGGCCTTAATCACCTCATGAATATGAGGGGAAGAGACTGGTTACCCCAGAAGTCTCTTTCAGATCTGATGAACTCAGATTCTCAAGGGGACCTGAATGTCTTCTGCCCCTAGGAACCATCCCTCAAGAACCTGAAATAAGACTCACAAAATGGCCTCCCGCCCAAGGGATGAGTCTGGTTAGGGCGCTGCAAGCCCCAGGCCCAGGGCATATGCTTTGTACCCTTTTGGGCCCTACGTGCCTAGTTCCCCTCCCCTGGTAGGCTGCTCCCAGCCCCAGCGGCATAGAAGGGCCACTAGGCCTTTGCTTCTCAACAGCTGAGATAGGAGCAACCCCAGGTGTGCACGGGGACCCCGTGGGCCAGCCCCTGCCCTGGGTTCCCTGCGGTTCTGGAGTACCCCCTGCTGCTCAGGGGAGCACGTCTGCACCTAGGAGCCCTGGGTTCTTCTGGGCGTCCTCCTGTGGTCATGCTCCAGATCGGGACAGCTAGGGGCCTGGGGAGGCGGGCCCGAGTCAAGATGGGACAGTGGGACAGTCCTCGCTGCCTTGGGGTGTGTGATAGTTTGGCTGCAGATCTGCATTCCCGCAAGGGGACACCGGGGGCAGTAAAAGCTAAAGCTGAGTGCTTACTATGGGCCACTTTTCAGACTAAGAGCTTTTGCAGTTATATAGCTTAAACCTCTTTCTGCCATACATGGGAGGTGCTATTTTTTTTTTAATTTAAAGATTTTTTAAAAATTTATTTGACAGAGAGAGATCACAAGTAGGCAGAGAGGCAGGCAGAGAGAGAGAGAGAGGAGGCAGCAGGCTCCCCGCCGAGCAGAGAGCCCGACGCAGGACTCGATCCCAGGACCCTGAGATCATGACCCGAGCCGAAGGCAGTGGCCCAACCTGTTGAGCCACCCAGGCACCCGGGAGGTGCTATTTTTGACCCATTTTGCAGATAATCAGGTTGAGACCCACAGACTAAAGAACCTGCCAGTTGTCACGCAGCTGGGAAGGGGCAGACCTGGGAAATGAACCCGGGCGGTCTGACCCTACCTATGATCATAACTGTTCCTGTTCACCCTCCTTGGAGGAAATATCAATAGTTTAGTCTCCGGGTGAGTCACAGGGCAGAGACAGTGTCTGTCCGGTCCACTGCTGCATCGTCAGCACCCCCTAGCGTTGAGTTAGGTTAGGCTGGTTACCTTGTGGGGGGGGGAGGGACAGATTGCCTGGGTCTGTCTATATTGGGGCTCCTCCACAAACCAGCTGCGTGAGCTTGGCAAGTCGCTCAGCCATCATGCCTCAATTTCCCCCCTCTGTGATAACTGTTACTGTTGTGCTGGTTGGAGGGGAGACACCGGCCAGGGCTGGGCCGGCCAGAAGCTCCTGCCAGAAGGCCCACCTCCCTCATGGTGAAGTTGTCCTCCTTCTTTTCCTCTTTCCCCAGGTCCCCTTCTTCAGGAAACGCCAGCACCACACCTGTCCCTGCCTGCCCAACCTGCTGTGCTCCAGGTGCCCGGATGGCAGGTACCGCTGCTCCACGGACCTGAAGAACATCAGCTTCTAGGAGCTCATCTGTTGTCGGGACACACACGGGGCCTCTGCCTGAGTCCCGCCTGGGCTCGCCTCAGAGGGTGTTTCATTTCTGCTACATGGCCCAGCCCATCGCTGCCCTGTCCCCCCGCCCCAGACGGTCCTCCTCGGTCCCTCTTCCCTACACACCTACGTGCGTGCAGCACACGGGGTCCCAGCTCTGGGCTGTGGTCTGAGAGGCGCCCCGACTGGTTCTCTTCCCCTTCTAGCTGCCTGAGGGGTTGTAAGTACCAGGAAGCGGGATTCTTTCCCTTGACCCCCGCCTCACTCACGGACGTGACTGGTCTTCCTCCCTGGGCACGTCTCTTCCCCTTCCTGCATGTGCTCTTCTGCCCAAATCCCACATTCCCCAGCCCCTGCCCCCACTGGCCCCGTCTACTGGGTGTATGTATTGGGTGTACTGCTCCGAGGGACTGGTCCTGGGCTAAGCCTTTCCATGAGGTCGGTGAGGGGCAACCGGGCAGTTGCTCGTCTTCCTTTGATTGACTAAGTCCTCAGTTTTAGGCCATGGGCCCCAGGTCAGCCCTTCAGGGTGGGGTGCAGAGGTGCAGCGGGCAGTGACCTCATGGCAGAGTGGGGGGAGCCCACCCACTAGGCCAGAACTGCATTGCCTCCCCGCACACTTTACTCGTTAACCAATGAAGCCCCCGGTTCCCACGACCTCCCTGTAGAATGCAAGTGAGGGCAGCTTAATCTAATCGGCCACGAAAGTTTAGGAAGCAGCTCCTTTCTGAGGTCCTGGGAGCAAGTCTGTGACCTTGAGGACACAGGGCTTCTGCCCAGCTGGGGAGGGTGGGAGGTGGGAGGGAGGGCAGCAGGCAGGCACGTTGATTTGGGAGGCAACTGTCCCCTAAGGACCAGGCTGCACAGGCCTCACACCCAGAGAAGTCAGCTTCTCTAGACATAAAGGGCTTTCCCAAGTTCAGAGCCATCTGTCTGGGAGCTGTGTCACGGGCCTCCACTGTCTGCTAAAACACCAGCCCCATCAAGCTCCTCCCATTTGGACTCTGCCCTGCATTCACCCAGGACAGCAGGGGACACCCGAAGCTGAGCTTGCTGACCTGACCCTGCAGAATAAAGGCATGAACAAGGGCGAGTGGCCTTGCTGTTGCTGTTCCGCCTGTGTGGGGACTCGGGGGCTGCGAGTGGGAGGGCAGAACAGGGTCTTTTCCAGGTGGAGGAAGGATGTCGTCCCGTTGCTCTTCCTGTTTTGGGCAGTTGTTTTGCAAAAGTGGATTCAGGGTTTCTTTGAATGGAGTGTGACAGGCCTTGGGCTCTGGGCCCAGCAGGTGCTGCTCAGGTGTGTTTGACGGGTTGGAGACAGGAAGGGAGCCCTGAACTGGCAGCCGAGTGGGGACTCCAATGGCAAGATCTGGATGGGTTGCAACTCCCATTTCTGCAACTCAGTCCTTTCTGCTTAGTGTCCAGGACCTGAGACCCCCAGACCACCATGTGTGGGGTGAGGAAGTTCTATATCAGGACGGCCGTGAGCCTATGTCCGAACCCAGGGGCTGGGAGCATTCCCTGTCCCCACAGCCCCTCCTCACCCCAATTCCTGGCCTAGAAAAATGCAAAATGTAAAATAAAAAGACATTGTATCCTGTGTTTCTCAGAAGCCTTCAAGCTCATCGTGGTTAAGGAGGCCTGGGGGCTCCTGCCTCCCCCGTTTGCCCTGGATCTGCTGGAGCCTTGCTCAGGGGGTACTCAGCACAGGCTTTACTGTAGGACCCACTTGAGTCAGACCTGAGCTCCACTCAGGGCTCCTTCTCTGTTTTTGTCTCCTCTGATGGACCTCCTTGCCTGCTCTGCTGGCTCTTGCGCCTTCTTGCAGCCCTTGGATCTCTCCCCCCTGCACTCAGGCTCAGGTGCTGGTCATAGAGCTATTGTCCATGTCTAAGATTCCAATCTGCCCACCCTTATCCTTTGGGTCTCCAGGTACCACCGATAGCTACCACAAGTCATTGCTGGTGTGTGGGGCCCTCCCCAGGCAGGCTGTGCCCTCTGCAGGCAGAGCCCTCCTGGATGAGACATGGCCATGCGCCTCAGCACAGGGTGATGGCTGGAGGCACAGGAGTGCCCCTGACGAGGCACACACTGACTCGCCACCTGCAGCCCCCATCTCCATCCCCATCTGGAGCTGGCCAGTCTGTAGACCCCTTTTAGTCTAACTGGAACAGTTCTCATATTTTATACCAGAATGCCAAGGAATGTATAACTGACCTCTGCCCCAGAGGTCTGAAGCCCTGAGAGCAGAGATGGGGAGGTTGGAGGGACAGGGAGGTAAGAAAAGTGTATTTGCGAGAAGTTTTTATACTCAGGAATATATTCTTCATCAATATAATTATAAAAAGAATCTACTTATAGGAATAACATATATTAAGATAAGAATGTATTCCCAAAGAGTTCAATTAAATCGGGGTTAGATAAAATGGACATCCTTCCCGGATGCTGCCCTTTCAGGGACAGCCCTACCTCCCCTTGGACCTAACCCCTTCCTGTTTGACAGGTGGAGTCTGGTGCCATCTAGTGACCAGTCTGGGGATGGCATGGAGGAGTCAAAGATGTGCCCTTCTCAAAGCAGATGGGGACCATTCCCCAGATGTCCCCAAAGGATAGATTCAACCAGAGGGTTAGAGGGACAGTGCTTCCACCTGTGGAAATAAATCTGTCATCCTAAGAAGTACAGGAGAAATACTTAGTTGTGGAGTCTTTTGGGTCCGGTCCCACCTACACACCTCTTTCCTAGAAGCTGCTGTCATCTTCTGGTGAGACATCGTCCAGCTTCTCCAGGAGTGGGACGGTGGAGGTGGGTGAGCCAGTGACGATGATGGGATGCCCCTCCCACCACCTGTGTCCCGGAGTCCCCATATTCTTGGCTAGTCATCTGGGTCAGGGCTACCATCACCCCCAGGATCCAAGTCGGAAGCTCAAGAGCAGCCTACATGTCTTCTCTCTTCTACTGTCTTTTCCCACGGCAGCCCTGGCCAGATTTAAGCAGTCATCCTGTCGAGCATGGCCTGTGGCAACTGCTTCTGACCTATTCTCTCTGCCTCCAGTTTTCCCCTTAAAAATCCACCCTGGCGGGACGCCTGGGTGGCTCAGTTGGTTAAGCAGCTGCCTTCGGCTCAGGTCATGATCCCAGCGTCCTGGGATCGAGTCCCACATGGGCTCCTTGCTCAGCGGGGAGCCTGCTTCTCCCTCTGCCTCTGCCTGCCATTCTGTCTGCCTGTGCTCGCTCTCTCCCCTTCTCTCTCTCTGATAAATAAATAAAATCTTAAAAAAAAAAAAAAATCCACCCTGGCATGTCTACCAGCATCTTTCTAGGCAGCACATTTACCTGGTTTGTGGCCCCTGATGGCCCTTCTCAGCTCCAAAGGAGAAAACCCAGCCTGTAGTGGGGCACGGCAAGCCCCTGCCCATCCTCTCTCTGCCTCTCCCATGCTCCCCACCAGGCTTCTCGGCTTCAGGACTGCCTACGGTCCTTGGGAGATGCCATGTGTGTCTGTGCCGGGGCTGTTCCTCCATGGGGAATGTTCTGTGTCTCTTCTGTGCTCTGGTGATCTCAACGCCTCCTTCAAGAGCCCCTCAAATGTGTCCCCCTGCCCCATCCGCATCCATCCACATGGAAACACCTGAGATAGGCCTCAGGCACGAGTTGGCACCTGCTCTTAGAGAACATCCGTGCCCATGTCGGCCTTCACCCATGAGAGAAGGAAGGGCAGTGTCTGCATCCTGCCTGTGTCCCCAGGTTGAATAATGGGGGCTGGGAGGAGCAGCTGCACAGCCAGAGGACGGAGGCCTCCCCAGGGAGCAGCCCCTGGGAGGAGAGCCCCAGTCTCTCCTCTCGGTGGCCTCTCTTCCCAGGAACTGGGATCCCCTCCCAGGCCCAGTACACAGCAGAGTGCATCCCTAGGGGCAAGCTGCCGAGGGACTGAGAACACCCAGGCCTGTGGTAAAGGTGGGGGATGGGGAGGGTAGCAGGAGGGCCTTCTGGACCCAGCTCCCTGCAAGTGCCTGCACCACCCTGTCGGCCTCAGATCCCTTCATTTACTGAGGCCAGAGTCTGTCAGAGTCTGCCCTCTGCCAGGGCTGGCTTCAGGGCCTGGGGTCATCACAGACCAAGCCCAGCAATAGCCATACCAAGCCCAAGAACCAGGTGTACTGAGTACTTGACAGAGGGTGTTGGTGGGCAGCCCCTCTTCAGACCCCAAGCTACGCAGGGTCGTGCCCTCCTGCTCTCTGCACTGTGGTCTGTCACTGCTGGCAGAAGGGAGGTGGGGGGAGGAGGCAGGGGTTCCTGGGCTGGCCTGCCTGGCCTAGACCCCTCCCTCCAGTGTTTGGGGTAGAGACACGGGACTTGGTGGGGTGCTGGCTTTCAGCACCTGGGTCACACCATGTATGGGGAGGGTGATGGGATACTTTGGCCGATCTGAAGGGAGGGCCCACAGAGGACTGAAAAGTTTCTGGTCATCTGAAGTTGAACCCAGTTAATTCATGTATTAACTAATTAGTTTATTACTCGTTTATGAGCTAAGGGGTCCCTTTCTTGCACAGTAAGCAGAGGACCTGCTGGAGACCATGGTTTTCTCCCGTGTCTGGTGCCTGGCATGGAGCTGTGCTCAGGACATTTATGGAATGAACAAACGAATGAATGAAAGAGCAGTAGCATCCTAAGAGGAGACAGACTGGCAAGGGTCTCCGGGGCCTCTGGGATGTGGGGTTTATAGCTGTCGCCCGTCACAGACCTTCTGCTCCCAGAGTCCCCACATCTCCGTGTTCAGTTCCTGGCCCCCTTGCAGTTTCTCACTCACCAGAGGGAGGCCCTCTGAGATCCTGGCTATAGAGAGAGCCGTACCCAAAGCCTACAGTAATCCTGAGAGACCAGGATGGGTCCTGGGGGGCAGGTCGGGAGTGGGAAAGTACAGGATTGCTGTCTGTGAGAGAGAACATCTTAAATTATAAAAGTTCCATTTACTTTTGTTGGATGGACTTAGTCGTCTCGGAAACAAAGACAAAAAAGGACCCTCCCCTTGAAGAGAATGGTAGGAGAAGGTAGGGCAGAAGCCGCTGGCACCAGGGAGGGGAGATGTCACCAGTAGGGGGCCGAGGAAGGGTAGGGCCTGAGGGAAGCTGGGTGTTGGGGGTGCTCCTCATGGAGGACTAAGGGCTAGACACAGGCAGAGCGGAGGGCAGAGGCCAGAGCTGAGCGTCTGCCTGGAGCTCTCCCAAAGGCCTAAAATTCTAGAGCATTCAGTGGAAGTCTGCCGCTAAGCCCTGCTCCCCCTGAATATTTGAGGACGAACTCGAGGTGGTGTATGGGAAAGGATTCCAACTGACCGGCACCAAGCAGGCACATGAGTGCTTTTTGGTCAGTGTTTCTCCTTGGCTTTTCTCCCATCTCACAGACTCTGGCTGTAAGGCTCCAGAGGGGCAAGGAGCAGAGGGAAGACCCAAGGAGGAAGCAGGAAGACTCCCTCAGCCAAAGAAAAGTTTGGGCTTTTGAAAGAGGCCCCCGGGAGTCGGGGCTTGCCTCAGAGCTGAGTCTGCACAGCAAACATACTGTTTTACTTTGACTACCTGTTTACCCAGGTTGGCTTTGGTTGGGGGTGGGTTGAGGTGGGGCCAAGGCCTCAGACCCCCAAGGGCAACACTTGGCATTCTTACTTTTTCAGAGCTTTGACAGCTGTAAGCAAGGGGATTGAGGAATTGCTATTTGAAAATTTGGCCGGTGTCTGATCTGAGACCAGCCCAAGAGTCCACCTGGAGAATTCTCCTGGAGTGTACCAAAAACTCAGATCCCACCAGATGAGGAGGGAAGCATAAGGCAGTCCGGGGCCTGCTTTCCATCGGGACACTTTTCCAGGGGGTAGTCAGAAAGAAAAGCAAAGGGCCCTCTAGACACAAACAGCTTGCTTGCATCAACGGCACAACGAACAAAGGAGGTTGTGCCCTACCATGGAATGTCACTGAGTCCTAAACTGGAACAAAATGCTGCTCGTGCCACAGCAGGGGCGGACCTCGAGAATGCTGTGTGGAATGAAAGAAGCCAGGGATGCCCAGCAAAAGAAGCCAGGGGCACCTGCGCGGTGCAATCGGGTTCAGCCTGGGATCTCAGGGTCATGAGATGGAGCCCCAAGTTGGGCTCTGCGCTCAGTGCTTCTCCCCCACCCCCGCCAACTCTTGCGCTCTCTCTAAAATAAATAAATAAATATTAAAAAAATAATAATAATAAAGAAAAAGAAACTTGAAAGAAAGAAGCCAGACCCAAAAGACCACGTTTCATATGATTCTCTTTATGCGAAATGCCCAAAGTAGGTAGATCTCCAGAGACAGACAGCAGCTTGGTCATTGCCTGGAGCCGAGTGTAGGAAAATAGAGTGACTGTTGGTGGGTACAAGGTTTCCTTTCCGGGTGGCAAGAATGTTCTAAAATTAGGTTGTACCTACCGATGGTTGCCTAACTCTGTGAATATCTGAGGAATATGAAATTAAATGTGTTAAATGGATGAATTCTCTTGGGGTGTGAACTATGTCACAATGAAGCTGTTTAAAAAAAAAATCAGGGGCGCCTGGGTGGCTCAGTTGGTTAAGCAGCTGCCTTCGGCTCAGGTCATGATCCCAGCGTCCTGGGATGGAGTCCCACATCGGGCTCCTTGCTCCGCAGGGAGCCTGCTTCTCCCTCTGACTCTGCCTGCCTCTCTGTCTGCCTGTGCTCGCTCTCGCTCCCTGTCTCTCTGACAAATAAATAAATAAAATCTTTAAAAAAAAAATCATTATTAAAATCTATAAAGTAAAAAAAAAAAAAAAAGCTTTCCAGCTTCAGTCGGCAGGAGGTTGGTCTGGCCCATGTGTCCAGGCTGAAGAGAACGAGGCCAGGGCCTGTTTCAGCGCCGCTCACGGGTGCAGGAAATGGCCCACGTTTCGTGGAACCAGGCTTCAGCTTCTGAGGTTTGAGGCCTGTGGGCACCTGGGAGGTCCTCAGGGTCTCGAGCACAGGAGGACTGGAACATTCCAGGCTGAGGAGCGATTTGGCCTCCCTTAATGTTCATTTGACATTTATTTTGTGGGCGGGGGAGAAAGATGCCCTCAGTAAGGGTTTTGTCATGAGTGGTTTTTGGTACCAGACGGCTCCTCAAATGCTATTCTCAACTGTTTGCAATGTGGGTAACACGGCACCTGGGTGGCTCAGTGGGTTGAGCCTCTGCCTTTGGCTCAGGTCATGATCTCAGGGTCCTGGGATTGAGCCCCACATGGGCTCTCTGCTGGGTGGGGAGCCTGCTCTCTCCCGCCCCCCTGCGGCTCACCTAACTTGTGATCTCTCTCTCTCTCTCTCTGTTTCAAATAAATAAATAAGATTAAAAAAAAACCCCACGTTGGATAATAAAGGAAATCCCTTATTAGCAGGACAAAAGCGCTATATGTTGCAAGGTGCAAGTTTGGGCTCTCAGTTCCTCCTCATTCCTGCATCTTAAAATGAATGGCAGTGACCACACCTGGAGCTTGCGGAGCCCAGAGTGACACTGGCCTAGAGCTGCCCTTCTGGCCTCCACATGCCTGCTGCAAAGATGTTCCCTGGAGGCAGGATGTCTCCTGCAAAGGATTTTTGTTGTTGTTGTTGTTGTTTTTGTTTTACCACCATTGGGCACTGCCCACCTTGGCTGGAGCGGACAAGTCCCTGTGTAGCCACTGAGTTTACTGGTACCGAGTCCTTCTTGCAGGGATGTTTGTGCCTCTTTAAGAACAGTACCCTGGGGTGCCTGGGTGGCGTCTGCCTTTGGCTCAGGTCAGGATCTCAGGGTCCTGGGATGGAGCCCCGCATCACGCTCTCTGCTCAGCAGGGAGTCAGCTTCTCCCTCTCACTCTCCCTCTGTGCGCTCTCTCTCCACCAAATAAATAAATAAAATCTTAAAAAAAAAAAAAAAAAAGAGGCTTACCCTGAACAGCTGACCCTGGGTGGGAATAAGGTGCAAATATGGCCCGTTCCCTGTTCCAGTCATGGTCGGGGCCATACCTAGCCCCAGAAGCCCAAAGCCATAGAGTCACCCTGAAAACAACTTTTAGGTGGTGACTGCCTTAAAAATGAAACAGCCCGGGGGTGCCTGGGTGGCTCAGTGGGTTAAAGCCTCTGCCTTCGGCTCAGGTCATGATCCCAGGGTCCTGGGATTGAGCCCCACATCAGAATCTCTGCTCAGCAGGGATCCTGTTTCCTCCTCTCTCTCTCTCTGCCTGCCTCTGCCTACTTGTGATCTCTCTGTCAAATAAATAAATAAAATCTTAAAAAAAAAGAAAAAAAAAAAAAAAGAAAAACAGCCCAAGTTACCCTGCAGCAAATGAGTATATTCAGGACCAGCAGAGGAATTGCAATTCAGGATAAGCCAACTTAGGTAAAGCTGAGGCAAGCCTGGAGGACACAGCGGGAGAGCCTCCTTTTATAGAAGAAAGGGGGGAAGTGGGGAGCGACGTGTGGCGGCTTCTCACTGGCTGCAGGCAGGGCCAGTGCTGTTGGCTGGCTGAGGACCTCTTCCTCCTTCCTGCTGGTCCAGAAGAGCTTCCATGACGTTCCTGACACCTCTCCCTGCCTAGCTTCCCGACTTCACTTTGAATGAGCTTTCTTTTATTCATTTTCATGGTTTCCCCCTCAGCTCCCCTGAGGCCCCTTTTGACTGCCACAGAGGCTTTCCTCTCCAAGTTTATGAAGAGCCTCGTGGAGCCTGCAGCCTGAGAGCCCAGGACCTGGGCCTCAAGGAGATCACAGGGCCCAGGCCATGGGAGGGGCAGTTTATGGCCCTCTGTCCAGAACATTCTTTCTTATCTTCGCCTCTGCCCTATTGGAAGTCCCTACCCACGGGTTCTAGGGACATTTGTTTCATTTAAATATGGGTGTGCCTTGGAAGAAAAACCTGGGTGTTGCCCTCAGAAGGGATCAGAGCCACCCCCCCAGCCCCTCCCCCTGGCCTACTGAGGACAGGGGAACCTTTACTTGGGGGCCAAAGATTCGCGAAAGGATGAAGTGGGTCTACACAGAGAGAAACGCTGACGAGTAAGAAGCCGTGGGCACAGCTCTGACAGAGACAGGCGGAGAGGATCCTGTGAAATCCTGTCACAAAACTAAGCTCCGAACACTAAGTAAACAAATATGTCGAATGACAGCTTGACATTTTCTCGTCATTTTGCATTTCACTCTGTTGGCGTTGCTTGGCAAATGTGCAGCAAATTATCCTAATTCTGCTTCCCAACAGGGGGTGCGGCACGATGGTGGATGGTGCCGACTGCGCGGGTCTAAGCCCTGGTCAAGTCACTTCCTGACTGGGGACTTTGGGCAAGTTGCCGAACTTCTCTGCCTCAGTGTCCCCATCTGTAAAATGGCACAAACGATTGTAGTACCCGCCTCTGACCCTTACCCTGCCGGGCAAGGGTGTGCAAAGTGCTTAGGACAGGCTGTGCATGAGGGAGCACATTAGGCATGCTTTATGCTTTTTTGTTTCTTTATGAACACATCTTGGAAAGTCCCTGCTGGGAGCCTTCTGCCCAGGGCCTGGTCCTCCAGGAACTGCCTTACCAAGCCCATGTTACCTGGAAGCATCTCCTAGACATGCTTCTGCTCCCCAGGGCTGGAGTGTGGTAGGAAGAAATTACAGTTTGTCCAGACCTGGTTCTGTTGATATTATGACGTTTAGAAGCACAGGTTTAGATAGGCAAAGCTCAATAGCAACCTGTTTAGGAACATAGATACGCAAATCTTATCTAAGGGGCTCTTAATCCCTTGCTTAAACATATGAGTCACTATTTTAAAGTAATGTTTGCTCAATATGGGCCGTGATCTTAACACTGCGCTATGCATTTTTTTTTTTTTCTAGAAAAAGCATAAGGAGAGTGGGCTCTGAATCCTATCCTGAATCTTCTCAAACTGGGTTAAATTAAACCAGCTGAAGCATGTATGACCCCTGAAACAGGTGTCACTTCTGGTGGCTGTCCCCCAGGAGCCAGTGGTCCTAGGAAATGTCATTTGCCCCATAAACCTGCAGCTGCCAATCTTCAGGGTTCATAGCCCACCAAAGGGAAATGTCAAAATGCTGAGTCCTGGAGACTTGGATTCGAGGGGCCTCTAACAAGCTCTTCTCCAGTGCGGGGGCTGCGGGTCCTTCCCAGGCCTCCGCCCCCAGGGAGACACTGTCCTACCTGGGCACCCTAACCTTTGGAGGAAATCAGTTAGGCCTATCGTGAAAATTCTAATTATCTTTGCAGGGGGGCAGAGAGGCTAGTTTCCATTAGGAAAACTCCATTCAGCTAGAACTGATCTTCATGTTAAAACAAGGACTAAGAAGACAGGAAGTGGGGAGGGAATTGGGTGTGCGTGTGTGACTATGCCTGGGTCTACAACCGTCCGGAATTAGGTTTCAAAGGGGGCATAATTGTCTCCGAGGACACCTCCATCCTCAGAGTGGTGAAGCAGGCAGAGGAGTACAGAGAGGGGTGACACTGGGGCCGAGAGAGGAGGCCCCTCTAAGGGGCTGTAATTTCCATTCGCTTCAAGGCCAGCAGCTGGGCCCACACCTGGATGCTGCAAAGCGCAGGTGAGGAGGCGCAGGTGCTGGATGGCCCGAGGCCCCAACCAGGAGGCAACCACGCGTCCTGCATACGTCCTGCATGTGCTCCCCAGTCTCCAGCTGGGAGTCAGCTGGGAGCGGGAGCTACAGGGATTTGACCGGCTCAGTGGGATATTCCATGTCTGGAGGGAGCGTTAGGGAGTCAGGCAACAGCAAAATGGGTCCAAGACCTCAGGTAGGGGTTCCCTGCTCTGGAGCCTGCTGGCGGCAGGTATCTCAGTAAGAAGCCCCATGGGTGGGCAGCCACACTTGGTCCCAGGTGAGGGGAAGGGATCACAGACTTCCTTTGCCAGGTGTGCATGCCTGGTCATGTCAGCCTAGGAGGAGGGTCACTGAGAAGAAGCCCAGGGGCAGGCCCAGTGAGGTGGGGTCGGAGGGAAGACCTGGGAGTGATCTCACGGGGACTAAGCACTGGAGAGGATGGGGTGGCGGCTGGAGAAAGATGGGAGAGAAGGTTCTTGCTCCCTGCTGCAGCTTTGTTGGTTAAGATGGTCCCCCAGGGCCTAAACTGGCAAGGGACAGCTGTGAAATGACTAAGTGGTGTAGTATAAGGGGTCTGCTTTCAGGATAGCTATTTCCTCCCTCCCCTTAGGCTCCGTGGGTGCCTGGGATCATGGGAAAGCCAGCCAATGGCCACCACATCCCTGGACAGCATGCACCCTCCCAGGGCTCTGGCCTGGGACAGCAGAGTCCTGTGGAGGCAGCCTCATCGCAAAGCTTGTGGCCCCAGAGATGTCCTGAGCCATTGGGGAGCTGGAGACAATCAGAAATGGGGCCCCCCGCATCTCCTGCCCTCCTTCCCAGACACTGCCCTCCCCATCTCCCACCGGTGTTCTCCCCTCCATGAGGTGCTCTGTCCCTCCCTGTCCTCTGTCTGGTGGTCCCATTCTTCCTGGTGGCACTGGAACCAAAGCTTCAGATTCTCCGCTCAGTTGTCTGAGGGGTCAGGCAGCTCCCAGGGTCCTCTGCCACATCTGATGCATGGAGAGAGTAATTCCTGCTGCTCCCAGAGTTGTCATGAAGAGATGTGAAATGCTGGAGAAGGGGCCTGGGAAGAGGGAGCTTTTGCAGCTCAGGAGACCCTGGAAAGGGAGAGTAAGCAAGGAGACCCCCTGGGACCTACCTTTCCTCATTTGAATCCTGACTCTGCCCACAACTTGCTAGCTGGATGACCTCAGGGAAGCAACTTCTCCAGCCTCAATCTTCTCCTGGGTGAAGCCGCATTCCCACTAGGACTTAATTCACAGGCTTGCTGCAGGGACCGGGTGAGATGGAGCCAGCCCGGGCCTGGCACATAGTGAAGGCACGGGAAGTGTGAACTTTGGCTACTATACCAGCCTTCCGATGGAGAGTGCTCTGTTTGCACCAAGTGGGTGCTGCCCCCTTCAGTAGAAGATGGTGTCTGCACCGATCAATCCCCACAGGGCGAGTGTGGAAACTGGATGGAGAGTGGAAAGAAACAGCTGTCCCCATGCCTGCCCCCACACCTGCCTCTGACCATCGTGAAATGGGCTGGTGGGGAGTAGGAGGGTTCGGGGAGTGAAGCCAGCCCTGCCCAAGGGCAAGGAAGCAGCCCAGAGCCCCACCTTGTCCATGCCCCTCCATCACGCTGCCTCCCACTTCATGACTGCCGGCTTTAAAAAACAATTTTAAACACCACCCCAAACAGACCCACCCAAGACTTCGCAGCGCCCTGCAGCCAGCTTCAACCACCCCATGGAGCCCGTCTGTTCGGTTCAAGGTGAAGATTTTAACTCAGGCTATTTATAATTCCCGCGATGGAGCAGGTGTCAGTTTCAAAGCAGTCAGGCCAGATGTCGCCGTGGAAGTTGAGAGGGAGACAAGCATTATTATAAATTAATGTTGCCAGTGATTAACATTTGATATTTTTAACACGCATTCACCTCAGAGGAAAGAAATCCTCTTTAATTAATGTGGCCGGATGGAGTGCGCCTTCCCATCTGGAGCAGGGGTTGCAGAAAATCTCTGGGTGTAGCTTCAGGCAAAGATCTGATGGAAGAAAATTAGTGAACCCTGAAAATAAGTGAACCCTACAAAGATTAGTTTGTTGTCCTGCCTCGGTAGGCTGAGACTGTCAGGTTTGGGCATCCTGCTCTTCCTTGTCTCCGTCCATCTTCTCTGTGCTTCCTGCTCCAGCTACCAGTCTCAACTAGAAAAACCATTGGAGGCCTTTATGGGAAGCTGCGAGTCCCAGGCTTCTCTTTTTGTCAGAGCTCTGCTTATAAAATACCCGACTTCCTATCGGAGCCCGCCGCTGAAGGGCTTGTCTGCACACTTGACTTATTTTGTCTGCATGGTATCAGAATAAAGGGTCACCTTTATTTGAAAGTCTGTACATTTCCCCCAGAGGTAGCATTTTCTGCATCTCTCGGAAAATGGAAAGTTCTGGCATCCCTGCATTGGGTTCCCACAGTGGCATGGATGAACTGGTGGTTAGGGTAGGCAGTCATTGGCAGGAGTGCAGACATTCCCTGAACCCGCCACTCGTGGGGGCCTCTGCTACACCTGCTCCTGGGTTTGCCTCGGATCTGCAGATAATGTGTTGGGTTTACAGAGTGTTGGCATGCATTGTACTGAACATTTTTTTTTTTTTTGGAAGAGAATGAAATTAATGGAAAATTTCTATTTTTTGAAGTTTATTTAAAAAATTAGAATCTGAAACACAATCATCAGAATCATGGAGGCTCCTATTATGTTATGTCCTTTTCCCTCATTTGTAGAATATGGGTAATAATACCGACTCTGAATACTTTTGGTGATGATTGGAGAAGAGCATAATAAAAGGAGCTGGTGATTTTTGAGTGCCTGCTGTCTACCAGGCCCTTTACAGGGCCTCATTGATCATCACAAAAACCCCACAAGGTGGAAGATGCTTGTGGTTGAGCATCATGAGGCTGGCCGATCCCCTAACAAAGGGCCAAGCTGGGGTTTCTGTCACACAGTAGGGCACAGGGTCTGAAGGCCATGGAGTAGACATGGCCAAGTTCTCCAGTTCTGAAAACGCTGTGACTCAGGCCCGGGTCCTTCCCTTTCTACAGTGATGCAGGTTCTTGGGGGAAGCATGCTAGGAAGGGGCAAGTTTTCCCGACGTTCAAAGAGAGGCTGTGACATGCGAAGTCATCCATCTCTCAGAGGGTGAGTTGCAAAGAGATGCATATTACATTTTCTATTTGGTTCACCTGAGGGCATTTCTTTTTGTTTATAAGTAAACTTTAATGTTTTCATGGTCAAACAGACGCAACAGAAGAGTTACCTTTTGAAGCCATTTTCCCCCCTGTTAAACAGGAAGTCTCCATTTCCCACTCCTTGCCAGCCCCTGGTGACCGTCACTCTGCTTTGGGTCTCTTTGAGTGTGATGACTCTGAGGACTCCATAGAATGGGAAATCATATAGGATTTGTGCTTTTGAGATGGGCCTCTTTCACTTGGTATAATGTTCTTTAAAAAATAATAATTATTATTATTTATTTTAGAGAGTGCGTGCACGAGCTGGGAGAGGGGCAGAGGGAGCCAGAGAATCTCCAGCAGACTCCCAGCTGAGCGACCGGGGAAGGGGGTGGTGCCAGGTCCCAGGATCCTGAGAGCACAACCTGGACCAAAGTCAAGAGCTGGACACTCAACTGACTGAGCCACCCAGGCACCCCTCACTTGGTATAATTCTTAAGGTTCATCTGGATCGTAGCATGTGTCAGAATCTCTTTCCTTTTTCTGGCTGAATGATACTCCATTGCATGTGTATGCCGCAGACTCTTTATCCAGCCGTTCAACTGTGGGCAGAGGCTCGTGGTGCTTGCACCTTTTGGCTAGTGTAGAACGATGCCATCAACATGGGTGTACAAGTATCTTTTTTGAGATTTTGCTTTCAGTGCTTCTGGGTATACATCCAGAAGGAGAACTGCTGCATCATATGGTAATTCCGTTTAATTTTTTTGAGGAACTGCCACACTGTTTTCCATCATGGCTGCAAGCAGCAATTACAATATTGTATATATGTATATACAATATACATTGTATTAAATATTATATATAGGTGTATATGTATATACAATGTATATACAAAATTCATTCTCAGCAACAATATACAATAGTTGCAATTTCTCCACATTGTTGCCAACATTTGTTATTTTCTGGATTTTTTGATAGCAGCCATCCTAATGAGTGTGAGCTGATAACTCCTCATGGTTTGCACCTCATTTCCCTAGTGATGAGTGACATTGGGCATCTTCTCACGTGCTTGTTGGCCATTGGTACATCTCTTGGAAGAAATGTCTATTGAAGTCCTTTGCCCCTTTTGTAATCAAGTTACTTGTTTTTTTGTGTCTGTTGTTCAGTTGTAGGAACTCTTGATATATTCTGGCTACTAACCCCTTCTCAGATATTTGATTTGCAAATATTTCTCCCATCCCATCACTTCCGGAAGTGTCCTTTGATGCACAAGTCTTTAGTTTTGGTATAGTCTAATATATCTATTTTCTTTATTTTGTTGCCTATGCTTTTGGTATCATATATAAGCAATCATAGCTGAATCCCATGTCATGAAGCTTTTGAAGCTGAAATTTTGGATCAGGTCCTCTTCTCCAAATGTTTAATGATTTCTTAAAACTGTATTTATAAAGCAAAACATTCATGATCTCAAGATGCGTGACACTGGTTTCGTTTCATTGTCCTGCAGGGACGCTAGTTCCCCAAGTCCACCTTTACCGTCCCATTTGGGCACTGCCTTGCTTGGTCATGAAGCATAGGCATGATGGGGGAGCGGGGGACGGTGTATAGGCTCCATTGGGAGAGGACTGATTTCTACCAGAGCACCTTCCCACCCCATTCTTCCTCCCCCTCATTCTACTTTCTTCCTCTTTTCATGCCCCCACCTGAAAAACTGTCCGGAATGGGATTTAGGGCTGGCTGCATGCCCCCTTCTCTGCGGCCTCTGCTGAAGGTCTTTCCCTGGAGCAGGGCCCTGGGCTGCTCTGATGTGGTTGGGTTTGTATCTTCCTCCTTCTGGAAGTGCCTGACCCCAAGTGTCAGACTGATAAACATGGAATTTCTCTGGAGACGTGTTTGAGCTATCTCAGTTTTAAAAATTCTTCTATTTAACAATAGTTCCCAATACAGAAGCAGTACAAAGGATTCCTGCATACCTTCCCCAGACACCAGAAATGTTGGCACCTCACCACATTGGCTTTATTCTCTTTTCTCTCCCTGTCCATTTTCTGATCTATGAGAAATGCTGCTAGAACTTACAGACATGATATTCCTTTACTTTGGTATGTCCCCCAAATCAAGGACATTTTCTTATAATTATTAAAATAAGAGCCAGTACAAATATCAAAGCTGGGAAATTGACATCAATACAATACTATTACTTACAATTTTGGCCAAGTCCTCCTCCCAAGCTATCTCGTGATTCCTTAAAACTGTGTTTATAAAGCAAAACGTAGTCTCAAGATGTGTGACACTGTGATCTAGAGACCGGATTTGGCCGAGGGACCACAGTCCTGCGTCCACGCTGTGGGGACTGCCTTGACTCTTGACTCTTTTCCTCCCTCTTCCCATTCCTTTCGGGAAGCTGGATGGGCTTCTCCACTGCTGTTTCCCATAACTAATAATGTGATTTCCTGTGTGTAGGGTGGGATCCCCACCTTACCCATCTCTCAAGAGGTCCGGGCAGTTCCATGATGCATTGGACTGAGGTTTCCAGGGCTCAAGGTGCTTACTGTTGAACAAATAGAAGTGCATTTTTGGAGGCTGGGAGCTATCCTCTCCCCAAAGTTCTACTGACCATGGATGGCGGACAGGCCAGTATATCCTCAGAGATCACTGGGGTGCAGGAAGGGAGAAGGGTGGTGTGCAGGTCAGACCTCTGATTCATTTTCCAGGTCTCTACCCTCCCCAGGTCTTTTGCAGTTGAGCCTCTGTTGTTCCTGGGTCCTGCATTAAAGACCCCAGATCCCCTTCACCTTCAACCTGAGACTCGTCAAGTGTGGACACAGTGTGGCCCTCTTTGCCAACATGCAGAACTTGGATGCTGTGAGCGTCCCATGGTGTAGCTGAGAGGATGGGCGGTCAAGGATCAAACAGACCCAACTTTGCATCCAGATCCATTTGCCATTAGCTGAGTGACTCGGAAGATCCGTCAAGCTGTCCAAGCTCCTGTTCGCTTGTCTGTGGCATGGTATTTCAAAGGGCCGGTGCACGGGCACTAGGTAAGCACATGAGACATGTTATAGTTGTACAACTGGGCAATATTTAGAGATACTGATTTATGCTTTTTATGTATTTTATTTTATTTATTTGTCAGGGAGAGAGAGAGCACAGACAGGCAGAGTGGCAGGCAGAGGCAGAGGGAGAAGCAGCTCCCTGCTGAGCAAGGAGCCCGATGTGGGACTCGATCCCAGGATGCTGGGATCATGACCCGAGCAGAAGGCAGATGCTTAACCAACTGAGCCACCCAGGTGTCCCTGATTTATGCTTTAAAAACAAAACAAAACAAAACAAAACAAAACAAAACAAAACACCCTCTCATTTTCTCCTTTCTTTTTTCCTCAGGAAAGGAAAAGACAATGCTGCCAGACGATGTCAGCAGGGCAGAAAGCAGAGGTGACGGACGTGCAGGACTTCTGACTGGGATGTTGTGGTCTGGCCCTAGGGGAACTCAGGACTCCTCAGAGTGTGTAGAAGGAAGAGGTGGGGGGAGGGCAGGGACACAGGCGTGTCCTAAGTGGCGGGGACCTGGAGTCTGCTTCCTGGTGGGGGCCCAGAGGGGTGGCAAGACCAGAGAGGAGGGAATATGTGGCCTGTCCCCGGGAGTATGACCAAGGCATCTTCCAGAAGGCTGGGTTGGTCCGGGCGAGGCATGGAGGCAACAGGGGCCGAGGCAAGGGTGAAGAAAAACTACTGAGGACACCCTTCCCCTGCAACCAAAATTTGGCACATTGGAGAGTCACGGGTGCCAAAGCTCATCTGTGGGGCACTGTGCAAAAATGGCTAAGATTAATTTGCGTCCAACCTGCAGGGACAATACAGAAATTCAGTTGATTTCTAGAACAGGAAAAGAACTGATGCTTTGTACATACCTGAGATTTAGACTAGCTCCATGCGTTTGGGAATCCTACATTTCGAGGCTGGGAACTGACATGGAACATTCAAGGTCACACAAGGACAGCCATTTATGACTCAGATTTGTAGAAGTCCTAACCCAGAGCAGCACTGGACTGTCCTTTCTTTGATCGTCCCATGAGCATGTCAGGGTCAGAAAAGGAAATTGAGACTCCAGTATGTAAAGGGACTTGCTCAAGGCCACATCCCATGGGGCAGACCCAGGATTGAAACCCAAGACAGTCACACGTGCACATTCCAGAAACCATGTTCCCCTGTCACCTGGCTCCTTGCCATGGAAGATGTTTGTTCCTTTGGATTTCCCCCCATAATGCTTGTCACAGCAGTGTCACACAAATGGGATTGGAGCTGTCCCTCCCCTGACTGCAGCCTTCCCAGGCATGGAGTGGTGAGCGCATAGAAGATGCTCAAGGAGCTGCATTGAAGCGGCTTTGTGGCTGCTTATGCCTGAGTGGAGATCATGGGCACTGGGGGACGCAAGGGCGGGGGGAGAATGTGCCCAGGATAGGTTGTCCCCAGGTCCTGATTGTTCTTTAGCCACTTTTGTGGGCCATCCCCCAGGCACAAAGAATCTAGACCAAGGGAAGTCGTCCCCACCTGGTGCTGGGTAGCCGGTGATAAAATCTTATCGTGGTTTTCCTAAAAGCTTTTTGCAGTTTTTGCCCTGCCCCTGTGGATAAGCAGTTCTGACGTTCTGGGCAGTCTGGGCAGCATTCCTGATAGGGCACACTTGAATGCTATTAGAATGATCTCAATCTCATGAGTAAACACAGAACAACCAGTGCTATGGGATCTTTAGTTTTTGGCTTCGAGGCTCCCCTTCCAATGGGAGGGATGGCCAAGCCTGGCTTACCAGGCTCACTGTCAGGAGTGTTTGCCACTGGGTCAGGCTGGGCCCCTGGGGAAGCGAAGCAGAGTGCTCCCATGTGCTAGTGTTGACCCCGGAGGGGCCCGGCCCCAGGTGCTGCATGCAGGCAAGCCTGTCCCAAGGGGTACCTGGAGCTCAGCAGGGGTGAGCTAGAAGCCCCTCAGGGCCCAGCCGGCTATAGGAATCTCATGAGTTTGCAATTTCAAGTCAGCTAGAAGCAAAACCGCCCCAGACATGAAATTGCAAACTCATGAGATTCCTATAGCCGGCTGGGCCCCGAGGAGCAGTGTGGGGTATCAGACCAGCGCTCTGTGACAGTTCAAGGTCTTTTTCCTCAAGGGCAAGTCCCTCAACCTCTCTGAGTCTCTGTTTCCTCACCTGCAGCTCGTCATAAAGACAGGGCCCTGCTGGGCCTCCAGAGCAAGACTGTTCATTGAATCATTTGCTTAACCAAACGTTTAGTGAGCATCTACTATGTGGCGTGCTCCATGCTGGCAAGAAAGACATTTCGATTCCAGCTGTTCCGATGCAGGGTTGCTGGTATGGGACACACAGGCCTTCTGAGGAGGGACGAGGATGGCTGGGTAGGGCGTTGCCAAGGGAGGTGGTCTGGTGGTCTTCCTAGCTCTTGCCACAAAATTCTCAGTTCCCCTGTTGCTGGATCTCATCAAATACAGGAAGCTTCTGGGTCTGTCCCTCTCTGTGTGCCCCTATGTCCAGGGTCCACCGCACGTTTGCCTCTTTAGCTACCCAGCCTGTCCTCTCTGTTCCACGTCCTAGTTACCCAGACGTCTGTCCCGCAGGGTGCTGGTGGCTGGCACCACTCTTGCCATCACACCTGTGGCCCCAAAGCCCCTGCCTGAATCCTGATTTGATCCTGACTTTCCAGTTTATGGCCTCCCCTCACCCTGGGATGTGGTTTTCTCTACCCCATCTGCGGCTGAGCCTTTGCTTCCCTTTCTGGCCTGTCTCTCTCTCGGGGGGCTGCCTACTTATCACAAAGCCCTGCATATATGCTTCTGAGAGGCTCAGACCAGGGGACTGACTCGTGGTCACACCTGTTGCCGAAATCTGACCATCGCGCCCTATCTTCTTCCTTCCCCTCTGTGTGTGGCACACGTCCGCCTTCCCTGTTCACTTCCGCCAGGCCCCCCTCCCCTCCAGTGCTCATGCGGATGTCATATCCACCCCTCACCTTCCCAACACCCATCTAACATGGAACCGGGGGACACAGCCCAGACAGTGCAGGGGTCTTGGGCCTGGTGTCGTCTTAGCCGGGGTGACAGGTTGAAGCAGCACTCTCTGCCGCAGGGGTAGACGGAGTGCTCCCTGGAAGGTGAGTCCGGGAGCACCGAGCTAGAGATGCCTGGATAGGACAGGCTGCAGGCTCCCTGTGAAGTCAGGCCCAAGGCGGAGAGGCACTGAGGGCAGGAGAGGGGTCTGCTGCCAAGGTGGAACACGAGACGGGATTCTGGTGGTGGCCCCACCTGTGTTAGCTCAAGAAGTCCCATCTGGAAGGGGAAATCAGGTCATGGAGGCTGCTGGGACCCTTCCCAGACTAAAGATCAAGCATGTGAGTCCTTTGGCTTTGAAGTCCCGTGGGGGTGGAGTCTGGGGCCCTTATCAAAGTGGGTATTGGGTACTTAATGTGTTTGTGGAGCAGCCTGAAGTCAAGAGGTCATCTCTGCAGCCCAGGCTTGCAGCCAGAGCGGACCCAGGACCCTCTATAAAGGCTGTGGGAAGGAGGACTGGCTCCAGCAGTGGCCAGCCCACGGTCCAAGATGAGGTGCCTCGTGGTGCTCCTTGCAGTTCTCGCCCTTTCCCAGGGCAGTGGGATCTCCAGGTGGGTATCAGGCACCCAGGGAGGGGAAGGGGGTCACATGCACCTGCTCTGGGTGGGTGTGTCTCCTGGTGTTACACCTGTGCTGTGGGTTCCCAGGAGAGTCTTGCCTTTGCGTTTGGGACCTTTCCCTCAAAGTCTGCTCCGCCACTGCAGGGGTGATGAGCAGCAACGCAGGGTCAGACGGGCAGCCTGGGAAATGAAGGGTGTGGCTTCTGGGGTCAAACTGCCTGTGTTCTGATCCCTAGCTCCATCACTAACCTGACTCCCTGTACCCTGTTTCCTCTTCCATTGTAAAATCAGGAACAGAAAGCATCTCTCTCTCAGAGTTGTGAGGAGTATATGAGTTGGTATTTGTCAAATGCTTTGAGCAGTACCTGGCACATGATAAAAAAGCTACGTATGCATTTCTTAGACAAAATAAAGTTCTCTCTATGGGCAAAATTCCCAAGTTTTCCTTCAAAACTAATAACTGATAATTTTTTATTTGATACTTTTTTTGGAAATAATTTAAAAAAATAATCTCTCCACCCAACCTGGGGCTCGAACTCATGATGCCAAGATCAAGAGTCACCTACCTGCTCTACAGACTGAGCCAGCCAGGTGCCCCATAACTAATATTTCTTGAGCTGTTTTTTGCTGGATGCACTATTTTTCCTGGATTTGGTAGATATTATTATTTGTATTTTACAGATGAGGCAGCTGTTGTTTGAGGAGGGTCCCAGAGCTACCCAAGGCCACATGGTTGATAGTGGAGGAGCTAGGATTTGGTCCCAAGTGATCTTACATTTTTGCCACAAAATCACCCTATCTCCAGTTCCTAGCCTGGAGCTCCATCAGGCCATGAGCCTGGGGAGACCTGAATTCACCCCTGGGAAGCTGGATCCCTGAAAAGGGGCCAGGGGGCCTTTGACAAGTCAGAGCTCCTTGTGTCTTGAAAGGGAAGTTTTTTCTAATCAGGCTTCGGGTGGTTTCAGTGCAGGGACTGGACAGCATGGAAGTGGAGGTTTCCATGGTGGTTGGAACCTCCCCGTTCTTGGCGTGGGGCAGTGGGCTGCCGGCGTCCCTCTGAGGGAGGTACCCTGGGGCCTCATGCTGGACACAGCAGCTAGTAGAGAGACAGATACCCCTGTGGGAGTCACCAGGCCTTCCATGAGTGGATCCTGAGCTGAGTGGGAACAGGAGCTCAGCAAGCAGAACACTTTGGGGACCAGGACATGGGGACACAGGAAATGGCAACTGTAGGATTGGGCCCAGGAGCCTCTTTCCTTTGGGGCTTATGTCCTTTTTTTTTTTTTTAAAGATTTTATTTATTTATTTGACAGAGAGAAATCACAAGTAGATGGAGAGGCAGGCAGAGAGAGAGAGAGGGAAGCAGGCTCCCTGCTGAGCAGAGAGCCCAATGTGGGACTCGATCCCAGGACCCTGAGATCATGACCTGAGCCGAAGGCAGCGGCTTAACCCACTGAGCCACCCAGGCGCCCGCTTATGTCCTTTTTTATCATCAGAGACAAACGCTGAGAAATGTCTTAGGGCCTTTTATTTCTGTTGGGTCCTGGCTGAAGTCACACTTGAGGGCTGGGGAAGGGAGGCACCAGAAAGAGAGACCATAAGTCCTGTACAGGGCTGTTCCATCTGGGATCTGTTTGGATTGTGAACAACATGAGAAAACCCATTTTCTCTGAGGATCTTAGATTTCCTGCCATTTTCTTACTCTCCAAGCCCTTTCACAGCTGTGGTCTCCACTTGTCCTCTTGTCCTTAAATCAGCCCCGAAGAGGAGGACTGCATAGCCCTTAGAACTGGAGGGACACCAGGGTCATCAGCCTGTATTACTTCAACCTATAGGAGGGGAAACTAGGAGCCAGAGAGGTGAAAGCCAGAAGAAGTTGGTCAAAGGCGGGGCTGGAAAATGGCTGGAAAGGAAGGAGGTCACCTGTTTTGCAGAGATGGAGGCAAAGCTCAGAGGACCTTGGGGACCGAAGGTGCCACAGACTGCAAAGCAGGGTCTAGAACCCTTCTGCTGTTCTCCCTCTCAATTCTCTTCTACGATTTGCTTCCATCATCCAACACCTAAACTCTATCAGAAGGTCCTCTATGCTGAGGACCACACTCTATGCTGAAACCCTCTGAAAAATTTCCACACACATTAGGTTACGCAAAGCGTCAACCACAGGGGTCGCAAAAGAGGGAGCATTTTCAGAGTGTGGGGGACATTGTTTCCTCTCCAGAGAGCGTGCTTCCAGATGGCAGAGGCTGTACCCGTGGGCCCCACGCAATGTCTGGCCCATAGTAGGGAAGCAGCGAGAATTTGGAGACTGAATGAATGACATTATGTCTCTCAAACCTCGGAGTTGGGGAACTCATGAGCAGGCTATAAAATCCATCCACCGGGTCTCCATCATCATTGAGAAAAGAGGAAGGACTAGGGAACACCAGAGTGTATTACGTTTGGTAAGGGTAGGCACAGAATTGTGAACCGATGTAAAATTTAATTTTTCCTTTGAGTTACGATTTTTAAAAAATGTGGGGAAGTAGCTTACAGAACCTAGAGCCTCTGGGCACTTCTCTGAGGCTGGGCAGCCTTGAGGAGATGCCCACTGGCATCACTAATTCTTCCCTGTCTCCTCAGGGTCCCTCTACACAAAGGCAAGTCTCTGAGAAAGGTCCTGAAGGAGCATGGGCTCCTGGAGGACTTTCTGAAGAAGCACCCGTATTCCATCAGCACGAAGTACTCCAGCCTAGCAAAGGTGGCCAGCGAGCCCTTGACCAACTACCTGGACGTGAGTGGCTCTCCCCTCCCCTTCCAATAATGCTTCTTGCTGGATGCCTTCTCCTGGCCCCCACCTCTTTCCCCTTCTAGAAATCAGGAAGTCCTGTGGGCTGCGGAGGCCGTCCCCCTGCCCCTCAGTCAGCTCCACACAGGGCCAGCAGCCCGGGCAAAGGCGAGGCTCTGAAGGCCACTGCCGGAAGGGTCTGAGCTCAGGCGACCTGTAGACATCCCTCGGGGGCATATGATCTGCTCCCAGGTGTACCCCCATGCCTGTCTTGCCCAGCCCCGTGACCCATGTCTTAATCTGGGCTCGGCAGGGATGGGGTTCTGGTGCCCATTGGCAGCCGCCCAGGACATGACAGGAACGCCCCTTGCGCGGTCTTCCTTCCTGGAACCTGTCCCCCTCTCATCGGTCGCTCTTGGCAGTAAACAGCCAGCCTTGTCTCTCCTGTGAGCTTGTTGCCTTATCTAGGTCATGCTCAGCCCTGTCCCGACCCTAAGTTCTGACACCTGGGGAGCCTGGCCAAGAGGGGTGGCAGGGAGTTTCGGTTGGGACCCGGGGTCTGTACTTCCCATGTCTCTTCTCTATGTCCCTGCCCCTGGCAGGCGGGGCCCAGTCTTCCTACCAGGGAGGGGTGATGTTCTGATCTAACGTCTGCTTCTGGGGCTGATTCCCGCAGGAGTTGTAGGGCTTAAGGGAGGGACAGGCCAGCGCAGTTGTTCGGAGAGGAGCCCAGTGTGGCGGTTGGAGATGAAGGACCCTCCCCAGTAACCCTCACTCCTCTCTCTTCCCTTGTACTTCATGCCAAGCATTGACCCATATCCCTATGCTCTACTCCCCGCCCCTAACTCTGGGCTGTCTGTCCCCAGTGTCAGTATTTTGGGAAGATCTACATCGGGACCCCACCCCAGGAATTCACCGTGGTGTTTGACACTGGCTCCTCTGACCTCTGGGTGCCTTCTGTCTACTGCAAGAGTGATGCCTGCCGTGAGTGACCTCCCTTTCCAACCCGGCCCTCCAGGCTCTGACCCCAGGGCTGCTCTGCCTGCCCTGCATAGTGAGAGGAGAAGGCTGGCTTCCTTTGGAGCCTACTCTGGAAGTCTGTGAATTTCAGTGACATCCACAGATGATTACGGAGGCCTGGCCACTTTGGACAAAAGATGTTAAATGCCCCCAGGCAGAGATGGGGACAAGCTTCATGTTTTAAATGCCAGAAATCAAGGTCAAGTGTTGGTCCTGTGGATTCTGGCTGCATCTGAGGCTACATTGGGGGATTTTGGACAAGAAGTTGGGTCAGCCTGGAAACAAGGAGTGGGCTTGCTTGGATTCTGGCCACCGCTTTTGAGTTGCAGGGTTCTGGGGGGGAACGTGGGTGCAGGAGAGCTCGCTTTGACATTCCCAGCCTCCTGGTTGTGCCCCATCTCCTTGCTCAGCCCCTCCAACTGCCCACAGATTGAGAAGGTGTGCAAATCACGAGTCAAATGTGTAAAGCACCAGCTGGAAATTCAGGGAGCTTAAGCTCTTTATTTTTTAAAGAAATTTTATTTATTTGAGAGAGAGCACAAGCTAGGGGAGCAGCAGGCAGAGAGAGAAGCAGGCTCCCCACTGAGCAGAGAGCCCGATGCGGGGCTCGATCCCAGGACACTGGGACTATGACCCAAGCCAAAGGCAGACGCTTAACTGACTGAACCACCCAGGTGCCCAATATTTACTTATGTACTTAGCCTCTGTCAGGAGCCAAGGCAGGCTGCTGACCCTCCTTGGGTGTTTGGTTCTCCTTCCTATAAAATGGGACTGGAATATGCCAGGAGGTTCTGGGAGAATGAAGTCACCGGGCCTATCATTAGTGATGAATAAACGTTCTATGGGGTACTAACTGATTTCTCCAACAATCCTGGGAAATTGGTGCTCTTGTTACCCCCTTTACCAGAGAAGGAAGCAAAGTTCAGAGAATAAAAGAGTCTTGCCTAAGGTTACAAAGCTGGAGAAAGTAACAAGTCTATGGAAACCCCAGGAATGGCTTTTTTCTTTCTTGTTTGGTTTGGAAGCTACATAGGTCGCTCTGGGGTTCCGAGAGGTGGGTCGAGCAGCAAAGGATAATTTTCCTTATTAAACCCTGGGGGAATCAAGAGAGGGGGGCTGCTTATTTCCTGCAGTGAGAATGATTGGTATGTAGACCACATTTCTTACAAGGCCTAGTGAGGTTCTCAGCCCTGGCTGTTACTGTCAAGGGCAAGAAGATTCTACGGGCCTCACTAACCCTGGGTCTGTGTTTCAGAAAAACATCACCGTTTCGACCCGGCCAAATCCTCCACCTTCCAGAACCTGAACGAGCCTCTGTCTATCCAGTACGGCACCGGCAGCATGCAAGGCTTCCTGGGCCTTGATACCGTCACTGTGAGTGGGGCTTGGGGCCAGTCGGGGCTCACTTTCCTTTCCCCAGTGCCTGCTCTGCCTCCCATCCACCCAGACTCTGGCGGGCTGCACCTCCAGCGGGGGGGTGGGGGGGGGGTGGAGAGGCCCTTTGCATCCTGTCCATGCACGCCCCCACCCCGACCCCTGGTGGGGGGCGTGGTGGGTAGGGATTCTGAGAGCCATCTTAACTGGCTGGGACTGTGGCTCACCCTTCCCTCCTCTCCTTTCCAGGCCAGCCCCTGGAGTCCCCCCTGAGAGCTTCTCCGTGCCCAGTTTCCACTTTCCCCATCCTCTTTCATCCGTCCTTGCCATAGTTGGTTCTGAGCCCTGAGCCTGTGCCAGCTCCCCAGGGTCACCTGTGGGGTCACACTGTAAACTGAGTTCTTAGGAGGGGACTATTATCCCCATCATGCAGACGAGGAAACTGAAGCTCCCAGGAGCTGGTGACTTGCCTGAAGTCGCGCAGCTGGAGACTGGGAGCTGTACTTAGTACATAGTACTAAGTACTACGTAAATAATACATAGTACTAATTAGTACATAGAAGGGCTCAGAACTAGGTTCTTGCTTTCCTTCCTCCCCCACTATCCGAGGTTCAAAGTCAAGCAGCATCCCCGGGGGCTTATTACCTCCATCCTCCTTGAGCTCTTCCTGGGCCTGGCTGAAGGCATTTTTGCTTTAAGCCCAAAAGGACCCAGTTCTTCTCTGCTGACAGCCCTCTCCTCAGGTTTGTCCATTGGCAGGGCAAGTGCCCATGCAACTCAGGCCTCCCCAGGGGTCGTTGCTAGACAGTGGAGGCCCCAGAGCCACTAGATGAGGTGGTCCCAGCAGACAGGGCCCCGGGGAAGGGGAATCTCCTGCCCGTGTCCTACTTCCTCTGAGGCCCGGAGCCACTGGTTTTCTTTTCTGCTGTTCTCGGTTCAGGGGGAAATCCCACATCTTCATGGAGGGGCTGGCCCGAGCCTGCTGGCCTCAGCCGTGGGGCATCGGGTGGCTTTCATTTGTCCCCCTGGGATGGGGGTAGGAGAGAAAACCATGGGAGTCAGGCCCCATGGAAATGAGGACAAGTTGGGGTATTGGAGGAGGAGAAAGAAGATAGGCTTGGGCAGAGAAGTGCGGGTCAAGGGCTCAGAGGTAGGAGATCAGATGTGAAAAGCAGGGTGAACACGTGAAGTGGCTCTTAGTCAAAGGCAAACTCCCGAGTGCCACTGGGGGTCTCTGGAGGGTCCTCGCAAGGGGTGACATGACTGGACGTCTGTTTTCAAAGCTCACTTTGGCTGCGTGTGTGGCGGTTGGTTTGACTCTAAGGGGACAGAGTGGAAGCTGGAGGCTTTCTGTGAGCTCAGAATGGGTGGGTGGGCTCAGCAGCCTTCCAGGGAAGTGGGCAGATTAACAGGAGAGCTGGAGAGAGAGATACCCTAGCAGAGCACCATTAATGTCCAAAGGCCAATCACTTCCTAAATGCTCGATACGGGTTCGGCGTTCATATTATATAGGCCTAAGCATTGCCTCAAGATGCAGATGTTATTATTCCATTTAACAGATGAGGCGAGGGAGGCTCGGGGAGGGGCTTGTACAAGGTCACACCGTCAGCATGCAACAGAGCAAGGGTGCACAGCTAGGTCCATTGGATGCTAAGGGGATGCATGTTCTCTCTGCCCTTCGTGCTGTCCCCAGCTGTTCCCTGGCAGATGCCCCAGGTGTCACTGATGGTAGGGCTGCAGGTTGGCAGAGGGCCTTGGAGCATCCCTCACCCCCTCCCCTTTTCTGGGCTCATCCCCCAACTTCTGCGCGTGAGCACTGCTGTCTGCATCCTTCACCGTGTCCTTTCTTCCTCTGTCCCTGGCCTTGCCAGGGTCATTCCTTCACGACCACGGTGCAGAGATGGGAAACGAGGGTTTTTCCCTCTTAAGCTCACATGACTGCATTGCCCGTAGGAGGGTAGGTGAGCCCCCTCACTCCAAGACTGATCCTGATACAGGCCTACCCCAGAATCTTCCTGCTTCTGGCCAAAGGCCCCTGGTGGAGGTCTCTCGGCTTCTCTTGCAGGTCTCCAATATCGTGGACCCCCAGCAGACCGTGGGCCTGAGCACCAAGGAGCCTGGCAATGTCTTTACCTATTCCGAGTTTGACGGGATCCTGGGGCTGGCCTACCCCACTCTGGCCTCTGAGTACTCAGTGCCCGTGTTCGACAACATGATGCAGAAGCACCTGGTGGCCCAAGACCTGTTCTCTGTGTATTTGTCCAGGTAGAAGCCGCCCCCAGCCAGGGCCAGCATTCCAGGGCCTGGCAAGGTCTCTTGGCCGAGGAGTGGCTATCCATTTGGGACACTGCAATTCAAGAATGGTGGCTAGAATCCAAGCAAGCCCTCTCCTTGTTTCCAGGCTGACCCAACCTCTTGTCCAAAAGCCTCCAATGTAGACTCCAATGCAGCCAGAATCCACAGGACCAACACTTGACCTTGGTTTCTGGCATTTAAAACATGAAGCCTGACCCCATCTCTGCCTGGGGAGCATTTAACATCTTTTGTCCAAAGTGGCCAGGCCTCCGTAATCATCTGTGGATGTCACTGAAATTCATAGACTTCCAGAGTAGGCTCCAAAGGACGCCAGCCTTCTCCTTTTTCTATCCAGGAAACTGAGGTGTGGGAGGGACGGTCATACTGGGAACTGGTGGCTGAGTCACATCTGGAGCCCAGGGCTCCTGACTCCCAGTCTGGTGCTCCCTGCTCTGTCTTCCTGCAGCTCAGCTGGACAGAAGGGTGGGTGGCAGAATGGGGAGAAGAGCGCCCCACTCAGGAGAAGGAGGGTATTGGGCAACTGAGGTCAAGGGCACCCAGGCGAGGAGTACATTGGTACGTTCATTTGCTCAACCAATATTTATAGGCTGCTACTACGTGCAAGTGCTCTGGCAGAAGAAGGGGATACATTAGCAAAACAGACAAACTGGGAGTTAACTTTCTAGCGGGTGGGGGGGAGCAGACAACACACAATCACACAATTTTGCTTACATTTGTGAGAAGGGCGCTCATTGCAGGCAGATCTGGGTGCCGGGAAAGCTTAGTGATGAGGGAAGCCCTGTCTGGTGGAGGTACGTGTGCAGGGCAGGCAGGGGAAGCTTCTCTGAGGCACGTGTGGGAGCTCCCCAGGTGAGACAGAGGATAGCACGCTGCAGGCAGTGGCAACAGCACGTGCTAGGGCCCAGGGGCAAGACAGAGCTTGCGGCGGGGTCTAGGAACTAAAAGCAGCTGGGTGGGAGCAGGTGACACTCGTGTGCCTGTGCTTCCTGGCTTCAAGGAAAGCCCCAGAAGGAACAGAGGGGTAGGGGGTGGCAATTTTAATCCAAAGTCTGTAGGACTTGGTTGAAGACCCTTTGCCCTATTGTAGCTGAAGGGTGGGGATGGGGGCTGGGCACAGGAAGACAGTTATGGGTTGCCCCAGCCAAGCCTAGTGGTCATACGAACTACGTGATGGTTAGTTCCCACCTCCCCTGCACTCTACAAGCTGCAGATGCTGCCTCAGTCTGGGGGCGGAGGAGCTCAGAGAGTGGATGCCCTTATCAGGGAAAAGCCCCAAAGATCAGGGAGGTGGGAGAGCTCACTTAGAGCCTGCAGGGAGGAAGTGGGGGTCAGGGCAGGGAAGATGGTGGGACTGGTCTCAGCTGCCTCTGCCTCCCTCCCACCATGTGGGGCTGCGGCTCCTCCTCTCCAAGCCAGGGTGTCCGAGGGCCACCATATGCCTTTCCTTGGTTTCAGGAATGGCCAGGGGAGCATGCTGACGCTGGGGGCCATTGACCCATCCTACTACACAGGCTCCCTGCACTGGGTGCCCGTGACCGTGCAGGAGTACTGGCAGTTCACCGTGGATAGGTGAGTGAGCAGCAGCCCTGGCTCTAGGGGAGGGGGACGCCAGGGCCTGGGGAGTAGCTTGTGAGGCTCCGAGAAGGACCGCAGCACAGGCGCTTGCAAGCCCGGCCCATCAGATTCTGAGTTGGACCCTTGCAAGGCCAGTGAGCTCAGTCAGCGAGAACGCTGACATTCCCCACGGCTTTATTAGTAAGAGTAAGAGTGCTGCACTTTCTGAGCCCTTATTACCTGTAGATATTGGGCTGAGTGACAACAGGATGGTCTCGTTCACGCCTCGCTGAAACCCTAGGAGGTGGGGGGCCACACCAGTATCCTCATGTTATAATTCACTAACGTGAGCCTCATGATGGTCCATCAGTGAGGTCAGGGAAGGGGTTGTTAATGTACCCATTTTGTGGTTGAGAAGCCCAAGGTCAGGAAGGATGATGATTTGCACAAGGCCTGCAGCAAGTGAATAGCAGGGAGAAAGCTTGACACTGGAGCTTTAGGCATCCCGCGCTGGACTTATTCCACCCTTAGGGCATGTGACTTCCGTGGTTTTGAAAAAAGATTGATTTGTGTATTTGAGGGTTGGGGAGCAGCGGAGAGTCCTAAGCTTGCCCCCCCCCCCCCACTTCCTGAGGATCCTGGCAGGGGAGGATGAGAGGGACCAGGGACAGGGGCTGGATGCTGGACTCACCACGAGGCTGTCCTCTCTGCACTCTGCAGGGTTACTGTCAATGGCGTGGTGGTGGCCTGTGATGGTGGCTGTCAGGCCATCCTGGACACAGGTACCTCCATGCTGGTTGGGCCCAACAGTGACATCCTCAACATCCAGACAGCCATCGGAGCAACACAGGACCAGTATGGTGTGGTAAGGCCAGGCCCATTTCCCCAGAGGGGTGGGGTGTCTCCGGATGTCTTCCCCGTGGGCTTCCAGCCTGGCCCACTGTGGCTGTCGGGACTCTCCTATCTCACACAGAGGCCGACGTCTGGCCTCCTGTCTTCCAGGAGGATCATGCATCCCTGACTCACTGAGCTCTGCCCTACCCCATTTTTCCTCACCCACACACGGGTCTCCTTGCTTCCCTGACGGCTAAGTGCTCCCGGGGTCCCGGAGGAGGCACTGACTGAGCCTGGAGGGAAAGCGCGGAGGCCAGTCCCCCTTTGTCTCAAGCCGGGGCTGTTCCTGCCTTGGCTGACAGGAGGTCCCACTCAGTGTAGCTCTCCTGAGGCCTGAGGGCCTCCCTAGAGTCCTCTGAGTGGGGAGGTCCGTCCGCACCAATGCCAGTGCAGAGGAAGGGATCTTGCCTTGGCCTTTCTCTGCCTCATCGAGCCTGATCAGATCTATTGCCCATCTGAGATGACTTTCCTCTGGCCTTCAGGTTGACATCAACTGCGGGAGCCTGAACAGCATGCCTGATGTGGTCTTTGAGATCAACGGCCGAAAGTACCCTCTGCCCCCCTCCGCCTACACCAGCACGGTAGGAGCTCTTGGGAGAGGAAACCTGGGTTCACCTAGCCCCACCCCCTCCTGGCAAGTCAGCTGGAAAGAGATGTGCAGGAGGAGCAGTTAGACAAACTGGCCTTTCTGAGTGGGGCCCTGCTGTCCTTGGGCCTCCCCTGTGGCTACTGGAGCCTCATGCTGGGAGAAATGGGTCAGACAGAAAGGACAGAGCCTGAGCAGCCTGTGGGAGGGTTGGGTAGGCTGGACCACAGCCCCTGGGGAACCTCCATCTACTGGTCTTGCTTCTAAGCCCAGGGGCCTGGAGTGTTCTCCAGGACTTTCGTAGGTAGCCTGGGCTTTGTGGGGACCCAGCCCTTATCCCCTCTGACCCACTGGCCTCAGCTTAGACCTAGCCTTGAGCACACACAACTGGCAAGGCCTTGGGTCCTTAGGCCTGGGTTGGCTGGTCAGCAGGGCAGTAGGTGCTGAACGAAGGGGGGGTGCTGGAGAGGACAAGTGAGGGGCGCTGGGGTAAGGGGACCCCACTGAGTGAGCTTGCATGAAGTTGCTTGATTTTCTGAATATCAATTTCTTCATCTATCGAGTGGGATGAATCTGATACTCGTCTGCTTCCCTCGGAAGGTGATTTCAAGGATGAGAGGAAATGCTAGCTGGGAGAGGGACTACAGGGGGTGGGGGTGGGGGGCTGGGCCACCCACAGACATGGTGACCCGGGTTGGGCCCAGCTTCATCTCAGCCTTTCCTCTCCTAGGATATGGGCTTCTGCTCTAGCGGCTTCCAAGGTGAAGGTGATTCCCAGCTGTGGATCCTGGGGGATGTGTTCATCCGCGAGTACTACAGCGTCTTTGACAGGGTCAACAACCGCCTGGGGCTGGCCAAGGCCATCTGATGGCACCGCTGAGCCCGGACCAGGGATGCGTGCCCCAAACAGGCATGCGCACGCCCACACACACGCACCTGCACACATACAGATCAGGTTTTCAGGTGCATGTTTCAATAAATACCATATCTCTGCAAAGCGTGGCTTCTGTTGGGCCAAAGTCCTACGCCGCTATGGGATTGGGGATGTGGCATCACGTGGTGTCCGACAGCACTGGGGCTACATGGGTAGGAGAGGGTTGGGGACACTGTTTTTGGGCGGAGACTTTCACAAAGGATTTGGCCACTTCAAGCTTAGGTCGGGTAAAAGCAAGACGTGTCTTGCCTTTGAGTTCTTCCACTCTCGATCTTTCTGGGGAAACGGTGCAGTAGGAGAGAACTTTGTAGGAGGAGGCATGTACCTGGAGAAGGTTTATACCTGGGGATTAAGGGCTTGGCGAACGGGCCTGGAAAGAGAACGTTGGCCCAAGGACAGAAAAGCTCTACGTCTGTTAAGAAAAGGGCTTCAGGGCATTTTGGAGAACACAGTACATGGTGGAATAGGCAGAAGGTAGCTGGGAAGGTCTAAGGTCCTGAGATTGTCATTAACCTTGAGAATGAGCCACGGTGGAGAGCCCATCCTTAGTCATACACTCTCTGAACCTGACTCACCCGCTCACAGAGACTGGCTCCATCACCGGAGGCAGACCCGCCTATAAGGGCTCTGGGAAGCCGAGAGTCAAAGCCAACACCAGTGCTCCGTGATGACTCTGAGGTCTCAGAGAGGACCCCTAGTGCTCAATGAAGACCCTCGAGTGCTCAGCCAGGACTCCAAGCTCTCAGAGAGGACCCTAGTGTTCAGTAAAGACTTCCTAGCGCTCAGTGAGGACCCCCTAGCCCACAGCTGTCAGAGGACAGACCATTCCTGCTCCCAGCTTCCAGCTGCTCCTTTCAGGAGGGGAGAGGCCACATAGGAAATGCAGACCAGAGGGTTATAACAGAGGGATCCAGGTGAATTTAAGGGGCTTTCCCAGTTATGCTACCCTGAAACCCCATAGGGGTCAGGCAGACAAGCTTCTTGGGGGACTCGAGCCCCCTTTTAGGCTCCCTGGACAGTGCTCAGCTGAGCTGCCCACAATTGCTCCCTTGACCCGCCTTCCTTTTTCTTTGTGCCCCTTCTCTTGGCAGTCTCCCGACAGGCTTCTATTTTCTAAATCACAGCCAGTCTGACGCCCAATTTTGTGACGGGGCTCCAAGTCACACCTTTATAGTGGCTGAACGCTCAGAAGGTTTGGAAAGGGGGCTGGGGCCAGGTTCGCATCTGGTCGTGCCCCACCTTATCCTGACCACACTTGCCCTGCAAACAGCTGGGGAGCGAGGCCTTCCGGCAGGCAGCTATCTCAGAGATTGAGAGCAAAGCTAAGGATCCAGATCCGTGGCACTTGACAAAGGAGACTGTCCCTTAGGAAGAGGAATGGGGGAGGGGCTTCCAGTGGGAGCTGCTGCTGGGGTCCTGTTAATAGTCTGGTCTGGGGGCAGGGTGTGTGTGTGTGGGAATCTCTTGGGGTCTTTCTCAGCTGTATCCAAAGACAGACAAGATGAGGGACACATGGCAGTGGAGATACTGTCCTCAGCACCCACCTGTGTCTGTGGCTGAGCACCCAGTGGCCTTTGGCCAGGAAGGATCGGGGGTTAGGCTGGGGGGGTGGGAGGATGTGGGGAGAGGAAGAGCTCAGGCTGTAGTCCCAGGTGACCTGAGGAGCTGCAGGTGGGTTGGGGCAGAGACTACAGGAGAATGTTCCAGGACTTTAAGAATAGAGGGTGGGCCTTGGTGCCTGGGTCTTACAGGATTGGGGAGGACAGCATGTGCCAAGGAGTAAGTTCTGGCTTTGGGCAACTTCTCTAAGCCTCACTTCTCTTATCCAAGACCAATACTGCCTGTTTGCCAAGAATGAGACAGAACTGGGCCACTCTCATTATTTTTAGGCTTCTTGTAGATTAAAAAAAAATGCCAAACAAGCTCACAAAAATTGTGTCATATTTCAATGGTCTACACTTAGTAAATTGCATTTTAAACATCCAAACTTCCAGAAAGCCCATACAGGATGACTTTCATAAATGGGAAGCTAGGACCTAATGGCCTCCCACTGCAGTACTCCCCCGCCCCGGCCCACCTGACCCCAGTTGTGGTCCCTGTCCTGAGCGAGTAGTGACCGTATGGTGAGACGGCCCCTCCTGGGATTTCTCCTAGCTGTGGAGGATGCCTGTCTGCCGTGTTCTCCATACCCAGACCCCTTTGTCCAGCTTGTTTGTCCTTTGAACTTCAGTTGGTGCAAATCTCTCCAGGATGCTTCTGACCAGGCTGGGTTTGGGGCTCCCCAGGACCTCTCTGCCCAGCGCTCCTCTTAGCATAGTGCTCAGCGTTCTAACATTTGTTTCCTGTCTGTCTCCCTCACTGACTGTGGGCTCCCTGAGGACACACACTGAAGCTCTCATTTTGATATCTTGAGCCCCTAATTCACAGAATGCCTTCTTCGAGTATGACTGAATGAATGAGTGAGTGAACCAATGATTTGATCAGTGAGGTCTTTAAGAGGGGCGCTGCTTGCGACTGGTTTCCCCTTCCTCTTGGATCATTCCAACCACGCACCCATCCGCCACATTCAGGCCCCCTCTGCATCTTCTCCCTCCTGGTTGGAAGCCCAGAACACTCCCCATTCTTTGCTGTCCCTGGGGAAAGGCACAGCAGGTGTGGGAGGACAATGATAGGGAGAGAAGGTGGGGGTGGGGAGCAGACTCCAGGGATTTAAGGTTCTGGGGGAGGGCACACAGGGCTCTTGCACCGGGCTGGGTTCTCTGGGGGGGGGGGGGAGGGTCTGCCAGGTGAGGAAGGGGACTTGGAAGGGCTGTCAGCACATCTGCCATTTGCTTGTAAAGAGGGGCAAGCTGGAGGCCAGTGGAGATGCTGGGCACGGGTTCCTGCAGGGCGGGGCGGCTCACCCCTGCTCTCCCACCTGCACTATCTGCCTGTGAGAACTGGGGCAGGGAGCACGTGGCTGAGGAAGCCTCTGTGGCTGCTTCTGGCCCTACCTGACCATGACCGTGACCATGACCTTGACTGGCCCCCAGGCCTTTGTACCTGCTGCTCCTTTCGGTAGTTGTTCTTTCCACTCTCCCTGACCTGTGAATTGCTCCTCATCCTTCAAGATCAGTGTCACCTTGAGGTGACACCCCACTCCGCCAGACTTCTCTTCTGGCTTCCCAATTGCTCAGCAGGGATCTTTACAACCCACTTCTCCTGTTGTTATTCACTTACACACGGGGGCTCTGCCAGAGTCTCTGATGAACAGGCATCTCACATCTCTGGCTCCTCAGCAGCCTGGGGGATTCCTGGCATGCCGTGGAGGCTGAGCAGACACCCAAGGGTGGCTTGTGCTTTGTTACATGAGCGGGCAAATCTATGACTGGGTAGCAGGAATCATGAGTGCCGAGAAACACAAGACACGAGCGTGAGCATGGGCACACACAGGCACGCGTGTCAGTCCTGCACCCCTCCTTGACCCTGTACGCAGGCAGAGGCCTCACCTCTGAGTCCAGCCCTGTTTCCTGTCCCTCTCCCCCATCCCTGTCACTCAATTGCTTGCCAGATCCTCTCATGTTAATGAGAGGAAGCTTTGGCCAGAGAGAAGCTTGGAAAGGAAGTCTTTGAAATGGAAATGTTATGACAAAGTGATGGATTGTTTTCTGAGCTGTGCAGTTGGTTTCTTGCTGGCAGCCTCAGAAGGAAGGATATAACTGAACCCGGAGTGGTAGAGGGTGCCCCTTGTCAGGAAGCCCGAGGCAGCAAGACAGGCAAGCGGGACCCACTCCGAGAGGACTGAGGGGACAACAGCGGGGCACACAGAGGGGAAGGGCACACGCCATACCTAGCGTCCTGCAGGCCTGGCCTCTGGGCCTCTGCACAGGCCATTCCCTTTGCTGGAAGCCTTGTCCACCGTCTCCAACCTATGAACTGCTCTTCCTCCTTCAAGACCAGCTTAACTGTTACCAGCTCTGAGAAGATGCCAACCGCACACAATGCCCACCTCACCCAGAGCCTCCAAACCTCAACAAGACTGGCTGGCTGACCACTGGCCCCTTGGTTTACTGAGGCCTAATTAGAATTTTCACCTGTCTTATTTATTAAAAAAATAGTTTTTGAGTATGTACTGTGTGTGAAGCATTGTCCTCTGCACTGTCTCTCAATAAACATGACAGATAGAACCCTCCATGGTCATGGAGCTCTGCAGGGACATGGATGACAGAGACAACACGTGTGTTCACTGTGGAGATTGCGGGTGATTTTGGCTACCATGGGATAAAGCAGACAGGGCTCATGAATGCCAGAGGTTTCACAATGAGGTGGGTGAGACAGGCTCCAAAAGAAGGTGACGTTTGAGCAAAGACATACAAGAAGGGGTAAGGTGTGTGGATATGAACGAGGGACAAGCATTATAGGTAGAAGGAACAGCGTGTGAAAATTAACGCTCAAATGAGTTACCAGTAGATACATAAGGATACATTATTATTTGTTTACACTTCTTACCTTTCTGAGATGACCCTTTGAGCACAGGGGTCACTACTCGAGCCTTCTGAATACTTCACAGCACTTGATATAGTGTAATTGTTCAGTGGATGTGTGTTGAATGAGTAAACAAACTCCCAAGTTTGTTCTTTCTAAACTACGCAGGATAAGGGTTGCCAGACTCAGCTGTTGTCCTGGAGCGCCCTCTAGTGGCCCAATTTTTCAAATGCCCGGTTTGTACATCTTTCTATGTTCTTTCTACCCTAGAAGGGCGGGGTGGGGCAGTTCGGTTGGGGTGGGGCCCGTTGTGGCCAACCAAATCATAGAATTTACTACTAAGTCTGGGGCACAGTGCCAGCTTCTGCAGGAGGCACAGGCACAGGGGGCATGGTCCCTGCGTCCCTGCTCTCAAAACCCCTCACTTGACTTCTCACTGGCTAACCTTTCCCTTCTCTGTTTTCTGGTATCCTCCCTCTCTGATCTTTCTGGATCATCTGTAATCCCAGGATTACATCTGAGCTGGAGCTGGCCAGGCGAGGATGTGGCTGCTGTGTGTACTGTGGGGCTTGGGAATGGCATTGGCCCTTAGGGGTGGTTCTGAGGCCTTCAACCTGAGGAGTTAGATCTCCAGGGAGCCTGGGCAGCAGTTAGACACTCCCTGGAGCCTTGGGGCTGGGGTTAGGGCTAGATGAGATCCAGTCCAAAGTTGTCTCCCTGCTCTGGCTGGTGGAATCATGCCTCCTCTCGGAGGACTGCTCATGCATGGCCCTGGCCCCTCTCTGGGCTGGTGGTCTTGGTCTCCTCTGCATGACTCTGAAGTTCCATCTGTGGGTGCTGAGCTCCGCCACCTTTGTCCTTGCCCTGTCCTCTGGCCCCAGCCATGAAACCTGAGAGTCCCTTTCTTTCCCAGGGCTCTGCGTCGCATTGAGACCGGAATAACTCTGTCTTTAGAACTTTATTTTTAGGACCTCTGAGAAGGAACAAGGAGCCTCCAGAGAGACAAGTCCTGTGTTGGGGAAGGTCTGGGCAGGGATCAGTCATACCTTCCATACCTTCTGCAGCTTTGAACTGTTGCCTGGGAAGTTCTGTAAGCCAGAACCTCCCATGGGAGCACTGGATCTCAGCCACAGTCCCCGCATCAGCTCCCTGGGGGGCGTTTCTCATCCAAGAGCATCATTCATTTACCATGAAGTGCCCCTGGGACTCCCGGAGTTGCCTTGGGGGCCAATCTCTTGGCCTTGCTCCTGAGACAGTGAAGCAGGCCGCCCCACCCTGAGGGGATGCTGGGGCCAGAGTTCTAGCACCTGGGCCCATGGCCTGTCGGGTTTGGATAACAGCAAAAAGTGGAGAATCCCCAGCCATTTTCCTGAGTCCACACATGCCCAGGGTATGGCCACAGGCCACTCTGGGGAGACATAGGCCAGTCGAGGGAAGCATGAGTTGGAACGCGAGAAACTTGAGAAACCATAGTCTTTGGCCCGAGAGTCAGTAGGATGGAGCGATAAGAAGGGGGGTGCAGGTGCCCCGTGGATGTTCTGGTCACCTGGGGGCAGCTGGGCTAGGGGTTTGGACTGGACCCCAGCACTGATGTGGACCCATGTTGCCCATGGGGGGCTCCCTGGCAAAGGTCACTGGGCACTTGAGCCCACGCCTCCCTAGCCCCTCGCACTCTCTGAGCACTTTGTCACCTCGGGTGGTGTCTTAGAACAGATCACCACCAACCGGGCAGCTTAAACAATGGCCATTTGTTTCTCCTGGTTCTGGAGGCTGGATGTCCCGAGGTCAAGGTGCTGGTAGGGCTGGTTTTTCCTGAGGCCTCCTCTCTCCTGGCTTCAGAGAGCTGCCTTCTGTGCACAACCCCTCCCCATGTCTCTTCCTCTTCTCCTAAAGACACCAGTCCTATTGGGTCAGGGCCCCACCCGTATGACCTTACTTCACCTTAATGGTCTCTTTAAAGGCCCATCTCATGGGGATCCGGGCTGGCTCAGTTGGTTAAGCGTCTGCCTTCAGCTCAGGTCATGATCCCAGGGTCTTAGAATCGACCCCCACATTGGGCTCCCTGCTCAGTGGGAAGCCTGCTTCTCCCCCTCCCTGTGCTCTGCCTGCTTGTGCTCTCTCTCTCTCTCTCTCAGTGTTAAATAAATAAATAAAATCTTAAAACCTTTAAAAATAATAAAGGCCCATCTTCAAATGCAGTCCCACTGGGGGCCGGGCTTCATCAGCATATCGAGTTTGGAGGGACAGTTCTGTCCATTACAAGTGGCATCCTGGGAGGGTGTCCTCCCCTTCCTTACTGTTCCTGTCACCTCTACGCTGCCCTGCTGCTCCTGCGCCATCTGGCCCCAAAGAAGCCTCTTCCCCAGGGCTGCAGCTGCCTTAGTTGCTCAGAAACCTCCAGCTCCTTCTGGGATTGGCTGGCCCTGAGGGGTACGGTTCCAGTGGGACTCAGCATGCGTCCCCAAGCAAGGGCAGAGAGAGGAAGCTTGGAGAGTGAGTCACTTGTCCTACTGGAAGAATCTGACCTAGAGGGATGCAAGAGGGTGACATGGGGGACTCCGGTCTTTCCCATACAGCTGGGGTGGTGGTGGTCAGGCTTGAGGTCTGAGACTGATCCCCCAGGCATGGGCCTGTGCCTTGCCCAAGTGCACTCTCTCCTCCCTCCCTTCACAGATTTACAAAATGTCTAGCATAAGATCTTTGCAGCCCAGTGGCATCACAGTGGTGAGTTAACACGATCTTTGCCCTCAGGGAGTTTTGCAAGGGTGAGAGCTATCGGGAGCTTCATCATGGTCAGATTTATGGAGAGGAACCATATTTTACATTTTAAATATTTTGTCCTATTGTTCTCTCCATTGATTGCAGTGTCCTAAAAAAGAATGGTAATTCTGAAATCAGACTCCCATCTGCCAGATTGTTTCTTACGCCAATGAGTGTCCCAGTTTCGAGTCTAGAAGGTATGGCCCCCGTTCAGCCTGTGCTTCTGAGCCCCTGATGTGGGGCAGGGATCTGAGTGGAGGAAAGGGAGGCAGATCTGGCACCTGGAAACCATCCCCAGTTCGGGGGCCCCCAGGCCTGCTCCGTGTTGGCTCACGGAAGCCTGTCCCTTTCTCAGGCAGCCCTCGGACCCTTCCCCCCTGCTCTGCCTCTCTAGACCAGCCACCTGGACTTTGACAGCTTCTGGACAGCTTCCAGAGGGCCCCCAGATGAGATGTGACCTTTATAATCCTGGCAGGGTTTGTCGGAGGGTCCGAGAGCTGAAGCCAGAGGGCAGCCATGAGCTGTGACCTATGGGAACAAGCGAGGAAGGGGAATTGCGGTGGGCTTGGCCAAAGCTGGGCTGGGCAGAGTGGAGAGAAGCAGCCTCCCCACAACTTGCCCTTAAGGCTTTTGGCAACTTGGACGATCTCCTTAGATCTCCTGGTGGGCAGCCCCCTGTGTGTAGAGCCCTGGAGTTGAGGACTCTGGCAGCAGCTTTGCCAGAGGGGATGGCGGTGGCGGGGGGGGGGGGGGACCCTGAAAGCTTTCCTAGATGAAATAAGACTGATCCTCCAAGGTGGGCATTTCCAGAGGCTCTCTCACTGGACAGCAGAAGCTGGCCTTCCCAGAGGAGTCACCTCCTCTTCAGGGGGTGGGGAGGGGGGTTGTCTGGTAATCACCGATGCTGTAGCCTCCGACCCCCTGAAGAGATCTCTGGCCCTAGTGTGGGGCACAGCTGTAGCGCATGGGCTCTGCGTGACCCAGAGGGGAGTAAACCAGAGCAACATGTCCTAGACAGCTGGGTTTCAGAGCTGTGCTGTGGACTCACTCTGTCTCCTGGCCAATTTCCTCATAATGGATATGAGCTGTATGAGTTTTCCATTGCCATGGCATTGAATTAGCACAAACTTAGTGGATTGAAACAGGGCAAATGTATGATCTCATAGTTCTGGATTTTGGAAGTCAGTGGGCTAGAATTAAAGTATCAGTAGGACTGCCTTCTTTTGGGGAGTTCTAGGGGGCAATTTATCTTGTTGCCTTTTCCAGCATCCATGGGCTGCCAGCGTTCCTTGGCTGGCGGTCTCATCACTCTGACCTCGGCTTCCATTGGCTCATCTCTTGACCTTGGCCTCTGCCTCCCTCTTGGAAGAGGCTGTGATTACATTGTGATTACACCGGGTCCATTCACATAATCCAGGATCATCTCACCACCTTGAGATCCTTGATCACATCCACAAAGCCCTTTTTGCCATGTGAAGGTAATGTATTCAAAGGTTTCAGGGATGGGAGTGTGGACATCTTTGGGGAGCCAATATTCTGTCTCCCACATCATCCTGTTGCTCTGATTTTGAAGTGCATATCGAGTTCCCCTCTGTGAGGCCCAGATCCAAGAGAGGAAGTTTTTAGTAGATGTGGGGGCTCCCCTCTACCTGCCCAAGGCCGTCCCCCTTGGGTAACTGATCAAGAGTCCATTTACTTCAGAGCACGCCTTGTCCTTGTCCTCTGGGGATGGTTTTCTCAGGACAAGCTCATTGAACACCATCCCATTGCCCTAATGTTGGCACCCCAAAACACAGCAGGATGACCTTCTTACAAAACCTCAGAGAGCTGAGAGCTAAGATGTCACAGCTAGATACTTGTCCCCGCAAATCCCAAATCCTGCTCAGCCTACCAAGCCTCGCGGTCTTCTTGACTGAGAATTGTTTCTTTGAAAGGATTCTGGGGGAGAATATAATATTCTGGATATTCAGAATGTAATATTCTGGGGAGAGGGCACCGGTGTGGAGGAAGGGGAGGAAGGAGCCATCTCCAAAACTTGGAACTGCTGATGCCCAGAGGTCCCTTTGAGGTTCCCAGGGCTGGTGCTGGGGCCCCTCTGGGGGTTGGACTTGATTTCAAGTGGTGAGGGAGCATGTAGTCACTGAAGCTGAGTCTGGGGAAGATGACTCTGCCTTGACTTTAAGTTTTAAAGAAATGAGTAGAAGGGCCCTGTTCTCATGGTAGACTAAAATTGTGTAGAACTTCTTGCACTTAAAGGTGGGACTGTCTTGATACCGAACTAAGTTTTTAAAAGTTGAGATAAACTCAAGGCTGTCAGACAGGGTTCAACTCTGACTCTTCCGTTCATTAGGCTCTATGATCTTGACTTTTGTTGCAAGCCTCAGTTTCTTCAGCTGTAAAATGGGAATACCAGAACTACCTGCCAAGGACGGGAAGAAGGAAAGTGAAGAAATGAACCTGAAAGTGCCCTGTACAAAGGGGTATGCTATGTGGGAACATTATTGTATTAAGGGAAGGTGAGCAGGCCGGCAAGCATTCCACAGCGGGCATCCGGAGACCAGGAGCACGGCTGCACCTTGAGACACCCGTACCAGTGGCAGAAAGCTGGCTGGTCACTGACTGTGGTCCAGGAACTGAGCCAACATGGAAGACCTTATATTTTCACGCAGCGGAAAGACTCACAGCGCCCCCCCCCCCACCATGTGTTCCCTTCATTTTGACCATCCCCCTCCTCTGGACCAGCTCCACTTTGGCAAATAATGTCCTACGAAATGCTTTTCCCTTTGGGGATTGACAGCCTGCCAGAAGGGCTCCCAGTAATCTCAGCCTCCAAGGAGTCTCATGCTTGGATAAACCCTCCCCCTTGGAGTGTGGGCTGGGCTTAGTCTTGCAAACAATACCCCAAGCATTGGAGTGTCCCTTGCAAAGTTGTTTTGCAAAGACAAGCAACCCTCTTGCTTGTTCACTAGGAGGAAGCAAGCTGCCCAGTCATGACCTGCCCCACGAGAAGATTCCGAAAGTAAGGAAGGGAAGGTAGCTTCTAACCAACCGCCAGAGGGGAGCTGCCCCCCTCCCCCACAAAAGGGCTCCTGCTCAGGGTCATGTGAGGGAGCAGGAAGCAGATTCACCCCCTTTTGAGCCTTTAGGTTGTGCAGCCCCAACTGATACCTTATTCAGCTGCACGACCAACTGAAAGCCAGTGGACCCGACCAAGCTAAGCCTGGGTTCTGGACCCACAGAAACCGTGAAATAATCAGTGTGTGTTTGAAACTGCTAACTTTGGTGGAATTTGTTACCCAGCAATGGAGAGCTAATGCTCACTATAAAGCGGCATCACACTTTTAGTTTAGTTACACCAGACACATGGTGTCAGGGTCCTGAGGCTCTGGAGATGAGCCAGACAAGACCCCACCCTCCGGAAGCTCCCAGTTGCGGGTGACAGGTACACATGGGACAGGCAAGGTGAGATCAGAGCAAGCCTCGTGGATGCATGAGTGTTTGGAATGTCTTGAGAGATAGGTAGGATTTGGGTGGCTCAGTTGATTTAAACATCCAACTCTTGGTTCTGCTCAGCTCATGATCTTAGGGTCGTGAGATCGAGCCCCATGTCGAGCCCTGCGCTCCACCTGGAGTCTGCTTGGAGTTCTCCCTTCCCCACTTCTCCTGTCCCTCCCCCTGCTCTCTCTCTCTGTTTCTAAAATAAATGAACGGAATCTTAAAAAAAAAAAAAAAGGGTAAGGGGGCATCTCACAGGGGAAGGAACAGAGGTGGTTCAAAGTGTTTTCAAGCAGGTGATACTAAGCTGACCAGGGAGGAGAAAAAGCTGGGCTGATTTGGCCCCTCTTTTTCTGGATGGGGTTAGCACGAGGCAAAATTGGAGGGAGGCTGCCTCTTCCCACAGCTTTCTAGAGATGGTGACGGCGCAGACCGGTCAGGCTAACGCCGGAGCTGTCCTATATGGGGGGGCGGGGTGATTGTTCTGGCTACCTCCTGGGCTCAGTCATCCTGGCTCTCCTGAGACACGGCTGTGTGGGGAGAGGTGGTTTGGGGGCACAGGAGAAGCCTTGATACCTACCGCCGAGCCCCTGGCTTCCAGTCCTGCTTGGCTACCTACCAGCTGGAGCATCTCGGGCAAGTGATGTGATTGTTCTGTGACTGATCCTCCTTTATATATAAGGTGGGTTCGTGACATGTCCTATCTCACAGCATGTCGTGAGCCTTAAGCTGACTCATTTACACGAAGCTTCTTGGAATAGCGTCTGGCATGCAATGAATATAAGTTACTGTTTTTTTTTTTTTTTTCCCCAAGGGACATGACCTGCTCTTTGCAACACGGTTCTTTCTTTTTCTTACTCTTTTCCTTCTTTCATTTGCAGAGCATCTGTTGTGCACCAGAGCTGTGCGGGGATGGTAACATTAAAAGGGCACAGCCGTGGCTCTGGAAAGATTTGCAGCTTGCTGGTGAGTTTTCATTCTAGATCTCACCCTTTCTTTCACACGTCCGTTGAGCACGAACCTGTCACCGCCCACCAGTGCACCCTACTTTGCACAGCACCTTTCACTGTTGGCTGAGCACCTTCCTGTGTTATCTAGTGAATTCTTACGAAAACTTGGCTCTTGGATGACTGCCCAGCTGGGCCCTGTGGGGGAGCGCAGAGCATAGGGTCTCCCCATGCTTCAGGGCACAATCCAGACAAAGGAATATAGTGAAGCCTAACAGGACTTGTCTGCTCTCGCAGAGTGTTTCTGGGGAGTTCTGTTCCCTGGGCGAGTGGGGCAGACATAGAGGGGGCAGTCCACAAAGTGTGGGGTCCCTGTGCTCCCAGGACAGGTGGAACAACAGGTGGATGTCATCTTGCTGGAAAATGCCTTTGATGCTGGGCTGCCTGTTTGGCCTCCCCGCTCTGTCCCACGGCCCCTCTTACAGCCCCCACAGGGCTCTTGCCTCCCTCCTCCCTTCACGCCCCCAGCTCCTCCGTCTTGGGAAAGGACTTCGGGGACAGCATGTGTGAATGAGGACAGTGGCGTGTATAGCGGAGTTCATTCTTGACTTCAGGGGTCCTTTCCTGGGACTGCAAGGCAGGAACCAGGCCCTTAAGAAACTGGGAAAACAGGACTCAAGCCTCTGAGTAAAAAAATCTTCATATTACAAGTCGCAAGTGGGAGCCGTTTCCAGCACCTGCTCAGGCTCTGCACTGAGAATGTGGCACAGGAGCCAGCCTCGGGGAGCCAGGGAACAGGGGGTGGGCCCCCAGCCTCTGGGAACTTGCCTGGTACCCCCAGCCCCGCCCTGTGAGCTGGCTGCCTCCCTTCCTCTCCTCCCTTCCCACTCACTCCTTGCTTGTCACTCTTCCCCTCTCCTGTTCACTCCCCCCTGGCCTGAGGAGGCAGCAGCAGGGAGGGAGGGGCCCCCTTCTCCCCTTCCTTTCCCTAATCCTCAACCCAACCTCAAGGGGCAACTCTGCAGCCCTGTGCCCTTGGTGCCCACGGCAGGCTGTGGGCTCCACGCTGGTGGCCGTCTCTTTTCCTAGCTGTGTGACTTTGGCCATGGGACTTCACCTCTCCGAACTGGTTTCCTCATTTGCAAAAGGGAGATGATAATTTTTACAGATTGAAAATTGTCTCCCCCGCCCAAAAAAAGATATGTTGGGGGGGGGTCCTAACTCTCAGTATCTCAGAATGTGATCTTATTTGGAGATAGGGTCCTTACAGAGGTAATCAAGTTAAAATGAAGTCATTAGGGGGCACCTGGGTGGCTCAGTTGGTTAAGCGTCTGCCATCTGTCCGGTGGTGATCCCAGGGTTCTGGGATCAAGCCCCACACTGGGATCCTTGCTCAGCAGGGAGCCTGCTTCTTCCTCTCCCTCTGCTCCTCCCCCTGCTTGTGTGCTCATTCTCTCTCTCTCTCTCTTGCATTCTCTCTTTCTCTCTCTCAAATAAATAAATAAAATCTTTAAAAATAAAATAAAATGAAGTCATTAGGGTGAGGCTACCCCAATATGACTGATGTCCTTATAAAAAGGGGGAAATGTGGACACAGAAACAGACATGAAGGGGAGATGATGGGAAGAAATTAGAAGAAAGGCAACTGTACACCAAGGGACCAACCTGCCGCCCCGTGACCTTGAACTTCCAGGCTCCAGAGCAAGGAGACAATCTGGTTCTGGTTCCATAGTTTGAGCCACAGGGCCTAGCCCTGTGGTCCTTCCTTAGGGCAGCCTAGCATTGTAATGCAAAACACACACCAGAAGATGCAGAGTAAAACCTCTGACCCCTGGGGAAGGTCAATTCTCCTTGGCCTAGAAGGGAGAGGCCCCATTTTCTCTCAGAGCACATGCTCAGTTACTGGTAAGCTGTGTTGGCCAGACCCACTCATGGGAAACAGCTGTGGTGTCGGGGTAAGGCCTCAGGCTCAGGGCTGCGCTCCACCAGTGACCAGATGGTGAGACTGGGCAAGTCACCGAATTTGTCAGAATCCGTTTTATCACCTCCAAAGTGGAACAAATGCCAAAACTCTCCTGAATACCCCACAGGGTTCTCGTGAGGTTCAAATTAGATAAAAACACATGCAGAAAAAAACAAAACAAAAAGAATGGTTTTAGAACCCCCTGACATTAATTACTGCTGTAGTTAATCCTGGGATTGGAGCGGTTTCTGAGAACACAGAGAAGGGTCCAGGGATGCTTGGAGGTGGACATTCCTACTTTGTGGGAAAAATTTGAGACTATCTTAGGGGCCCACAGTGATTCCTGGTCCTTACTGTCCCATCCTGAATTCAGGTATGCTGCAACCAAGTGGCAACAGAGGGCCTTGCTTACATTTACAACAATTTTTTGGAGATCTCACATGAGGGGATACATCTATTTACTTAGTACCTATTCTATGAAAGGCAATGTAGAGATGATGTCTTATTTGATTTTCTTGACATCTCTAGCAGATAGGCGCAATGAGCCCCAACGTATCCCATTTGAAAGGATTGGGTCTCAGAGAGTTTGAGCAAGTTGGTCACAGTCACACAGCAAAACTGGGATCTGAGCCCAATGCTGTAGAACCAGGGCTCCTTCCACATACGGACTCCCCAGATGCAACCCTGTGGTATCTGCTTGTGTTTCCTTAGCAAGTAATGCGATCCACATCTCATTTCCTTAAAAAAAAAAAAAAAAAAAAAGGCAGCGACCTCTTATTAAAACGTTGAACTTGAGCCTTTCACTTACAGATGATGCTTCAGAGAAAATCATTAATAAGCCTCAAGATATCTGAACGCCTCTTTCCTCTCCAAGTAACTATTTTTAATCTTTAGTCTTTCCCCTCTTTTTCCTCCTTTATCCAGCTTCAAAGGGAAGCGGCAGCCCGTTGCTTTGCTCTTCCTACTCACTTACTGAAGCTTTAAAAAAGAAAAAAAGCTGCTTCTGTTTCCAACATGCTGGACTTCCACACCCCTCACCTCCCCGCCTCCAGACTCTTAGCTCCCAGGCCACAAACCTTCCCTCTCCGTCTGTGCCCCTCTGTTGTCCCATAGAAGAGAGAGAGAGAGAGAGAGAGAGAGAGAGAGAGAAAGCGAGAGCGCCGCAGGTCTGTCTCCTTCTCTACCCCTTGCAGTGAGATCCTCACTGTCTCCAAGATGAGGCAGAAGGGACAGGGCGCTGTCTCGAGAGATGGAAACCCTGTTTTCCCTTTTTCCCCACCCAAAGGGAAGCAACACTGTGGTACTCTGTTCTTCAGGACCAGAAGGGACCACCTTCCTCCCTCTGTTCTCTCTAGTCAGAGCCGCCCCCCCACCACAGACATCTCCCCCCCCCACCCTGGGCTTCATATTCTCTCCCTGTTGAACGTGGTAGCATGCCTCCCAGTGGGGCTGAGCACGGTGCAGAAACTGAGCATAAATGACTCCCTCCCTTCTATGGTCCCAGGACCAGCCAGAGGGTGGGCCACACGGGGCCACTTTCCCTCCAGTGTGAAAGAGCCGGGGAGCAGGAGGGGCCCCTCGCTCCCCATTCATGGGGAAAGCTCTAATTCATAGAGAGGCCATTTCTCCTCCCCAAGGGCACACACCCCTCTCGGTCAGTTCTGTAACCCGAAGGGCCCGTTTCAGCATCTGGCCCACAGTTGGAACTTAATTTTCTTTCTTATCAAGAAAGTAAATCGGATACACGGTGACGACTCCTTACCTTCTGCTGCTTGGGATCTCAGGAAAAAAAACAAACAGAAAAATCAGAAAATTCTGTGCCAGGAATTTACTTCAACCCCGAGTCTCCAGGTACCTGGGTCACAAGTATTAACATTCTGGGGCATGTAGGGGAAGTCAGGGGTCTCCTACTTGGCCCTGCTAGGACCTCGCCTCTGCCTGGTTGTTCCCTTGTTTGTCTTCCTCCTTCCCTCCCTTCATTTGTTGAGCATCTACTATGTCCCAGACACTGTGCTGGGCTCCTCACATTACAAAGGCATAGCCCTGGCCCTTGCAGGAGAGTGTTTTTATCCTCGGCTCTATCTCCATCCAACCATCGGCATATTAAGGGATTTAATGTATTATCTTATGCAATTCTCATAATAACCTTGGGAGCCTGGTATTATTTATTATGTGTGTTATTTGTTTCTGCTCTATTTGTTATTTCTGTTAACAATAGTACAGGAGGGTGGTGGCAGGGAGGAGGGGGCTTGGCCACGGCCCCTCAGGCTCAGAAGAGCAGGAGATCCACCCCAAATTCCGTGTGAGGATCGCTGCTGTTCTCTCCTCGTGCGTCTGACTGGCATCTCCGGGAGGGAGTGAAATAACATTCATTATCCGGTGACATTTCACAGGCAGCTTTTTACCTCTGCTTCCCCTGAGAGGCAATAACAAAAGTTTGTCTGATCTTCCTTTTACTCACCACCCCAGGTCCCTGCCAACCCTGGTGCCTTTTCATCTGCGCTGTTTCTAGGCTGTGGCTGGGCAGACTCTGTGGTCTCTGGGGGGAGACCAGGATGCCTTTCTTCCTTTCACTTCAAAGGGCCTTTGGAGGCTCCACTCCACAGGGGAATGCATTTTATTTTTTGGAATCAGCTGTTGAGAGGGGCAAGGGGCACCTTGGGCTCCCCTTCCCTCCTGTCCTTCCCACCACTGGGACCTAACAGAAAAGGAGCAGGGGGAAAGGGGCCTTGTCACCGGTGGGCAGGCCACGTTTCCTCAGCAGCTGCTGTGAGGTGCTCTGAGCAGGACTTCCATGGAGAGGGGCTCCCCCGGTGAGGGCCTGGGCAGGGGGAGGGTGAGGGGAGCAGTTCAAACTGACCTGGGAGGTCGGACTGCCAGGATGCTTGAGAAAGGCGGCCTTCTGGAGGCTCAGGGGTTGCCCTGGAAAGCTGCAAAGGGGTCCGCAACCTTCAGAGCAGGGCCTTCAGAGAGAGAGGCGTCCTGGGTCCCCTTGGCCTCCTCTAATCCTATCTAGGGGTGGGGCTGGGCAGGAAGTGGGGCAGGGAGTTTTCTCGCTGGCTGGGAGCATGTTCCAGGCCAGGCTGCCCCTGTGTCCCTTTCTAGCCACCTTCCCAGACCCCAGAGCCCGCACCCCCAATGCTTTAAGGGTCATCCAACAGTCATTCCTCATTAAGGAAGTCTGGCCTCAGCCTGTAGGTCTAAGGTCTGGGAGAGGGTAGGGGTGAAGGAGAACAAAATCTTACCAGGCCGAGAGAGTGTCTTAGTTTGGTCTCTTTAGGGAATTACCATTTATTAATTCAACAAATATTTACTGAACACCTGCTGTGTGCTGCAATAGGCCCGGGGAATATGGTAGTGGACCGAACAAACCAAAATCTCTACCTTTTGGATCTGACATTTTTGTGAGGAATTATCGATAGTAATGTGACACAAAGGTGATTCTATATATATGTATATTTGTTTGTTTTTGGTTGGATGATGATAAGGCCATGACCTGGGGGCTGCCACCCTCCCCGCCCTGTAGAGAACGTCCTTGAGAGCTGTGATGGCGTCCAGCAGAGAGAAGCGGAAAAAGGCAATGGACAGGAGGGACTTGAGCTCTGAGGGTGGTGGTGTTTGAGTCCCCCAGATTCAGCTACAATCTCTTCTTGTCCTGTATTTCTCCATTACGGGAGCTGGTAAAGGTTTCTGTCTTGTTTGAGTTTGACTTGGGTTTCTGGCACCTGCCACGGAAAATGGCCTGCTGGAACACATTCCTGCCCCAGCGTGTGCACCCTCAGGAGTGCTGAGCGGGTGGTGGGGAGGTACCGCATCCCCAAGCACAGTAAGGGCTGGACAGGGCCACCAGAGCTGAGAGAGCCTCATGGGTGACCAAGGTCCAGGGTGGCCGCTGCTCTGGGCCACACTGCACCGGGGGTTGTCCCGGGGCTGCTGCAGAGCCTTCCTTCCCCAAGAGTGGCTGAGCTCCTCTGAGTGGGCTCTGCGTGGGTGGCATGGACTGGGCGAGGCCAGCCCAGCGAGTGGTGCTTCCAACCTCAGCCTCCCTGATGTCCCAGAGCCACAGGGAATGCTGCCGTGCGGGAGTTGGAGTTACCGCCTGTGGTTTGCATGGGGGTGAAGCGAATAGGGTCTTTGGTCAAAAAGGTGAGGGATGGGACAATGCAGTGCCACCTATGTCTGATCACCCTGATTTTGTGCTCTTTGATTGATACCTGTGAAATGATACTACCTGACAGTGGCTGTTTCAGAGGAAATGACACGTGTGCAAATCAGCCTGAACAGCTAGTTGGTTATTGAATGTGATACGATATGGTTCATAACCCTTGTCCTTTCCCAGCTCAGTTAAGTTTGTTTTTAAACTGTCTTTGAAATCAGGGACCTTCCGCTTAGGGTCAATTGAATGCCGATTGCCAAGGCAAGTTCTGTCCTTATTCGGGCAGCGCTAATTCATTGGTCCAAAAGACAGCTTTTAAAGAGCAGTCATTCCTTTCGGTAGTGAGTACAAGTATAACAGGCAGAGAAGCAGGGAGTCCCAGGGGCCGTCTCTAGCAGACGGCAGGTCCTGAGCAGCCACTTGAGTGGCTTGTGGAGGTCCTGAGGCATCCTGTTGGCCAGGTGAGAGGACTCAGGGCCTGCTCCCTGGGGTTGGGTGGAGAGAATCCTGCCATGTTTGCTATTGTAGGAGTCTTTTTTGTTTTATTTATTTATTTATTTATTTATTCTCCATCTTCCACATAAGGAAACTGAGGCCCATGGAGGTCCAAGTCCTAACATTAATACAAATTCAGCCAGGTCCTTTGGTTCCAAGTCTAGAGAGCTTTCCACTCAAAACACTGACGTTTTTGAGTGGCTTTCTGCTTTGTAAAACACTTTTCAAAGAGAATGAATAGATGGAGCAATGAATCCCAAGCTCTTTGCAAAGATAGCCGGCATCATGTGGGAAGGAAGGCTCAAGATTTGGAAGCCTTCTGCACTGAAGATGTTTCTGCTGTTTCCCCTTACATTGTTTGCATATTTTTACTGTGACCCTTAAAAGGGGCCTTTCCCTTCTTTCTATGTCTTTACTCAGCGGCTAGAAAATGTCTGCCACATAGTAGGACTCTGTTTATAGGAACTCACTGAAGGAAGCCTCAGGCCTTGCTCTGCTCCTCCCAAAGGCAAGGCCATCTGAGCCTGGCTGCTGACAAGTCCTTCCATCTGTGACGGTAATGAGAGCGCCTTTCACACTTGACCCCTGGGCCACGCTGTCCCGTCTGCCCTGACTCTCTTCTTTCCCTTTGTCAGTGAGTCACCAGGGGTGCAAGTCCATCGACAGCAGATTTCTCTGCTACAGGAGGCTGGCCAGATGGATGGTGAGAGGGCCCCACAGCCCGTCTCCCTGGCTGGCTCGGGGAGAAACAGATGACTCAGTGCCGGGGACTCAACGTCAGGGACTATGATACCAGCCCCGTTGGCAGCAGTGGTATGGCGAGTCGAAGACTTGCTGCTGCTGCTGCTTTAATATTTTATTTATTTATTTGACACACAGAGAGAGACAGTGAGAGCAGGAACATGAGAAGGGGGAGTGGAGAGAGGAAGCAGGCTTCCCACTGAGCAAGGAGCCCGATGTGGGGCTCCATTCCAGGACCCTGGGCTCATGACCTAAAGCCAAAGGCAGATGCTTAAAGAATGAGCCACCCAGGTGCCCCAGAGGGCTTGCTTCTGCAGCCCATTTCCTGGCACCAGCCTAGAGGTCTGGACCTGCTTTCTGGGCGTCAGAAGTTTATAAGCAGGCCTCCCAACCCTCCAGGGGTAACTGCATTGGCTAGAGAAACCGAGTGGGTCCCTTCTGCTCTGCTAGTCTAAGCCCTTTCTGGCAGGACCCTCAGACGAGAAAGGCCGAGCTGCAGGCTCTGGGACTCTATCTTGGCCTCTAGGGGCACTGGTCCAACCTACCCCTGGGTCTTTCCATCCCACCATGTTTGTAGCACGTCTGGAGGTGGGAGGCCTGCATGTGGCTCTGAATGTAGAGTCAGAGAGAGAAAGAAAGCAGGTCCTCAGGAGAACCAGCCTCCCTGCTCCCAGAAATGTGCCACGACCATCTGTGTGACCCCAGCCCCAGGATCCCTTCTCAGGAGGGAGCTGTTCCGGTTAGCAGGCAGCGTGGTGGGATACACTGTGGCATCAAAGAGACCTAGATTTAAATCCCTCTCTATGGTTTCCTGGCTGTGTGCCCACGAACCACTCTGAACCAGTTTCCTCATGTGACAAAATGGGGGGAATAATGTTGACTTCGGGTGGCTGATGGGAAGTGCAAATGGTCTCATCCATCTGTGGAGAGAGGTTTTGCTGTAAAGAATTGTGATCATGTGGCTTCCAGAAGGCAGAATGTGGGCATGTGGACTCTTTTGTCAAAGCCACCCCGAGGATGCTCGGGAGCCTGGAGAAAGAATTTTTGCAAGGACTCAGTGTCTATGGGAGTTTGCATCACCTTAGATCAGAGTGCTGTCACATTTCTGGCACCTAAGCTTATGTGATTCTGTAAAAGAAATGGCACGCCAGCCAGTGGGAGCACTCTGCTCTCCAGACCACCATCCTGGAACTGGAACCCCACATAGGGCTCCAGCATGATCCCACATGTGTGAATCCGGGACTGCCTCGGGACATCTGGTCAACCCCCATGCTTGGGCCTGAGGGATGTAGGGAGTTGGAAAGGGGCCTGAAGGAGAGCAATTAGAAAGGAACTTAGAAAACTGTGAGGAAGGCTCTCCAAAGCCCAGAACCGTGAGGCTCAGGCCTGGGACAGGAGTCTTGCTTGCACAGGTCTTAGGGCAGTGATGTCTTCTGTAAAGCCCAGGGTCTCTGTGACTCGTGCAAAGTGAGAGCTTGAGGCTAACGCATAAGAAGAAGATTGGGGTTTTTAGAGCAGGAAAGGGCCTTAAAGATGACTGAGTCCAGATTCTTAGGGCCTGTACTCAGGACAACAAGAGCAGAGAGAAGCAGCTTTCTCTCACACTGGTACGTCTGTTAGGCTGTCATGAAAGGGAGGCTGTGTGATGGGATCTGTGGCTGCGGCTCTTTGTCTTACAGGGTTGTTGGAGCTGGGTGTGTTCCAGGATTGCGTGCTGTGGATTGTGTGGTTTGGGCTGTGTGGCTTGGAGCTGAGCAGTGACCTGCAGCCCAGAGGTCCAGAGTTCCGATGCTGACTCACCTTTGAGGTTTGGTTATTGGGCCTGAGGATGGTGCAAGCCTCCTTCCTTGGAGGCATGAATGGGGGTGGAGGGATGGGGGACAGAGCGAAAGCTTCCTTCTCTGATTTTTGGGGAATTCCAATTCCACCCCCTCATTCTGGGAGTGTAGTGAGCTAAGAAGGACCCACTTCCAAGAGGGCAGTTTCTCAGGTAAGCCTGCCACAACCAGGCTCTTTGAGTGGGCCTGGAATCTAGGCACATGTCTTAAGGCCCTGCTGCTCCCCACTAAGCTGCCCCAACAGGCAACTAGTCAATTCCTTATGACTCAGTGGCATCTGAACCAGGAGGCATCTATTTTCCTGGTGCACACCCATCCCACACTCAGGCTCACCAGCCTCTGCCTAAACTCACAGAGACAGGCCAGGTGAAAAGCACCTGGGAGTGTTTCTATAGGCCCACTGCCCAAGGAAGTGACTGAGGATCGAGGGGCCAGGCGGGCTCTATCTTCCCAGCATGCGTGGAGATGCTGGAATCCCTAAGAAAGAGTGTTCCTGTCCAGAGATTTGCTGCCTGGATCCTCTGAAAAACAGAGCCCTCACGCCCCTCTCCCTCTGATTCCAAAGCATCCACAAGCAGAAAGGACCCCAGCCTAGTAGGTAGGTGTGGTTTCCAGCAGGGAGCATGTCACCGTTTCTTCGCTGTCCTTGGGTTTGTTCATCTACAACGTGAGAATAACAACCAAATCTGTCCTACCGGTTATTTTGAGATGCAGTGAGATACTGTTGGTGAAAGTGCTTTGGAAAATTTATGCAACGTGACACAAGTGTAAGATATTATTATTAAACAACCCAGAGCTCTTAGTCATTGCTCACAGCATTCCCCGGCCTTTTAATATGCCTCCTCTTGGGAAGACCAAAACCAGTGCTTCTTCATCTTTATTGTGGAAATGAATCACTTGGGATCTTGTTAAAATGAGAATTTGGATTCAGTAGGTCTGTGGTGGGCTCAGATTCTGCATTTCCCTTGCTCCCACATGTTGTCAATACAGCTGATCTTGGGTACCATAGGCGAGCAGCAAGGACCAGAAGTACCCCTCTGAGGAAAGGAGAATTAAATCTTCCGATGGTTGGTTGAGAGAAAACAGCTTAGAAAATGCAGCAGAAGTATGGGGTTATTCAAACAGCTTGCAATCCAAGATGGCCTGCTATTCTCAAAAGATAAACTCCCTTTTTCAGAAAAACAGAGAGCAAGAGGCAGAGAGGGGAGGGGGAGTGAGAAGCTGTGGGCGTGGGGACAGAGGCAGAGAGAGAAGGGGAGAGACAGAGAGACACACAGAGAGAAACAGAGAGAGACAAAGAAAAAAAGACAGGGAGACTCAGGGGCAAGGACCCCTGGACAGGTCACTTCGGGGACCTCCCTGTGGAGCAGCCACCATTGGTCTTACTAAGAGAGTCTGTGCTGCCCATTTTTGAGCCCACACTGTTGAGGATCTTGTCAATTTCACTTGGGATGTTTTGCTTCTCTTCATTCTCAGTCTCCCGATGGTAGAAGTAATTAAAGTTGGAGACGATGACAGGCACAGGGAGGGCAACAGTGAGGACCCCCGCGATGGCGCACAGAGTGCCCACAATCTTCCCCCCGGGGGTGATTGGGCACATGTCACCATAGCCCACAGTTGTCATGGTGACTACTGCCCACCAGAAGCCATCAGGAATGCTAGAGAAATGGGACTCAGGCTCATCCACCTCGGCAAAGTAGACCGCGCTGGAGAAGAGGATGACCCCAATGAAGAGGAAGAAGATGAGCAGCCCCAGCTCCCTCATGGAAGCCTTCAGCGTCTGGCCCAGGATCTGCAGCCCCTTGGAGTGCCGGGAGAGCTTGAAGATGCGGAAGACCCGCACCAGCCGGATGATCCTCAGGATGGCCAGGGACATGTTCTGTTGGATGCTGGGCTCTGTCTCCTGGACCAGCTCCGTGATGAGGGTTGCAAAGTAGGGGATGATGGAGATGATATCGATGATGTTCATGATGTTCCTGAAGAAGTCAGTCTTGCTGGGGCAGACCACAAACCGGAGCACCAGCTCCAAGGTGAACCAAACGATGCAGGTAGACTCCACCATGAAGAAAGGGTCAGTGAACATCGTGTGGGAGAGGACTGACTTGCTTGTGTTGACGCCGGGGTCTCTCATGACCTTCAGTTCCCTCTCCTCCCGGAACTCTGGTAGTGTTTCCAGGCAGAAGATGGTGATGGAGATGACCACAACCAGCACGGAGACCACGGCCACGCCCCGGGCGGCACTGGAGCTCTCGGGGTACTCGAAGAGGAGCCAGAACTGCCGGTGGAAGTCATTGGTGGGGAGCAGCGTTTCAGGGTCTTTGATGAAGCCTTCGTCCTCCCGGAACTGGTCCATGGCCTCACTACCCAGCTCATAGAAGGAGATTTCATCAGCGAAGATGTCAATGGGGACGTTGGCAGGGCGCCGGATCTTCCCACCTGATTGGTAGTAATACAGGATTCCATCAAAACTCGGCCGGTTCCGGTCAAAGAAATACTCGTTTCTCATGGAGTCAAAGAAGTACATCCTTTTCTCCCGGTCTCCCAGGAGGGTCTCGGGGAACTGATTGAGGGTTCTGAGCTGGGTCTCAAACCTCAGCCCGGCAATGTTGATGATCACCCGCTGGTTTCCTTCATTCAGGCCCACCGGCTCAGGCCCTGGGGAATCAACATCGTCTCTTGAGAGCTTGGAGAAGGCCGTCTCATGGTTGGTGCCATCACCAATGAGACTCCTCCAGTTGGAGAAGGGGCTGCTCCCAGGACGGCCTTTTGGGCTGGTTGGGTCAAAGTCTGTGGCATAGCCCGGCTCTTCGTGGATTTCATCTGAGTTATCGAAATTGACCAGAGCCACCTCCATTTCCTTCCAGCCACACACATCCATCCTAGGGTGGTTCAGGAAAGCAGCATGAAGACCCTCAGTCTTCCTGGCCTGCCATGACCTGTGGAGATGAGGAAGGTCATCACACACGAGCCAGGATGGGTTACAGTGGGCTCCGGGTCATAGAGGTAAGTTACCCCAGTGGGTTAAAAAACGACTTACTTTTAGTGTGGGAAGGAACCTCATGGTTGCCTGGGCACCATTCTTCCCTCGAAAGCCACCTGCACCCCTGAGCTCATGTACACGAATCACTAGAGCAGATTGCAGAGAAGGAGCCTGGCTGGGCGGTCAGCTCTGCCTCTGGCCAAGACGGTGTCCATCCACAACGGGCCGGCTGGCAGCCCAGGGAGGACATAATGAAAGAGGACATTAACATTTCTTAATAATAAAGCAGGCAATTTGGGATGCCTGGGTGGCCCAGTTGATTTCAGCTTAGGTTACAATCCCCAGGGTCCTGGGATCAAGTCCTGCATTGGGCTCCTTGCCCAGCGGGGAACCTGCTTCTCCCTCTGCCTGCAGCTCCCCCCACTTATGCTCTCACTCTCTCTGACAAATACGTAAATAAATCAATCAATCTATCTTTAAAAAAAAAAAGAAAAGGAGCAGGTAATTTTGTATTTGGCTGAAGTCCTCCAGTTTTCCCCACACTTTTCCACACTTCCTCAGCCAGGTTCTTTCTCTCACGCTACGAACACTTCTCATTACCTCCGTCATCCCTCTTGGGCCAAGTTCTGGGGCTGGGAGATGCAGGAACCCAGGCGATTCTGCTGGAGGGAGAACAAGAGAGCCCTCTGAGCCTGGGCCCTCCTCTGTCACTAACTCCCAGGGTTGTTTGGAGGCAACATTAACGAGACAGCATATGTAAGATGCTCTATCTGGGGGGAGGATCAGTAAATCACAGCTATTGTTTTTGCTGAATTCTTCACCTAATAGGGACTTTAGAAGCCAACAGCCATTGGCATTTTTTTTTTTTTTTTTTTTTTTGGTATACATCTAAGATGTTTACGGGGAATGATTTCATTTTTATCTCTTTATTTACAATCTTTTTAAAGATTTTTATTTATTTATTCAATAGAAAGACAGTGAGAGAGGGAACACAAGCAGGGGGAAGGGCAGAGGGAGAGAGAGAAACAGCCTCCCTGCTCATGAGCCCCTCGCTGGACTGGACTCCAGGACCCTGGGATCATGACCTGATCTGAAAGCAGATGCTTAAGCGACTGAGCCACCCAGGCACCCCTATTTACAATTTTTTGTTTAAAAGATCTATTTATTTATTTGAGAGGGAGGGGAGAGAGAGGTGGGGGAGGGGAGAGAGAGAAGCAGACTCCTGCTGAGTGCGGAGCCTAATGTGGGGCTCAATCCCAGGACCCTGAGATCATGACCTGAGCTGAAATCAAGAGTCAGATGCTTAACAGACTGAGCCATCCAGGCGCCCCAAGAATGATTTCATTTTTAAAAGTCATGTTGGGCAGGTGGGAAATAGGTAAGTGTGTGTGAATTGGGGGCAGGGTTAAGGAGAGTGCACCCGGTGGGCTTGGATATCCACAGAAACAGACTAAGATTCCTTCCTCAAGGCCACTCAAGCTTCAGTTTCAAACTAAGAAGGCTGAGGCCAGGAAGGCTGGGGGTGTGGGTGGGAGACAGGGGTAAAATCTGGTGGTCATGACCTTGGAGTTACACGTACAAGGATACCTTGCAGCGTACAGTGTTGTAATCTTTTCGAAGTGATTCCACATTTGCGTGTCTCGCTGAATGACAATGATCATGTGAGACTGGAAAATGTTATTTCCATTTTACAGATAGGGAGACTGAGTCACAGGGACCAAGTGGCCTTCCCAAGACCATACCAGTGGTACCGAGCCCTGAGCTGAGCCTGCTTCCTGGCCCAGGCCTTTCCTGCTTGACCATGGGACCCATGAGTGGAAGCTGAGGCCTTGTGAGGAGCTGTGGGCCTGCATCATGGAAGTGGGGGCCCTCGGAGCCCCATCAGTCCCATGCACTCTTTCCTCAGTTCAGGAGTGGAGTTCAGGTCTGGCTGGTTAGGCCTGCTTGAGCCCTTGCCTCTTGGCCTTTGCAAGCCACCTGGTTTCACTACAATGCTCCTTTGGCTGTGGAGCAGGTAGGGGCAGGGGGAGAGTGGGGAGAATGTGCCCATCACTGAGCATGTCAGATGCTGGGCCTCTGTGACAGGTGCTGGCCTCTGGGGAGCAGCAGGGTGGTTGAAGGCAGGATGGAGCAGTGGTTAGGACCTGTGAGCTGGGAACCAGTCGATGTGAGCTGGAGTCCTGGCTCTGCACACAGGAAGCCCTGGAGAAATATGACCTCTTCCTTCAGTGAGCCATGTGATGAATTAGGGGCTTGCCCTCGGCTTCCCAGTAGATGTGGGGTCGGACTCCAGCTCTGTACCCATCTTGTGATGTCGGAGTTGTATTTTTCCCCTTGGGGTTCTGGCCCCGGGGGGCGCTCCTGCTTATCTCCTCCTTGGTGTGATTTCCATCCCACTTTCTCCAGGCTGAGAGGAAGGGGTGCCATCCAGGGCCTCTGGGGCAAGGGCCTGGGAACCACTTCTGCATGACTACAGTGGGCCCTTATTAGGAACCTTCTCTGGAGCTAGAGGCAGGAGGCATGGGGGGACGAGGGAGAGCTTCCTTGGTCGAATAACTAACGTCCTGTCCTGGAGGCCAGGCCATTTCCCTTCTACCTCCTCCTGATCTCCTCTTTGCCATGTCCATCCCCAGCTCCTAGTGGTAGGCAGGAGGGTGGCTGAAGAGGGTCAGGGGGTGTGAGAAGTGGTGGGACAAGCCATGTTCGAACAACGTATTCTGTCGTCTTCAGAAGCACGCTCCCTGGGCCCCGTTTCAATGTTGATAATTATGGACATAGGGAAAAGAGGACTGGTCTTGGGGACAAGAGTCCTGGCTTGAAGCTCTGCCCCAGCACTTAGGAGTTGTTTATTTTTGAGCAAATCCCTGGATTTCATGAGCCTCCATTTTCTGATTTGTAACATGGGAAACATAGTGGTAATTCCCACCTCAAGGATTATACTGAGTAAATAAGATGATAACAGAGCACTTTGTAAATTGTAAATTACTACAAAACTGTAAGTGACTACTCTCCCCACCCCGGCATTGTGCATGTTTTTGTGACCTCCTACTTCCCCAGGAGGAATTCCCAGCTCACTGTCTTCCTGATCAGCTCTTCCCTGGCCCTGCCTCCAGGTCTTTCTTTCTGTTTGGCTTCTGCCTGGTACACCTCCCCTTCTGTTTGTCTCTTACTTCTTCCTGCTCATCTGGCGACTGCTCAGGTCCCGCCCAGTCAGAGGAGCCTGCTCTGGCCAGTCCAGCCTGGAGAGCCTCCCACCTCCCCTGAGCCCCTTGCCTTCCTGCCTGGACCACTCACGTTTGCACTCAGCTTGGAATGCCACCTTCTGTGGGATCAGCCTTAGCTCTTAAGCTTTCACAGTACAGGAGAGAATCTTATAGCTTCTCCTGCTCTAGATGCTCCCGGAGGACAGAACTCACCTCTCATGATCTGCACCTGCATTACCCCGCTGTCCAGCTCAAAGTGGCAGATAGCAGGATGGCTAATGAGCATCAGGGTGGTGTAGGAGGTGGTGGGGCAGTGCCACGTTCAAACAGAATTTTCTATGGATGTGCCGTGAGTATTTGTTAAACAGGCGAATGAGTGAATGAACGAACAAATGAATGAATGAAGTGCAATCTCCTGAGGGCAGGGACTGTGCCTGCCTATGCACTGCTATGGTTCCAACACCTAGCTCCGGGGCTTAGCCCACGCAAGCACCCAATTACTCTCCGGTGAATGAACAAGGAAGTGATGAGTGAAGGAAGTGTTGCCGACAGCATCTTAGGCTCAGAGCCAGGACACCTGCAATGTCTCTGCTGTGATTGCTGACTACTTGCGTTTCCTCATCAAGGCTCCATTTTTTCCATCAGTAATAGGAAAACACGCTGAGTCAAAGAAGCCCGAGAAAAAGGGTTACATACAGGATAATTCCATTTATACAAGATTCTAGAAGCTGCTCGTTAACCTTGAGTGTCAGATAGCAAATCGGCAGTTGCCAGGGGCTGGGGGCAGGGAGGGGAAAGGGGGGATGGCCAAGGGCCAAGGAAACTCTTTCAGGGGTGATGCTGATGTTTATCTTTGTTGTGATGTTGGTGTCATGGGTGTACACGTCTGTCTAAACCCATCAAGCTGCACAGTTTTAATCTAGTGTGTATCCATTCATCTCAATATGTATGTTTTTTTTTTTTAAAAAGCAAACAAACAAACAAAAAACCCACAAAAAATTCTGAACCAAAATCCTCAGGAAATGAAAATGTACGGTCTGCCAGTGATTGTTCAAAGTTTTGGTAAGGACTAAGGAGATAGAGCGATGCTTTGTAAAAGTGCATGGTTTGCATGAAAGGAGGGATTTCTTCTTCCAAAGTGCTGACTTCTGTGCTGGCCTGTGCCCATGGCAATGCCCTCCCCCGCCCCCACAACATTTAGAAAGAGTGAATGGACTGGAGAGCTAGGGCAGAGTGTGGCCCTGAGGCCGTCTTCTCTCTGAAGTGCGGGCAGCATCAAGGCAGCCCCTGGACCCAGGAGGCCAGCTCTGCTCAGCTCAATGCAGGTCTTTCTGTCTGTTTGCTGGCAGGAGAGAAGTAGGGGTTGAACTGGGAAATACCCGCTTCTTGGCTGAGGTGTCTCTCTGATTTCAGAAGGCCATGTGATGACCGTTTTGTGGGAGCCAAGCTGGGAGCTGGTTCTGCCCCCCGGCCTCCTTCCTCTGCCCCACACAGGGCCCCTGGGAGGAGACAGATCTTCCGAGTGGGTGAGGGTCCCGGAGCCTGCTCTGTCTGCGGACTGTGGGGTTCTTGGTGGCTTTCCCAGAGCCTCACATTTTTTCACCAGTCTGGCCATCCTAAGGCTTTGATAGAATGACCAGAACTCAGGGGTGAGCTTTCACTCACAGTTGAAGTGATTGCTGTGTTTGAGATTCTTGTACGATGTCTACTTCCACTCATCATCTCTGAGCTTGTCTGGCATGGAGCCGAGATAGAAGGTCGGGTTAAAGCAGCACTTCCCCCTCCCACCCTCCCTGCACCCCCTCACCCCTGCCCGAACATGTGTTTCCTCCTCAGGCCACTCTGCCCAGCTCCTGCCACCTGCATGCCTCTCTTCTGCTTTCATATGACCGTGAAGTCCTCCCTAAGGAGGCCAGGTGGTGGTACCCTTGCCCTCTGGAGAAGTCCCCAGACAAGGTTTTGGCATTCCGTTATTTGATCCACAAGCTTTGTCATCTTTGGGTCCCCCAGCATCTTTGGGCATGGGGGCTGCCTGGCCCAGTGCATCTTACACCTTCCTGTCTTCCAACCTTTGCTTGGTCCCCTTCCCCCAAAGCCAGGCAGGGCCAGGTCTGATCATACCCTGCCCCACCTCCTGCCCACCCTGAAGCCTTCCTTAGTCCCTGGGTGTAGACCACAAGGACCCCAGCTGCCTCCCGGTGCTTCTCACACTTGGTTGTACCCGGTCTGCACATGTGGTTTGTGGTGCTGATGGGCCCCTCCCTGACCAGACTGGACCCCTCCTATAGGGAGGGCCCCAAGCACTCTCTACCAGAGCAGATGTCCCAAAGACGTCTGTCGGGGAGCCGGGCTATGGGCCAGGCTCCTCAAGGTCATAGAAGGACGAGAGCAGTCAGTGTCCTAAGCTTCCCTCCACCCATGGCCTTTCCCCATCAGTTCCCCGGGTCGCTTAGCAACCTCAACACCTCCTACACATTCAGGTGAGGCCGCGGCCTTTCTGAGTCAGAGAACGGCTGAAAGAAGTCGTCACATGAAGAAAACTCTGTGTACCACGATGCAGGGCCCAGGGAGCCCTGAGGCAGGGAAGGCAGAGCTGCTCAGAGGCGGGCTCCAATGTCACAGGAGTGGCAGCAAGTGGGGGGATGCGGAGGCAGGCAGTGGGCCTGGCACAAGGGCTCCCACCGTCTGCTGACCAGTGCAGGAGGGGACAGGGAGAAAGGTGGGGTGGAGGACACCAACCTCAGCTCTATTCTTGGCTGGTCGGAAGAGGGCGCTGTTGCCCCACTGGAAGCAGGCCCTGGTCCCTCTGTGTAAGTCTCCGTGTGCCCTCCCTTCTTCCACCTCTGGTGCAGCCTTTCTTCACCGACCAGGCCTGGGTCTCACTGATTTTCCCTCCAGGCAGGCTCTCTCCTCACCCTCTTCCTGGGCTCTGCCCGGCCCCCAGTCTGCGCCCCATGACATTGGCTTACCCTCCACCATGGGCCCAGCCTTAGTCAGGGCCCCGAGAAGTTTGGTTTTGTTCCTCTCTGCCTCATCAGTGGTAAGGATGTTGTTGCCCTGCCCTTCAAGAGTCTCAGTTTCTCCATCTGAGGCATAGCAAGACGGGGTCTCAGGAAGGACATGGTGGCTCAGCTGCCACCCAAGCCCTCCTGTCCCTGTGGGGAGGTACCCCAGGACCCATCCCTCTCAGCCTTCCTGAATAGAAGGCAGAGGGTTGACATGGCTGCCTTGGAGGCTTCGTCGGGTAGAGCTTGAAGCCAGGAGCAGAGTCCTGTCAGGACACCTGAACTTGGGGAAAGCGAAGGCAGTCAGCAGGCTGGGGGTTGGGGTCTACAGGAGTCAGCCGCCCAGTGAGCCTCAGGCAGACTCTCCATCCTAATGAAGAGCTTGGGCTCTGGGATAGACAGGAGAGCTCTCAATCCTGGCACAGACACTTCCCGTCACACAGACACTTCCTGTCTGTGTAACTGGGACAAGTAGCCTTATTGGTACCTGCCTTATAAGTTCATGAGGTGAGGTGAGGAAATGCCACCATATTAAAAGCATGCAGCTTGTGTTAGGCGCTTGGCGGATGCTGGTGGCTAGTATCATTGGGGTCAGGGATGGGGGTGGATGGCCCTTTTTCCTTTCCCTCTTCTGGTGCTGGTACAACCTGTATGTCATACTTCTGCTGAGGCTGCAACTAGGCCCTTTCAGAGGCTGAGCCTGCTGGGCCAAGCACGCTGGTCAGGGAGGGGAAGGCCTGGGGACAGACAGAGGCTGCACATGACTCTTAGGGTCTGAGCTCAGCCCCTGTGCCTGTGTTGGAGCTGCGTCCTCCTGTCCACTCTAGTCACCCCTCTTGGCCAGGTATTTCCACATAGGATTTCAGCCTCATCATGGCCCCTTGGGCAGGGAGGGATTTTTTTTTAACAAATGGGGAACCCGAGTTCTAGAAATATGTGTGACTGGCCAAAAGTCCTCTGGCCACTAAATTGTGAAGCTGTGACTCAAACCTAAGTTTTCTAGGTCCAAAACCAACATGCATCCCTCTCTCTCTGATAGCCTCATGCTAGCACACATGTTAGGAACACACACACACACGGATACACACAGGACCACACATGCACAGCTACACATGGCCATCACAGACACACACTTGCTACACATAAATTTACCCCGGTACCCAAACACACGGATAGACTCAGACTCCTGCGCAGAGATGCATATGCACATGGGTGGGCTCCCGTGCCCAAACTTGCAGCCCCAGAAACCACCTACATGCACAGATGTTTCTGTTCCAGGTGTGCCCTGAAACCCCTGCTCCCTTCTAGCCTGTCTGCCTCTGGGAATGGGAGGAGGTTCTGTTACATGGAGCAATAGAAGGAAGAAAAGGAGGGCCGGAGGGGGCTTGGGAAACCGGTCACATGGCGCTCTTCCTTGTGAGAGCGGGTTGGGTGCAGCGTGGGCAGACAGTCTCTCTCCCTGCAGGGATCGCTCAAAGTCAGAGCTGTCTTCCTAAAGAGGCAGAATGATATGAGCAGGAGCTCTTTCATTGAAAACCTGAGCAGCAGCAATGTTAAAAAAAAAAAAAAAAATCACAGGATAATTCATTCCAGCAGGAATGAATTACCATTTAACTGCTATGAACCATGGAGACTGGAAGAGCCCCCCACTCTGACATGGGGTGTATAATTTTGCTCTGGAGCTCAGCTGGGAGGCAAGACTCCGGGACCTCTCGATTTTCTGCACTGTCGAGGCCCCACGTTGCCTTCCTGTTGGCCCTGGAGAGAAGGATGCATCTGTCTCTGATGGTAACAGGTGCACTTTCCAGGTAACAGGAAGAGATGGCACAGAAGTCATGGGCCTGGGAGCCTTCCTGAAGGTTCTGCCCGTACATAGTGCTGCTGGGGGGCTGGTTTTGCCAGCGCCCACACCTTCTGAGATGCTGCTTCTGTTGGAGTTTGCCACTGAAATACCCTTTGGGTTTTGGGAAGTGGAAAGCACATTTGGGCTGGCTCTGTCCAGAGTTTTGGGTGTTGGCGGGGCCTCAGGGAGATGAGCAGTGAGGAAGGAAGACTGCAGAGAGCCAAGACCAAGGCCAGACGCTGTCCACACACTCACACCCTGCCCTGTTCTCAGATAGGTCCCTGTCCCACCCCACCCCCTGCTGTTTGTCTCAGGGGCTTGGAAGGAGAACCACATTGCATCCCTCTAGGCCAGCTCAACTGCAGGGTGTGAGTGGGTGGGGGCCGAAAAGTGTAACATGCTGGTAAAACTTCTCCTGCTCACCCCTGAAGGTGGGTTTTGTTTTGAGGCCTTCCCAGGCATATAAAATGGGATGGTTTTAGATAGAATTGTAAAATAGGGAACATTTCTATTTATCTCTCTCCTGCCAGCCTTGCCTTCAGCCACTGATCGCCACGAGGCCAGGTTGTTAGCAGAAGGAGCAGGGGATATGGGATCAGAAGACCTGTTCAAGTCTGCCTTCACATCTCATCAGCTGTGTACCCCCCTTTTTTTTTAAATAAAGATTTTATTTATTCATTTGACAGAGATCACAAGTAGGTAGAGAGGCAGGCAGAGAGGAAGGGAAGCAGGGTCCCCGCTGAGCAGAGAGCCCAACGGGGCTCCATCCCAGGACCCTGGGATCATGACCTGAGCCGAAGGTAGAGGCTTTAACCCACTGAGCCACCCAGGTGCCCCTCATCTGTGTACCTTTAAGAGAGACATATTAGCTTCCTAAATTTTCCTTCCATTATCTTTGAAGTGACTATTGGACCCTCTGCCCCACCTGCTGACCCCTAGGCCCTCCGTGGCAGGGGCTTGTGTTGAATGAATATGCGCAAAGCCTAGGGGAGATAACTAGGCATCAGAACGCTTGGGAGGACACAAGGGATGGAGACTCCCAGGCCTGGGCCAGAGCTATGCACCTGATGGAGAGGCTTTAGGAAGACCTCTCCCCCCAGATCTTGTGCGACACCTCACTTTTGTACAGTTCCACCCCTCCTGAAGTATGTTTTCATTTGACCCTCACAACAGACCTAGGAGATGGGCAGAACTCTATCAGGGGCTCCCTTTTACAGATGGGGAAACAGACACTTAGAGAGGTGAGGATAGAGAAGGGTAGTGCCGGAACTCAAGCCTCCTCGGTCTGGTTCGAGGTCTAACACTCACACCA